>NC_044562.1:115213758-117613758 GCF_007565055.1 Rhinopithecus roxellana
TTCAAAGACAGAAATACTCATTAAATTCCCCCTACCCTCAACTGAGTGAGACCAGGATTCTGATTCTAGGACAAATTAGGATCTTTGGGGCTGATTGCTATGAGCTATAAATGTCCCAGGGAGAAAAATCAAGAAGGGTCTTATTTTAGAGAAACCTGTCTCTGCCTGGCTCTCTCTCCTTTCCCTCTTGAAAAAGATATTGGCTTTTCAGAACTCCCAGCTCAGCTTCTGAAAGCCACAGTGGTATTACTGGAACACTGAAAGGAAAAGCAGGGGCCCCTCCCCCACTTGGTGCCAGGTTTCCTTGGAGAGCGGGGAAGCATCATGAAATGACAGCAAGTTGAAAATTGTCAGTAAGATAGGCTGTTGGCATGCGACATTGAAACCTCTATGCAATCGTCATTTCCGAGTTGTGACTGCTTGTCTGCAAGGACACATTGGATAGTTCCCAGATCACTGCAGCCTCCAAAATTGGACCCGGTTTTATGAGTTGATGTCTGGATATGATGTCTCCTGGGAAAGTGGGGGTGGAGGAGAGAGCAGATTTTAAAGAGCTCCTTAAATTAAAACCCAAAGCATCTCCAGTCTGCACAGTGAGAACTGCGTCAGCCAGGCACGCTTTCTCTTTGCACAGCCTGTAAATGATGCTGAGAGATGGTCTCCAGGACTGCCTGTCATTTAACTCTTTCTGCACTGGGGGACAGGGCAATCTTCTGGAGCCAAACCCTGAGCGACGCAGCAGGGAGCTCAGCACATTTTGAATCAGAGTTTCTGATCCCTTAGAATCACTTGATGAACTTTTAATTGTTTATGTATGTATCTATCGTCTATCTATCTTTAATTTATACCCCAATTTTGTGATTCCAATGAGCTTTAAAAAGTTACCCATGTTTGGGCTGCCTCCTCAGACCAATTAAATCAAAATTTCTGAGATTGGAGCCTGAGCATTAGTAATTTTTACCTTGCCTGCATTTTAGGTAACTCGAATGTGCAGCCATCATTGAACACCATTGCTTAAAGTCTTTCTATTTCTTACTGGCTGGGTGATATTGGGAGGTTGTTTAGCTTAACTTTCCCTGTTGATTCAATGTGGTGACTGTTATTTGCCTCCCAGAATTGTCGTGAGTAGCAGAGGAGGTCAATAGGTATAAAGAGTTTAGCACAGTAGAGGGCTCACAGTAAGTGCTCAATAAATGGTGTATTCTATTTGAGCTTAGGTTAGCAATTGAGAGAAGACCTAGAGTCTAGAAATATAGTGAAAAATAAAATTGAAAACAAAGTCTAAGGAAATGTAATGGTGAGCTGTAGCTTAGAAGAAAATATTTATAATACATATATATGATTAAAAAATCTAGTACCCAGAATATAGAAAGAATCCCTATAAATCAGTGATAAAAGAATAAACAACATAGGGTCAAAAGACTTAGACACCTCACAAAAGATGTAAGATTACCCAATTAAGTGCATGCAAAGATGTTCAACATCACTAGTTGTGAGGGAAATGCAAATTAAAATCACGAGGCCGGGCGCGGTGGCTCAAGCCTGTAATCCCAGCGCTTTGGGAGGCCGAGACGGGCGGATCACGAGGTCAGGAGATCGAGACCATCCTGGCTAACATGGTGAAACCCCATCTCTACTAAAAAAATACAAAAAACTAGCCGGGTGAGGTGGCAGGCGCCTGTAGTCCCAGCTACTCGGGAGGCTGAGGCAGGAGAATGGCGTAAACCCAGGAGGCGGAGCTTGCAGTAAGCTGAGATCCGGCCACTGCACTCTAGCCTGGGCGACAGAGCGAGACTCTGTCTCAAAAAAAAAAAAAAAAATAAAAAAAAAAAAATAAAATCACGAGAGATCACTCCACACCCATTGTAACAGCTGAAATTCAAAAGACTGACAATATCAAGTATTGGTTACAACAGGAGTGTAATTCAAGTCAGTCATTCCAATGAATGATTGGAATGCTTATTCATCATGGGTAGAAGTGTAAAATGGTACAATCATTTTGTAAATCTGTTCAGTAGCTTCTTATAAATCATATACAATGTCTTTGAGAAGTTCCTGAAAAATGCATATTATGAAAAAACTGCACAGATTTCAAAAAACAATTTGCCCCCAAATAAACTCATACTAATTTGTTGTAACTTGTCTGAACAGGATCTAGTTTGAGGCATTTAGAAGGATAAGACATCAGTTCAGAAAGAGCCTCTATTAGAGCAATGTCAATTCTGTCAGAATTGAAGTAAGAACAAACATCAAATTGATGGTGAGTCTTAGGTGAAGAATGGTGAAATCATTGATGTTTCATGAAAAATTTATGGGGATAGTATCCTCAAATAAATCAGTTTACAAATATATAACTAAGAAGGGACAAGATGATGTTGAAGATAAAGCCTGGAATAGCAGACCATCCACATCAATTTGTGAGGGAAAAATTCATCTTGTTTGTGCCCTGATTGCAGAGGATTGATGATTGTTAGTACAAACAATAGCCAAGACCATTAACATCTCAATTGGCCCAATGTGCACAATTCTGACTGAAATTAAAGTTGAGCAAACTTTCCACTAGATGAATGCTAAAACCGTTGTTCCCAGATCGACTGCAGACAAGACCAAAGTGTTCAATGGGAATTTAAAACTAGTGGGATCAAGGTCCTGAAGCATTTTTTTTTTTTTTTTCAGAGAATTGTAGCAAGAGATGAAACGTGACTCTACTAGTACAATCCTGAAAACAAAGCACAATCAAAGCAATGGGTACTAATGGTGGAAGTGGTCCAGTCAAAGCAAAAGCAGACAGGTCAAGAGCAAAGGATGTGGCAAGAGTTTTTTGGGCAGCTCAAAGACTTTTCTTGTTGAATTCCTGGAGAGACAAAGAGTGACAACTTCTGCTTATTATGATAGTATTGTGAGGAAGTTAGCCACAGCTTTAGAAGAAAAACACCTGGAAAATCTTCACTAGAGAGTCCTTCTCCACTACACCAATGCCCCTGCTCATTCCTCTTACAAAACAAGGGCAATTTTGTGAGAGTTTCAATGGGCTATCATTAGGCATCCACTTTGCAGTCCTGATTTGGTTCTTCTGACTTTTCTTTCCTAATTGAAAAATCTTTAAAGGGCATCCATTTTTTCCTCAGTTAATAATGTCAAAAACACTGCATTGACATGGTTAAATTACCAGGACCTTCAGTTCTTTAGGAATGGACTAAATTGCTGGTATCATCACTTACAAAAGATTCTTGAATTTGATGGAGTTTATGTTGAGAAATAAAGTTGGTTATTTTAATCTTTAGATTACCATTTTTCTGTGGACTTTTTGAAGTCCTTTTGGATTTAAAATATAACTCAATCCCAACCCAAGAAAAATGAAAACATATGCTTCTAAAACAACTTGTACTTGAATGTTTATAGCCGCTTTATTTATTACAGGCAAAAACTGGAAACAACTCAAATGTTTATCAGTTGGTGAAAGAATTAACAACTTGTGGTGTGCTGCTACTCAGCATTAAAAATGAATGAACTACTGATAGGACAACGTGAATAAAGTCTCAAACACATTATGCTATGAAAAAAAGCCAGATACTGAAGAGTTTGTTCTGTATGGTTTTTATTTATGTGACATCCAAAGTAAACAAATCTTATCTATGTGATAGAAACAAATCAATGGTTGTCTGAGGGGATGGGTGGGATTAACCAGAAAGAGGCATATGAAATGTTCCTATGGATTGAGATGTTCTGTTTCTTGTTGTTGGTGATAGATACATGGGTTGTGAATTTGTCAAAATCCATCAGCCTATATGGTTAAACCTGTGCATTTATAAATTATACATCAATAAGAAAGACTGTTTAGGGAAAATAAATATAATCTCATACCAGAGATTTTCAGTGGTTGAGTACAAAGAATGGATATAGGAAGGTACTTGGCTGTGAAGTTCATTGCCAGCTGCTTCTGCCTGAATAATTGGAAGTGTCTATGCCTGAAAGAAGGCGTGAAGTATATTTATATACTTCATATAAATATAAAATATAATTATATAACTTTATATATAGTGTAATGTTAATCAAGGATGCCCTCCTCAGAGGAGTATGATCTACTTTTTACTCATGTAGTCTTCTTGCCAGGTTAAAAAGCTTTCCATCCTCCAAGATTTGTGCAAATAAAGTCTTTTGACAGGGTAAAACCATTCCATGTGGATTTTCAAATTGTATTTTTATCAGTCTAACCTCAGAACATGACATTGTGTTGTCTTGTCTTAACCTAGACAGTACTCAGAAGCAAACCAAAAGGTTCCAGCTGGCTAAAGACTGGACAATTTGAGCATTGCTGAGGATGATGACTATAGTAGATTGAAGCTGTCAATAATGTTTTAATGCATGAGTGTATAATATTAAAATAGCAACAAAAATAATTAAATTAGGCCGGGCGCAGTGGCTCACGCCTGTAATCCCAGCACTTTGGGAGGCCGAGGCGGGTGGATCACGAGGTCAGGAGATCGAGACCATCCTGGCTAACACGGTGAAACCCTGTTTCTACTAAAAAATACAAAAAATTAGCCGGGTGTGGTGGTGCGCGCCTGTAGTCCCAGCTACTTGGAGGCTGAGGCAGGAGAATGGCGTGAACCCGGGAGGCGGAGCTTGCAGTGAGCCGAGATCGCGCCACTGCACTCCAGCCTGGGCGACAAAGCAAGACTCCGTCTCAAAAGCAAAAACAAAAACAAATAATAACAATTAAATTAGTCACCACTGGAGGATGCTGGGGGAATTAAGCCATTCTTTTGAAAACTGGTAAATAACAGGAAAGAATTAAGTATTTATTCTGTCTAGTCTTTTTTTTTTTTTTTTGAGACGGAGTCTCGCTCTGTCGCCCAGGCTGGAGTGCAGTGGCCGGATCTCAGCTCACTGCAAGCTCCGCCTCCCGGGTTTACGCCATTCTCCTGCCTCAGCCTCCCGAGTAACTGGGACTACAGGCGCCCGCCACCTCACCCGGCTAGTTTTTTTTTTTTTGTTTTTTTGTTTTTTTTGTAATTTTTAGTAGAGACGGGGTTTCACCATGTTAGCCAGGATGGTCTCGATCTCCTGACCTCGTGATCCGCCCGCCTCGGCCTCCCAAAGTGCTGGGATTACAGGCTTGAGCCACCGCGCCCGGCCTTTTTTTTTTTTTTTTTTTTTTGAGACGGAGTCACACTCTGTCTCCAGGGGCTGGAGTACAATGATGTGATCTTGGCTCACTGCAACCTCCACCTCCCAAGTTCAAGCGATTCTTCTGCCTCAGGCTCCTGAGTAGCTGGGATTACAAGTGCCCACCACTACGCCACACTAATTTTTTTTTTCTTTTGTATTTTTAGTAGAGATGGTTTTTCACCATGTTGGCCAGGCTGGCTTCGAACTCCTGACCTCAGATGATCCACCCACCTCGGGCTCCCAGGGTGCTGGGATTACAGGCATGAGCCACCATGCCTGACCTAAAACTATTTTCTTTTCTTTTCTTTTCTTTTCTTTTTTTTTTTGAGATGGAATTTCGCTTTTGTTGCCCAAGCTGGAGTGCAATGACGCAATCTCGGCTCACTGCAACCTCTGCCTCCTGGGTTCAAGGGATTCTCCTGCCTCAGCCTCCTGAGTATCTGGGATTACAGGCACCCACCACCATGCCCAGCTAACTTTTGTATTTTTAATGGAGACACGGTTTCACTATGTTGGCCAGGCTGGTCTCGAACGCCTCACCTCAGTTGGTCCGCCTGCCTCAGCCTCCCAAAGTGCGGGGATTACAGGTGTGAGCCACTGTGCCAGGCCCCCCTCCTTTATTTTTTTTTCTGAGAGGGCGTCTCACTCTGTCATCCAGAATGGAGTGCAGTGGCATGATCTCGGCTCACTGCAACCTCCACCTACCGGATTCAAGTGATTCTCCCACCTCAGCCTCCACAGTAGCTGGGACTACAAGCACGCACCACCATACTCGGCTAATTTTTGTATTTTTAGTAGATACGAGGTTTCGCTATGTTGGCCAGGCTGGTTTTGAACCCCTGACCTCAGGTAATTACCCACCTCAGCCTCCCAAAATGTTGGGATTACAGGCGTGAGCCACCGTGCCCGGCCCTGTCTTGTCTTTAACTGTATCACTACTGTAAAACAGTAGAAGATGAGGAGCTTACATTTATTGAAGGATTCCAGCTATTACATGAACAGTGGATTTTGAATATCACAATTTTAGATCTAGGCATTGAGCATAATAAGCCATTAGTATCACGAAAGGAAAGACAGCCAAACATTATGTGTACCTCGATGGAGGCACATGCTATCATCTATCAAGTATTCTTGTCAAAAATATCTAGCCTGAATCTGATCAAGCGTATAGCTCTAACTACCAATACAGATGACAGAGGCACTTATCAAATGGCAACCATGGGATGCAATCAGCAAAATCTAGATTTTATAAATATAAGCAAGTATGTGAAGTTTATGATGACTACCCATTAAGCTAAGCTGTACAAGCTCTAATCTTTAGCATATGGATATCATCTAGTACAATAGCACCATACAATCACTGATCATACATAGCACATGTAGGTCAAATCATTTCTCATCAACATTCTTTATTTTTTATTTTTATTTTTTGAGATGGAGTTTCACTCTTGTTGCCCAGGCTGGAGTGCAATGGCACGATCTCGGCTCACTGCAACCTCCGCCTCCTGGGTTCAAGCAATTCTCCTGTCTCAGCCTCCCAAGTAGCGGGGATTACAGGCATGTGCAACCACACCCAGCTAATTTTTTTTTTTTTTTTTTTTGAGAGGGAGTCTGGCTCTGTCGCCCAGGCCGGAGTGCAGTGGCCGGATCTCAGCTCACTGCAAGCTCCGCCCCCCGGGTTTACGCCATTCTCCTGCCTCAGCCTCCCGAGTAGCTGGGACTACAGGCGCCCGCCACCTCGCCCGGCTAGTTTTTTTTTTTTTTTTGTAATTTTTAGTAGAGACGGGGTTTCACCGTATTAGCCAGGATGGTCACGATCTCCTGACCTCGTGCTCCGCCCGTCTCGGCCTCCCAAAGTGCTGGGATTACAGGCTTGAGCCACCGCACCCGGCCTAATTTTGTATTTTTAGTAGAGATGGGGTTTCATCATAATGGTCAGGCTGGTCTCGAACTCCTGGCCTCAGGTGACCCACCTGCCTCGGCCTCCCAAACTGCTGGGATTACAGGCATGAGCCACCATGCTTGGCCTCTCATCAACGTTCTTATCGAACCTCCAAATAAATTCCTTGACTACCAAGCTTTGAGAAACCAACAACCCACTTGGGAAGTATCCCCCTCCTCACTCAGGGCCCGTAAAACTTTGGGGTTTCTAGACTGAAACTGTATCTAGTGTCTAGCTCTTACTTCAAGGCTATATTAATGGCACCTATGATCGCCAACTTGTTGCCCCTGAATAAGACATCTTGATGGACTAGTGACTATCTGCTTCATGATCACTCACGGAAGTCCTGTATAACTACAGAATAAACATTTGTTTGTTTTTTTGTTTTGTTTTTGAGACGGAATCTTGCTCTGTCGCCCAGGCTGGAGTGCAGTGGCCGGATCTCAGCTCACTGCAAACTCCGCCTCCCGGGTTCACGCCATTCTCCTACCTCAGGCTCCCGAGTAGCTGGGACCACAGGCGCCCGCCACCTCGCCCGGCTAGTTTTTTGTATGTTTTAGTAGAGACGGGGTTTCACCGTGTTAGCCAGAATGGTCTCGTGATCCGCCCGCCTCGGCCTCCCAAAGTGCTGGGATTACAGGCGTGAGCCACCGCGTCCGGCAACAATTTGTTTTTTAACAAACGAATTGTAAGAAAAAAAAGACATGACAAGAAATCTATGCTTTAAGAGATGTTAAAGACTTATTAACCAATTGCAATTTGTAGACTTTATTTGAATCCCAATTCAAACAAGCTACAGGAAAAAAATTATAATAACATGTATGACATAATTGGAATTCTGGGTATTTACTGGTTATTCTTAATTGATTCTTAGGTGTGATACTGTATTTATATATGTGAAAGGAGCCTTTATATCTTCTTGAGATAGATATTGAAAGATTTACAGATGGAATGATATGATATCTGGGCTATGCTTCAAAATAGTGTGGGAGTAACAAGTGGATGGGGATGTAAACTTTTCATGAGTTGAGACACGTTCCTCATATTTAAGCTGGTAAGGAATACAGAGGGATTGATTATAGTCATTGATCTACTCTTGTCTATATTGGAAGCTTCCATAATAAAAATTTTTTTAAAAAGGAATGGGACAAATTTTAATAACAATATACCCTGTTGGAGTGTGAATGTTATGAATGCTGATTAATTCTCAACATTGATAGAAAAAAATGCGTCAATATCATTGTCAAAATGTAAGTGTAACATCAGATAAATAAAAATAAAATATATAATTTTCAAATAATTAGGAGAGGAAAAGTTCTAAGATCTTCGAAATTCATTTTAAGGAAGAAGGGAAATACAGAAACAACACAATGGGAAAGTTTTCTTGTGCTTAGTTAATTCCAAGTGATTCCATTTGTGTGAAGGAGACCCTATGTGTTTACAAATGCATAGAAGAAAAAATTAGAAGCTCAGACCCTTAACTCCAAGGAGGTTATTGGGATTTTAGTGGGAATAAAGGCAGACTCTCATCTTATTTTACCTACTTGTATGATGGATAACTTTAGGTGTCAACTTGATTGACTTAAGGAATATCTAGATAGCCGGTAAAGCATGGTTTTTGGGTGTGTATGTGACAGTGTTTCCAGAGGAGATTTGTGCATTAGTCGGTGGACTGTATGGGGAAGATCCCTTTTAATGTGGGTTGCACAATCCAGTTGACTAGGGTCATGGATACACCAAAAAGTCAAAAGAAAGGCAAATTTACTCTCTTCTTCCTAGAGCTGGGACACCCTCTTCTCTTGGTCTCAGACATCAGAACTCCAGGTACTCCAGCCTTTGGACTGTGGAACTTGAACTAGCAGTTCTCCTCCTTCAGGTCATTAAGCTTTTGGCCTCAGACTAAGAGTTACACCCCCAGCTTCCCCGGTTCTGTGTCCTTTGGACTTGGACTGAGCCATGCTACTGGCATCCCTGGGTTTCCAGCTTGCAGACAGCCTGTTGCAGGATTTCTCAGCCACCATAATCATATAAGCCAATTACCCTAATAAATGCCTCTTCATCTATGTATGTATGTATTTATCTGTTTATCAATTAATCGATCAATCCTCTATTCATCCATCCATCCATTCTATTGTTTCTGTCTCTCTGGAGAACCCTGACTAATACAACATGATTTCTCTTAAATTTTTAATATAAAGCTTTGAAAACTTTATTAAAATACCACAAAAAGAGATTATAAATTTCAGTCATACACAAGGACTGGTTGACCTTGAATTTCAAATTCAGTTTTCTGGAGTAGGGGCCCATGTGCCACTTTTTACCTCTACTCTGGTGATTCTATGGAAGTAAACCAGCAATCACACTGGAAGAAATCAAGTTGAGGGGTCACAGAACTTGGCAAGGCTGAGAAGAAGAGTTAGTGGAAATGAGGGAGCAGCAAAAGTGACTGGGTGGCTATTGTGATAGGCAGAGAGAAGAATCCTTTTTTTTTTTAGATAGAGTTTCACTCTTGTTGCCCAGGCTGGAGTACAATGGCGTAATCTTGGCTCACTGCAACCTCCGCCTCCCGGGTTCAAACGATTCTCCTGCCTCAGCCTCCCAAGTAGCTGAGATTACAGGCACCCACCACCATGCCCAGCTAATATTTGTATTTTAGTAGAGACAGGGTTTCACCATGTTGGCCAGGCTGGTCTCGAACTCCTGACCTCAGGTGATCGACCTGCCTTGGCCTCCCAAAGTGCTGGGATTACCAGGCGTGAGCCACCACACCTAGCCCAAGATTAACATTTAAGTGGGTACACTGAGTAAAACAGATTGCCCTCCTTAATGTGGATGGGCCTCATCCAATCAGTTAGTGGCCTGAATAGAACAAAAAGACTGACCCTTCCCTTTGTGAGAGGGAATTTTTCCTGTCTTCAGATTCAGATTGAAACATTGGCTCTTCTTGAATTTTGAGCCTTGCTGGCCATCAGCTCTCCTGGTTCTCAGGTCCTTGAACTCAGGCTGGACCTACATCATCAGCCCTTCTGGGTCTCTAGCTTCTCGACTCACCCTGCAGATCTTGGAACTTTCTAGCTTCTACAGTTCTGTGGGCTAATTCTTTTTTTTAATCCTGTGGGGCAGGAGGAAGTTGCACCATTCCTGGAGGTACTGCAATACCAGGTTAATGCATGGAGTGGGTAGAACAAGCTCCCATTCTATCTCCCTTCTCCAAAAATTTATTTAATTTATTGTGCTCAAATAGAGGACACACCAGATACTAAACTGATAAGAATAATGATATGGTTTGGCTGTGTCTGCACCCAAATCTCATCTTGAATTGTAGCTCCCATAATTCCCACGTGTTGTGAGAGGGAGCTGGTGGGAGGTAATTGAATCATGGGGGCAGGTCTTTCCTGTGCTGTTCTTGTGATAGCGAGTAAGTTTCATGAGATTTTATGGTTTTATAAAGGGGAGTTCCTACACAATCTCGCTTGCCTGCCACCATGTAAAACGTGACTTTGCTCCTCCTTTGCCTTCCACTACGATTGTGAGGCCTCAGCAGCCATGTGGAAATGTGAGTCAAGTAAACCTCTTTCCTTTATAAATTACCCACTCTCAGGTATGTCTTTATTAGCAGCGTGAGAACAGATCAATGCAATAGATTCTACACTTACTCCTAGGCAAAAGGCCGAGAAGTGATACTAAGACTTTTTAATAAATCACCCCCCACCCTGATTGTGATGGGTTCTATTTTTCTGGAGAACCCTGACTAATACAGATTTTGGTATCAAGGAATGAGATGCTTCTGTAACAAGTACCTAAACATGTGGATTGGCTTTGGAACTGGGTGATGGGTGATGTGCAGAAGTTGGAAGAGATTTGAGGTGCCTGCTAGAAAAAGCCTAGATTGCCTTGAAGGAACTATTGGTAGAAATATGAATGTTAACGGTGATTCTAGTGAGTTCTTAGAGGCAAAGAAGGAACACACTGTTGGAAACTGGATGAAAGGCCATCTTTGTTATAAAGTGGCAAAAAATCTTAGCTGAATTGTGTTGTAGTTTTTGTGGAAGGTACCGCTTATGAGTGACAACACTGAATATTTAGCTGAGGAAGTTTATAAACAAAGTGTTGAAGGTGCATTCTGGATTCTCCTTATTATTTATAATAACATATAAGAGGAGATAAATTAAAGAAATTGTTAAGTAAAAAGTAACTAGAACTTGAAGATTTGGAAAATTCTCAGCCTATCCATATTGCAAAAAAATGAGAAAGCATGTTCCAGAGTGAACACCAAGGGTGTGGCTTGACAATCAGTCCATCAGGAGATTGCCCATGGAGTCAATCAGCCATCTCAGCAGAAACCAGGAATAGAGATAGGCATATACAAGAGGAGACACTGCCAGTTTGGACCAAGGAGAATGGAGATGGGACAAAACAAAGGAAGACTTTCAGACTTCTGGGATTCTACATTATGGCACAATAGAGCTATTTGTCTTTATCCTTCAAGAAAAGAGCAGAATGACCCTGCAGTTGATTCAGAGATCATCAGGTCTGCCACTCCCACCACAGGCTGAGGAGGCACGGCTATTTTCTCCTTGATTTCACAGAGTGGGGCCCCTTCTTGGCTTCTATAGGCCAGGCTGCATGCATCCAGGGCCTCAAGGGCAGGACCTCTATAAAGAGTTGAGGGGGCAACATGGCAGTGATGCTGCTGCCTCAGTGGGTCAGAAGGCAGAGTTTCCAATCAAACGGATTTATTCTTGAACTTTATGATCTCGAGGAATTTGACTTACTAGGCTTTGGATTTCCTTGGGAACCTGTCACTCCTTTCTCCTTCCCATCTTCTCCCTTTTGGAAGGGGGTGTCTATTCTGTGCTTGTCCTGCCACTGTATTTTGGAAACACATAACTTGCCTAGTTTCTCAGGTTCAAAACTAGAGAGGAATTTTGCCTCAAGATGAATCATACCTCAAGTCTCACCCATACCTGATTTAGGTAATATTTAGATGAGATATTGAAATTCAGAGCTGAGGCTGGAATGGGTTAAGACTGCTTGGGGCTGTTTAGATGGGGTGAATGTATTTTGCATGTGAGGAGGACATGGATTGAGGGCTCCAGAGAGTGGATGTTATGGACTGAATTGGGTCTTCCTCAAAGTCCTATGTTGGAGCCCTAATCGCCAATGTGGCTATTTTTGGAGCTAGGGCATTTAAGGAGGCAATTAAGGCTAAATGAGGTGACGAACATGGAGCCCTACTCCAGTAGGTCTGATCTCCTTATTGGAAGAAGAGAAGTCAGGGATCTCTCTTTCCTCCATGTGTACTAGATGAAAGACCACATGAGGACACAGAGAGAAGGTGGCTGACTACAAGACAGGAAGGGCAGGCTCACCAGGAAACGAATTTGCGGGCATCTTGATGACAGATTTCCAGCCTCCAGAACTATGAGAAAATTAATTTCTGTTGTTCAATTTACTCATTCTGTGGTATTTTGTTATAGCAGCCCTAGCTGACTGATACAGTTTTTAAGGTTTTTGTTTTGTTTTCCTTTAAATAAAAAGTCTGAGGTCAAAGTCTTTTCATAAGTAATTGAGTTTGGGCCCTCCTGTGTACTTGTTCTGGCATCAAAATTTGGAGTGTTTCTTTTTTTTAGCTTTACTGAGATGTAATAAACAAACAATAAACTATGTAAGTTTAAGGTGTATAATTTGATACATTTTGATATATGTATATACCCATAAAACCATCACTATAACTTGGCTGACTTAAAAACAAATCAAAGTACAGTACCTGGCCCTTTAAACACACATATGCACGCACACATTCACCTGTGGTGCACACACACTCCAATGCTACATGGCTATACACATAGTAGGAAGGACTAAGCTGGTCAGAATTTACCTTCAGGGAAATAGCACATAGGACATACAGTACTCAAAGGTTTGCTAGCTTGTCTATTTTATTATAATAAACTTTTTTTCTTTTTGAGCCTGGGTCTCACTCTGTCACCCAGCTGGAATGCAGTGGTGTGATCTTGGCTCACTATAACCTCTGCCTCCTGGGCTCAAGTGATCCTTCTGCCTCAGCCTCCCAGGTAGCTGGGACTACAGGCATGCACCACCACACCTGGTTAATTTTTGTATTTTTTTTGTAGAGACAGGGTTTCATCATGTTGCCCAGACTGTTCTCAAACTCCTGGCCTCGAGTGATCCACCTGCCTCGGCCTCCCAAAGTGCTTGGATTACAGGTGTGAGTCAAATAAACTTTTAATTCTATTATAGTTTTAGATTTACAGGAAAGTTGCAAAGATAGGATAGAGAGTTCCTGTTTTCTGTATACACAACACCAAGTTTCCTCTATTGTTAGCCTTTTACATTACTTTGGTAGATTCATCATAATTAATGATCCAATACTGATACATTATTATTAACTAAAGCTCTCATTTAATTCCAGTTTCATTACTTTTAACTTAATGTGCTTTTTCTGTCCCAGGATCCCATTTGGGATACTGCATAACATTTAGTCATCATGTCTCCTTAGACTTCTTGGCTGTGGCATTTCCCCGACTTCCCTTCTTTTTCATGACCTTGACATTTTTTAGGAGTATTGACAATGTATTTTCTAAAATGTGCCTCAATTTGGGCTTGTTTATAGTTTGTGCTTCCTTTATGGTTTGACTTGCATTATGGGTTTTTGAGAGGAAGACCACAGAAGTGAAATGCCATTCTTGACACATTGCATCAAGGTATAAACTATCGACATGACATCACTGATGATGTTAAACTTGATCAGAGGTGTTTTATACCACATAAATTACCCAGAATATATTTCCAGAAGAGATTCTTACACACATTTATTAGCAGTATGTAGTACCTTTTTTTTTTTTTTAACAAGACAAAAGTAAATTTAAATATTTCATTAAGTTTGATAGAGGTGCAAACAGTCTGTGGCTTCACAGAGCCTAGTGAAAAGATAGAAGAGCCGCAGCCAACGGCTTAGGCCAGGAGCTCAAACTGACCTGAGCTGTTTCCCGTAAGTGTATATTTTCTTCCCTGATTAGATCATAAAACCCTCCAAGTGGGGATCGTGCCTTTGGATTGGTTTGTCTGCACCTCAGCATTAACCCTAAGCTGCTCAGCATCCTACACACAGTAGGTGGCTGATGTATGCTTGGTAAAAAGCTGAGCAGGTGCTTAACTACTGGTCTGGGATGACAGAGCCCTGTCTCCCAGCCTGGCTTCCTCCTGGAGACTCCTCTCTATGCTGTCCAGCACATCTCCACCAGCAGGGGCTCTTAGGGGGAGGGTGAGAAAGAACCCACAACAGGATGGAGGTTTTGATTGGGTAATTCAAGGGAGGGTCAAGGATTTGGGACTTTGCTGTGACTTGAATGTTACCAGGAAATGGAGGAATTCTATGATGGGGAATCTCTATAAACCTTATCTATAGAAAGGACAGACTGAAGCGAAGCTAATGATGTAATTGGTAAAGAAACAGAAGTCACTCATAGCTGAGAGAAATCTCTTTCTATGTGTGGGTTGCACAGTGATATTGTTTGGGTGTTTGTCCCCTCTAATCTCCAAATCTCATGTTGAAATGTTGGAGGCAGGGCTGGTGGGAGGTGTTTGGGTCACGGGGGTGGATCCCTCATGAATGTCTTGGTGCTGGCCTCCCAATAATGAGTGATTCTCACTCTCAGTACATGTGATATCTGGTTGTTTAAAAATGTGTGGCATCTCCTTTTGCTCGCACTCTCCTAGTGATGCACTGGCACCCTCTTCACCTTTTACCATGATTGTAAGCTCCCTGAGGCCCTCGCCAGAAGCAGATGCCAACAGCACACTTCCTGTACAGTCTGTGGAACTGTGAGCCAAAATAAAGCCTCTTTTCTTGATAAATTACCCAGTCTCAGGTATTCCTTTATAGCAATGTAAGAACGGCCTAACACACAGTGCCCTTGCTTTTGTCCCACTGTATCATGGCATCAGAGTGACCTTGTCTGATGTTGGTGTTCTGTGAGGTCCTTTATGTCCAACAGGAGAACAGTGTGGCCCAGTTGTGTCAGAGGAGCTTCTTTTTTTTTTTTTTTTGAGACGGAGTCTCACTCTGTCGCCCAGGCTGGAGTGCAGTGGCCGGATCTCAGCTCACTGCAAGCTCCACCTCCCAGGTTTAGGCCATTCTCCTGTCTCAGCCTCCTGAGTATCTGGGAATACAGGCGCCCGTCACCTCGCCTGGCTGTTTTTTTTTTGTATTTTTTAGTAGAGACGGGGTTTCACCGTGTTAGCCAGGATGGTCTCGATCTCCTGACCTCGTGATCCGCCCGTCTCGGCCTCCCAAAGTGCTGGGATTACAGGCTTGAGCCACCGCGCCCGGCCCAGAGGAGCTTCTAACAACCCAGGGGCCAGCTGTGAGCATCAGACCAGTGGATGGGTGCCAGGCTGCTTTTGTTTCTTGGTCACTTGGGTACTGATTTTCTTTTCCAAGAGCTTTACATGATTTATCTCCATGAGTTCTTACAACTGCCCTATAACGTAGGCATTTGTCTTAGTGTGGGCTTTCTGGAATGCAGAACCTGAGACAAGGATGTGACTGGAGCTTGTCTATGGGAAAGTGACACCAGGAAGCAGGAGGGAGGAAGCAGAGAGAGAGGGGAGTCACTCCAGAGACTGCTATGAAGGTTCCTGCTGCAGGCAAGAGATGCTGGACTCCTGGGACTCTAAGCAGCACTCAGAGAGCCCACAGAGTCTGTGGCAAAGAAGAACTCACAACTTCCTTCACCCATGTCGGGTTTTCCAGGAAACCCCCATGGCCTCTTTTGCTGACAGCTTAGAGACTGGTTCCCATTGTTTTTCACCCCACACACCTGCTGATCACCAGTGGTGTCAAACCACTCTGGCTACTTGGTCTTGGGCTAATGGTTTTTATCCCTCTGGACTTTATTTACCTTTCTATTTTAGGCCCCAAATGCCCAGATGTCATAGGCCATGTCTGCGCATCTGTCATAAGTGTCACAGGGAAAGAATCTCACTGAATGACCCTGCAACTGAGTCAACTTTCCTGGGCTGGGTCAAAAGATGAGTGGACAGAGATCGACACCGGGAGAGCTATTTTCCATGCCATGGAGCTGATGACGTATCAATTTGTACACTTGGCTGTATCTTGCTATGTTTTTCAAGGTGTGTCTATTTCATTAGCAGTTTAAGGTGAATGACCGCATATTTGTTCTTTCCTCTCTATCCCCCACAATATGAGTGATAGTGAGACATGGGTACATGTGGGTGAGGAGAGAGGTGGCAGCCCTCTGTATCATGGTCATTGGCCAAGAAGTTGAACAGGGATGGCTGAGCAAGGAGGGTTGCTGAAGGAAAGCCCACAAACTTAGAGGAGGATGTGTAAAGCTCTAGAAGTCCAAGGGGCTGAGCTCTGAATCTGAGATCAAGAAGGAGGTAATAGAAAAACATGAAGGGGTCCAGCTGGCAACTGGACTCAGAATCCAGGAGCACCCCAAAGACAGTAAACCATGAGCAGCATAAAGGAATGGGGGCCTGTGCATAGGCCCAGGGCAGAGGCCCCCTCATTCACACTCCCTCCTTCGCAGAGGTAGGAACAGGCTGTCAGGCATGTGCCTGTAACCAGAGGCAGAATTCTGGACACATTCTTGACTGTCACAGAGGAAGCAGGGCTGGGCATGAGGCTTTACAGGCCTTTGATCTTCTTGGCTTCTCCATCTCTTGGTCACCTTAGCCTGGCTGTCACTTCACAGAGACCTCACCAGGGTAGAAGCTTGTCTTGGGTAGTTCACTGCTTGATGGTGAATGGAATTCACAAGAAGGCAGCTGGTAGGGACATGCAGCTGGTAGAAGCAGAGTGTAGGGGTCGGGGCATGGAGGGATCTAGACGCTGGTGCCCAGTTGTGCTCCAGAAACCATTTTTGCTGATCTTCCAAGGCTCAGCTGCCCAATGTCCATTAGAGCTCAGAGCTAAAGAGCCTTGGCAGTTTCAGCAGTAATAATGGTATTGAGGACATGGAGTCAATGCAAGAAAGTAAATTGCTGGCACACTTACTAACATTCCTGTTAAAGAATTTGGAAAAGCATGAGAGCTGCTGAAGCAGTTGAACACTTTGTAATAGATTTTAAAGAAAAGAGAATCAGAGATTGAAGGCTCGTGGGGCTGCCCCACCAAAAGTGCAGGTTTTGTCTTCAGTTTTGCCTTTCTTGCTGAGGCCCCATTCCTTGTGCAGCTCTCTCCCGTCCACTATCATCAGTGATGTTAGCAAAGGTGGATTGAGCACCTACTGTGTATGAGGCACGCATGCAGGCAGTGAAGATGCAAACAAAGAAGTGAGAACATCCCAGCCTGGGCAGATGGACGTCACAGGCGAGGTGTCAATATCCCTCTTACCATGGAGCCTGGGCTAGCGATGGGTGAGGGACCGGGACACTGAAGCTGTCTCTCTATTATCCTTGTTGTGACAGATGGAACAGTGTTAGTTCTCTAATTTCAGTGCCGCTTTTAATTGACAGCCCCCATCATGTGACTACCTTTTCTGGTCACGGCAGCACATTGGACATGGTTCTTCATGACGGTCCAAGATGTTGTTAGGAGCGTCGATTCAGGAACACCGAACAACTTGCTAGTCCTCTCCGGCCCTCAGTTTCCTTATCTGTGAAATGATGCAGTTGAACTTTTGCATGGACACTTATCAAAGGCCTTCTAAAAACTAAGTAGAACCATGCTTTCCATATGCTACTGTGCACATGATCACCTGTGCATCCTGTCAAAATGCAGATTCTGGTTCAGCAGGTCTGGGTGGGGCCTGAGAGTCTGCATTTTGAACAAGTTCCCGGGTGCTGCTGGTGCTGCTGGCCCGTGGACTACACTCTGGGTAGCAAGAAAGAAGATCACATCACATGGTGTAAAGGGAAGATCCACGATTTTCTGTCACATAGACCTGGGTTTGAAGTCCAGTGCTGCCATTGTGCAGCCTTGGGCAGGTTTCTTAGCTTTTTGGGGCCTCAATTTCCTCATTTGTAAAATGGGGGCAATACGACCCTACTTGCATGGTGGGGATGAGGGATAAATTAGAGAATGCTTATGAAATGGGTTGCATAATGTTCACATGTAGCAAATACTCAATAATTGACAAGCTCTGCCTATTCCTATTTTCCAGAAAGCCCTTGGTGCCTAACCCCTACCACCAACAAAAAAAAGGCCACCTACTTTCTCAGGCCTCTCAGGGGAAAATTGCTGGGGCTGGGTGCATGGGGGGTTGGCATTACATCACTGGGGCTTCTGCAGAGAGGCAGGATCTGCCTGATGCTCCTTTAGATTAAATGTCCCCATTGCGTCCAGGGTCTACCTTCTCGTGTGTAAAATGAGGCACAGTTGCCATGGTGCTCATGCAAGTGACCCTCACTGTCTGTAAACCCTGAACCCTCAGGAGGCCATCACACACAGGCGTGGGGACAGCAACCACTTCTGTGCTCACACTCTGACCACTGCTTTCCAGTGTGATTCCTGAATGTTGTCATTACTTGTTGGTAGGCCTCATGTAGTGATGTTGTGGCTGTGCCTTTGGCTAATTTGTCAATTTGTTTTAAATATATTCAAGCAGGACCAATTTCTTTTTCCTCCTTCCTTCCTTCCTTCCTTCCTTCCTTCCTTCCTTCCTTCCTTCCTTCCTTCCTTCCTTCCTTCTTCCTTCCTTCCTTCCTTCCTTCCTCTCTCTCTCTCCCCCCTCCCTCCCCTCTCCCTCCCCCTCCCTCTCCCCCTCCTTCCCTCCCCTCCCCCCTCCCCCTTCTCCCTCCCCCTCCCTCCCTCCCTTCCTTCCTCCCTTCCTTCCTTCCTTCCTTCCTCTCTCTCTGCCCCCTTCCTCCCCTCCCCCTCCCCCTCCCTCTCCCCTTCTCCCTCCCCCTCCCTCCCTCCCTCCTTTCCTTCCTTCCTTCCTTCCTTCCTTCCTTCCTTCCTTCCTTCCTTCCTTTCGACAGAGTTTTGCTCTTGTCATCCAGGCTGGGGTGCAGTGGTACAGTCTTGGCTCACTGCAACCTCTGCCTCCTGGGTTCAAGCAATTCTCCTACCTCAGCCTCCCAAGTACCTGGGATTACAGGTGCCTGCCACCATGCCCGGCTAATTTTTGTATTTTTAGTAGAGATGGGGTTTCACCACATTGGCCAGGCTGGTCTCAAACTCCTGACTTCAGGTGATCCACTCGCCTCATCCTCCCAAAGTGCTGTGATTACAGGCGTGAGCCACTGTGCCTGGCCAGGACCAATTTCTTAATGCTGTCCTACAGAAACAGAGGCAAGTACTTGTGGCCTCTGTTACTCTTGTCTTGTTTATTCTTGGGTACATCTCCCAATTCCCCATAACCTCAAGAGATCCCACTGGTTGATCTCTTTCCTTTGACATTCAGAATTCAAAGACTTATTGGTTTTGCAGTTTCTTGCGAAGTGTTCCTCAAGCATGTTCCTCAAGCAGGTTCCTGGCAATGAATTCCTATTTTGTTCCTGCCCCTCAAACCCAAGGTATCCGCAGTTCCTGTCGGCTCTACTTTCAAAATTCAGCAGGCATCTGACAGTGTAGTGATGCCTCCCTGAGACCTGATTCTCTGGTGTGGGCACCTGCACTGGTTTCCCTGAGCCTTGCTTTCCTAGGGCTGCCCTAACAGAGCATCACAAACTGGGTGGCTCCAGCAATGTAAATTCACTCTCTACCAGTTTTGGAGTCCAGAAGTCCAAAATCAGGGTGCCAGCAGGATCCTGCTGTAGGACAGGATCCTTTCTTGCCTCTTCCAGCTTCAGGCAGCCCCAGGCTTTGCTTGGATTGCAGGAGTGTAACTCCATCCTCTGCCTCCATCTTCATGTGACCATCTTCCCTCTGCGTCCGTGACTCTGTGCCTTCACATGACATGCTCCCTGTGTGTCTGTCTGTGTACACATTTCCTTCTGTTTACAAGGACGGTAATCACATTGAATTAAGGCCCACCCTAATGACCTCATTTTAACTTGATTAAATCTGCAAAGACCCTGTTTCCAACTAAGGTCACATCCATAGTTACTGGGAGCTAAGACTTTAGCACGTCTTTACTGGGGGACACAGTTCAACCCATAACACCCTGCTCCCCCACTTCTTAACATCCCCTCCTTTTCTACTCATCTTTCAAAAATCGATACATACTGATTGTTCACATTTATGGGATACATGTGATATTTTGATACATGCAACAATGTGTATTGGTCAAATCAGGGTATGAGGATATCCATCATCTCAAACATTTATTATTTCTTTGTGTTGGGAACATTTCAAATATTCTCTTCTGGCTATTTTTAAAAAGCAATAAATTATTACTAACTATAGTCACTCTATTGTGCTATGGAACACTAGAACTTATTCCTTCTATCTAAAGGATTTTTTGTCCCATTAACCAACCTTTCTTTGTCCTCCCCATCCAGCTTCCACTCATCTTTTTATAATGCAAATCAGATCATGTCACTCCTTGTTCAAAACCTTCCCATGCCTTCCCATCACATTTAAAATATACTTGACATTCTTACTGCACCCTTTTACCATGGCCTAAGACCCTCATGGGTGCTCAGGCCCTGCTGACCTCCTCGTCTTGTCACTCTCTGCCTGGCTTCCTGTGCTCCACTGGCCTTTTCGCTAGTCTTCTTGCTCTTCCTCATGCTCTCAACTCCACTCATTGCTCCAGCAGCCCCTCTGCCTGAGAGACTCCCACACATAGTCACCAGGCTCACATCTTCTTGTTTAAGTCTCAACTCTTCCTGTGCCACACCTTCACAGCAGTCTGCTTCACATGTCCGATCACTAATTTATTTCTTAACCAGCTTCATTTTCTCCCCAGCACTCACCACTGGACCATGCTATATATACAGCCTTGCACACCCATTCATAATCTGCCTTCCCCTACTGAACTGGAAGCTCCATGAAGGCAGTTCTTAAGCACTACTGTATCTAGGATGTGGATCATGGTAGATGCTCAATCAATATTTGGTAAATGAATTAATAGATTAATGAAGACGCTGCTTCATTTGATGACCTTTTCTGTTTTTCTCACCAGGGCCATCTTTTCCTTTCTTCATAATGGACCCTGCTCTCCTTTCCTAGTACCCTCCCAGTGTTGACAGCCATTTAGTGAATTATTTTAAATACATGGGTTTTGTGTGTGTGTGTGTGTATATGTGGATACTTAAGAGGCATTTTCTTGTACTTCAAGATTTTATTTTTGAAACAGTCTCTAAGCTACTTGTAGTTAATTGACCTTTAAAATTCTGCAAGAGTTGGATTTCTTGTTCTGCAATCACTATTATTTAGCAGTTCATTTTCTATTACCCTCCCTGGCAAAACCAGCATCTTTTTCCTCATCTTGATTTCCATTCTTATTCATCTCTCCAAGTTCAAGTCTTCAGTTCTTATTCATCTCTCCAAGTTCAAGTCTTCAGTCTCTTATAGGGACCATTGCAACAGCCCCCACACCTTCAGATTCTATCCATCCAAGTCATTTTTGAAAAAGCAGCTTTATTGAGATATTCACATACCTTACATTTACTCTATTTAAAATATATAATTTAGTGGCTTTTAGAATATTCACATTGTACAGCCATTATGACAATCAATTTTAGAATATTTTAATTAACCCCAAAAGAAACCTCATATCTATTAACCTTCCCTCCACAAGTCTCCCATTGCCTCACTCCCAGTCCTGGGCAATCAATAATCTACTTTGTATTTCTCTTTTCTTTTCTTTTCTTTTTCCTTTTCTGTCTTTCCCTTTGTTTCTTTCTCTCTTCTTCTTCCTCCTTTCCTTCCTTCTCCTCCCCCTTTCTTCTTTCTTTCTCTTTCCTTCTCTCTGCTTCCTCTCCCTTCTCCCCCAGCGCCTTTCTCTCGTTCTTTCTCTCTTCTTTCTTTCTCTCTCTCCTCCTTCCTTCTCTCTTCTCTCCCCCCTTCCTTCTTTCCTTCCTTCCTTCCTCCTCCTCCTCTCCCTCCTCTCCCTTCTTTCTTTCCCTCTTCTTTCTCTCTCTCTCTCTTTTCCTTTCCTTCTCTTTTCTTTCTTCCTTCCTTCCTTCCTTCCTTCCTTCCTTCCTTCCTTCCTTCCTTCCTTCCTTCCTTCCTTCCTTCCTTCCTTCCTTCCCTTTCTTTCCTTCCTTTCCTTTCTTTCCTTTCTTTCTTTCTTCTTTCATCAGTTTTGCTCTTCTTGCCCAGGCTGGAGTGCAATGGTGCAATCTCGGCTCAGTGCAACCTCCGCCTCCCAGGTTCAAGTGATTCTCCTGCTTCAGTCTCCTGAGTAGCTGGGATTACAGGTACCCACCAACATGCCCAGCTATTATTTGTATTATTAATAGAGACGGGGTTTCACCATGTTGGCCCGGCTGGTCTTGAACTCCTGACCTCAGGTGATCAACCCGCCTGGGCCTCCCAAAGTGCTGGGATTATAGGTGTGAGCCACCAGACTTGGCCTCTACTTTGCATTTCTATAGATTTGTGTATTCTGCACATTTTCTATATATGAAAGCACACTAGATGTGGTCCTTATGACTGGCTTCTTTTATGTGGCATAACGTTTTCAAGGTTAATCCCAGTGGTAGCATTTAACAGTACTTCATTTCTTTTTATTGCTGCTAGTATTCTATTGTGTGGCTCTACTGAAGATTTAAGAAAATTTCTTCTTAGGTCACTTTAAGTAGTTTATGATTTTATAGGTTGTTCATTTCGTATAAATTAATCAGTTGGCTTACAATTGTCTGTAGTATTTCCTTATTTTCTTTGTATTTCTGTAAGGTCAGTAGTAATGTCCCTTCTTTCATTTCTGATGTTAGTAATTTTTCTTTCTTTTTTTCCTCGTCAATGTAGTTAAAGGTTGGTCAATTTTGCTTATCTTTTTGAAGAACTAACTTTTGGTTTCATTGATTTGCTCTATTGCTATCCTGTTTTCTCATTTATTTCAGCTGTAATCCCTAGGCATTACCATATGCATATTATCAGAATTTACTTGAGTTTTATTCCAGCTTAATTCCAGTGAGACATAGAAATGTTACTTCTAGATAGCTCTATTCCTTCTTCCCTGCTTTAGTGCTATTATTGTTATACATATTATATCTATATATGTTACAAACCCAACAATACATTGTTAAAACTATTACTTTATATAATTTTATGTTAATTAAAAGGGCAGACAAAAGAGTGGGAAAGCAAGCATAGTTTTACAGAGGTCGCTTTATTTACCTTCTTATTTATTATTCCCAGTTCTCTTTGTTCCTATGGGTTTGAGTTATCATCTAGTATAATTTCTTCTCTCTTTATTTTTACTTTAGATACAGGGTCTTGCACTGTCATTCAGGCTGGAGTACAGTGGTGCTATAATAGCTCAATATAACCTTGAACTTCTCAGCTCAAGTGATCCTCCCACCTCCACCTCCTGAGAAACTAGAACTACAGGTGTGCGTCATCATGCCTAGCTAATTTTTTAATTTTCTGTAGAGATGGGGTCTCACAGTATGTTGCTCAGGTGGTCTCCAACTCCTGGCCTCAAGTGGTCATCCCGCCTTGGCCTCTCAAAGCACTGGGATTACAGGCATAATGGTATAATTTCTTGCTCCAGTACAACTCTGCTCCCACCCACCTCCTTTGTGTGGTTACTGTCATTCCTATATGTTGTAGGTATGATAATACAGTTGTATACATATTATCTTATACAATGAGTTTTAAAATCAGAGAAAAAAGATGCATTTATACCATCTTTTATAATTACATCGTTACCTTTACTGCTGCATTTTGCTCTTTCATGTGATTTTAAAATTTCATCTCAGTTCACTTGCTTTCAGCCCTAGGAACTTCATTTATTTCTTGTAAGGGAGGTCTGCTGGCAATAAAGTCTCTCATTATTTGTTTATTGGGAATTTCTTTACTTCACCTCAATTCTTTTTTTTTTTTTTTTTTTTTTGAGACGGAGTCTCGCTCTGTCGCCTGTGCAGTGGCCGGATCTCAGCTCACTGCAAGCTCCGCCTCCCGGGTTTACGCCATTCTCCTGCCTCAGCCTCCCAGGTAGCTGGGACTATAGGCGCCCGCCACCTCGCCCGGCTAGATTTTTGTATTTTTTAGTAGAGACGGGGTTTCACCGTGTTAGCCAGGATGGTCTCGATCTCCTGACCTCGTGATCCGCCTGTCTCGGCCTCCCAAAGTGCTGGGATTACAGGCTTGAGCCACCGCGCCCGGCCCTTCACCTCAATTCTTGAAAGATAGTTTTGCTGATGTAATATTTGTGGTTGGCATTTTTTTCTTTATATTAAATATGTCATTCTTTTGCCTTCTAATCTTCATTTTTTCTGCTGAGAAGTCAGATGCTAGTCTTTCTGGGGTTTTCTTGCCTGTGATGAACAGCTTTTCTCTTTATCTTTGACTTTCAGCATTTTTACTATGATATGTCTGGGTGTGCATCTCTACATTTGTCCTGCTTGAGGTTCATTGAACTTCTTGGATGTGCACGTTGTTTTTCAGCACACTTGGGAAGTTATCAACCATTTTTTCTTTAAATACTTTTCCCGCTCTTCTCTTTCTTCTCTTCTTCTAGTACCTCCATTACACATATGTTAGCGTACTTACAGATGTCCTATATTTCTCTGAGGCCCTGCTTGTTTTTCTTTATTGTATTGTCTCTCTGTTCCTTTGATTGTATAATCTCTATCCATATATCATTAAATTTGCCCTTTCTTTCTTCTGGCTAGTTCAAATGCTCTGTTGTGCCCCCCTAACAAACTTTTCATCTTGGTTATTGTACTTTTCAACTCCAGAATTTTCATTTCAAAAATTGGCTAGGCATGGTGGCTCATGCCTGTAATCCCAACACTTTGAGAGGCCAAGGTGGGCAGATAACTTGAGGTCAGGATTTCAAGACCATCCTGCCCTACATGGTGAAACTCTATCTCTACTAAAAATACAAATAAAAGTTAGTTGGCATGGTGGCACACGCCTGTAATCCCAGCTACTCAGGAGGCTAAGGCAGGAGAATCTGAATCACTTGAACCCAGGAGGCAGAAGTTGCAGTGAGCTGAGATTGCGCCACTACACTCCAGCCTGGGCGACAGAGCAAGACTCCGTCTCAAAATAAATAAATAAAAATAAAAATAATTTGTATCTGTTTATTGATATTATTTATTTGATGAGACATTGTTTCCTATCTTTCTTCTTTAAGCATGGTTTCCTTTAGTTCTTTGAACTATAATGGCTACCTACTTTAAAGTCTTGTTAAATCTGATATCCAGTCTATCTCACAGACAATTTCTTTTGCCTGTTTTTTCCCCCTGTGCATGGATCATACTTTCCTGTTTCTTTGCATGTCTCATATTTTTTGGTTGTTATTGAAAAGTAGAATTTCAGGTAATATACTGCAGCAACTCTGGATATTAAATTACCCTCTCCCTTCTTCTGAACTTGATTTATTTGTGGTTTGCCTGTTTCATTATTTTGTGACTTGGCTAAACTGTTTTAGTGAAGTCTATTAACCTTGCAGTGTGAAGCCTTTGGTGTTGTTCCTCAGAGGGCATGGCCTCCAGCATGTACATAGCCAACCTGAAATGAGAGTGGTTTGTTTTTGTTTTTGAGATGGAGTTTCATTCTTGTTGCCCAGGGTGGAGTACAATGGCGCCATTTTGACTCACTGCAACCTCTGCCTCCCGGGTTCAAGAGATTCTTCTGCCTCAGCCTCCCAAATAGCTGGGATTACAGGCACCCACCACCACACCTGGCTAATTTTTTTGTATTTTTAGTAGAGAAGTATGTACTTTCACCATGTCGGCCAGGCTGGTCTCTAACTCCTGACCTCAGGTGATCTGCCTACCTCGGCCTCCCAAAGTACTGGGATTACAGGCGTGAGCCACTGCACCCAGCCGAGAGTGGTTTCATCAGGGCTCTGTCTACTGTCTCTTTTCTTGATCTCTCTTTTGAACTGCCTCATTTGGTATTACATCACTCCGTTAGACTCCATTAATTACTGGCTAACTGCTTTATTGTTTTTGCCATAAATTGCTTAACAGTATGACCCAATTGAATTCTGGCAGGATGCACTTTAATTTTCTTTCAAGCGTATAGTCCTTTTTATATGAGAGCATATGACCAAATTTATAATATAGTCTCTATATTACATTAGCAAAGTCACCTCTTACAGTGACTGTTCTCAACACAGAAAATGAGTATCTCATAATTAATCACCCCATCTACTCTACCCCAATTTTTTATTGTGATAAAGTACACATAACATACAATTTACTGTCTTAACCATTGTAAGTGTATAGTTCAAAGGTGTTAAGTACATTCATATTTTTGTGCAACCATTACTGCCATCCATCTCCAGAGCTCTCTTCATTTTGCAAAGCTGAAACTCTGCCCACTAAAAATAGCATCTCATTCCTCCCTCTTCCCAGTACCTGGCAACCACAATTCTATTTTCTGTTTCTCTGATTTTGACTACTCTAAGTACCCACTGTAAGTTTCACTTATGGTGGAATCATACAATATTTACCTTTGTGTGAGTGGCTTATTTCACTTAGCATAATGTCTTCAAGGTTCGTCCATGTTGTAGCATATGTCAGAATTTCATTACCTTTTCAGGCTGAATAATATTTCATTATCTGTATATACCACATTTTGCTTCTTTATTAATTTGTTGTTGGACACTCGAATTGCTTTCACATTTTGCTATTGTGAATAATGCTGCTATAAACATGGGTATACCAATTTCTATTTAAGACCCTGATTTCATTCTTTGGGGTACATACCCAGAAGTGAAATTACTGAATTATATGATAATTCTATTTTAATTTTTTGTGAAACTGCCATACTGTTTTCCACAGCAGCTACCTCATTTTACATTCCCACCAGCAATGCACAAAGGTTCCAATTTCTCCACTTCTTTGCCAACACTTGTTATTTTCTTGTTTGTTTGTTTGTTTGTTTGTTTGTTATAGTGACCATCCTAGTGGGTGTGAGGTAGTATCTGTTTGTAATTTTGATTGGCATTTCCCTAATGATTAGTGATGTTAAACATCTTATTGTGTGTGTACTGACCATTTGCATATCTTTTTTTTTTTTGAGACAGAGTCTTGCTCTGTTGCCCAGGCTTGAGTGTAGTGGTATGATCTCGGCTCACTGCAAGCTCCGCCTCCTGGGTTCATGCCATTCTCCTGCCTCAGACTCCCAAGTAGCTGGGATTACAGGCACCCAACACCACACCCAGCTAATTTTTTGTGTATTTAGAAGAGACGGGGTTTCACTGTGTTAGCCAGGATGGTCTCGATCTCCTGACTTTGTGATCCTCCTGCCTCAGCCTCCCAAAGTGCTGGGATTACAGGCATGAGCCACCACGCCCAGCATTTGCATATCTTTTTTCAAGAAATGTCTACTCAAGTCCTTCGCCTATTTTGAAATTGGGTTGTTTGCTTTTTTGTCGCTGAGTTTTAGGGATTCTCTATATATTCAGACACCCTTATCAGATATATAATTTGCAAATATTTTCTTTTTAAAATTATTTATTTATTTATTTGTCTATCATTTCAACTTGTATTTTAGATTCACAAGGTATATATGGAGGGATGTGTGTGAGTGTGTGTGTGTGTGTGTATGTATTTGTTACACGTGTATATTGCATGATGCTGAGGTTTGGGGTATGAATGATCCTGTCGCCCAGGTGGTGAGCATAGTACCTAGTAGGTAGTTTTTCAACCTCTGCTCCCAACCTCTCTCCTCCTCCAGTAGTCCCTAGTGTCTATTGTTCCCATCTTTATGTACATGCGTGCACAATGTTTAGCTCTCACTTATAAGTGAGAACATGCAGTATTTGGTTTCCTGTTCCTGGGTTAATTTGTTTAGGATGATGGCCTCCATCTGCATCCATGTTGCTGCAAAAGACAGATGCTGTTCTTTTTATGGATGCAGTGTCCCATGATATGTATGTACTACATTTTCTTTATACAGTCCACCATTGTTAGACACCTGAGTTGATTTCATGTCTTTGCTCTTGTGAATAGTGTTGTGATGAACATATGAGTGCATGTATCTCTTTGGTAGAACAATTTGTTTTCCTTTCTGTAATGAGATTGCTGGGTTAAATAGTAGTTCCATTTTAAGAACTACTATTCTTAATAGAATCTCCAAACTGCTTTCCACAGTGGCTGAACTAATTTACATTCCCACCAATAGTGTATGAATGTTCTCTTTTCTCCACAACTTTGCCAGCATCCATTATTTTTTGACTTTTTAATGATAGCTATTCTGACTGGTGTGAGATGATATCTCATTGTGGTTTTAATTTGCATTTCTCTGATGATTAGTGATGTTTAGCAGTTTTGTATACAAGTTTGTTGGCCACTTACATATCTTCTTTCGGGAAGTGTCTGCTCGTGTCTTTTGACTGTTTTTTAAATGGGGTTATTTGGTTTTTGTTTGTTGGATTGCTAAGTTCCTTATAGATTCTAGATATTAGACTATTGTCAAATGCATAGTTTACAAATATGGCCTCTCATTTTGTAGGTTTTCTGTTTACTCTTTTGATAGTTTATTTTGCTGTACAGAAGCTTGTTAGTTTAATTGGGTCTCAGTTGTCGATTTTCGTTTTTGTTACAACTGCTTTTGAGGATTTAGCATAGATTCTTTCTCAAGGCCCATGTCCAGAATAGTATTCTCTAGATTTTCTTCTGAGATTTTGGTAGTTTGAGGTCTTACATTTAAGTATTTAATCCATCTTGAGTTAATTTTGGTACATGGTGAAAGGTAGCAGTCCAGTTTCAATCTTCTGTGTATGGCTAGCCAGCTCTCCCACCACCACAGGAAGTTCTTTCCCCATTGTTCATTTTTGTCAACTTGGTTGAAAATCAGATGACTATAGGTGTGTGGCTTTCTTTCTGGGTTAATATGTCTGTTTTCATACCAGTACCATGTGGTTTTGGTTACTGTAGCCTTAAAGCATAGTTTCAAGCTAGGTAATGTGATGCCTCCAGCTTTGTTCCTTTTGCTTAGGATTGCTTTGCCTATCTGGGCTCTCTTTTGGTTCCACATGAATTTTAGAATTTTCTATTCCTGTGAAAATTGACACTGGTACTTTGATAGGAATAGCATTGAATCTCTATAGATGTATAGATTTTTTGGGGCAGTGGGCTTTTTTTTTTTTTTTTTTTTTTTTTTTTTTTTTTTTTTGAGGCTCTCCTTCTGTCACTCAGGCTGGAGTGCAGTGGCATGATCTGGGCTCACTGAAACCTCTGCCTCATAGGCCCAATTGATCCTCCCACTTTAGCCTCCTGAGTAGCTAGGACTACAGGCATATGCCACTGTGCCCGGCTAATTTTTGTATTTTTTTGCAGAGAAGGGTTTCGCCATGTTGCCCAGGCTGGTCTCAAACTCCTGGGTTCAGGCAATCCACCCGGCTGAGCCTCCCAAAGTTCTGGGACTACAAGTGTGAACCATGCACCCAGCCCAGTAGGGCCATTTTAATGATACTGATTCTTCTAATCCATGAGCATGGAATATTTTTCCATTTGTTTGTGTTATCTATGATTTTCTTTTTCTTTTTTTTTTTTTTAATACAGGGTCTCATTCTGTCGCCCAGGCTGAAGTGCAATGGTGTGATCACAGCTTGCTGCAGCTTTGACTTCCCAAGCTCAATCACTCCTCCTGCCTCAGCCTCCTGAGTAGCTGGGAACTATAGGCATGTGCCATTATGCCCGGCTAATTTGTTTACAATTTTGTGTAGAGACAAGGTTTCACCATGTTGCCCAGCATGGTATCAAACTCCTAGGCTCAAGTCATCTGCCCACCTCAGCCTCCCGAAGTGCTGGGCTACTTATGATTTCTTTCAGCAGTGTTCTGTAGTTCTCCCTGTAGAGCTCTTTCACATCCTTGGCTCAATGTATTCCTAGGTATTTTTGTGTGTGTGGCTATTGTAAATGGGATTGCATTATTAATTTGGTTCTCAGCTTGAGTGTTATTAGTGTATAGAAATGCTACTAATATTTGTACATTGATTTTGTGTCTTGGAACCTTACTAAAGTAGTTTATCAGTTCTAGGAGCCTTTGGTTGGAGTCTTTAGGGTTTTCTAGGTACAGAGTCATATCGATAAAGAGAGATATAAATTACCTTCTTTTTTTCCTATTCAGATACAGTTTATTTCTTTCTCTTGACTGATTGCTCTGGGTAGGACTTCCAGTACTATGTTGAATTAGAGTGGTGAGAGTGGGCATCCTTGTCTTGTTCCTGTTCTTAAGGGAAATGCTTCCAGCTTTTGCCCAGTCAGTATGATATTGGCTGAGGGTTTGTCATAGATGGCTCTTATTATTTTGAAGTATGTTCTTTCAATGCCTCATTTGTTGAAGGTTTTTTTTTTTTATCATGAAAGGATATTAGATTTTATCAAATGCTTTTTCCATATATTTTGAGATGATCATATAGCTTTTGTTTTTAATTCTGTTTATGTGGTGAATCACATTTATTAGTTTGCATATGTTGAACCAACCTTGCGTCCAGGTATGAAGCCTAGTTGATCATGGTGAATTAACTTCTTGAGGTGCTTCTGGATTCAATTTCTTAGCATTTTGTGGAGAATATTTGTGTTTATGTTCATCAGGGATCTTGGTCTGTAGTTTTCCTTTTTCATTGTTTCTTTGCTAGGTTTTGGTATCAGAGTGATGCTGCTTTCATAGGATAAGTTAGGGAGGAGTCCCTCCTCCTTTTTTTTTTTTTTTTTTTTTTTCAGGACAGTTTCAGTAGAGTTAGTACCAGCTCTTCTTTGTACATCTGATAGCATTTGGCTGTGAATTTGTCTGGTCCAGGGGTTTTTCTGGTTGGTAGGTTTTTTTTGACTGATTCAATTTAACTTAATATTGGTCTCTTCAGGGTTTCAACTTCTTCCTGATTCAATCTTGGGAGGTTGCATATTTCCAGGAATTCATTCATTTCCTCTAGCTTTCCTAGTTTGTGTACATAGAGGTGTTCATAATAGTCTCTGAGGATCTTTTTTGTATTTCAGTGTGATCTGTTGTAATGTTACTTTTGTCATTTCTGATTGCTGACTTGCAAATATTTCCTCTCATTCTGTGGGTTGCCTTTTTACTCTGTTGATAGTGTTTTTAATATATATATATTTTAATACTATGTAGTCGACTTTTATGAAGTCTATTTTTTCTTTGGTTGCCTGAGTCTCTGGTGTTATGTCCAGGTAATCATTGCCAAATCCAATGTTGCGAAGCTTTTCTCTTCTGTTTTCTTCTAAGAGTTTTTTAGTTTTAGGTCTTACATTTAGCTCATAGATCCATTTTGAATTAATTTTTCCATATGGTGTTAGGAAAGGGTCCAACTTCATTCCTTTGCATGTTGATATCCAGTTTTCTCAACTCCATTTGTTGAAAAGACTGTCTTTTCCCACACTGGATGGTCTTGGCAGTCTGTTGACACTCATTTGACCATATATACAAGGCTTTATTTCTGGCCTCTCTTTTCTATTCCATTGGTCTACATGTGTCTTTGTGCCAGTACCACACTGTTTTGATTATTATAGCTTTATGGTAAGTTTTTAAATCAGTAAGTGTAAGTCCTCCAGCATCATTCGAGGCCAGGAGTTCAAGACCAGCCTGACCAACATGGTGAAACTGTCTCTACTGCCGGGTGTGGTGGCTCACGCCTGTGATCCCAGCACTTCGGGAGGCCAAGGCGGGCTGATCACAAGGTCAGGAGATCAAGACCATCCTGGCTAATATGGTAAAACCCCGTCCCTACTAAAAATACAAAAAAAAACCAACAAAAAAAATCCGGGCGTGGTGGCAGGTGCCTGCAGTCTCAGCTACTCAGGAGGCTGAGGCAGGAGAGAGACGTGTACCTGGGAGGCAGAGCTTGCAGTGAGCCCAGATAGCACCACTGCACTCCTGCACTCCAGCCTGGGTGACAGAGCGAGACTCCATCTCAAAAAAAAAAAAAAAAAAAAAAGAAAGAAAGAAAAAGAAGAAACTCTGTCTCTACTAAAAATACAAAAATTAGTCGGGCGTGGTGGCTCATGCCTATAATCCCAGCTACTCTGGAGGCTGAGGCAGGAGAATTGCTTGAACCCGGGAGGTGGAGGTTGCAGTGAGCCAAGGTCACACCATGACACTCCAGCCTGGGCAACAGAATGAGACTCCATCTTAAAAAGAAAAAAAAGAGTTTATTGTTTAATTTCTATAAACTTATGAATATTTTAGTTTTTATGTTATTGATTTCTGACTTTATCTCATTGTCAGAGAAGATACTTTGTATAATATCTGTCTTTTAAATTCTATTGAGAGTTAATTTGTGGCTTAACATATGGTCTGTCCTGGAAAACGTCCCATGTGCACTTGAGAATAATGTGTATTCCGTTGTTTGGTAGAGTGTTCTGTATATTTCTGTTAGATTTAGTTAGTTTGTTGTGCTGTTCAAATCTTCTATTTTTTACTTACATTCTGTCTGGTTGTTCTATCCATTATTTAGAGTGGGGTATTGAAGTCTCCAACAATTATTGTAGAACTATTTATTTCTCCCTTCAATTCTGTCACTTTTGCTTCATACATTTTGGTGGTCTGCCATTAAGTACATAAATGTTTATAATTGTCATTACTTTTTGCCACATTGAAACTTTTGTTAACATATAATGTCGTCTTTACCTTTTTTGACTTACAGTCTATTTTGTTTGATACTAGTATAGCTACCCCTGTCCTTTCTTGGTTACTATTTGCATGGAATGTCAATCCATCCTTTTTCTTTCAACCTATCTGTGTCTTTGGATCTGAAGTGTGCTTCTTGTAGATGGGATATACTTAGTTGAATTATGTTTTTTAAATCCATTCTACCAATCCTTGTCTTTTGATTGGAGAGTTTACATTCCATTTGCATTTAAAGAACATAAAAGTATCAGTTAGAAGTACTTTCTGTCATTTTGCTGTTTGTTTTCTATGCGTGTTATAGCTTTTTTGTCCCTTATTCCCCATATTACTGTCTTATGTTTAATTGATTTTTTGGTAGTGAAATATTTAAATTCTTATCTTATAGGTGTGTATTCTTTAGCTATTTTCTTTGTGGTTATTATTGGGGATTACACTGAATATCCTAAAGTTATAATACACTATTTTGAATTTATACCAGCTTAACTTCAGTAACATACAAAACTCTGCTCCTTTCATAGATCTGTCTCTACCCCTTTCAGTTGTTGATGTCACACATCTTTATATATTGTATGCCCAAAAACATAATAGTTTGTAATACATTAGTCTCTTAGATTATGTAGAAAACAAACTGTGGAGTTACAAACCAAAGTTACAATAATACTAGCTTTTAGACTAATAATTGTTTCTTTAAGTGCATTAATCCCTAATGTCACCTAGAAAACCAAAAGTGGAGTTACATATCATTGTTAAAATAATACTAATTCCTATAACTGCCAATGTATTTGCCTTTACTGAGATCTTTATTTCTTTACACAGCTTCAAGTTACCATCTAGTATTCTTTCATTTCCTTTTTTTTTTTTTTTTTGAGACAGAGTCTTGCTCTGTCACCCAGACTGGAGTGCAATGGCACATTCTCTGCTCACTGCAACCTCTGCCTCCTGGGTTCAAGCGATTCTTCTGCCTTGGCCTCCTGAGTAGCTGGGATTACAGGTGTGCCCTACCAAGCCTGGCTAATTTTTGTATTTTTTAGTAGAGACAGGGTTTCTCCATGTTGGTCATGCTGGTCTTGAACTCCTGACCTCATAATCCGCCCACCTCAGCCTCCCAAAGTGCTGGGATTACAGGCATGAGCCACTACGCCTGGCCGTATTCTTTCATTTCAACCTGCAGAACTCCTTTTATAATTTTCTGGCAGGGCAGATCTTTTTTTTTTTTTTGAGACAGAGTCTCGCTCTGTCGCCCAGGCTGGAGTGCAGTGGCCAGATCTCAGCTCACTGCAAGCTCCGCCTCCCGGGTTTACGCCATTCTCCTGCCTCAGCCTCCGGAGTAGCTGGGACTACAGGCGCCTGCCACCTCGCCCGGCTAGTTTTTTGTATTTTTTAGTAGAGACGAGGTTTCACCATGTTAGCCAGGAGGGTCTCGATCTCCTGACCTCGTGATCCGCCTGCCTCGGCCTCCCAAAGTGCTGGGATTACAGGCTTGAGCCACCGCGCCCGGCCAGGGCAGATCTAATTGCAATGAACTCTTTCAGCTTTTGTTTTTTGGGATATGTCTTAATTTTTCCTTCACTTTTGACAGACAGTTTTATCAGATATGGGATTCTTAATTGACAGGTTTCTTTGTATGTATTTTTGTTTTGTTTTGTTTTGTTTTTGTTTTAGCACCTTTAACATATAGGCCCACTTACCTTCTGTCCTCCAGAGTTTCTGATGAGAAATCTTGCTGCTTTCAAAATTATCTCTTTATCTTGTCTTTCAGCAGCTTGATTATTATGTGCCTCAGTGAGTCTCTTTCAATTTATCCTATTTGGAGTTTGTTAAGCATCTTGGATGTTTATAGTCATGTCTTTCATCAAATTTAGAAAGTCATCAGCCATAATTTCTTGAAATAGTCTCTTTTTTCTTTTCTCTCTCTCTTCTTCTTGGATCCACACAATGAATATGCTGGTGAATGAGTACTTGATGGCATCCTACAGGTCCCTTAGGCTCTGTTTGCTTTTCTTCAATCTTTTTTCTTTCTGTTCCTCACATTTGATTTTTATTGTTTTATCTCCAAATGAACTGATTCTTTCTTCTGCCTGCTCAATCTGCCTTTGAATCCCTCTAGTGAATTTTTTATTTCAGTTATTGTGTTTCCAGGTCCAGAATTCCTTTTTGGGTTTTCCATTTCTTTACTGATATTTCGATTTTGTTCATACATTGTTTTCTTGATTTTCTCCATGTCCTCTTTTAGTTCTTTGAGCTAATTGTTTTAAAGTCTTTTTCAAGTAGATCCACCATCAGTTATTTTTTCAGAGACAGTTTCTATTGACTTTTTTTTCCTTTGAAAGGGCCATACTGTGTCTTTGTATACTTTGTAACGTTTTTGTTGAAAACTGGACATTTGGATTTTATAATGTAGTGACTCTGGAAATCAGATTCTCTCTTCTCCCCAGGGTTTGCGAGATTTTCGTTTAGTTATTTTATTGTATTTTATTTATTTTTATCTTTGTAGGCTGTCTTGGTGCCAAAGATCAGCTGAAAGTGTCAACATAAAGCCTTCTCAGCTGTTTTCCAAGCCTGTGCTTTCCTCTGGCATGGTGACTTTCTAATTCTTCTATATGTGTGGTTACTCTGGAATATCTCCAGTCTTCAATGTCTGACTCTCAAAAGGGGAAGAAGAGAGAAATAAAGTGAGGGAAGCACTGACCCTTTAAATCTGTAAGTCACTTTACCTGGAGGAGGAAGGGCCTGCAATACTGGGGTGGTGCATAAACAACCACTCCTTCTTTGTCTGCATCTCTGTAATCAAATGCAACCATCAGTGATCAGAGCACAGATCCTGAGAGTTAGAGAACAGTGTCCTTTTGGCCACTTTGGATCCCACTAGCTGTGTGTAAGCTGCTGCAGGAACATGTGCAGGACTCTCTGACATGGGGCTGGGTATAGTTGATGAGTGGCTGCTAACAGCTACTGTGCTTACAGCTGAAATTGGCCAAAATTCACCATGATTTATGTTCCAAGCCATCGGTCCAGAGTTCCAAAATAGTTACAGCAGACATATTCTGTCAGTGTAATTGTTGTCTCGGTGGGGAGACAGATTTCTGGTGCTTCACAATCAATCATCTTCCCAGAATTCTCTCACGGCTAGCTTTTGAGGCCAGTTTTGAGGCCAGTTTTATCCTGACCCCAAGAGGCGCTTCTTTACCTCTCTCTTCCTAATTTTGTTTAGTGAACTAGCTAATCTATGGTTTTGCTTATTGCTCTTAATTAAAATAAGTTATTGTTATCTAGAGCACTCATAGGCTTACACTATCCCACACAGTGTTTTAAATAAAGTCAGTTCCTTTGGCCAGACCTCTGAAGTTCTCTTTTTGTCAATGGACTGCCCCTGGGCAGAATCTCTGAACTACTTCTCTAAGCTCTGGGTAGCTGGTGTAGTAGCTTCTAGTCTTGGCTTGCCTCTGTCCTACAGGTGAGCAAATGGATGAGGGTGATCTACAGTCTGGTATTCTTGGTTTTCTATGCCTGGCACAGGTCCTCCATCCTATCGATTAAGTCTGGATGGAAGAATAGAAGAGAGCTCATCAGGGATTTAGCTTCTTCAACTTGCAGTTGGAAGGGATGAGAAGTGCTGGTGGCCTGCCTTTTCCAGTGAGATATGATAACCGTTGACTGGGCAGTGAGAGAAGAGGGAGCCTTGCCTTCATGACCACATCTATTTGAGTTTCCATGGAGCTGAAATGGGGTAGAGAGAGGAAGGGCAATAGGAGACAGCCAAGGCTCAAATGCTATAGATTCTTACCATTCTTACTGAGTTTAACACATTTCTTTCAATAAATATTTCTTTATTTGTTCTATACCCTTAGGAAAATTTCCAGAGATTTTAAATGGTTGTTTTTTGAAAATAGTTTTCACCAGCTTTGCTTGTTTTGTTGGGGAATGGGTCTGCAGAGCTCTGCATGCTACCAAACTGGAAGTGGCATTTCTGTCCAATCCTCCATTTTATCCTCCACTAATGAGGTGGTTTTCTCTGGGGCATTTGGATTGATATTGTTACTTTGTTTAGAAACTTTCAGAATTCCCGTGCCAGGAACCACTAGTTGAGATTTAATATCCATTTTCTCCTTCCTTCTTAAGCACAGAATCTCAGTGTTATTTGGGACAGCAATGTACCCAGCTAGAAGACTACAGCAGTGAGGTGTGGTTGTGTGAGAGTTCTGGCCAATGAATTGTAAGTGGAAGTGTTGCCTTCATTTTGGAGGGGGCTGCTGAAAGGGAGCTGATCAGGCAGGATTGTGACCCTTTGCCTTTCTTGCTGCCTAGCATGTGGCCTTGAAGGCTGGTGTGCTAGCAGTCGTCTCAGACAATGAGGCAACCTTCAAAATGGAGGTTGCTCACTCAGGATGGCAGAGCAAAAATACAGAAAATCTTTTTGCGTTGATTACTAGGTTGTTTGGGGATGCCTGGAGCTGCCATATCCCATGTAAGAACATGCCTGGATCCTGTTCTTATAAACAGTATAAATCCTTGTATGTTGGCCGGGTGCGGTGGCTCAAGCCTGTAATCCCAGCACTTTGAGAGGCCGAGGTGGGCGGATCATGAGGTCAGGAGATCGAGACCATCCTGGCTAACACGGTGAAACCCCGTCTCTACTAAAAATACAAAAAATTAGCCAGGCGTGGTGGGCGCCCGTAGTCCCAGCTACTCAGGAGGCTGAGGCAGGAGAATGGCGTGAACCTGGGAGGCAGAGCTTGCAGTGATCCAAGATCACGCCACTGCACTCTAGCCTGGGTGACAGAGTGAGACTCCATCTCAAAAAAAAAAAAAAAAAAAGAAAAAGAAAAAAACAATCCTTGTATGTTTAAGCCACCATTTTTTCTCAAATGTCACCTCTCCTATGAAGTAATGCCTTATCCCTTGACAGTTAGAAATGGTTCCTTTGGCTTTTGAATTGTCATAAGTTACCTCTAATTCCCTATGGTACTGCTACATAACATTCTCCCTTGTATTAATGCTATTTGGGTTTATGCTGTTAGGGAACCAGACGGCTAGCCTCATAAAATCTAGTGCAGATTCTCCAAGGCTGGCTCTGAGGGAGGAATCACCGAGTAGGGAGTGCTGGCTGGACCTCAAAGCCCTGACTCCTACTCTCAGTAAATGCTCCTACCACCTACAGGCCGGCCTCAGGCTTTACTTTTCAAAGTTCAGCCCAAGTACCATAACATATAACTCTTTACTTAATTTGATGCAGCTGAGAACAAGCTAGGAGATTATTGAAAACTCAGGGTATGAGAGGGGGAAATAAAGACAGTAAAATAACACTAGGTAATGGATCTTACTAGTCATCTTTGGCTTGGCGTCCCTGCTGCACCCTTTGCTGCTTCCACATAGCAGATCCCTTCTGCGCCTTGTCTAGATTCAGTGGCAGAACTGTTCAGATGAAGCCACCACATTATCTGAAAGCCTTCGGAATACGAAGATAGTGGGCATCTGCATCTGGCATGCCCAAGCTGAAACCTGGATCCTAATACTTTTGAAAACTTGGTCATTAAGAAGACAAAAACAAGCAAACAACTCCTCTCATCTAAAATCTCCCTTCTAGAGGTAATTTATTTGGTCCTGGGATTCCATTCGGGGGAAATTGTAGTTACGCAAATGTAAAGCAAAGATCCTCTTCTCAATGAAGGTGTTTGAGACTAGTTTCAAAGAGCTAAACTTTCCTAGAATTTAAGATAGTAATGTTGTCTTTGCAGAATGCTGAGTTGTGTCTTTGCAGACTTTTATTGCTTTTGGCGAAGATACTGTAAACTAAGGAGGGGGTCAGTAATGATGGAAAAGCTGGCACAGTGCCTGGGCCTTGGGCTTATACAGAACCCCTATGTTAATCAAAGGAATGGAATTAGAAGATAATAGAACTGTTTTTGTGGAAGAATTTGTGATACTCAGGGTTTAAGACAAATTTTTAGGGCAGATGACAAAGAGAGAGTTAATAATAGCAATATATAATAATAATAGTATGGTGGTTAATACTGAGTGTCAACTTGATTGAACTGAAGGATGCAAAGTATTGATCCTGGGGTGTCTATGAGGGTGTTGCCAAAGGAGATTAACCTTTGAGTCAGTGGACTAGTAAAGGCAGACACACCGTTAATCTGGGTGTGCACCATCTAATCAGCTGCCAGCGTAGCCAGAATATAAAGCAGACAGAAAAATGTGAAAAGGCCAGACTGGCTTAGCCTCTCAGCCTACTACATCTTTCTCCCATGCTGGATACTTCCTGCCCTTGAAAGTCAGACTCCAAGTTCTTCAGCTTTGGGACTCGGACTGGCTTCCTTGCTCCTCAGCTTGCAGATGGCCTATTGTGGGACCTTGAGATCATGCGAGTTAATACTACTTAATAAACTCATCTCTCTCTCTCTCTCTCTCTCTCTCTCTCTCTCTCTCTTTTCTCTCTCTCTCTCTCTCTCCCCCCCCCCCCCCCATTAGTTCTGTCCCTCTAGAGAACCCTGACTAATACAAATAGCAAACACTTCTATAGTTCTTATTCCTTGCCAGGCATACTCTAACACTTTAGGCATATTAGCTCATTAATCCTCATAGTAACTTTGAGGGAGTACAAAGATTATTATCTCTATCTTACAGATGAGCAGATTGAGGCACAGAGAGGTTAGATAGATTGCCCAAAGTCACTCCGCTATGAAGAAGTGGATCTGGGATTCAAACCCATACAGCCTAGCTCCAGAGACTGGGCCTTTACTCTTCTGACTGTTCACTTAAGAAAAGTATCCCTTTCTTTCCACCTCTATGTGAAACCCTGAGTGTCTTAGTTTGTTTTGTTAGCTTCCCGTCATAACAAAATCCATAAACTGGGTGGCTTATAAACAACAGAAATTTATTTCTTAACATTCTAGAGGCTAGAACATCCAAGATCAAGGCACCAGCAGATTTGGGGTCTGGTGAGGCTTGCTTCCTCAAACACAGCGCCTTCTCTTTGTGTTCTCACATGATACAAGGGGCAAACAAGCTCTCTTGTGCTTATTTTATAAGGACACTAATTCCATTCATAAGTACTCTACTTCCATGATCTAATCACCTCCTAAAGGCCCAACCCTAACAGTATCACTGGGGGATTAGGTTTCAAATATGAATTTTAGGGGGATGCAGACATTCACATCATAGCACTGAGGATTGACAGCTCTTGTCAATGGCGTTCCAACTCCCTTATGAATATTCCTGATGAACAGAAAGGCAGATGGTTTTCATCTATTTATTTTTCATCTGGTCACCTTATTGAAATCTCACATTCATTCTATTTGCCTTTCAGCTAACTCTCTGATTTGGAGTGCTGATGGAGGTAATCATCTTTCCTGCAATTATGCATAATCTGGCTTCCATTTTTTCTATAGCTGTGCCTCCCATTTCTGTTTGCTACTTTAGCACATCAGCTATAATTTATGGAATAATAAAAATGGAATTGTGTTTTCCAGTGGTTCTCAACAGGATAAATATGACATCAGAGAATATGGGGGCAGAGTAAGCAGTAAGAAATTACAGTAATTTAGGTGTGATGTCATGATGGCTTAGTCTGGTATGATTGCTCAGGGCATAAAAAGGGGGGAAAGATGCTTTAGATAAAGAAATTACTGGACTTGTGATATGGGTGAGCAGTAAAATAAATACATCTTCCCCAAAACCTACTGCTATACTGATGGTGACAATTTGTAACAGATGTTAGTATCCATTGAAAACATATGACTGGTCATCAACAGGAGGTAACAGGAAGTAAATGAATCACAAGTCACAGTTTATGAGAGTATTAGCATATATATATATAATCAAATCTCCATGGTGTGTATGTGTGTGTGTGTGTGTATATATATATATATATATATATATATATATATATATATAGAATAAAATCTCCATGGTTCATTCTTCAATTCTTGAGCTATTCAGTCCCATTCCTCTCTGCCTGCTCCAGACTCAAAATCTTCTCTTTTTTCCTCAAAACCCACTTAGGGCCTTTGTGCATTCTGTTACTTGTTCTTCTCCCCATCTTGGTTTAATGGCCCTAGTTCAGGGAGTCCTAGATTTCTCCAGCTCTTGGACCAGTACCAACGGCGTCTCTTAGCATCCTGCACTCTTCTTTCCAACGTACTCACCACAGTTGCGATTTCTGCCATAGGTCCGCTCCTCCAGATATTTGTGTCATTGTGTAATGTCTCCTTCCCTCACTGGACCATCAGCTCCAGAAAGGCATGGAGCAAGGCCGTATTAGTTTCTGCCATATCCCTCGTGCCCAGTACAGAGCCTAGCATACAGTACATAATCCATAAATGCTTGTTGAATGTACTCATTCAAAAACCTATCTTAAATAATTAGCACTTACATAGTGATTTTCTAGCTTATATACAGTAATATTTTATGTCCACTGTGCCTCACCTGGCCATGTGCATCAACCATGTGAAAAGTACAGATATGGGACATCTAGCTGATGTCTTACAGGTATATGGTATTTTCACCTGTGTCATCTCACTTGGTCCTCACTGAGACCCTTGCACTTTACACCCCAGCAGCACTGAGTTCTGAATATGCCATGCTCTTTACACATGTGGGTCCTTTTCTCTGCCAAGCATGTCCCACCATTGCGGATGTCATTGTGCCCCACCCAGACGGCCTTTCCCAGCCTGGGCACCTCTCCCTCAGTTTCTGGGAGCATTGGCTGTTAACAGCTCCTAGCCACTCCCTTCTCTAGAGAATTGTCCCCCTCCAAAGAGCATAGAATGAAGTATCCCACCTGGGAGGGGGCAGCACATAATCCATGACTGACTGACACAGGGGTATAGAAAGCCATCACTTGGCCTCAAGGAGGTTGCTATGGTTTGAATGTGTCCCCTCCAAAATTCACGTGTTGAGACTTAATCCCCATTGTGGTAGTATTAAGAGATGAGGCCTTTGGGACATGATGAAGTCATAAGGGTTGTGCCCTCATAAATGGATTAGTGCCTGTGAAAGAGCTCAAGGTTGAAGGGATCACCCTCTCGCACTTCTTCCACATGAGGACACAGCATTCACCCCCCTTTCTTTGCCCTTCCATCCCTTCTGTCATGTTGGGACACAGCAAGAAGGCTCTCACCAGACACAAAACCTGCCAGTGCTTTGATCTTGGACTTCCTAGCCTCCACAACTCTAAGAAATGAATTTCTGTTCCTTATGAATTACGGAGTCTGTGATACTGTGTTTCAGCAGCACAGATGGACTAAGACAGAGGGCAGCTTCCTCCTGGGCCTCCTGGAGAGCCCACACCCTCCCTGCCCTCTCCCACACTCCTGCTTCCCTGACTCTCCAATAGATGTCTCTGAAGGAATCCCCTTCTCAGTCGCTGCTGCTAGGGAGCCCAACCTAAGACACATTGACTTGTCCACCTCATGCATCTCTAGCCTCCCTGTAAAGCTTTCCCTGGAGATGTAAGACTGGCAAGTGCAGACAGCATGGGAAGCACTTGGGGCCAAGTGGGTTCCTGCAGTCTGGCAGGTATGGAGGGAGTGCCACAGAGTGGGCATATATGGAAGCCACTCTGCCAGGGCCCAGAGCTGAGGAAGCCCGCTCATGGCTTTCCCTGGGACACTTAGGCATACACTGCCACTCCTTGGTGAGCTGGCTCTCCTGATGCCAGTACTCACTCCTTAGCCTTCCTTCCTTACTTCAAATGCCTGGAGAAAAAGTAGGGAGAGCCTTTGGGCTTTGGGTTCAATAGGGGCTTACAACAACAGGGCCTCACTCTCTCAAGTCCCATTGCCACTGGACCCTTGAAGTTTGAGCTTTTAGAGAGGCCCAGGGAGAAGCTGGAACTTTCTCCCACCTGCCCAAGGCTCACCTCCCTTTCCAGGGTGCTGACAGTAGACATGTATGCCCCCCAACCCCACCACTCCCGGGGGCACCCTGCAAGTTTCCTGCAAGGTTATGGCTTTACCCTGTGACTGCCACAGGTCCACTTCTCCAGATGTACGTAGGAAAGCACAAAATTCATCTCAGAGATGAACACATAATTTTTCCCATCTTTGTTCCTGAACTAGGTGGTAAACTCCAGGAAGGCAGGAATCATGTCTTGCTTACCTTAGTAGCTCCCATGGTAGCAAGAATATAATTTATTTTTCTGAATTGGAAGAGTCCTTAGAGAAATGTGGTATAATTTCCTAGGGTAGAGTCTTGTGCTTAATCTTATGAAATGAGTGAAGGCACATTTTCTTTTGAATAGGATCTTGCAATAACTTGAGTCAAAGCACATTAAAGTGGGTTTTTAGAGTCAATTTATGTTTGTATGTATACTTTAGGGCAGGGAAGCCTATAAGTATCCTCAAATTCTATTAAATGAGAAGAAAACTTTTGATGCTCTGTCTTCCCAGTCCTATTCAATATAGTATTGGAAGCCCTGGCCAGAGCAGTCAGGGAAGGGAAAGAAAGCGCATCCAAATAGGAAGAGAGGAAGGCAAATTATCCCTGTTTGCCGACGACATGATCCTATATATAGAAAACTCCATAGTCTTGGCCCAAAAACTCCTTAAGCTGATAAACAACTTCAGCGAAGTCTCAGAATTAAAAAAAATTGATGCACAAAAATCACTACCATTCCTATACACCAACAATAGTCAAGCCAAAAGCCAAATCAGGAACACAATTCTGTTCATAATTGCCACGAAAAGAATAAAATACTAGGAATACAGCTAATCAAGGAGGTGAAAGATTTCTACAACGAGGACTACAAAACACTGCTCAAAGAAATCAGGACGCAAACAAAAGGAAAAACATTCCATGTTCCTGGATAGGAAGAATCAATATTGTTAAAATGTCCATACTGCCCAAGGCAATTTATAGATCTAATGCTATTATTTTTAAAATACCATTGAGATTCCTTACAGAACTAGAAAAAACTATTTTAAAAATTCATATGCAACCAAAAAAGAGCTTAAATAGCTAAGGAAGTCCTAAGCAAAAGAACAAAGCTAATGACATCATGTTACCTGACTTCAAACTATGCTACAGGGCTACAGTAACCCAAACAGCATGGTACTGGTATGAAAACTGACATATAGACTAATAGAACAGAATAAAGAGCCCAGAACTAAAGCCACACACCTACAACTATCTGATATTTGACAAATCTGACAAAAACAAGCAATGGGGAAAGTACTCCCTATTCAATAATTGGAGCTGGGATAGCTGGCTTGCCATATGTGGAAGATTGAAATTGGACCCCTTCCTTACATCATATATAAAAATTAACTCAAGATGGATTAAAGACTTAAATGTGAAAACCAAATATATAAAAACCCTGGAAGACAACCTAGGCAATACCATTCTGGACACAGGAATAGGCAAAAATTTCATAATGAAGACACCAAAAGCCATTGCAACAAAAGCAAAAATTGGGATCGAATATTCTCCAAAATTTTGTCTAAAAATTAGACAAACGGGATTTAATTAAACTAGAGAGCTTCTGCATAGCAAAAGAAACTATCAACAGAGTAGACAGAAAACCTACAGAATGGGAGAAAATTTTTGCAAACTATGCATTTGATTAAGGTCTAATATCCAGCATCTATAGGGAACTTAAACAAATTTACAAGGAAAAAAAAACTCTATTGAAAAGTGGGCAAAGAACATGAACCGACACTTCTCAAAAGAAGATACATGTGGCCAATAAGTATATGAAGAAAGCTCAACATCACCAATCATTAGAGAAATGCAAGTGAAGACCATAATGTGATACTACCTCATGCCGGTCAGAATGGCTATTAAGTAGTAAAAACAAAAAACAAAAAACAGGTGCTGGCGAGGTTGTGGAGAAAAAAGAAACACTTATACACTGTTGGTGGGAATGTAAATTACTTCAACCATTGTGGAAAACAGTGTGGTGATTCCTCAAAGGCCTAAAAGCAGAAATACCATCTGACCCAGCAATCCCATTACTGGGTATATACCCAAAGGAATATCAATCATTCTATCATAAAGACACATCCTCACGTATGTTCATCACAGCACTATTCACAATACTAAAGACCTAAGTCAACCTAAATGTTCATCAGTGGTAGACTGAATAGAGACAATGTGGCACATATACACCATAGAATACTATGCAACCATACAGAAGAATGAGATCATGTCCTTTGCAGGAACACGGATGGAGCTGAAGGACATTGTCCTTAGCAAAGTTATGCAGGAACAGAAAACCAAACATTGCATATTCTCACTTATAAATTGGAGCTAAATGATGAGAACACATGAACACATAGAGGGGAATAATACACACTGGGGCATTTCAGAGGGTGGAGAATGGCAGGAAGGAGAGAATCAGGAAAAATAACTTATGGGTACTAGGCTTAACACCTGGGTGATGAAATAATCTGTACAACAAACGCCCATGGCACAAGTTTACTTATGCACCTGCACCCCTGAACTTAAAAGTTAAATTTTAAAGTTTACATGCACCTGTATCCCTGAACTTAAAAGTTAAAAAAAAAAAAAGGCATATTTTTAAAAAATCTAGCCAGGCGTGGTGGCTCATGCCTGTAATCCCAGCACTTTGGGAGTCTGAGGCGGGCAGATCACGATGTCAAGAGATTGAGACCATCCTGGCCAGCATGGGGAAGCCCCATCTCTACTAAAAATACAAAAATTAGCTGGGCGTGGTGGCATGTGCCTGTAATCCCAGCTACTTGGGAGGCTGAGGCAGGAGAATTGCTTGCACCCGGGAGGCAGAGGTTGCAGTGAGCTGAGATCACGCCACTGCACTCCAGCTTGGTAACAAAATGAGACTCAGTCTCAAAAAAAAAAAAAAAAAAAAATCTAGTACTAAGGCTTGCATGAAATTTTGAGATAGGAAGAGAATAGACTATGAAAAGAGTACTGCAGGCAGAACCAGAACCTTTCACACAACCACCTCCCCACTACCCCTTCCTTTTTCCTTCCTTTCTTCCTTTTTCCTTCCTTCCTTCTTCCTTCCTTCCTTCCTTCCTTCCTTCCTTCCTTCCTTCCTTCCTTCCTTCCTTCCTTCCTTCCTTCCTTTCTTCCTTCCTTCCTTCCTTCGGTACATAGTTTCATGGATGCCTCCTATAAATGGTGTCCATGAGTCCATACCTGTCTTAGTCTGCTCAAATTGACATAACAAAATATTTTGGACTGGGTGGCTTAAACCACAGGAAGTTATCTTCTTACAGTTCAGAAGGCTGGAAGTCCAAGGTCAAGGTGCCTGCATGGTTAGTTTCTGGGGAGGGCCCTCTTCCTGGCTTCTAGATGGTGCCAGCTCACTGCATGCTCAGCCTGACCCATTCCCTTTTAAGAGGAGAGGCAGTAATTAAATTACCAATGAATTAATTGGTATTGAATCACATGGCAGGGAGAGAGGGAGGGAGGTTTCTTCTTATAAAGCCACAGCTCTATTAGATTAGGGCCCAACCCTTAACTCATTTAAGCTCAATTACCTCCCATGGCTTGAAGATTAGGGCTTCAACATATTAATTTTAGAGGGGGAACATGATTTACTCCATAACAACATTCTTTGCCCTAAAACTTTGTGGCTTGATTTGGGCAATGTCAGCAAATGCAAAGCAGAGGTGTGAATGGTACATGCACATTTCCACTTGATCTCCTGCACACTTGGGCCTGTTCACTCCTGCTCCTCTACCTTACCATGAGAACACACCTGGGCCAGCCTCATTGAGTGATGTGAGAGACATGTGGAGAAGAGCCAAGACCATCTTAGAACAAGCTGACAGGCCAGCTGATCCCCTAAAATGTGAGTGAGCCCAGCCAAGGTCACCTTAGCCGGGGCTGCTTCAGCAGAACTGCCCAGCTGACCCATGAATTGGTAAGAATAAAAAATGGTTGTTTCAGGTCACTGAATTTTGGAGTGGTTTGTTACACTGCAATAGCTAACAAATATCCTTTCTCTGTTCCTTCTTTTTCTTTCTCAAAAAAATTTGTATGTGTATGTGTACCTTTTTCCTACATTTCTATTGTTAGAGTTTAAGGATTGAATCATATCTCCAAATTTCCTTTGATTCCTGACCACCTGAACTAGAATGCTTCCTTCCATCCTCTCTAGTCTTTCACCTTTCTTTACTTTTCTTCATGACATTTACTGTTGCTTGACATACTATGTCATGTACTTATTTGTTCATTGTTTACCTCCTCCAGTAGAATGAAAGCCACATGAGGGCTTGGACCATGTCTGTCTTGTCAGTGTTGCATTCCCTGCATCTAGAATGTGTCTAGTACTTAGTAGGCACTTTATAGGTATCTGTGAAATGAATGAGTAAGTGAGTGAATACATTTTTGGAAACACTAAAACAATATTTATTTGAGATGTGTTTGTATATGTTTGTATATGTAAACTGAGTCCTTATGGCATGGATTAAACAGAGTAAAACAGAACCTAGGATTTACGTTTTGAGGCTGGTGCTAGCATTTTGCTGAGGTACCCAGATGCATGCCAGTAAAAATGGACAAAGAAACAGCACAAACAGTTGGTTTTCACTAACCAGAATGAAGAGGCTGAATGTTGCCAATTTGTGTATTGTAGGGGTAATAAGTTCTTCAAACAGGGCTGGGGAATTGTTTGCCAAGTGGGTTCAAGCTGTGGCCCTGCCCACAACTATATGCTTGTATTAGCAGAGTCTGGAAGCTTCACCATTTATGAAAGGATTGGGCTTTTTAAGTATTATTTATACCAATTCATCTCTTTTCTGAGTTAGAGTGTCTTATCCAATTAATTCATTGGTAATTCAATTACTCCCTCTCCTTTTAAAAGGGAATGGGTCAGGCTGGGCACAGATGCTCAAGCCTGTAATCCCAGCACTTTGGGAGGCAGATCACTTGAGGCCAGGAGTTCAAGACCAGCCTGGCCAACATAGTGAAAACCCATCTCTACTAAAGGTACAAAAAATTAGGCTGGGCACAGTGGCTCATGCCTGTAATCCCAGCACTTTGGGACACTGAGGCAGGTGGATCATGAGGTCAGGAGATTGAGACCACGGCGAAACTCTGTCTCTACTAAAAATACAAAAAATTAGCCGGGCATGGTGGCAGGTGCCTGTAGTCCCAGCTACTTGGGAGGCTGAGGCAGGAGAATGGCGTGAACCCGGGAAGTGGAGCTTACAGTGAGCCAAAATCGTGCCACTGCCCTCCAGCCTGGGTGACAGAGCAAGACTCCATCTCAAAAAAAAAAAAAAAAAAAAAAAGATACAAAAAATTAGCTAGGCGTGGTGGCACATGCCTGTAGTACCAGCTACCTGGGAGGCTGAGGCAGGACAATGAGCTGTGATTGTGCCACTTCACTCCACCCCAGGCGATGAGACCTTGTCTCAATAAATAAATAAATAAACAAATAAATAAATAACTAAATAAATAAGGGAATGGGTCATTTAAGGAAAACTAAAGTCATGTTCAGAGTTCCAAGCCATCTGCAGTGCAGTTGGGCCAAGTGGTCAGCTGGCTTCCAAAGCAGAGGCTGTTGGTGGCAGGCTGGCCAACGGCCATATTAATGTTCTATGAGATCTGGATGTTACTGGCTGTCAGTAAGTAATTTGTGTGTGTCTTTGGGAGGTAGGGAATTGGCAGGGAGGAGTAGAAAGTAGGGGCATTTGGCTCTGGTAGAATTGAATATGAAATGAGTGATATGGAGGACACACAGTATTGAACATTGCTGCATCAGCATCTGTTTCAGGAAGAATTCCACAGGGGAAAGGATGAGGTCTCTTTCATGCCTCCACTAATCCCCAAGTTTCATTTATAGCAACACTATGGTTGCTTTCCCTTTTCTGGACCTGCCTGCCCACCCTCCCCCAGCCCAATTCATTTGGTTAAAGGAGCACTTATGACAGCCATGATTGCTGAACACAATTTCGCTCTTGGTCAGAGTTCATTTGTCCAACAGAGGCACCTGACCTGGGCTGAGTCCATCAGAGTCCGGAAGTAAAACTGAAGCTGAGAGAGAAAGAGAGAGTGCGCATGCTCTCTGATAATTCTCCAAGGGGATAATTATCAGTCTTTTTTTTTTTTCCTGAGCTCAGTTGTAGTCTAGCCTTATTTCTTCAAGAATTATAATTAAATCCTCTCTGTTTTTTGCTTTAGCTAGCCTAAGTAGATTTCTGTTGTTTACAACCCAGCACACCCGGATTTTGCCCCTCCCTTGCTGCCATTCGTGGTATACCAGTTCCATGCCCTGTGGGAGGTGCTGTCTCTGGCTTGAAAGCCAATGGGCCTCAAATGTCAAAGATCAAAGGAGCCCAAAAGGTTGGAGCTATTCACCCAAGTCTCCAATCAGTAAGAAGCTCTACCTGCTTGGCTTTGCTGGACAGGGAGTCAAAGGGGGAGAATCAGAGATCCCATGGAAAGAGTGATGAGTCTCTCCAACTCTGTCCTTGAATTTCCAATCCCATTGGTGTTTCTAACTGTGCTTAGTCATCTTCATTTACCTGAGTACTCTTCTATGTACAAACTTTTAGTGACTTCCCGCTGCTGGCTGAAGGCCACCCAGATACTGTGACCTGCTGTTTAAGGCTCTCAGTGATTTGGCATGATTTTTCAGTTTTACTCCCCAGATGTCTCCACACAACTTTGTACTTCTTTACCCCTGAGAGAACAAGTGCTTGCATACCTTGTCCCTTTGCCATTTTGGGCAAGAAGTCTGTACCTGTATATTTTTCAGGATTTTGATTTATGTTGCCCTCTCAGAAAAATTTTACAAACATATGCCCCTACCATAAGGTAAGAGAAGGCTGCCTTCCTGGTATACTTTAGAACATCAAGCACTATTCTTTGTAATATTTGCCAATAGAATAGGTATTCCTTTGGTTACTAATGAGGCTGAATAGTTATTCATGTACTTCAGGATAATTCTTTTCTGTATTGTATTTTAATGGTCTTGGCTAGTTTTTCTATAGTGAATTTACAACTGTCATTTTTCTTGTGAGAATTCTTTTTTTTTTTTTTTGAGACAGAGTCTTGCTCTGTTACCAGGCTGGAGTGGAGTGGGGTGATCCTGGCTCACTGCAACCTCCGCCTCCCAGGTTCAAGTGATTCTCCTGCCTCAGCCTCCAGAGTAACTGGGATTATAGGCATGCGCCACCAAGCCCAGGTAATTTTTGTATTTTTAATAGAGATGGGGTTTCACCATGTTGATCAGGATGATCTCGATCTCCTGACTTTGTGATCCACCTGCCTCAGCCTGCCAAAGTGCTGGGATTACAGGCGTGAGCCACTGTACCTGGCCGATAATTCTTTGTTAAAGATATCAACTCTTTGTCACACATGTTGCAGAAACCTTCCTTAACTGATTGTCTTATTTTGCTATTGCGTACAGTTTTTGATGTACAGAATTTTATATTTTTAGGAGGTATAATATATTGCTTTTTTCCTTTGATGGTTGCTGTCTTGGGTTTTTGCTTAGAATGGCTGTTATTTCTCTTTTAATTTTGCTATAGCTTATCTTCCAGCTAGACTGAGGCTTTTTGAGGGAAGGGTTTATTTTGTTTCCAAAGTTGTATCCCTTGACTCTACTCTCTGTTCTATTTCAGTGTAAGTGATCCAGAAGGAACAACTAATTCACTTATTGGCTGCTGTGGCAGGCAGCGTTTTAAGATGCCCTGGATGATACGTGACTCTTATTGTTCATACCCTTGTGTAACCCTTTCCCTCTGAATGTGAGCTAGACCAGTGACTTGCTTCTAACCAATGGAATATGGCAAAAATGATGGATGAGATTAAGCTATGAAGAACTGTGGTTTCTGTCTTATTCCCTCTTCTTCTTTTTTTTTTTAACCAGGCAACAAAACCCTGATTAACATTTTGAGCAGGTTCAGCTATTACCGAAACTGGTAATTTATAAACTTAAATTGGGGCAAATGGCTTTAGTGCAGACTAGTGCCGTCACTGGTCACTACGAATGCAAGACTGAAGAATTAATAGCTACCCCTCGGATGGAGGAAGAGGTGCAGGGCTGACTCTCTCTGAATGTTGTAGTCAGAAAGAGTGCAGCCATCTTCTAGCTGCTTGCCTACAAAGACAAGACTCTGCTGGTCAGTGGGGGATGCCTTCTTTATCCTGGATCTTGGCCTTCACATTTTGGAGGATGTCACTGGGCTCCACCTCCAGGGAGACGGTCTTGCCGGGCAGGGTTTTCAGGAAGATTTGCATTTTGACCTCTTGGAGGATGCGAGGATGCTGCAAATCGCCAATCACATTCAGCCACTGGAATACCTCCAGATGCTTGCTCAACAAGGCCATTTACCACTCTTCCCTCTTTCTTTTTTTTTTTTTTTTTTTTTTTTTTTTGAGACGGAGTCTTGCTCTGTCGCCCGGGCTGGAGTGCAGTGCCCTGATCTCAGCTCACTGCAAGCTCCGCCTCCCGGGTTTATGCCATTCTCCTGCCTCAGCCACCGGAGTAGCTGGGACTACAGGCGCCCGCCACCTCGCCCGGCTAGTTTTTTGTATTTTTAGTAGAGACGGGGTTTCACCGTGTTAGTCAGGATGGTCTCGATCTCCTGACCTCGTGATCCGCCTGTCTCGGCCTCCCAAAGTGCTGGGATTACAGGCTTGAGCCACCGCGCCCGGCCTCTTCCCTCTTTCTTACTTGTTGCTGGTGATGCCTACAACTGCATGAGGCCCACGTGATGAAGAATGGAGGGCAGCTTCTGGCCAACCCCCAGTGAGGAACTGAATCCTGCCAACAACCACGAGTGACCTTGGAAGCGGATCTTTCCCCTGCTGAGCCTTGAGATGACAGCAGCCCTGGCGGCATGAGAGAGAACCTGAGCCACAGGACCCAGAAACATGGTGCCCAGATTCCTGACCCGATATGATATAACAAATGTTGTTTTAAGCTGCAAAGTGTTGGAGTAATTTGTTACACGGCAATATATAACTAATACAAGCATTTAGTTCTTCTAGTCTTTGGGTATTTTTCTTTCACTTCTGTTGAAGAAAAGCCCATTCCATTTACTGCTTTAAAAAGTAAAGGGGAATCTCTATAGGGAATCCCATCAACTTTGGAAGTCTCAAGTGTCTTTATTGAACATATATACAAGGAACTGATTTGCTGAGGATGCGGCTGTGTATTGCCATTGTGGGTAATGGAAAATGTTACTATTCATTCTTCCTTCCCACAGCTTCTGAGGAGGATGGAGCTGGTGACTAGAGGGGACCCTTTAGTTTTGCTGAGCACAGTGATAGGTTTGGGGCTGCAACCTGGGACAGAGCTGGGATACATGGACTGGCTCTGTCTGCATCTGGGAGGAAGAGTCCAGGGGAAGTCAGGACATGGGAGAGAAGAGCCATGTGGAATGTCAGGAGAGAAAGGGACTTTCTGTGGCTGCATGATGGGGATGGGACTCTGGAGACTACAGGTGTGCAGTAGAAATCCCTCATCTGTGTTTCCCGGTGCATTTTAGTCAAGTTTATGTGACTTCTTAATACATCCCTGCAAGTGCATGTTTAGAAGAGCTACCAATGTTGAATTCTGTATCCAAATGGGGCATGAATGAGTTAGACACAGTTTCTGGAAGATGAGGGAATAGCTGACAGGCAGGTCACACGGGATCAGCCCTGAGGCAGACAGGGGACTTTGAAGCCCCTTGCCTCCTGTATCTCAGCTCCTCACCGGGCCCAGTGCCTGGTGCCTGCATGCTGCCCCAAGACTGCCAATGCGCATTCACAGGTGCCCTCACCCTACCACCGGGACACAGAGCTTGGCTCTTCTCCTTCCTTTCCTCTCCCTCCTTAGACACAATGGTTTGCCATCTTATTTTTCCATAGCCCTGACTTTTTTTTCAGTAACAATTAATACTAAACTGGAGGTTTAATCTAGTAACATGAATCTCAGTCAATGTGTCAGCTCTCCTGGAAGAGAAAGGGCTTTTTCTCTCCGATCAGCTAATGTCATGCTAAAGGGATGTGATAATCTTTACTTCTTCCCCACTGAGGCTCGGTTATCTGGCCGTTTTGGACTGAGGCGACAACTTTTGAAAGACATCCAGATTTCCTACTCCATGGCAACAGATTATTTCTGCAAGTTTTAAAGGGATTTTTAAAATATCTTTAAAAACATTTTTTATCGGCTCATTTGATTTTTAATCTTCACTAGGGTCAGATATTTTTTGTACTTATAGGAATGGCGCTGGGCCCAGGCAATCAGAAATGATTAGACCCACATGGTAACCTGCAAACCCCAGGGTTTGAGTTAAATGGCTATCCCAGAGGCTGCCGAAGATGGGGAGCTGATGTGAAAATTGAAGCAATTACCCAGATCACTCAGGCAGAAGAACGTCTGAGGCTTTTTTTCCCTTGAACAATCCAGATAATTGCTTCAATTTACACTTCTTACTGGCAGTAGAGACGGGTACAGAGATGGCTCTCCAGGAATGGGCTGAATAGAGGGAAACAGTGCTTGGAAAATGAGTCTGATAACTCAGGGGGAGAAAAGGGTGGGAAAAATTCACATGCTTTGGCCTTGATTTCTACCAGGTTCAAGCAAGTCAAAGCGAGACTGTTCATTGTTGCCTGAGTGATCTAGGTAATTCTCTATTTTGTGTTTCATCTTCACAATGAAGCTCTTAGAGCTGAGGAAGTGTTACTGGTGGAGACAGCTGAATAAATCATGGCTGGGAACTTCAGGTTTGAGACCCTTACCCTGTGCTGTCTAGTGACTTTCCCAGTTCATTAACCACTCTCGAAGGACCTGCAAATCCTTGCTTGGAGGAGGCCTTGCAGGTCAGGAAGGAGAGGGTGCAGGTAGGCGCTTTCCTTGTAGAGCTTACTACACCTGTTAATTTAACTATGAGCACAAATCAAGGTAGCAAGACTTCATCATTCCCCAAAGCAGATGGTTCATTTACTGAGACCCTCAGGGATTCATTTCTGCAACTGAGAATCCACATTTGTTAAAACAATGGAATGACAAATGAATGTATCGAAGATTTATTGAGTTGCTACTTTGTGCCTGGCATTATGCCAGACCTTGGAATAATCATGTAATTTCATATTAATATAGGATTTTTGTTTTCTTTTCTCATGTTTTCTTGGTGGGGGTAGGGGAATGGTTCTTTTAATCTCTTTACAGCTTCTTCCAGACTTTATTTCCAGTGCATTTTCTCAAATATTTCTCTTTTCATTCTCACTTATCCAGAGTAGATAATATTTTTAGCACCGTTTCAACAGACGGGTTAAAAAAAAAATTCAGAGAAGTTGAGTACATTTTCCAAAGTCACAACATTTGTTAGCTGCTGACCTGAAATGAAAAATAAAGGATCCTGAACCAAAGGCTCCATCTGCGATGCAACATCATTTCTTTCAGGTTCGTTACTGATTCATTTGTCTTTGCCATTATCATGATTGTGATGGATATAGATTGATCATTCAGAAAGTATTTATCAAGCATGTAAATAAGATATGATACCCACAACATAAAGAAGCAAGACACACACACACACACACACACACACACACACACACACACGGCATGAAGAAGAATACTGTGAGGTGAAAAGAACTAGAGAAGAGTATTGGACAATATGAAAGTGATTGCAGGGCAGGCAGACATCAGGTGCTGAGTCAGAGGGACTGATGACTTGAGAAGAAAGAGAGCCCTGTAGGCTAGAGCTGTTCAGAAAGTTTCCTTTAAATTCTATTTTTTAAAAAATTGTGGTAAAATACACAGAACATAAAATTTACCATTTAACCACCTTAAGGTGCACGATTCAGCAGCATTAAGTACATTCCCAACATGATGCAACCATCACCTCTATCTAGTTCCAGCACTTTCTCATTACCCCAGATGGAAACCTCTGTAATCGGGAAGATTTTGTAGAAAGTTTGGTAGAATCTTGAGGGATAGTTAAGATTTAGAGAGGCAGACAGGTGAGAGGAAATCCACAGGGCATTTTAGAGTGTGAGTCGATAGCACACGTAGAGTGTCTGGAGCATGCTGAGGACTGCAGGGCTTTGTGGAGGAGAGTGCTGAGCAGGAGAGTTGGGTGACTCCCGTGGACTTTCTCTGTATAACAGCAGGTTTGCCTTTCCCTTTCCCTTTCAGGATCACCTTCCTCTAACATGTTTGGGGGAAGAAGCATTGGTCTTACATCCTCCCAAAGGAAGCCCATCTCTCCTCTGTGGTTGCATTCTAAACCCTTTTTCAGCTTTGCGGTGGAATGGCTACTCTATCTGATCTTATCACTGCTGCATCTCTGGGATTCTGGTCCTCCTGCAACATGATGCTGCTGTTGCTGCTGGTGCTGCCGCCATGTCCATCTCAGCCAGGAGCTGGTGGGGCAGGAGACTGTTTTTGTCTCTGCCTTGGGCTGTAATTCCTTCAAGCACCACTGACAGACTGAGGGGTGCAGAGACTTCACTGGAGGAAACTTTATCATGGGGGAAAATCCTCAAAACTAGATTCCATTTTTCACTTTTCCCAGAGTCCAAGAGTCCAGGATCATCCACAAGACACAATACTCCTCATCAGTACATTTTCTGGATCTTATTTATGGAACAATAAATGTTGAATTGACAGTGCCATCTAGATCAGTGCTGTTCAATAAAAATATCTCGTGAGCTACATATGTAATTCAAACATTTCTGGAAGTCAATTTTAGAAAGGAAAAAGAAACACAGGTGATGTTTTATTCGATTATTTAATATATTTTATTCAACTCAGTATATCCAAAGCATTTCCATTTCAACATGTAACCAATAAAAATAATTATCAATGAAATATTTTACAGTCATTTTCACACTGTCTTCAAAGTCCTGCTTGTATTTTACACTGACAGCCCATTTTGTTATGGACATTAAATTTTTATTAGAAATACTTAATCTGTGTTTAGATTTTATAAAATTTACAGTTGAAAATGTGGATTTACCAAGTTTTTCCAAACACACTTAAAAGTTTCTAATAACTGAATTAGGTATCAGCTTCTAAATTTAAATTTTAATTAATTAAATGAAATAAAATGAAAAAATTCAGTTTCTCAGTCATACTCGTCCCATTTCAAGTACTCAGTAGCTATTTGTGGCTAGTAGCTATTGTCTTGGACCATGCAGATCTAGAAAGTCTAAGATCAACAGCACCAACTAATTGCCACAATTATTTGATTTGCTTTGTGTCCAAAGATGATTCCAGGTCCTTCACTTGACCATCAAGTTTTTTGCATGATTGGATACCAAATTGCCTTTTGACTGAATTGCTGATTAATTCCACTCTAGTCACTCAGGTTTCCTCACTGTTTTTGGGCACATAAACTTAACCTGATCCCTGCACTGTGACTCTTGCTGTCCTCCACCTTCAAGATTTAAAGAACAGGCAAATTTATTGGCTCATGAACAAGAACTCTAGAGCACAGTGGACTTTGGTTTTGGTGGATCCCAGTGGGTTGATCATGTCAACAAGGACCCAGGTTTTTTGGCCTCATGGTTTTGTCATATGCATCTTTGGCTTCATCTCTGGTCTAGTTTTCCAAGAAGTCAGAGAATATTTCCAATAGCAATTGGGGCTGGATATTTCCCTCCAGCCGGAGATGGAAGGGCAGAGTAACACAATTTCTTTCCACAAATTTGGCAAACTTTTTCTTTTGTCTCCTTGACATTTATCTTGCTCATCCCTGAACCAATCATTGGGAAAAAGAATAGGGTGGTCACATTTGACTGAGGCTAATCAAGAACCATTCTTGGATGTGGAGACAACTCTCCAAACCACGTTCTTCCTATACAATAGGAGAAGTGGGGAACTCATCATCTCAATGACCAAAACACCTCTTTTCGGCTTTTTACTTCCTTTTTTATCTTTTTTTTTTTTTTTTTTTTGAGACGGAGTCTTGCTCTGCCACCCAGGCTGGAGTGCAGTGGCCCCATCTCAGCTCATTGCAAGCTCCGCCTCCCGGGTTTACGCCATTCTCCTGCCTCAGCCTCCCGAGTAGCTGGGACTACAGGCGCCTGCCTCGTCGCCCGGCTAGTTTTTTTTTTTTTTTTTTTTGTATTTTTAAGTAGAGACAGGGTTTCACCGTATTAGCCAGGATGGTCTCCATCTCCTGATCTCGTGATCCGCCCATCTCGGCCTCCCAAAGTACTGGGATTACAGGCTTGAGCCACCGCGCCCGGCCTTTTTTTTTTTTTTTTACTGTGGTAAAATAGATACAACATAAAATGTACCATTTTAATCATTTTAAAGTGTACGGTTCAGTGGCCTTAACTATGATTACATTCTTACGCAGTCATCACCATCATCTGTCTCTAGAACATTTTCCATCTTCCTGAACTGAAATTTCATACCCATTAAATAATAACTCCCCATTCCCCCTCCCCACTGTATCCTGGCAACCACCATTCTGCTTCCTGTCCCTGTGAACTTGACTACTCTAGGTACCTCATATAAGTGGAATCATATAGCATTTGCCCATCTGTGACTGGCTTACTTTCACTTAGCATAATGTCTTCAAGGTTCATCTCTGTTGTAGCATGTTAGAACTTCTTTTTAGGGCTGAATGGTATTCCATTGCATATATACAGCATATTTTGTTTACCTATTCATCAATTGATGGACATTTGGGTTGCTTCCATCTTTTGGCTATTGTGAATATTGCTGCTATGAACACAAGTGTACAGATACCTGTTTGAGTACCTGATTTCAATCTTTTTGGGGGTATTAGAAGTAGAATTGCTGGATCATATGGAAATTCTATTTTAAATTTTTCGAGGAACCACCATACTGTTTTTCATAGCAGTTGTACCATTTTACATTCCATTAACCACACACAAGAGTTTTGATTTCTTTATGTCTGGGTCAACACTTCTTTTCTTTTCTTTCTTTCTTTCTTTGGCTTGTCATGTCTGTTCTTTTTTAGGCTTCTGCTTTCTGTTGTCTTTCTGGGTCGGCGGTAGGGCTTCTTTCTTCCTTCCGGTACTTCATTACCCTTCCGTATATTCTTACGTACTGTCTTCCTTCCTTCCTTCCTTCCTTCCTTCCTTCCTTCCTTCCTTCCTTCCTTCCTTCCTTCCTTCCTTCCTTCCTTCCTTCCTTCCTCTTCCTTCCTTCCTTCCTTCCTTTCCTCTTCTCTTCTTCCTTCCTTCCTTCCTTTCTTTCTTTCTTTCTTTCTTTCTTTCTTTCTTTCTTTCTTTCTTTCTTTTTTTTTGTAGTAGCCATTCTAATGGGTGTGACATGGCATCTCATTGTGATTTTGATTTGCATTTTCCTGATGATTAGTGATATTGCATACTTTTTATGGTGCTTATTGGCTATTTGTATATCTTTTTTGAAAAAATGTCTTTTCAAATCCTTTGCTCATTTTTAATTTTTTAACAACTAGTAATCAATTTATTCAAATAGTTGACTTAAGCATCTCCAGTGGTGACTTCCACCTCAACTCCTGGTTCAATACTGGTGGAAGTAATCTGCTTAACAATCTCAGAAGGACTGAGTCAATGAGTTGCTTGTGGATTCTCATCTGGAAATGATCCCATGTCTTAGAACCTTCACCAAAAGGAGTTTTTCTTGTAGCGATTCTCAAAGTCTTAGTACGCATTTGTACTGGTCCTTTCACTTGGAGATTTTTTTCCTTTGCTCCTCTGATCAAGTCAGCACACACCTCCTCCAGGGATTTTATGCTGCGGCTCATAAAGAGTGATTCGAATTCAGTGAATTGCTACCTCCGGCTCCATGGGTGTTTTTCCAGTATCTTTAAAAGCCATGGCTGCTGCGCGGCTTCCTGACCGACTGGTTCCTCAGTGAGAGCAACAGCAGTGAGGCAGGAGCAGGAGCAGGAGCAGGCAGACTACCGCTTGCCACCACCTTTGACCGGTGTCTTTCTCAAAGAGCTTTAATTTCTTTTTCTTTTCTCTCTCTCTCTCTCTTTCTCTCTCTCTCTCTCCTCTCTCCTCTCTTCTCTTTCTCTTTCTCTTTCCTTCTGACGGAGTCTCCCTCTGTAGCCCAGGCTGGACCGCAGTGGCACTCACTGTGGATCTCAGTGGATCTCAGCTCACTGCAACCTCCGTTTCCCGGGTTCAAGTGATTCTCCTGCCTCAGTCTCCCGAGTAGCTGGATTATAGGCATGTGCCACTACACTCGACTGAAGTATTTTTAGTAAAGATGGGGTTTCACCATGTTGGCCAGGCCGGTCTGGAACTCCTGACCTCAAGTGATCCGCCCACCTTGGCCTCCCAAAATGCTGGGATTACAGGTGTGAATCACTGCACCTGGCCTAAGAACTCTAATTTTTAAATAGCTTATTTACAAAGCACTCTATGCCTCAGGTCAAATAGTTATCAAGCATCTGCCATATGCCAAGAACTATACAGATTTTATTACCTAATTTTAAAAATATATAATTTTAAACTAAGACCCAGAGAGATAATAGGATCTGTATAAGAATGCCTGCAAATAGTGAAAATAGCCCTGTATCTGGAGATTTAGCTCTGCCACTGTCATGATTTCTAATGTACAACATACACATGCAAGTCACTTTAAACTATTTCATAGGTTAAAGGCCTTTTTACCAAAAAAGAAAGAAAAAATTTTAAATCAAGTCCTTACTCATGCCAGGACCGGTGCTAAAGTGTGTGTGTATATATAATGTTTCTCATTTAAGTCTCCTGAAACCTCTGTAAGATAGGTTCTACAATCATCCCCATTTTACAGATGGAAACATGAATTTAGAAATGTTAGGTCACTAGCTAGAAATAATGCAGCTAGTAAGTGACAGTTATTTGAATAGAGCCTGGCATCACAGACTGTACTCTTTTAACTTAAGCACACATACAGAATTTGGATACTTTTGTGTCACAGATAATATAGGGAATTTGGGACTACAGGCGCCCGCCTCGTCGCCCGGCTAGTTTTTTGTATTTTTTAGTAGAGACAGGGTTTCACCGTGTTAGCCAGGATAGTCTCGATCTCCTGACCTCGTGATCCGCCCGTCTCGGCCTCCCAAAGTGCTGGGATTACAGGCTTGAGCCACCGCGCCCGGCCTAATATAGGGAATTTCAATATGTAAAACAATTCAATTAGTTCACAATTTTAGTCAATTCGGTACATATCATTCAATGCTTATAAACAGAAAATAATAGGAAAAATCAGTCAACAAACACCTCGGGAGAGAGGGAAAAGGCAACTTCATTTCTCTTTTGATAAGATTTTGATAAGATTCTAAATACCACAAATAGGAGAAAACAGCCAAATCAAAAGTTAGGAAATCCGTAACTTCAACCTTCAAAAAGGGTAAGGTGTGTCTTTAAGGAGCAAAGATTTAGGGAAGTCCCATTTGGGCACCCCTCACTCTGGAAAATGAGACAGCTGTTCTCCTTTCTCTTTCCTTTGCCTATTAAAGCTCTGCTCCCAAAACGCACCTCCCCCTTTCCCTCCCCCCCCCAAAAAGAGGCAAACATTTAAAAGGTTAACAGGAAAAGACTACTTTATCACATTTAGCTTGAATGCTAAGTAGCAACATTTACTAAGGTCCACAGTTCACTGCTTACTACATAGTTGACTACTTTACTACACAGTAACCCACCCTGGACTGATGGCTTCTTTAGGAATGCTGAGGGAATGTAAAACACAGGAATCCTAATAATCCTGCATTCTTTGAGCATCCATTATAATCAAGCTGATGTTTTTATCTGTCATCATTGTGTATAGTTCCTTTGCTGTGATTGCTCCTTTCTCTTTGGTCTCACATTTTTCATTCTTTTCACCATTGCTCTTTTGGATTTTGTCTTTGGAATCCAATACATTCTCCAAAGAACCTTTAGCCAATGTGCCACCATTCTCTCTTCCTGTTTCCTGGCTTTTTTGTTGTAGACACTGTGCTTCCTCCTGTTTGTCCTTTTCCTCAAGTTTTTTCCAGACTTCAGCTTCTTTATATCTTAGTTTAAGGCTTTCAGAGAGTCTTTCAGTTTCTTCAATGGCTTTTTTGATGTTTGCAGGTCCAAGTATTGAATGGAAACAATCCTCTTGGTGCTTATTTTCTCTGGTTTAATTTCTATGTTCTTATTGAGGTCTTTTAGTGAAGAACTGAGGTAGAGTTCTTTAGGAACTGAAGCCACAACAAGCATGGTGAATTATCTTTAATTTTCCATGTTCACAATGGATGCTACGTTTCCTTAAAAGTAGTATTTTCTGTGGCGTCGGGCACGCTCCACTAACACCAGCCTTCTTGCCAAAGGCCCATCTCCCAAGAACTCGAGGGAGAATTAGTCTTGGCTACCAGGATGGAATCCAGCCCAGCTCATCATCCTTTGCCTATTTTTTAAATGTTTTTTTTGGTTGTGAGTTATAGGTATTCTTTATATATTTTGTATATTAACTCCTTATCAGATGTATGATTTGTAAATATTTTTCCCATTTCATGGGTTGCCTTCTCACTCTGTTGATAGCATCCTTTGATGTGCAAAAGTTTTAAGTTTTATGAAGTTAAATTTATCTTTTTTTCCCTCTGTTAACTATCTTTTTTTTTCCCTGAGATGGAGACTCACTCTGTCACCGAGGCTGGAGTGCAGAGGCACAATCCTGGCTCTCTGTAATCTCTGCCTCCTGGGTTCAAGCGATTCTTCTGCCTCAGTCTCCAGATTAGCTGGAATTACAGGCACGTGCCACCATGCCCGGCTAATTTTTGTATTTTGAGTAGAGACCGGGTTTCACCAGGTTGGTCAGGCTGGTCTCAAACTCCTGACCTCAAGTGATCCACCCATCTCAGCCTCCCAAAGTGCTGGGATTAACATGTGTGAGCCACGGCGCCCGGCCTGTTACCTATCTTTCAGTGTCCCTTTTCAATTGTTTTGAATCCTACTTAGCCCATTTCCTATATTAAGCCTTCTCAGACATCACTGAGAACTTCATCCTCTGTACTCTCACTAGTTTCTAAGCTTCCTGAGGCCAATAACTTATTTTGCAACTTCCCTTCAAATGAGAGGCCCTGTGGTATCTCCCTTGAAAAGGATTCACTTAATAAATCTAAATTTACAGAATGACAGCAAATGCCATTTGCTCAGTTAATAACTAATGGATGAACAGATGAACGAATGAATGATGACTGAACACAGTGACACACAGACACGTCTCTGTCCACTTGACATAATCCTGATCTCCTCAGATAAATCAGTGTATGCAAGGTTCTGGGCATCTTCTGGTGGGCTCAGGGAAACAGAATTGGATGTCCTCTCCAGTATATTATGAAGTTGACTATTTAAGATGAAGGGTCTCTGAGCCAGAGCCTGAGAATTACTTAATTTAAAAACAGATGAGAAGGTGGCGTTTTTTAAATCTACTTCCACTGCATATGAGGAAAGGAAATAAAACTGGTACTACTTAACAAGGGTTTACAAAAGTTGATTTTAGTAGGTCTGTCCTGTCAGCTAGGCAGAGAACACTTGTATTTTCAGGTATTACCCGAATTTAAGCAACAGACGTGTTCCTAAAATTAACTAACTTATTTGTTTTATGATCATTTGTTCAGCACCCAATAACATCTAATTTTCAAGAGCTTATACCATATACATGTCAGGCATCGTGCCAGGTGCTTTAAAAGCATCGTTTCTTTTAATTTCCTCAGAAATCACAAGATGATATTATTCCAAGGACAGAGATGAGGAAACTGAGTCTTAAGGAAATTAAATACGTTGCCGTGGGTCATGCGTCTAGTAAGTGGCTGACGGGGGATTCACACTCAGGCATTGCTTCTTCCTAGGGTAGAATCTTTATTCAGTATGCTGCCCACTATGTGCTAGATGCTACAGACACAAAGATATCAAGCAGATATCACCGCACAAGTGCAGTGCTAGAGACACGCACAAGAGATTAGGGGAACATCAAGGAGGGCCACCAACTCTTTATAGGTGTTTAGTGAGCTGGGAAAATCTCTCTGCGGAAGGAGGGTTGAGCTGGATCTTAGAGGAAAAGGAAGTCCTGGAAAAATAGAGCTAACACCCAGTTGTTCTGCCAGCCCAGCACCATGTCTGGGAATACCATCCCTCTTCTTTTGGGAAGCTTCCCATCACGGGATTCCTCCATAATCTTACAAAGTCCCTGATTCTGGTTGATTGGTTTAGCCCTAGATGCCAACCTAAACCAAGGCCAATCAAACCCAAACTCTGAACAAACATCCATCCTTATCTAGTGGTAGAAGTTGAAGAATGAAGCCCAGGGGCTATTGGGAGCTGTTTCCCCAGTGATTTTCTTTTGGGAGCAGGATGATCCAGACCTAGTTATCTAGAGATTTTAACCGGAAGTATTGGATATGACCTCCATCCTGTTCCCGACTTGGGCAGCCACATCGGACTTGCAGGCTCTTGGAGGTCGCATCCTGTCCTTCCCCCGGCAGGTAGAGTGACTACAAGTCCCGGGATGCACAGCGCTCAGAGTCGGCGGGGGCCGGGCGGACTCGACGGTGACGTCACCGTCCCGGGGCGGGCCAGGGGAGGGCGGGGCGGAGGGGCGGAGGGGCGGGTCGCAAGGCGGCAGAGAGCGCTGGTGCTGATGCAGGATGGCTGAGCGCGCAGGAGCCCGGGAGGTCTGAGCCCGGCGAGTCTCGCTCCCTGCGCATCGCCTCCTCCGCCCGCCGCGTGGTCGCGGGCAGGTGGGCCGGGGGGCGCTGGGCAGGGGCGGGGCAGGGGCAGGGCAGGCCGGTCTGCAACCGGAGGGGCCGGAGCGAAGAGGCTGCCCACCTTCCCGGGCTCGGAGCGGCCGGGGCTGCCCAGCCGGCCGGGCTCGCGATGACCTGCTGAGAATCATCGTCGGAGGCTGCAGGAGGCGGCCTAGCTGTGGGCGGTGCGGCTCGCGGCCTCCTCCCTCGTCGTTCCCGGCCCCGACCCCCCACCCATCCCCGCGCCCCCTCCCTACCGCTGGCCGAGATGGCGGATCCAGCCGAATGCAGCATCAAAGTGATGTGCCGGTTCCGGCCCCTCAACGAAGCGGAGATCCTCCGCGGGGACAAATTCATCCCCAAATTTAAAGGCGATGAGACCGTGGTGATCGGGGTAAGTGGCTGGAGCGTCTGCCTCCCCTACTGCTCCGCGCCGCAGCTCGGCGCCCCGATGCCCCAGACGCAGTGGAGGTGTTTAGGCCGCCCCCTCGGACATTCCCGCGGGGTTGGCCTCTCGGGTGGACCTGACCAGAGACCCCTCGCCCCCCGCCCTATGGTTCCCTCCCGGGCGGGTGGAGAGGCGGCCGGGGGCGGCTGGCCGGGCGGGGGTGGCGGGGGTGGCGGGTGAGGACGGGCTTGGCGCCGCCATTGTTCGCCGGGTGGGGGCCCGGGTGGGCCCATTGTTCCCCACGCTCGCCTCGCCTCGTGGGTAGTGTGTGCGGGTGACCCTCAGACCGGGTGCCCAGGCCCCCTTTAAAGTGTGAGCTCTGCAACCCGCAAATGCTTCTGGGCATCAATCAATTCGATTTACCAAACGCCTTGCCTCTTCTTCTCACGATCTTAACAAAAAAGAAAGAAAAAAGGTACAGGAAAATTTCCAGCCGCGTCTCGGAGCTCCAGCGGCAGGGTAGACGCGGCTCCCCGCGGTGTTTCACCTTGCTCCACGCGCGGAAGGCGGAGGGTTGGGGGAGTACTGGTGGCCTCGGTGTCCCCTGGAGGCCTGGTGTGTCTCCCGCTTCCTCTCACGCCTGGCTGCCCTGGATGTGGAGTCCCGGCTTGATCCCTCCCCTCTGGGCTGACCTCCCTCCCATGTCTACAGACCCTCTAGATGCGCCTCACTCTAGGTGGAGAGGAGGCTGTGTCCACATCTGTGGGGCGAGGGGACTCAGAGCGCAGCCAGATAGCCAGCCCTCTGTGCCAAGAGCAGAAGTTACTTCGTGCGGCTTGGACCCCCCCCAGTCTATCTCCCTTCCCCACCTTTTCTCCCCGACCCCCTCCCCCTACTTAGCTCCCTCTCCGCAGCTGAGGCTGCTGGTGGGGGGAGGGAACACCAGTGGATTTTAGTTCTTAAAGGAATCTGTCAGATGAAATAAACCAGCCCGGTCCCCCGCCTGTTCCCCGCCCGCTGTCCGTAGCGTGTGTGGCTGATGGTACCCCCTTTGTATGCGAGCCGCGTGGGAAGGGACCGAGTTAATGGGAGCCTCCCGGTCCCCGGTGACACGTTCCTGGCAGTCTGCTCCAGGCTGCTGATGCAGCCTTCCCGTCCCCAGCATTGATTAAGTGATGTCATCCTGATCACTGAGCATGCTCCGACGAACCCCCTCCTCCCCTTCCCCCAGTGGCTGGTGTATTTAGGTCAAGTGATTGACAGGTGACAATTTACCGAGGGTATTGCAGGAGTCCGCCTGGCCTTTCTCAAACACTTGAGGCCGACGTTTTCCAGCTCGGGCGGTCCCCAGCATGTTTGCCAAGATTGTCTGCCGCAGTCCCTGCGAAAGGCCCTGGGGACCAGCAGGTGCCAGCTGTACCGTAAGGCGGGAGCTCTCCACGCTAAAGGAGCCTAGGCAAGCCTCTGGCCTCAGGGCTTTAACCTGTACCTCGCTTTAAAAGGCTGCTCCCCTTAACGACCTCTTCTCCCCTTCCCATTTTCACAGTCATCAGGAAAGTCTGACCTCCAAACGCTGTGTGGATGGGTGATCATTCTGCGAGCTGACCTATGAGGGCGGGAAAGCGGGGTTTTCTCTCTGTTTAGTGTTAAACTTGCAGAGAAGATGTAAGCTAAGATTATTGATGAGGAAGGAAATTCTGCAGTTAATGGCAGATGAGTGTTAGTGACATATACATGGGCAGTACCTGGGGCAGATAGTGACTTATTTGGTTTACAGCTGTCAGTCAGGATCTGCCTACAGCCTGATCTGCTACTTTCTGAGCCAGACTGTGGTTTAGATAGAGTGGGAGTTACTGGGGACATCTAGTCCCTGCCCCTTGACTTGTAACAATTTTTAAACAAATAATTGTGCAGTACTGGAACATGTTCTGGCGACCCTATTTTTTTCCCAGAGGTTTTGAAGAGCGTGAAGAAGTTTTTCTTCTCCCCTCTTCCCTCCTTCCCCATCCCCCTCCCCCTCTCCCCTCTCCCTTCTCCTCTCTTCCTCTTCTCCCAGAACCAATGCAGTGAAGTAATAAATCGTCTTCCTTGACCTGTATGCAAGGCAGAGATCCTTAATTTTAGAATTATCTTTCTTTGATATTATGATGTTGCTGAGTATATATTTCCTTATCTAAATATACATATATTAGTGGCTAAATAAATCAAAACCAAGTCACCATATTAAATAAGAAGTTTAAATAAAAATCGTGGATGTGAATATACACATTGCTTTTCAAGTATAAAGTAATTTTTGCTCATCCTACTATAATCCTTTAATACAACAGTTTTCAGTTTTTCTAAGGTAAACTTTTTATTGAAATGAAGCATTCGTATAGAAAAGTGTTATCATAAGTATACAGTTTGATGACTTTTCATAAAGTAAATGCTCCCTTTAACCACCTCACAGACTAAGAAACAGACATTTCAGGGCCTCAGAAATCCCCCTTGTGGCCCTTCCAGTCCCTAACTCCCCCTGCCTCAGGGTAACCGCGATTCTGACTTCTGATGCTGTTAGTTTTGTTTGTTTCTTTTTAACTTTATATTCCGTAAAACCATAGAGTATGTTCTCTTTTGTGTGTGGTTTCTTGGGATTAAGTGTTATGCTTGTCAAATTCATCCTCATTGTTTTGTAGTATTTCATGATATGAATATACTATAATTTGTCTATTGACTGTTGATGGATATTTGGATAGTTTCCAGTTTGGGGCTAATATGGCTAGTGCTGCTATGAACATTCGTTTACATATCTTTTGGTGAGTGCATGTACAGAATAGAAGACTACCAGATACTAAAGGGTGTTGGGAGTTGGGTTGGCATGTGCCAGGATCCTTCCCGTTCCTAATCGATAACGTGGCACTAAAGGAAATGAGGATTCTGGCAGTCTGTATCATGCCATATACAATGAGTAGAATGGTCCCAAGTCAATTCAATTGGAACTGACTGACATGGCTCAGTTACAGGTGAAAACTGTCTGAGATGTACACAACCTTCCTTAGTTCTAGGGGCACAGGCTGGGGATGACCAAACAAGCCCAGATCATCCAGAAATATGTCACCTTCAAACAGAGACAAGTAAAGAATGAGTTTTGGTGGAGTTATCTGTTAGTCCAAATGCAGAATCCTAGAAATTCTTTGTGTTTTTGAAACTGGGGTCATTTTTTCCCTTAAAGTTCTGTTTGTTATGGAGATACATACCAAGAAAGAGACTTGACAAGTGGAGTTTCTAGATTTCTTTTTTATGAAAATGTCCTGTCTGGGAGAAATGTTCTCCATCACTCCTGCAGTTTTTCAGCTTTGTGCAAAGCTATCTTTCCTTGACCACACCAGCCACAATCTCTCCCCACTTTGAACTCCTATAGCATTTGTTCTGCATATGATCTCCTAAGTCTTTAGCCTTGGATTATTATTAGCTTTGGTCCTATGTCTAATGACATTGCGAGCCATGTTTAGAGACAAGAGCCATGCATGTTTTGCTCCTTTATACTTCCCAGGGCTTTGTCCATAGAAGGCACTTAGTAAATATTTATTGATCTCTTTGTGAATTCTGGAAATCTTTACTTTGGTATATTTAACATAGTTTATAGCGTTTTTATTGGCTGTAGGCTGTGGGGAGTAGTTAAAAAATAATTTTAAAGATAAGTGCTGTTTCTCTGAGTGGGCCTGGTAAGATAGCATATATAATACTTAAAATGATATAAGAAAACTGGGAAAGAACTGCATTCAGCTTTGGCAAAAATTAGAAGAGTTAGAGACACTGATGGTGAGCTAGAAGTGGAGGGTGGGGGTGGGTAAGTGATTAGAAAAGAGGCTCCCTCCCATAACACATTAATTTTTCAGCAAAAATATTGGATTTACAGCATTTCTCAGAGTACTCCATTAACTACTAAAAATCCTGGTGAGTCATCCATTACTTTGGGCTCTGCCTATTGGTTTTGAAGCAATTGTATTGATGGAAGCTCTCTGACTTGGTGAGTTCTCAGTAAAGTTCTTTGAAATGGACTTTCACACTTCACTTTCCTCTTATTGGGCTTTTCTCTTGTTTGCAGTCCTGAGAAAGCAGGTCTTGTTAAAGATGAGTGCTTCCTCCTGAGGGAACATAAGTTATGGCCTAAGAGCCAGAGCAAAACATCAACCACAAACCCTGAGCTGGAAAGTGTCCCCAGTCTTCAGAACTTAGATTCTTTCTTGGCAGTGGATGGATGGGAAGAGGCCTGGACGGAGACCAAATCCAAGCCTGAGTTAGGATTTTAGAGATTAAGTGGAGAAATATGGCTACACCTTAAAACTTTTCCTTTTTCCACAGTAATGGTCTTCCAAAGCAATAACATTAAAACAATTTATTTTTTTTAAATTTACACGCAGTAATACCACATTTTTTTTTTCTTTGAGACTGAGTCTTGCTCTGTCACCCAGGCTGGAGTGCAGTGGTATGATCCTGGCTCACTGCAACCTCTGCCTCCTGGGTTCAAGCAATTCTCCTGCCTCAGCCTCCCAAGTAGCTGGGACTACAGGCACGTGCCACCACACTCAGCTAATTTTTGTATTTTTAGTAGAGATGGGTTTCACCATGTTGGCCAGGCTGGTCTTGAACTCCTGACTTCGAGTGATCCACCTGCCTCAGCCTCCCAAAGGGCTGGGATTATAGGCGTGAGCCACTCTGCCCAGCCAGTAATACCACTTTTTTTGGTGTATACTTCTATGCTTTGGGCAAATACATAGAGATTTGTAACTATCTTGTTTTAATTTGTTTTTTGTTGCTGCCGTAACAAGTTACTATAAACATAAAAGGCTTGAAACAACACGTTTATTTTATGTCACAGTTTTTATAGGTCAGAAATCCAGCAGGTGGGCTAGGTGGGCTGATGTTTAGAGTCTTATAAAGCCACAATGAAGATATTAGCAGGGCTATGTCTTTTTCTGCAGGGTCTAGGGAAGGATCCATTTCTTTGCTCACCAGATTGGTGGCAGATTTCAGTTTCCTGTGGTTGTATGACTGAGGCACCCATCTCCTTGCTGACTGTAGTTGGGGGCTGTTCTCAGCTTCTAGAGGCCACTCTCAGGTCATAGCTACTTGCTCCCCTTCCTCCATCTTCAAAGCCAGCAACGGCGGTTCAAGGTCCTCTCTTTTAGGCATGCATGTCTCTGACTCTTCTTCCTTCCTTGAGCTCCCCACCCCATTATCTGAGATAATCTTCTTCCTTTAAGGTCATCTGATGAGCAACCTTAATTGTATCTGAAATTGCATTTGTAAAGTTCCATTTACCATGTAACACTAATATATTCACAAATTCCAGGGATTAGGGTATGGATGTCTTTTGGGGCCATTATTCTGCCTACCACACACCACCATTATCAAGATTCAAAACAGTTTTATCACTCCAAAAAATAAATAAAATAAAAGCCCATATGCTTCTCTTGCAACAACTTAGTCTTTCTGTCTATAATTTTATAGATTTTACAGATTGTATAATTTTACAGATTGTCATAAAATGGAATTATACATTAAGTATCTTTTTCAGTCTTGGTTCTTTCAGTCAAAAATTCTTTGAGATTTATTTATGTGTGTGTATCATTAATTCATCTCTTTGTTTGCTTAGCTGTATTCCATAGTTTATTTATCTATTCAGTTGTTGAAGGATATTTGGATTATTTCCAGTTTGGTATGATTATGAATAAAGCTGCTATAAACATTTGCATATAGGTTCTGTGTGAGTATACATTTTTATTTCTCTTGGGTAAATATACAGGAATGGGATTGCTGGGCTGTAAAGTAACCATATGGTTAACTCTATAAGAAACTGCCAAACTGTTTTTCTAAAGTGGTTGTACCATTTTGCATTTCCATCTAAAAGCAGTAACATTTTAAACCAAAGTAAGTTTATTTAGTCACTTTGTCTAAGTGCATTCTAATCTATTAGTGTCAGGATGTATCAGTTCTTCATTCCTCTGTGCCCTAAATGCAGAGATGTTTATATCACCTGAAATGGGTTAGTGGTTTCCTTCACATGTACCCTGTGAAATCATGGACTGAGTGAACATCATAGAGAGCTATAATCTGGCATATGTCACTTAGGCCACTCACTATTCACAGTGGGCACACAGGCAGTGAATGGGGTGGATAGAGGTAGCAGGAAGAGTGAGACAAAACCGAGTGTAGATTCACTAGCTCAAAAAAACTAGTGTTTTTTTTTTTTTTTTTTTTTTTTTTTTTTTTTTTAATTCAAGTTGCTTAGCTTTCCTGGGCATGAGTTTTCTTGTATTGAAAGTGCATATAATAATTACTTATCTCATAGGGTCATCTGGACAAAATGAAATGAAGTGGTGAGACAGTGTCTAGCACAGAGAAAATGCTCAATAGGTGCTGATTACCTCCTATGTCTCCTATTCCCTTGGTGACCTTCCTCATGTCAACTTAGCTTTGCCTCCACAAATTAGTGCCTTCTTCTGGCTATCCCCTGAAAACTCTTCTTGCATTCCCATTTCTTAGGCATTTGTTCACCCCATTCTCCTGGTTGGAATACCCACTGTTTTCATCTTATTTCGGGTATTTCTAACTATCCTCAAAGGCAAAGCTCATGTTTCCTTTAGCTCTGAACTATGTTAGCTGTTCCTTTGTGATCATGCATAAGATGTTTGTGTGTGTGTGCGTGTGTATATCTTCCCATGTAGCTTTTTCTTTTTCTTTTTTTTATTTAAAATTTTGTCTCCTTTACTGTAGTTGTGTAGTTGCTTAGTAAAGGTATCTTGACTGAAGGTTTTTTTTCGTCCTTTCCCTGCCTGAAATCAAGACTCCATAAATGTCAGTTTCTGCATTTCCGTAAATAACTTGCGTTATCACTGGAGACTTCCCTCTGCCCTCACCTGTGCTTGTCTGGCCCCACTCCACTATTAATGATGTTTTCTGTTCTCAGCTCTTCTTCCCATTCACAGTTGGAAACCTCCCCCCACCTTTGATTTCCCTTTAGTCCTTACCTCATGTTTCCCACCTGTGTCTACTTATTTAAAAAAGCAAAACCAAATTGCCTACTCTCTAGTGGTTTCTCTCGAGTTAAAAAAAAATAAGCCCCTTGACACATCCAGTCCCACCTTACTTTCTCCCAGGTTTTTTTTCATAAAGTTCTAATTTTGTGGCTGAGAAAGCTTTCTGCGTAACCCATTTGCTGCACGTCAACCAAGTTCCTTTTAGTAGGAATTGAGTCACTGAGTTTGAGCTTGTTTGTAAATATCATAGAGAACTCAGGAGAAAACTATTTTAGATTCATGATAGTGTCTTCACAGCACCGAACCTGGGGGTAAGTCAGATAGCCAGGATGAACTCTGAGCTCTGAGCTTTGCCACTTCTTAGCTGTGATAACTTGGGCAAATTCCTAAACCACAGTGAGTTCCAGTTTTCTCACCTGTAGAATAGAGATAACAACACTCTCCACTGTCTAGGGCCGTTGTGTGCTGAGCCCAGTGGCTAGTCCATGGCAAGCATCCAGATAAGGCCCAGTAGTGCTTAGTTCTCTGCACTGTTGTCTGGGTGATTAATCTTGGGAAGGTGCAGACCCTTCAGAGGTTTCCCTGTGCCCTCAGGTTGGAAACACCAGATGCTTCAGGCCCTCCATACTGCAGGCCTGCATACTCCCTAGCCTTACCCCTCACCCCATATTTCATCTGTGCTTCTGTTCCCCCTCAAGAAGATTAGGCTGCTCAATGCCCATCCCTTTTCCCTCAGCTGCTTACATCAACCCACATGCCTGGGGTAACTATCCTCAAAGCTTACCTGCATGGCCTGTGAGCTTTGGAAGGGCATCCATTCGCCTTTAGACTCCCAGCCCACAATACCTCCTCTGACACTTTTTCTGATCAGCCACTCTCTCCCGCTCCTGCCAGCCAAGTGGAATCAGCCCCTTCCCTCTAAGCATCACTGTACTTTGCCCTTCCCCAGTAGTGCATTTCATTTATTTGGTAAATCTGTCCTTTCCTCCAATTAGGCTGAAAACCTTGAGGGCAGGAAATTGTGTCCCATTTATTTCCATCTCCAAGGCCTGGAACAAGGCCTGGAACAGAGTAGTTGCTCAGTATAAGACATCTTTTGAAAAAAATGAAAGGGTGCTGACCCTCCTTGGCTGTCAGAGTTTGGGGTTATTTGCTTGGATTGTCACTTTGACCTCTGTCCAGCTCTGGCAATTTGTCTTTCCTCCTTTAGACATCTTTATGGTTTTGTTATTATTGTCTTAAAATAAATAGCTTATTTTTGTATATGTGGGGGTCCCAATATGTTGCCTGCTCAGTGAAGACAATTTAGACCACGCAAAAAGTCATAAAGAAGGTAAAAGTTACATTTAGGCCAGGCACAGTGGCTCACGCCTGTAATCCCAGCACTTTGGGGGGCTGAGGCGGGAGGATCACGAGGTCAGGAGATCAAGACCATCCTGGCTAACACAGTGAAACCCTGTCTCTACTAAAAATACAAAAAATTAGCCGGGCGTGGTGGCAGGCACCTGTAGTCCCAGCTACTTGGGAGGCTGAGGCAGGAGAATGGTGTGAACCTGGGAGGTGGAACTTGCAGTGAGCCGAGATCACGCCGCTGCGCTCCAGCCTGGGTGACACAGTGAGACTCTGTCTCAAAAAAAAAAAAAAATTACATTTAATTTTACTAACCAGAAAACATGACAATTAACATTTTATTGTATATTCCAGTTCTTTTCTATTCTTACAACACACTTTGTTTTAAAACAAAGATATTTTATAAAATCTATTTTAAAACTCTGTTTTACTTAATAGTATAGTATATTAAACTAGATGCTGATGTCCGAAGTCTAATGCACCATACTTTTTCAGCATTTTAAAAGTTGCTTATAATTTCATTATATGCCTAATCAGTACTTTATTTCCTACTGATGGACCTTTGGGTTTTTCTATTTCTTTGTTTTTTTTTTTTTTTTTTTTTTTTTCCTATTATAAACAAAGGCATGATATAAACAGTAGTCCACATACCTCCTTGTGGACTTGCCCAATTATTTTGTTAGAATACATTCCTAGAATTCAGATTACTGGGTAAAAGTATATACGAGATGATTTTAAGACACCCAGCACAGTTTCTGAGAGGGAGCAATTTAGAAATAGCATATTATCTTCTGTTTTATAGTCTCACTTCTCTGCTCACCCCATGGAACTGCTGCCAGTTTGTCTCATAAGGCATCCCTTCATATTCGAGCTAAATTAAATTCTTACCGAGGGTATGTGCTTTGTCATGCACTGTTAACCCCCAGATCCGGAACATGGCAATGCCTTCAGACTTTTAATGTAAACCATAGGATTTTGTAGGCTGTCTCTTGTCAGTTTCAATATCCTAAAGGATGTTGCTTGTTGGACGTGATCAAAAGCTAAATCTCTCTCTGGAGGCAGACAGAGACAGAGGCCAAGATTGTAGTCTTAGAGAAAAACAGGATGGATATACCTTTTCTTCTTGGCACTCACATTGAATGGCCTGTGATATCTTCTGGGCAATGGTAAACTAAGAAAGGAAAAAATCCAGCCCCCTTAGAGAAGCCTTAGACAGAATTGCTTTTTCTCTCCCCCCTTGATTCCTAGGTACTCTTTTAGAAAACTTACTATATAAAATTTCAAACATACACCAAAGTAGAAAGAATAACAAAATGTACTTATCAACCGGTTTTAACCATGATCAGCAATGGTTAAAACATGATCAGCAAATGGCCAGTCTTATTTTTTGTATACTCTCCTAACCTTTCTCCCCAACTTCACTAGACTGCTTTAAAGCGAATTCTTAACATCTCATATCTTTTGATCCACAAACTTCAATATGTATCTCTTTATTTTTAACACAACCACAATAACACTATCACATGTAAAATATTAACAGTAATTCCTTATTATCAAATACCCAGGCAGTTCTACTTTTCTTATTGCAGTTGGTTTGTTTAAATCAGAAGGCTAGGTACTGTTGATTTCCAGCGATAAGAAAGAAATGCTCATACATGTTGACCTTGAAACAAGAGGAGCTTTTTGCCATGATAGACTTGTTTAGTGTAGAGTCAGGTGTGGCAATAGAAGCACGCACAGGGCCATCACGGCTAACCAAGATTCCCGGCCTATCCCCACCTCACGATGGTCATGTCCCAATTTATTTTTATTTTTATTTTTATTTTTGAGATGGAGTTTCGCTCTGTCTCCCAGGCTGGAGTGCAATGGCACAATCTTGGCTCACTGCAACCTCTGCCTCCCAGGTTCAAGCAATTCTCCTGTCTCAGCCTCTCTAGTAGCTGGGATTACAGGCACGTGCCATCACGCTTGGCTAATTTTTTGTATTTTAGCAGAGACAGGGTTTCGTCGTGCTGCCCAGGCTGGTCTCGAACTCCTGAGCTCAAGCAATCCACTCGCCTTGGCCTCCCAAAGTGCTAGGATTGCAGGTGTAAGCCACTGTGCTCAGCCCAGTCATGTCCCGATTATCCTTTGTAATCCACTAGTGCCAGTGTGTCAGGGTCACCTGGAAAGCTATTTAAAGAGCTTCCTGCTCTGTGGCCTTCTCCCTGCTGCTGCTTCACCTTGTCTTAGCTTGTGTAAGCGTCAGGGAAACAGGGAAACGAGTCTCATTTGTCTTCAGTACCCTCTCTTATTAGATTGCCATCAACTACATTCGGAGCAATCCTCTTAAGTGTGTCTAGGTGTATTGCATATTACCTTTTCCGCCAGTGCATACCCATCCTTGATGTGAACTGAACGCTGGAAAGTACGTCCACAGGGCTGAAGAGAAAGCATATATGTGAGAGCAGAATTCAGCACCACACAGTACTTTAAGGAAAAAGGTTTGTAGTTCTCTTTATGTTTCATATTCCTCTTCTCATTAAAGAAAAAGTTTTGAAGGGAGATGGAGTTGGAGGAAAAGTGCACATAAAAAACAAACCCTGGTGATTTATGCCTTTAGCATCTTTGGCTGCAGGGTATGTTCTTAAGAGCTGCAGATCACTAATATTATTTTAGAAGTATTTTATTTGAAGATGTTGGTTACACAATTCTGTATTGACACATGGCGGGGACTCTTCCTTTGTCAGGCTTACTCTTTTAGTAGTCTCTCCCATTTCCAGGTCTTATTTTGCCTTATGAGGAAAGGCCAAGCAGTCGGCTTCAATTCTCTGAGGAGGTTATATCAGAGTTTTTCTCTGAGCGACCTGTCTGGCACCTCACTCCTAAGAGAGTATTGATTTTCACCTGGGAATCTGGGCACATAACAACTGCATCCATATTAGAAACTTTCCATAGTCATGGGGGAAGGGACTTCTGTTCCCCTTTCACAGCCACCTCTTCTTGCCCCATAGACAGGGACAAATGTCAATCTGGTCAGTATCCAGATCTCTCCCAGTCCTGGTTCCTGGTGGGCAGGATCCCGAGTGGGGCTGTCCGTTCCTTCTGGCATCTGCCCTCTGTCCTCTGTGACAGGCTGACCACTGTAGGGTCTGGTTTCCTGGGATGGTTGCCAGGGCCGACTTTTCTCTCTCCTCTCTGAATGCTGCTGAGGGGATACGTTCAGCTGGCTCCACAGATTCAGGCCCAGCTGGGCTGGTCTTAAGGTTTAGAGTAGGTTAGGATGCAGGATGTTGGGTGTGGAAGTAAGGAAATGGGAAGACTCCACATAAGCCTCCTCACCTGGGACTTTGGCCCGGTTCCGTATTGGGATGACAGGTGTGGGTGCCCTACTTAGGTGGTGCTTGGCTACCTGGAGTATCACTATTCTTGTGTAGATCAGACTTGCCCACCCAGCAGGGAAGAGGGGGCTGTTACGGGAGGCTTCTGGCACTGGGTCGCTGGTACTAATGTCATCATGATAGCATCAAATCCTTCTAACTACTAATTGTTTGTTTATATGATATTTGTTGTAAAGTAGACTTTAGAAGGGAAGGAAGTGGTTAGCTCTTCCAGAATAATTAATTACTTCACTAAAAACCACAACCTGCTAATTATCTGCTCAAACAAGTGAGAGAAAAAACACCCAGACTCCCCTAGGATATATCTTAAAGTAACAGCACTTGCTTGCTCATGTGTTTGTTAAAATTTTCTTAATAAGGCCGGGCGCGGTGGCTCAAGCCTGTAATCCCAGCACTTTGGGAGGCCGAGATGGGCGGATCACGAGGTCAGGAGATCGAGACCACCCTGGCTAACACGGTGAAACCCCGTCTCTACTAAAAATACAAAAAACTAGCCGGGCGAGGTGGCGGCGCCTGTAGTCCCAGCTACTCGGGAGGCTGAGGCAGGAGAATGGCGTAAACCCGGGAGGCGGAGCTTGCAGTGAGCTGAGATCTGGCCACTGCACTCCAGCCTGGGTGACAGAGCGAGACTCCGTCTCAAAAAAAAAAAAAAAAAAAAATTTCTTAATAAATATGGCTCTTGGTAAAGACTGGCTTGAGGATCTATTTGAAACAATATTTTCTGGTTTAGACAATTATCCAAAAGAGTTTGAAAGGGGGAAATTATACACCTGTTTGATAGCTACTTCCTTAGGAACATTGCATTGTCCAAATGGTAGCTGCACGTGACTACTGGGCACCTGTCATGTAGGTAGTCAAATTGGGATGAGCAGTAGGTATAAAATAGCCGTCAAGCCGGGCGCGGTGGCTCAAGCCTGTAATCCCAGCACTTTGGGAGGCCGAGATGGGTGGATCACGAGGTCAGGAGATCAAGACCAACCTGGCTAACACGGTGAAACCCCGTCTTTTTTTTTTTTTTTTTTTTTTTGAGACGGAGTCTTGCTCTGCCCCCCAGGCTGGAGTGCAGTGGCCGGCTCTCAGCTCACTGCAAGCTCCGCCTCCCGGGTTCACGCCATTCTCCTGTCTCAGCCTCCCGAGTAGCTGGGACTACAGGCGCCCGCCTCGTCGCCCGGCTAGTTTTTTGTATTTTTTAGTAGAGACGGGGTTTCACCGTATTAGCCAGGATGGTCTCGATCTCCTGACCTCATGATCCGCCCGTCTCGGCCTCCCAAAGTGCTGGGATTACAGGCTTGAGCCACCGCGCCCGGCCTATGAAACCCCGTCTTTACTAAAAAATACAAAAAACTAGCCGGGCGACGTGGCGGGCGCCTGTAGTCCCAGCTACTCCGGAGGCTGAGGCAGGAGAATGGCGTGAACCTGGGAGGCGAAGCTTGCGGTGAACTGAGATCCGGCCACTGCACTCCAGCCTGGGTGATAGCGAGACTCCGTCTCAAAAAGAAAAAAAAAAAAAAAAAGCCGTCAAATTCCAAAGGCTTAGTATACAAAAAGTAAAATATTTTACCTATATTAAAAAATATTCATTACATGTTGAAATAATATTTTGGATAGGTTAAGTAAGTTATTAAAAATGAATTTCACCTCTTTCTTTGTACTTCTTTTAATGAGGCTGCTAGAAAATTTAAAATTACATGTGTGGTTCACATTTGTGGTTGGCATTGTATTTCTCTTGGACAGCATGGCTCTAACATTTAGATGTGACATTCTGGTTTTTTTTTTTTTTTTTTTTTTTTGCCTTTATTTCAGTTTCACATTGATATATGGAGAGTCTACTGTGTGCTAAGCTCAGTACTAAGCATCATGGACTTACTATGATAAGTAAGACGAGATCCCTGCTATCAATAACCTAAGTCCAGTTGGGGGAAAGCAAATTAAAAAAAATCACTTGGTATCAGTGTCCAAAGGCAAATGGAAAGAAGACATGGATGGAGCCAGAGAAAGCACATTCGATTCTGTTCAGGGAAACCTCAGGCAGAGGGACAATTTGATTCTTACTTTGAAGCTGGGGTAGGAATCTGCTTAGAAAATGTAATTTTTTAAAAAATTCAACTTCCATTTTCGATGGAGGGGGTACATGTGCAGGTTTGTTACTTGGGTATCTTGCACCCAGGCAGGGACCATAGTACCCAGTAGGTAGTTTTTCACCCTACGCCCCCTTCCCGCCCTCCCCGCGCTAGTAGTCCGCTTCGGTTACTTTGCACTTCTCCGTAGCTGCTTTACATGTTTGCCTTTTGAATGTTGTTGAGAAAAGATGCGAGAAAGAATGTGTGCTGGAGGCTGGCCCCTCCCCACCCCTGTCACTACCCTTTCCCCGCAGCAAGGGCTGCGACCCCTCGGGTCCCCGCGGAGCACCGTAGCAATTAAGTACGTGCAAGCCATTTGCGACAGCGGGTTTGAGATGCGTTCGTAGTGGGTGACATTGAGAACTCCCAGAGGCGACACGGGCGCCTGGTCTCTGAGAGGTGGCATGCTGCCTGCCGCCCTGGTGCCTGGCTCGCCCGGAAGGGGCCCCCAGTCGCCAGCCCCGGGAAGGCGCTCCAGGATCGCGGCTCCTCGGGGGTCGCCTCTGCGGGTGGCCTGTTTCCAATTTCCAGGCGAGGAGAGACGCGGTGATGCAAATCTGCCACTTACCTTCTGTCACCATTCTGTCGCTAACGCTAGGAATGATGAAACCTCCTGTTCTGGAAATGCATTTCCCCCCTTTAGCACCAGCGCCTTCTAATGAGGTCCCTCCGCCCTGTGGGACAAAAGCGCCCATTAGGGGGCCTTGTGGTGGGAGGCGGCCACTCCGCTTGGCGCCGTGAGGGAAACCAAGGAAACCGCCTTTGTCGCTCACAGGTGCCTCTTTTTGTCCTGGTCTCTGCTTGTAGAAGAGGTTGCCTTGCAGGTGAAGGCCACACTGCTCTTTGGAGAAGGAGTCTGATTCTGTGCTGAAAAATCTCTCTTCCCACCCCCCACTCAGGTCTCTGTTGTCTGGGTTGGCACAGAATTGATTTTTTTCCTCCTTTGTAAACGGCAAAAACGCTATGATGGTAACATGAAAGCAAGCAACACACGTAGCCCTAATCTCCCCCACCCTACATCTTCCATTTTATTTTTTCTGTCCTCCTTTCTTCTCTTGGTTGGTGCTTAATAATAATAAAAAAAGTATATCCAACTATTGATACACAGTTCTGCCTTTTTTTCCTTTTTACCTAAATATACTCCATAAGCATTTTCCGTGTTGTGTAATATCTTCATGTTTCTACTTTTCAGTGATAGCTTAAATGTCCATTGGGCTGATAGATCACAGTTTGCTAACCCATCTCATCGTTGTTCGTTGGAATCTCCACTTTCCCTTACTCTAGGTGATGGGCTAATGAGCATCTGCATGCACAGAGCTGTGTTCTTTTGTTGAATTATTATTTCTGGAGGATAAATTCTCCAGAAGCCGATTTCCTGGAACCAATGCTGTGAACATTTTAATTTGATCCTATGAAATATTATCCTATTGCTTTCCATTCAGGGTCTACTAATTCCTACAACCATCAGGAATGTATGAGTGTCCCATCTGGTGGTTAATTCATTTTTGAAATAGAGGAAATGACTCATTTGAAAAGATTTGGAGAGCAATGGTCTGGGATTCATGTATCTTAGACATTTTTTCCCTGTCTTTTGATATAAATGAATTGTAAACTAATTGTATAACTATTTAGCAAACTATTTTAACTTGGAATATTGTTGCCAGTCAGCACTCGGGGGCCAGACTGGTGGGAGGGGAGTCTCCTGTGCTATATAGAGGGAGGAAGGACTTGGAGGGGTTGCTGTACCCCACTCCCCAACATCCATCAATTGGCAGAGGAATTGGTTGGAGATGGTGATTTCCACCTGGGGCTAACTCAGGGCTCTTCTCACATGCTCACAGCTGTAATTATTTCTGCTATTGCATTGGATGAGCTTCAGACCTTTGGTATCCCAATAGCAGCACCCATGGCGATCCGTTTCACTTAGATGATCTGGCACTGTGTTTGACTGCTTCTGGTAAGAATCCATCCTTCTGGGAGGTGTGGTGACACCACTTACAAGGCATTACTTCATGCTTTGATGGTATGATTATGGATACTCAGGGATCCGCATGTCTTTAGTTCTGGAAGAGCTCAGCCACCAGGCACATCATCCTCTGGGCATCACTGGCAAGCCCCGGGACGGGACAGGAGAACCTGAGCAAGGTAAACAAAAGGAAAAGAAATATAAGGAGGAAATTAGGGTGGAAAAAGAGAGGAAAGGAATGCTGTGGGCCCCCTTTCTGGGTGCGTTTGTTATCTTACTTTAGAAGACATGACATGTTTCCTTTTCTACAAAGTTTATTTTGAGTACAAAATGCTCTCTTTATTGCATAGGTTTAGTCACTCAAATACAGAGGTCCTTTTTGGTGCCTTAACTATCATGTTGAATACTGTTTACTGACGAAAGTAATTGGTTTGTGAAAAATTTACCTATACTGCTGTTATATATATTTATAAGCTATAAATAATAACTTTTAAAAATGTTTAAATAGAGACACTTTTTGTATACAACTTAAAGAACACGCAAGGCATAAACAGAAAAGGAAAGATGGAATAACAGTTTCTACAGGGGAGAGAAGGTATTCAAGATGATCACTGTTCTAGCCTGGGAAACATAGCAAGACTCTGCCTCTACAGAATATTTTTAAAAATTAGCCAGGTATGGTCATGCGTACCTGTGGTGCCAGCTACTTGGGAGGCTGAAGCAGGAGGATCACTTGAGCCCAGGAGTTGGAGGCTGCAGTTAGCTATAATTGCACCACTGCACTCCAGCCTGGGCAACAGAGCAAGACCCTGACTCTAAACAAAAAAAAGAGCAATGATCACTGTGTGTGAAAGGACAAGGAAACATGTGAGCCGCTTTTGAGAGGCCCGAGTATAGAGGAGACAGTAAGGTGGCTAGAAAGGAGGGGATTGGAGGTGGAGGGGCTTGAAAGAGGGCTAGAGGAATTGAAATTTGATTTAGTTGAGTTGGTATTCCACTGTATCCTATAGGTGGATCAGAAATACTCCCATGAGACATTTCTCCTTAAATGTTGTGTCTTTTGACCTCAAATAACCCTTTTCAGCTTCCCATGAGGACGGGTACTGTTGAAGTTTGCATTTCACAGTTTTATGGCTGATAGCCCAAATGAGTTTCAACTGTTACGTGTTCTTGACTTAGCATCCAAAAGGATAAATATATGAATATCTTATTTAATTAATTAATAGTTGGAGGACAACATTGTTCTGGCTATAATTTTGCATTGGATTGGACCTGCAGGACAGTTTAAAATAAAATCGGTGATACTTAGAATCCTTGTCTTGTTCTTGATCTTAGAACAAGGTTTGCTTTGTGTTTTTAGTAGATATTTATTGTCAAGGTAAGAAAGTACAGTCCATACCTAGCTTGTTTTGTTTTAATCATAAATGGGTCCTGAAGACTTCGACTGGCTCTTGCTTGGATTCCAGTAGTCTTGGAATACAATACCCTGTTTCTACTCTGGTGTATTTTGAACACTGTTGCTAAACTCTTCTTTCCAAAGTGCCACTCAGATTATGCCAATTCTCTGCTCAAAAGCATCTAAGGCTTCTCCTTTGCTCACTAAAATAAGTTTGAACTCCCCAACTTGGTTTCTGTGATTCAGCAAACCCCTGCACACTATGTTCCCTTTAGCCTTTTGCCTTGATCACTCTACTTCGCTTCAGGACTCTGCGTTTCTCAAACCTAACTATCCACTGTGTCCTAAACTCAGTCTGCACGTTCACTTGTCCAAGCCTTTGTTGATTAGGTTCCCTCTTCTTGGAGTGCCATTCCCATCTATTTGTGGCTCTAAATTTGTTCTCACCCTAGAAACTCACAGTGAGGTATTTCCATTTCTCTTTAGTCCCTTCCTTCTCGGAATTATCCCACTTGGAGTGTGAGCTCCTCTCAGGTCAGGGTTTGCTTGATTTATTTTCATATTCTCAGCACATGATTCCGAATGGGTATGCATAATACATGATGAAATGAATGAATGGATGAATATTTCTTGTGGCACTTACATTCCCATTTTCATGATTATTTTTAGTCTCATTACCTCCCTACCTCCCATTATCACTTCCACCTGACGACTAAAGAGGCTGCCTACATATTGTTTTTGTGCAATTCACTGTATTTGGACCAAACTGCAAATGGAGGCATTTCTTAGGGGAGCGCAGTTCATTTATCTTACCTTCAAGCAACTCACTGTTTAGTAGAGGAGACGGATAGAAGAGCACACACACACACCCCCCACCACACACCCCCCCCACCACACCCCCCCCACATACATACCCCCCACCACACACACATACACACACTGGGAATACAGTACCACTGATGAGTGATTGAATTGTACTAAAGGATTATGGAGCATGAAACACCTTTAAGGGTTGGGCAAAGCGGTTTTGCAGTGGTTTCATAGTAGTTTGCAAAGTGGTTTCATTTTCCACAGAATGAAAATAGTTTTGTATTGAATATCCAAACTCCATTATCTTCTATTTAGTTATCCAGTTGGCAGTGCCAAAAGGAGAGAAATTAGAGTGAATCTCTAAGTACAGAAAATGATGGTCTTGAAATGATTTCTCCTTCTACCAAAATGTAGAAGCCACATGTACAAAACACCTTTCTCTTTTTGCAACTTGCTAGTCATAAAATTATTTTAATGTGAACTAAAAGCTGGCATCATAAAGAAAGAAAGGTCCAAGAAATTCTACATTGAGGACATTAATATAAATGGACCACACTTAAAATTCTATTGATAGTCCTCAGCTCTGAATGGGAAATGTCTGTAATTTACCTAAATTGCCTCGAAACGAAAAGAAATGAGACTTCCTTCCTTGGATGTCTGTTTCCTGGTGTTTTCCTTATAACCAGGCTATAGCCAGCGACTGAATTATTATTACAACCCTGTGGCGATTATTTTCATTTCAAAAGAGGGCAGGTTAATTTCAGCTGAAGTTTACGTTTCAAATAAGTTTAGTGCAATATATATATATAGGGTGGGAGGGAAGATTAAACAAAGTATAAAAGTAATCACAAGTGTTTAGTAGTTTCTTTTTACTTTTTTTCTTTAATTTTCTTTCATTTTTATTCCAAATATTATATATACATTTTATTTTATTTTATTTTATTTTATTTTATTTTTTTTTTTGAGGCGGAGTCTCGCTCTGTCGCCCAGGCTGGAGTGCAGTGGCCGGATCTCAGCTCACTGCAAGCTCCGCCTCCCGGGTTCACGCCATTCTCCTGCCTCAGCCTCCGGAGTAGCTGGGACTACAGGCGCCCGCCACCTCGCCCGGCTAGTTTTTTGTATTTTTTAGTAGAGACGGGGTTTCACCGTGTAGACCAGGATGGTCTCGATCTCCTGACCTCGTGATCCGCCCGCCTCGGCCTCCCAAAGTGCTGGGATTACAGGCTTGAGCCACCGCGCCCGGCCTATATATACATTTTAGATTGGTTTTAAAAAAATTCAGGAAGTTAAGATTTGGAAAGTAGAAATGCTCCTTATCCCATCTCCCCTCTCCAAGAATAAGTATGAACTGATGGGCGTTATATTATTCTAACACCTTACTTTTATAAATTCTATCTAAAATGCTTAATATATATAAAACAAAAAAATTATTAGATGTTCTAATGAAATTAACACCCATGAGGCCACCTTCCGCTTAACATCACTTTACCAATACGCAACCCTCCCTTCATCTCAGCTGTTACCCACCTCACTCTGAAGCAAGCACTCCCTGGGATTTTGCTTTTTTTGAGATGGAGTCTCTGCCCAGGCTGGAGTGCAATGGAGTAATCTCAGCTCACTGCAACCTCCACCTCCCGGGTTCAAGCGATTCTCATGCCTCAGCCTCCCAAAGTCCTGGGATTACAGGTGTGAGCCACTGTGCCCGGCCCTACTTTTATCATTCTTTATGGTTTTATGGCAAACATTTTTTTGGCCCTAGATGATAGATTGCTTACTTTTTTTTTATCTTGAATCTCCAAAATATTTATAAAAATACTGTATATATTTTTCTGTGACTTACTCTTTTCTCTTAACATTTACGTTTCAAATGGATGATCACAAAACATAGCCTATGCAAACTCTATTCAATATAACTAGCATATTAGTTTGCTTGAACTGTCAAAACAAAATACTACAGTGTGGCTTAAGCGACAGAAATTCATTTTCTCAAAGTTCCGGAAGTTGAAAGTCCAAGATCGAGGTGCCAAGGTTGGTTTCTGGTGAGGGCTATCTTCCTGGCATGTAGATGGCTACCTTCTCACCGTGCGTGTCCTCACATGCCTGCTTTTCTGTGCGACACACACACACAGACACACACAGACACACACAGACACACACACACACACACACACACACACAGAGATCTGGTGTCTCTTCCTCTTCTTACAAGGACATATGAATCCTATTGAGTCAGAGCCCTTATCACCTCATTTAACCTTAGTTACCTCCCCCGCCCAAGGCCCTATCCCCAAATACAGTCACACTAGGTGTTACGAATTTTGCTAACCTCTAATGTGGGGCTTCAACAGTTAAATTTTGGGGTGGACCCAGTTCTGTCTGAAATGAGCATTATATACTAAAGCCATTATATACTGCAAGGGGGTTGAGAGATGTGAAAACTCAGACCCATCCTCTGAAGCCAGGAAACCCATCCTCAGCCCATGAAGGGTTTCCTGGCTTTTTCCAAACAACAAAGTTTAGATTCCCTAGAAGAGCGCTCTCGGCAAGCCCTCCTAGAGAGTGGCTTGTGTGAGCAGTGAACAACACATACCTGAGCTGAGCCTGCAAACAATGGAGTGAAGGGGCCATGTCAGCGGCATGCCAGCTTTTCCCAGGGAGGCATGGACATTATTGGACCTTGAAGCCTGAGTATTGGAAGATACTTGGATATCCAGCTGCTTCTTTCACAATGGGGTGGATGGCTACATGAAAGGAATTCTACAGCAATCAGACTATTACATGGACTGCCTCCCCTTTGGAGCATCATGATGCTATTGTGTCTCCTGTTTTATTCAGTGAGAGAAGAGAATCCCAGGCCAATGTTTTGGTAAGGGATTGAGAGTGTGCTGGAACAGAGAATAAAAGGGAGGTATTCTCTTAGCATCATTATGCCTTGCTGGAACTGGCTGGGACAAAAGACAATAGAAACCTAAGAAGTTAAAAATCAGCCATTTGGAACTGAGTTTTTGGTAACTATCATCCTGTGAAAGGCTAGCCTATTCCAGAATTCTGTGATGAGAACATTTTTAGTAGAGCAGCAGTTTTCCATTTTTTTTTTCCACTATGAGATCATGATTCATTTTTCTTTTCTTTCTTTCTCTCCCCTTCCTTCCTTCCTTCCTTCCTTCCTTCCTTCCTTCCTTCCTTCCTTCCTTCCTTCCTTCCTTCCTTCCATCCTCCCTCCCTCCCTCCCTCCCTCCCTCCCTTCCTTCCTTCCTTCCCTCCTTCCTTCCTTTCTTCCTTCCATCCATCTGTCCGTCCGTCTCACTGTCGCCCAGGCTGGAGTGCAGTGGTGCGATCTCTGGGCTCATTGCAGCCTCTACCTCCCAGGTTCAGGCAATTCTCCTGCCTCAGCCTCCTGAATAGCTGGGATTACAGGCCCCCACCACTACATCCGGCTAATTTTTGTATCTTTAGTAGAGATGGGGTTTCCCCATGTTGGCCAGGCTGGTCTGGAACTCCTGACCTCAGGTGATCTGCCCATCTTGGCCTCCCAAAGTGCTAGGATTACAGGCATGAGCCACCGCGCCCGGCCAAGATCATGATTCATTTTAACAAGAAATATAAATATATTGCACCTGAGCACACAGACATACATCTGAAATAATAGTTTTATGAAATGACACTGTTAATATATGTGATATCCTCTAATATTTTCTATTCTACTCTATCTCATTTTATTTTTTAAAATGCTGCTTATGATCTAATAAGTTTAATTCATGAACCAGCACATGGTAGACTAGGGTTTCTTGAACTTTTGGGAGTTATTATAGCTTCCTTTCAAAAATTGAATTTTCCTAGCACATTTGAAAGGCTGAAGGACATCAAAATCTTATTTTTCAGCATCCTCTAGTCCTGCTCAGCTCAGTGGTCCACCTCACAGGTATTATAAAGGTATGCGATATTTATTAACGCAGCAAATATTTTTGAGTCCCAGCTCTGGTCCAGACACTATGCTAGGCACTAGTGAAATAAATTTTCCAGATTAGTGGCATGTTTGTTAAGTGTGTGTAGAATGCATTTAAAAATCATCCTGTGAGCCAGGTGATGTGGCTCACACCTCTAAGTACTTTGGGAGGCCAAGGCACGTGGATCACTTGCAGTCAGGAGTTTGAGACCAGTCTGGCCAACATGGTGAAACCCTGTCTCTACTAAAAATACAAAAATTAGCTGGTTGTAGTGGTGTGCACCTGTGGTCCCAGTTACTCAGGAGGCTGAGGCATAAGAATCACTTGAACCTGGGAGGCGGAGGTTACAGTGAGCCGAGATCACACCACTGCACTCCAACCTGGGTGACAGAGTGAGACTCAGTCTCAAAAAAAAAAAAAAAAAAAATATATATATATATATATATATAATCCTGTGTGCTCCAGGGAGAGGTGGTGCTGGCTAGCAGAGAAAGCTTAGGGTTTGAGTGAGTGGAGAGGAATTGAGCCCTGATTTGCACCCTGTGCCTTCCTCCCATCAAAGACTGGCTCTGAGGCCTTCTGCATGTAGACCACTGTGAAAAGTTCTGTCTCTTTCCTAGCCCTCCTTTCCTGCCAAATGTCCTATCTAGTCCATGTAGGAATGGAGACCTTCAGGCACCTAGAGAGTGGAGAGTCCTAGATTGAGAGGCTCTCTCCAGTCTGAAAAAGCCAAAGTTGCCAGTTTCCTACAGTAGAATAGGCAGGCTCATGTTGAATGTTACCACCAAACCAGTCATTAAATGTAGAGGCCACAGAGCCCTGAACTGAGTATCTCATGAGACAATTCTCATTTCCTCTGTAGTAGGCAGAATAATGGCCCTGAAAGATTTCCACTTCTTAATCCCGGAACCTGAATATGTTATGTTTCATGACCAGTAGGAATTAAGGTTGTAGATGGAGTTATGGTTGTTAACCATTTGACCTTCAAATAAAGATTGCCCAATGCAATCACAGGGATTCTTAAATGGGGAAGAAGGAAGCAGAAAAGTTGAAACCAAACTGATGGCCTCATAAGACTTGACAGGCCGATGGAGAGGGGTTGTGTAAGGGAATACAGGCGGCCGCTAGAAGCTGGCAAAGGCAGGAAAACGGAATCTCCCCTAGAACCTCCAGGAAGAAAGCAGCGCTGCAGGCCCCTTGACATCAGCCCAGTGAGACTTGATATCCAGAAATGAAAGATAATACATTTTTGTTGTCTTAAGCCACTAAATTTCTGTTAATTTTTTATAACAGCAAAAGGAAACACCACCCTGCTACATGGTATCATTTATTTTTTTTACAAAGCAAACACAAGTTTTTACCAGAAGTGAATATAAGAAAAACAGTAATATTTTGAAGTGTTTATGTTCACATTAATAACCAAACATCTAGCATTCAAAGAAAATTTTATATGAAATGGAGGCATTATGTATACAATCTCTGCTAAAATAGGAATTGTACTAGGTGCTTGCTATAGAGAATATTAAGTAGTATTTTTTTCAGAATTCAGATTTATTAGCCTATATAGTTCTTTTGCCATAGAACATCTTTTAATCTTTTTTTTTAAGCGTCAGTGACAAGCATATACAGCCATATCCTACTGTTTCCTTTTAATGTTATTTTTGTTTCAAGACTACTTGCTGCTTTATTGTTAAATACCATTGGCAATGTCAGTTTTTGGATTAACGAAAATGGAACAGGTGAAATAAAGCGAATTAAAGAGATTTATTTTATTCTCTTAAATGAGAACATCTAGATGTGCTTATGCTTGGCATAAGAAAACAGCTGGGGCCAGGCGTGGTGGCTTATGCTTGTAATTCCAGCACTTTGGGAGGCCGAGGAGGGCGAATCACCTAAGGTCAGGAGTTCAAGTCCAGCCTGGCCAACATGGTGAAACCCCATCTCTGCTAAAAATACAAAATATCAGCCGGGTGTGGTGGTGGGCACCTGTAACCCCAGTCTCTTGGGAGGCTGAGGCAGGAGAATCGCTTGAATCCAGAAGGCAGAGGTTGCAGTGAGCCGAGGTTGTGCCACCTGCACTTCAGCCCAGGCAACAAGAGTGGAACTCCATCTCAAAAAAAAAAAAACAAAAAGCAAAAAAAAAAAACAAAAAACCAGTTGGATAATTAATACTCCCCACTTACCAACAGACTCCTTCAAAATGGTTGCAATAGATTTCCTCAGCCAAGTCATGGGTATTTCTTCCTCCTGAATTCCATGAAGTTAGGCTTTCCCTTCTCATATTTCTGTGTACGTCTCCTGCGTTCACAGCTGAATGCAGGGTATGCCTGGGCATTAAGGCAGCAGAATGATTTCAGATCTCATGGAAAACAAGTGGGATAACGGCCACTTCATTCTGCCCAACTTTAAGCTTGGCTGGACCCAATGCAGAGACAATTAAGGTTGGTAGCTGCCCCAGAATCGGGCTGGTTGGTCAGCTTTTTTCAACCGTTTTTCTACTCTTCAGGTACCTTGTTTGATTGTTCCTTGGAAAGCTATTCTGCTGATTTTGTGAATTGTGTTTCCCATTTGCCTTCTATGTGGCTCAGTTTTCAGTATTTCCCAAAGACGTCTCTCTTTTGCCTGTGCTTTCTGTTTCTCAGACCTTGAAGCAGATGGTTTTCCTGATAATTTATCTCCCCCTTCAACCTTAAACACATATCATTGTGGACACTCTTTGTCCAATAACCCACATTGCCTCACCATTTTCTATTTAAAGCTTACAGTTCAGTGATCTAGTCATGTGGGGAATGCCTATCTGTGATGGTTTTATGCTAAGCCCAAGAAAGGCCTCCGATTTGTTTTCAAAACCTTGGAAATCAAGTCTTAAAATGTTCCTCATTTTTTCCTTCCCTGAGCGCAGACAGTCAGCTGACACAGGGGCCTCTCCCTGCCTGCCAACAGAACCCTGGGAATGGCTCTCTCTCATCCCACGCTACCCTCGTTTGCCTCTTTACAATCTTCCTGCCTCCTCTCTGACAGTTACTTTAATTGTAAAATGAAGTTTGCATTTAGTCACTCCCATAGCAACACTGGTCAGAGATCGACACCTTTACTCTCTAATTACAAACTGCCTTTGGGAAAGGGTTTAGCAAGTATTTAATTGGTGCTTTGTACTGGAGATGCATTGGGGACAAAGAAATGGAGCTTGGACTTACATACCAGAGGAAGAAAGAGAAAATTTCAGAAGTGATTACGGTTCAGTGTTGGAGGGCAAGTGTAGGGGTGGGGCCACAAGGAGGGTACCTGGTCTAGAAGCGGGCAGGTAGGGTGGGGCAGGGACCTGTGTTGGTGGATTTTTCACAGAGAATAGCTCATGAACATTCATTGCTGCTCTCTAACAGGAGCAGATATCTTAATATCATTATAAAATGCAAAAAACCCTAACCAACCCACATTGCATTACAGTGACAGAAATAAAAATGGTGGTTGCTGAGATGGGGTTGACCAGAAAGGGACATGATACAAGTGCCCTATTTAGTCTTAAGTGGTTATTGCGAGGTGTTGTGAGGATATCTAATTGTCAAAATCATCTAGTGGAATACTTCACATCTATACATCATTGTATGTAAATGAAAAAGCAATATGAGAAAGCTTTCCATGTACTGATACATGGAAAAGTCTTCAAGATACATTAAGTGGAAGAAGTAAGGTGGAAGCAGGTATATAACCTGCCACCTTTTATGGCACAAAGGGGAACAATTAGGGATGTGTGGTTGACTGCTTCTGTGTGCACAAAGAAAGAACTCTGGAGAGAGTGGTGAGGCACCAGCAGCAGTGGTGGGGCTGGGAGGTGGTGAGCAGCTGGCAGCTGCAGGAGTAGGGGGCAGGGATGTTAGGGAGACGTTTCACTTTTATACTTTATACTTTTGAAAAATCCTTTATAGTTTTTGGTGTTTGAACTATATGAACATATTTCTCATTCCAGAAAAAGAAAAAAGAAAGCAACACGGAAACCGAACTAAGGAGGCTTTAAACTGAGATTTAAGATGCTTTCAATTATTCCTGATGACAGGCTATTTATCAATTTAATATATATATATATATATATATATATATATATATTTTTTTTTTTTTTTTTTTTTTTTTTTTTTTGAGACGGAGTCTCGCTCTGTCACCCAGGCTGGAGTGCTGTGGCCGGATCTCAGCTCACTGCAAGCTCTGCCTCCTGGGTTCACGCCATTCTCCTGTCTCAGCCTCCCGGGAAGCTGGGACTACAGGCGCCCGCCACGTCGCCCGGCTAGTTTTTTATAGTTTTTAGTACAGACGGGGTTTCACTGTGTTAGCCAGGATGGTCCCGATCTCCTGACCTCGTGATCCGCCCGTCTCGGCCTCCCAAACTGCTGGGATTACAGGCTTGAGCCACTGCGCCCGGCCTTCAATTTAATATTTTTAAGCAACTTCCTCCCATCAGTGCTCTGGGAACCAGCTGAGCAGATGTGGTGCACCCATGTTGGATACCCCAGTGGCAGACTCCTGTCACTGTCGCACTTGGTCCCTCCATCCCTCCCAGCCTTCCTAGCTCCTTGCTCCTGGAAACCTCCCCCCATCAATCTCTGACATTTTAGAGGAAGTACTGTTTGTCACCTCTTAAGGAATCTGGAGGATGGCCTGTGTGAGATATGGTGTCAGTTACAGCCTCTTCTTAAAGAGTCGATAGCCCCTGCAGAGGCCAGAACACTGGAACAAATGTAAGGAAGGTATGGTTTTTAAAGAAGATTTTTGACTTGAATTGAACAGGATTGGTTACTTCTTGCCCCTCCCAAGGGTGGACTGTGCATGGAAGAGACCTTTTCACTGGGTTTGCTGCTCTTTCTCATACTGTGAGTTGGGTTTCTAACAGTCAGGTTTGGTCCATGACAAAACGGAAATCCTTTCTTCCCCCTCATGTTAATACCTCCTTTCTGTGCAGCAACTGCGCAACCAGCACCTTTTGTGGTCAAATTAGCCAGCAGAAGTGCCATTCGTATTCCTGGGTTCTCTCTTCTGTGGTTCCATTTCTTTGAGTCCTGGGTTCTCCCTGTGAATGGCTCAATAGGGAGAAAGGCAGACAGCTTCTTCATGCCAGGAACATTTTTTTTTTTTTTTTTTTTTTTTTTGAGATGGTGTGTTGCTCTGCTGCCCAGGCTGCAGTGCAGTGGTGCGATCTTGAGTCACTGCAATCTCTGCCTCCCAGGTTCAAGTGATTCTGCTTTCTCAGCCTCCCAAGTAGCTGGGATTACAGGCACACGCCACCACGCCCAGCTAATTTTTGTATTTTTAGAAGAGATGGGGTTTCACCTTGTTGGCCAGGCTGGTCTCAAACTCCTGACCTCAAGTGATCCACCCTCCTCGGCCTTGCAAAATGCTGGGATTACAGGCATGAGCCACTGCCCTCAGCCCAGGAACATCTGTAATAAGTACTTTACCATCTCTGTTGCTTCACATCTCTTCTTTCAAATGAGGATGCTGCTAGTTTTTCTTATGGGAGTCCAAGGAAAATGAGAATATTTTGTAGTGCTTGTGTATTCCAGCAAAGAGCATTTCACATTGGTTATGTTTTATAGCTTGGACCCTTTAAACCTTTTCCCTGCAACACACACAAGATGTATTATGTATTATATTCCTAGCTATTTTAAATTCAAATGCCTAATCAAGAGAAGCTAAGTAAAATAATTCTTGGCCCCTGCTGAGTTTTAGTCCTGTGCCTCATTCTCTGCTTGCCTGCTTATTCCTCTAATTCCTAAATTCAACAGTTATGCACAGGCAGTGGCTTCATGGAGCATTGGGTTGAGAGGGATCGTAAGGCTGCCCTTGAGCTGTACTTGGGCTCTGCGGACAAGTGTGCTGTGGCTGAAGAGTGATGTCTGCTTGGGCTTCAAGACAGATGGGTAGCCTCAGTCTAGGTATTGGCCAAGGCTGCTTTGATAGTCCTACCCTAGATTTCATTGTATTCCATACACCTAGTGCTATTTACTAAGTGTATGCTCCATAAATAATTGCTCGTGTTGCTTTTAAAAACTTTGTCCTTCCGGAAGCGTGATTATCTGTCCTGTTAAATAAACAGATCTGTGCACAAGAGCATGGCTACTGGCACTGAAGCTCATTCCAGCAGAATGTAAGTCTCATGCTGCAAGGCACTCAGGTCTGTTTCCCGTGCCCTTCTCCCTCCTTGAAAGAACCTCGGCTAAACGTCTTTGCTTTATAGTTTTAGCTCCATGTGGCAGACGTTGGAGACACCCTTTAACTGCTCCTTAGCAGATGTGAACACACCCTTACTGCTGTTTTTAGTGGCCCTGATGAGAACCTGGAAGTATTTCCAAGGCCCGTCATGCAGATGTGGCTCACTGTCTGAAGCGGTAGTATCTGTGGCTAGATGCAGTGATCGAATGCCACGTGCCCAGGTATTGTTCCAAGTGTTTTACATATATTGCTATTTCTTCCTCACAAAATTTTATGAGAGAGCTGCTGCAGTATTATTATCATCCTGACCTGAGCTCAGAGAGGTTAGATAACTTGCCCAAGATCACATAGCTACTAAATTGTGAAGGCAAGTTTTTAGCTTAGTTGGTCTGAATTTAACCTGTTCAACCAGTGAAGTGCCTTGAGCACTTAACTAGAAGACAGAGCCCTGTATGTTCTTGGAAAGTTATTTTTTTTTTTCCCTGTTTTCCCATCTATAAAATGAAGATTTGGGCAGGATGGTTTAGATTCCTCTGAGCCCTATCTGATTTGATTCTAAGTTACGTATCAAAGGTATGTATCTTTGAGCCACTCTACTGCTCCTCGCCATGAAATGTGATGAATAATGTATGCATGTGCTGGAGGCATACAGATCGAAGTGAAGACTTGAACCTTCTTAGCACACACCAGAATTATAGCTTGTCAAGGGCAGGAGATTTATTTTCCCAAACAATTAGAGGACACCAGTAATTATGTTTAATTACATGTTGAATGGTTTTCCTGTTGTGTCAACCCCATTGTCTTAATTGTGCTTAAGAGCAGCAGGCTATTGTTTTGAGGTTTGTGAGGTTTAAAATTGCTGTGTGTTTCAGCATTGGGGGAGCAAAAGCATTAAGAGCACAGGCTCTGGAATCAGACGATCTTGGTGCAAATCCTGGATCTGCCACTTACAAGAGATCCTTGGCAAGTTCCTTAACTTCTCTAATGGTTCCTCATACTGGGAATAATAATGGCATCGATCTCACGAGGGTATTGTGAAGATTGAACAGCACATATATGAGGTGCGTGGTGCCGCATTTGGCATGTAAACCTTTCAGATGTTGGCTATCATATTATTTATTATTATGGATTAGGTGTTGATGGTGGGCAGTCTCTGATACATTCCAAGCTCCAACCCTGATGGATAGAGCCATCTGGGGTAGATCTGGGCTCCAGCTTGGATGGATTGCTGCTGTTTTGTATTAGTTTTGACATTTAGGGTGTTTGTTGTCTATCTTGTTTCTAGTTTATGTCTGTAATCTCATTTTCTAAAAGCGTGTGGAAAGTAGCTAAGAAATATGGCAACCATTGAAGAAGTTACAATCTTAAGTCCCCTGAAGAGAGTCACAGAGGAAGGAGAACTAACTCTAGTATTTAGTAGGAAAATTATCTGTGTAGTTGATAATTTTAGGCAGTACACAGCAGACATGGCCTTAGATAACATTGAATTAGGTAGTGGAAAGTTATTTTCATTTTATTCCTCTTTCAGCTCTTCTGAATCTATCGAAGAGAAAGCCTCAGTTTGGTGCTAGTGTTTAATACTTTGGAATTTCCTCTTAATAAAAGGAAAGAACAGGTCCTAGTCTTGGAGTCCTTGACATGCAGCGTTTCTAGCTAGAGCTCATTCATACTGCTTTGTTTTCATTGTATCTCTTTTTATTGCCTTCTGTTTGTAGCATGTAATACTGATTTTTCACTTACAATAGTAATATAAAAGTTTCATTGGAAGTATATTTAAGGAAAAATAAGCGAATTTAAAGAAAAATATTAAATTAAAGGTAGAGTGGATGGTACATGGTTATGACAAAAATTGTGATGGTGCCACCCAAATCCCTGAGTTAGGACACATTGGTGTAGAGGAAAAAAGGACAAAAACCTAATGCTAGGAAAGGCCAATGTTTAAAAAGAAGAGAAATTAAAGAAGTTGGAGGAACACCAAAAAAATGCAGAGTTGGGGGAGAAATCATTGCAGAAGTGGAAGGGGCAGATGCTTGGAGAGGGTGATGAAGGGATGGCAGAGGAGAGGCATTGGTTTGCTGAGGGGACAGCTGTGGGGGCCTTTGCTGCTTCCCATTTAGCAAAAAGCCTGGCATAATGAGGAGTGAGAGGAAGGATGCTGGGAGTGTGTGCTACTTATTTCCAAAAAGCTTAATGTGTGGTGATAGCACAGTGAGTTGAGGTAGAAGCAAGGTGGATAGCAGGTTTTTTGTTTTTAAGGATAGCACACATGTAGTCATGCTTTTAGCTAATGGAGGAAGCATGCGAGAAGGGAAAGATGGAGCCAGGATCAAGGAGCGGGAGGATGGCATATTAGTCCGTTTTCACACTGCTGAAAAAGACATACCCGAGACTGGGTAATTTATAAAGAAAGAGGTTTAATGGACTCACAGTTCCACGTGGCTGGGAAGGCCTCACAATCATGGTGGAAGGTGAAGAGCATGTCTTACATGATGGCAGGCCAAAAAAGAGAGCTGTGCAGGCAAACTCCTCTTTGTAAACCCATCAGATCTCATGAGACTTATTCACTGCCATGAGAACAGCACGGGAAAGACTCACCCCATGATTCAATTACCTCCCACAAGGTCCCCCCATGACATGTGGGAATTATGGGAGCTACAATTCAAGATGAGGTTTGGGTGGGGCCACAGCCAAACCGTATCAGATGGATTTACCTAGGAGGGAGGGCAGAGAGAGTGAGAATCCCTTGGGGCCAGAGGGTAAAAGGGGAGGCAGAGGAAAGGGAAGGGAAGCCGCCTCTTCTCTTGCCAGTAAATTCAGCAAGTACATTTTAGCCAATTTGTGATGTCTAAATAATTCAGTAGAAAAAGAGGGTGAAGCGCAAGTATGAGTGCCTGGAGGGAACCAGGCTGTGAAAGTGGAGACCGAGGAATCTCAGGAAATACTGACTCATTGATCATAAGGAAGTCCCATGGGGGGGAGATGCCACAGTTGGCATCTAAGTAACTGATGTGCTTTACCGGAGGAAAGGCTTGGAGCTCAGGGCCTGACAGTGCTGGAAAACTGAGAAGGAGGACACAGTGGCTCACACTTGTAATCACAGCTAAGGCAGGAGTATTGTTTGAGCCCAGGAGTTTGAGACCAGCCTGGGCAACATAGTGAGAACCCCATCTCTAAAAATAAAATAAAAATAAAAATAATTAAGTCAGACATGCTGGTGCATGTCTGTAATCCCAGCACTTTGGGAGGCTGAGGTGGGAAGATCGCTTGAGCTCAGGAGTTCGAGACCACCCTGGGCAACGTGGTGAAACCCTGTCTCTACAAAAAATACAAAAATTACCTGGGTATGGTGGTGCATGCCTGTAGTTCCTGCTCCTCAGCAGGGCTGAGGTGGGAGGATTGCTTAGCCCAGGGGGTTGAGGCTGCAGAGAGCTGACATCACACCACTACACTCCAGCCTGTGCGACAGAGTGAGACCCTGCCTCAAAATAGATAAATAAATAAATAAATAAATAAATAATTAAAATAATTAGCTGGGTGTGGTGGCATGTGTCTGTAGTCCTAGCTACTTAGGATGCTGAGGTGGAAGGATCACTTGTGTCCAGAAGTTTGGGACCGCGGTGGACTGTGATCATTCCACTGCACTCCATCCTGGGCAACAGAGCAAGAACCCTGTCTCTAAAAAAAGAAAAGAAAGAAAAAGAAAAAACTGAGAAGGAAAATGAAGGTGGCAGCTGCTTTTCAGACCTAATCCAAGGGATTGATCCAATGTTACCTGTTTTGGTCCCTCTGCTGCTGTCCTGTGAAGCTTCTTTAATTAAGAAAACACTGTAGAGAGAGCCGTCCCCTAACAGTGGCTGACTGGCCATGTGGGGGGAAGTGAAGTCACCTCCACCTGTGTCAGAAGGACCACCTCCTTGATGATAGGGCCTGTGAAGGACAGCCTGCAGTTGCTTCAACTCTCCATTGTGAAGGACACGGACTCCAGACGCAGTGGCATTAATGCACCCAGGTGTGGATTTATGGCCATGGAAAGGGCCCAGCTCACTGCATGACCAGCTGCAAGCTTTGCGCATTAACCTAGGAGGCTGAGGTCTCTTCTGATCTAGCTTCCTGTACCCATATGTCCCTTAGGTTTTATTCCTGGGTATATTGGATCATGGAGCATGTGGGAGCAGAGCCATTTGCAACAAATCTAATCTAGGAAGAAAAGGGAAGTCATTTTCAGTGTATGGCTCCAAGCCCAGTGCTTCCTGACCTCAAATCCAGCCTGTGGGCATCAGGGGAAGAGTGGGAAGGAGGAGGTGAGGAGAGAGCACGTCTGAGTAGCTGATGTGGAGTCAGTCTTTGTGGCCAAGGTGGCCCTGAAGGAGGAAGGTGAGGAGCAGGGAGAAGAGAGTACCTACGTGTCCCTGACTCCTGTCTGACTCTGTGGCTCAGGGGCAGTCAAAGTGGTTACCGACCTGGACATACATCGACTGGGGCTGCCCAGCAGGCTGTCCGAGTAAAAGCAATTCCCAGTCATTGGGGTCATCTGGAGATCTATGTTAGAGTCTCCAGACTGGGAGTCCCTGCTATAGTCCTCTGGCTATTCCTGTCTCAAATCTGTCCAGCCACTCAGTTGCTTTTGCCATTATTTACCTGAAAAATTTTGGCTAGCCTGGATTTTCTTTTGTTTCAGCATTGCCCACAAACACTGATGTGGAATTAATCTGGAAAAGGCATCCTACTCTTTACCAGAGTTGAAAGTAGATCTTTTCAGCTCATATGATTACTTTTAGAAGCACTGTCAACATACATTTTCCAAAGAAATGCATCAGAGCCAGACTAAGCAGGTGAGTCCTGCCTCCTTCCCAGCAAGATCCCATAGTCTGCACATTCTTTATCTCTGTCTTCATCTGCCAGGCTGAGGGTGAAGGGCTTTTCTTCTATCATCAGGGATGATGGAGAACAGCTGCCTCCATTTATTTAAAAAATATCCCGAATATGCTTTAATTAATCACCCTCAAAGATTCCTCTCGTCCAGACAAAATAAACCCAGGTTCATCCACTCTGTTTGTTATTTCTAACCCTTTGGTCACCTTAAAGGCCCACCCTTACCTTAGTGTAATAGGAGAGGGCTTATGGACATGGGCTCTTGTTCTATCCCACACTTACTGGGTGGCCTTGTGCAAGTCATGTGGCCACTCTAGCCTCAGTTTCTCCAGTATTACCTATACCACGGGGTTATCTGAGGATTCAGTGAGACAGTTTCTCTAGCATGCTCCCCATTGTACCTGCTTTTAGCAGCCAGTAAATACTCTCTGTTACTCTCATTCCCCACTTTGTGCTTAGAATCAGTCATAACTGCTTAGTGAGGTACTGATTAGCACTGCTAATATTCTGAATGCTTGCTTAAAATGGAGAAGAGTTACTTTGTATGAGACTTTGCATTTTTTAAAGCTGATTCTTTTTTTTTTTTAATTAGACATCACTTTTACAGAATAATAAGATGGAATGAATCTGTGATGTTATCTACATGATGAGGCCAGTATGGCACAAAAGCAGTGAAGTCCCTGAAAATACCAGCCAAATTTCACCAGAGCATATATTATAGAGCTTTAAAGTACCTAGAAGAGAAAAACCGCTTCCTTTCCTGCTTCTTTGCCTCCCTTATTAGACCCTGAACGCTTAGTGCTTGGGCACTGTGTCCTTTCCAGTATTGGCTTCCTAGGATCTCACAGATTGCCTGACACCGGAAGCATTAATAATTATATGTTAAATAAATAAAGGTATTTTCATGTAGAGATTTTTTTTTAAAGTGGGAGAGACTGAAGTCAAAGGGTAGAACTCAGAGTAGTTTTAGGAGTGGGTGTGATCAACTCACAGTCCCTCCAGCCGCTGTGAAGTTTGCCCTTGATACAGTGACGTCTCTTTGGATTTCATAGGTGGGGTGTTTGAAGGAGCTTGGGCATTGGAGTGAGGCAGACCTGGGCTTGACTATGGATCTGCCACTTGCCAGTTGAATGACACTGGAGAATTGACATGTTCTCCCTGTCATAGGGGTGGAGAATTGGATAGCACCAATTTCATAGGATTTTTGTGAGGATGAAATGTTGACATGAAACACCCTTGAGTTCTCTCTCTGCTTTGATCTCTGGATTATTTGGACGGCTCCACACTTAGCATGCTCAATCTTGGAGGTCGAAGGAGGAGAGGCAATCTCTGAAGAGTGTTTTGAGAATAAGAGTGAATGGTCCTTCCTGGTCTGCTCAGCATTGATGTTGGGCTGGCTTCAGTGAGTGATATGTGGCCTGTGACTTAACATGGAGGCCAGTGAATCAGACTCATGGACATTTGCAAGAGCTTATTGTATGGATCTTTGTCATCCACGTTTGTTCCATGGACCCACCTCCCAACTCTACTCCAAACCCACCCTATACTTTCCATCTTCATTGCCCACTCCTTTCAGGCTGTCCTATGCCTTTCTCAACTTCTATAATGGCCTCCTCACTGGTGTTCACATTTGTCCTACTTCAGTATTGCCTCCCAGGCACCACATCTCCACAGAGCAGCCAAAACAGAAACCAGATCAGGCCATTCCTTTGCTTCAAGGTACGTTACAGATGTATGTGCTATAGGGCTCTGCCTGGCTCGTCCCCCATCACCTCATCATACCATTCTGCTCCTTCCTCTCTTCAAATACATCAGCCCTTCTTTTCAACAGACCATGTGCTTCCCAGCTCAAGGTTTCACGCTTTTGGTCACCTCTGCCTATAGTGCCCTGCCCCTGCTCTTCCCGCAGCTGGCAAGTCTCCAGGCTTCTGCTCTGAGGTCACATCCTCGGAGCCATCCTCCCTGACCCGCATATCACAACACTCAGAGGAGTCATCGTTGTTTTGATTGGTTGTTTATTGCTTGTCTCTCTCCACTCCCTCAGAATGAAAGCTTCGTAAAGACAAGGAAACTTGTGTCTCATCCCTGCTGGGTTCCCAGTGTTTTAGAACAGTACCTGGCACATGGAGGATTCTCAGTCAGTGTCTGTTGAATAAAGCAGTAAGAAGAGAAACCCTAAATCTGTGAAACTGTAAGAAAGATGTTTAGTTGTGTGGGGCAGAGGGCTGATTATGCCAGTGTTCATGAGGATGTGGTAATTAATGCTGAGCAGAGTCTGAAAGAGAGTTCTCGGCACTATGGCTATAAAAAGGAAAATGATGTTTCTCTGCTCACAAGAGATGGGAATCACCTCTGTTGCAGAAATGTTAGATTTTGGTGGGTCTAGGTGAATTGGATATCTGTGGTCAAGAGTCTTTAATGGTGAGAAATCATGAGCTCTGAAATCAGACCCTCCTGCCTCTCCTACTTACAGCTGTACGACTATTATGTGTTGTCTCTGAACTCTGATTTCTCCATCTATAAAATGGGTATAATAATGCTAACCTTGGAGCACTGCTGTGGAGATTCACTGGTAGTCTGTCTGGCACTTGGATCTGCTCAATAAGTGGCAGCTTTAATTTTGGAGTAAAATTTAAAAAATTCTATTAATTCAAAATGTGACATCAAAAATCCAATTTAATCAAATAGCTATTAATTTAAGCACTTTTAATACTTAGCATAAATGCTGCAGGGAATCCAAAGATGGGTAAGATAGAAAACATGTCCTTAAATAACTAAAAATCTATAAACGGGTAAGATAAGTCATAATGTTAATAACGTACATACAATTTGTAATTTGCAATTTGTAAAGTAATTTTTATATCCTTTTTATTATTTGTTCTCACAACTACCATATGAAGCCAATGTAATATGGGCTTTGTGACCCTGTACAAGCCATGGACATCTCTGAACCTGACCTTGTCGCTTGCAAAATGAAGAGTGGCAATTACATTAAAGAATAGTTGTCAGCAATCTATGTTATGCCCCAGGTAAAACACAGGGTCTAGCATACGAGAGTCAGTCAAATATATTAGTCCTCTCTCACCCAAGTCTCTAACTCTGGATCCTGCATTCTTTCCGTGATGTGGTGCTTCCAGAGGAATGTGTAGTGTTTTGACAGATAACACAGTCAAATCATTGAGATGGCATTCTGGTTAAAGGGAATCGTCAGAGCAGTGAAGTCTAGTAGGGAAGGATGTTCCTTTGGGGATTGGTAGGTCCACTGTTGTGGAAGGTGTCTCACATATAGGGGGATCATATAGCACAGGGCATCCTAGCAAGCTCTTTTAGTTGCCGGGCCAGAGGTAGGTGGATTTGGCAAAGGATGTAGAGCACAATGGAGAAAAGAAAGGCAAGTGAATCACTTAGAAGGCCCTTGCACAAGTCTAGGCAAAAAGTAGTAAGAATAGTTGAGACACAAAGTGAGATAGATCAAAGAAATGAATGACCACTCTGTGACAACTGATTGGGTGACAGTGGTGAGGGACAACTGTAGGAGAGATGGCTCTGAGCTTTTTATCCTGGATGTTTGGGTCTCAGAGTTCAGGATGGACTTTGTTCGTCTTCTGCAGTACAGCATGTGGCTAAAACTACAGGAATGTTTGTGCCTTTCCATGTAAGAGAGTATGGAAATGGAAGGTGCAAAAGAGAAGAGAAGAGGCCCAGTGAGAGATCTGGAGACATTCTTACATTTGGAATTGGCAGGAATGAGAAAAAGAAAAATTGGACAGTGACAGAGAAAAATAAGGGGTCAAAGAGGAAGGAAGCTGAGCTAGAGCACGCAGCATCCAGGGGGACAGTAGAGCAGAGTGTCCACAAGGCTGGGCTGGTGCACAATTCTACACTTGTGAATATTGAGGATATTGCAGACTATCAAAGTGTCTTAGAATTGAAGATTAAGAGGCCATGAAGCCATTTAAGAAGGCAGATGAATGAGAGCAAAAAATAGGTAGCAGGATGTGATGGGAGGGTTAAGGAAGTAGAGGCATGAGAAGACCAACCTTCTAAATAGTTTGATAGAGAAAGGGGCTAGAGCTGGGGCAGTAGTTTGAGGGAGGACAAAGAGAAAACTGAAGAGAATAAGAAAACATAAGCATGCTTTATGTTAAAAGAAAGGAGCCTGTGAAGGCAAGAGATATTGGGAGGAAACCTTGGATGAATTACAGGGCTCCCTTCTTAAGGGAGAGGGTGCCAATAAGTGGCCCTTCAGTACCTGAGCCTGGGTGTATATTAAACAATTATTACCCTAGATTGCTGGGCAAAAGCTGCTTGGGATAGTAGGTTTAAACTTTTATTTGCTGGTCCATCCTAGGCTGGTTGTGAAGGAAATGACATTTGCCTCTGGTGCCATCTCCCTCATCACACTGTTTTTCCCTGCTTGGCTTGGGAAACCCTTCCCTTCCTCCTGCCCCTCCCTCTTTTCTCCCCATCCCCACTTCACTGCTTAGAAATGAACAATTGGTTTATCTTGGTTCTATTAACTAACGAATCTGATAAGCTAATTGCTGCTCCTGGCAGAAGACTAGAGGGCTATTTTTGATAAATTAGCTTTCTGGAATCATAGTCTTCTTTTAAAAGTTATTGAATCCATCACTGGTTCAAATGGTGGAACTTCAAGCCAGGAAGCAGGGGCAGGGGGTGGCAGAAGGAAGTATTGGGTCAGTTTGTTCTTCAAATTCCACATGTGTGTGGCCACCTGGCTCTTCCAATACCTAAGCGTTGAAAAATATGGTGTCCCGTCCTCCAACTAAAATTAGAAATCTTTTAAAAGATGCAATGCTTGTGTGTCATCTGCACTTTAAACCACTTTTTAAGGATTTTTGGCTTATAAAATTGTGGTTGAATTCAGCAACAAAAAATTTTTAAAGAAAAAATTCTATGTGTGTATATATGTTGTAGTCAGGGTCTTGCTTTGTGGCCCAAGGCCTTACTGCAGTGGCATGATCATAGCTCACTGAAGCCTCAACTTCTTGGGCTCACATGATCCTCTCACCACAGCCTGCTGACTAGCTGGGACTAACAGGTGTGCACCACTGCAAGTGGCTAATTTTAAAAAATGTTTTGTAGAGATGGGGTCTTGCTATGTTGCCTAGGCTGGTCTCAAACTCCTGGCGTCAAATGATCTTCCCACTATGGGCTCTCAAAGTGCTGGGATTACAGGTGTGAGCTACTGTGCCTGGCCTGTATATATATTTTAGTGCTTCAAGTACTTCATCTGCCAATTGGGCAACCCACCATTGCTACTGTGGGTCAAATGTCCCTTCTCCTGTATGACAACTGAGATGATGTACCCTGGGATGCATGAGCCTTGTGTAGCCCAAGTTCCAGGTGGTCCATTTAGGTGTAGTTGACTATTAAAGACCTATTTGGAGTTTGCATCCAGCAGCTCTCATTTATAGTGCTAGTGCACTATGATTGAATGGGAGTGGCGTGTTAAATACCCATTGTGATATAGGCATCCTGAGCTTAATGACTACTGCTGGTTTTGGTTAATGTAATTATACTCTTTTGTGGGACATTTTCCTTGTAATTTATGGGAGTTATTTTATCCATAATATGTAGAAGCAAGCCATTGCACTCTAGGTTATATTGCATCATGTTCGAAACCCAAATGTGTGGAATTCTTAGAAAATCTATAGTTGAGGGAACAGTTACAAGATGCAATATGGTGTTATGGGTAGAAGGCTTGGCTGGGAACCAGAAATTCTGGATCCCAGTCTCAGCTCAAAGTTTTGCCTTCCACATGGCCATGGGAAGTTATTCTCCATTCCCAGAAAGTGAAGTTGATATTCTTGTCTCACCCCCAAAATCATGAGGAACAAATGGAACTGAGGGGCCTTAACTTATTATAAAAGTAAAATTGCTGCTCAATACATGGGATAATTATAATTATGTAAGCTGTTTTTGCAGAGTGAAAAAAAGTTAACAAATGTTAATTCTATTGGCAGTAAATATTTGCAGTGTTTATCTGAAGCCTCTGTATGCAACATACTTAGCCAAGTGAAGGCCTGGGGAAAAGCTTTTGTTTTTGATTTTTTAACTAAAGGGAAGAGAACTTTACATGTGTCACCACGTGTTCCCGTGTTGGCAGCGCCATCATGAGACTCAGTGTAACTGGGAGAGGTTTGTCGAGCGGCGGTTTGACCTCGGTTGGCACTGCAGTATGCCAGGAAGCCCCACCAGGGCGGTGTGCCCCAGAGAGAAAGCTCAGTACTGTCGTTGTTATCTTCCATTTGTCACAAGAGATCCTCCATTCTACCTTCCGTGAAATGGCTTTTTCACCTCCCATCCAGTGAAGGTTTTTCTTTTCTTTTTTTTTCAGACTTGACTTGGCAGAAAGCTAGATCTGCTGAAATAACCATGGCAGCAATTTCTGCTCCTTCCTCTGAGTGCAGAGAACACGGAGCTCTCCGCTGTTTACAGCTTACCTTCTCTCATGCTATAGGTCAAGGCAGAAAGCATTCTGATGGGAAAATTACAGCATTCCTTACTACTCATTACTGTGATAGCTTGTTATAGCCAGAACTGTTCAATCTTTCACTTTACAGAGAGGAAGAGGCTTAGAAAATATGGGTAAATTGATCAAGATCTCAAAGCAGGTGAGGGGCCAGTTTCTGGACTAGAACCAGTTGCCTGACTTTTCCTCCTACCGCCTGTAGGTAAGGGTACGCAGCACTCAAAAGCAAAAGAGCTTGGGAATGGGAGAGAAAGGAGTTCATTGTATTTTGATCTGAAATGAAAATCACATACACATAAGAATCTTGTTTTTGAGGCACAGGTTCCATTATTCTCTGTAACAGAAGTAACACTTCTGTCTTCATTATGCCTGTTAGCCAGGCAATGATTCTGAATTTCTTCATTATCGCTTGGGCAGTTTGCCTTCTCAGAATGTTCTTTTGTAGCTGTCTGTGATCTTGACAGTGCCTGTGTGTCCACACAGTGGGAATTTTGGCAGAAAGGAAAGAATTCTAGCCTGGTTTCCCGCAGGAAGGCTTACAAGATTCATTCTTGTGTGTTGCCTTTGTTCATTCTCAATAGGTGAAGTGGTTGGCATTGCCTTGGCAACTCCATTAGAAGCCAGTGGCCGCTTTGTGGACATTTGTTTCATTGCAGATTCTCCTGGGAGCAGCCTTGGCTTTGGCCGGAACTGGCACCAGCTGCTTTCCTTGGGGCATGGAGCCACTGTGGGGAGGGGGAGGGCAATGTCCAGGGGCAGCTCTGGATTAACATTTATACCCCATTGACAGTGTCACCCCACTGTAGACTGGGCAGGCAGTGGAGTGGAGAGGAGAATGGGGAGCTGGAGTAGAGGCTTCTGCTGGCTGGAGACATCAGCATGACCTTAGGGTCTCCCTGTGAGGCTGCCATTGCAAATGAATAGACCCTGGAGAGGGTATAACGGTGATGTGAAAGAGCTGGTGGTCACTGCCAGGTATTGGATGTTTTGCCCCAATGTGCAAAGTGGGGTTTTTCCTGCCTTGGCAATTTGCAGGTCAGCTTCAGATAAATGGGAAGGTAGGTAATGGGGTAAAGAGGTAAAGGAGTGTAGAAAGACAGAGTGACTTCAGGACTGCTAAAATCTTGGTGGGGAGTAAGAATGGTGGGAAATAGTGAAGTTTCTGACACACTGGAGAAATACAGTGTGCATCTCCTGTATGGCACACCATTTGAGGGTGGCACCCTCCTTTAGCATCCCTGGGGCCCAACTGGCAGGTATTAGTCATCATTATGATCAACAGACATCTATTGAGCACCTGCCCTGCACCATTAAGGTGCTCTGCTAGGCCAGGGCCTTCAAGAACCTTTGATGCTTCTAGAATTGTGTCAGTAAGGAACTGATAATTCCCTGGGTGGATGTGGCCCTGTGGGACCATTGCTTGGTAAGTGACCAGCAACCATCCTTTTATGAAGGAAAAGGTTTACCCCCTTTCCAGGATAGTGTACCAAAGCCCCAGCTTGTTGGATTTTAGTAAGGATTTGAATTTCCACTCAATCTGTTGGCTGAGCATCAACCAAATGTGATGGCTTCATATTTGACAGTGACTCCACCAGTCCAGATCTCTTAGGACCTACTGAATGAAAAACCCTTTGAGAGCAAAAGGTCTTGAATTTTGCCTTACTTTGGGGCTCCCCCAGAAGCAGACCCTGAGGCAAGGATGGAAGTGCAGGTTTCTTTGGGGTATGATCCTAGGAAACACTGTTGAAGAGTGAAGCTAGGCAGGGAAGTGAAGGACCCACATAGAGTGCGCCATCACGTGAGTTCCCACTAGGGGTAACGGGAGCCTCATCCCACTAGGGAAGTCTGCATGCTGGTTTGGAATACATGCCTCAGGGTCACCCTTGCACTACCACCCCTGGGCATGGGAGCTAAAGTATTGGCCTCCCCAACTCTTTTTTTTTTTTTTTTTTGAGACGGAATCTTGCTATGTCACCCAGGCCTGAGTGCAGTGGCGCGATCTCGGCTCACTGCAAGCTCCGCCTCCCGGGTTCACGCCATTCTCCTACCTCAGCCTCCCGAGTAGCCTGGACTACAGGTGCACGCCACCACGCCTGGCTAATTTTTTTTTGTATTTTCAGTAGAGACAGGGTTTCACTGTGTTAGCCAGGATGGTCTTGATCTCCTGACTTCGTGATCCATCCGCCTCGGCCTCCCAAAGTGCTGGGATTACAGGCATGAGCCACTGTGCTTGGCTAAGCCCCCCAACTCTTAATAGCCGTTGACTAAGAACTGCTGGGGTTGGTACCCCCAAGGTCCTTTTGGCCTGTTGAGGGTGACCAAGAGGGCTCCAGCAGCCAGAAAAGCCTTCAGGCAGAGAGATGCAGGAGCTGACCGTGGAAGGTTAGACTAGCCAGTCAGAGGGATGCAGGAACTGACGGAGGGAGGTTAGACTTGCCTACATGGAAGCGGTGGAGCTTGAGAGGATAGTCAGGCCCCTGACAGCATCTGCTGCAGGTCTGTCATTGGTATTTTCACAGAAGTTTCCAGAGGCTCCAAAGCTGTAACAGTAAAGCTGGTGAATGTACAAGCACCTGTACCAGACATGGCTCCTCGCTTTTCGTGAATAGACTTTATGATTGAACATTGAAATTTTGTTTATTTTTAAAGAGTGCAGAGGATGGCCTTGAAACAGAGTAAATTTTGCTGGGGCTCCCGGAAATTAAATAGCCCCTGTGCTTTGTGGAGCTGAGCTCAGGAGTCACAGGCCTGGGGGCCTGGAGGGGCCCAAGATGTGATTCTGCACTTAGGTGTTGAGAAGGTAGTAGGATGCCAAGTTCCTGAGCTGGTACATTGTGAATGATCGTCACTTTTTCATTTCACTTCATTTAGGGGATAACTGCTTGATAAGTTTAGTGTAATGCAAATGCCTGATGTAGGTTGGTCACCAACTGTTTTTTTTTTTTTTTTTCTTTTAACAGAATGACACCAACCACATCTTGAGCAAGAACTCTTTGTTCATTGGACTAATTAATTTTGTATTTGAAAATAATTTGAAATTGATTGGGAGCAGAGCAGGGGAAAAAAAGGACCAGAAATTCAGGCTTATTGTTTCCTTGATGTTTGGAGAGAGCAAGTGATTTTAAAGTAGAACTTCTAGAGCACTGGAGAGGGAGGCAGGAGGTCTGGATGTGAGGCACACATCTGCTGCCTACCTGGCTGGCTGCATGCACGCCATCTACCCTCTCCTGATCTCACTTTATTTATAAAACATGATGATAGGTTGAAATGACCTGGAAGGACCTTTTGGCTCTGAAAAATTGTAGAATTTTAAAAATAACTTCAGATTTCCATAGCAAGCCTTGCATCTGTCTCTCCCTAGCCTCTGATTGGCCTTTGTCCATTTTTAATTCCTTCTGTTGAAAGGAATGCTTGCCATTGCATGCCCTCTGCTTTTTTTCCCCCCACACAATCTTGCCTTCTTCCCAGATCATCACTTTTTCTTTCCTCAATGGTTTCATGTCAGCAGTACCTTCATGGTTAACACTTTCCTGACTGCCGTAGGCTATACAGTAGGGATCTCTGTCTTTTGTTATCTCATAATCACTTTGCTTCAGTCTCTTAGCATGTGTTATTTTGGATGTCTCCTGCTTTTCTGGCAAATCCAAAGCTTTTTAGAAAAACAAGACTCCGTAAAGGAAGAACACTTGAAGTAAGGGCCTGGCAGTTATTTCCCCTAAGTGATAGAGCAGATAATATGGCTTGGCCTTAGTTTTCCAGTTTGTGAAATGGGGATGATAATACCTAGCTCATAGAGTTCTTTTTTTTTTTTTTTTTTTTTTTTGAGACCGAGTCTCGCTCTGTCGTCCAGGCTGGAGTGCAGTGGCTGGATCTCAGCTCACTGCAGGCTCCGCCTCCCAGGTTTACGCCATTCTCCTGCCTCAGCCTCCCGAGTAGCTGGGACTACAGGCACCCACCACCTCACCTGGCTAGTTTTTTGTATTTTTTTAGTAGAGACGGGGTTTCACTGGCTCATAGAGTTCTTATGAGAATTAAATGGGCTAGAGTATAAAACAGCATGGGTCATTGTGGTTGGTGATGGTGTTGGTGACAGTGTTAAGGTGGCAGCACAGGCTGAAAGAACTTGTCATTTCTGTACTTTCAGGAATGAAGTCATATAAGTGCTTGGAACACAGAGTTAATTATTGTTCTCCATAATCAGTTCCTCTTCTGAATACAGTACTCCTCAGCGTCAGAAGGTAATTCCACAGAGTGAGTTTCAATCTCTCTGTGGAAATTTTAGCCTTTGTTTGTTTGTTTCTTTCTTGATAAAGAGAGAAGAAAAACCATTCAAATCATTGGCAACCCTATGCCACAACTTGTCGTCAGTCTTAGAGCTTGTTATTGGATTACTTCTTAATGATCTCTTCTTGGGGATAATTAATTTCACTTTCCTTAACATCCCTCCTGGTGCCCATCTTCGAAACATTTATGTGAGTCTTTTGTTTTCTGTTGTCTCCCAGAGTAATATTCCTTCCAGGCTGGGAAACAGTTGTTGGGTAATGGGTCAAATATATTAATAGGCAGGCCATATGGTTCCCAGACACCTTGCACTCAACAACTTGATAGAGTTCTGGTGGTATGATTTTTAAAAATTTTAACTATAAAAGTGTAAGAACCATCTGCTGTTATTTTTTTGTATGTGATCCTGGTAAGTTATTAATTTAGTTATACTGCGCCTACTGTTCCACATGCAGGCTTCAAGGCAAAGCTTGTATACTTTACTTTCAGTAGTAATGTGTGTGGAATGTGTGTGTGTCATCCAGATTCACTTCATAAATTGAAGCAGGTTTCCCTACATGGGGTTAGGACTTGGGATTTATATGGCTTCTGTTTTAGCTGGTAAAATGCTATAATTGTAGTGGTTAATTAGACTGATTGATAATTAGTCGCATACTAACTACTATGGAGCAAACTAAATAGGGTAATGTAATAGAGAGTGATGCCTGGGTGGGCATGGGGCTCCTAGGATCATGAAAGCCTTCAGGGAAGGAGAAATTTGAATTGAGTTCTAAAGAGTAGTGATAATGAGACAAGTAAATGAATATCTGCAGTGGGATAATTACAAGGGAAAGGAAGAGTTAAGAGCAAGGGCTCTGAACTGGGGAATAAGCATCGTACAGAGAAAAGTTCATGGGGCCACACTGTAGTGAGACAGAGGATAATGCAGGCAGCTGAGGGCAAAGAGGGTCTAATCTAAGAATAATAGGAGCCTGTGGAAGGAATTAGGCAAGGAATTGGTACCTGATTTATAGTTTTAGGAAGCTCATTTTAGCTGCTAAGTGGAAGTTTGATAGAAGCAAGAATTAAGGAAGAGAGATCAGTCAGGAGATGATAGCTGTTGTGTAGAAGAGACTGATGGAGAAATGATGGACTAAGTTTCTGTGGTATAGATGGTGAGAAGTGATAGGGGTTTGGGATATAGTTTGGATATGGAATCTATGGGACAGTCATATTGAATGGTTCTTAGTTTTCAGTCTGAGTAACTAGGTGATTGGTGTTATACTTCTTACTCAGATACAGAGCGCTTGATGGCTCTTTTTTGGTTGGTTAAGTTTGAGATGGCTCATGGACACCCAAATGGAAATGTCTAGAGGACATCTGAATCTGGATGTTAGAAGAGAGATGAAGGCTGAAATATTGATTTAAATTACATGAAACTCAAGAGTATAGACAGAAAGGAGGCAGAGGTCTGGGTCTTGAATACACCACCATTTAGAAGTTTGAAAGAAACACCAACAAAGGACATTGATGGAGGTAGCCAGAGAGGCTGGAGAGATCCATGTGCTGCATAGACACCTGGAAAGGTATCGTATCTCCAGAAGGAGTGACTGGTGACCTCATCATTAGGTTTCAAGTGTTAGTACCCAGAATCCGCATTAAATGTCATTTGAAAAGTGTATTCTATAGCTGTAAACTCAGTGATGACTAGAGCAAGTTGGGCCCAGTGCATGCCTAGAGAAACCTTTAGCCATGGCGGAATAAAAAATGGACAATCTTACCTCCTTGGGGGGTGTGGGGCAAGGGTCTTTGTTCAAGTCTCAATCAGGATTTGTGAGATTTTCATACCATTACTAAAGCGGCAAAGAGTAATTAGTGGTTTTTTAAAATGGCAATTATATATACAGCTGGTACAGCTATGCCACAAGTCAGTTCTTTGAAAATATTCAATAACTAAATTCTGATCAATATCTTCCAAGACTTTATGGTTGACCTAAAATAAAAGCCTATAACTAACCCAGTGCAAGACAGGACACATAAGAATATTTACATTTTTAACTACATAACGTGTTAATCCTGACAAGATAGGTCTCATAACAAATCACTTTGTAAATTTTATCTTTTCTTAGTATCAATCATAATGACTTGAATGCAGCTTCTGCTTGGTAGTTACTTTAGGTTATGAAGAATCGCTCTATTATCTGTTTGTCATTTGATAAATTACGTTATTTAAATGAGGAATAGAGATTTCTTGATCTCTACTTCTCTTAAAGTGAAAACATAATGCATTCTAATAAACATTTTAAACAGAAGGGCAAAACTGAGGAGTCCTTTTTTTTTTCGTACCTTGTGCTACAGTTTAATAGGTCGTTTTGTCTGCTGTATTAAATGTATTTTCTCTAAAACCCAGAGCAGGATCAAGCTGTAAACAAGATGCTTTATTTTGGTGATTCTCATTGTTTGGATAAATAGTGGATTTGTTTTAAATCAAGCAAATATACATTTTTGTTCCAGAAAGTTCAATTGATAACAAATACCCAGGCAAACTCTGCAAATATTTATTCTTACCTTTTAACTTACTGACATTTAGTTGAATTTTACAAATAGATAAAGCTTAGTAATCATGTGGTAAGCTGATAGTTGGCAATACACTATGGTGAGGAATAGTCTATGGGTTATTCAACCAAATCCTTGATTCACTAACTGAAGGAAACTTACTGTGAACAAAACATCAGAAAATGTTCTCTTTCTATAATTTCAGCAGAATGACTCTGGTTCTGCTGCTTTGCATCAAAACAAAATTTTATAGTAACTGAAAATTCTCCATTTCTCTAAGACCAAGTGGAAGTAGCTCATTTACCTGGTTGGCGCTATCCAGTTTTCAAAGACTAAAGCTTAAGGTCTAGGAACTTACCTCCAGTCCAGCTCTACCCAAGTAATAAATGAGTAGAACATTAAGCCATTCTGACAGCTGTGTACTTACTTTGTGTGAAGGTTATAGGATGTAACAAGCCTTGCTCTTGGATCCCTCATGAGCAATTATCTGTTTGAGGAGTCCTACTGTCCTTGGGTGGTTCCTGGTGTCCAGAGCCACATGTAGGAGGGGCACAGGGGGAGAAAAGGAGGCTCTTGGCTCTCCTCTCTCCTCCCTTCTCATCTTCTGCCCTCCCCTCTGCTATGCGGGGAACATGAAGATGAAGGGCCTCCTGAGTAAGTCCGGCTATGGAAGAGGGTGAGCATGGTTGCCCCCTGCCTGGGTGGTGGTGGTAGAGAAGGGGTGCCCTCAGGATGGGTTCTTCTAGGGAAGGGGCTGTGTCTGTCTCATCCACCACTTCCGCAGCACTCAGCACTGTGCCTGGCACCTAAATGCCCAGTAACTCCTTATTGAACATAGAGTGATTGGGCGTCAGGGCTCATAGAGTGCACAGTGGAGTTTCTTCTCTTCCCCTCTACTAGTTATTTCCTTGAAACACACACATTTGAGCATCAAACCAAATCCCAAGACCCCACACCTGGAGAAACTCTTGATTTACTGTACAGAAGGGCTCTCTTTGTCTTGGAAGCCTCAACCCAGTTAAAGCATCACTTATGCATGAGAAAGAAAGCACAAAAATTCTTTTGGACACAAAGCAATAGTAGCTTTCTAATAAGAGGAGCTCCTTAAATCCGTTTGTCCCATCTTCCCATTGACTAACATTTAAGCACATCACCTTGGCTAACTGTGCCCTGCATGAACTGGCTCCTGATTTGCTTGCCCTCCAATTCCTTGAACACACCAGGCCCTTTGCTGTCTGCTGGGCTCCTGCCTGGGATGTGCTTCTGCAGCTCTTCAGGAGCCTCCATCTTCCTGATTCTGTAAAGATACACCTAAGTGGTCCTTCTTCACCAGTCTTTCCTTGCCCTCTCTAGCATTCCCTCTGTCCTGCTATTTTAAACCTAGGCATTTTGCATTTTCCTCTGTGTTTGCTTTCTTGCTTATTAGCTATCTGCTCAACTTAACTGAATGATTCACAAGAGCAGGACTGTTTTGTGGTTTTTTTTTTTTTTTCAGCATCTAGCCCAGTGCCAGGCTCTGTGTAAGTGCTCAGTAAATACTTGTTTGAATGAATGAATGAGTCTCAGCCTACCCTTCATTTAAAAAGTGGTTAAATTTAAATTTTTTAAAATCTCAGATTCTCAACATACAATGCACATACACGCAATGCATGTGTGGTATATGCTATAAAAATTCCCTACTCTTGGTAGTGAACTGCCTTAAAGAATAGGGTTGGTGATTTAGTGCCTATGGCCTAGCTACTAATGTCAGCGCTTTTTTATTCCTAAACGTCTAATGTGTTTTTTCCCACCCTTTTCTTTCCTTTGTCTTTCTTTTTTAGCAAGGGAAGCCATATGTCTTCGACAGAGTGCTACCTCCCAACACAAGCCAAGAGCAGGTTTACAATGCATGTGCGAAGCAAATTGTCAAAGGTAAGTGCTATTTCTTTATTTCCTCCTGGGCCATTCAGAGTAATTGAAAACATTAAGTGATATTTGCAGCCTAGGAATCAATGTGCCTTGACTGTAAGCAGAGGCCTGCTAATTGGAAACACTGAATTCTATAGCCTCGGTTCTAGCCCTGATTTGCTATGATGTCAGGCAAATTATTTAATCTCTCTATTTCCCCTTTTCAAGGACATTTATTTATTTCTTTTGCCACCTTTTTTGTTTTATCACCCAAAAGTTTAAAGGAAGGTAAGCTATATTCACACTATTTCTGTAACAATTTTAAAACACTGCTGCAGTTTAAAACAGTGCTGCACACCTCCTTTTTCCTTTGAAGGAGAAAATATATATTCCTGATGCTTCAGTTGTACATCTTTGATTTATTTATTCTGTGCATCTGTCTCCCTTTTACTAATGTCTCTCAGCAAGAAGACTTAAATATGGAAAATTTTTGCCATTTAGAAATTTTCTACAATGTCATAAAATCACATTATCGTGTTGGTTATTGAGCCTGGTCTTGCTATTCAGCATTCCTTAATGATGCTTTCTCCTAACCCATTTGCAACCATCCCACCCAGATCCTGACATTTGTTCCTCCAAACAGGTAGCCTCAAGCCTACATTTATGTCTTAGAGATCAGTCCTTTTCTCTAGGACTGGCATTGGCCCTGGAGGATTCGTGTCAAAATAGCAGCAGGGAGATGAAGCAATTTACACATTGCTCTACCTTGTCCTTTCAAATCAGGGGCAGGTTGAAGCTTGCATTGGCAGGCTTGCCATCTGGACAGAGCTGGGGGGCATCTCCTGCTACTTTGCTTTTCACCGTCAAATCCTTGCCCTCAAATGTGAATGCTGTGGCAATTGTGTTTTCAAATGTGTTGATGCTGCCCCCTTTATAGGCAGCTCTGGATTTGAAAAGCAAGAAGTAAAAACAAAACCAAAATAACCTACCTTGTCACTTTGGATCTGCTTGTTTTTAGAAGCTGACTAACCTAAGTATTTGAAATTCATGAAAATCAGCTCTGGGTACATCTGTTCGATTAATTCTGACCCTGGACACCTGTGTGGGAGATGCATGTCAGCATGTAATGTTCCTTGCTGAGGTGGATGGTTATTCACATTCTTGCTGCAGACATCAATTAATTTTGAAGGTCTTCACAGTGAGATTTTTATAGAAACCCAATGAGAAAAAAATATGCCTGAATTTGAGCTCTTTCTGAATTAATAGTATGGACCTATATCGGGTGGTAATTTTTGTCTTCTCTCTACTTTTACTCTGCTGCTTCTCTTTCTATCTAAACATGTTTTCTGTGTTTTTGCAGTATATCTTTCTTGGTTTGCTCCTACTCAGCCCTGCTCCCTATTATTGGACTCATTCATATATTTTTTATTAAAGTAAGATTAATCACATATGTGCCAGAATTTCTTTTTCTCTGCCCCTTCATTACCACAAACAAATAGTATTTACCACATGCTGTGCTAAACATGAGGGCCATTTAAATACATCCTGTCCTCTCTAAGCTGACATAATTAGAAATGGATGCACTCTGTTAAAAAAAAAAAATCCTGTGATTAACAAACTATAGTAATACTCTTTGAGTCCTTATTCACAAAAGAAGTTTGGGCCTCTCTCAATGTTTGGATTTCTCTACAGTATGAAATGTCAGATATGGGCAGGTCTTGTAAAGATGTGGCCTAACTCTGGATAATTTGAGACCCAGTATGTAGTGAGCTATAAAGAAAACCATCTAGTAGAATAAAATCAGGCCCTGACATGATATGACAAAAAGACATTTCTAGGGTATCATAAATATGTATGATCATACATACATGCCTTATTCTCCTTTAAAAAGGAATTGATGAAGGTCTGATTGAACTTTCACAAATATCCACTGAGGATAATGTGAGAAGTGACCATGTATTTCAGAATCAGTAAGCTAAAACATAGAGATACAAGAAAGAACTCCTTGGAATAGATGACCAGGTACAGCTGAGGTATCTCTTGCCACGAGGAACCCTATTTAAATCAAGATTGGGAGGTAGTGCTGTGGAGCCCTTTTTTTCTAGAGGCCAATAATTAAATCGATGGCTTCCTTAGGGTACCACAGTCCCCTTGATTCCTGATAATGGGTGGAATGAGGAGCATTCCTTTCAAGTCCATCTAAACTCTTACTGATTTGGAGCATCTGGGAGGCTCCATTTAACTTGATGGCTTTATTCTCTCTCTGGTTTTTCATTCCCTACCACTTCACTGGGTTAAAAAAATACTTTAAATGTTTGTAGAGTCCTGGCATCTCTCATGCTCCCATCTTTGGTGTTTGTTTTTCAAAATGTTGCTTGAAAAGGCATGTAGAATTCTCCTCCATTTCTTCTCAAAGAGGTTGTAGGGTTTGTGACTACCAGCACAGTAAATGGGAAGGTTCCTTTGGACGCCTAGGAATCAAACACCATGGTAACTGGATGCTATTATCAAAGTACTGTAACTATGTCCCAGCCTACAGAAGCCACGCCAATTATTTGCCTTCCAAATTAACTGGATACAGATGATCCAGATGCTAGAGAAGGGGATTTCTTGTTTTCCAGTTCTGATTCCTTTAAAATTCATTCATTCAGTTGTTTCTTTTAATCATTTGTGTAAGTTGTATTTAGTACTTACCATGGGGTAAGCACTGCTGGGACTGGAGTCGCCATGCTATGTAAGACTGTCTGCAAGGAGCTTTGGGTACAGGGAAAGAGACAGATGTATACATAATCATTACACATATAGGCATTATGTACTTTAGAAAGGGTGTATGCAAAATGCCACGGGAACACAGAAGAATGTCACTTGTATTGATTTTGGTCGGGAGAGGGAATGGAGAATTAAAGAAGGTTTCTCTGAAAGGTTGGGTCCTGAGGACTATAGAATATAGCAGGGTTGTACAAGCAGAGGGGATTGCAAAAGTGAAAGCATAAAGACACAAATTCTGCTTGGGCAACTTGGAGTGGCACAGGGTGCAGAGCGGCATTATGGGAGATGAGGCTGGGAAAGTTAGGCTGGAGCAATTTGATGGAAATGGATGGACTTTATCCTGCAGACAATGTGGACCCAATGAAGAGTGTTAAACTTAGGATGATATTACCAGATCTGTTTTGTTATTTTCTTACATATGACTCTGAAGAAGAAAAATATTTTTAGCTGTGACTTATAAGGCACTGTCTATATACTTGACATATGTTGTTGCATTTTAAATCAACAACTTTCTGAAGGGAGTTGCATTTTAAATCAACAACTTTCTGAAGGGTGAGCATTATTTTCCTCATTGTACAGAAGAGGAATATGAGGCTCAGAGAAGTGAGGTAACTTGGCCAGGTTGGTTTGGGGGCCAAGGACTGAGACTCAAGCCTGGGCTTGTCGGACTGACTGACTGACTGATGTTCTTCTGCACTCCCCTGCCTCCCTTTCCTGGTGAGCACACAGCGAGCGTTTGATGACAATTATTTTATGAGCGGTCCCTGTTCTGTCAGGCCATATGGACTATTAACTAAGCATTGCAAAAGACAGGGCTGGGAATGGTGTGGGAGGAGGGTAGAGAAGAGGGGACAGGGATGGTGGCTCCCACACCTTGTGGTGGCCCTGGTGATCTGCCAGTGATGAGGCGTGTTTCCTTCCATTCTGAAGACGCAGCATGCCCTTGCCTGGGCACAGTGGCACAGTGACTACCCTTTAGTCTGTCCGGCCGGCACGCGGGCTGGCCTCGGGTGGTCAGCAGGACCGCCTCTTCATCCTCTGGTTATGGCCTGAGTGGTTTGATGACTGGTGAGGATGGCTGTCAGCCACTATCACCTGAAAACCCACAGGCCCCCATTTCCCCTGGAGAGTCAGTAGGAAGTCCCATGCCTCCTTAGGACTACTGATGGGTAGATATGATCAAATCCTCCCCCAATTCTAATCCGAAAATGGCATTAACTCTTTTGCTTTAGCAAGACCTGGATTCAGAACTGGGCAAATGGGAGGCAAGGAGCATTTTAAGTATCTACTGCTATCCTTCCTCCCCTGGGAGATGAGAAGGCTCTGGGCACCTGCGGTGGAAGCTCCTTCTGGGGTTCATGCAGCTGCGGGATGGAAGAGTGCTGTGGCCTGAGGTGCGGCGGGCTGTGCTGTACCAGTGGAGGTCACATCACACCAGGCACCAACACAAAGAAACGTTCTGTCTGCGGAGCGTGGCTGAAATGTGGAAACAGTCATTGTTTCTGCAGAGACTCTAAAACAAATGCACTCCGTGGGCCCAGGAGCAGGCAGTGGACGTGATGAAAGTGCCTTTTGTGGGCGCTTCTGTGGGAATCGGGTCGGGGGCGGCGTGGCCCCCGCCGTGCAGAGCGCGTCCTGGCCTTTCCCGCTGCGGCTCCCCCACTGCCTGTGGTCGCGGTGGCCATAGAAACGCGCTGGGCTCCTGCTCCACTTCCCCTCTGTGCCTCCCCTCACCAGCAAATCAAAACATAGACTGAGCAAACAAACAATAAACAGAAAACAAGCCCCCAAAACCCGGAGTTTCGAAGAAAATAGAAAACACTGGCTTCAAAGAGCTTTTTCGTTTAAATTATCTTCTAGTGCAGCACGGAGCCGATAGAGGGCGACGTCGGCTCCCTTCAGCCTTGAGCGCTGGAGAGAGGTTCTGCAGCAGTGAATGAGCTGTAACCTGATTGTAAATACTTTCAGGGCCGAGTGGAGTTTGTTCTAGTGGGGTTTTACGTGTTCCTCTTTTCTTACAAAAAAAGAAGGGGAAAAAAATTGTGCTCGGTGACGAAATGGCAGCAAGAAACAGATTCTCCAAGTACAGTCTCGCACGCTTCTCAGCTCCTTAGTCCAAAACAAGTGAAGCCACAGACGAGCTTCTGTTATAGTGATGGACTCGGGCGTGGATGAGACCTGGGAGGCCTCGGGTGTGGCCTAATTCAGGAGGAAGCTGAGCTCTGAGCTGAGTTTCCTTGGTGCAGCGGATTGCTCAGTATCACCTCCCTGGGGCCTCCTGCGTGGAAACATCGGCACTTGCAGGGTGGCCAGCAGAGGTCAGGATGACTGGACCCCTGGCCCTGGCAACTTCGGTGCTGTTCTAACACCTGGGCCAGTGGGTTCCAGAGTGTTTCATACACAGAGGCTTAAGACAAGGAAAGCCCTTTCGGGTGTGTGTATGTGTGTGTGTGTGTGTGTGTGTGTGTGTGTGTGTGTGTGTGTGTGTGTAGGAGGATGGTTAATTTATAAAAAATAGTAATTTTGAATAAATGGAAACTGTAATATTGTGATGTAGCCAGCATTCCAATAGGCTGGAGTTGTTCGTGTTATGAATATGGCATTTTTAAAGTTTGACCTAAGGGTGGGACCTTGTTCCTTTGGGTCCCTCAAAGCATATCATATTCATGTTGGTGTAGAGGTGCTCTATCTGCTCTGGCCTGAGGAATCTTTTCTTTGAGTAATTTGGCATTTTTGTGGAAACTGAAGCTTGAACCTCCAAACCTTACACTGACTACTTCAAGTTTTTGCTTCCCACTGTTACCAGGGGAACCATTAGCCGAAGTCTGATATGTGTGAACATTCTCTCTCTCTCCCTCCTCTCTCTCTCTGTCCCTCCTCTCCCTTAACCCCCAGTATAGCTTGATACAAACTCTTGAGGGCTGCTAGAATTAAAAAAAAAAAAAAATCCTGACACTTAATTTTCCTTTTCTTAGATTCCTAAAATAAAATATTGCTTTTCGTTCTTATCCCAGTTCACACTTCAACAACCTCAGATCGGTCAAATGTATATTAAAATTTTTAAAAACATAACAAATCAGAATTTATATAAAAAAATTCAAAAAAGCAAACCCATCTAAGCAAAACAAAAACAAACCAGGATCATAAAATTCAGAGGACCCCCTCTACCATGCCCCCAAAAGAAAAACTCTATTTATAGAGCCTGAAGTAAGCCTGGCTTAGTTTGACCCTACTACATGACCCTGAGTAGGACACCTCGGTGTGGGCCCTTCTCCCTGCCTCTGCACCTTGTGCAAATGAAGACTTCCTCCCCTTATGCTGAATGGAGGATCAAGGATATTAATGATGCATTGTTCCTCTTCCAGTGATATTTGTGAGGATGAAGGAGGAGAGCAGGAGGAAAATGAGTGCTAAATATATTTTAATCACCTCTGCTGCTTTGAAAGAATTCCCACAGATAATCTTCAGCTCTTCAGCAAAAAGCAGCCTCCACCCTTGAGCCTCCCCTTGTCTCTGTGTGATGTGGCACCGACCTGCAGTGTGGAAGGCTTTGCACAGTGCTCTCATTGTGTAATTAAAAGACATTTCCTGATGCTGATGGGCCTGGGCTGGCTTGTTAGCACTGTCAGTGCAAACACAGAGACATTAAATTTAAGTGAGGGCCCGGCTAGTTTCTGGGTTGATTGGATTGTCACCGTGAGGTTCTGTTTATAGAGTGGGGCCCTTTTCCTCCCCCGCCTCTGGACTCGAGGAGCTCTGGTAGGGCTTTCAGGAGAAACCTCCCCAAGGAGCTAGCCTGGGCCAGCGTTTAAACTGAGAAAAGAAATTCTATTCTTCATCTCACTCCAGAAACTTAGGGCATAAGAATAGTGTTTTCTTTTCCCCCCAACTGATCTCAATAGATCAACTTATAGAAGAAAACTCAAATATCCTTCTACTAAAAAAAAGTTTTCTGCTCGATGTCTCTGTCTTCATTTTGATGTCATTGGGAGAACGTGTGTCTGCCTCCTTCTTCATTAATATATTCTGTGAAGTGTGAGTCCGTTTCTTTCTATTTGTAGAACAACAGAGGCCTGCATTTCTGCTCTTATCTCATAATTCTACTTAAAATTCACAAGGAGTTGAAATATATCATTTGTATGAAAAATGAGATGGGCCATTTGGAAAATGTAATTTTAAAATATGCAACCTACACCAGCATATGATCAAAGTAATGAGTTAATTTTAATTTCTTTTTCTTGTTCACAGATGTCCTTGAAGGTTATAATGGGACGATTTTTGCGTATGGGCAGACTTCATCAGGAAAAACCCACACCATGGAGGTAAGATTACAATGTGTCTAATGCGAATCTCTGAGATGACTGAATGGAACTGACGTTTCCAGCAAAACTTGAGGTGCATGTGGCTTTCTTTACTGGGAAATAGAGACGGTTATGTTTGGCCAATTAATTATGTCTTTGAGAAGTTTTAAAATAGCAGTGAAAAATAAAGTCTCAGAAATTCAGTATTTTACAAAGGCCTTTATTGATAACTTTGTGATGGTAAGAATACATTCTATTCAGAAGCAATCACTGATTAGCTAAGCAGTAGTGTGAACATCATTCTGGACTTCAGCCTCAATCTAACTGGGAAAGCCTGTTGGGAAAATCATTTACCTTGATGAAGGCCCCCGGGGAGGTACATCTCTTAGAATAAATGAAAAACTGTAGATCAGAGATTTTTAAAAGTTGGCTTATGGGCCACATTCAGCCCACAGACATATTTTTGTTTGGCCTGCACATTATGTATATTTTTTAAATTGTAAGCAATGTTAAAAATTGGATGATTTCACACCATTCAAATTTTCCATCTTAGGTTGAATATTCTGAAGATCTGGCAGCACTGGGTGAATTTCACCATAATATAAAATTCAGTCTTCTCTGTTCACTTCATTGTCCTGTTCACCTTTTTGTTAACATTTCCAATGCAGGGAACAGCTGCTGTCACCTAGGAGAAGTTTGGTAAAATATCTGTTAGTATTTGTGAAAATGGTACCTGTGGTCCTGGCCCTGGCCACCCTGTGTATAATGGGCTGGGCTCTCCATTGTACTCACACCCAGCCCACTTCATGCACACTGGGGTGAAGGTGAACTTATATTCGGCATCCTTCCTTATTAATTTACATACCTGCTCCCTGAAGGCACTTCAGGGTATGACCCCAGCTCCATTTGTTGGCTGTGGAACTTTGTGGCTTCAGTCTGTTTTCCAAACAAGGCAGGTCTGCAGGCAAAATTGAACCCCTTTGCCTCCTCTTTTCCCTTTTTTTTTTTTTTAATCACCAAATCCTATAGGGCCTTTAGGGCCTGATAATTCTTCTAAAGGTGAGACCCACCTGACAGGTGAGGAGAGGTGCTAAGCGTGGTTATTATAAGAAACTGCACAGAGGAAGTTTGGGGAATTCAGCAGCAGGGTAAGATGAATCCTTAATCCTTCCAGCTTAGGGTTTTTCATTTACGATGCCCTCCTGGGAATAGCACTGAGACGGCTGCTGCAGAATCGGTTTAGCTTATGAATCATTCCTATTGAAGAGGAGATTTCAAAGGCACGAGGCTAAAATCCTCAGGGCTCTGATGTTCTGCTCATACTGATTTCAAGTGTGGGTACAGTGCCGGGGATCTCATTTCTGTGGTGTTGACTCTCTTTCACCTGTTTTGCTGAAGACAAAGTGGTTCAGAGACTGCACAGATTAAAGGAAGCATGAGGTTTATTTATCACTTCTTTCTGACTAAGCAGGTCTTTCCCCTGACACCTGAGTGGCATCAGCCCATCTCCTCCTCTCACACTCTACTGCAGAATGTCTTGGAAACACCGGCCCTGGTATACCCACACTCCTGCCCCGGCCCCTCGCCTTTCTCTCTCTTACTGGGCCCCCGACTCTTGACCTTGAAACTGTAGAAAAGTTGCAGTTCTACATTTCCTGGGTCCCACCTAGTCCAGTAGCTGTGGACAAAAACTCCCTCATAGGTCAGATGGCACTTGAAAGAGAGATATGGTGTCTAGTGAGGAATTCAATCAGTCCGGAGATTTTTGTTTTGTTTTGTTTTTATATTACCAAACTATATATAATACCAAACAAAAACAAACAAAAGCAACCCGCGTTATTTAAAATCCCCCCAGATCTCTTGGAATGCTTACAAGAGTGACCTTTTAAGCTTTGGGATTAGAAATACAAGGTATTTGCTAAATGCCAGAAATTTAAACTGTAAGACATCAAGATAGAGAATGCTCCCCACTGTCAAATCTTATTTCGGGAGAAGAGATGGATGTAGGGTGATGGCAAAGAGCTATGCCCTCCCTTTAAAACTAATATGGGAGGTCAGGCGTGGTGGCTTATGCCTGTAATCCCAGCATGTAGGTCAGGAGTTCAAGACTAGCCTGGCTAACATGGTGAAACCCCATCCCTACTAAAAATACAAAAAAATTAGTCAGGCGCGGTGGCACACATTTTGTAGTCCCAGCTACCTGGGAGACTGAGGCAGGAGAATCGTTTGAACTAGGGAGGCAAAGGTTGCAGTGAGCCAAGATTACAGCACTGCACTCCAGCCTGAGCGACAGAGCAAGACTCCGTCTCAAAAAATAAATAAAAATAAATAAAATAACAAACCAAAAAACAAAAACTCATATAAGAGATATTTTGCTAAACTAGAGGCTCTCAAGCCCTCTGTGTCTTAGAGTGTAAACTCCACAATGCCTGCCCAGCGAGGACTCATGGGGGACCTGAAAGGAACTGGGTTCCGGACAGGTTTCACCTCTGGTTGCCTAAATTCTGTCACCTCTTCATCTTTGTCAGTTTTAAAAGGTCGATTGTAATGAGTTGCTTTTCTTTATTGTGACTTTTGCAGATCACATACTTGTGCCTACAGTTAGAAATAGTTGATGTGGATGGGAGTTTTTTCCTAGTGCCACCCACCCCCTCACTTAATCAAGTTCTTTCTGTAGGGTAATTATAGATTGGAGCAAAGGTAAGGGATATTTTCAGAGGAAGGCAGAGGGAAGGAGGAGCCCCAAGCTGAAGTCATAGATACTGCAGGAGACCAAGAAATCCAGGATCCTGGAATGCGATTAAGTCAACAAAGCCCTCTACAGGGTCTGCATTCTCTGAAAGGAGGATTTTATGTATTCAGATTACACATTGTGATCTTCCAAGGGCTTTCGGAAGGGGATGTTAACTCCCTGAGTGTCCCTGAGTGGACAGAGCAGTCACATGTTAAAGCTGTTTTTCACTTTAATCCCCCTGGTTTTGGTCTGACCTCCAGTGGTGACTCCATTACCTTGTATTGAGGGGAACAAACAGATAAGCCTACATAAAATTGGAAAGATTAGCTTCTCAAGATGGAGCACTTAAGGTAGGTTTTCAGTAAATGTATGACTCACTGGACGGTGTTAATGCTAAGCTTGGTGGACACCAACACACAGAAGGTCCTGGGCTTGTGTAGCCCATACCCAGGGTTGGCGCTGGGGAGGACACAGGGGGTTCCAGCTCCAGCTGAGGAAAAGGGGACGGACTGTTCTTTTTGTTCAGTGTGTGATGCTGGGAAGGGCCTCTCTTGGCCCCATGCCCTACTTTGTGATCCTCTTCTGCACACTGATATAGACGGACGGAGACACTGTGTTTTTTCTTTCTGCCCAAAGAGACGCTTGGAGGTCATCTGAATGGTACAGGCTTCCCGGCCGCCCCGCCAAGCCTGCCAAGTGATTTCGAACAAGGCCGTCTGAATGCACGGTGCTCATGCACTGACGGGCTGACATCTTAAGTGTTTCAGGAAACTCTTGCCCTGCTTGAGAGGTCAAGGAGGCAACTGGGGTTGGAACAAAGAGAGTCTTGTTCAGTGGCTGGTGGCCTGGGTCTTGTTTCTTCTTTCACATGTGCTCCTAAAAGATCACATTCCATGGGAAACGTTTGTGGATAAAATTATACAGGATGCAGTTATAAAGATCTTTCTCCTATTTGCTTTCCGGGAGAAACAACGTGATGAAGCAGTGGATTTCTTTGCTCCCCAAGTTCATCTTTGATCCTTCAGCTAAAATACACTTTCACTGTTCTTTCTCAGTTCCTGTACTTTGTTCTCCCACTCACCTTCTCTGCCCACATCCTCTCTGCCCATTCCTAAACTTACTCATTCTTCAAGATTTGGTGTCCCTCAAGGAAGCCATCCCGTATTACCCATTTATTACTGGAAATCTGGGACATTTCTAGTCTCTGAATTTCTATAGCTCTCAGCTATTTTCCCACTTCTTACTGCCTGAGGCAACTGTGCATTGTGGGTCTGGGCTGCGCATCTCATCTGCAAGGGTCAGTGTAGAAGCAGTGAAGACCTCTAAGGAGCACCTCTCATACACACACACACAGACACACCACACACCACACACCACATTCCACCCTCCACATATATCACACACACACACAGACATATGCACACCATACACATATACACACATAGACACAAACATATTACACACCACATACCACACACCCTCCCACATACATCATACACATACAGACATATACATACCACAGACATACCTCACACCACACAAGGCCCTCACATGCATCATACACACACGCAGACATATATATCACACACATACAGACACCCACACAACACATGCTGCACACGCCCCTATACATCATACACACACAGACATATACACATCACACACATATGCACACACAGACATCACATACCCCCCCTCCACATACATCATACATATACACACAGATATATGCACACCACACACAAACACAGCACACACCACACACTATATACCACACATGACCCCTACATACATCATAAACATACAGAGATGTACACCTCACACACCTACATATAGACATGCATACGACACACTATATACCACACCCCCATCACACACACACAGACATACACCCATACAGACATACCATATACCACACACCACACATTGTATAGCATACCCCCCACATACACACACACAGACACACCACATACACAGAGACGCTCCCACATACACATGCCCACATACCGACAGACCCCACATATATACACACACAACACACACACATACCCCCATATACACACACACACACCGCATACATCATACAGACACAGACACCACATATCACACATATACAATACACACACACCACAGAATGCCACACGCCACAAGCACTCCCACACTCGCCACACTTCCTACATTCACGCTCTAGCATATACCTGCACACATTCCTTACATCCATCTCACACACCTATATGCCCCACATCACACATACATGTTAATACTCCACGTACATCACACGCCCCCACACATGCAGACATAACCCTCACACCCTACACATGTATCACACACAGACATACACCACACACACATCACACATCCATATGCTCCCCTAACACGACACACACACACAGACACACACACACACACAGGCACGCTCCACATGCCCTACATCCTCCCTTGCATTCGCACACCTGCAGATTGTTTCGGCAGGCCCAGTTTACTGCACATAAAGCCCTTACCGCTCTTGGGCATCGGAGCTCCTAGGCCTGCGGTGGATTTGGGTATGCGTCTGTTCCTGTGGGGATGGGAGGCATTATTATGAGAACACTGACTTTTCTCACATTGATTTTAGGGTGAGGACTTCAGAGAGACACAAAGTAGAGGGTGTCCTAGATTCATCTCTGGTTCTGCCTTGGTTCTTGCCCTGACAAAGGCAAACAAAGGGATGTCAGCACTTGTATAAGCCAGGAATCAATGGGGAGATAAATCCATTGAAAGGGAAAGCATGTAGGAAAATAGATGTGAGTCAATTATAAATGATTTTTGGATTATCAATCGTTCTTCTCTGGCTGTGGGCTACTGAGGAGAAGCTAAAGGATTATCATCAATTATTAAAAAGCTCTGGAGGGCTTGGGTAGGGGAGATCTTTTGATTGGCTGAGTGGAGTCATGACATTTGACCATACGGAAATGATGTTCTCACCATAGGTATTGTTTCTGCCAGGGATCTCCATGGTTCAGAGCATGTGGGGGCCCATTGTCTAATTTGTTACACGTTTATGATGGAATGTACAGTTTAAAAGTTATCAAGATTTGAGATTGTCAGTCTGTCATTTGGCACTGTTTTCTTCCCTAAGATATATATTAATTTTCAGAGATAGAAATGTGTTTCAGACTCTTCAGGTGAAATAAACTCCAACAACTTGTTCGTGAGAACCTCCCATGAGCTGAGTGATATAATACTAACATTTATTTGAGCCCTTCCCATGTCACTAAGCACTTTATATATCCTATTTAACTTAAATTATACAATAATGCTATGTAATAAATACTAAATTTTGTAAGCAATGGAGAGAAATATACATGCACTGGCCATCCCTATCTTTAGGAAGTATGCAGTCAAACTAAAAAACAATATCAATACATCAAACTATTTAGATTCTTAATAGGTAAGGGCATTCCAGAGGAGTACCCATTTTTCCAGATGAGACAGCTTTGCTGGAAGCCAGACTGCCGGATAAGGTAGCTCATGCCTGTAATCCCAGCACTCTGGGAAGCCAAGGTGGGCAGACACTTTAAGCTCAGGAGTTGGACACCAGCCTTGGTAACACGGTGAAACCTTGTCTCTACAAAAAATACAAAAAATTAGCCGGGTGTGGTGGTGCATACCTGTAGTTCCAGCTACTACGGAAGCTGAGGTTGGAGGATCACTTGAGCCTGGGAAGTGGAGGTTGCAGTCAGCACTTCAGCCTGGGCAACAGAGTGAGACCTTGTCTAAAGAAAAAAAAAAAAAAAATCTGGAAAATTCTCTGGGTGTACTGTTGGCACTGATCACTTTAAACCTGCAGACTGTGTGTTTGTTCACTGATGGATTGTTGAACACATATGAGAACTTAAGTGCTTATTTGATGGTAGGCTTAGGCAAAGGCTCTCTGGAGCTTGTATGTTGCTTTAAATGCTTCTGGAAGTCTTCATTAGGAGTTGCTGTCAGATCCTATGGCATCTTTTCTAAAATCTTCAGAGGTGGCAAATTCTGGACCTTAAAAGTGGATTTGGTAATATCCAAATAGCAGGAGAATTTACCTATCTCCACCCCCTTAGGTAAAATGAGTAAAGTAGAAAAGGGGGGAAAGAAGAATATAAGACTATCTTAAACGTGAATTTAGGTGTTAGAAACAGCTAAAACTTATTTAGAACAATTCAGCCTGGGAACCACAGATTTTTAAAAGAAATCGATGAAGTGTATTTTCTTGACTGATCTGTTAAATGATACTGAAAGTGTTGCCAGAATAAGGTTCTTAAAGGTTATTTCATTAAAGGAGGTTACCTTACTTAGACCTGCAGACTCAGGTCAGTTTGTAAATACTCAAAACCCAAACCCATATATTCTCATTCCTTCTCCTGCTCCCTTTCCCTTCTCCTCCTCACCCCACACTAGCCACATAGACACTGATTTGCTGCCTTGAGTGGCAGCTGGAGGCAATACTGTGGGGCCTCAGAATTTGACAGAACAAGTGCTCCCCTGCTGGATAAACAGATGAACACATTGAGTTTTTCCACCAACTTCTGGTCTGTTGGCAAGTCAGGTAGATGCCCAAGGGAGCCGGCAGGCACACGTGGGTGCTTCCTGCTCCACCAGGTTCTTTCTGTCTAAGGAACCCAGCAATGGTTCCTCCTCTCTCTCATGTGTCTCCCAGCACCCTTTAACGGCCCGTGTTTGTATTTTCACCCACTAGGGGAAGCTGCACGACCCCCAGCTCATGGGGATCATCCCACGAATTGCTCATGATATCTTTGACCATATCTACTCCATGGATGAGAACCTGGAATTTCACATAAAGGTATGTATTACTGATTGGTCAAGAGAAGACACTGGGCCCCAGATAACGTTTCTTATCCCTCCTCCTTTCAAATAGATATAAAAGATGATCTTACTAATTTAAATTACATTCTTGTGGTAAGCAAAGCAAAAGCCTTCTTTAGCAGGAAATCATCTTGATTGTTGCCCGAATTCTACCCTTTATCCTCTGGATCTCTGTGGATATGACTGAAATGTGTTTGTATTTGGGTTAGGGCAGCATTTCCCAAAGTGTGTTCTGTGGAACACAGTGCCTCGTATTATTAATGGTGGGCTTGCAGGGAAAAGGGCTATAAGGCCAAATGAGCTGGGAAAGTGCTTTCTTGAACAGTGTTAAATTTATCACAAGTTTCAACATGCTCTGCAAAGGGGACATGTATTAGATTACATTTCCCAGCTTATTTGAATATAGACACATTTCTCCCCCTAACAGTATCACAGACTTGTGTTTTGAGCAGAGTGTCACAGAGTAGAACTCTGAGAAGTGTTGGGAAGAGGAATTCTCCTCCTTCTTATCTTCTTCTTTGTATTTTGTTTTTGTTTTAAACCAGAACTTGTTATGGACTTAAATTTGCGTTAAAAGAGAGATTTTTACTCTCTTACTGTAGTTGTTTAATAATAAAATATGTTATTAGGATATGTTCATTGGAACACCTCTTTTGCAAGTGACTGAAAGGCACTTGTTTAAGCAAATAGAGGATATTGTTATAAGATACAGAATCTGACAGTGGGCATTTTGTGGAGGATGAAGTGTGGAGGGCAGGAAATCTAAGCCCTCTTTTTCTTTTTTCTTTTTAAACTTTTTAAACAATTGAAATATTGTTCACATACCACAAAATTCATCCTTTTAAAGTGTATAGTTTGATGGTTTTTAATATATTCCCAACAGCATACAATGATGATCCTTATCTAATTCTTGAGCATGTCATCACCTCCAAAAGAAACCCCAAACCCGTTACAGTTCCTGCTTTTCTGCCCTCTTGCTTGACTTCTTTCTCTTGTTCTGGAGCATCTTTCTCTCTTTTTGGTGGGAGAAGGGGTTGGCAACGTGGCAGCTGCTGCTCCAGCATTCCCTTATTTCCAACCCCAAATTCCCTTGGGAAGGGACTCGTTGGCCCAGCCTACATAGGTTCCCCCCTTGCCTGATGAGCTGTGTCCAGGATGCACATGCTGTCTGGGGGCCCCCACTGTGGCTGGGGAGGGTGAAGGGGCAGTTCTAAGAAGACTTGCTGAGCAGATCTGCTAAGAGATTTCCCTTCAGGCTGGGATCTTACCGCACCAGGCCCATCTGTTCAGAGATGAGGAAACGGAAGTTTAAAGATGCACGGTTAGTTAGGCCGGGCGCGGTGATTCACACCTGTAATCCCAGCACTTTGGGAGGTTGAGGCGAGTGGATTGCCTGAGGTCAGGAGTTTGAGACCAGCCTGGCCAACATGGTGAAACCCTGTCTCAACTAAAAAAAAAAAAAAAAAAAAAAAAAAATTGCCAGGCATGGTGGTGTATGCCTATAATCCCAGCTACTCAGGAGGCTGAGGTACGAGAATCAGTTGAACCCGGGAGGCAGGGGTTGCTGTGAGCTGAGATCGCTCCACTGCACTCTAGCCTGGGTGACAGAGAGAGACTTTGTCTAAAAAAAAAAGACGCAGAGTTAGAAGGCCCAACTTAAACAGCAAGTTGTTGATAAAGCTAAGAATAGACCCTAGGTCTGACCTAGGTCTAGGCACATGCGATACCTTTTCAATTATATTAAACTTCTCCCCTTACTACTATATACCTTTCGTAAATGACATAAAAAGAAGGCAACAACTATTTGCCCAACTCTAAATTACATCTAGCAAATCACTTTTCCTTAGGAGTCCTTTTGTTGGCTAAAGCCTGCTTCTCCTTCTTGCCAAGATTCTTTATATCTAAGGATACAGAAGCTTGTTGCTTTGATGGGATCAAGATTTAGAAGCTTAGTGCTTCTTTAGGGCTGTTTGCATTTAAATAGCTTAAACTACTGCAGGGTTCTTATGTGATAATCCTGGAATAAGATGTTAAACCAATTACTGCCCTCAAAATAGGGTCTTGTGTTAGAATCTTATTAAGATAAAAACAGCCCTAGCATGAAGTTGGGGGAGGAGAGAATCAACACTCTTAGTCTCTAGGGCTGAATTTTACAGTCCAGATTTCTGTGTAGCATTTGTAGTTATGCTTACTTGTTTTATAAATAATAATTATAAGTGAGCAAATTACTTGCTGACTACTTTGTAATTGGAACTGAGTAGTGAGAGGCTAAATCAAGAAAAAGAAGACTGATTAAGGCAATATTGAAAATCTGCTCCTTAAAATGAGTCCCACTGAGGTTTTAAACTTTGTTTCTGAACATCCTGTTTCTTAATGCCAAACAATGCCTATTTATTTTTCTTCCGCCTGGTCTCACAAAATATTTGAAATGACAAAACAACAAAATCGCCACCCTCACACACACACCAAAAGCAGAAATTAATAAAATCAGAATCCTGTTTCTACTTACGTTAAATGTGAATATGATTCTAACTGCCAGATTTGCCAGTATCTAGTTTGTGACTTTTTAAAGACATAATTCATTTTCTCTGTAATCGATGGAAATAAGGCCACATGTTTAAGATCTCAAAAATAATAGACAATGAATTGAAAATCAGACAAATCTGAAATAAATAGAATGCGCTGAACTAGAATTGAGTTGGCTGAAGGAAGGGCTGGGTTAGAGATGTGCAGGATTGGAGGCCAGACAGACCCATAAGGATTTGGGGAGTGTGGCAGCATTAGACAAAGCTGTAGATGTGAGTCTTTGAAATGTCACATAGATGTGTCCATGAGAGATGGGCCTCAGACTCACAGGGGAGTCTGACAGGTGTTCAAGTAGGTAGATGTTCCTAGGGATACAGGCAGCCAGGAGAGATGCCCAGCAGCGGATTCCAGGGCTCAAGCTAGGACCCCACATCTCAGAGTAGCTGGAATGGTTCCAGTTGGGTGGTTCCAGACCAAGGCACATTAAAAATAATGGATCAGGGCTGAGTCGGAACTGGGAGCAGTGCTGGTTTTAGAGTCTTCGCCTCCCCATGACTGGTTCAGAGCTGGGATGTAGGGATGAGGTTTCACCTGAGTAGTCACATCCCAGCTTTGCAACTTTACAACTGTTTTCCTTTCTGCCCATTCCGTTGTTTAGATTTCAAAAGAACTTATGAACATAGGGCAGATAAGTTTATTGGGTAGGCAGAAAGCAGATGTAAACAGAGTACAGAATCCTGGAGGAGGATTTTTGACATCGTAAAGCCCTATGGCTTCATGTGACAGATGGGACAATTGAGGCATAGGGTCTTGGTCTGTGAATTGAGTCCCTAAGACCACATATTTAGTTAAAGCAGGTCTCAGACATCAGCCAGCATAAGAATCGCCTGGGGAATTGAGAACCAGATTCCTAGGTCCTGTTCTCTGGGATTCGGATTCAGCAGGACTGCAGTAGGGTTCAGGGTTCTGCAGTTCAAACAGGTTCTTAGGCGATGCTGATGAAGGCGGTGCTGCAGCTGAGCCTTGAGACTGATAGGAAGGCCTCCTTTTCTTCTCACAGTCTAACCATCTTTTTTCAAGTCCCATTTTGTTCAGATCTTTCCTGGATGCACCAGAGCTGGCCACCATTACCAGCTCTTGCCCAGTTACCTTTCTGAGCTCTTGTAGTTCTAAAAACACTGCCCTTGTCCTCTCCCGGCTTCTTGCATGTGAACATTTGGACTAAGTCCCCCCTCCTTCATGATACTGTCAGTATCATGCAATAAGGTGAGGCCTACTGATTGTTTTCTAAACTTGCTTGGTGCTCATCTAACATAAAGTCTAAAGTCCTCCTGTAAGTGTCTAGCACACGATGTGAAGAACACCTGAACGACAACCAAAGGGAACTGTGATGTGTGGGGATGGAGAATGGTCCACACTTAGGGAAGCATAGAGCTAGCAGGAAGCAGAGGAATCCCAGTAGAGCTGGCCAGATTCTGCATCTTCACTTTGAACCCCTCTTCTTACTCTTCTTAGCCATGCATGACAAAAGCTTTCATAAGTACTAATAATGGTATTTTTGAAATACACTGTGGCATGTCTATTCCCAACTCAATTTGTTTTTAACTAGGTTTCCTATTTTGAGATCTACTTGGACAAAATAAGAGACTTACTTGATGGTAAGTAACCTCAGTGCTTGTCCTTTATTTGTTTTGTAACAAAAGTCCGGGGAGGTTGAAATGGTTTATCACACTTCTGCTTAAGGAATTAATGAGAAGTTATAGAGATACTCTGTTGCCTTCAGGGTATATGTTCATTTTTAGCCAAGGCTTAAACTTGCATATTGCAAAGAGAGTAGATTTGCCTGTCCTTTGTAACAAACTTCCATTTTTCCTCCAATATAGAGTCTTTAACTTTTATTTTCTTCTTTGCATGCTGTCTTTCTCACCTCTGTAGTATCCAAGACCAACCTGGCCGTTCATGAAGATAAAAACAGAGTCCCGTATGTAAAGGTATGAGGAAGATTTGATTGGTGATGCCATTAATTTCTCTCCAGTCTCTGTCATAATAATTATTACATAAGATGCACAGACTATTATCTGTAAAGAGCATATAGGCATTTAATCAGGCTCCTTAAATTTAATACTCATCTGGTTTTAAAAACTGACATTTATTTTCTTCAATTGTATCTTTCCTTTATGACATTATTATTTAATATTATTCACATTTAAAGAGGCTTTGGTATTGAGTGCAATTGTTTTTACTTTGCAGTTGGAAACGCTTATTATAGCATTATCTGTGGAACATCAAAGTATCTATTATTGGTGGCCATCGTGGTAAATAAATAAAGATAGAAGGCAAAGCAAAACTTCATCCATTTCTTCGCTCATTGATTTTCTTCTTTGATTTTCTGTCTTCTTAAAGTGTTGCTGTTGAGTATGAATATGTACTCAAAAACCTGGGAAAACTTGACAATTCTTTTTTTGGTTTACTTCTGTACTTCCTAGGGACTTGCTCAGACTTCTCTTTAATGTAGAATTCAAGCCCTGGGCAAGGAGGAGAAGTTGTTGGATCGATATTTCAGCTTTTCTATTTATCTGCACCTCTAGAAGATAAACAGGAAAATGTTCCAGCCTTTCAAAATATTGTTGCTTTTCAACTCTTTTAATGTTGAACCTGAACTGATTCTCTTCCAGGGGTGCACTGAGCGGTTTGTGTCGAGCCCTGAGGAAGTCATGGATGTAATAGATGAAGGCAAAGCAAACCGACACGTGGCTGTGACAAGTAAGCATGGTGGAGGTGTTTCCTCCCCTGTAGCTTGGGAGACAGATGTCTGCCTACCAACTGAGGGAGGTGGGGAATGAGGCACAAATGAAAGAATGCATGGGAAGGTGGTTAGAGAGCAGTGCTCGGACACACACGCTAGGGTATGTGTGCTATGAGTGTGTCTAGGCAGTCATGGGAAAGGGTGCCTTCTGCTGTCCATAGGGCCCTGAGGTCTTGGAGATGTTGGGTGAGACTTACTGGACCCTGATAACAGCCTAAGCCTGAACATTAGGAAAAATAAACAACCAGCCAACCAAAGGGAGGGAAAGAGTAAACTCCTCAGTTTGTTTATTTTAATCATGTTATTGTTCAGGTTAAAAAAAATTCCAAAACAACAAATTCTATAATACGCTGCAGTCACACACATGGAAATAAACCATGTTAGATTTCTGTCCTCTGTAAAAAAGAAAAGGAAAGGGAAGAAGGAAGTCAGAAAGCAGAGCCAGGAGCTTTAGGGAAAGCCTTCCGACGTGTTACTAGCAGACACATTCAGATCAGCTCATTGACTCTGCAGTTCCTTCCTCAGTATATTCATTGCGTCTCAGGGAAGCAGTGCAAATGGGATTCGGGCAGCAGAGGGTCCGTGAAAAATGAGAGTTGTCTATCTTATTAAGAGGGATGTGGACAAATGAGAGTGAGTTCACATGAACAGAAGCTGAGAGAACTAAGGGTTTATAGCTTGCGTGAGGGAAAAAATCTGGAGGAGGGTGTGTGGACGATGTAATATAGCTTACCGTGTTGAAGGTGCTGACACTAAGAAAGAGGGTCAGCTTGTTCTGTTCCGTCTCAATGCTTAGAATACCCATGATTGTTGGAGCTCTAGGGAGGCAGAATTCGACCCCTGTGAGGAGAACTCTCCAACCATTATAGCTGCCCCAAGTGCAGCCTGCTACCTAGAGAGGTAGTGAGTTCACTGTTATGTTGTAAAAGAGATTCAGGCATTGGTTGGCTGACTGGTCTAGACTCTTTAAGTCTCTTCTACCCAAGACTCTCAGATTCTGTGGTCCAGAACTGTAATTCTCAACATTTTCTCTATGTGAGCAATGTATCAGATGATATTCATATATATAGCAACTTTCATAGGTGAGCCTAGACCTGGATACAGTGTTGTTCAAACTCCACTTCTTTTTCTCTTGCTTAAAATCCCCCCCCACACATGAAAGAATGTAAGACAGATATTCTTACAGTAGTAGCATCTCTCATTTACATTATTCACTCTGTTTCTGAAGCTGTTTTTAGTTACAAATTATTTATGGCATATCTGATAATGCATTTTGGTGCCTTGGTTTGGAACTGCTAGTCTAAAGAAAAATTGCTATTATTAATTACCATTCTGGTAAGGTTTTTCTTTTATTATTGCAATAAAATATACTTAACATGAAATTTGCCATCTTAACCATTTTAAAGTATGCATTTATGTGACATTAAGTACCTTCACATTGTGTGCAATGGCACCACCTTCCATCTCTAGAACTTTTTTATCTTCTCCAACCAAAACTCTGAACCCATTAAACACCAACTCTTTATTCTCCTCTTGCTCAATGTACTTTGTCTCTATGAATTTGACTGCTCTAGGTACCTCATATAAGTGGAATCATAAAGTGTTTGTCCTTCTGTGACTTATTTCACTTAGTATAATGTCTTCAAGTTTCATCCACAACGGTAGCAAGTGTCCTTCCTTTTTAAGGCTGAATAATATTCCATTGTATGTATATACAACATTTAAAAATTTCATTTAACCATCAATGGACACTTGGGTGGCTTCTACATTTTGGCGGTTGTGAATAATGCTGTTATGAAGAAAGGTGTGCAAACATCTATTTGAGTCCTTGATTTCAATTCTCTTGAGTATATATGCAGAAGTGGAATTTCTGGATCTTATGGTAATTCTACTTTCAGTTTCTTGAGGAACCGCTACTATTTGCTATTATTACTATTTTCTACAGCAGCTGTACCATTGTCTCTTCCTAAGAGCAGAACACCAGAGTTTTCATTTCTCTACATCCTTGCCAACTTGTTATTGTTACTATTTTTTATAACAGCCATCTAAATGGTGTGAAGTACTGTTTCATTGTGGTTTTGATTTGCATTTCTCTAATGATTAGTAATGTTGAGCATCTTTTCATGTGCTTATAGGCCATTTGTATATCTTCTTTAAGGGACATCTATTCAAGGTCTGTATTTATTTTTTAATCAGGTTGATTTGTTGTTGTTGACTTGTAGGGAGTTCTCTATGTATTCTGGACATCAATTCCTTATTAGATATATGATTTATAAAATTTTCTTCTATTCCATGGATTGCTTTTTTACACTATTGATAGTGTCTTTTGATATGTAAAAGTTTTTAATTTTGATGAAGTGTCTATTTTTATTTTGTTGCTTGTGCTTTGGGTGTCATATCCAAGAAATTATTGACAAGTCCAATGTCAAGAAGCTTTTCTCCTGTGTTTTATTCTAAGAGTTTTATAGTTTTAGTTTTTATATGTAGGTATTTGATCCTTTTGGAGTAAATTTTTGCATGTACTCTAAGGTAAGGACCCAACATTAATATATTTTTTGCATGTAGATATCCAACACTATTTGTTGAAAAGACTGTTCTTTCCACATGAAATGATCTTGACATTCTTGTTGAAAATTATTTGACCATATATGTGAGGATTTATTTCTGGGCCCTTTATTCTGTTCCATTGATTTATATGTCTGTCTTTATGTCATTACCACACTGTTTTGATTACTGTAACTTTGTGGTAACTTTTATTTTATTTTTTTCCATAGGTTATTGGGGTACAGGTAGTATTTGGTTACATGAGTACGTTCTTTAGTGCTGATTTGTGAGGTTTTGATGCACCTATCACCTCAGCTGTATACACTGCACCCTATTTGTTGTCTTTTATCCCTCACCCTACTCCCACACTTCCCCTCAAGTCCCCAAAGTCCATTATATTGTTGAAGTGTGAGACCTTCAACTCTGTTCTTATTTTTCAAGATTGTTTAGGCTATTTGGGGTCCCTTGAGATTTCATATGAATTTTAGGATGGATTTTTCTACTTCTGCGAAATATGTCAGTTGCAATTTTGATAGAGATTGCACTGAATCTGTAGATTGCTTTGGGTTATACTGACAGCTTAATGATATTAAGTCTTCCAATCAATCCATTTATTTGTGTCTTCTTTCATATCTTTCAGTCACATTTTGTAGTTTCCAGTGTACAAGTCTTTCTCTTCTTTGTTTACGTTTATTCCTAAGTAGTTTATTTATTTTTATTTTTATTTTTTGCTATTATAAATAAGGTTGTTTTCTTAATTTTTTGGGTTGTTCATTGTTAGTACATAGAAATGCAACTGATTTTTAACATGTTGATTTCGTATCCTACAACTTTGCTGAATTAATTGTTAGTTCGGACAGTTTTTAAAAAATGAATCTTTAGAGCTTTTTACATATAATCTGGTAAGATGGTTTTGAGAAATGATTGCTGGTGAAGGCTGAATAGGATGGTTGCTGGGGTCTCTGTCTGCTTGGCAGACAAAGACGAGGATTTGCAAGGATTTTTATTTCCAGTACCCCGTCCTAATGAAGCATATTTAATTTCTGAAACCTTCTTTGCAGTTAGCATAGGTTATAGAAGTGCATGTCTTAATCCTTCCTTAGGAAAGTCTTAATCCTTCCTTAAGAAAGCTTATGATATTACTGATAAGGCAAGGCTTATGCACATGACTAAGATAGACTACATCATGTATTAATCATGTTAAAGTCTGAGGAATTTAAAGTAAGGCAGGGGAGGAAGTAGTGAATTCTTCAAGGGGAAAGTCATGCTATAGTCGGAATTTAGAGGATGGGGCTTCAGGTAGAGCTAGAAAATCTGATATCTTAAACTGTTAACTAAGATTTTTAGATTAATTTCTTTGCTCCTTGAAGACATTTAAAATCTTGTATTTCTAGAATGAGCATTGTTTTTCAGAAGAAACAGGGGTCTCAGATAATTTTTAAAAGTGGCTGGACTTACTTCAGTGAAATGGAGCTACTAGGCATGACTTGTTATGCTTTTTAGATGAGAGGTTTGCTACCTAAACCTACATGTTCTTTGTAGAGCAGTAAACTATTTTCCTTTTCAGACATGAATGAACACAGCTCTAGAAGTCACAGTATCTTCCTGATAAATATTAAACAAGAGAATGTAGAGACTGAAAAAAAACTCAGTGGGAAACTTTATTTGGTTGATTTGGCTGGGAGCGAAAAGGTAATTGGTTCTTTATTTGTATTATCTATAATTTTCCCCCTTTATTTGCTTCAGTGTGCAATGGTATAATTTTTATGCTCTTCTATTTTCCTGCTTTAAAGAGCTTTTAAAGGTTCTGAGGCTCTGCCAAGGTGTTATTACATTTAACCCTTTTTCCCTGCTTTCTTTTCTGGTCCTGAGGTCTCTTATTGGTGTCGCAGGCAGGTACTTTGCATGCCAACTCTGATTTATCCCTGATGGGCCCTTATGATGATGTTAGGCAAGAGTTGGTTTGACTTAGCCTGTGGCAGAGGCAGCTGCACACATGTGGGAGGGATATTAACTTCTAAGAAAAGAGTAAATCCCATGTTGTACCCGACTCTAATAGGCCAGGAACGAGCTTTGCCATTGGAATGTGGCAGTCCTGCCTCTGCAGGTTTGTTTTGCTGATAGAAGGTCTGGAACCTGGGGCACTCCCTGCATTCCCTGGTTCTCCCAGCAGTAGGCATGGGCTGACGGTATCCCATGTGGGAGGCCTTGGCTGTCTCATGCAGTTCGGCCTGTAATCAGCCTTAGCTGCAAGACTTTACTGTTCTCTGGTTTTGTCCAGACTCTCTTTTGTCGTCTACACCCTGACCCATGCCCTCCCAGGCCCTGGCCGGGGCTGTACTCCAGAGCAATAGGCTTCCCAGAATCTCCAGTCTCACTTCCGTAGCACCAGTGGAGACTTCTGCTGCCAAAGCCTGTCTCAAGGCACTGACCTCCCTTGAGCAACATCACAGAGCAAGGCCATGTGCACAATGCCCTCTGGCCTCCATCATCACTGACATCATGCTGATTGTCCCCATGAAGGCCAGCCTTGAAGCTTGGTCAGTCTCCCTAACTGTACGATTGATCCCCACTTATTGCATGACACCACTGAGTTCCCGTATGCCAAGTTATGGCGACTTACATCCACGTAAGTAATGGTTACTTGGATTGTCCTCTAGTATGCATTTGTAAAACCGTGAGCAGAAAGTCATCTGTGTATTTCTAGTTGGGAATCTAAAATTTTACTAGTATGGACTTGTGACTTTAGTTAAACAGATGTGCAACAGAATGGAAATAATGGAGCATTGTTGTTTATTTAGAGCCTAAATACACCTGAAAACTGCTTAATACTGGCAGACTGGAGTGGAGGCTTGCCTCTGCACAGTGTCAGTGGTTATTGCTAATGATATTTATGAGGTGTTTGAAATCATGTCCTTCACAGAGTTTCTTTTGCTCACACACACCTGTTTTCCTTTGCCCTAGATGTGTCCATATGACTGTGTCAGTGTGATCTTGTAGAAGAGAACTCTGGGCTTTAGTTCCCGTCTCTCCTGAATGGCGTTCTTCCCTTAGGCTGGCAGTCTGATATTTCTGGGGCTCAGTTTCCTGTCTGTTAAAGGAGGGTGATAGATGGTACCTGCCTTGTATATTTCATGGAGTTAAGATGCTCAAATAAGAAAGCATCTTAAAATAACACTGCTTAAAATAACACAGACTGTTACTGTTTGTGACCCGTCAGCTACGTGATTTCTCTATGTGTAAGCAGGGGAGCCACACAAACAGGGGAGCCAAGAGAGTTGAGAATCTATTCTATTTTTGAAATAAACCTCCCCCTGGACATGAATTCATTTCTGTCATCAGGAGTTTCTCCTTTACATGTGATTGGAATTTGCGTAGTTGAACATTGCTTCCTTGCTTCCTTTCTTGAGAGAGCAGCTGCTCCCCCTGCATCATTTGTCCAGTCATCAGAGACATGAATCATGTTGAGTTCCCCTTTTTTTCTAGCATCTGTAAACTGCCCTCTACCTAGAGCAAATGCTGTCAAGATGAAATTAACAGCAATAACACAGCAAAGGAGAAACTGCGTGGTCCCCCTGGCTGCAGAGGAAAAAAAGACAAATTTACAATGCAATATACATTTGACTTTTCATTTCTCTCCCAAGTTTTTTGCTTTTTGGATATTTTTCATTTTTTCCTTGTTGTGAGAATAAGTAGGGAAGGAACAGAGTCTGGATAAGCAACCCTACCACATCTAGTCATCTGCCTGAACTTGGAGCTTGTAACTTACATTTTTCCAATATGCCCATTCATTGTGGCTCAGGACAACATTTTCTCTTCATGCTTCCCTCTGGGCTCCCTTCGGCATGGGGACTGCGGCTCAGTCTCCCAGGGCCCGAGCTACCCATGGTGACAGCACTTCTGGAGCCTGGTTTCCCTGGATGGATGGCCCCTGGGGAAGCATCTGCAGCTCCACTACTTGAGGTATTTCAGCTATTCCACTAAAACCCAATTGAGAGGAAAATGATGGCAGGAGAGACCAAATCCCCAGCCTCATACGCGAAGGATGGTTTTTATCACTGTGGGTCTTCCCTACTTTTATTTTTCCTTGCTTTCCAGGAGGCTGTCCCCCTTTGCCCTTGTGTGAATTTGAAATTTCTACTTTGTGCTTCCACTGTCCTGTGCTGCTCACTGCTTTCTTTTCTCTCTGGTAGGTCAGCAAAACTGGTGCCGAGGGAGCTGTTCTCGATGAAGCTAAAAATATCAATAAGTCTTTGTCTGCTCTTGGAAATGTGATCTCTGCTTTGGCAGAAGGGACAGTAAGTGATCCTGCCCCTGTCTATTAAATAATATTATGAGAAACCATCTTTTGGGTCCTCGTGGTCCGTTTGCCACACACCAGAGGCTGGTTTGTTTTTCTGTTTGGAAAAGGACAGAGGGAATCCTGGCTGTGGATGCCCGCTCCCTGGGAGTTCCCATCTACTGAAAAGTATGAATGATGATGCTAATTTCCTATGACATAGGTCAAAGAATGGGCATTTTAAACTTTGGCAAGATCCAAAGACCTGGCCACAAATTCTTGTTTTACTCGATTTCTAAGCTCAGTGTCTTCATTCCTGACTTGCTTGCCTCTGGTTTTTCTCAGAATGGGCTGTCAAAACCAATACTTATTCTTTTCCTAAATAGAAAACACATGTGCCATACCGGGACAGCAAGATGACTCGGATTCTTCAGGACTCTTTGGGTGGGAACTGCAGAACCACCATCGTCATTTGCTGTTCTCCTTCTGTCTTCAATGAGGCTGAAACCAAGTCCACACTGATGTTCGGACAGAGGTACGTGTGGTCTCTCAGGACCCATCCTCTGAGCTAGGTCTTGGGTCTTAAGAGTGAGTGGCAAAGCCAGGCACAATGACTCACGTCTATAATCCCAGCACTTTGGGAGGCCAAGGCGGGTAGATTGCCTGAGGTCAGGAGTTTGAGACCAGCCTGGCCCACATGGTGAAACCCTGTCTCTACTAAAAATGCAAAAATTAGCTGGGTGTGGTGGCATACACCTGTAGTCCCAGCTACTCAGGTGGCTGAGTCAGGAGAATTGCTTAAACTCAAGAGGTGGAAGTTGCAGTGAGCCAAGATCATACCACTGCACTCCAGCCTGGGCAACAGAGCAAGACTGTCTCAAAAAAAGAAAAAAATAATAGTGAGTGGCAAGGGGCTATTGTCAGAGAATCATAAAGTAGGGGACAAACAGCCTTTTACTCAATTACATCTAGCAGGTGATACGTAAACTTGAGGCATCACTTATTGAGGCCAAAGCAATCATTGTATTTTAAAATAATGGGCAAGAACATGCCAGTCAAAGGTATGGTGTTTAAAACAAAACAAAGCAAAACAGCTAAACTTATTTCAAATATGAATTGGAAATGCGTTGGGGTGTTACTTTTGTTCTTCATGGCACTGGAGTTTACCTTTTAGGTTCATATTATTTCAAGTTTATAAGTCTCAAGATTGATAACTGCCTTTAGCTCCGGTATTTGGGATCCATTGCACAGTTGCTGATAAAACACCCAGAAAATTATGTGAATGCAGAATAGAGGTATAAAAAGAAAAGAAGGGGAAGGAATCTTTACCAGCACTGGAGGTAGGAGGTCTGGACTGTATATGCTGAGAAGAGACGTAGATGACAGCTTCCTACCTTTAAAAATACCCACATGAGACTTCCTAGATCCCTGGGAGGTGTCCATAGGTGGGCAGCAGGTATGACTCCATAATCGTAAAGCAAGAGTTACATGTGTGGTTTGGTTCATATCTTCCTTTTTTTCTTGTCACTTTCTTTTTTGCCTACCCCCTCCCACTGTCCAAGGCCTGACCTCCTTCAGGCATGTTTCCTCAGTTCCAGTGTTTAGGTTCTATCCTTCAGCCCTCGTGCCTCAGTGTTCATTCCCAGAGTGCTTGGGGTGCTGTGGATTGGGCGATCTGAACATCTTCAGTGCTCAGTGAGCTGAGCTTAGGGCTGAGGTTGGATGTGGATTCTGCTGCCATCGGTTCATTTAATTCTGAACAATCATGTGATCTTTAGACAAGTCACCAGTGCTCTGTGGGCTTTAACTAGCTCATTTGTGAATGGATGCACAGAGCACTTCCCTGCCTCCTCCCTGGGAGTGTGTGTTGTGTGGTTATGCCTAAGGAATAGTTTAAGATGAGAGAAAGGACAGATGGGGGTGGGCATTCTGTCTGGGAAATTGTTATGGCTTGTTTAAACTGCATTAAGCCCCAGTCATTTCCTGAGCCCTCAACAGAACATAGAATTACACAGCCATGGCACCTGTGGGATGTCTAAATAAATAATAATTATATTGAAATGTTGTAGAGCTAATATATCTTTTAAACTGGATTTGGGTCCTTTACTTCCTCCCAAATTGCTTCCTTGATTAGTTAAATGCTTAGGCCAAGGAAGTTGCAGTAGGATAACACCTACGTTCCTCAAGGGTCTCAGAAACCCACAAACCAGCATCTGCTTATGGAAAACAAGATCGCACCCTGCCCAGTGTCTTAAACTTGAGCTTTAACAATTTCCTTTGAAGACATGTTTGAGCAAACCAGCTCTAAATGCATTTATAAAGGAAACATCTCTTCAAAAAAAATCCTTACCAGCAAAGCAAAAATATTCTGGCTCTTTTCAAGCCACAGTCACCGTGGGGCATTGGCTATCTTTGCAAGGCCCAGTCACCTTGGGGCATTGCTGTTATCAGGAGGTATTTGCAGCGTCTACAGGAAGCATTTTGAATATCAGTCAGTGTCTAATATATGTCAGGTGTGTCAAAATTATAGCACTTCTGACAGCAATTATCTCACCTTTGTATAGAGTATGAAATCAAGGCTTAGGTGCAAAGCCATTGGATACCATACCTGAGACCACACAGCCAGTAAGTGACTAAACATGTAGGATGTCCTAGGATGCATAGTCTGAGCACAGCCCTTTGGTTCAGTAAGCTCAGTGTTGAAGCTAATTCTGCTGTTGACCCATTCTCTTGTTTACCTCTCCCCTCTGAGCCTCAGTCTTCTCTCTCATAGAGAGAGAGATATAATAATGCCTATTTTCAAGAATATTGGGAGGATTATATAGTTGCTTCAGTTTTTACCTAGCACAAGGGCTGGCATGAGTCCAGGTAAAAAAGTCCATGACCAATGACCAGCTATCAGTGATTGCAAGTTCTGCTTTTCCTTCGTCTTAAATAATCTCACAGTATTGAGGCTTGAAAAGGTCATAGTAGTAGATGGGACTAGACTGAATGTCATACACTATAAGGGACAGCACTGTCATACAAGGGAGAGGATTAAATAAAGTAGAATTAGAATTACATTTTGGGAATGAACAAATAAAAATTACTGCAGATAATTTGGGCTTCCAGGAAATAAAAAGTAATATAAATTATGTTTTCAAATGAAATAAGTAGGTCTACATTCTTTTATCAGAGTCATCTAGATTCTGCTCTCTGTGACAGCAGGGACTGAGTTTGTCACAGACATTAGTTTCTCATCAACCACTCTTGCACAACTAGTTCACAGTAGGTGGTCAATAAATAAATGGTTATCAAATGAATGAACAGATGAATCTAAAACTTATTGTGTAAGGTTATCTAAAGCTTATTTGTGTTGGAAAGTTAAGGCAGTTGCTGAACTTTGATGCTGTTACATCCAGAAGTTTGCTTGGGTTTGGATCTGGTTTGCTTTCCAATCTATTATTGGAAATGTGTGAGGTTTCGTTCCTTTCCCTTTATCCCCAAGTTAGTTAATGGATTATTTAAGGATGCTGAACTATTCTACAGGGCCAATACCTGCTGTATTGTTAAATATACTCACTGAACCCAATTATACAGCAGACACAAGACTGAACATCAGATTAGACATGGTATGTGGTAGCTAATGAGATTAAGCACTTTGAACTCAGAAAAGACTGCCGGGCACATCCTAAATTCATTGTAATGAGTGTTCATTATATTCTTACTGCAGAGGTGGGCAAACCTTAGGGCAGCATGAGGTTCCTCGGTTATTCCTTTGTGGTTCTTTCAAGGACATGAAGCGAGTACACGTTTGTTGTTCTGCTTGACTGTACTGATGCTCTGAATAACACAATGTAGTATTTGTTTCGAAGCAGTTAAATCTGCAGATCCCTGAAAGCACTGTAACAAGAGTCCTGCTGGCATTCTTCAGGATTATAGGTTAGATACTGGAATTTAAAGGGAAAAATTTACCATGTCTGTTTCTATTTTTTTTTTAAATTATACTTTTAAGTTCTGGGATACATGGGCAGAACGTACAGGTGTGTTACATAGGAATACACGTGCCATGGTGGTTTGCTGCACCCGTCAACAAGTCACCTACATTGGGTATTTCCCCTAATACTATCCCTCCCCTAGACCCCCACCCCCCAACAAACCCCAGTGTGTGATGCTCCCCTCCCTGTGTCCATGTGTTCTCATTGTTCAACTCCGACTTATGAGTGAGAACATGCAGTGTTTGGTTTTCTATTCCTGTGTTAGTTTGCTGAGAATGATGGTTTCCAGCATTCTAGTTCTTCCATTCAGTCGAGGTTGTTTCCTTTGGTTTCCTGAATGCCCAGCATCGTGCCATTAAAGAAGTAAGTGCTGTCTCCTGCATTCTCAAAGAGCTTTTAATCTAGTTGAGGATGCAGCACGTAGAATTCCCAGGCAGTAGAAAGTCAAAAAGCCAGACTCAAATTAGAGCACTTTTATTGATTTTTTTCTTCTGGCTTCCAGAATTCTATTTTGTAGTCTTTAATTACTCTTCTAAACTACTTTTACAGCACTATTTGAAAAAGATATTTATGTTTTAGAAGTGTGAACTCAAATCACCCAATTGTGTTGGAAGCCTATTTAATGTACCTTGATTTGGGGTGGTAATGAAGGGAAAGAGGCCCTCTGAGGGGACAGACCAATGTGGTTAGGAAGACCTGAATCAGCACATCTTTGGCACTAGGAGTTTTGATTGATCCAGCATGAATAATTCAAAGGCTTTATTTGTATGTTGAATGTGGAAGGAGAATTGATATCTTAGGGAAAGTAATATTCTTTCTTCTTTTCCTGATGTGCGCTTAAAAAAGTCATGTCACATTTTAATTGTGTCATCTGCCAGTTTAGTGCTAGCTAGATTAGGCAGAGCCTGAATAGTGTGCATATGAAATGTATGTCACCGGAACATGAGAACATGTTACCAGTGAGAGTAGGATGAGCATTTTGGCCAAGGCAGATACTTGACTACACTTTGACAGGAAAGAATAAAAGGCTTAAATCATTCCTGTTGGGGGAGCTATTGCTGAAACACCAATAGGGTTAATTTTTGCTCTTGGAGGGAAGAAATACTGTGGGTGACATACATTTAACTAGATGCCCAGTCCTTATCCATGTCATTTCTGAATGTTTCTCAGGTGACTAGAACTTTTTAAAGGCACAAAATTTTAATTTCTCCTTCCCACCCTCCTTCTTTCCCTCACCAGAAGCCAGGAAGGTGCTTCGGAGCAGTGGTTCTTTCAGAAGAACGCTTGGTGTTATAGATGGGAACTAGGTCTCAGAGTAAATTAGAAGGTAGTTTCGGATTAGTTTTATGTGTCAACTTGGCTAGGCCATAGTGCCCAGTTACTTAATCAAATGCAAATCGTGGCGTTGCTGTGAAGGTACTTTGTAGATGTGCTTCGCACTTACAATCAGTTGACTTTAAGCAAAGCAGATTACCCTCAATAATAGGGGCGAGCATCATCCACTCAGTTGAAGGCCTTAAGAGCTAAAATGGAGGTTTCATGGAGAAGACAAAAATTGTGCTTCAAGATGGTAACATCAACTCCAGCCTCAGTTTCCAGCTGTCAGCCTGCCCTATGGCTTTCAAACTTTCAAACTCCCATAGTCATGGGAGTCAATTTCTTAAGTAAATAAAAGAGTGAGATATATAATATATATGTATGTATATATAATAAGATCTTATGTATACAATAGGATGTATAATATGTTATCTATATTTATCTATCACCTGTCTCTATCTTCTATTGGTTCTGTTTCTCTGGAAAGCTCTGATAGTGAAGAATGCTATACTTTCTATCCTCTCTTGCTTCCACAGTGGGAGAATCTCTGTTTCTCTCTCACACACACCACTCACAGTGCAGAATCACACATGACAGATTTATTCTATGTGCTGAAGGTGTGAGGTTGTCTAGAGCTCCTTATTCAAATGCCAGCACTATCCTGAACACCTGATGAGAGAAGGAGGATGCTGAAACAAAACGTATGAAGGTACCAAGAACAAACATCTTTGTGGCTATTCCAGGGAAGCCAAAGTAATTAGAAGAAACGCCAGTGGTAGGCACTCCTCATGTCTTTTAGAACTGACTGTGGCCAGGAAATATGAGTATAGGAAACCATTAGGGAAGCAGGTGGGGATGAGACTCATCAGAATGCAGTGGTTCTAGGTCTTTTCCCCATTCAAGGAGGGCTTTGTTCAAATGCCAACTTATGAGGATGCCTTCAGTGTCATCACATATGGGTGTTTAACCTCGGTGGTGAAGATGGGTACCATGAGCAGTCTTGGAAGCTGGCCATGTGCTTCTGAGCATGTAAACTGCAAATTCGGTGATGGAAAGATTGAGTGGTGCTGGGAAGGAAATAACAGAATGCTCAAGAATGGGGAGGTAGTTTCCTCTTTCCATTCTTTAGTAGAATATATCTAAGAGAATCTTTTCTGACTTAACTGTCTCTGTTGCAGTATCTAGATGGAAGATATACTGTGGCCTCTGCTCTTTGTCCACTGGGCTTGGTCTGCCTTTTCTAAGGGTGGTTAACATTCATAAGCTTTGAGGTCTTTAAAAAATTTGGTCCTAATTCCCTCCCTGTGGAGAGAAGAGATTTTATACCCGGGGCACGCCTAGATCATATATCATTAAAGTAGTGCTTGACTTGCTGAAGCAAGCCAAAACAAGGAAAGGATACAAAACAGATACCCTGATAATGGCATACTCACAATTTGACTCAGTTTTAAAAGCAGGTCTTGCTGTTAAGGTATAAATTTAGGACTGAATTAAAGTTCTTTCCCAGAGTAGCCTTTGGATTCTTTCCCAGAGTAGCCTTTAGGATTTTGCTCAGTGCCTGCTATGGTTGTAACTGGTGGAATAGACATTGATATCTGTGTACACAGTGGGAGCTCTGATTGAAAACCCTGAGAGTTTTTAGAAATGAAGAACCCACTTTTGTATTTCTTTGTGAATGATTAGGTCACTTTGGATTAATCAAATAGTATCACAGTCAGTTTGACCTTTAAAGAGGATGAGTGAGCAGTCAGTAAGTGGCTAGAATAAGGCTTCTGTGGGTCATTGGCTTGTTTCTCTATATCAAAGAGATAATGTCCCAGAACTATAAGGCTTGTTGGTATCACAATTGCTGTATAGCTTCTGCTAGACAAAATCACAAAACCTACCTTAAGAGCACTTCTTAATTTCTGCTGTCTTCTTGATTTTGTGTCTCCCTGTAAGCTCCTACCTGAAATTCTTTTCGAAACAAAGCTGAGCAATAAATGCACACGTGTAGGCCTGTGCTCAAGCTCTGGATCATGTCCATCGGCAGCCTCACGCCCTAGATCCAAACCACAAGACAGCAGAACACTGTGTAACCGCATTGATGGCAGTTTCTTTTTCTTTTTTTACCTCTGAAATCAGTTAAAGCTAATTAAGGAAAAATGAATTTTGAATGTCCAAATAGAAAGAAGCTAGTGATCATTAGGCTCCTTCATTCTCTAAATTTGCCAAAGTTAATGGTAAAAAGAAAAAGAAATTGTAGATATTCTATATCCTTTTACTCTTACTCTCTTGAGAGAATGAGGGACTGAGACCCTCTTTATTTCACTTTGCAAGATTGTTTTTGATAGGAGAATATTTGTTCTATTAAAAAAAAACACACACACGCAATAAGCCTCGGGGCACAAAAATTCAGTATCTCTCTTAGTAACTCTAGTTTATTCTGCAACTGGAAATTCTTGTGTCTGACTTGATTTCTTTCTACATCAGTTTATTTTTCTTAACTCAATTTTTATTGAATATAATATAGTAAAATGCATAAACTTAAGTGTATAACTGATTTTATTTTTACAAATATACATGCACATGTGACCACCACCCAGCATCTTGGAAGCCTCTCTCTTGGACCCTCTCAGTCAACACCGAACTGTCAAGGGTAATTGTCACCCTAACTTCCATCAACATAGATTAGTATTGCCTGTCTTTGAACTATATAAAAGTGAAATCACGCAGTACTGCTTTGTATCTGGCTTCTTTCATGCAGCATTTTATGTGTGAACTTCATCTACATTGTTAGGTGTAGTAGTAGTTTATTTTTCACAGTTATATAGTATTCTGTGGTATGAATATGGCTTATATGTATCCATTCTACTGTTGATGAATATTTGGATTATTTTCATTTTGGGGTGATTATAAATAAAGTTACTACGACATTGGTTGTCATGCCTTTGGATGAATATATGTCCTCATTTCTGTTAGGTGGGAGCGGGTCATAAGGTGTGAAATATTCTACTTTAGTAGATACTACTAAAGATTTTTCCAGAACGACAGTAATAATTCACACTCTCTCCAGCAGCAGTTGACTGTTACAGTCATTGCTCATTCTCAGCAACCGTTGGCATTATCGGTTTCAAATTTTTTAGCCATTCTATTGGGTGTGTTAAGGAATCTCATTGTAGTTTTAATTTAGCCATTATTAGGCTAATAATGTTAAACACCTTTTTAGGAGATGTTTTACTGGCACTTCTTTTATAAAGTGCTTGTTGCAAGTCTTTGCCCAGTTTTTTCTTATTGATTTAAAAGAGTTATTTTGGGTAAGTCCTTTGTCAGGTATATGTGTTTTATATATCTTCTCTCACCTTGTAACTTGCCTTTTAACTCTCTTAATTGTGACTTCTAATGAAGACAGGTTTTTAATTTTAATGAAGTCACATTTATTTTTTCTTTTATGTTGTATTTAAGAAATCTTTGGCCAGGCACGGTGGCTCATGCCTGCAATCCCAGCGCTTTGGGAGGCTGAGGCAGGCGGATCACCTGAGGTCAGGAGTTTGAGATCATCCTGGCCAACATGGCAAAACCCCATCACTACTAAAAATACAAAAATTAGCCAGGCATGGTGGCATGCACCTGTAATCCCAGCTACTTTGGAGGCTGAGACAGGAGAATCGCTTGAACCCGGGAGGCAGAGATTGCAGTGAGCTGAGATCATGCCACTGCACTCCAACCTGGGCAACAGGGTGAGACTCTGTCTCAAAAAAAAAAAAACAACTTTGCCTACACCAAGGTCTTGAAGATACTGTCCTATATTTTCTCTAGAAGCTTTATTGTTTTACTTTTCACATTTATGTCTGGGATCTCTCTGGAACAGAATTTTTTACATGGTATTGGGGGTGGGGGGGGATAAAGTTCCGCTTCCCCTCAGTACCATGTATTGAAAGGACTGCCCTTTCCACTCTTCTTTATGGGCACTTTTGTCATAAGTCAGATGACTGTCCTCTGAGTACCTGTTTCTGGACAGTTTATTCTGTTTTTATTCCAACGTTTCTGACAATTTGATCAGTTTTACTTTATAAGAAAGTGTTGGTATTCAATCCTCTGACTTGGATCTTCAGAACTGACCTTGCTATTCTTGTTTTTTTTTTTTTTTTTTTTTTTCATTTCTATTATAAATTTCAGAATCAGCTAGCCAATTTGTATAACACATACAGAAGCCCCTTAGGGTTTTCTTGGGGGAAGGTGGGGATTACTTTAATTCTCTAGAACAATTTTAGGAGAATTAACATCTTTCTTTCTCAGTGTAAGCTGATTTTTTCATATTCTACCTTTAGTGGATATAAAGGCCCCACTTGCCCCATTTGGGCTGAATGAAGTCTTGGGCTCCAGCGTGAGCCACGGATTCCCACTGTTATTTGAGTTCTAAATGGAAGTTGGGTTGCGCATCTTTAGCTACTCCTCTGGATCTTTTCTGTGCCATCTCTGCCCTGCTGTGTGACTTAGGAGGGTGACTGATTTGGGCTCATGCAATGGGCTCCTTTTCCTCTGGCTTCCAGTTATGTTAAGCCAGTGGGAAGGAACACAGGCAGGCCATCAGAAGGAGAGAAGAGCGTGAGGTTCAGGTATTTATTTCCTGGCTTGCTCCCTGCCAGATCATTTTGGGTTAGCTGTGTCCCTACCAATGGCGGTTACAATTCATACCTACCAGGCAATCTTTTCCTTCTAGCCTTCTCTCTCTGGCTCCCTTCAGCTTAAGGGTAGTAATGGCTCCCCCAAACCTAATGTGGGTACCATATTAACCCTCGTTATTTCCCAACACCTTTCCAAACCTTTGTTAAGCACTCTCCAAATCATGCAATTTGAGCAGGTCATCTGTTTCCTGCCAGGACCCTGATGACCACAGAAGTGGTGATTTTCTAGGCAATATTAAAAGGTACTTTGAGAATGAGAACCAGTTACACCAATGGTGATAACCTTGCTGAGTCTGCTCACAAAATGTGTCTCTGGCTAAACCTGCCTGAGTACAGCATAGAGGCTTTAGCTTTCTCTTTCTGGTATCATGTGAAATTATCAAGGGACTCTTTATGATTTAGAAAGTAAGATTAGTAGCCTTGAAGTGTGCCCTTAAGGGTCCATAAGCATTTTAGCCATGAGTTATTTTTCACTTTTTGCCTTACTAAGTTGATAATAGATGCTTGTGGTGTTTGTGCTTGCATCTGAGAAATATCCACAGCACTGCCTGAGGATGTCAGTAGGAGAGGTGAGAGTGTCAAACAGGAACAGACTTTATGACTTTAAAGTAATAATAAAATTGCTGCTATTTGAAAAATTAGGCTCGAAGCACTTCTGGGGACCTCAGCCTCAAGCTACAGTGAACAAGAGGGAGTTATCCTAATTCTTAAATGGAGTCTTACATTGAAGTTGTTAAACTCCTCTTTTGACAGTTGGGTTATTTAGTTGTCTGCTTTAGCAATGAATTTTTGGAATGACATCTGTAGTGCTGGTGAGGACTGCTGCATTTCTTGCACTGAAATAGAAATCAGGATGTCATTTGCTGACAACGGTAATTAACCCGAATCACAAATCAGATTGTGCTGGCAAATATGACGGTGTAATAACTGTTGGAAGTTCCAAATGAAAAAGTCAATAGCAAATAAAACAGGATATCACATAGTTTTTAATGAAGCTTTAGCTTCTTAAAAAGCGAGCCTAAGTGGAGTTCCCTTTTCAATTGGACAAGGCTACTTAGGTGTTCGTTTCTGTGCATGCTGAGGTGAGCCGTGGCTTTTGTTTTTGGTATCACCTGGTGCAGCTACTGATTTGCTGTCTACAGTAGCCCCTTTGGGTTACTCTCCAGGTAGCATCCCTGTGGCATCACAACCCCCCAGGCCATGTGCCCCAGGAGATCGCATCATCTCCTGTACTGAAAGTGGCAAAATGGTGGCCATTAGGCGTGTTTGTTTGTCCCACACATTATTTATTTATTTATTTATTTATTTATTTATTTATTTATTTATTTATTTTTGAGATGGAGTCTCGCTCTGTCGCCCAGGCTGGAGTGCAGTGGCCAGATCTCAGCTCACTGCAAGCTCCGCCTCCCAGGTTTATGCCATTCTCCTGCCTCAGCCTCCCGAGTAGCTGGGACTACAGGCGCCTGCCACCTTGCCCGGCTAGTTTTTTTGTATTTTTAGTAGAGACGGGATTTCACCGTGTTAGCCAGGATGGTCTCGATCTCCCTGACCTCGTGATCCGCCCGTCTCGGCCTCCCAAAGTGCTGGGATTACAGGCTTGAGCCACCGTGCCCGGCCCATTATTTTTATAAATAGTTTAAAACTGGGAGACACAAATTAAAGAAAAAACAGTTTCTGATTTTTCTTGGAAAATGTGATGATCTGAATACCGTGGGGCCTCCTCACCACATGGTGATGATGGGCTGTGATGGCTCAGCAGGGAGCCATAGTGTCACCTGGCTGCAGGACCCACCTGACCCACGAGGCATGTGTTGATGTGTTAAATACATCAGGGGTGGTTCTGGGTACCACAGGTGAGGAAGAGAAATAATTGATTCTATTATTTCTGTCTGTATATCATTGGTATAAGAAACTCCAAGCTCCAAGAGGCCAGAGACCTTGTCCATCTGTCTTGGTGTACCTCAAATTCATAAATGTTAATTGAACTGAAAAGAACCTCAACTTAGGAAGGTAAATCTGGTGATGGTATTCAGGGGGCTTAAAGGAGGGTACTGAACATTTGAAAAAGACTATAACCATAAGGATGGCTGAGGACACAGACTAAGACAGTAGCAGAGGGAAGAGGGAAAGAGGAAACCCTGAGACAATTCAAATAAACGTCCATTAGATTTAGAGACCGGTGGGATGTGAAGGAGAAAAGGAAAGGATGATCTTGAAGCCTCAAGGGGTAGTGGTGCCATTAGTCCAGTTAGGAGGATGGTTGGTGAAAGCCACAGGATCCTTTCTGCTTCCCTATCTCCAGTCTTTTGACATGAGGAATCTCGGGCTTAATCATATTGATTTCGCTAATGCTAATAATGAGCTGAATTGTCCCCTTATGTTTTTAATCCCAGAGCTAAGACCATCAAGAATACAGTCTCTGTGAACCTAGAACTGACAGCAGAAGAATGGAAGAAGAAATATGAAAAAGAAAAAGAGAAAAACAAGACTTTGAAGAATGTTATCCAGCATCTGGAGATGGAGCTGAACAGGTGGAGGAATGGTAAGGAAAAGTAAAGAGGAAGAGTGAGGCATGAGTGTGTGCTTTATTTTTATTTTTATTTTTTTTCAGACAGAGTCTTGCTCTGTCACTCAGGCTAGAGTGCAGTGGTGTGATCTCGGCTCACTGCAACCTCCACCTCCAGGGTTCAAACCATTCTCCTACCTCAGCCTCCCGAGTAGCTGGGATTACAGGCACGCAGCACCACACCCGGCTAATTTTGTAATTTTTTTTTTAGTATAGATGAGGTTTTACCATGTTAGTCAGGCTAGTCTTGAACTCCTGACTTCAAGTGATCCACCCACCTCGGCCTCCCAAAGTGCTGGGATTATAGATGTGAGCCACCATGCGTGGCCGAGTGTGTACTTTCTTTTTCTTGTGACTGTTGGCATCCTGGGAGGCACTTGGGAAAGCTGGGACAATGGTACAGCTTGATTCCTCCTGGCAACAACCTGTATGAACAAGCAGAGATTTTCTTAGTCCCTAACACAGGCACCATCCCCATCCCATCACTTGGCTAGCATTCATTGTTAGTGTGGACTGCCTTAATCTGCTTCCAATGAGATGCCCTCTATCCAATATTGTAATAACTTGCTGGTACCCCTATTTGTAGGTTAGAGGAAAGTGCCTGAGACTTAGTGGCTCAGACTGCTTTTGACTTAAATGAAAAATATCATTCTCTCCTATGTGAGATTTATCACTGGTTTGGGGTTAAAAGTCTACCTCTGGCAAATACTTGCATTTTTTGACCAAACTCATCTTCATGCCGGAAATATAGGGCTCTTGAAGGAGCCCTGTGCTAAAATGGAGTCTTAAAGGCTTGGTTCGTGACTCGTTTTCCTTCTTCCCCAAAACATTCTCTTTGGTTTGTTCTACTGGGAGAAAATATCTCAGAGAGCTGACATGCAGTGGGTGGGTGGGTTGTGGGTGAGGTGTTAAGAGGGGTTTCCAGATCTAAGTGCAGACAGATTATTTTAGTGATTTTAGCATTGTGACGTAGGTTAGAAGGTAGAATTTAATTTTTTTTTTCTTTTTAACTAAAATAAGGCAGGTTGGTGTGTGTGTAGGGGAATGGCGGATAGTTGGAAGTGGCTCTTCAGGTCCTCTGCTGCTGTACTCAATATTTTAGGTGCTGCAGCAATACCTCAGCTTTGGGTAAGGGTAGGAGCCCGGGGGCTGTTGTGCAGGATCTGGAGGTAACACTGACTGTTCGTAACTGCAGCAGATTGTTTTGCGATTACATGTTTGCCACTGCTTTTTGCTAGTAAGGGTGAGGTGTCAATGAGCTATTTTTTAATAGAAAAACAATTACATGGCAAACGAGAATTCAAGACAGGTTTCAAAAGTGACCTAGTAGCCTAAATAACATGATTCTTTTACTTTTGAAAGATTTTCTAGCAGCACACGTGTTTGGAAAGCTGCTAGAATAATTGAATAATTCAGCACCTGAGGCTGGTGGATGATTCCTTGCAATTTGGCAGGAATGGGAGAGTCGGGAGCAGTAGTTGGCAAGGTGGGGAGTAGCCATATGAAGTTTTATTTCGGGAATCCTCCAGGTCAGTTCTCTGTTGGGTGACCAGGACATTTAGTAAAGCCTTTTGGTAAAGGATTGGGGGTGCTGGCTTTAGAAACATTACAGGGTGGGCAATGAACCTTTTTTCTCCCATCCTTTTCCATCTCTTGCCAAACTTTAACCTTGCAGTTCTCCATCCCTCATCAAATGCCATCCTCTGGGATCTGCCCACTGCCCTGTTTGCCTGACTCACCGTCATGCCTAGCATCTTTTGGGCACTCAGTCCTGTTTTTGGCCTCTTTACTTGGACATCATTTTAACTGTCAATCTTCAAACACCTTGCAAATCTCCTTAGAAATGTACTGTTTTCTCCCAGCTCTTTGGGAGGCCGAGGCGGGCAGATCAACTGAGGTGGGGAGTTTGAGATCAACCTGGCCAACATGGAGAAACCCTGTCTCTACTAAAAAATACAAAATTAGCCAGGGATGGTGGCGCATGCCTGTAATCCCAGCTACTTGGGAGGCTGAGGCAGGAAAATCGCTTGAACCCCAAAGGCGGAGGTTGCAGTGAGCCAAGATCATGCCATTGTACTCCAGCCTGGGCAAAAGGAGCAAAACTCCATCTCAAAAAAAGAAAGAAATGTGCTGTTTTTGGTGCCCTCTTGGATGAGATCCTACACGAGCCCTTAAGTTACATAATTTGGGAAAAATAATGTATGATGATATACTCTGGCACAGAGTAGACCTCCAATAAATGTATGTGAAGCAAACATATGCTTAATGCAGGTGCTGGAGATTAAAGGGTGGGCAGTCAGATGTGGTCTCTGCCCTCAGGACGGTCTGAGCTGGGAGGGAGGTAAATGCCAGTCCTCATCAATAAATGTATGATGGCCGTCCATGCTGCATACCAAGAACGGAAAGCACAGGTGTCAAGAGTTATACAACAGGGTGCCCTGACCTTGATTGAGAAGCCAGTGAAGAACGGTTCCTTGAGTATGCAATATGGAGATTAGTATCTAAGAGAAGCAGCAGTTAGCCGGGCAAAATGTGGGACATGAGGTGAGGTGGGGGCTCTGAGAATGGAGGACATAGGCCAGCGGGGAGCACTGGCCTAAGATGGGCTGGAGGAATAGGCGGAGCTCTCCTGTGTTCAGGATTTTGGTCAAGGGTGTTAAGCTGTGGGTCATACCTTCAAATTTTTGAAGATCCATCGGCTGTATTGGAGAGTGGACTGCAGGTCAGAGAGGAGGGCTGGGAGCTGGGGTGGTCTTCCAGGGATGAGGTGATGGTATTGAAGTGAGAGGGCAGTAGGAAGGGAGAGAAATGGATGAACCTGGGAGGTATTTAGGAGGAGAAATTAGCTGGGTGTGGTGAGGAGTTGGCTATGGGAGAGGGACGTTTCAATAACAGCTGTGAGTTTTCCGGCTTGCCGAGCTGGATGGAGGGTGAGACCATTCCCTAAGACTGGGGATGCTGGAGGAGAACCAAGGGTGAGGGAGGAGGGAGTTTGGGGTTCCCATGGAACATCCAGGGGAACATTATTCAGATAAGAAGTTAGGTCTGAGGGTCTGGAGCTCAGAGGATCTGCTTGAGTTGGAGTCATCAATCTTTTGGTAGTAATTGAAGGCATAGGTAGGTGTGAGGGCCCTTTGGACTACAGAGAAAGAAGAGAAGACAGAGTCTGAGAGGCTCCCAACATCCCCATTGCCACGTCACCACTGGTTGTGATGGGAGAAGGGAATTGGAGGGATTCCACAGAGCTCTCCTTTCCTCCCCAGCTAACATTTGTATTTAAAGGTGATTTTTCTGGGGGCAGAGTTCTTAAATGTAGAGAACTGGCTCTAGTGATGTAAGTTTCAGGCAAGAAGGAGAGTAGTGAGGGGCAGTGAGGAGGTGGGGAGAGGTCCTTTGTCCCATGGAGGGGGCAGATCTACCTCAAAGAGTAACTCTGCATCTCATGTGATGTGCCAGTGGGTGTCATAGGGACAACAGACCAGGCCAGGCTTTTTGTTATGTTCTGAGTCTGGGCAGTTAGTCCTCAAGTAGCCAATGTGACCATGAATGACAGGCCCGAAAATGTCCCCAGGTGGATCAGTCTCTGGTAAAGCTGCGATCTGAACTGAGTGGGCCTGACTCTAAAGTTCATTCTCTTTCTATTGTCTGCGCAGCCTGCTCATCAAGCTGATTTGTGTGCAGGGCCAGGTAGATGGGTATAATAAATATCACACCAAAAAAAAGGGGGCACTGGAAGCCCTTCCATGGTGTCCCACATGTCCTAATTCTTCAGAGCAGAAGATAATGAGGGCATGGCTGGTGTGTGTAAACGTGAGAGCTGGGCTTTTGAGATGTGGAGTAAAAAAGCATCAGTGCCCTTCACTAAAACCAGAGTGGCAGGATATTGCCAACTTTCCTTTGAAACTCAACACACACATTGGTTCTAAACTTGTAGGAGGTGGCTATTTAGTTCCCCTCAACATTTCCTGGGTATTGATATTTCCACATTGCGGTCGCAACAAGTTAAAGAGGCCTTGTCAATTGTGTGCACTCTCCCCGGGAAAAAGGTTTCTTTCTTTGCATGGTATTTATAATTTAAGAGTTTGGCTGCTATACTTCAGCTGCTGGAGAGCAAGGGAGGAGTGTGTGTAGCAAAGTGTGTGTGCGTGTGTGTGTGCACGTGCGCACGCATGCTTGTGCTTTTTCCTACTTGCTGTTACATAGAATGAAGTAGCAATACAAAGGAGTAGGAAATCAACTACAGATCAGGTGCAGGCAGTTAATGGACGTAAGTGAAAATAGGTAAGTTTGATCCAGTTGGCAGTGATGGTACTGTGCCATAGGACAGGGCACGCCCTGCCCTAAATCATTCAAAATTGGTGAAATACTGCATTGTCTATTACATGCCTAGAGGTTGGTCTCACCCTCCCCCACACCTCCACCTGTACCAATTTTCAACCCTTTGTAGCTCGATGGGTCCTATAGATGGAATGTTTTGTGTCCACCCGAATTCATATGTTGAAATCTTAATCCCTAAGGTGGTGATAGTAGGAGGTGGGGCCTTTAGGAGGTGATAGGGTTCTGAGGATGGACTCTCATGAATGGGATTAGTGTCCTGTGAGTTCTGAGAGAGCTTCCTTCCCTCTGGTCTCCACTATGTAAGACTATAATGAGATGCCATCTGCAAGCTCAGAAGAGGGCCCTCACCAGGAGGGCCCAACCATGCTGGCACTCTGATCTTGGACTTCTAGCCTCCAGAACTGTAAGAAATAAATTCTGTATAAGCCACCCAGTCTGTGGTACTTTTCTTATAGCAGCTGCAGCTAAGACAGGGGCCACTTCAGAATGCAGGCTGAGCAGTTTTCTCCTCTGGGCACTGTTAAACCTTGATTCTCAGAAGAAGGCCTGTGACTCACATCACATACACTACACTAAGCTTTAATTCCTTTCTGACATTGCCATGGAGGCAGGATAACTCCGGGCATGTGCATGGGGCTAAGGAGTGCCACCCACTGGCCTGGTTCCATTCCCCAGGGTGCTAGTTAGGATCCTTGGGTTGCAAGCGACAGGAATTGACACTGCCTGGCTAAAGCCAAAAGAGAATGCGTTAGAAGGATACGAATGATTCGCAGACTCCAAAGGATAGCAGAGGCAACAGGCTCCGACAAGTGTAGGCTGGGGCTGCTTCAGGGATGCAGGCAGCAGGCAGCAGAGATAGGCAGGTCTCTTAAGTGGCCACACCTGGAATTAACGCTTTTTTCCCTTCTCTATGTGATTATGTTGGAGAAGCAGAGGCCCAGGATAGAAGTGGGAATACTGTGCTTGCTGGTGTGCCTTGGCTGGAGAAGGGCAGGGCACTTTGATCAATTGTCTGATGAAGACTGCACACAGTTGAGGGGGCTAATTCCTTAAAAGGAAGTTGAGGTGCTATTTTATAAGAATGGGTGTCGAGTGGCTGAAAAGCAACAAATGTTCACCACAATCTACTAGTGACATCTTGTGGGCCGTAATCAATGACTGGTCTTTCTTCGAATCTGGAGGCTCTGTTGGCTCTTTAGCCTCACAGAGATTTGTTCAGCCTGCTTGCTTAAGGAACAGATAGATGGAGTGGGGCAGTTGCCAGAAAATGGAATTTTTTTCTAAAGCTCTATTGCTTTGTTGCTCATATGTGCGGAAAAGACTCGAACAATCCTATATATGGAGATAGAGTTAGATAGTTGGATTCAGAGTGAATTACAGCTCCAGCTCATGCTAACTTCCTCCCAATCCATCAAGAAAACTCTTGACAGGAGGACGGGGAGGGAGGGGTGAAGGCTGCGTGCACAGCTCCCTGTTGCTGCCAGGTCAGTCTTCACACGTGCTCTCTTCTGATACTTTGAATTTTACACTTGAAAAATAATTTTTTACAGGGATTTAAGTCAGAAAAAGGAGGACCTGAAAATCCATGTGTCAGGAGAACAGGGAAATTACTGGCAAACTGGTGTATCTGCAGATTCACTTCTCTTGTATAATTGCCTGTAAGATTAAAAAACAGTGGATGTAGATTTACCTTATCTGCTGAAGTCATGCAAAGAATTAATTTCATCACAGACTGAGAAAGTGTGGAAAAATTGGCAGTCGCTAACGCAGATTTGTTCATCCAGTTCAAAACCTGTGAGGCCAGCAGGCATGGTTCAGTAACTAGCTAAATCTGTAGCCTCTAGTCTGATTTGGGGCTTTGTGGAACTTTGGGACCCCCACAATTGGAACACAATTTGCTTTTTTAGCATTAAATTTTCGAAGATGCTGGCCCCCTTCTCAGATCCATGATTATAATGGACTCTCAGAAATTAACATTTCATTGGAGAGATCTAATTTACTAGGCCCTCTGCTTGCTTTTGAGAACACAACCAAACCCTGTAATAGAAATACCTTAGTCTGTCCACTAAGAGAATGTTGTGGCCTGTTCAGGAGGTCATGAATGTAAGGAGGATGCAGAGTCCCAGGCAACCAGTTTATTGGAAAATCGCTCTAGGAGGGATTAGAGGATGTTTTAAGCTGCTTACAGTATTTTTAGGAATGAGGGTGAAAGATGCTATTTGCATGCAAAATAATCTCATCAAGGAATTTTTTTTCGTTTTAACATCACATTTATATAATGACATCTTGTAGCCAGCTGCTCTCACCCATCTGGCAACTTAAAGATTTCCTTTTAGTTTCTTTGATATAGAAATTACCTACCATTAGGTCTGCCACTGGGCCTATTTAATTGGTATTAAAAGAAAGCATCTCGTTTGCCAGATATGCTGTGGTTTCTGGCGGAAGCTGTGAGTGACCAGCAAATCTCTGCTCCAGAGTTACTGAGAGAATGCAATTACCTTTCTGTGTTCTCCCGAGGCTTTAGGAACTCAACTTATGAAAAGGATAACTAGCTTGTTGCTATTTCATGTGTGAAATTTTAATGAATTACTGGCAATCTAATGGTTTTCTTTCTTTAAAAAAAAACCCCAAAAACCTATTTTAGAAATTTTAATAGCCCTAATGAGAATTTTTGATTAGTGTGTCATTCTCATCCGTTGCCGTTGATGGATTTCTGTTTTTTGTAGAGATGTTATTTACGCCCTCTGGGAGTTTTTATTTTATAATTAGAATGCTCTGTAAGCCTTACAGGTATGCTTCAGTGAATGCTCCTATGTAAACACAAATCTTTTTAGTCCTTAAAGGTAATTACATCTGACAATGGTAAATGCCAGGATGCTTATTTAAAGAAGGGGAAGGTTTTCAGAGTGTGTGTAGGGGGAGGCCTTTCAGATGCTTTACAATATTATATGAGCTCTTTTCCTATAGACAGCAGGTATAAGCCTCAGAGGCTAAACTAAGAGAAATCTGCTTTTAATGCAAAGCGGGAGACTAAAAATAGATGCTAATCTTCCTTTGGTGGTCTTTTTCTCCTTCTCCCACCATCAGAGTTCAGGGCGTTATTTCTCTAGAGTCTGTTTGCAGCTGTCTTCCTTGTTCAAATCAGTTATTCCATAATCACCATGTGGGGGCTTCTCCAGAGACTCGGTCCACTGCAGTGCAGGGAATATTCTCCATTAGTGTGATGAGATTGCCATGGAGACAGATAAGCTAGTGTCAGGTCTTGCCTAGTGTTGGGGATTTACAGTCCCCGGACGTGTTTGTGAGCCGGACGGTGTAGTTACCAGGACGCTTCTGGAAGTCATTTTCTCGGCCCTTTGGAGGGCAGTGGTGTTGGAAAACCAGCTCTTGGTTCCTCTCCGGGCAGGAGCTGTGCTGCTTTAGTTACTGCGTGTTGCGGCTTTGTTCTTCTCCGTTGAAATGGCTGCTGTAAAAAATAATCCTGACTGCCTGACCTTTAGAATATAAACTGAAAAGAACTGGTTGTTTAGATGTAGCTTTGTAGGAGACATGTTAATGCTTTGATTGAGAGAATTGTTCGAGAGAAACCACAAAGTCTGCTGTAGGTTTCAAATACTGTTTTAATAATAATAAAAATAAACCTGAAAGGGACTTGCATGGCTATACCATGTTTTATTTTTGGAACTGAGCTCCAGCCACAAAGTTATTGTGAAGATCTCAGAAACAAAAATCACAGAATAAGTAAAAATAGTAATTTATCTGCCAAGCCTACAAAGTTGCAAATTTGTCAGGGAGAGGAGGGGATAAGAGATGGACTTTAAACAATATTGCCTTTTGTGCTTTTTACATATGCTATCTTCATTTATCTTTAGAACAACCCTGTGATAAAGGCATTGTTATTTCCTCTCCTTTACAGAAAGTAAACCAAGAGAGTAAGCAGGAGATGGGCTTGTGATTAATGAGACCTGTTTAAAGGTACAATGTGGCTTTAGCGTCCCGCCATAGCACTGGAGATGACGGAGTCTCTTGACTACTTTCACAGTGCCTTGTAGCAGCATTGGCTAACTTGCTGGATCTCTGCCATCTGGGACAACCTTTCTACTTGGTGATGCTGTAATTCCTTAATGGGAGAAGAGGGCAGCTTTAGGGGAAGTCAGGCCTGTGACTTTGGTTAGAACAGATCACTTGCTGCTAAGGTTATAGAAGTCTATCCCCGGCCCCTGCCCACTCAGCTGAATCAAAACACACTGGGCAGCTCCTTAGCTCACCCTAGCCTCATGATACCGTTGCCTCTTTGGCCATTTGAAACCAAAGAACACAGGGAATATGTCTCTTCCAGATGTTTTTGTATCTTACCTCTTTACTTGGAGTGAGTTGGCCTGTGGATAATATGACCATGTTCTGGTTGGTGTCTGGTCTAGTATAGCTAAGAATTTCATCTTTGTCATGCCTAAGCTGGAAGATTAAATTCATACTGTACTGGATTGCCCTGTTCCCAAATTTCAGAAGCTAGAGCTCAAAAATTAGAGATACTGTCACAATCCAAGAAGAGGAAGGGTATTTACCAAAGTGTTAGTGGTGAATTTCTCTGGGGAAGGAACAGAATTAGAAGGGAGGGGTGAAGGAGGACTTTCAAGTTTTAGTTGTATATTCCACATTGCTTGAGTTGTTTATGTTAAGAATGTATCCTGAATTATTTATGTGGTTAGAAAATCTATCTATCTATCTATCTATCTATCTATCTATCTATCTATCTATCTATCTATCTGTCTGTCTGTCTATCTATCTATCTCTATCTATCTATCTATTTCTATCTAATATGTTTAAGAAAAAAAAAAGAACATGGTACTGCTTTTATAGCCCATGGATTTAGCAGACTGTAGAGAATATAGATCCTTTAATTGGATGAAATCCAGTCTGCACACTAAGGTTGTTGTGTTGATGGATATTTTAAGCCAGGAATTGGAACTGAATGAAATATTGATTTGGTTCAGGTTCAGTTCAAAGGCTACTCTGATATTCTGGTTTTGTTTCAGGTCAATAATTTTAGAAAAACTGCTTAAGTATAGCACAGTCTTGTTGGAAAAGGCAAAAGGGTTGGCTTAATTTTGTATTCAGCAAAGTAATAGTTTATTCTACGTTTTGCTTCAAGTTGCTGCTTCAAATGGAACTGTGATACAAAAGTGAAAACGTTGGCTGTTAATTTTACTTAACACGGAGGCCCCATGTTGTATTTTGTGGTTATTCAGTGAGATAATGGAGTCATAAGCAGCAGAACTAAACTATGACAGTGTTTTGTTTATATTGAGATAAATGTGTACAGTGTTCAGGTGGGTTCCTTGAAGCATGATATATATTGTTAATGAAGCCACAGATTGAGATCTCAGTTACTCTATTATTTATTTTTATTTATTTATTTATTGAGACAAAGTCTCGCTCTTGGTGCCCAGGCTGGAGTGCAATGGCACTATCGTGGCTCACTGTAACCTTCGCCTCTCGGGTTCAAGCGATTCTCGTTCCTCAGCCTCCCAAATAGCTGGGATTACAGGTGTGCACCTCCACGCCCAGATAATTTTTGTATTTTTGTACAAATACTGAATTTTGTATTTTTGCTAGAGATGGTATTTCGCCATGTTGGCCAGGCTGGTCTTGAATTCTGGCCTCAAGTTTTCTGCCCGTCTTGGCCTGAGCCACTGTGCCCCGCCTTCTATCACTTATTTTTGAAAAACTCTCTGACTCAACGCAGTTTTCCTGGGGAATTTTTACAAAATGGATTTTGTGGGCTGAGAACTGGGGTGAGGCTTGGAATACTGCAGACACTCTGACTACTGACTGCAGCAAGATGATTGTGGTGTTGATGGTAAACACTGTGATGGAAAAGTATGTTGGGTTTGGTTTTGCTTTCCAGGAAGATATTTGGGAGACTCAATGGGGCCAGTAGTTTTCTTAGAATCCTTTTTATGCACTTTATGTCTTTGATGTTCTTGTTGGAGACAGCCACTGGCCAGCTTGCGTGCTGTACCTTTTCCATCAATTTGGTTGTCAAATTTGGCAATTCTTCCTTTGAAGGCCCCAACAAATGCTACTCTGCAGACTGAGAAGTCGTAGGTAGGATCTCTGCGAGATAGTCTAGATTGGCTGCATTTCTTGCCTAAGACTACCTGATATCAGAGTAGATTATTCTATTTGAACTTTCCAACAGAGCCAATTAATTCTGGCTTCCTGGGGGAGACAGTGGTATTGAAATGTGAGCTTTTGCAGCTCTAGTCTTGGATCCAGGGCTACCCTCTCTTCTGACCTCAGATTCAGAGATTCTTGAATTCAGAGGATTTGAGCCTTACAGTGTTCTATCGAACAATGCCAGTGTGTTTCTTTACTTGGCTGTTTCTATTAATGAAACAGTGACATAATTAATTCATAATTAGGATGCCTTAGAGGTCTGTTTCCTTTTTAATCAATCACTAGAGAGAATATGACTCTAGTAAAGCCCCAGGATATTCCTCAACTAAAGCAAAATGAATGTAAAGAATTCAGGCATCTCTGCATGTTGGAGTAGCTTGGAATCAGTTTACTTCAGGGATGCATCTTGAGAGGGGAGATTTTACACAGTTCTCTTTTTTCTTAGACTTGTTTTGGCCAATTCACTAAGACCTTTCTTATCAAATAGAAAGAACACAAACTGTAACCACACAACAACCCTTTATTGTGTCCTCTGTGTATTTTTCACCAGGATTGGTTATTTTTAGTACTCCTCCTAGAGGGTTTCATGCTCAATTTCTTTAATCCCCAACTCTGCTCGGCTATGTTTTACAGGAGAAGCTGTGCCTGAGGATGAACAGATCAGTGCCAAGGACCAGAAGAACCTGGAGCCTTGTGATAACACCCCCATCATAGACAATATTGCTCCTGTTGTTGCTGGCATCTCTACAGAGGAGAAAGAGAAGTATGATGAAGAGATCTCTAGTCTCTACAGACAACTGGATGACAAGGTCTGTGGCCAGAGATTTATAGTTCTCACTGCGCTACAAAGATGAAAGAGGGCAGTCCCAGCTCCCTATGGAGCTGATGTAGGGCTACAGCCTGATCTTTATGTCTGGTTTTCTAATACCTACCCTAGCACTTTAATGGTGTAGACTCAGGGAGCTTGATTCATGTGGATTGGAAATGTTAAAGGGAACTTGACTGAAAGAGCAGTGTGTTGGCCTAGACAGACAGGCAGTTGTTACTTAGAGTCTTGTCTTCCAGAAATTGGACTGGGCTGATTACTGCATGAAAGGCGGGGTGTGTGAGTGTCTGTGATCTTTAAGTCTCCTTTCCTTTCTTCTCTTCACCTCTTGGAAACTCCAGCAGTAGCCTCAGCTAGGGGCAAAGGTGGTGACTCCCAAAATTCAAGCATGTACTTTAATCATATAGCTATAAGGCTCTGGGATGAGAAACAGATAGTAGTGTGGTCTGATGGCTTTACCTAATTGGTGAAGCTCTTTTCACGGATATATTCTTGAATGAAGTAGTTTGAACATGCTAATTGGGGATGTCCAATTTTATGACAAGCTTTTAGGACTCAAATAGTCACGTAAATGCACAAGTTGGCAAAGAGGAAAAGAGGTGTTGGATAACACTGGGAGAACCAATTAAAGGTTGGGTTAGGAATCCCAGAGGCATGAGAATTAAATTGATGTTTTATATGATTTTGGCATGTTGCCCTTGGAATATTCTAAATCCTTTCAGTTCAGTTCATTTCATCAAGGTTGCTGATATTTTTAGTCTGATTTAATCTTTTCTATTGTGGTTCAGCTCAGAGTGCTTAGGGACACCTCTGGCTTGTGTGAAACAGCTTTGTTATGTTAACATTGCCATTAATCTTACAGGCCTCTCTCTTTAGGGTAAAGCTCAGAGTCTGGTATAACCTTTGCAAGCTGAATGTGACTGATCGCCTTAAGGAAGCTAGTTCTGCTTGTTTGTGATTCCAAGAGCTTGCACTATAACCACAGCATTATTCTGGGGTCATCCTACCCTTCTGAAAACACATTTAATAAAATATTCACACCCATGAGATGAGTTACTTGCCCTTTAGGCTCCAAGCATACCGTTATCTTCCATTTCTGTCTATGTATTTTATGCAAAACTTCAAAGAGAAAAAAATAGATCAATAGTAAGTTAACAGTATATGCAATTTCTTGATTTCTCCAAGGAATTGCTATTGTTTAAACAGTAAAGAACATTAGACCATATGCATTTTTTTCTAATTTTAGAACTGATGGGCTCATTTTTAGTAATCGCAGAGAATCCTGGGTGAGAGGGTGAGAAGCTGTTTCTGTGCTCAGTTCTCTATGAATAGACGCCTGCATGGCGGAATCGGGATCATTTACCTTGGCAGCACAAGGAACTTTCATTGATCCAAGAGAGAGACTTTAGAGTCTCAAATCCAGCATACAAAATGTAGTGATTAGGACAGAGAGATGAAAATGCCATGTCCAAGGCATTCAGTTGGTAGCTGAAGAGCTGGCTTGAGAGTCTCCATTTCCTGATGGTCAGCCTAGGCCATTTTGTTATGTCATTTTCCTACAGCATGTGCTTTGAAAATTCTGTAAGACCCACTGTTCGAGGCTAGTATTTGTGGTCCATCGCACCATGATGCTGAGAGATGTGGGAGAGGACTGAGCCTAGAAACCTCAGCCTTAGGGGGCACCAGAGCTAATGGTTTGCCCTCAGTGACCCTTCCCATAGACTGCCTGATTATGTCTCACCAGCTGTCATTCTTAGGGGTCTTCCTCTGAAATGTTCTAGGAAGCACTTCCATGTTTCTGTTGACGTAGGTGGTTTGATGCTTGAAGAATACATGACGTGGGATATGGCCCCTTCTTAGTTTACCGAAAGGTAGAACAGGAGGTATTTAGGTATGGGTGAGACACTAGCCCAGGCTGGTTATGTGACTTACCCAAGGGTATATCACACACAGGCAGCAGAGCTAGGATGAGGTTATATATCTTCTGACTCCCACCCGGTGCTCTTCCCATTTCGCCCTCAGCCCTTTAAATGAGGACCTAGTCCACCTCAGTGAATCTATTTAGGGTGTGGAGGGAGAAAGACCACACGGTTTCCTCCCAGTTGCCCTTTCTGTCCCTCCGTACTGCCCCACCAGGGCTCCAAGCACAGGTACTCTCCCGAGGCCATGCTGTATGATGGGCAAGCATGCGCTGTGGAGTCAGACCTGTGACAATGACACTGAGACCGGGGCAGATCTGTGACAATAATACTGAGTCCTGGGCTGGTGCCTGGCTCCGCTGAAGGTGCTTTTCTCAACTGTATTGTGGGACTCATGTCTGTTACTTCGAAAGGTTGTGGTGAGGATTAAAAGTTTCCAGTACATTGCAGGTGCCCAGTAAATATTAGTTTCCTTCTTTCTCCTGGGCTGGACTGGGCTCTGCTTACTTCTGTGTGTGGTGTGGAAGGGGTGAGGTGCCAAGGCGGCCACCAGCAGAGATACAATGTGAACAAGTTGGTGCTGACACTCCCTGTCTCTTAGTCCCTGTCCCTCTACACTACTGCTCTGCTCTTGGAGATCCTGACATGAACCAAGCTTAAATAGAAATGAAAGTTGATTATTTTTATGCAGATTGCCATCGCAACAAAAACATCTTTATAATTAAAGGTGACCAGTGACCTGTTGACAACCAGGGTTGACCAGTTCCTCATTTATAAGGGTGTGCATGTTATTTTGTTTTATTTATTTATTATTATTATTATTATTATTATTATTATTATTATTTGAGATGGAGTCTCGCTCTGTTGCCCAGGCTGGAGTCCAATGGCACGATCTTGGTGCACTGCAACCTCCACCTCCCAGGTTCCAGCGATTCTCCTGCCTCAGCCTCCTGAGTAGCTGGGTCTATAGGCGCACACCACCACACCCAGCTAATTTTTGTATTTTTAGTAGAGATGGGGCTTCACCATGTTGGCCAGGGTGGTCTTGATTTCCTGACCTCATGATCCACCTGCCTCGGCCTCTCAAAGTGCTGGGATTACAGCCCTGAACCACCATGCCCGGCCGCATTATTTTTTAATTTTTGAGATGGGGTCTGTTCTGTTGCACAGGCTAGAGTGCAGTGGTGAAATCACAGCTCACTGCAGCTTCAACCTTCTGGGCTCAAGCCATCCACCTGCCTCAACCTCCTGAGTAGCTGGGACTACAGGCACATACCACTACACTCAGCTAATTTTTTTGTTTTTTGTATGTTTTGTAGAGACAGGGATTTGCCATGTTTTTCAGGTTGGTCTCGGACTCCTGGGCTCAAGTGATCAAGCTGCCTTGGCCTCCCAAAGTGCTGGGATTATAGGCGTGAGGCACTGTACCTGGTCTCATGTTATTTCATGTATAAGAAAATTCAAGTATAAAATACTTTCTGAAAAGTACTTTAAAATCTGTTATCCATGGACTAGATCTTTAGAGCCAGCATCAGAGTGAGCATGCTTATGCATGTTCTAAGAGATGCAGTTGAATGTGTAGATATAAGCACAGCTTATTATTCTGGAAGTTTTAAAAGACTTTTAAAAAAAATCACAGTGGATCTCATTAATTCCTTAGGTAAGTTGCCCTAATAAAGGGTAAATGTAGTTTGGAAAATGTCTGTGATACAAGTGATCCACGTCTTCTGTAATATCATCCTTGTTCTTCATCCTTCCCAGGTGGGGCCAGGGGCCCTTGGTTTTTCACTGTACCTTAAAAATCACTGCATCCCAGCTTGTCAACTGTTGGGAGGAAGCCTGCATCTTCAGGCTTTGAAATGAGCACAGTGTAAGGACAGAGTTCACTCCATTTCTCTCCTCTCATGGTTTATATCACTTGTAGTGCTTGTCCATTTGTCCCAGGAGAAGAGATGGTGGCTCTCCAATGGTAAACTCTTTGAATCCTTTATGCTAAGTTGTTTAATATTTAAGTGCTCAGGAACATAAACACAAATCGTTCCTGGTAACTGACATGCTAAGTTTATAAAGTAGAAGAGAAAATATATCTACAGAATAGTCTTCTAGTTGTAGAAGTGCCAGTTTTTGGAGGTTTCATTCTGATATAATTTCCCTAACTCACCCGCCAGAAATATGATTTGTGCAGGAAAATAGAACCATTAAAGAAACATTGGTGTAAAGAGTTCAGTAGAAAAAGGATCTCTTTGAGCAGAAAAGCGAAGCCAAATGATATTCTACATAAAGGACAAGGAGATTCGAATGCTTTATGGCTGATTTTAGAATTTTCTTTCTCCATGGAATGCATTAGTTTGTGACATTAAATTAACATGATTCAAAGGTATGCATAGATACCACCAAACAGGCTGGGGAATATCCTGTGGAACATTGAGGTTCTGTGACCCAGGCCCTTAAGTTTGGGTTGGATTTCATCTGTGGAAAAGGCAAAAGGCACAGTACAGGGTGTGTTTTTCTGGGCTGCTGATGAAAACACCTAGGCAGGACCTGGCACGAAGAAGTGCCCAAGGATGCTCAATTGAATCTGACTCTGTCTGTTGTTTAGACCCTCGAAGGCAGGTTGTTATCTTCCCAGGCTATGTTTTAAATTTTATTTGAAGTCGTGAAAATAATGCAACGAAGACTGTGTTTTTTATGTAGTTAGCCGTCATCTGCCTGCTGCTTAGCCTGCACTGGGGGTGGACCGAGTCTAAGGGGAGGTGGGGAGAGATAGGCAGCAAATACCCTTGCTTTTGTGGCAGCAACACCTAGTGGCAGAAAATGAGAGAGAGAAGAGAGAATTTGCCTTTCCCACTTCAGTGACAGCCGAGAAAGTAAGCATGAATGCTTCTGCCCCTCAGCTGCCCTGAGGTTTTTTTGTTTTTTGGTTTTTTCGTTTGTTTGTTTTTAAATTGTTAAGAAAATTAACTTCCAGTCGAGAGGGAGGTCTTCCAATGCCAAATCTCCAGTTCATGTTTCTCCGGTTTGAAGTGGAAACGTTGGCTCTCCCTACGGATCCGGTGGTAGCACTCCTGCTTACTGATGTGTTTGACAAGATTTGGAACAATAACATATGATAGTGCAGCTAGATAGAAATTCACTCCTTTATTTTTTGAATTAGGAATTTCACTCTTAACATCTTTGAATTGGGAGGGATATCTCTAACGTCCCTTTCAGTTCCCAAACCCTAGATCTCTGATTTCTCAATGAGCAGGAATTGAGTTGAATGTGCAGGGTATTTTATTTCCAGAATATTCAGCTGTTTCATCTGCTGAGAAAGGTGGGTGAAGAGGTATTTTAACTGAATGAGATCTCGGAACCTGTCTGTTTTCTGTGCAGCAACGCCACACCATTCCTTCCTTCTTATTAGCAAGCTTATGGTAGCCACCTGTCATTGAGAGACTGGGATATCAAAAATGACATAACTAACAACAACAACAAAAAAATGATGTTTTGTTTCAGGATGATGAAATTAACCAGCAGAGCCAGCTGGCTGAAAAGCTGAAGCAACAGATGTTGGATCAGGACGAGGTAAAGAATGCAATATATTTTTTTCCCACAAAGTTCTTCTATTACTCTTTGTTGTTGATGTTTATTCCAGGAATCTAATTGGCAAAGAAGCTTTTCATAATCACAGAATCATGGGGAAATTTCTTGGTAGATTTCCCTTCACTGCCTCTTACAAGCTGATTATCACTGAATTTAGAAAATACATGTCTGACTTTCAAAAACCCCTGATGTTTTGAGATTGAGTAGCCAGTGGCTACACTTTGTCCTGGAAGGGCAGAGACCTTTGGTTGATTGATCAGGCAAGGATGATCCTTTTTTATTTTTATTTTTTTTGAGATAGGGTCTCTCTGTTGTCCAGGCTGGAATGCAGTGGTGCAATCATGGCTCACTGCAACCTCCAGGGCTCAAGTGATCTTCCCGCGTAAGACTCTCAAGTAGCTAAGACTGCAAGAGTGCGCCACCATACCTAGCTAGCTTTTTAATATTTTTAGACAGAGTTTCTCTATGTTGCTAAGGGTGATCTTGAACTCCTGGCCTCAAGCATGCCTCCTGCCTTGGCTCCCAAAGCACTGGGATTACAGGTGTGAGCCACCACACCTGGCCTTGGGCAAGGATGATTCTGCCTCCAAATACCCACTATACTGTGTCCTGTTGTTTGAGTCCTACTTCAGTTTTGCAATCAGCTGGCTCAGATCTTTGATATACACCATGTTCTCCTGCTGTCCTGTAGGGATACACAAACAAAAACAAAAATAGAAGGTAGAGGAGGGGAAGGCAAAGAGAACGGGGCCCGAGTACTGCGTCAGCATGTATTTAATACACTAAAAAGGAGGCAAATTGTTTTCAGTCTCTCCCCAAAGGCATTCAGTTCTTCAGTAAGTGTTTTTATTACACTGTGTTTTGCCAAGTATTTTACAAACAAGAACCTAAGCAAAGGATAGCCAGCCAACCTATCAAACATGCACAATTAATAATTCCCTTGCTGAGGACCGTTTAAGTGTTGTTCTCTTTTGTGCTTTAAGTTGCTTTCTGCTTCGTTGCTGAAATGCTATGGATTGAATCCCACTGTGCAATGACAGCAGGTGCCTGGGTTCCTGTCCTCAGTCCCAGGCCTCTGTAGGCATAAAGGACTCTGTAACCATTTCCTTCCTCTTTGTTCCTCTCCATCTCGTTAGGGCAATGATTACCTCCCCTGCCCAAACACTTCCCTTGGTAGGGAGACAAGCTACACTTTTATAATCAGGTGAACCATATTTCCTTGTTCTCTCTCTCTTAGCTATAGTCGAGGCCTTCCATTTGCCTGAGTTTCCTGCCCTCTACCTCCCATTCTACTCCAGTTTCCCCCACATTGGCACAGCTGCCTGAGATAAACTTTCCTTCTTGTTACTGTTAAAACTCCTTAACATTTTTATTTTTCTATACTATCAAGGCAGTATCTGTTCAATATAGGAAAACCAATGTAGGAACAAAGAACGAAAGTGTTGGCAAGCCCAGAATTCGCTTTTAACTAATGATAATGTTTGGGGTACATCCTTCTATATCTTCATGATGGATGTTAAAAAAAGGTGACCGATTGCTCTTGTACACTGTTTTAGTTGATTGTGAAGTCAACCCGTTTACAATGTGAAATCCTGATAACATTTAAAAACTATTTAAGTGTTATTCCTTGTCATTTCCTTGGAAATGACTCAGATCTTTTGTTTGTTTGTTTATTTATTTATTTATTATTTAGATGAAGTCTCAGTCTGTTGCCCAGGCTGGAGTGCAGTGGCATGATCTTGGCTCACTACAACCTCTGCCTCCCGAGTTCAAGCGATTCTCCTGCCTCAGCCTCCCGAATAGCTGGGATTATAGGTGTGCACTACCATACCCAGCTATTTTTTTTTTTTTGTATTTTTAGTAGAGATGGGGTTTTGCCATGTTGGCCAGGCTGTTCTTGAACTCCTGACCTCAGGTGATCCATCTGCCTCAGCTTCTCAAAGTGCTGAGATTACAGGCATAAGCCACTGCGCCTGGCCCCATCCTTTGCTTAAAATATGGAATAGCTATAAAATACAGTGATTTTTGATGTGTAATTCATTCTTTGAGTTAAGGGTATACAGCTATAAACTAACAACAACAACAACAAAAACAACATATGAAAAACAACATACAAAACAAAACACATGCACACAAAACAGATTTTTGCAATGAGAACATATCTGTCTTTTTCTTTTTTTTTTTTTATCGTCTGGACCATACAGTGGGGTTTCCCATCATCCTGAACTTTTCCAACTTGTTTTCTTATATCTGGCTTTTAAATTACTTACTTTTGGATACAGCATAGAACATAAACATTTGAACATTAGATTCACAAGTTCCATGCCATCTCATTTCCCCAGCTTTTAGCTTCCACAAGAAGAGATTATGAGAAGATACAGGAGGAGCTGACACGTCTCCAGATTGAAAATGAGGCAGCCAAGGATGAGGTGAAAGAAGTTCTCCAGGCCCTGGAGGAGCTGGCTGTCAATTACGACCAGAAATCACAGGAAGTGGAGGATAAGACCCGGGCCAATGAGCAGCTGACAGACGAGCTGGCCCAGAAAACGGTTGGAGCATTTGTGTCTAGGGGGTGGGACTTCCTTGGCTGCCATTCCTGTACTCATATTGATATTCATTGACAGACATGGTATAAGGAGGCAGTAGCTGAATAGTTATTCAGTGTTAGATGCATTCCCTGAGGTCCCTCCAACAATTGAAATACTTCATGCAAGTGACTTGTTCACTCATCCTGGAACTGCACATCATGACTGTTTTATATCCAGAGAGTTGATAACATTAGTGGGGATGCTTTGTGGGAATAGTCACAAGAGTGCAGACTTTGGAGCCAGAAAAATCTTAGTTACAAGTCTGACTTCATAACTCTTAGACCTTAGCTGAGACAGTTAAGCTTCGTGAGTATTCATTCCCTTATCTGTAAAAATGGTGATGATAACATGCTGCTTGCATGGTATAAGGATTAGTGACAGTTTATGTAAAGCACTTAGTGCAGATCTGTGCATATGCTACAGTATCAATACATACATCTCAAAGCATTGCTACTGGCAAGAGTGGGGTCCCATGGAAGGTATGGACTTCACTCTTCTTGCTTATACCCTCCTGAATGAATTCCATTCCCTCCAGTCAGCTTTTTGTTCTGGCTGTTACCTTCAGGAGCCTGGAACTAAGCTGCCCTTGTTTGTTTGTTTGCTGTTCTGTTTTAAGCCAGTGCTTCAGCCTGCGCATTCCCTTTTTTCCAGATTCTCCAAATGAAAGACGCCATAGGTTCTGCAGTGAGCTAGCGGTAGCAGGAGCAGTGAGTGTTTGGCATGGCGGGGTGGGATATGTCCTTTTCTACCTGGAAAATGGGTGGTGGAGAAGCTGACTGGCTCTAACCTGCTGTCCTTAGTACCTCTACCCAATGGCCTGGTGTCCTGGGCTTGTGCCCAGCCTGCCTTGTGGAAAGCATCCAGTTTAAAAAGAAGTAGCAGATGGCACAGGAGAATGCTGATCTGCCGACTGTGAGGCTGACAGGAAATGCTCCTCACGGCATACATTCAGCTGCATGGAGGAAGACTTTTCTAGCAGCTTCCCAAGATGGGGACTACTGCCTCTGAGGATTTTAAAAACAAGATGACATAAGCAGTTGGCAATACCAAACAAAATAAAACAAACTCATTCCAAAGTCACTTAGGAAAGGGGGCGACTTAGATTTCCTCTGCTTAGTGTTTTCTATCGGATTATTTTAATTAGTCCTTCATATTACTTGCTTCTTAAAACAATGAAACATTTTTCAAAATACAGTTCTTCATTTGCCATGAAACCAAAGTATTACTAGATTGGTGTAGAAGGCTACTAAAATTAGACAGATTGTTTAAAAATGCTCTAGCTGCATATGGGAGAATTTTATAAATAGATAACTGTTTTCCTGATGTTGAACGTTAGTTAAGAATACATACCTTTTGGCAAGATGCATGAAAGATGAAAAAGAGATGAGTTTATTAAAGTTTGACAAGAAAATAGAGCTTCTGCTATATAATAAGAAACCAACTATTTGTTGGTTTTTAATAAGTAACCTATTGTTGGTTTGTAATAAGTAACCTAATTTAGAAAAAAGATGAAGAGTGTTTAATTCAGCTTCACTCTGAAAATTTGAAGACTTTTTTTTTTTGAAGTTGTTTTCTAAACTTATTAAACTACCTCTGGGCCATCTATTCTAGACCCATCTGTCTTTATCAATTTAGGTGGGAATATGGAGGTGGCCGAGGGAGCAGGTTTGTTTAGGAGTGGAGGTGGGGACCCTTGCAGGTAAGTTTAGACCCTGAAATGAAACAGGTAGTACTGACATAGAATATCTGGTAAGCAGGAAGAGGCAATTACATGTTATAAACTTAAGGACTTCTTTTTTGGCTTTTACTTATTTTTAATAACTTATTTCCCTGACTTGGAATTGTCATCTGATATGTAGACATATAATGTATCAGGCCATGTGATATAACTTGTTGATAAAGAGTTCATCTTCTTATCCAAGAATGCAGTGCTATGTGAGAGTTTGCCTTAAAAGGATTCTTAGGTTGAAGTCATGTAAGTCATGTAAAAGAAATCCATTCTACATGATGGTGTTATGTGTAATGTAGAGTGTATGAAATTGATGGGCAACCCTTTGAATTTGTTGTTGAAATTTGTTTTTCAGACTACACTGACAACCACACAGAGAGAGCTGAGCCAGCTACAAGAGCTTAGCAACCACCAGAAGAAAAGGGCAACTGAGATCCTGAATTTGCTGTTGAAAGATCTGGGGGAGATTGGTGGAATTATTGGCACCAATGATGTGAAAACTGTAAGCCAGCCCTTCCTTTATCTTCTCTACCTGCTCCTATCAAGTTAGCAAGGTCTGTGCTTTACTCTTTTAAGCATTCAATGCTTAGCACTGTGCTTTGCATCTGCCATATGCTGGTTAATGTTTGAATGAATGAAAAAAGGGCTAATTGAATGACTGAGTGAATTGTTTCTTGGGGTGAGGAGGAGGAGAAAAAAATGATCTTTCAGGTCTAGGCAATGTCTTCAAATCTTGGTTGGCTTTGAGTAAACTGGTTTATTTCTCAAACTTATTTCCTAATGTTGCAGAAGTTTGGAATTAAATCGCTTAAGCAACAGTTCTAGTCTCAGAATTGTGTTTTTCCTTTTCTTTTTTTTTTTTTTTTTGAGGCAGAGTCTCACTCTGTCGCCGGGGCTGGAGTGCAGTGGCCGGATCTCAGCTCACTGCAAGCTCCGCCTCCCGGGTTTACGCCATTCTCCTGCCTCAGCCTCCCGAGTAGCTGGGACTACAGGCGCCCGCCACTTTGCCCGGCTAGTTTTTTGTATTTTTAGTAGAGACGGGGTTTCACCATGTTAGCCAGGATGGTCTCGATCTCCTGACCTCGTGATCCGCCCGTCTCGGCCTCCCAAAGTGCTGGGATTACAGGCTTGAGCCACCGCGCCCGGCCGTGTTTTTCCTTTTCTAAAAGAACCCAGTGGAGTGAAAATTCTCCAGCAAGTCGGTGTGAAAGTATTAGGATTCTAACAGTGGCTTAAGCAATAAAATCACATTTAATTATTCACAATATGAGAAGTCTAAAATCTTGCTACTCAGGGTGTGATCTTCCTCACCTAGGAGCTTATTGGAACTACAGCCTCTCAGGCCCCACTCAGCCCTATTGAATCAAAATCTGCACTTTAACAAGATTCTCCAGGTGATTCTTTATGCTTATTAAAGTTTGAGAACCAAATTTTGGTTTGGTGCCATGGCTCAACAATGTCAAATTCTCAGGCTTTTTCTCTATTTCCTTTCTCCTGTCCTCAGCCTGTTTCCTTTTCATAATCCAGAGGATTGTGCCTCATGGTAGCAAAATAGCTGCTGTAGTACTGATCATTACATCCTCACTCAACCACATCCAAGGCAGGATGGGCTTAATCCAGGAGGGAAATGTATCCCAGAAGTCCCCAGGAGACATATCCTTACACTTCATTGGCCAGAATTGGATCACATGACCACTCCACATTTCTGGGAAAGCAAAGGGGAATAGGATTACTATAATTGGCATAAACCAATCATGATGAATCCCTTGGGGTTATATACATTGTTGTTCTTATTTTATTATTATTTTTTTAAGACAGTGTTTTGCTTTTGTTGCCCAGGCTGGAGTGCAGTGGCGCAATCTCAGCTCACTGCAACCTCTGCCTCCTGGGTTCAAGCAATTCTCATGCCTCAGTCTGCTGAGTAGCTGGGATTACAGGCATGTGCCACCAGGCCCTGCTAATTTTTGTATTATTATTATTTTTTAAAGTAGAGACGGGGTTTCTCCATGTTGGCCAGGCTGGTCTCAAATTCCTGGCCTCAAGTATTTCGCTCGCCTCTGCCTCCCAAAGTGCTGGGAATACAGGCGTGAGCCACCACAACTGGCCATTGGTGCTGTTGATAGCAAGAAAGTCAGAGATGTGGGGATAATAGGGGTGGTATAAAGTTGTCCAGAAGCTAGGAATAGAAGGAAGAGATAGAATTAAAAATGGTATCAGCCAAGAATAGGTAACAATTTGCTGGAATATAGAAAGGCCAATTGTTGTCATTAACCAAAAAAAAGGATAGAGACATTTTTAAAACAAAGCTTTATTGAGGCGTAATTTACATAAAGCTGCACATATTTAATGTATGCAGTCTGAGAAATTTTGACATATGTGTACAGTCATGAAACCATCAACACCATTAAGATAATGAATGTCTCCATCTCCCCCAAAAGTATGTGGGGGAGGTTTCTGGTCTCTCTATTTTGTTTCATGGATCAAATCTTTCTGCCAATACCACAATGTTTTGATCACCATAGCTTTATAATAATATAGCCTCTTAGACAAAGGAGTCATTGATGAATATATGTTGATTTTGTTGAGCTGGGGAATGGTATTACATTGCTTACCTTACATGTCACAACTTCCTGAAACCAAGTTCTTTGAATTTAGCCATTTTATCTTTAAAAGGCTGAACTCTACATCAGTCTGCTTAGTGGGAACACTCAAGTTGTGAGTTGGGATTGTTAAATACTGGAAAATGCTCCCAAGATCAGGCTTCTTTGTAGACTAGACTATTTCTGGGAAATGTTGAAAGCCCTTTTTGGATGGCGTAACAGGTCTCGGCTTAGAGTCCATGACCGCTCGTAAACGTAACCATTCTTTCATGGAAACTTTATTGTAACTGATTATTTAATAAATCCTTATGAATGAATCTAATTCTAGCACAGACTTCTCAGATACTATAGAGTTAATCTTATTAAGCTTCAGTTTGGTGATTTTATATTTGAAGATTTAATTTTTTGAACCATACATTGGTGTTGAGCAATAAAATTTGATGTGAGGTGATTAAGTGGCCTCACAATATGAAGGTGGAGTTGATTTATGGGAAGTTGATGCTTGCTGCTAATAACGATAAAGGAAGAAGGTATTTTTATGCTAAGTTCTAAAATAGAGCTGATGAAAATGCTAATGAAATCAGGAGTGTCTGGGTGCTTCAGTATTGAAAAAAGAGTCTTTACTTTTGGGACTCTGAAGTATGATTGAGATTGAGATTATTTTTAAATAATCAATTGCATGTTTTTGAGATTATTTTTGGATTCCAGACATTGGATGTCCTAGTTAATTTCATTGATAGCCCTCATTTATATCATTCTGGTTTTTTTCATATAATTATGAGTTCATCATTAGGGTGATGAGAGCTAATGGAGTAGTATGACTTTGGGTGAGTCACTGTACTTCTTTGGGCTTCATTTTTCTAATTTATAAAATGATAAGATAAGCTCAGACAATATCAAAGATTGTCATCTCAGAAATTACATGACTTCTGCACATTTGTTTCAGATTTATCCTTATAGGTACAGGTACTTTTCTTATTGGTCATGACTGTGAATTGATATGGTAATTCTTTTGATATAGGAGAATGAACAGATCAAGGAAATTTGCTTCAGTGGTTTTGTATTTTTGTTCCTAAAATGCCATTTAATTTTCACAAGGTCCTTCCTGGTAGGACTGTGGGATGGGGGAAAAATATGGCTATTGGAGACTTCCCCAGTTCATAGTTCTAGAATATGACAGCTCTGAACAACCAGAAAACAGAAAAACCCATATATCCTCAGCTCAATCATGTCTTGAAACATTTCCAGAGTCCAGTCATTTTGTTTCATCAACAAAACAAGATGAGTCCAGCATATAACAAGATGAGCCCAGTGTTAATTTTATCCGAGTTTATGAGTGAGCCTTCTCTTCCTTTCATGTACTGGTGACACTGAACAGTCAAGAGAAGTATGATGAGGTCCATACATTTGGAAAGGAGACCTTTATTTTTCATAAAGGGTTGCAGGCTGCAGGATGACCATTCTTACAGGTTGGGAAGTGTAACCTCTGGCCAGAAGCCAGAAATAAGCACTTTGAGGGTGGGAAGAATAAGAAAGGGATTTATGTTTTTCACGGGGTGGCCAAATATACTTATCCAACAGGTTACAGGAGGAGTTATGAAGATTCATGAAGGAGTGGCATGTGCATGTGTAGTAGCAAAACATGTATGCAACATGGGTCCATGTTCACTTTGGTTTAGAGACTTAACATTTAAATGTATTATAATTAGGCCCTATACATCAAAGGGTGAAGCAGAGGACATGAAGGCTCTCTGCGTGCAGCCTTAGCCTGGCCAGAACCAGAACCACTTTGTGGTTGGTGGTCTCTTGTTGGGGAAGGAACACTGGTTGGTGGTTGTGTTGAAATTGCAAAAGAGAAGGGCAGGGGCAGGCCGTGGTTGATATCAGCAGTGAAGCAGTGGAGTGAATATTTCAAAAGGGCTGGCTTCTGTTTAACCCTTGGGGAAGAAAGCCTAATGCCGATTGGCGAGGAGGGGGTATGACCAGGCGTTTCCGATTTCACAATCTGTCATGGCCTGGAACTCGGTATTTAACATTTCTCTGGGGTCTCCTTGGCCACGAGGGGGTCTGTTCAGTCATTTGGGGGTTTAGGATTTTATTTTTATTTCTTGTGGCCTACCTTACCTCGCTACCTTCAAAAGAATCTAGCCAGAAACAGAATAGAAAGTTGAGGTAGAGTAAACGAACTGAATTAGACTCAACTGCCTAATTTTTGTTTGGCCCACACTGACTTGTAGGCCTTTAAATGTGAACATGCACCTTACTTACCTTGGGTGTGGTCTAGGAATGGCAGTAGTTCATCATCTTGCATAGCCACTCCATGCTCAAGAGACGGGGTAGGGAGGTGGAGAGGTGGGGGTGACTCCCTGTATAGGCAGGTAGAAGCAGCAGGCCACATCTTCCATAGATTTCATGACGGTGCAGTCTTTTCTCCTGGGTTGGTCATTGATACTGGATCCCATGGTCTAGTATGTACTACTGGGGCATTATCAGACTCTGGGACAGTTACAAATAACATTTCAGCACAAACTGATTTTTTTTTTTTTTTTTTTTAATAACAGTGTCCTAAAATTACCGGAAACGTTTGAACGTGAAACCACTAAATATATGAACTCTGTAGTGGTAAGAAACCTCACAGTTAAAAACCATTTGTTAGGGGTATTGTTTCTATCCATCAGGCACAAACTCAAAATCTCCTTTTAGATCTCCAAGGACAAGAGCTGGCTTTAGAACTTATAGCTCTAAGAAGAAATGTCTAGCTCTCATTTTGGAGGAAGCCCATCTTTATACATATCTATATTTTTACTCTTCCTCAATTTACATGGGATCTGGGCATAAAAGACAAAGTGTCCTACTTTAACAGACCTGGAAAAGAAGAGGGATTCATTCTCTTCCCAGGGTGCCAGAGCTGCTGGCTTAGCAGCATTTTCCTACCAGGAGCTGGTATAGGTTGTGAATTCCATGTGGAAGAGATGGATTTTACTTTATCTTTCTGCAGAAACTGGACAAGATGTAAGATACACCTGGTCAGGCTCAGGAAGGTGTTTCTCATCCCTCACCTACACTGGACTAAAGACAGTGGCAGAACACACTGAACTTGAAGATTGCATGCTTTTCTCACTCAGTGTCTCCATGCCATTGGAATAGAAAAGGAATGTAGTGAGGAATGGTGTTGGTAGGCAGATCTTTGGCAGTCGGAAGTAAAAGGGTTTAACAAGGTCCTCCATGAAGGTAGAGTCAGAAATAGATACTTGTCAATTTTCTTGCTGTTGACATACATTCTGCAGTATTATTGACATTGGAGTCACTTGACATGTACTATTGTTGAATTCTTTTTTAATTTTTAATTTTGATTTCAATAGATTTTTGGAGGACAGATGGTATTTGGTTACATGGATAAGTTCTTTAGTGGTGATTTCTGAGATTTTGGTGCACCCATCACCTAAGCAGTGTACACTGTACCCAGTGTGTAGTCTTTTATCCCTCACCCCACTTCCCACCCTTTCCTCCATGTCCCCAAAGTCCGTTGTATCGTTCTTATGCCTTTGTGTTCTCATAGCTAGCTTTCACTTATAAGTGAGAATATATGATGTTTAGTTTTCCATTCTAGAGTTATTAATACTTCACTTAGAATAATGGTCTCCAATTCCACCCAGGTTGCTGCGAATGCCACTATTTCGTTCCTTTTTATAGCTGAGTAGTATTCCATGATTTTATATATATTTATACACACACACACACACACACACACACACACACACACATTTTCTTTATCTACTCGTTACTGGTGGGCATTTGGGCTGGTTCCATATTTTTGAAATTGTGAATTGTGCTGCCATAAACATGCATGTCTTTTTCATATAATGACATCTTTTCCTCTGGGTAGATACTCAGTAGTGGGATTGCTGGATCGAGTGGCAGATCTACTTTTAGTTCTTTAAAGAATCTCCACATTGTTTTCCATAGTGGTTGTACTAGTTTACATTCCCACCAGCAGTGTAAAAGCATTCCCTTTTCATCACATCCATGCCAACATCTATTTTTTTTTATTTTTTTGATTATGGCCAGTCTTGCAGAAGCAAGGTGGTTTCACATTGTGGTTTTGATTTGCATTTCACTGATAATTAATGATGTTGAGCCTTTTCCATATGTTTGTTGGCCATTTACATTGCTGTTGAATTCTTATGGTAAGGTTGATGCCAAATTACAGGCACTCAGCAGTGTCTAGTGTACTTCATATCTGCTACCAAATTTCAAGGCTGATGCCTGATTCCATTTTTTTTAGCCCTTAAATGTTTACTGGACAGATAGTTATATGAGTGAATGACAGCAATAACGACATAAGTGGGCACTCGGGAGTGTACTGTGGAACATCAAAAAACCATGGTTGGAGTCATTGTCTTTCAACCAATGGAAGCCTCTGTTTCTGCGCTGGATTCTGGACGGGAGTCTTTGTTTTCTCTTAAGGTGCTAGGCTGCCCTCTGGTGGCTAAACAAAATATGCACACAGTTACTTGTTCATTTGGTGAATTGCTCTTCAACACCCTGTTTGCATTTCAGCCGATGGGTTTCTATCCCAAGTATCTTGCTTCAACTTTTGTTTCCAGTAGAGCTTTGAAACTTAGAAACCAAATATAGATCATGCAGGAATTCTGGCTGTCAGAATCATCTTTTCTAAAGTGGATTTAGACTGTTGTTCTCAGAGGATCTTAAATAATGAGCTAGATTACTGTCTGCTTGGAAGGAGCAGGTGTGAAAAGGCAAAGGAAAATAGACTGGTAGTAGTAATGAAAAATTATGCTGAGAAACCTTCATCAAGAAGCCCTTTGGTAATTCATAGTACATTCTTATTCATTCGATTTTCTATTTAATTGAGGACTAAACATGGAAACACCTTTTTATTTCAATCCTTGTTTATAGAAACATATTCAAGGCATTATACTACTTCTCTACCTGAATAAGCACACTATGGAGAACATTAATGAAGTTTTGATTTGAGTTTTTATAGGAATTCAGCATCACCTTTAGGAGCATTGGGTCTCGCTGCTGTTACAGAGATATAAGGTGTAAGACATTGAATGAAATACCTTTTAGAAGTTATCTCCTTTTAAAAATCTTCAATGTTTCTTCTTATGCTGTCATCTCTCTAAAAATTGATGGTAATGAAAAACCTAATTAATTGAGGATTATGTTTAGTAGGGGGTTTCAACTGAAAGTTTGACCTGAGGTTTAGGAGAACTTGGGGTTGAATGTTTAGTACTTTCTGCTTGTCCTTTAATTGGGATTCTGAACCAGAAATCCATGGACACCTTGGGGATCCAGGGGCAGGTTTCAGGGGAGTCCGTGAACCTACAGAAATTGTGGGCAACATTTGAGTGTGTCCCCTCCTGTGCTCAGTTGGCTGATGTGAATGGAGTCATTGAGGAGGAGTTTACCATGGCCCGCCTGTACATCAGCAAGATGAAGTCAGAGGTCAAGTCCCTGGTGAACCGCAGCAAACAACTCGAGAGCGCCCAGATGGACTCCAACAGGAAGATGAACGCCAGCGAGCGGGAACTGGCAGCCTGCCAGCTGCTCATCTCCCAGGTGGGCCCTTCTCTTCCCCCTCATTGTCTTGAGATCTGCTGCCTCCATGCCCTTGCTGGTGCTGATGTTGCACCATAGGCTTAGTTGATGGACTTTGCTTTGTGTAAGCTTGGCCTCCCCAGGCAATGGCAGCCTAGGTCTCTTCTTAGAGCTACATTTTGTTGTGAGAAATACATGAATTCTGATGAGTCCTTTCCCATAGATGGATGGCTAGCTAGCTAATGAATGTAAAAGATTGGGTGGAATCTCTAAAATTCCTATGAGTAAGGCAATATTCCCTCATCTTTTAATCTCTACCATAGGTCCACTTTAATATGGAGAAACAGAAACTACTACTAATAGTAGTAGTAGCAAGTGGCATTGTATTGAGCGTTTACTATGTACCATACGCTGTGCTAAGTACTTCACATGCATTTTCTCACTTAATCTCAAAAAAATCCTAGTAGGCAGGTTTTATTATTATTCCTCTGTTTCAGACAGGCAGCTGAGATTTAGATTAAATATATGTCCGAACACCTACAGCCAGTGAATGACAGAACTGGGCTACTCAAAAAAATGTGTGTGAACCCAAAGCCCATGTCTTCAAGGGCTTTTCAAGTCCAAGGCCACATTTCACTTGCCTATCGAGTAAGGCTGCTCTTCTTCCTATTGGAGTGGCATTTTCAGTTTAGTAAAGTAGCCTCAGAAAACAGCAACCCAGTTTCTGGGCTACCACTGATATCTGAGCTTGGTATTTGGGTCTGACGTTTCCAGGAGGGGTCTAATTGTATACTACTTACTGCCTTATGCCAGGCATTAAAATAGGTTGTCATTTGGAGGAAACAGGAAACAGATACCAGCATGGATTGGTGTGTCAAATAATACTGAGGCGGACAAAAGCATACTTTATTCTGGTGTGCTTTTAACCATAATAATGTGTAATCATAGAAACATCTCCAACCTCTCTGTCTAAAATGAATCCACAAGGTTCCATTTTATAACCAACATAATAAGCAGAAATGTATTGAAAAGATTATTCTGTGCTAATGTGTGATAGTAAAATCGATATATTCATACGTTGTTGAGAAAAGTATAATTTGGTCAGTCCTTTTGGAAAGCACTGTGGAAATCAGAAACCATAAAAATGTAAGTATAATTTAGTCCAGTAATTTCAGTGACAGTATTTTTCATTGTTAATGAAAATGAAAAAAATTTATTTCATATGATATTCTCATTTCCTGATTAAAAATATTAAAAGCTTTTATGCAAGGTATTGAAGACAATGTTATTTTGGATTATAATAAAATAAATTGCCCAAATATCCATTGATAGACTAATAAGATAAAGTTACATGGAATAATATTATGCAGCTCTTATAAAAAATGTAAAAACCTAGCCATTGGGAAAGTCTAATTATATAAAGTTAAGTGAAAATGAAAATGCTGAGTTGGATTTACGTTGTGCTTTGCATTCCTGCAGATGAGGAATATCAGGGGGAAATAGTTGATACATTGGTTTATGGTTTACACCACTTTTTCTGGATTTGCTCTAGAATTTTATTTTTTTATAATTATATAGTTACTATTTATGAAAAGTGAAAATAAAAATGATATACATAAGGGAACAGTGCACCTCATATGTGATTTCTAGGTCATCTATGATACCAACAGCAGGTGCTTTGACCAGCCTGCCTCTAACATTTGGGGGCCAAGGCAAGGGTACTAATAGAGACCCCATGGCCTGTAGCCCACCCTCTTCTCTTTCAAGCTGGACATACCAACTCCATGTCCAAGTCCCTTTTGCACCCGGTGTGAACTGATGGAACTGTTAGATGCCAGCTGCCATTTGTGTAAATGGGTGAGGAAGAGGTAGTGCCAGCCCTGGCCTTCAGACCTGGAGTAGGAAGTTTCTAGGTCCCCAGTACTCTGAGTGTGGTCTAGAGGGAACATAGGTTCAGAAGGACATGCTCCTTTGGCCTGTGAACTCTTTGCTTAGTGGAGTAGGGTGCAGCCAGAGGAGGGCCCAGTGGGGTGCTCTGAATCATCCAGGTCTCAGACTGACACTGACTTTGCTGTATGAGATCAGAGTCAAGAACATTAGGATGTGTTGAGTTTAAAGAGTACCTGTTCTAAAGTTTTCTTTCTACATCAGCAACAAACACAGGTTCCATTAGGTGGTGGTTTGCACTCTGCTACAATTCATACATTGCAAAGATTCGACCATTATTTCCTGAAGTTCAAAAGTAACGGAAACCATGGCTCTTTGTTTTCTGATGTGATCTAAGGAACCTGGCAGTCTTTCCAGCTGAAATGCTATCTTCTGTGTTTACATTCATCCTGGTCACCAAAAACTGTGCTTATAAGATGACTGCTCCAACGGAGTTGTGTTTTCTGGAGAAGTTATTTCATTAGATTAGAGCTCAGTCTCCAGGGTCTTCCTGCCTAAAGCTGAGCTCCCTAGATCTGAAGTGTTCTGTGCACATTTTCCATCTGCCTAGAAGTTAACCACTGTCCCTGTTCAGCCAACAAGCTCTCATTCATTCATTCATTTCACTAATATTTATTAAGCGCCTACCCTCATGGAGCTAACAACTAAAAAAGACAAGACAAATGATGTAGACGTTAGGTGCTGTAAGAAAGTGTTGGGGCCTGAGTGATAAGGAGCTAGCCAGGGCAGTGTGTGTGTGTGTGGTGTGTGGTGGGGTGGTGATGGTGGGGAGGGAAAGCTTCCAGGGAGAGGAAAATGCAAAGGTCCTGAGATGGGAATTGGTGTGTCTGAAGGACAGAAAAAGGAAGGACCTAATATTTGAATGGTGAAGATGGAATCCAGAGGTGCATGTTCAATGAATGAGGCCTTCAGCCCTGCACTTTTCCCTGCCTGTTTCTCTCGTTCACGCTTTTCTCTGAGGAGCGAAACCCGCTTGGCCTTCGGCATCTCATGTTAAGTGGATGGTGAGGAGGGGCCTGCCATGAGTGGTGTCTGTGGGGAACGAAGCCAAGAAGCACAGGGAGAAGCAGAGGTCTGTCTTGGTGTGATTCTGAACACCGAGGCAAGGGTGAAATGGGCACCATTTGGTGGTGGCACTCAGAAAAGAGACTCAGGAACCCTGTATCGTCTTGCATTTTCCCACCAGACAATTCCAGGCCAGCCTGGATGACCACCTGCTAGTCATTCACTCTTCCTTTTTGCTTGTTTAAAGCACGAAGCTAAGATCAAGTCTCTGACAGACTACATGCAGAACATGGAACAGAAGAGGAGGCAGCTAGAAGAGTCCCAGGACTCGCTCAGCGAAGAGCTGGCTAAGCTCCGAGCCCAGGGTAAATATTTGACTAACGCGCAGGTGTCAAACACCTGGCCTAAGGCAGACAGCCTCTGGTTGACTGGAATCATGATATTTAGTTTTGTTCAGTTGAAGTATTTCTAGGTCTACTGCAAACAATAGCATAACTGGAAAAAAGGGAGAGATTTCTCTCTCTCTCTCTCTCTCTCTCTCTCTCTCTCTCTCTTCTTTTTTGACAAGAGTCTGTCTCTGTTGCCCAGGCTGGAGTGCAATCCGTGACCTCAGCTCACTGCAACCTCCGCCTCCCGGGTTCCAGCGATTCTCCTGCCTCAGCCTCCTGAGTAGCTGAGACTACAGATGTGCATCACCACACCCGGCTAATTTTTGTCTTTTTTAGTAGAGATAGGGTTTCACCATATTGGCCAGGCTGGTCTCAAACTCCTGACCTCATGATCCGACTGCCTCAGCCTCCCAAAAATACAGACTTGAGCCACCGTGCCCGGCTTAAAAGGAGAGATTTCTAAGAGACCGTTCCCACCCTGAATCTGCTCATCTTCCCGTTTCCCCACAGTCCACCCAGTTACCCAAATCAGAATCCCCCACTCCCCACCTCCTGACTCTAGTTGGTCACCAGAGCCTGTTCATTCCACCTGCCAGAGGCCTCTCTGGTTCACTGTCCAGGTTAACTAAGGACTGTGGCTATATCCATCTACCCATGCCCACCCTCAGTCTGCTCTGGGCCAGCCACTGTGTGGCATCCCAAGGGATGATCCTAAAATTCACATTCTCTCTCTGTCCAAACCGATACTTCTAACCCCTCCATGGCATCCCGTTGCTCTTAATATAAAGTTTGAACTGCCGTGGCTTCGCTGGCACCTCCTTGAACAAGCTCTTCCCTTTGCCAGCCAGCCTTGTGATCTCCTGAGCTTAGGGAAGTGCGTCACACATAGGAAGCATTTCATAAATATGAATGAATAGAAGCCGAAATTCAAGAGAAGGGACTAGAAATGCAGAAACTAGAACAGGATTAAGAATGTATGTGCCATGTAATGTGAAACTAGAACATATATATTATGAGTTGCAATGAAAATTGTTACAATTCTTTCAGAAAGCCATTTGAAAATACATATTAAAAATTATAACATTTTTCCTAACTTTTGATCATCATGTCTCAGATATTCATTGCAGAATTTTAGATCAGCAAAAAGAGGAAGCCATCTAAGTGTCTAATAGTTAACACACTATGGTGTGTTATTTAATAGAACTTTTTTTTCACATGAAATACGTGAAGGTGTGCTGCAATGTTTATGATGCAATGTTAGGTGAAAATCACAATATATCATTGTGTCTTTACTATGGTTATAACTATTAAAAATGAATGAATGCGGCCGGGCACGGTGGCTCACGCCTGTAATCCCAGCGCTTTGCGAGGCCGAGGTGGGCGGATCATGAGGTCAGGAGTTCGAGACCAGCCTGGCCAACATAGTGAAACCCCGTCTCTACTAAAAATACAAAAATTAGCTGGGCATGGTGGCACATGCCTGTAATCCCAGCTACTCGGGAGGCTGAGGAAGGAGAATCGCTTGAATCGGGGAGCTGGAGGTTGTAGTGAGCTGAGATCATGCCACTGCACTCCAGCCTGGGTGACAGAACAAGACTCCATCTAGAAAAAAAAAAAAAAAGAAGAATGGATGCTTGCATTCCTAGGAATTCATATTTAAGATAAAAGTGGTTGAGATAGGGTAGTTGGGATGGTGATGCTGTTATCAATTTTTATATCCTTTATTGTTGTTGTACAGTTTGCTCAGTAAATACATTTTGTGTCAGATGCCAAGGCAGATTTAAAAAGAAAGAACATACCCACTCTCTGCTCTAACCTCGTAACATGTTCTTTGTGTGGTAACACGTGCATGTTAGTAGGTGCACCATCAAAAACTGCACATGGAAAATCATGTTTCTCTCTTGCATTCAGTGGTTTCTGCAGTGGGACCACTGAGTTGAAATAAAATAGAGGCAAGAAAACCTGAAGTGGAACAGACTAGAGAGAAATAATGAATTGACTGTCACTGTCGTAAAGTACTCTGCTCCCTGGCACCCCAGCTCCACAGCTGGGGCTGCCCATTGCACCTGGCATTCAGGGAGCACCATCGACCAAGCATATGCTGAGACAGGAGTGCCACACTGCAGCCCTGCCCCAAACGTGGGGCCTTCTGATTTAATCTCAAAAGTGTTATGCTATCTTTCTATTTCCCATGTTCCCATCCTTAGAGTATGTTTTCCTGCCCCAGATTCTTAGAGAAGAAATGCCTACACATGGGAGGTAAAGTAGGTCTTCCTGGAACTCCCATCATGGCATGGGTCCACAGGCCACCTAACAGTCACAGAGGGCTTTATCATCTGCAAGGCCCATTTATGCACATGACCTTGTGCTGCTCACAGAGACCAGGTGGGAAACAAGCCCTCCCAGGTGTGCAGTGACATAAAGCCAGAGTGCAGTCCTAGGAGGACCGCCCCCCGTGAGCATCCCCTACAGTTGCTGCACTTCCCTGTGGGAGGAATGCTGCAGGAGGGGCAGCCTTGGCTTTAGCCAGAAGTCCTTGCCTGTTGCTTTATGCCGTGGTTGTAACTGCTGATATAAGCCAATGTTTCACTCTGTTGCCATGTTTCTTGCTTTTTGTTTTTTTTTAATTTTTGATTTTGGGTGTGAGTCCCACCGGTTAAATCTTAAATCATCATTTAAAATTCAAAACAGAAAAAATGCACGAAGTCAGCTTCCAGGATAAGGAGAAGGAACATCTGACGCGGTTGCAGGATGCTGAGGAAATGAAGGTGCGTGTGACCGCCCCTTCCATTAAGCCCAGTGTGCATTTGATGCATTTGTATTGGAAATGCTTGTTCTAGGAAAATCTGTCACCTTCAGATCTGTGTGTGGCAGGGGAGAGGGGAGGGAAGCTGCTGAGCATTCAGAGTCCATCTCAGTGTGGTCTGGCTTAGAAATGAACAAGTCCCGAAACCCCAAGATGTCTGTAGAGAATGGTTAAGTTGCCTTAATACCTTTGTCTTCCCCATTCCTCATGAAGAGGGATAGGGTAGCACCCCCAATCACTGCATGAGCTCTTTTGTCGGAGTTAACTTCTAAGGATTTCTTCCTCCAACCTTTATGAAGAACACACCAAATTTGAGTTTCTATCTCAAACACAGAGATTTTTCTTTTGGTCACATTTTAAAGAGTAAAGGAAAATTGATTGGGGAGTAAGACTTTTAGGTGAATAAAATGAGACAGGAGAAGATGTAGGATTTTGATTAGTTGTAGGCAAACTATATGAGCTTCACTGAGTCAAAGTCCACAGTTAAAGTGATGTCCACGGCATGCCCCTACTCCAGCCAGCAGAATAAAATCATGCCTTGTGGGAGTCCCTTTCCTGTCTTTAGAGTGTTTTGGCAGAAAGGTCTCCTTTGGACATCATCATAAATCTGTACAGTGGGCAGGGCAGGGGCTTTGATCTCAATTTTACAGGTGAGGGAGTGCAGCTCACACAGGTTACAGGTTTGTCTGAGGTTACTTGAATAGGGAGAGGTTGGTGCCCTCTGACTGACCTGGCTGGAGAAGCTCAGGGTGGACTGGAGAAGCTCAGGCTGGGCTGTAGAAGGTCAAGGGAACACTTTTAGTCGGTGGACTAATTGGCTCCTAAGGCCCACTTAGTTTTATGACAGATCTTGGGTTTTGTTATCCCAATAAAGCAAGGCCGGGTCCTGGGTGCACAAGAGTCAGAAATGCCCCCAGTTTTGGGATCTGACATCTGAGGGACACAGGGGAGGCGGTAGGTCCAGATCCAGGGCTTGGCCCAGAGTGGGCTGAGTGCTAACGAGTGGATGACATGTTTCTCTTGGCCTGGAATGCAGAAGGCGCTGGAGCAGCAGATGGAGAGCCACCGGGAAGCTCACCAGAAGCAGCTGTCTAGACTCCGAGACGAAATTGAGGAGAAGCAGAAAATCATTGATGAGATTCGGGAGTGAGTTGGCCCAGGACTCCAGGGGTGTGGGGGTGGTCATGTGTCGGTCCTCTTGGGGAAGCCCGGAAGGATGTGGCTCTTAGCCAAGGGCCCTGCTCACCTTGCCCTGTGGGCACTGCCCTGGTGACACAGCAGGCTGGGTGGGCTGCTTCCAAGGTCTGTTCTCCCATCTGGAGCTGAGCCTCCTGGAACCCTGGCGTGGCAGGTGGCAGGCGGGCCCAGCTGCCTTTCCTAGTCCCCGAGGGCTGGGGTCACATAGGTGATTCTGTGGATGGACGCATGCCCCAGTAATTGGGGGGAGCATCTGTAATGAAAGCACCAAAAAAAAAAAAAAAGAAAAGAAAAGAGAAAAGAAAATAACCTTGGTCCTGACTACATGGTTCTAGTAGGTTAATAAACACTCGAGAGAAGACAGCACCACTGCCTCCCCTTCTCCCCCTACACATACACACTCACTGTGCCACCCAGCCACCTGGTTCCATGTGCTCACTTCTTAGGACCCCACACTGTCATGTGTCTGCACAGGCAGAGGTACCAGTGACCTGTGGCACTGCCACCAGGATGGCATCATTGCAGTTTCTCTCTGGTGACGCCCCCTCATGCTGTGCTCCTGCCTTGTCACAGCCTCTGACATGCCCTCTGCTCCTTCAGCATAATGTTTTCAAATGCTCTGCATAAAAGACTTGGGATTACAAAGAAAACCAATTATATTGAAATGCTGATCTCCCCACCCCCACCCCACCCAGGGTCTACACTGTTCTCTTCCCTCCCACTTTCTGTAGATGAAGAAACAGATTTCTATATGGGAAGCAGGGTGAAATGATTTACTTAAGGTCACATTGCTAAATAGGAATCAGATTGGAGTTAGACTTTAATTCTCCAGACTACTGATCCAAGTCCCTTTTCAATGTGTGTGAGCCGCTTGAAAGGTACATTTGCATTTTAAAAGAGAAGAATGGGAACCCAAGCAAAAGTCTAAATGGTGTGACCCAGACTCGGTGCCCAGTCCCTGAAGGAAGGCACTTAGACTCCTCCCTCTTTTTCTCCTCCCGGGCCACCCCCTGCTGTTGCCATGTGCTTTCCCCTTCAGGGATATCTCACGTTTATTATTCTGATTAATCACCCTCACATATTCATCTGGAAGGGAGGGGGAGGTGGGAGGGAAGGAAGGCGAGAAAGAGGGCAGGTTGGTGAGTGAGTTAGGAGGTGGGGAAGCTTCCTCGGCCTGTGCCCTTCAAATGGACTCTGGGCTTTCCTTCTGGTGGTGCATAGCTGTTCCTTTACAGGCGCTTAGGCATGGCTCTAGGAAAGGTTTTATGAGTCCTAGACTGATGTAAATGTTGACCAAACACCCTCAACCAGATGGCAAGTTTCTGTTTGCAGCAGAGCCCAGGCTGTCTTTTCTTCATAATTTCTCTCTCCGTGCCCACTCCTTGAGGGCAGAAACTGCCCTGGTATCAGTGAGGCATTTGGACTTGGGAGATGTTTTTAGAACGTCAGACCAGAAAGGAGGGAAGGTGGAAATGGCCAAATCAGGTTCCCCGAGTGAGTGCATGCCATCAGAGGGGCTGAGGAAGCAGAATTCTTCTTACATGGGCTCTGTGTTTTAAAATATCAGCCCTTCTCCCATCTCATTATTTTTCCCCTGAAGCTCTTGCACAAGCAAACTATAAATACATCCTCAAAGCCTTATGTTTCATGACTCTTAGATGCACCCCAGAAATTAGTTCTCACTTGGGCAGGGAGGAAGCTGTGAGGTTGTTCTCTGATCCCTCCAAATCCTGCAGAATTACTGCCTTTATTGTACAGAACTAATAGGGTTGCAACAGAACCACGGTTTTAGCCGGATGACTCAGAATTTCAGACTGATGTGGAATATATTGCTTTTTCCTCTCAATTTCAGTTTGAATCAGAAACTGCAACTGGAACAGGAGAAGCTCAGTTCTGATTATAACAAGCTGAAAATAGAGGACCAAGAGAGAGAAATGAAGCTGGAAAAGCTCTTGTGAGTGCACTCTAAATATTTCTCCTATTTTCTCTCATCCCCGTGATATTCTGGTTAGATTGGGCTAATTTAAAAACAGACAATGGCTATTTGTGTGCTTGTTGGTTGGTTTTGTTTGATTTATCTGTGGATGCAAATAGTATCTGCTGAAATCTCTGAGTCCCCTATGGTGGTCTATGGTTCCTTTTTGTTTTTCAGGTTGCTCAACGATAAAAGGGAACAAGCCAGAGAAGACCTCAAAGGGCTGGAGGAGACAGTGGTATGTCAAGATATTTCCCGATTTATATTCGTCTCCAAGACCAGATTTGTTTGTGATTTGTCGGATTGTTTATTTCAAAATTTTATCCATGCACACCTTTCTGTGTAATGTTTTAGATAAGACATTCTATGGAAAAGTAGGATTTGTAGAATTTAGCCCTCAACTCTTCACAGAATCAATCAACCAATCCACCTATCCTTAGAGCAGTAACCTGGAGCCCCTGAGTGAGGATTAAGCTGAATTGCAACTTAGCAATTTTACAGCCCTGTACTCTGTGACATTCTTCCACTCAACATTCAACAGATATTTATTGAGCATCTCCTAACGGCTGGCATTCTTCAAGGTGCCTGAATATATCCATAAACAACAGAGATAAGATCTCTGTCCTTATGAAGCTTACCTTTAGCTGTAACAGTAAGGAAACAAGTCTTGCACTCTATCAGATGGCTATAGAATGTGCAGAGGTTGGTGACTGGGGGAGGCTCCATGAGGTGACCTTTGAGCAGGGACTCCAAGAAGAAGTGAGCCACAGAGATATGTGGGGGAGAGCATTCCTGGCAGATGCAACAGCTCATGCCAAGGCCCTGAGATAAGCCCAGGACTGTCATGTTGGGGGCCAGCAGGGAGGTTTGTGTAGCTGCAGCTGAGGGAAGGACAGGGATGTAAGGTGAGCACAGAGAGGTAAAGGCCACAGTGATGCAGGCCAGGTAAAGCTTTGAGACCTGCAGGGCTTTGGGTGGAGGAGTGATGGGCCCAACCTCCCTTTGGAAGGGCTCGTTATTTGAAACCCTGGTTGGTTTTCTCTGTCCTGTGTCTGGGTTTGTTGGCATCATCTCCTCTGGTCAGCTTCCATTTCAGCTGCTCTGTGGGATAGCTGCCTGGCTTCATGCCCCACAGCCTGCGCTTCAAGATAGACCATTCTAACATAGCCTCTCCATTTGGTGAAAACACGTTCAGGCATTTCACATGATTCAACGACAGGGAGAAACTGTTGGTTAGATACAGTCATCCATTTTGGCTCCGTTCATGGGTCATGTGGATCTGTGTGGGACTGATCCATCTCCAAGGACCTGGTGACCCCACATTGGTGGCAACTGTTTGCTTGGGTCTGGCCCCGAGATTGTGCTCTGGCCCCTGGACTTATAGTATTTGTTGCACCTCAGAGCCAGGGAGAGGAAATGAGGGCACCAGCCATTGGAGACAGAAGATGCCTATGTCCAAAGGGAGACCGGCATTTGGAGCATGGAGGAGGAGCCTGTGGAGGGGGCTGCTGCTGGGGAACCTGAAACGAAGCCACACAATTGCTTCATCTACATCTGTTTTGCCAGAGAAGTGATAATCCTAATTATAGATAATTATAGAAATTCAGAAAAATATTGAACATTAAAATTTCACTATATTTCTACCAGCCAGAGATCAGTGATATCAATGAAATATTTTGGGATCTTCTCTTCCTTTACACCCGTGAGTTCTCAGGCACTCTCACTCCACTGTACCTAGCCATCCACGCCCTCTTTCGGTCTCACTGACATCTACAACTCAAGCACACGAGCACATCATCACACACTCACACCGGGGCTCACAAGTCCCTTGCAGTCAGCTGCTCACTGTCATGTTCGCATGCCTTTGCTCAGCCACACTCACTCCTGCATGCTCCTCCATACACAAGTACTTACAACACACACTCTTGTTACACACAGGACATGCGCACTTGCATGCACACACACAGCTTGCATTCTCACTAATGATTGTCCACACGTTCTCACTCGCACATTCACATAATCACTCTTGTGCAGTTGCTCACCCTTACTCCCCTTGCTTGCCTTCACTCACACCCACACCCATGTTCACACTCCCTTGTACACTCTTGCACAGATGCTGTCTCAGGACACTCCCCCTCACATGCACACAGGCGCGTTCACACATGTCACCCTCATGCACTCTTTCAGTCACAACCACCTCCGCTCACACGCACACTTATTTCCATGCTCACGGACTCACATGCTTTCTCCTCTCATACGCTCAGGAGTGTGATATTTAAAGAATGTTTCATCAGCTCTTTTGCCTTTTTTGAAGTTCGAGTGGTCTTTTGCGTCTTTTGAATGACGTATTTTCCTCACTAGCTCCTCTGTCTCCCTGCTCGTCCTCTTTCCCTCCCACGCTGGGCGCGGTTCCATGCGCTCCCTCCCAGGCTGCTCCCCACTCGCACCCTCGCCCAGCCCGTGCACGCGGACAGACCCACTGGCTTCATGGCACCCACATTCTCTCCCTCACTCTCACTTACCACCCACAACGCATCGCATGCACGCTTTTAAAATCCAAGATTGGAGCCCTGCAGTGTATGCTGTTTTAGTCTCGGATGTTTTCACTCAGCCTTGGAATTCTCCCTGAGCCGTAAATGTTCTTCAGAAATAGACGTGCTGTCCTTGGCTGACTGTTCTGCCGCTCTCCTCAGCGCAGGGCCTGTTCTGCCTCCTGGAGTGTTTGGGTGGGGTGGGTGGGGCATGGAGCCTGCTGACCAGGGGGTGAATGCCTGGGAAGCCCGCTTCAGGGCACAGTGGTGGAAAAGGCCGACTGGCCGTTGGGGCATCCCTGGCCCTGGGCAGCTGACTGGCTGGAACAGGACACTGTCTGGGCTTTGGGCGGGAGCTCTCCTCTGGGTGCATTGATGAGACTTGTATTCCCTCCTTGCTGTCCACTGTGACAGGAAGCTGAGCCTTGAGCTTTGGCATGGAGGGTCGCAACCTGTGAAGAGGGACATGTGTGGGGAGGCGGAGGGGTGATAATGAACGTGATAGAGGAAGGAACACTGCCACAGGAGGCCGAATGATAGTTGCCTGAGCACAGTGTACATAAATAAAAGGGACAAGTGATTTTAAATGATTTATACTACCCTTCCCAAACTGTTTATTGTTCAATCTCCCTAAAAACAAACAAAAATGAGAGAAAGTTGCCAAACTCAGGACTCTATATTTAGTATTTACACCCCAGGAGATGCCTGGCCCTTGGACAAAGCACTGTTCTCATTCCGTCCTCTGTTCCCATTCCCTTTTGGTGTGGTGGTGGTTTTATGAAAAATGTAAACTGTGATTACAGTTCAATCAGTAATGAAACCACTGATGGGAGAGACAGTGCATGCAGGGTGGGCGCAGGTGTTAAGGAGCAGGGTATCCAGACTGAGCTCCCTCCGGCAGGGCCTGGGACAATGTGTCTGTAACATAGAGAGTACTACACCCCTGCCCCTGGGCTGAAAGGTGGCACAGCCTCAGACAGGTCCTGTGTGCACATTATTCATAATCACAGATGCATTTGGTTTCCTGCAGAAAGTAATTTACCTCATCCGAGGACACAATTGACTTCAGGTGCTTCTTATTTCAACACAGAATTGGACCCAGTAGTAAGACCTTAAATTAACAGAGAACTTTTATTGCAAGAAACTTAGTGTTTGCATAGCTTTATACTATGTTTTTTTCCTTTTAGATGTGAGCGTGTGTGAGTTGCATCCCTTGAAATTCTGTGTTAAAGTAGGTCAATTTAGACAAATAAAAAAGTTTGCATGCAGAATTTAGCTCTCTCCTCTTCCTCTATAGGAAAATATTTTACAAGGAACTAATCATATCTACTGTAGTAAACACATGGAGACTTGAACAGACAGAAATATTTGATCTTCTGATCTTGTTAACAAAGATCACCAGATCTGACTCAGGCTCGTCTCAGCAGTCTAATTCCTAAGGTTTCATTTGTAGAAAGTAATCCAAAATGAAGGGGAAAAATGTCCCCAAGATTACAGTGAAAGTTTTAACAACAACAATAAAAGGAAGCAATACAAGCCTAATGAAGAAATGGCTTTGATGATATGAAATATGGATCAATAAATTCATACTAGTCACGTTTATTGGGAGCTTAATATGTGCCAGAAAATGTTCTCAGAACATTATAAGGTTCATCTCATTTAATCTTGACAGCAATGATGAGGCAACTACTGTTTTTATTGTCATATTAACAATAAGAAAACGGAGGCACAGAAAGGTTAGATAACTTGCCCAGGGCCACCCAGAAGGAAAGTCCACCAAATGCCTCATCCGTAAGCTCAGTGATGTAAAGCAAACAAGCGTGTGGACTTGCGCCTGAAGCAGGTGTGGAGACATGAAAAATGTGAGTCAGTTACGGTGAGATATTGTGGCTAACTTTTCATTTAAGCTTGTTGGTATTACATTGTAACTTTTATGTAATTAAAAAAAAAAAGAAAAAAGGAATTCATCCTGATACGACATAGCCCAGTAGGAATTTTTGTGAGGAAACCTTTTGAATTTTTGTGGTGAGGAAATGTGTGGTTCCACTGTGAACGGATGAGCAGGCTTTGTTCTAGTTTACAATTTGTGGTTTGGGTTCTCAGGCTGTGTACCTCAAGGTGCGCCAGTAATGACACTAGGTCCAGCAGTGGGCATGGTCAGGGTGGGGGTGTCACAGGGAAGGGGGTGCACCAGCGGCATCCATGGCAGGCTCGGAAGTGTCTCGGGGAATGATCTGGTGCCAAATGTGCCATAAATTCAGTGAATTGCTACATTTAAGTGACCTTTAAAAATCTTCTCTTCCAGTCTAGAGAACTGCAGACACTGCACAATCTTCGGAAACTCTTTGTCCAGGATCTGACCACCCGAGTTAAAAAAGTGAGTTCTCTTTTGTCTGAATGGGACTGAGAAGAAAATCAAAGATGGCAGGGAAGAATCATTTTCAGTTGAAATACCACTTGCTTAAGTCGGGGCTGGTTATGCTTAAAAATTAATTACTTCACACCAGAGAATGTTATTAAAAGAATGTGCTGGAGGCAAAAAACACTTGGTAACATTTTCCCATCTGATTTTTCCTTCTTAGTAAAAGGAAGTCAGAATGCTTTCCCTGGCCTTCATTTCAAATGAACACATATTTTTCTGGCCCCCACTGTGTGAGGGCGACTGCTCTTGACACAGAAACATTTAGAGCAGTCACTTCAGAAAGCATTGCCCGGAAGCCTGGAGAAGCTGGACTGAGAGAGCCTCTTATTTGTTTGTTAAGAGGCCATTAGGGGCTAGGTCAGAGTTTATGAAGCACATCAACATCCAGTATTTTATTTGCTTTTCCCAGCAACCATATAAGTGGTGCTTAGTGTTCCTGTTTTTGCAAATAGGCTGAGATAGGCTCAGATGTTATATAACTTACCCATATTGCACTGGTGGGAAGAGCCAGAGATGGGTCTGGAACCCAGGCCTGCGGGGTCTCTGGATCTGAGCTTCTTCTGTCCTCTTGCTACACCAGCAATCTGGAGACACTCTGTAATGGTGACTCACCCAAACAGGTTGCAGAGGTTTAAGGAAGGAGTAAGAGGTGAAGGCAGCAAGAGGGCTACTCTTTCAAAGTGTTTAAAAGTGATGGACAACACAATGGGCCATGTGTAGAGGGATGGTAGGATTGAAGGAAGGTCTGTTTAAGAAAAGTGTGTGCATGTGTGTATAAATGTGTGTGCATATTTGAATGTGTGAATGTGTGTCAGTGTGAAGGAGCCAAGGGAAAGAGGTCAAATGTCTTACAAAGATAGAGTCAGGTCTGAGAGGGAGAGGATTAATAGTGTAGATGGATGTATTAGGTAGCCTTGGTAAGGAGAAGGGACACACATTCCTAAAGGGGAGGAGTGAAGAAGTCACGTTGGAAGGATCGGCAGGGAAATACATGAGGGTAGAAAGAAGCTACATTTGATGATTTGGGTCTTCTTGGTTTATGTGTAGGCTCAGTCCTTGGTGGGGAAGTAGGGAAGAGAATGGGAAGCCCAAGGAGACTAGACAAGGTTCAGGCAGCCGAGGTGGGCGACTATGGAAAAGTAGAAGGATTGCTGAGCAGTGGTGTTGGTGTTGAGTCAGAAGCATGTGGCCCCTGACAGCATGATTTAAGCGAGTTTAGAATCCTGGAAATGAAAATAAAGAAGGCAGAAAATGATGGGCAATTTCAAGGCATGCATGGTAATGGCTAGGCAATTAGGTAGTTAAAATACAAATGACCATGGGGGCCTGGACCTGGCAGGAGAGTGAAGCCAGAGCAAAGGTGATGGACAGGGAGACTAGACGGGGAGGGCATCTGGCCAGAGGTTATGACATGGACTGAAAAGGTTCAGTCCGAGGAAGGAGGTGGAAGCCATGACCATACACGGGAGGCTCTGGTCCTGGGGAGGGTTAGGAGCTTGAGATCAGACTTCCGGATTTAATGATAAAAAACTCTCTAGGAAAGCCCTGCTTTTAGACCAGCGGTTTTCTGCGGGTGGTTCTCTGGCCATCAGCCTCAGCATCACCTAGGGAACTGTTTAGATATGCAAATTCTCATACCCGACCCCAGATCCACTGAATCAGAGACCAGGGTTGGAGTGTGGCAACCTAAGTCTCAACAAACCCTCCCCTGGGGAGCCCGGTGCTAAGGCTTAAATTTGGGGAGCTCAGTTTTAGACTGAAGAGCTGCAGGTTTGAGATGCTCATGTAGCCATTACCTTTCAGAAAAACGATGATGATCTCTTCTACAATCAGACAGAACAAACCTGCTTTTCCACCTTGGAACACCAGGGTGTGTTTACACTTGTACTTTCCAATTTATCTGTGCCACTTGGCTTGCCAGGAGTGCAGCGTTTTGACAATTTCAAGATTTGATAAATTTCAAGAATTTACCCAGCACCCAGATGCTATGATTAATTTGAGCTTGATTCGTTAATGAATTTTATAGATTTGGAAGCTGAAGGGACAAGCAGAGGCCATTAAGACTTCCCAGTGGGACCACAGACATTTGCTTACAAGTTTAGTGACTTGTTATCCCATCATGATGGCTGAAATCAAATTTAGGTCCCGGGTTTATGTTTTCACAGTTGTTGTTTCTTAATGAATTTTGGAATGCTTTCTTTTGAAAAGAAGTCTCTATTTACTACACGCAAGGGAGACATATATTTTACTGAAGATAAATCATCTGTAACTTTCAAAAGCAGATTTGAAGTGTTTTGTTTTGGTTTTTTTAGCTCTCTAAAAAATAGCTCCTCCTTTTTTTTTTTTTTTTTTTTTTTTTTTGAGACGGAGTCTGGTTGTGTCGCCCAGGCTGGAGTGCAGTGGCGCGATCTCGGCTCACTGCAAGCTCCGCCTCCCGGGTTTACGCCATTCTCCCGCCTCAGCCTCCGAGTAGCTGGGACTACAGGCGCCCGCCACCGCACCCGGCTAGTTTTTTGTATTTTTAGTAGAGACGGGGTTTCACCATGTTAGCCAGGATGGTCTCGATCTCCTGACCTCGTGATCCACCCGCCTCGGCCTCCCAAAGTGCTGGGATTACAGGCTTGAGCCACCGTGCCCGGCCTAAAATAGCTCCTCCTTAAATCACTTTTCATACTAATAAGGGAAATTACTTGGGGGATTTGTTGAGTCTAAACTTTTAGAACCTCTCTCTATTTTCACTTTCAGAATACCCTTTGGTGGGAATGGGGATTCTTTTTTTCCATCCACATTATCCTGGGGCGGAGGGTGGGTGGGTGACAGCCCGTCCTGCTGACCCATTGGTGTCAATGCAGAGTGTGGAGTTGGACAGCGATGATGGAGGGGGCAGTGCTGCCCAGAAGCAGAAAATTTCCTTCTTGGAGAATAACCTGGAGCAGCTCACCAAGGTTCACAAGCAGGTAGGAGAGTTCTGCCCACTCTCCTCTGCTTCCCTCCTCTCTCCCGAAAGAAGCCCCACCAGGTTTGGCCATGGTGTGCGGAGAAGGCACTGACATTGAAGGTAAAAGAACTGTACTCCGTCAGAGGACAAGAGGGCTGGAAAGGTCCTTACAAATCCTTTAGTTCTCAGTGACTTCCCACATATATAAAGGACTTTCTTTTCTCAAAGCCAAATATAAAGCATTGGGTTTGAGCTCTCTGGGGTTGGAGAGGGAAGTGTTCAGAGGCCTGTCTTTTCATCCTGCCTCCACCCCTGACTTTGGACGCCAACTAGCCTCCGTGTCTCCCATAACACCTCTGAGGTACCTCTGTGGACCTGAAAGCTCCACAGAATGCAAAGTCGGACCCCACTGAGCTGGTTCAAGTCCTTTATTTTTACAGATGGGGAAACAGACTGGTGCCTTGCTTCATTGCACCGGGAGAGGACCGGGACTGGAACCAGCACCCTCTCTGCTCAGCTGCCCATTCCTAGCGATCTCAGATGCTCACTCGGGTGCCTGCGATGCGCTGGCATTTGTCTAGAGTGACAGAGAGTGATAACTGTGTCCAAACTCACCAGTGATTTCAGCAGGTCATTTGTCTTGGATACTTTCTTTTTAAATGTTGGTGTGTGCATGGCTGTTTTCCCTCCTTAGGAACTGGGATGTGATGGAAACGTCCCAAGTTTTTGGACCACATGGCCAAGGAGATGTCATTTCTCTTTGACTTGTGAAGTCTTTTTCAATATTCCTGATGATGGCATTTTTTCCCCAGAGAGAGGATGATAGATTCTAGAGAGTTGAAGCCACTCAAATTGTCGATGAGAAATACAAAAGCAGGAACTGCCAGGGAGCTCGAAATAGGGCTCTGAGATACATGTTTTACAATTTATTTTTATTTTTATTTATTTATTTTTTGAGATGGAATCTTGCTCTGTTGCCCAGGCTGGAGTGCAATAGTGCGATCTCTGCTCAGTGCAACCTCTGCCTCCTGGGTTCGAGCGATTCTCCTGCCTCAGTCTCCCGAGTAGCTGGGATTACAGGTGTGCGCCACCATGCCTGGCTAATTTTTTGTATTTTTAGTAGAGCCAAGGTTTCACCATGTTGGTCAGGCTGGTCTTGAACCCCTGACCTTGTGATTTACCCATCTCAGCCTCCCAAAGTGCTGGAATTTCAGGCGTGAGCCACTGCACCCAGCTGAGATGCATTATTTTATTCATGGATTGAATGAGCATTTGTTAAAAACATACTCTCTGCCAGGCACTAGAGCTGGTGCTAAGAGAACAAAGCAGGAGATCCAGCAGTAGCTCACTTTGGTGTAGCACTTTCTGATTTTCAAAACTCCCTCCATCCACCTGGATCCCCTATTATGTAGTACACCTGTGTTATAAATGAGAAACTTGAGACTTGTGGTGGTCAAATGACTTACGCCAAGTCAGATGGCCAGGACCTAAGGACCTGGCCCTTGAACCCACTCCTACCTAGGGCTGGCCTGTTGCTTCTTCAGTCAGCAAAAAGGCACAGTCTCTTCCTCTTAGCCTCTGGATGTGTTGCAAAGCTGGGTCCAAACCCCATGCCAGTGTAAACAGCGGGTCTGCATGGACGGAGGCCCTCTGAGAGCTCGGGAACATGCTTGTTTTTCACTGAGTCCTTTTGAACCGGCTTTAAGTGTCTCAGCTTTCTCATGCTAATTTACTATTCTCATAAAGTGGTTGATTTTCTCACACAATTCCCCTTTCCTCTACACACACCCAAACAAAAGAGGAGGTAAATCCTGCCTCAGATCGAAAGTTTCTTGTGGTGGGAAATAGTTTTTAATTGTATCCCCACCCCATCATTCCTTGCAGCCCGTGAATCACGTGTTCACCAGAGTCCACAGTCTGGGTTTTCCTTTCCTTTCTGTGGTTGTACGGAGTGCCAAGGACGACCTAGCGGGGGTCGCCTGTTCAGCAGCAGGGGGTGCTTCTGGCTGCTCTGGTTTGCGCAGTGCAGCCTGCCTGGTAGTAACTCCCCTCCTTTATCCTCCTGCCCCAGCTGGTCCGGGACAACGCAGATCTGCGTTGTGAACTGCCCAAGCTGGAGAAGCGGCTGCGTGCCACGGCGGAGCGCGTCAAGGCGCTGGAGAGCGCGCTGAAGGAGGCCAAGGAGAATGCCATGCGGGACCGCAAGCGCTACCAGCAGGAGGTGGATCGCATCAAGGAGGCCGTGCGGGCCAAGAACATGGCCAGAAGGGCCCATTCAGCCCAGATCGGTACGTGTGTGCACCGGCTCCCGGGGTTTGAGAAACTACTGCGGCCTCCCAGCTAAGATTTGCTAAAAAGGTGAAGACAGCGCCAGCCCACTCTGGAACATCTGAAAGACTGGGATGGAGCCCGCGGGCGGCAGCCCTCCCTGCACCCTGTGCTTACCCTGGGGGAATGGGAATGTCAGGCGCCCCCGTTATCCTACTCTGAGATATTCCAGCATACATCGTGGTCTCAAAACTTCTGACCTGGGCAGACAGAAGCCAGCCAAGGCTGTAGGCCCAGGTCTTGGGCTATAAATGGGTACACTCTTAGAAATACTGGAATAGGAGGATATTTCTCTGCAAGGTGTGAAGGGCCCCTGTGTTCTGCACCCGGTGGGACCATGAAGGAGCCCGTATGTAGCCAGAGCCCCAGGGAAAGCCTCCAAGTGCAGGTTTGGAAATACCCCGGGAAGAGCCAGGCTGGCATCCGTGACAGAGTGTGGCTACAGGCTGGCACAGAACCTGGGGAGGTCTGGAGTCTCAGCTCCTTCAAGACCTGTATGGATTTGGGCATTTTGCCCATGTAGGAAATGAGGGTGTAGCCAGAGTCCTAGTTCCCAGGATAGAGCCATAGGGATAAAAACAATTTAGGGATATTCTCTAAACAGCTGCTTCTCCTTTTTTTTTTTTTTTTAATTGAAACATCTCCAATAACAGGTAATTTATTTCCCATCAGATTTTGCTGTATAGATATATTGTAAACCAGCAGCTTCATGTTTCTAGTTTTAAATCATACCTTAGATTAGTGGTTCATTGCATGTGTAGGATTTCATACCCTTTGAGAATCTATTAAAAGCTATGGACGCTCTCCCCAGAAAACAGCATCACAGGCAGAATTCTGCATCCAATTTCAGGGGCTACACAGATGCCCTTGAAAGTCATGGAGAACCTATGATCCATTTCAGATAAAACTGAAAATCTTTTTTTGTAACTTTTCTTGGCCCAAATTAGAAATGAGCTAATTGATGTTTAAGTTCTTTCTGTCCCCTAAATATTTGGATGCCTTGGATTTGCCAACTATACTGATATTTTTCCCATTTTTAGAGAGATCTGGTGGTTGATAAGAATAGTACTGTTTGGGCCGGGCACGGTGGCTCAAGCCTGTAATCCCAGCACTTTGGGAGGCCGAGATAGGCGGGTCACGAGGTCAGGAGATCGAGACCATCCTGGCTAACCCGGTGAAACCCTGTCTCTACTAAAAAATACAAAAAACTAGCCGGGCGAGGTGGCGGGCTCCTGTAGTCCCAGCTACTCGGGAGGCTGAGGCAGGAGAATGGCGTGAACCCAAAAGGCGGAGCTTGCAGTGAGCTGAGATCCGGCCACTGCACTCCAGTTTGGGCGACAGAGCGAGACTCCGTCTCAAAAAAAAAAAAAAAAAAAAGAATAGTACTGTTGATAAGAATTGTGACTTTTAGTTGTCACAGGTGACCTGTAGCTATCAGGATTGTTGTTAAGCCTTTTCTAAATGTCTGTTCTCTCTTCTTTCTGTTGGTTGGATACAGCCAAGCCCATCCGCCCCGGACACTACCCGGCCTCATCTCCAACGGCCGTCCATGCCATTCGAGGGGGAGGAGGCAGCTCTTCAAACTCCACTCACTACCAGAAATAAATACAAAGTGAGTCCCATGTCAAGGGTGGTTTCTCTATCTGGAGGCAGAGGCTTCTTGCCTTTCCAAAACCCCTGCCTGGCAGTGGACCTTCAGTAGAGAGGAGTTCGGCTCTATTCCAGCACACGCCCTGGGGGTTCCAGGTAAACAGAGACCCAGACCTACCCTCCCTCAGTCAAGAGCCCTGGGGTCTACTAGCTGAGGCTGCCTGGGGCCCATGAGACCTGGAGCCAGGCCGGGCCTAATCCCCTGCAAGGGTAGGTGTGGTGAGTGATTCAGCTGAGCTTTGGTTTGCCTGTGGGACTCACCTCTGTAGTTGGCATCCCATAGGGCATTACTTGTTTGTCAACTGCTTTTACCCAGAGCAGACAGAAGTTGGGGATTGCTTTAAGTCTCAGGAACAGAATATAAAGAAAGAGCCAGATAATAGAAGTGATGTTTTTATGTTTACTATCTGAACTCAACAAATGGGGATTTTAAGAAGATACCTAGGTGGGTCCAGGGCGCTTTTTTCTTTGAGATGGTGGTCTGCAAGCTTCTCTGCCCACAACCCACATGCCCAACATTTCTCTCCCAGCAAAAAGAAAAGGAACGAGTGATATACTTTACAAAAAGAAGAAGCAGAGAGCGAAAACTGTCATCCTTTGTGATGGAAATGGAGAAAAGAGGTTACTAGTTGGGCAGGCAGAAAGACTACTAGGTGACCAGAAAACTTTGTTTAGAAAAACTCTGACTTTGAACATGCAGATGGGAAGAGGTGGCTCTGAACATTGTCCTTGGACTCTAAGCCCTTGCTAGGGTAGCTGGCTCCCAAGGCAGGCAAGCATGTAAGGTGTGAAGTCTGGACCCCTCCTCATCCAGTCCGTTCTGCATCAAGGCAAGAAGGCGAGCAGGAGGGGCTGGAGCCATCGCTCAGGGTCCTGTCATGGCCCAGGCTTAGGCTAAAACTTCCAAGGGAAATGCTTTGGTGGCTGCCCCCACACAACTTTCACCTGTGCTGCCCCAGGCAGTGCCAAGGAGCAGGCCAGGGACTGGTCAGAGCAGTGGGAACAGGAGGGAAGGCGGAGGCAGCCCACGGGCAGGCAGTGTGCCTGCCATCATCTGCCGTCTTCTAGACAGGAAAATGGGAAATGGTCTTGGCAGTGGGCCACCCCATTCCTATCTAATCTCTGCTTCCAATCAGAAATAGAATGAAACTGGAAGTTAGAAAGTTGCTTTTGACTACATGTTGTCAGTATCGAGGCTGATACCTGAAGGGAACTCTGAGTTCCAGCTGGGCAGCTTAGAACAGAAAAGCCCTGAAGCAGTGGTCCTGGAACTTTGGTGGATGTGAGCATCCTTGAGCACCCAGAGGCCCAGGCTCCTTAGAGGAGGGAGGGCCTGGGTTTTGTTTGTCTTTTTAACGAAGCACTCCAGGTGATTCTGATATTCATCGAAGTTTGAAAACTCTCCATGGTTTATACAGGATGGCAGTTTACTTCTGTCTTATGTGAAGGAAATTGGAAGGTGGTACGTCTGTAAAGAATCTCCACAGTGATAACAGAAACCTAGCCTCTTAATTAGATTAAGCAAGTGCCTGCCTCCTGAACTCAAGGCCAGCTCAAGGTCACCAAATGACCGGTTTCAGCCATCATGCCTACATTCCAAGTTTAGCAACCAGAGAGGAAGCAGAGAAGAGGCAAAAACAGCCATCCTAAATGAATCTCCTTTAAGTAGCCTTCCTGAAGCCCCGTGCAATGCTGATGCCTCCCTTTCTCTGGGCAGCACTGGGCCATATGGCCACATCTAGCTGGAAAAGGTAGTCTTTTAGCTGGGCACATCACTACCCCAAAGAAAGGTAATGCTCTTTGAGCAAGGACAGGGAGAGTGGATGTTGGGGTGGGCAGCTGACACACTGTGCATTATGGATCACCTAATATGCCGCAGCACTGGGCTAGATGCACTATAGGCATCACCTCATTTGATGAAAGCACAGAGACATGTGTATGTGTGTTTCCCATAAGACCTTACTAGATATACTGGTCCAGGGATTCTGGGGTCCAGAGATTATGCAGTGGGACAGTCACCTTCTTCATGGGTTCCAACAAAGGTCTGCCAGTCCCATATTTTATGTAGGCTCCAAACAACCAAATGCTGGCCATTCATCACCAGTGTAGCCTCTTCTCATACAGAAGAGTGAAAATCAGTAGGTCTGGGGAGACTTTCAAGACCGTTGGAGTGACAGAACCACCCTCACCCATTATGGCATTTTTTTTTTTTTAATTTTACTTAAGTTCTGGGATACATGTGCTGAATGTCCAGGTTTGTCACATACGCATACACGTGCCATGATGGTTTGCTGCACCCACCAACCCATCATCATCTTTTTGAGATGGAGTGTTACTCTTGTCGCCCAGGCTGGAGTGCAATGGCATGATCTCGGCTCATTGCAACTTCTGCTTCCTGGGTTCAAATGCTTCTCCTGCCTCAGCCTCCCGAGTAGCTGGGATTACAGGCATGTGCTACCACGCCCGGCTAGTTTTTGTATTTTTAGTAGAGACAGGGTTTCACCATGTTGGCCAGGCTGGTCTTGAACTCCTGACCTCAAGTGATTCCCCCCACCTCAGCTTCCCAAAGTGCTGGGATTACAGGCGTGAGCCACTGCACTCAGCTGGCAATTTGTTTCTTTACTCAAAGTTTTAAAAGTGGTTTTGATGGTTTTATCTGAATTCACAGCGTCCTTAACACACCTTCTCAACATAGCTTCTATAACTAGGTGCTTCTTTCATCAGGTCACAAAATAAACAGGCCCCCTCTTACAGCTCTCAGGATGGCAGTGTGGCTGAGGGGACTGGCATTGGACAAGGGACCTGGGGTCAGGTGTCAGGTCTTCTACTTCCTTCAAGTTACTTAACCTCAGAGTCTGTTTCCTCATCTATGAAATGGGGAAAATCTTTTATTTTCGTCATTGGCATTGACAGAAGGCTTAAATGAAGTCATGCTTCTAAGCACATAACAATTGCTCAATAAAAATATTAGTTGCTAGTATAGATGAGCACTGCACAGGAGGCTGAGGCAGGAGAATGGCATGAACCCGGGAGGCGGAGCTTGCAGTGAGCTGAGATTCAGCCACTGCACTCCAGCCTGGGCGACAGAGCGAGACTCTGTCTCAAAAAAAAAAAAAAAAAAAAAAAAAAAAAAAAATTAGTTGCTAGTATAGATGAGCACTGCAGAACATGGTAGTTGATACATGTTGGTTTATAGTGTCCTTTAATTCATATAGTTGTTACTAAATGGTTTTTAGTTCCTCTATAGCAGTAAATCCTAGCCACTGGGTAGGGAAGGCTTATTTCTAACTGAGTATCCTAGTTATTGCTATGAGCTGATACAAGGGCTTTTAAAGATAATATTGGCTGGGCATGGTGGATCATGCCTGTAATCCCAGCACTTTGGGAAGCTGAGGTGGGCAGATCACTTGAGGTCAGGAGTTCAAGACCAGCCTGGCCAACATGGTGAAACCCCTTCCCTACTAAAAATAGAAAAATGAGCTGGGCGTGTACATGCACACCTGTAACCCTAGCTATTTGGGAGATTGAAGTGGAGAATCGCTCGAACCCAGGAGGTGGAGGTTGCAGTGAGCCGAGATCATGCCACTGCACTCCAGCCTAGGTGACAGAGTGAGAGCCTATCTAATATATATATAATTTACTTATCTACAAGCTATGACTATTTTTAAGAAATGACTGGGCATTTGTCAGCAGAGATTAAAAAGGGGTAGTAATCAACAGATTCAGGAATTGCAAATGAAGAGTAAAGAAATGCTAAATCATTTTTTGAAAAATAATTGGAAATATGGAATTCATTGCTTAGATAAGAGCAAAGCCTTTTTGAGACAGTCTTTCCTGACCTTTGGGATTTTCATTCTGAAGTCTCTCTTCCCTGGGTAGAAATTATCTCAATTGTGTCTTCGCAGCCCTCCTGTGGAGTCAGAGCACATATTCTTACAGCTGGATATCTTTGGAATTTCCTTCTGCTTCATTTCAGGGTTCAAGAATTATAGCCATAATGAGTATTTTGGTTTATCCTCAAGGTTTCAAAGCCAATGAAGATGCCCATGTACAAAAATCAAAAGAACCCAGGATAATGCTGGCTTTGATCTTACCTGGTTCAGATCCACAGGGGGCTGCCTCAGGAGGAGATGATCTTTTTCAAACCCTAGAGCTACATATGGGGCAGTGGAGTACAACCATGTGACATTGGGCAAGTTGCTTGATTTCTGTCAGCTTCAGTTTTTCTCACCAGCCAAGGGGGTTCAGGCATCGAGAGCCTAGCTCTGTACTTGGTTTCACAGTGAATGAGACAAGAAGGCTCTATTCTTGTGCAGTGATATGCTTGTTAGGGGAAGATGAACAGAAAATAAACAAGGTAACTTCAAGTAGTGGTAAGTGCTCAGAAGAAAACAAAAACAGGCTAATGGAATAGGAACACTGTTTTAGAAGGGGGGGTGACATTTAAGTTGAGACTGAGTGATGAAAAATGCCAGGCACTCAGCAACCTGGGAGAGAGTGGTTCGATGATCACTCAAAGGTAGGAATGAATGAGGGTTATTCGAGGAACGTAAGCAAGGCTGATAAGGCGGTACAAGGCTGATAAGGTGGTAGCTCGTGATCTGGGAGAACCCATCTTCATTAGAGTGGATAGGGAGAGAGTTGGGCCCAAGTAAATGAAGGTGTTGAGGCTGGGGGCAAGTTAGATTGTAACCTAGTGCGAGGGGTCACCAGGGCTGTGGGCATGGGAGCAGTGGGAGCTGGTTCATGATTAGACAGGCCACTCTGGGCTGGACCGTGGAGAAGAGGGTAGGAATGGGGCGACAGTAAGCAATGGGGTTGTCTAGGGGGTTCCCTAGGTGGCCATGGGGGAGGGTCCGGTACCAGACCCAGGTAGTGGCAGCAGGGAAGTGGCTCGAGTCAGTGCCTGCTTAGAGCTGATCCAGCTGTCAGGCTTACTGATGAACGTTGAGAGCAAGAGGACGAGGAAGGAAGGGAATCAAGGTAGTTCCTAGATTTTCGTGGGCCCCAGCAATTAGGGAGACATTGGTCACTTTTTAACCATGCCAGGGGAAATCAGGGGATGAGCAGATTTTGTGGGAAAGCTTGGTTTCCATAATGTTGCTTATGCGCTGCCTCTCAGACATCCAGCTGAGCCCGCCACCCAAGTGGGTGTGTGGAACAGGCGGCTGGATCCGTGAGTCTGGAGCATAGCAGAGAGGCTGGGGCGAGGCCAGGGCTGGAGACTTGTGACCTGTAGATTGTGTTTATGGCCACGGGTCTGAAGGAAGCAACCTAGAGAAAAGGTGGGCCCAGCAGAGAGGGGAGCTGAAGAGCGAGTTGGACCAGGCCTAGGCACTGGCAAATGGGAAGGTCAGAGAAAGGAGGTGGCACCAGCAGAGGGGCCTGAGGAGCATGTGGGGTCACAGAGGTCAAGTGAAGACCTTGACCCTAGAAGGAAGGTGGTCAGCTCAGAGCTTGAGTAAGATGACAACAGAGACTGGGTGGTTGAAGAAGGCCAGATGGCGGTGACCTTAGCATGGACTAGAGAGAGCAGGTGAGGAAGGAGAGCCAGCAGCTGAACCCACTTTGGGGATTTTATTTGAAGGAGATCAGAGAAATGGAGCGACGTGGGGTTAAGGTGGGGCTGCGTTGCTTTTCTGTTATGAGATGGGAGATATTACAGCATAGCTGTGTGCGATGGTGATGGTATAGCCGAGCCGGGCAGAGGAGGAAGCACAGATGCGGGTGGGTGGTAGATGGGGTGGACTGGGAGGTAAGATCCAGCTCACCTTAGTTAGAACTTGTTTTCTCGTGCAGGCAAGAAGCCAGATGATTAGTGAGAAAGAGGGAGGAAGCAGGGTCTCGCTCTTGAGACCAGAGACGGTGTAAAATCGACCTCTCAGGCAGTGCTGAGTCCTTCTTTGCAGCCCCACACTTAATGCAGACACCTGATTAAACATCTGCCCAGCTCCCTGGTTCTGAGGGCCCTGGAGATCCACTTCCTTTCCAGGCAGTGCTTTGGCAAGCCAGGGGACTTGTTCAAATGTCTCCACCAGATGGCGCCAGTGGGGCATTGCTGACACCTCAGATGTTTTCTGAAAGACTGAAGGTAGAACGGTCTTTTTTCTTGGTTTTCGTATATTTAGACTATTTTATCTCAAACTTGAGTAGTGAATAGAGTACTTTGAGAGGAATACAGTTCTCACAGATCCCCAGAGTTGATTTAAATTATTGTATTATAACACTTAAGTATTTGCACATTGTAAACAGTATACATTCTGTACTTACAGATCTTATACAACTGTCAAGTCAAAACAAATTTAGAAATTAAATTGAAATAAAACCACAAATTAAAAGTCCAAACCACAAAACCCACTTCACATAATTTAATGAAGGAAGGGCTTTTTCTGAAATTAAAGAGCTAGGTGCAATGCAACCCCAGAGTGCGTTGCTTCTTGTAGAGTTTGGGATGCCTGTTTTTTGTGTGTCGTGGTGTGTCTCAATTCTTTCACTTCTGTACTCCCAGCACTCTGAGAGGCTGAGGCTGGAGGATGGCTTGAGTTCAGGAGTTTGAGACCAGCCTGGGCAACTTAGCGAGACCTTGTCTCTACTGAAAATAAAAACATTAGCCAGGTGTCGTGGTGCATGCCTGTAGCTCCAGTGACTTGGAAGGCTGAGCTGGGAGGATCATTTCAGCTGGAGAGTTCGAGGCTGCAGTGAGCTGTGATCATGCCTACCACACTCTAGCCTGGGTGACAGAGCGAGATCCTGCCTCAAAAAGAATAAACAAATAAAAACAAATACATGAAGATTAGCCTAGTGCCTGGCACTGAACGAGCACTCCGTGCTCATCTGTGTTGTCCTCATCACCTGATCCCGTCTCCTCATTCTACATCCCAAAGAGGCGGGATGAGCTGTCAAGATCCCACACCTACGAGTGGTAGATCCTGGGCTAAGAGCAATGATCTTCTCTGCAACAGTTCTCAAAGTTCTTGGCCTTAGGACCTTTACTCCTCTTAAAAAAGATCAATGGACTGGGTATGTGGCTCATGCCGATAATTCCAGCACTTTGGGAGGCCAAGGCAGGAGGATCACTTGAGGCCAGGAGTTTGAAACCAGCCTTAGTGAGACTCTGTCTCTACAAAAAATAAAAAAATAAAATAAAATAAAATAAAATAAAATAAAATAAAAATTAGCTAGGTATGGTGGCATACGCCTGTAGTCCCAACTGCTTTGGAGGCTGAGGTGGGAGATTGATTGAGCCCAGTAATTTGAGGCTGTAGTGAGCCATGTTTGTGCCACTGCACTGCAGTCTGGGTGACAGAATGACAATCTTTCTCAAAAAAATGAACCAACAAAAAAGAATCAATGAATTTATATATATTGACATGTATCATACTGGAAATTAAAGCAAAAAATTTAGAATACTGCCAGATTCATTTAAAAAATAGTAATAAGCCCATACATGTTACCATAAATGTGATTTGTAATGAAAATAACTATTTTCAAAACAAAAAATAGCCAAATGGCATTGTTTTACATTTTGCAAATCTCTTTGACACATCTAATAGATGGCAGCTGGATTCCCCCCAGCTGTTTCTGCATTCTGTCTGTTGCTGTTTTGGTTGAAGTGTATAAAGCGAATCTCCCCTTGTCACACCAGACAAGATTCTCAGCCATTGGATAGCTAAGAAAACTGTGGAATGGGGAAGTTGGGATCATAGTGCCCATATCACAGGCTTGTCTGGGATTGAATGAGAGAATGTGAAAGAAGAGAGAAAAAAGTCTTAGAAGAGTACCTGGCAAAAATTAGGCCCCCGTGCATGTTAGCTAATGTTAAAGTGGTCATGGGGACAGACCTGAAAAGGACAGATGAGGTGGGACTGCAGAGAGAGAGGACAGAAATGACTGTAGGTGGATGCTGCTGAGGCAGAGGACTTTGAAACTAGCATTCTCAACCCAACCCAAAAGGAAGGAATTGTGGAGCATCCGGAGGCAAGAATTCCTGATTCCGTCTACAGCACAGTAGGCTCCAACACTTCGATAGTCCTCAGCTTCATGGTTCTCAGAGTCATAAATTCAGAGCAACTAAAATTGTTCCTCCACAGCAGATTGTACCAACGCTCCAATAAGATAAATCCACTTCTATTCAGCAGTGATAAGTAGAGTACAATTGTAATTCTTATAATGTGGGGATTGAATTATAAAAAGGCAAAAGAAAAACTAAAATTATGCACTGTTTGGATTAAGCTTAACTCCACCGCAAGCAATTGCAAAAGCCCAAGTTGGGGGTGAAAACGGTCTCTAAATACTTCTTGCAAAACCCTTGTGTAATTAACTTCTTTCATTAGCCTTCCCCACCCCTTCTAAAGAAAGGTGATTTTATTTCCTCCTAAATCTGGTCACATGTTGCCACTTTGAATTACCATCTCCAGTTTGGCAGAGCGCCAGTTTGGCAGTCCTAGAACAGGTCAGTTGGTCCAGTCCCCTGCCTCTAAGTGAGTGACTGGCTACTTGGAAGAGAGTCAACAGGACTGGGTTTTAAAGATTCTCCAGTCTCGCCAGTCTCTCTGGGATTAGAACAGTCAGAAATGCTTTATCTCATTTACCTTTGAAATTTATATCTATTTTCTCCCATGAATTTATCTAAGGAGATGAAGAACCCGATAGTGGGAAGGATGGATGGGAGCATCCTACTGGAATCCATGTTTCTTGGGCCTGCTGGAAAGACTTCTCAGCAGACAGGCCTGTAGAGATCCTTAACTGGGGATGAAGAGGAACGCTGCATCCTAGTAAAGAAAGGACCCTTTATTGGCAGAGTTCCTGTGCTTTTCCCTTCAGCAACCTGTCACAATCTCAGTTCTCCTCTCTCATGCTCCTTGAGGTGGCTAAGCTAAGCAGGTAGGGCCTCCTTTGCGGCCCCGTGTTTCTTCCAAACTATCAGCCAAAACCTGCTGAATCTTGCCCAGCGGGGATCGGGGGTTTTGACTGAAGGGCCTTCCAGGGGGAAATCATGTCACTTCATGGTCTGCTGGAGTTACTGAGGCCGCCCCATTGCATTTGTGTCTAGTGCTTGCTGTGTCAACACGGTTTGGCTGCAAATATTGCGTCAGGTCATAATCCCACAATCCAAGGTATGTGCCTGGCACCTCCTTGCCTCCAGGCACGCTAGGACGGCCATCTCATCTGAGCAAGGGGATCTCATCTGACCAGGGCGATGGCGTGCGTGGAGAAACGACCTGTGAGAAAGTGAAATGGCAATTTCAGTGGTGGCATTCAGGCTGCACTCCTATTGGTTTTCAGCTCAAAATGGATTTTAAATAACAACTATGACCATGCTTTTAGGTTTTTCTTCTAATACTGACAATAAGCCCAAAGTTTCACCAGAAAGGCCATGTTCTTCCCAACGACATCTTACTCTCTGTGACTTCTAAAAATGACAGGAATATCACCCTCTAGGGTTGTTTAAGCCCTTCTTAGTTTTGTAGCTTTGCCGTTGTGGGAGATTATAACAAATGAGTTCTCTGAATATTTTTTCTTGTCAGTGAAGAGGTGGTTCTGTTTTTGTTTTTGTTTTTGTTTTTTTGAGACTGAGTCTCACTCTGTTGCCCAGACTGGAGTGCAGTGGCATGATCTCGGCTCACTGCAACCTCTGCCTCTAAGGTTCAAATGATTCTCCTGCCTCAGCCTCCCAAGTAGCTGGGACTACACGTACATGCCACCATGCCGCACTAATTTTTGTATTTTTAGTAGAGATGGGGTTTCACCGTGTTGGCTGGGCTGGTTTCGAACTCCTGACTTCAAGTGATCCACGTGCTGTGGCCTCCCAAACCAAAGTGCTGGGATTATAGGCATGAGCCACTGCACTTGACCAAGAGGTGGTATTTTTAAAAAGAATGTGTGTTTTTTGTTTTTTTTCTACTCAGTGTCTGTTCTGTATTTCATCTCCCTTTTTCTCACTTTGCTTTTTTCTACTTTTATAACCCCTTTCTAGACAGAGAATTTTTCTCTTTATATGTAACTTACATCCTGTTGATTTATACGAAATATGTGAGGTTGTTTACAATATTATAACATATAAATCAGGAGAGTGAAGAAAAAAAAAAAGAGCATGGTAGCGGGAATCTGAGATATTACCACAGTTGGGTACCAAATGTTGATATAAGCCTTCTAGAGGCAGAACAGAAAGCATGTGTTAGGTTACGGAGGGCTTTTTTTTCTTTCCTTCTTTCTTTTTTCTTTTTTCTTTTTTTTTAATCAAAAGAGAATTTGGGCTTTTCTTACTGGCAGTTGTATTTCCAGTACCAGGTAATTCCATGTTTTTCTCAAGGATAAGGCTCTACCTCCCTCTTTTGTCATCCCTGTGCCCATCCCCTAGAGTACCATGAGCTCTGCACAAAACCCATAGCAAGGTCTCAGAGCTAGGGCCTCCAGCTGGTGACAGGAAGCAGAGCCTTTCAGTGTCTTCTGAAAGTTGAGCTTACTGGTGTTGGGTACAGGCTGACAGAGGCCACTCAGGCTGGTCTAGACGTTCATCCTGGAGATGTGCCCAGCACCAGCCGAACCTCTGGTGGGAAGTAGAATAAAATGGAAGGGGGTGGTCTTTTGGAGAATCTTATTATCCGATGGAGACGAAGCATACCTTTGGGAACTGGGAACCTCTTTCTACAGAGAGCCTGGGTTGGGGGGGGGCCCTGTTGCACCTGCTTGCTATCCTAAGTGCAGGCAAATGAGAAATGTTTTAATTCCCCCTTAGGAAGGAGAAAATGCATTATGTTACTTTGAATATCCATAGCCTCAACAGATACTAACTTATGGAAGAGAACGTTAAGACTGTCAGGACTAAATACTTAAAGCAAAATCAGGAAATAGGAGGTTGTGCTGTTTATGTGCTGCTATCCATATGTATCTTTTGAGCTCTCAAAATGTGGCTAAGTCCAAATTGAGATAGGCTGAAAGTGTAAAATATACACCAGATTGCAAACACTATTGTATGAAAAAAAATCTCAGTAGTAATATTGTAATGTAAATGATCTCAACATGTAATACCAATTACATGTTGAAATGATACTATTTTGAATATGTTGGGCTATATAAAATATATTACAATTAATCTTACCTATTTCTTTTCACTTTTTAATGTACCACTAGAAAATTTAAAATTAAATATGTGGCTTGGCCAGGCACGGTGGCGCACGCCTGTAATCCCAGCTACTTGGGAGGCTAAGGCAGAAGAATCACTGGAACCCGAGAGGCAGAGGTTGCAGTGAGCCAATATTGCGCCACCGCACTCCAGCCTGGGTGACAAGAGTAAAACTCCGTCTCACAAACAAACAAACAGAAAATATGTGACTTATGTTATATTTGTATCTGACAGCTCTGGTCTAAACATCTAGAATTAAACAAAACTTTTTTGAGAAGTAAATTTCTACTGTGTTCTCTAATTCCTATGCTTTCTCTTTGGTTCTCTTTCAACAGATATGACTCCACATAGCATGTCAAGGACTACATTAATCACCAATTCCTTTATTTTTTCCCCCCTACAGTTTCCATTTTTTTTTTTTTTTTATACTTGCTTACTCCAGCCATCTGCAGTACACCAGTTTCAGGTCTTTTGAGCTGTGTAGAGTTTCTGTGTGTACAGATGTGTGCTCGGACTTTTCTCTTTTTGAGAAATCTGAAGGAGATGGTTGCAGAAGATCCACTTACTACTCAGAACCATTGCCGCTGACTCGGCCTCCGGGGTGTTGGGTGGTTTCTGGGTGGTTCCTGGAGCCTCCTCTGGGCAGTGCACTGTCCCATCTGTACGCCCTAATGTGCCATTCCCTGGAGGGGAACCACCAAGTACCGTGGAGGCAGGAGACCATGCTCTGCCTCAACTGTCTGGTTTCCTGTAAAATAAACACATTATTTTATATTTTTAGGGAACAAAAAGTGCTGCTCTAGGGTTCAAAGTTTTCATTCTGAACACTTTTCCGAAACAAATTGCCCTGAAGACACATTTTGAATATCCTGGTCACATCTTTGGATCTGTAAAATATACCTTTTAGTAATGGCACCTGTTAAAACGCAAAGCAAATTTCCTTGGGGCAGAAAAACAATCTGACAGTAGCAGTGTAGAAACTGTTCATTCAGATACATCTGTGTCAATGCAAAAAGTCATAAAATTCACCTCCCAGCTGCTTGCTTTTCAACCTGCAGCAACTAGTCTCGGCTGGCCGGTTTGAACATCATTCTTTCAGAAGTGCTGAAAATGCTGCAAAGTTTTAAGTGGAAATGTGGCTGCCCCTCTCCTCACTTCTTCCTGCCTGATCGTTCTGGAGCTGGCATTGGGAACGGCTGCTTTCTCTAACCATTTTCAGCTTGAGTGGGTATTGCTGAAGAAGTCCAGCATCATTCCAGCAGTTGAAAAAGGAAGCCTTGTCACAACTTTGTTCTTTGTGCTTGTGTATGAATAAGTTGCCATGAATAAGTTATTATTTTAACCCATCATTGCTGACTGTTTATATGAATTCTTTCTTTGGCACCAAATAGGTTTCATCTTCTTAGGCACAATTAGAAAAAATCCATATAGATGGATATTTTACATATAGTTATTGCTCTATCCAAATACATGAATCTAAAACTTAATCAACCCTTGCTTCCAGTTGTACTTATTAAGAAGATCAATTTCCAGGTAGTAAAGTTTTCAGGGAAACTGACAAAGATTCAGTTAAATTGGCCTTGTGTGCTGCTATTTGTTCTGACAAATTTGGGGGTAAGTCAAAGACAACCAAACCAATCTCGGTGAAAGCTCCTATCCTATCATGTTGTGTGCCCAAGATGAGGAACTGGCACTGTGCCCTGAAGCTTTCACCACTGTAATGAAATATATGCCAGGGGAGACTTCGGGCTTTTCTCATGACTGTGTGAGTCGAAGGTAGTTCAACTGTGTGTGTGTGTGTGTGTGTGTGTGTGTGTGTGTGTGTGTGTGTAAAGTGCCAAGAACTGTGCATTGACATCCAAACATTTCTTGTATAAAATTTCCCTAGCAAAGCAAACCTGCTTTGACTTAATTTATTTGTTAAATGTTGCACTTTGTTTATGTATGTTTTGTTTTTGGGGGGGAATAAGGAGAGGGAGGAGGACAAACTATTGAAGTATTTATTTCATGAAGATAGCAATTTTGCATTTGTTTAAATTTTTTTCATTCTTTAATTTTGTTATCAGTGCCAGCCCAATATACCTGCTCCATCATTATTTGCAGTCTGATAAAAGGGTCCTTGTGGGGTAGGTTTTGCAAAGTTTATCAGGTAATAACATATGCCACATAACCTTGTTAATATGTTTGCTTCTGAATAGGGCAGCTAAAACATTGGTGTTTGAGATAATTGCCAATTATTAGTTGTCATTACCACTACTCTCCATTACTTTTTGTTTGGAAATTGAACAAAGGTCAGTAATGGTTTTTGGCTCTTGTTAATATCCATCATAAAATAGATTGTTTTAGATTCTCTCCAGAGTGATTTTTCCCTGGGTACCCCCTTTCTACTTCTAAAGAATTGCTTGACACTTTCATGTTTCAAAAGGAAACATTCGCTTGTAGTTCCATTTTGCTTGATCTCTACAAGGGACTGACAACATTCGCTTTACTTTTATTCACAGAGAAAGTTGGCTTTGATGTCTCTTAAAGATAATTCTGCTAGTTGCTGATCAGCCAGTCAGTTCACCTAGCTTCAATCTTTATAGGACTTCTAATCTAATTTTCCTATACTGTGACTAAAAGTGAGGCAAATTATTGGAATGGATTATTCAAATGGATCCTTAAATATTGCTATGTATAATAAGCCAGTTATTACATCAGGACCATGTTCTCTGTAGGCCACTTTCTAAAAAAGCCACATATGTGCAATTTTCAGGTTTTTAGACTATTGCTCCCTGTACTTTAAGTGTAAAAACCACACTTCTGAACAACTAAGCTCGTGATTATGATTTTGGTTATATGCAGCTTTTGACTAGCGTGTATTGTGTCTTTTTCTCCTCTATGAATAATTTTATATTTCATGCTACTTCTTGAAAGTTTACTCTTTGATGCTCTAAGAGAACAGCCAGATGGTTTATACGAATAATCTTTATCTGCAGGATGGTGGATTGGTAAATTAGGAGAATGTTGTTTGAGATATCAAGATTTATGGTTGGGAACTAAAATACTTAATGCCAAATGTGTTTTTGTCAATTACTAGAGAATTCTGTGCAAACATATCATCTCTTCAAATGCTGCACACTTCGCTTTTGTTAAACAGCAGGTAGTAGACAGAAAAATAACAGTTTCACATTAAGACTTTTAAAGGAAATAGAACCATGTGATTAAGAAATCAGAATTTATAGATATACTGAGATAAATGAAGAAATAAAAAGGTTTGCCTAGAATGTAGCATCTAGTGACTTTTTTAAAGCCCTAAAGTTTACATAAAGAAGCTCTAGTTCCTATAGAAATAACTGAAAGCAAATAAAAATTCTTAACAATCCCCTCTTTTGAAGTGCATTTTTTAAAGCAGGGCAGGAAACATTTGGACTCTAGCTATATGACATATTGGGAAAGGCCGAGGGTGGAGGGAAGATTTCACTTCATCGTCTAGCCCAGAATCTTGAGCAAGCTAAAGAAACCATCATAATCTAAAATTGCTTCATTTAACACTAACAATTTAGACTTTTTAAGCCAAGCATTGAATAATGGCTGGATAACTGCCAAAGGAAGCGCCACTCCATGAAGTCTGCTTACTTATTTAAAAATTGTGTATCAATTTTAAATACTGTTCATTGTGTGCAGATATAAGGGGAATAGGGCATTCTGTAGAATTATCCATGTCTAGTTTGTAAAGTGTGTCCTGTGTACTGCAGATGTGTGTTCTCTGGGCTTTATGTATCTGTACAGTAGCTTTCACATTTAAAAAATTGTGGACAAACTTGTCTGGGGGGTTTGAGGGGAGAATGGTGGTTTATATCAATAATGATGCTGTACTATAGTCCATGTAACAAAAGATCTGGAAGTCACCCTCCTTTGGCCCGCGGAAAATTTTGGTAATCTTCTAGGTTCTAAAATGAAGGTGTATGGGTACTCTGGCAGACTGCATGTTGTATAATTTGAAAAATACTAGAAGTGGAAAATAAAATTCAGTTAAACTTTGACTGGTCTGTTTCTGCTTATTTGAGTCATCCTGAAGATATGGTCATTGGAGATGTCAGTGCCTGTGTGAGGATGAGCCATTTTCTGGCCTCAAAAGAGTTCACTTCAAGTGAGCAGGTGCCCCAATACACAGCATAAGCAAAGTCAACCTTGATCATTTTTGCTTTTACTTTGCTTAAATATCCCCTGTAAACTTTTTTTTTATTTCAGAACTAAGAAAACTTGATGTTTGTCACTTCAGTTCTGAAAAGATAGCAACCGATGTAAAAAAAAAAGTCTTACTAGCTTTTTTAAAAGTAGGAATGACTGAAAGCTGAGTAGAGCAGTGTATTCACTGAATATCTGAATTTCTTCTTGCTTGAGAAGGGCATTAATTCTCCACCAAATGAATTGGAGCCCTATTTGCATATGTTGAAAGATTATCAGCATCTTTTGAGGATTTGGGGTGTTTATATTCCTGTTTAACCTACTGATTCTTAGTGTAAATGTACAGGTCTGAGATCTTGTGAGAGGACACTGGAGCATGAATCCTTTGGAGGCTAACCAGTGCCAGGACACAGGATAATTTTTTTTCTGCTATCATAACAAGGAGACTTCCCTACCTTGGGTCACTAGAATCGTGTGTCCATGCATGACATTGTGTATGTAAAGCATCCTCATTCTTGTGCTTGGTTTGATTAATGGTGCATGAGAGCCAGACAGTAAACCTCTTTCCCTTAATTGATTAAAAATGGAAAGGATAGATGTCAAGTGAACGTGTAATTAAGGGCACTGCAAATGGTGTGCTTTTATGCTGTCTTACCCATCTTTTTCGAGATTGTTTTCTCCCAAGAACTCTGAAGAAGTTTCCAGATACCAGATTGTTAAAAGTGACTTATGTAGTAAACTTCAAACGTGGTAGTTGAATATTCAGTTGATGCCTGTGTGTTATAGATAGGAAAGCAGTTCTCTGAAAGAACCAGATTACAAAGCAAATTTCAATATCAATGGGAAATGACTCCCACAGATCCCAGAACACAGCGGCTCTGCGATGCAGTCGGACTGCATTGATACCAGTGTTCTCTTGGTTCCTGCAAGCCTTTCTTGAGGTTTCTTGTTTCGCCAAGCTCTGAACTGGCCTCTGGCTTTGCCTCAGAAGCACAGAGCTGGAGTATCTGTGGGAGAAAGTGGAACTGGACCAATAATCTGCAAAGGCAATTACTGGTGATGTGTGTATTGGCAGGTTTCATTCTAGCATTTGTGACAGGTCATGTCTTGTTATTTGTCTTGTGTACATAATACACTGAACAGAGGTAGGAGTCACCTCTTGGATGACACATTAGTTGAAAATGTGGGTTTACTTGACAAAAGGCATCCCGAGCCATGGAGTTTTCACTTTCCTTTTGGTGTTTGGTGGTTCTTCGTCCAATTTGCAAAGAAAACACCAATCTCTCTGTGTGGTTAGTTGGGTTCAAAATAATGAAAAAAAAAAAAAATCCCATAGGTAACCACTGTTGGTGGTCTTTCTGCCTCCAGTACGCTGGACGGCAAAGGCTGGGATTCTCCACCTGCTTTGCTTCAAGAGCAGTTTGTTCTGGACTTCCAGGAAGCCCTCTCTGCCATCGAGCACCTTTCAAACCTTCACCCTTCCCCATGCCCGGATCGCAAATGATTATCATAGTGTAGCTGTTCAAGATTTACCTACAACAATATTTTATTCCTTCAGAACGTACATGAAATTAAGAGAAATTGACAAATTTGTTCTGGATGAAACGAAACAGCATCAGAATCTTGTAATGCTCAGAAAGCTACAATAAGCAGTCAATTATTTCCAGGGCACTATTCTGGCTGTGTGCCAGACACTGTTTTAAGTGCTTTACATGTATTAATCCATCTAATCTTCCTAATAACCCCATGAGGAATGCACCATTATCTCTCCTTTACAGGTAAGGAAACAGGCGCAGAGAGGTTAAGTAGCTTGCCCAAAGGTCTCACAGCTGGCAACAGGAGGCGCCAGGATTGAAACCCACACAGTCTGCTTCTAAGGTTCATGTTCTCAACAGGTGTAATACTGCCTCTCTGAATAGTGATTGGGATATACATATATGTGTGTGTGTGTGCCTCTCTCACTCACTCTGTCTCTACAGTGATAAATAGCAGCCAACCTCAAAAACCCTTTTGTAAAGAATTTATACAAAGCTTTATGCCTTTGCAACTTTTCTGTTCTCTCCTTTCATTGGAATCTGAGACCTTATTGTTATTTGAATTACTTTAAGCAATCAAATGCATCTAGGAAAGAAACAATAATGAAGGAGGATGCCTTATATCAAGGGTGCCTGATGACACTGAACTCTACAGGAAGGCTGCATTTCAGTAGTGCCCTTGTCAGAATCTTTGTCATACCTAACATACTTAGAAGAAGTGTAGCCATTAATCTGTCAGTTTTCAAATTGTGTGTCGTAAGAATTTAACTTATCATCTATGTGGATTTATTTTTCTTTAAGGTACTAATTCTGTCTGCATTAAAACATGTATAACCTATATTCTTCTGCTTCTTCAGTAAAAAGCTCTCAGTACTCTCTTGCCCCACCTGAAATGGCTCTCAGGGAAGGGTTGAGGGGCACTGGATGGGTTTCCTGTCATTCCCAGGGATGTGTGAGGCCTCAGACGAGGCTGTCCCTTACCTCACCTCTGGCCCCATCATGATGATTAATAGGATCTCGTTTCAGAGCTCTAGGTTTTAGAAAAAAGAAACATGCCAATCATACCATACATGCATGTGCAAGCCCAACCACAGAAGGCTGAAAACAGTGGGGTTCCCTTACAAGCTCCTCCCTTTACCTGTGCTTCTCTTGTCTGAGGGTATTCTGATGGGCTACTGGGGAGCAAGGCTGGTGGCAGATGTATCTAGGTGACACGATGCTGACTCCGTCAGCCAGCGTCCACCTGGCTGCCTGCCTGCAGACCGCAACCTCCAGCCCAGTGTCCTTGCTGCCCTGCAGCACCTTTCTGGGACCTACATGGAACAGCAAAATACCTCTGGAGTACTGGCTGGCAGGCGGTGGTACTGCTGAGTACCACATGGAAAGAATGATGCATGCAGGACCTGGATCCAACTCTCAACTTCCCATCCACCAGCTGGGGGATTGTGGTCAGTGGTTTAACTGTGCAGCGTCTCAGTGAGCTCGTCTCCATACCTGAATTTAGCTCATGATGCTCCATTCTTCACAGTGCCTTTTGGGGATCAGATGAGAAACTGTAGGAAGACATTTTACAACAGTGCTACTCAAATATAAGGGATTGTTATTGTCAAAAACTTCCTAGGAGAAAGTATGGTCATCTTGGACCCCAGCTATTGCCTTCTACCTGGCATCACCAATATTTAGAGTAGAAGAGGAGAGAATATGCGGAGACATTTGGAATTGTCTGATTCTACCCAGTGACATCAAATCTCTTTGTAGCTTTCCATGTAGGGTTCTTTCTTTTCCCACGGTCTTGGTCAGCAGGGGCTGCTATAACAAAGTGCCATAGACTGGGAGGCGTATAAACAACACATCTAGTTTTCACAGTTCTGGAGACTGGAAGTCCAAGTTCAGGGTGCCAGCCAGCACAGTCAAGTTCTGGTGAAGACTTCTTCCTGGTTGCAGATTCCTGACTTCTTGCTGTGTCCACACATGGTGGAAGGGAGGAGAAAGTTCTCTGGGGTCCCTTTTATAAGGGCACTGGACTCATTCATGACTAATGACTACTAAACTCACCGTGATGACCTAATCACCCCAAAGGGCTCTACCTGCTAATATCATCACATTGGATTAGGATTCCAGCATATTAATTTTGGGGAGACACACACATCCAGTTCATTGTACCCACTTCTCCACCCTCTTTCCTCTTGGGGGAAAACACACTCTTAGGCTATTTCATGAGTAGAGAATATGACCTACCCTCTGAAGTGTGGTGCAGGGAATAGGGTTTCAGGCTAGTTTCCACGCTTTATGCCTTGTGGCTTTTTACACCAGAGGGCTCAGGTAAGTGCCCTTCACTCAATGTCCTGGCGCTGGATCATGAATCAAGTCCATTCAGTTTCCCATACATGGAGGCAGAAGCCCAGTAATCACGGTTAATGCTGAGAGACAAAATCCTGGCAGAATATTAGTAGGAGCTTAACAAGTTCCCCAAAGGGAGATTAGAGATGCTCAAGGAGTCACTTAGCCGAACCAGCACACAAAAGCACACTCGGCTTCTGCCAGCATCTGGAAACAAGGTGTCTGCTTCCCTTCCATAACCCAGGTATTGGAAAGTTCCTGTCCCAGCACACACAGCAGAGGCAGGAACCCACTGTTCAGTGCAAGATGACTGTCCACATGCAGGCCGGCTGCTCCTAAACACCAGATGACTGTGATAAGGGCTTCTGCTTTAAATGCTTTGTCTCCAGACTGTCATAAACCTATGAGAACATCAAAATCCAAAGAGTTGAAGTCACGTGTCCAGGACCATTTTGTTAGTTTTGACTGCAGAGCTCAGGTTCCGTCCCTTACAGTCCTCTGCTTGTCCATCTCTGTGGTACAGGTTGGAAGCTGCTATAGAATCCCACCCCCAATCTTCCCTATGAGTTGTTGTCAACAAATAGTGCTTTCCAAATAGCTCTCCCTTTCCTATATTGAACAAATAAGTTGGAGAGTTCTTAAAGAAATAAAGAGTACACCACCATGACTTAGAAGAGAGGACTGTGAGGGACATTGGGTATCATCTGGTTCTACCCAGTGAGGTCAAATGACTTACCTTGCACCATGCACACCCTCAGGAGAGAGCCCAACCCTGGCGCGTCACCCCGCCTCCTCAGGGCTCACTCTGCTGGACCAACCCTCAGCAGGCAAAGACCAAAGCTAGTCACAAGAACGGCACTAGCAATGCACCTTCCTGACTCCATTAGCCCAAGTATTGACATTAGTTGTGTGGAAATGTTTTGCCACAGTCATCTGTTGAGTGAGTACTGTGTGGCAGGAGCCGTGTGATCAAGAGTGAACTTCGGCAGTGTAGAGTGGAGTTCCAGTAGTTCCAACCCTTTCCTTATCAATCAAGTGCCTCAAACAAGTTATCTAACCTCTCTTAGCATCGCTCCTGGCTCACAGTGCATTCTGGAATGGCTAGTCCTTCACATGCATTCTGGAATCTCTTCCAAGGAATGAGTGAGGGTGGCACTGTTATTCACCCAAAATACAGATGAAAAACCTGAGGTGTGGAGATGTTAAGTGAGTTGCCCAACATCAAAAATCAAGGTAGAGGTGGAGCTGGCTCCAGAGTCCACATTCTTAACCAAGAGGCTGAGCTCTCCTGGGGTCACATGGCTGCTGAGGAGTGCAGAGGGACTGGGTTCACATCCTGCCTCACTTCCTGAGCTGAGTTTACTCCCAGATCTAAGCTGCTTTGTATGGAAGCAGCTGAAATTGTCATGTGATGAACTGAAAAAGCCTTTTGTAAAAACGTTAGTGTTCATTCATTATTTCAATAAATATTTGAGCACCTATCTTATACCAAGGATTGTTTTCAGAGCTGGAGAGAGAAGTGAATAAGACAAGATAGAGTCTTCATTTCCTTAGAAGCAAATTATAAACAAACGAACAACACTTTCTAAAATGACTTACTATATTCAAGTGCTACGAAAAGAATAAACCAGGGTGCTGTGATGGCAAGTAACTCCAGTCTAGTTTTGACTGGGCAGTCAGGGAAGGCCTTAGTGAGTGAGGGAGGCAGCCATGCAGAGACTGGGAGACAGTTGCAAACAGATGAACAGGAGCTGCAAAGTTCCTCAGGAAGGATTGTGCTTGGTGTTTTAGTGGTAATAGAACTCTGATTTTACACAGATAATGTTCTCCACACTGGCATTTCTTTCCCTCATTTACCTATCAAAAGGACAATGAGGGCTGGGTGCAGTGGCTCACACCTATAATCCCAGCACTTTGGGAGGCCAAGGCAGTAGGATCATGTGAGGTCAGGAGTTCGAGACCAGCCTGGCCAACATGGTGAAACTTCGTCTCTACTGAAAACACACAAAAAAATTAGTTGGGCGTGGTGGCACATGCCTGTAATCCCAGCTATTTGGGAGGTTGAGGCAGGAGAATCGCTTGAACCCTGGAGGCGGAGGTTGCAGTGAGCTGAGATCGTGCCATAGCATTCCAGCCTGGGCAACAGAGTGAGACTCTTTCTCAAAAAAAAAAAAAAAAAAAAAAAAAAAAAAAGACAATGAGTATGTTTGTGTTGCCTTCAGAAGTAAGAAGCAAACTGGAATAATCAACTTCTTCTTTCCTGGAAATACAACGCCAAAGGCATTTGTGCATTTTTGTGGCCAGCAATGTTGTGGGCAGACCCATACATTTGTAGCCCACGCTTCAGTGCCTGCTCTGAAACCCAGGTAAAAGAGGACAATTTCATCCTGGCTGATGTGTTTTAACCAGCCAGGCAAATTCGCATGGATCCACAGGCCCTGAGAGTGTAAAATATAATACTGAGGGATACATATGGAAAAGCTGATTTGCTGCCCAACCTCAAGGTCAAGCACAGGTCTGAGCGGGCCACCTGTATCTTTCTAGAGTCGTCTTCTCAGCGAAATGGAGCTGCTGCTACCTGCCACCTTGGAAAAGCTGCTTGCTGGCCTCGTACGTGAGAGGTATGCCCAACTCACTTCGGGGAGGTTATTTCAACTTTTTGCTACATCAGGACTCTGTGACTGGTGAACATCAAAAACCCGAAGAAACACACACGCCCTTGCCTGCCCTTGGTAAGCCTGGAGAGAATTTCACTGGTCAATAAGAGATTATTCTGAATTTTGTCTGATTATTCTGGAGCTGACATTTTCGGGCGTCACATTTAACATGGACATTTTTGAAGCATAACTTTGATAACCACTCTTGCCGAGGCAGCTGCCTGCCTGTTCTTGCTTCAGATTCAGTTCCTGCTGAGATCTGCATGGAAAGAAGTATTTCCCACTATGGGGCTCACACAACTAAATGGCACCACTGAAATCCCCTGTCAAGCCCCTGGTTGGTGTCTAATTAGTGTATGACTTTAGGAAGCGGGACAACACGTTTACATTTTTGCAGGCTATTACCTGAACGTGATCGCTGAATAGCCTCGGCTGTTCAAATAGCAATGCTGCATACAATGAGAAATATGTGTGTGTGTGTGTGTGTGTGTGTGTTTGTGTAGGAGGACACACCCCTGCTCACTGGCAGAAGTGACGTATCTGCAATCCTGTGTCAAGAGGGGTCTAGGCTTCCTTAAGATTTAAGCAGTGAACACAGAAGTGGCTGCATTGTTTTTTTTTTTTTTTTTTTTTTTTCTGGGGAGTGGGAGGCAGGAATGGAGTCTTGCTCTGTGGCCCAGGCTGGAGTGCAGTGGTGCGATCTCAACTCACTGCAACCTCTGCCTCCTGGGTTCAAGTGCTTCTCCTGCCTCAGTCTCCTGAGTAGCTGGGATTACAGGCACTTGCCACCATGCCCTGCTAATTTTTATATTTTTAGTAGAGATGGGGTTTTGCCATGTTGCCCAGGCTGGTCTTAAACCACTGACCTCAAGTGATCTGCCTGTCTCAGCCTCCCAAAGTGCTGGGGTTACAGGTGTGAGCCACTGTGCCTGGCCAGCTGTACTTCTTATTATCCTCCTACGAGAAGCCCGATTTTGTTTTCGGAGTGCTCCTTGTGTGAACTGGGGTTGTGGGAAGGAGTGACATTTCCCCTCCTTTGTTCAGGTGGGGTGAAGACTTGACTCACAGGTGACTGACGTGGGGTGGGAACTGTTTCGAGCTGTCCTCATCTCTGGGCCTGTTTCCTGACCTGTGAAATGAGAAGGTTGGGTGGGATCAGTTTCCCAAGCTTGCCAGTAGTGAGTAGCCCCTGGAGCGCTCATTCAAAAGCTGCTCTGCTCTCCCGAATGAGAATGTTTAGGAGTGAACTCTGTCATGAGCAGACATCCAAGTGATCCTCCCCTTCAAGGATATTTGGAAATGGTGGTCTGAGCAGTCTCTAACAGATCTTCCAACTCCCAAACTCCTGTCCCGGCTATGTCTGGAAGGCAGTGACTCCTAACTATTCCTGAGACCCAAATGGCTTTGCAAGTCTAACGACAGCTGTGGATGCTCTGTTTAGTAAAAATGTATACAGACACAGAATATCAAATTCAGTTGCAGGGTCTGTGGCTCTTGATTAAGAATTCCTACTCTAAGGTTAACCCTTGAAAGAGAATGTAAGCATTCACTTGAGCCAGGCATGAAGCAGCTGCTCACTAAAGGGCAGTTATTATGCTATTTCTGTCTCTCAGCTTTTCTATGAAATTCTAGTATTATTATCTCATTGTATAGATGAGGACACTGAGGCATAGTGAGATTAGCATGCATTGTAAGTTGTGGCTGAATTTGAACTCAGTGTGATTCCAGAGCCAGTGTGAACTTAAAATCTGGGCTACCTGATAAAGTGGTTATCAGTTTTGCCTACTTGAATTCATGACACTTTCTGCTCCTAATATTTCTGGCCAGTTCCCTATACTTCCTTATAGTAGTCATAATTAACTTAGCAGCTACTATGTGCCAGGAATGCTACACACATTGTCTCAGAAAATGATATACAGTTTTTTTGTTTGTTTGTTTGTTTTGAGACGGAATTTCACTGTTATTGTCCAGGCTGGAGTGCAATGGCACAATCTCGGCTCACAGCAACTTCCGTCTCCTGGGTTCAAGTGATTCTCCTGCCTCAGCCTCCCGAGTAGCTGGGATTACAGGTGCCTGTCACCATGCCTGGCTAGATATACATTATTAATGTACATGTTGAGTCCTAAGTAGAAACAGGAAAAATTAGGAAGGTAAATGTATCCTAAGACTCAGAAGTTTTTTGGATTGTTGTTTCTTTGGATAATTTATATTTCATTATACTATCAGAGAACTAGAGATAGAGCAGAAACTGAAGATTTTCTAGTTCAAATATCATTCTCCTAGAGACTAGTAGAGAATAGCAATAAATAGTTATTTGCAAGGATTAGTTAATTCATTCTAGAGTCTTACGAAGTCTATCAATGGTTTTGTCTCTATTTCCACCATTTTAATGTTGATCAGATGTGGGCTGGCTCTCTTTGCACTGCTAGGCAGAGCTACTGTTCACTGAGTAGGTGCTTTGTGCTGGCGCTGTGCTCAAGCACTTTACATGGATTATTTCACTTCAGATACCCCTTTTAAGCAAAAAACTTCAAGCAGAGATCTTGTCTGATTTCATGGCTGCACATTTTCCAAGTAGGAGAAATATACAATTGAGGAACACGCCCAAGGCTGCTCAGCAAGCCCAGGAGAGAGAGTGGGGTGGGGAGGGAGAGATCACATGCAAGCAAGCACTGGGACAGAACCTGTACCCTCCTGATGATTCTCAGGCCTGTCTGGGTGGCATCACTTGGCAGACTGGCCCAGCCAAGATCACACGGACAGCAGGAGGATCCTCAATCACAGGGGATCACATGCTCTACTGACTGAAACCAACACATAAAAAGGTCTAGGCCCATTTCATGTGAGTGAGATCCAGAGGGGCTCCTTTGCTCAGCCCTACCTGCTGGTGCAAGTGGCTGTCCCAAAGCGCAGGCCCCACCACAGCCCCACCCTGGGACACCAGACTCCCTGCCACCACAGAGGGAGCAGCAACAGGTAGGGCACACCTAGGTAGGGCATCCCATATAACCTTTTCTAGGTTGGCCTTGCCCAGTGTGACGTAGCCAGCCAGGCAACACCAGATCTGAAATACCCATCTGTGCAGAACCCACTGAAGGGGTTGGGTGTCTAGACTTTAAGAGTGTTGGGCTTGTTGTCGGTGGAGGGGTGGAGCAGGCTTCTTGGCCCTGACCTCACCTTAATAGAGATCCTCCCATTTTGGCCTCGGAGGTTTAATACATAGTCACAGAAGTGTACTGAAATAGTCACAAGAAGGAATGCTCTCCATATAACTTTAACGTTGTACAGTGCTTTCTGAGTGAAATGAATTTTTTCATGGAATGGATTTTTTTAACGAGTCTTGAAATTAACATGTGAGTAGCAGCATGACACATTACCTCGTGTGTGTGTGTGTGTGTGTGAAGGCCATTTGTTAAATAGAACGCCTAAAAATACCATTGTTTTTGTTTTTGCAGTTGTCAAGGGCCTCAATAAATGCAAGCTGGCTCAGGTGATGCTTGACCTGAGAGGTATGGAAAGACAGATTAGAAGTCTCAGCAGAGAACCAAACCCAGACACCACTTCTGCAGAAGTTCTGTACCCCGGTTTCCCCACTGCAGGCATAACCAGCAGCCCCTGAAAGGCCCCAGAGCAGCCCATTGTCTTTAGAAATGCAGGCCCAGGATCAGCTCTGCTACCAGCCGTGGGATCTTGAGTCAGTGGCCCATACTTTGAGCTGTGTTTCCACAGTGCAAGCCTGGCTGGACAGTGTTATTTCAGAGTTCTCCTGTCTGTGGCATCTTCAGAAGTTAAAGATTTGCTTGACCACCATAAGGTGCCCTGGGAGTGTAGACCTCCCACAACCCAGCTGCCTGGCTGGCAGTGGGTGGGCAGTAAGCAGTAGAGAGAGGACAGGTGGCCTGGAAGCTGACAGCCTGCTTCTGGATTCTCCCTAGTAAGCTTGGAATGACGCTGGAGCAGCTCTGGGCCGGGGGGACCAGCCTAAGGCTGGACGCAAAAGACTGGGCGCCACCTAGTCTGCTCATCAGGTATTAAGTGCCCTGAGTTTTCAAAGCTCCGGTAATTCAGTAGTGGACAGGTAAGGTTCCTGCCCCTCCTGGGGCTTCCCGTCCGGGGGTGGGGAGGACGTCACTATATGAAATTATCTTATTTATAGCTTAATGTCATTATTTAAAGGGGGGACATTAAATACTAATGTCATTATTTAAAGTCCCACCCTGACTTGTTCATGGTTAGGCTTCCTCCAGGATGCCTTACTTGCTGACACCATCACGGAAGCCAAGATTAGGCCTTGCCACTTGAGGGGTGGGCAAGGTGGGGACGGGGTTGGATGGAATGGTCAAAAAAAGTCTTTCAGAGTTCTTCCAATCCTGAACTAACTCACCTGCACCCTTTGGCCCAATCATTTTCACTCCTGAGGGTCTGCAATCTTCGTTTCTACATTCTAGGAAGAAAGGGGTTGGACCCTCCCTCTTTAAGCTGGGTGGGGTCCGAATCCCGTGTTTCTTTCACTTCCTGAGCTGGGCTGGCTGGGTGGGAACAGGCTCCTCGCCGCCTCCCAAGCGCTGGCCCCTACCACACGGCCGCCCGTCCGGGCCTCCCTCCAACCTCGTGGCAGAGCCCTGCGGTTTCCCAGCGGAGCCGGGCCCGGGACTGCTCCCTCGCGGGCGGGGCTCACCTGTCCCGGCCCGGCCCCCTCCCGCGCCCCAGGTGGCTCAGGGCGGGGAGGAGCCGCGCCCCGCCCCGCGCGGCCGCAGCCAACGCCGGCCCCAGGCGGGCGCGCTGGGAGCCGGTACCGAGAGCCGGGCGAGGGAGCCGAGAGGCCCGGCGGGCTCGGGCGGCGAGGTGAGCGGGGCCAGTGCAGCAGGCGGGGGCGGTGGTGGGTTCCGGACGGCTCACCCCGCGCCGGAGCGAGTGCGGGGCCACGCGACTGCGGCGGGAGATGCGCTGCGCCCCTGCCCGGCGCGCCGGGGCAGCCAGGAGCTCGCGGGGCCGCGGCGCAGTGGCGGCGTCGGGGTCTCGTCGCTGCCTCGGGGCGAGCAGCTGCCAGCATCTGGACGGGGCGGGAGCAGGGGGCCGGGGCAAGGCTGGAGCGGTGTGGGTCTGTAATCGTCCAGAGCCTTGTGGGGCCAGTGACTTCGGCAGAGCCGAGGGGAGAGGAGAGACTGGGGGCCAAACTGCTGGAGAGAGCGCGGAGCTGGGGCTGGGGTTCAAGGCCGATCGTGGGGCCAAGAGCGAGCGAGCGAGCTCCAGTGTTTTCCTCTGGGCGCTTCACTCGGGGCCAGCGCGGGTGCCGCAGCTTCCCCTGCCCCGGCTCTTTACTTTTGTTGTTGAATAAACGACCTTACACATTGGTTAGTTACCTGGGGCTTCTCAAAAGCTGGGTCTGGAGGCTGCTCTGACTCCAGGGGGCTTGTGTTGTCAGGCTTCAGGTCTGTATGCCCTGTGGCGTTTGCGGGGAGCTGGTGGGTGGAGGGGTACTGTCCACCTCCCAAAGCCAGGGGATCAGGAGTGGGAAAGTGGGAAAAGTCTAGAATGCTATTTAAATTCCAGTAACTAGCTATATGACCTTGAGCAAGTTACTTAACTGCTCTGAGCCTCAGTTCCCTTAAAGTAAAATAGGTATTATTAATATTATAATCATTACAACAGTCTTAGGTTATATGATGTTCATGGAGTACATAGCATACTGCTTGATTTTTTCCCCCTTTGTGTTGATGTGGTGATGTGTGTGTTGTGGGGTGGGGGCATTCTTTCCCACCCTGGCTTGTTCATGGTGAGGCTTCCTCCAGGATGCCTTACTTGCTGATACCATCCCCAGAGGTCAAGATTAGGGCTGCCAGTGCACAGGCCCTGCAGATGGAGGGGGTGTTGTCAGACTGCCCTCATCATTACCTGTCGTATTTGTCAGAATTGTTTTCTTTGGGTTGGGTTTTGGTCACTTGAAAATTGCCTTATACTATGTAGAAATTGATGGGGTAACATAAATGAAAAGGTCGAGGATTTTGGCTTAAAGCTATAGCTAGTTCCAGAGGCTCATATAAGGTTCCAGGGCTAGTTCTCTCTTGTGTATATCTTAGCTGTTTTTCTCTCTGTGTTGACTGGTTCTTAGTATGGACGATAAATAGGACTTGCACCTTCAGGCTTATGTGCTCCTTCAGAGAGAGAGACAGAGACAGAGAGGGAGAGAGAGAATCCCATCTTCTCTATCCATATAGCAGTCTCTCTCTTTTTTTCTTTTGAGACGGAGTCTTACTTTGTCACCCAGGCTGGAGTGCAGTGGCATGATCTCTGCTCACTGCATGCAACCTCTACCTCTCAGGTCCAAGCGATTATCCTGCTTCAGCCTCCCAAGTAACTGAAATTACAGGCGTGGGCCACCACGCTGGGCTAATTTTTGTATTTTTAGTAGAGATGGGGTTTCACCATGTTGGCCAGACTGGTCTCGAACTCCTGACCTCAAGTGATCTGCCCGTGTTGGCCTCCCAAAGTGCTGGGATTACAGGCATGAGCCACTGCACGGCTCCTTATAACAATCTTATTGACATACTGGACCAAAGCAGAGCCAAGCCATCTCAGCAGACAGGAAGAGGTTTCCACAACAGGAATGGGCACATGACCCACTGTGATTGATAGACTGGCGCACCTCAGCTGCAAGGGATGTCGGTAGGGGGCGCAATTCCCAATGAGAAGTCTGTCAAAATAGGACATGCTCATTGTACTATCTCTGTCTTTGCTCACCAGCATCTAAAGGTAGTCTGCAGTAGAATGTAGACACCCTGGGGGCCATATTCCGTCAGTCAAGTCTTTATCTAATGCATGGAAGGCATTCTGTGTGTCTATCCTTTCATTCATTGTTTTTTGTTTATTCATTCATTCGACATTTAATAAATGCTCAACATATGCCAGGGCCTCTGCCAAGGGTGAAAATGCTTGCTTTTGAGAAGCTCACAGTCTAGTTGGAAAGACAGATATGTAGATAACATCGTCTAGGACTCATCTGTTTGGGGACATAGTGAAGACTCCCCGAAGAAACTGTAGCTGAGCTTTGAATTGAAGATGAGAAGGACAGGTCTAGGAGAAAAAGTTGAGAGATTTTCTAGGCCATGTGGTAGGATTCTGGAGGGACACTTTTTGTTGTAACATTATTTAGGTTACTCTACTGTCTTGCTTAGAACATCTGAAGGTAGGTCGTTCAAAGTGGCCACAGCTCTTGGGTGGCTTCTAGAAAATTATCTTGGTTTTCCAGGGTGACTAGAGCTCCATCATGCCTTTACATGACAACATCCAAAGCAGAAAAAAGAAGGTCAGAGATTGCTGCTTAGTCTTTCCATAGATAACAAAGAACAAATTTTCCCCGCAGTACCCTGTGTCACTGGCCAAAGTGGTCTCATGCTTACCCTGAAACCAGTGATTGGCAAAGGAGAAGAGGGGCCTATGATTGTTTTGCTCAAGCTATTTTCTGGAGCTGTAGTAGGGGCTCACCTACTCTGAGCATCCATGCCCCATGTCTGAACACAATCAGAATTTTGTTAGCAAGGAGGAAAGTGAGACTGCCTGTTGGGCTGTTATGTAGGCAACCAACTGTGTCTCTCAGAGGTGGAGACAGGTGATGCAAGGTCTGGCATAGATTGGTAATCAGAAGTCCAATACCGTGGGAGACGCCTAGGGTGTGGCTGAGGGGAGGAAAGGAGCTGAGGTTGGAAAAGTAAGTAAAGACAGGATTACCCTGTATTAGATTCTGTGGATGTTACTAAGAAGCATAGTAAATCTTGGTCCTATTCCTCTGCGAGCTTACACTTGAAACCTGGAAAAGCTTTTCTGAGTTTTCCATACTCTCAATAGTAATAGCAGCAGTGGCTCACTTTATGGTGGTAATTCTCAAGGGGTGGATTGGGGTGGAGGAGTTTCAAACCCTTTGTAGTTTGAAAAGCCTCACAGATGATTTTTCTGGGCTACCCACTGCCTACCTTCCCTGGTAACTCCCCGTCCCTCTCTCGAGAACACTTACTTGCTCTAAATCATGTCTTTGTTTCAGTATTGTTAACTGTCTTCAAACTAACAGGCTGGGACTTGGTGAAGATGCAATTAATGGTAGATCCTGGACTAGAAAACAATTCTCCTGATGCTAAGTCCAATGAGTGATAGCTTTGATAGTTGCATTTAGTAGGAAACCAGCCTCTACCATGAACTGCTTTGAAATCATTTATCCTATTTTCATCTGAAACATGAAGTGGGTGCTGCACTTTGTTTCTGCTTTATACAGTAGACATTGGTGGACATTGGTGCTGGACTTTTGGAATTAGATTGGGCAACCAGGGATGCCGCTTTTCATGATCCTCTGTCCTCAATATCTAGTTAGCAAAGAAATTGGCAAAAAGACATGGTCAGTAATCCTGGAAGAAAGCAGAAGTGGAGGGCAGCATATCTTCCTATTTTCAGCAACAATACTGCCATGGGCTGGCCAGGATCACTGGAAGAATGTGAGGGAATGAGGTAGAGAGAAATGCCTTGGGCAGTCATTCATTTCACAAATATTTACTGAGCATCTATTGTGTGCCAGACACTGTTCTAGGTGCTGGAGATTGGAGCTTACAGTCTACTGGAAGGAGACATTTATTTATGTTTTGTCTAATAAGTCAGGCAGTGAGAAGTATTGTAATAAAAAATAAAATAGATCTAGACAAGAGTGCAGTCATTAGAAACAAACTGGATATAGTGCTGGAAATCATGGCTTATTCTCTCTTGTTTCCAGCAGAGCAGTATGGTCTAAGCAGGTAGGGTTTTGGGCAAAAAGGACAGGTGTTCACTTGGAAAAAGAGAGTTCCATATTCAATAACTCAATTTTATAGGATTTCTTTTATGCAGAATTTCTTTGGTTGGTTGTTACACCTCACAATGTTCCTAAATATGATTTATAATGACTTACAAAAACATGGTACCAGGTCATGAGAAATAAATGAAGAAATATGAGTAAAGGGAAAATAAGGGTCATTTCTTTCATCATTATGTTCCAGAATTGTTTAGTTTTGGTAGCACGGAAAGGAGAAAAGATGGTGATTACAGATGTGGTGATTCATGCTAAGGGTTCGTTATTTATTTATTTATTTTTATTATTTATTTATTTATTTTGAGACAGAGTCTCACTCTGTCACCCAGGCTGGAGTGCAGTGGCGCGATCTTGGCTCACTGCAAGCTCCACCTCCTGGGTTCACGCCATTCTGCCTCAGCCTCCAAAGTAGCTGGGATTACAGACGCCGGCCAACACGCCCAGCTACTTTTTGTATTTTTAGTAGAGATAGGGTTTCACCGTGTTAACCAGGATATTCTCGATCTCCTGATCTCGTGATCCGCCTGCCTATGCCTCCTCCAGGAGATTTTGAATTTATGTCCTGAATTCAAAGAAAACTAACTTTTTTTTGGGTCAATATAAAGTACACCAAAAGTTAACAGATCAAAAATCCAATTCCAAAGTTAAATAATGTGCTACAGATACAAATTGATGAGAGGTTATGTTTGGACCCATTACTGCCTGGAAAAAACAGAAATGCAAATAAAATTTTAAAATGTTGAAGTGTTATGCAGAGGTAATTTTAACTACCTGTTTTTATTGAGTTTTCTTGTTGTTCAGTATAATAATCTAGATATAAGTCTGGTGTCAGAAATGTAATTTGTAGATTACTTCTCCCAACGACTGCCTTGTCATTTTTATTCCCTTAACAGTGTCTTCTCAGAGCAAAAGGTTTAATTTTGATAAACCAATTTATCAATTTTTTAATGCATCCAACTTTTGTTGTTGAATTGAAGAATTCTCTAACCAGAAAGTCTTGAACATTTCTATTTTCTTCTAGAAGTTTCATGTTTTATGTTTCAGTTTTATGTTTTACACTTAAGTCTATGATCCATTTTGCTTTAATTTTTGTATAAGGGATAAAGTATGAGTCAAAGGTCTTTTCTTTTTGTTATGTGGAAGTCCAAATGTTCCAGCACCATTGTGTGTTGAAATGACTGTCCTTTCTTCCCTTGAATTGTCTTAGAATTTTGTCACTAATCAATTAGCTAAAATGTAACGGTTTTATTACTAGACTCTCAATTCAGTTCCATTGATCTGTGTGCTTACTTCATGCCAACACCACAGTGTCTTGATTACTGTGGCTTTAGAATACATTTTGGAAGCACATAATGTAAACCCTCCAACTTTATTCCTTTCCAAAATTGCTATGACTCTTTTAGTTCTTTTGCCTTTCCATATGAATTCTAGAATTAATTTGTCAATATCTACAAAAAATTCTCCTGGGATTTTTGAATGGAATTGCATTGAATCTACTGATTAATTTAGGAAGAATTGACATCTTTACATTATTGAGTCCTGTAGTTCATGAGCAGGATATAATCATCCATTTATTTAAGTCTTTGATTTCTTCCATCAGCACTCTAGTTTCCAGGATATAGATCTTGCACATATTTTGTTAGATTTATACTTAAGTATTTCATTTTGGGGATTGCTGTTGTTGCTGGTATATAGAAATACAATTGATTTTTGTATGTTGATATTGTATCCTGTGGCCTTGCTAAAGTTACTCATCTGTTCTTAGATTCTTTGGAATTTTCTACATAGACAATCGTATTATCTGTAAATAGAGACAGTTTTATTTTTTCCTTTCTAACCTAAATGCCTTGTCTTTCTTTCCTCCCTCTCTCGTTCTCTTCCTCCAACTTATTACACTGGCTAAGAATTGCAGTACAATGTTGCATGGCAGTGATAAGAGAGAACATCCTTGCTTTGTTTCTTATCATAGAGCAGTCAGCAATAAATCTTTCACTGTTAAGTATGATGTTAGTTGAGTTTCTTGTAGATACAATATGATGTTAAGGAATTTCCCTTGTATTCCTAGTTTATTGACAGTGGTTTTTTTTTTTTTTTTTTTTTTTTTTTTTAAATTATACTTTAAGTTCTAGGGTACATGTGCACAACGTGCAGATTTGTTACATATGTATGCATGTGCCATGTTGGTGTGCTGCACCCATTAACTCATCATTTACATTAGGTCTATCTCCTAATGCTATCCCTCCCCCCACTCCCCTAGTGACAGTGTTTTTTTAAATTATGAGTGGATTTTGAATTTTATTGAATTCTTTTTTTTACCATCAACTGACAGAATCATATGACTTTTCTTAATATTTAATATGGTGAATTGCACTGATTGATTTTCAAATGTTGAACCAGCCATACATTCTCTGGATAAATTCCACTTGATTGTAATGTATTTTTGGAGGGGACTATGTAGGATTGGTATTATTTATTCCTTCAGTGTTGTGTAGAATTCTCTAGTGAAACCATTTGGTCCTAGAGTTTTCTTTGTTGGAAGGTTTTTAGCACAAATTTAATTTTATAAATAGATATAGGACTATTCAGGTTATCTATTTCTTCTTGATAAGTTTTGTTAGTTTGTATCTTTCAAAGATTCAGTCCACTTCACCTAAGTTGTCAAATTCATTGATATAGAATTTTTTGTGGTGTTCTTTTATTAGCCATTTATGGTCAGTAATATCTGAATGGTCAGTAATAATACTCCCTCTTTTATTCTAGACAGTATTAATTTATGTCTTCAGTCTTTTTCTTGCTCAGTCTGTCTAGAGACTTATCAATTTTATTGATCTCTTCAAAGACCCAGATTTTGGTTTAATTTTGTTTATTATTTTTCTGTTTTCAATTTCATTGATTTCTGCTCTTATTATTGCCTTCCTTCTCTTTGCTTGGGTTTAATGTACTCTTCTATTTTTTAAGGGATGAGCTTGTATTACTGATTTTTGTTTTAATAGAAGTATTTAATGCTATACATTTCCCTCTAATGCTTTAGCTGCATTATACAATTTTGAAATGTATATTTTAATTTTCATTTAGTTTACATATTTTAAACTAAATAAATTAAATAAACAAAATGAAACTAAATAAATAAAATAAATTTTAAACTAATTATTTTAAATAGTTTAAATATTTTAACATTTCTTTTGAGACTACTTATTGACCCATATGTTATTTTAAAGTATATCATTTAATTTTAAGAGATTTGGGGGTTTTCTAGAAGTTTTTCTGTTAGTTTAAATCTTTTATTATCCTAGAATATGACTTGCATGATTTCTGTTCTTTTAAATTTGTTCATGTTTGTTTTATGACCCAGAATGTGGTTTATCTTGGTGAGTTTCAATGCACACTTGAAAATATGTGTATTCTGCTATTGATGGGTGGGAAGTTGCAGAAATATCAATTAAGTCAAGTTGCTTGATAGGGTTGTTCAGGTCTTCTGTGTTCTTATTAATTTTCTACTTGTTTTCTCTATAACCAAGATAGGAATGTTAGTGTTTCCAGTTACAATTGTGGATGTTTCTATTTTTCTTTTTAGTCATATCACTTCTTAATTCATGTATTTTGACTCTTTGTTATTAAGTGCATGTTGTGATGTCCTCTTGGAGAACATCTTTATCCCTTTCTTATTATGTAATATCCCTCTGTATTTCTGTTAATATTCCTTGTTCTGGAGTCTACTTTGGGTGTTAATAATATAGATACTCCAGCTTTTTTTGATTAACGTTTGCATTGTATATCTTTTTCTGTTCTTTTATTTTTAACTTATATTTAGGTTATAAAGTAACCTGTATACTTAAGGTTGCTTTCTTGTGGCAACATATACTTGAGTCTTACTTTTTAACTAATCTGACAATATCTGTCCATTAACTGGTATGTTAGACCATTCACCCTTAACTGTGCTATTGATATGGCTTAATTATAATTGACCATCTTGCTAGTTGTTTTCTGTTTGTTCTATCTGTTCTTCTTTTTCTTGTTTCTTGAGTTTTTGTTGTTGTTGTTGTTTGTTTTTTGTTTGTTTGTTTGTTTTGAGACAGGGTCCCACTCTGTCACCCAGGCCAGAGTGCAGTGGTGCAATCTTGGCTTACTGTAGCCTCGACTTCCTGATCTTGCGCATTTTTTTATATTTTCCTTATCTCCACTATGGACTTCTTGTCTATGCCTCTTTAAATTTTTTTAGTGATTGCTCTAGAGTTAATAATATGTATCTTTAATTAATCAGAGTCTGCTTTCAAGGAATATTATACTGTTTCATTTGTAGTCTTACAGCAGTATATTCACAGTTCTCTTTTATTTTTTGTGCTATTGTTATTATCATTTTTTATATCAGCTATAAATTTTTTGCTTTATAGGGTCAACAAACTTTTTCTGTAAAAGAGCCAGAAAGTAATTATTTTAGGATTTGAGGCCATAGATGGTCTCTGTTGCATAAACTTTTATTCTTAAACAATTCTTTAAAAATGTATTTCAAAAAACATTCTTAGCTCATTGGTTATGCTAAAACAGACCAGGGGCTAGGTTTGGCTTGTAGGTTATAGTTTGCTTACTCCTGCTTTAGATATTCAATTATCTTTCATAGCAATTAAAATTAAGAGAAAGAAGAATTTTGTTTGATTTTCATTTATATCATTTCCATCATTCATTTCTTTGTGTAGATCCAAGTTTCGGTCTGGCAACGTAGTTCTTTTGCCTGGATAACTTAATTTAACATTTTTTGTAGTGTCGGTCTCCGGGCAATGAATTCTAAGTTTTTGTTTGTCTTTGATGTCTATTTTTCTTGCATTTTTGGGAGGTATTTCACTGGCTATAAAATTCTGGGTTGACAATTTTTATACTTGACAATTTTTTTTTTTTTTTTTTTTTTTTTTTTTTTTTTTTGAGAGGGAGTCTCGCTCTGTCGCCGGGGCTGGAGTGCAGTGGCCGGATCTCAGCTCACTGCAAGCTCCGCCTCCCGGGTTTACGCCATTCTCCTGCCTCAGCCTCCCGAGTAGCTGGGACTACAGGCGCCAGCCACCTCGCCCGGCTAGTTTTTTGTATTTTTTAGTAGAGACGGGGTTTTACCGTGTTAGCCAGGATGGTCTCGATCTCCTGACCTTGTGATCCGCCCGTCTCGGCCTCCCAAAGTGCTGGGATTACAGGCTTGAGCCACCGCGCCCGGCCTATACTTGACAATTTTTATACTAAAAGGCTGAGAAGCAATGGGTTGACATTAAAAAAAAAATTTCAGGACTTTAAAAATGTTGCTTCATTCTCTTCTTGTATGCCTCTGACAAGAAGTCTTCTGTAATTCCTATCTTTCTTCCTTTTTATTTGATGTTTCATTTTTCTTTTGCTGCTTTTAAGATTTTATTTTCGTCTTTGGTTTTCAGCTCTTTGAATATGATATGCCTAGAAGTTGTGTGCGTGTGTGTGTGTGTGTGTGTGTGTGTGTGTGTGTACATGTAATTCTCAGCAATTATTTTTTCAAATATTTCTTCTGCCTATTTTCTTTCTTTTCTCCTGAAATTTCAGTTACACCTAGGTTTGAATTTATGATACTGTCCCACAGCTCTTGGGCACTCCATTCTTTTTTGCTTGTTTTATTCATGTTTTTTTCTCTTTTTATTTTAGTTTGGGTAATTTCTACTGATCTATTTTCAAGTTCAATGATTTTTTCCTTTGCTGTATCAAGTCCACTGAAGAATGCCTGTTGAAAGCATTCTTTGTTACTGTGTTTAGCCTTTCAAATATTTCCATTTGATTCTTTCCTGCAGTTTTTCTCTCTGATGACTTTTTCCATTTAATCTTTCAGGTTGTCTACCCTTTCTACTAAGGACTTTTATAATTAATTTGTTTATTTAAAATTCTTTGTCTGATAGCTTCAGTATCTAGGTCTGGTTCTATTCATTGCAGTGTCTCTTTGTAGTATGATCTTTTCTTGCTTTTCTCATGCCCTATAATTTTTTTTTGTTGTTGATAACTAGATATCTTACATAGGACATTAGATATGGAGATAGGCTTTATGCATGAGAATGGACATGCCATTCTCTTTTTACCAGGCCTTTAGTGTGAAGATTGATCAATCTAGTCAGAAGATGAACTGGGTTTGACGGTTCTCATTCCTCTGGTTATTCTCAGTGTACCCCCAGACTTCAAATTCCTCTAGTGATACCTTGTGTTTAGGATTGGAGCTGGCTTGCCAAAGGCCTTTGCCATTCCCATTTTTTGGTCTTCCTGTGGTACTGGGCCTCAGAGTGGTCTGTCTCCATGCTCTTTCAACTCTCTCAGTGGTAGTCCATTGTTATTTGCGACCTGATGCTTGTTAGTCAGTGTCCAGGTACATCTGCCTCAAGTGCTCATGTCTTGTCTCTTCCTGCAAATGCCTCTCTAGATTTTGGGCTAGTTTGTTCTCCTTTGCCTGAGTTTTCTCATGGATTTGAGAAGATTATGATCTTGTGCTTTACCTGGCTTTTTATTTTTTGCAAGCATGGTAATAATGTTCTTTTCAGTTCTCTACATCCTGAGCAAAAATCAAAAGCCCTGATTTCATGTTTTCAAACTCTTTCTTTTGGTGATCTTGTAAATACTGGTGTTGTTTCCCTTCCCCTTATGCTTTTTCAAATATAATTTACACATTTGGTACATATAAATCAATGGTTCTCCACCCTTACTTGGGAAGCTTGAAAAGGAAAGAAATTTTGGGCCCCAGTGTTTCAATTGATATACGTCAGGATTAGGTATGGATATTATTTATAAGCTCCCCAGGTGAGTCTGATGTTCATCTGCATTCAAAACTCTTGGTCTAAGTATCACTTTCAATCTTGCCTTTCACAGAGGTGCTATTCCAATATAAATGGCCAAATGAAATCTCAGCCTGTATACGTCCACCCTATAGAATCAGTTCTCTCCTAATTGTGCCTTCAGTGTGGTACACAGTGCCTGTGATCTAAGCTGATAGTCTCATAGAATGGGGAGAAAACTTAAGAGTTCTCCTCATTTAACTTTCAATGACTCTCTCATCATTGAAATTTACCCATCTTTAATCTGTTTATGTAACTCACTACCTTGCAAACTGTTTTGAAAGAAATTAGTTTGCATGACTCAGTATATGAGCATGCGTGCATGCACGTGCATACACACACATACATGCTCTCATACATGCGGCAAGCACTTTATGAAACAGTAGTTACTCTTACAATAAGTCTTGTACCTCTAAATTGATTACATGATCGCCCATGTGTTGCTTCTTACAGTATGAAAAACGCTTGCTCAGTCCATCTTCCAGTGGACAAGCTTTTGAAGGTTTCAAAACAGGTTCCTTAGTACCTCAGAGCGTTCTTGTGTCTGGTGTAAAGCTGATTTCTCCAGCAGTGTTTCCAGCTTCTTCACTACCCTGGCCAGTTTTACACACTAGATACTAGAGCCGGTGCTAGGTAACATGGCCAGGATTTCAGAGCTTATGGCTTGTTTGGGGACACATGATATGCTAAGTGAGTGTCAAAAAGTTAGTTATGTTGTGGGTAAGTGCTCTTAGAGGTCACAGATGAAAGAAAGATCAGACGTGGTCAGGAAAGACTTGATTGGGGCCTTGAAGGTAAGCATCAGATATGTATGGAGTGGAAGGTATTTGGGGATGGGGAAGATTCAGAGGGAGGAAAAAGCTATGTTAGCAGTCTCCCAACACCTTGGCTGTCTCTAGGAGTGACTTGGATTCACAGTAACTAAGAGAAACTGTAGGTTAGATACAAAGGGGAAATCTAATTTGAATTGTTTCTATAGCAGAGGATAGACAAAATCCACAGAAGGTACTAGACTCAACTCCCCACATTCCCCTTGCCCCCCAAATCAGAGTCTTCAGGGGCTGTGACTCTGACAAATGTAGTTTGTGTGTTGCTCTGGATTCTGTTTCTTGTCATGGTGAGGTTCAGCTTGCAAGGGGTCAGTTCAAGGCTGGTAGATTTAAGACCTGCCTTTTTGTGACTTCCATCAAGTTTTGGAGCAATCACCCATAGTTACTGACCTAGTTTTGTCCACCTTCTCTTCTCGGGGGCCCTTAACCAGCTGTATTACTAAGAAATGTAATTCTCAAAGTATGCTGCACCTACTGCTCTTCATGATCCGTTTCACCCTGGACACAGTTCTCTGAGCGTTCTTGCTCATTGTGAAACCATGTCACCATCAAAATATTGCACAGAAGCCAGATATTACATCATTGGTGTGTTGAAAACATCTCCTGCATTTTAGGACTATTTCACTAGGGTAAAAAACAGAGAATGAAGTACATTACTGAAAAATAGGCACAGTGTGTTTTATTTGTCTTTTAATAAGGTGTGGAAACCACAGTTTTTAGGCAACTACAGGAAAGTTAGAACAAAGATGAGGGCCGCAAGTAACCCCCTGCTGTGCCAGCACCGTAGAGGTGGCATTAGTGTTACTGAGAAGTGTGCGTTATACATTTCTCCTAGAATTTGGTGCCAGGATGGTAGTTTGTCTCCTGGGAAGAGCCAGTAGATCAAACAGGAGATGCCTCTGTTTTATATTTCTCTTTTTGCCTTGGCACCCAGGAAGTCCAGAGCTAGTTGTAGTGATAATTTTATTTCAAGTTATAAGTTCAGAGATTTCCTGTCTTAATATGATTTCACGTTTTTAAAAACAATAACTTTTTTCTTATTACAAAGATGATATATATTCATTATAAAAGATGTCTAAAATAACATGTTCCCACTCCATCCAGATATTTTCCTACCACATAGAAATAGTCACTGTTTACATTTTAATCTTAATCATTCTAATTTATTCTAAATGTATATGTATATATGTATACATATAACAAAAATGAAATACCTTTCACCTTACAACTCATGTTTAAAACATAACATTTATCAACATTTTCTATGTCATTAAATATCCCTGAACAACCGTTTTTCTTTGAGACAGAGTCTCGCTCTGGCGCCCAGGCTGGAGTGTCATGGTGCGATCTCTGCTCACTGCAAGCTCCGCCTCCTGGGTTCATGCCATTCTCCTGCCTCAGCCTCCCGAGTAGCTGGGACTACAGGCGCCCGCCACCACACCCGGCTAATTTTTTCTATCTTTTAGTAGAGCTGGAATTTCACCGTGTTAGCCAGTATGGTCTCGATCTCCTGACCTCGTGATCCACCTGCCTCGGCCTCCCGAAGTGCTGGGGTTACAGGCGTGAGCCACTGAGCCTGGCCAACAACATTATTTTTAATGTATTTTATATTTAATCATGAAGGTATAGCTGTTGCTATACTTTCAGCTAGAATTCTGCTTTTTGCTGTTACAAACACCTGTCATATACATTCTCATAGCTGAATCTCTGAGCACACCCATGATTATTTTAGTAGAACAAGTTTCTAGAAATGACATAATTGAGTAAAGGGCTATATATTATTATTATTATTTATTTTTGAGATGGAGTCTCACTCTGTTGCCCAGGCTGAAGTGCAGTGGGGCAGTCTTGGCTCACTACAACCTCCTCCTTCTGGGTTTAAGCAATTCTCCTGCCTCAGCCTCTTGTGATCTGTCCGCCTCAGCCTCCCAAAGTGCTGGGATTACAGGTGTGAACCATGCGCCCGTCCAGGATCATTATTTTCTAATTCTATGTTAGGAGTCAGAACTTCTGGCTTATGGCCAAATGAGGAGGTCGGCAAGTTCTCTCTCCCAGAAAGCTACTATAAATCTGGACAAAAGGAACAGAAGCAGCCATTTTATCACTCTGGTAATCTATCAAAGATGTGCAACAATCTGAGAAGATATTTATTTGTGGAAAATTGCTGAACTTCAAGTAAGGACAGTGGGAGTCTGTGGTCTTGTCTGGGGCTGCTCCCTATACCCCACCACCCACAGCTCGGTGGGTGCAGAGGTGTTGCCTGGGCAAAGGAGATGATGAACACCAACCCTACTGCTGTCCAGATGGAAGGGACTTGCTCAATTTGCAGCACACCAAGTGGGTGACTATCCTGTGAGTGTTTTTTGAGTCCCCTTCTTCCCTGTTTTAGTTTACCTTGACTCTTTAAGAAAATAATAACAGTGTTATTTTATTCTAAACATTTATGTTTATTAAAGAAAAAGGGGAAAATAAACATAAAAAGAAGAAAATGAAAAGCCCCCATAAGCCCATTTGGTGTTCATTCTTCTCTATTGGCTTGTTTCAATGGAGGCTTCTGCCATGATGGAAATGCTGTCTGCCACCCAATACGGTAGCCACTGTTCTTGGGTGGTTATTTAGCACTTGACATGTGGAAAGTGCAATTAAGGAGTTGAATTTTTTAATTCTGATGAATTCTAATTAATTTATATTTAAATATTCATATATGGCTACCAGCTATGGTGTTGGACAGAATAGTTTTATGATTTTTATAATATGGGGGTGTGATAGATACCTTTCATACATATATACATACATATATATGGAGGTAAGATAGGTACATAGTTAAACAAAAATAGGATCATACTTCACATTGTGTTTTTATACTCCCTTGTCTTGTTAACAGTATATCATAAACATAATTTTAATGGCTGAATTGTATTCTGTTGAATGAATGTACCGTAAATAACAAAGTCTTAATTGTACCTTTAGGATATTTCCAATATTTTGATACTATAAACAACATTGCAGAGAACATGTTTACAGCTAAAGTTGTAACATTCCTAATTATTTACTGAGGTTAAATTCTTAAATTTGAACTATTGGGTCAAATATAATACCCATTTTCAAACCTCTCTTCCAAGAAGTTCTATCAGTGAACATTTTCACCAGTAGTATTTGAAAATATCTCACTATTATTATTTAATTGAGATATAATACACATACCATAAAATTTACCTCTTTAAAGTATATCGTTCAGTGGTTTCTGATATATTTAAAGAGTTGTGCAACCATCATCACTATCTAATTCCAGGAGGGTTTTATCACTCCAAAAAGAAATCTCATACCCATTAACAATTGCTTCCTGTTCCCACCTCCCTCCATTCCCTGGCGACCACTAATCCACTGTCTGTGTCGGTGGATTTGCCTTTGCCTACTCTGGACATTGCATATAAATAGAATCTTACAATATGTGGTCTCTTGTGTCTGATTTCTTTCACTTGTCATATGTTTTTGAGGTTTGAGGTTCATAATGGTTTCAAGGTTATAACATAAGCCAATACTTCATTCCTTTTGATGGCTGAATAATATTCCGTTGTACGAATACACCACATTTTGTTTATCCATTCATCAGTTGATGGACGTTTGGGTTGTTTTCACTTTTGACTATTACAAATAATGCTTCTGCCAACATTCATGTATAAGTGTTTGTGTGGAATGTTTTCAGTTCTCTTGCGTATACAATTAGGAGTATACTTGTTGGATCATATGGTAACTCTATGTTTAACCTTTCAGAAGTTGCCAAACTGTTTCTAAAGCAGCTGTGCCATTTTACATTCCCACAAGCAATGTGTGAGGGTTCCAATTTTTCCATATTCTTGCTGACGATTTTTTTGGTCAATCTCTTTGCTATAGTCATTCTGGTAGGTGTGAAGTAGTATTTCTTTGTGGTTTTAATTTGCATTTTCCTAATAACTAATGAGTTGGGAATTTTTTGATATGCTTATTGGCCATTTGTATATCTTTGGAGAAATATCTGTTTAAATACTTTACCATTTTAAGGTTTTTTTTTTTTATTCTAAAGTTATAATCTTGTTTTTACATATTCTGGATAGTAGACCCTCATTGGATATAAGATTTGCAAATATTTTATTGCATTCTGTAAGCTCTCTTTTCATTCTCTTAGTAGTATCGTTTGAAACATGAAACACGAAAGGTTTTAATTTTGACCAGTGCAGTGGCTCACACTTGTAACCTGAGTAAGCCCAGGCGGGAGGATCACTTGAGATTAGAAATTCAAGACCAGCCTGGGCAATGCAGCAAGATTCTGTCTCTATAAAAGAGATAAAATAAAATTAGCTGGGTGTTGTGGCATGCACCTGCAGTTCCAGCTACTCAGGAGGCTGAGGCTGGAGAACCTCATGAGCCCAGAAGTTTGAGACTGCAGTGAGCCATGATTGCACCACTGCATTCCAGCCTGAGTGACAGAGTGATACTCTGTTAAAAAAAAAAGTTTTTAATTTCGATGAAGTCCTATTTATTCATTTCTCTTTCTTTTTTCGCTTGTGCTTTTGGTGTCACATCTAAGAAACCACTGCTTAATCCAGGGTCACGTAGGTTTCTTCCAAGAATTTTACAATTTCAGCTCTTCCATGTAGATATTTGGTCTATTTTTAGTTAATTCTGTATACAGTGTGAGTTAGGAGTCCACATTTATTCTGTTGCATGTGGCTTCCCAGTTGTCCCAGCCCTGTTTGTTGCCAAGAGTGTTCTTTCTGCCTTTGAATTGTCTTGGCAACCTTGTCAAAAGTCAACTGAGCATAATAAATACATGGCTTTATTTCTAGATTCTCAATTCTATTCCATTGATTTGTGCATCTGGCCTTATTGGCAGTACTACAAAATATTGATTATTGTTGCTTTGTGAGAGTTTTGAAATTGAGAAGTGTAAGTGTTCCAACTTTTTTCTTCTTGTTCGGTATTATTTTGGCTATTCTGGGTCCCTTACATTTCCATGGGATAAGCTTGTTAATTTCTACGAAAAAGGCCAACTGGAATTTTGCTAGAGGTTGCACTGATTTTGTAGATCAGTGTGAAGAGTGTCGCCATCTTAACAATGTAAGTCTTCCAATCATAAAAACGGGATGCTTTTCCGGTTATTTAGGTCTTCTTTCATTCCTTTCAATGATGTTTTTATAATTTTCTATGTAGAAGTTATGCACTTCTCTTGTTAAATTGATTCCTGAGTGCTTTATCTTTTCTGATGTGGTGTAATGACATTGTCAGTTTCATTTTGGTAGTTCAGTTGTTCATTGGTAGTGCATAGGAATACAGTTAATTCTTGTGTTTCGATCTTGTATCCTGAAATCATGCTGAACTTGTCGATTAACTGTAACCGTTTGCTGGTGAATTTATTAGGGTTTTCTACATACAAGATCATGTCATCTCTAAATGGAGGTAGTATTACTTCTTTCTTCCAATCTGAATGCCTTTTATTTCTTTTCCTTACTTAATTGCCTTTGCTAGAAAAGACAGCACATAGTGCTGAGAGTAACCTCCTTGTCTTGTTCTGTCTGATGTTCCTGATCAGTGAGATGGCCAGTGTGATTTATGCTGTTTTTCTATGATCACTTTTATACTCTTAAGAATCTGAGTGATAGAGCAGGAGGTACGGGCTGATTTCTTTTAGGGAATATTTCCTTTGTCCTGTGCGTAGGGAGACTTGGTATAATGGCTACTAGAAAAGACGTATTTTAATTGAAGAACATACTCATGTAACATATAGGTGCCAAGGAATTTGACTAACATTATCTAATATGTAAACATTCAATATTTTAAAATAAAATTTAAGTACTAGCTTTCTTTCCTGCCTTTCCACAATTTGGGGTGCCCACTGTATGCTTCAGGTACTGTGCTGGGATCCCAAAGATGAATGAAATACAGGCCATGTCCCCAGGGTGCTCATGGAGTGGAGACACACAGGGATTAGGAAGTTACATATTCTGGCAAGTGGTTTCCATCAAAGAGTAACCACTGTCAGAAGGAAACAGGTGATCGACGTGGGCTTCACCATCAGGATTTTGGGGTCTCAATGTGCTGTTGGAAGATTCACTTTCTACCTTGTAGAATCAAAGAACTGTAGAACTGGAGCCTTGGAAATCCTTTTTTCCAATCAGTCCACATTTTTCTAAGAGGAGGAACTGCTTTTGTTCTCTCTCATCAGTAACTTATTTCTCTGAAATGTTTTATCTTACACAACACATGCACGTACATGCATGTACACACATACATACATCCTCTGTAGGGAGGTAATCTGTGTACACCCCACTCCTGGCTCCATTTGTTGTGTCTGGTTTGGGTAATCTAACACCAGCCACGGGTTCATCTTCAATATGACTCATCTAGGATTCCTGCTTCTTCTCGCCTGCGAAGGCTTCTCAGCATTGTCCACAGATACTTATGACCGGGAACTGACAAGGAGCGGGACGTTATCCGACTCCAAATCTGAGTTATCTATAAAGCTTTGGGGATCCTTCCTGTTCTTATTAGTTGTATGTTCAGCTTTCTTTGTAAAGAGTATACCCCATCTGTTTTAAATTTGTCAATTCAGAAGATTAACTAGGATGCCTATAAAGTCAAGCCAAGCCTGTGTGCTTACTGCAAAGTCATCTTTCCAGAAAAGAGTGAACGTAAAGCAATTACATAAGTCATACCTTAAAATAGTTTACATAGTTTTGTGGTAAGTCAATTCAGACTTGTATGCTACATGTCTTTTCGTTTTTACTTTTCTATTTAAAAAGAAACTCTTTATTCTACTTTTATTATATATTATTTATTATTAGGATGAAAATAACATCAGGTTACTTTTTATCATTCTATTGGTAAAATGGAATGCAACTTTACGGTCTTAGGCTACAAAACAAAATGAATTGTCTCCACAAACCTTTCAAGTTTAATTAACTTTTAAATAAGTACAAAGTTCTAGTCTCCCACCCTGACCTTGTCCTGCACTTTTTTTTTTTTTTTTAATTACAGTGCATTTTTTCTTTTGATTGTATGGGAGAGTGAGATAAGGATGTAAAAATGCTTTCGGGTTCACATTGTTAACTGCATATGATACAGCAGCCAATTCAATCAGAAGGGAAATAGGAAAATAACTACTCTATTTGTGCCTTGTAAGCGGTTTGTAAAGTCCCCTCCAGTCCCTATGATTAAATATTGGCTTCTCTCTTGCAGCTCTCTAAAAGGAAATTAAAAGTGGAGCAAACAGCATTTTAAAACCAAACACAAATACTGTGTAGGGACGAACCCAGCAAATGGAAGAATTACAGCATTGCAGGCAGTCCTTTAATTCAGTGTTGTAAGAAATGCAACAGAAGAGGAAAGGGGTGGAAAGGGGATCCTGAGAAAGTCGCAGGTCATCGCAAGCCTCTGATGATTTGACCATGTCAGGGGTGAGCTGGGGTGGGGATTGGTGGTCATAGCAGGGCTTTCCCTATGATGTGTGATGAATGCATCTGTAAGACGTATTGTTACTCAGTTACTGTTTTCCATAGCCTAAGCTCTCGAGTGGCCTGGGACTTGCTAATGGGGACCAAGAAAGGGAAAGTATGGAGGTCCATTCCTAGGAAAGGGGTGGCATTCAACATGTAGAAGAAAGGGCATTTGGACTGGCAGCCAGGAACCTGAGTTCTGTTCTTGGTCCTTTTGCCTTTTGACCATGTGACCTTGGATGAGTCGCCTTGGCCCTCTGAACCATAGTTTTCATAGCTGCAAAATGCAGGTTTGGACTAAAGGCATGATTTTCCAATCAAATTCCCAGGCTTCCATCAAGCCATCTCAGAGGTTGTCCCTGCACTAACAACTGGGGTGCCTGGCCCCTGCACCCCAATGGGAGCAGTCTCAGTTTCCTCTCCTATATTTATGCTTTTGTAAACTTTTGTTTGAACAAAGTGTTTTTGAAAACTACTAGGTGCCCTGATCTCAAAGATCTCTTCTGATTCTTATATTCAATTGTCTGTGACTCTGCATTTTGGTCCAAGCTTAATGTAAAAGAGACCAAGAAGCATCCATTATTCTGGGGCTCCCCATCTTTCTCAGGTAACACAAGCAAGGAATGTGTGTTTTCAGCAACAGAAACACTGCTCATTAGTGATTATGAAGCTGTCAGTGGGGACAGGAATTTGTGTTTATAGAGTCTCAGCCTCTGACTCTAGAAACAGTCCATTTCACATTTTATTTTTTATTTTATTTTATTTTATTTTTGAGACAGAGTTTCGCTCTTGTCATGCAGGCTGGACTGCAGTGGTGTCATCTTAGCTCGCTGTAACCTCTGCCTCCCGGGTTCCAGCGATTCTCCTGCCTCAGCCTCCCCAGTAGCTGGGATTGCAGGCATCCGCCACCATGCCCAGCTAATTTCTGTATTTTTAGTAGACACGGGGTTTCAGCATGTTGGCCAGGCTGGTCTTGAACTCCTAATCTTAGGTGATCCACCCACCTCGGCCTCCCAAAGTGCTGGGATTATAGGCATGAGCCACAGTGCCCAGCCAGTCCATTTCACTCTTCTTGGATATAGTTCCCTTTTTGCTGCGTGATTGTGATCTGTCTCTTGTAAGAGGCATGGAGATGTGAGATTTTGAGGGCAGCCACAGTCTCCATCTTGGGCCCTGTTCAGCTCTCTTGTCGAGAGAAGCCTGAGGGCGCGGCAGTGATAACCACCTGTCAGCTGCACAGGATTCTGAGCGTTGAGCCTCCCCATGAGTCACTTGATCGCTCCTGTTAAATAAGTCTTTTTGACTCCATATCTAGTCCCTACCTATCTGTTCTCTGTCATGGGAATCTTTTCCTTTCACTCCTTAATAATGTGCCTTCCTCTGCCACACACTTTCCTCCATTTCCTTTGGAAGCATGGTACAGGGACTTTTGTGTTGCCAGGAGTGAATGTTTAGGAAGTAGGCCTTCAATTCCTCCTGCGTTTGCAAGCCAATACAGTGCCTTTTGTCACTTGTCCCAAGATACTCTGTTGAACACATCAGCCTGCAAGGAAAGGCTTGGCAGAGGAAACCGTCATGAAAGAAAGATTCCAATTGAAGAATAGATAGCTGGAGACCCAGGGGTGTTGAGCAGTTTAATTAACGTTATTAGAAATGAAGACTTGGTTATTTTAAAATGAAATTTCAAATCTCCTGTCTCTCTATCCATTTCTTCATTACAGCATTGTTCCTTTCACCTGCCTTTTAATGTAGCCAGTTTTTACTGCATTCTCACTATGGGAGCAGGCATCCTGTTGACCCCTGGGCTGAAAGATGAACAGATCTTAGGCCATGCTCTCAAGGGGCTTTCATCCTGCTCAGACATGAGCTAAGCAGACAGCCACAGCCTGGAATCCTTAGTGCTCCGTAGAGAAGTTTCTGGAGCCTGGGAGAACACTCAGAATAAAGCAGCCTGTGCACTTGTCTGGGGACAAGAAATGGTTCCTTCAGAAGTTTTCCCTGGGCCTGTCTCCCGGAAGGTGACCTAAAGGTGGTCCAGGCAGAAGGAGTGGCTGGTGCAAAGGTGTGAGGGAGTTGGTGGATTTGGTAAACTGTAGGCTTAGCAGGGTCGGAGCAGGCCTTGAGGGAGGGGTAGGGAAGGAGAAGGAGGAGGAGGAGGAGGAGCAGGAGTCTGGACAGGATAATCAGGCACTGAGCTATGCAGGGCCTTGACTACTGTACTAATTACTAGTGCTGGTCAGGTCAAATGTTATCCAGAGGGCATGGGAACCCACAGCAAAGGGTTAGACAAGGTGGGCTTGGCGCTTTGCAAGGCCATTTAGCCTAGAAATTACGAGCAAGGGCGCTGGGTCCAGGTGACTGGGGTTTGAATCCTGCCTTGACCACTTTCCAATTGTGGGCAAGTTACTTAACCGTCTCTGCTGCCATATCTTTAAAATAGGGATAAAAATCCTATCTGTCTTGTAGGGTTGTTGCGAGCAATAACTAAATAAATTCACCTAAACCTCTCATAACAACAGCACATACAAAAATCTAGTTATCCTTTTTCTGGGAAGGGGGCATATCATATTTTCTATGAGCAGTCCCCTACGCTATGTAGTAGTTAACTACTGGCATAATAATACCATGTAAAAATACTGTAAAACACAGTGGCTTTAAACAACAATTATTTATTATTACTCCTGCAATTGTGAGTTTCCTGGGGTTTGGCTGAGACCTGGCTGGGCATGCAGTTGGGTCTCATGCCAAGCTGAGGGCAGTGGCATCCTGGGCCAGCTTCCCAAGGCAGTGGTACAGCTGTCAGGGGTAAGAGGAAACTTGCAATCCTCTTAAGGCCTAGGCTTCCACCCAGCAAAGCCCAGAATCAATGGGCAGGACTTTATATTGCTCTCCTATAGTAGGAGGAGCTACAGAGTCACTTGTAAAAGGGTAGGAGCACAGGGAGAGGTGAAGGATCGGGGTCAACAATGTGAGGCACAGGCTGCATTTAATGTCTCCTGATCTACATCTTTGTAGCTTCCCAGAGAGAACTTCCATGAGGGGCAGTTGACACCCACCTTGAGCATGCTTGGCACCCCAAGGGTCCGGTTTCAATTAGTGACCTTCCTACAGTCATTTAGGACTTAACCTTTGGGCCTAGCAAATGTGTTCTTTCTCTTGCTTTCAGAGCCTTTGGGAGAGAAGGGAAAATATGCTGTTGTGGATTTGGATCTAGACTCTGTGGAATGAGATGGGGATGGTGGTATCTCCAGTGATACTTAATGGAAAGCTTAGAGATAAGCAGAGGTGTTTCTGCAGGCATGCTCTGTAGCCTTTCTCAGACTTACCAGGCTGCAGTGCAATTTTTTTTTTTTTTTTTTTTTTTTTTTGAGATAGGGTGTTGCTCTGTCACACAGGACGGAGTGCAGTGGAGCCATGATAGCTCCCTGCAGCCTTGACCTCCTGGGCTCCAGCAATCCTTGCAGTGCATTCTTGAACATGTGAATTGCTATGATAAGACTTAATGTTTAGATTTAGTAATAAAATATGTGTTTGTTTGTATGTGTTTTTAGGTCACTCTATCCCAATATAATTGAAGGAGTTGCATTTTTGGTGGACTCCTTGGGGTTTTCTTTCTACTCCCTGGGAGTCCTCTGTGAGGTAAGCCTGACTCTCGAGTTGACATCCTAGGCAAATGCTGGGAGACAGGACAGGGGGAGGTAGCCCGGTTAGTATTTATTGGTGTGTAACTCTACCTCTCAGTGCTCCTGGATTCCCCAGGGCTTGGGAGAATGGGGGCAGAGATGGAAAGAGTCAAATACCATTCTTTTGCCAGCATGTAAAATAATCTCCCTCCTTTTCCCTGGACTCCTTATGCTGTGTGACAAGCATATCCATTCTTCCCAGACAGAAAAGAGAGAAGTGGGAACGGACAAGACATTCTTATAGGGTATACTTTTCTATTTTACATTGGAGAATACAAGTACATTATAAAAGTAAGCATCAGATTTCTTATAATGATAGTTATTTATTAGGTTAAAAAGTTAAACAATATCTATAAAATTACACCTAATAATTAAGTGCAAGATTAAACTGAGCATTTTTTCAGGGATAGGAAGGAGAAACATCGTAGAATCTTTTGGATAACAAAAAAAGCACTGAAAATCACATGTAAAATATGTAGCAGTGTGATTGGCATCTAGAAGATGCTCAGTAAATTGTAGCATTGATGATGATCGTGACGATGGCAGTGATTTCTCTAGCCCATTTATTGGAGAAAGGGATTAAAAGCAGAGATTACAAAGCTGAGGACTTCTTCAACTCTATTGATCCAGAGGAACCTCTCTCAGGCATTCCTTCCCTACATGGAAAAGTGAACCCACAAGAACTTAAGTTATAAAATCAAGCCAAATGTATACCTGAGAAGTGATGATTTTTTTTTTTCTTAAAGTAGTTGCTTCTAAAAGGCAAAATTCAAAATAACCACTACAAGAATAGACATGCCGAAATCTTAACGGTGCAATGTTATTTTGTTGAGTAAAAAATAGGGCTGGATAATGACAAATCATAGCTATGCAAATGAAAAGAAAGATCATCATGTCCTGTGCTTCAGGGTGTGAATTGATGGCAAAAACCTGTCTGTATTAGTCAGTAGGGGAGATGAATTCAAATAAAAGCTTTCAGTGATACATGTTCTCTTTTTTTTTGGTTAAGTATCATTTGTGGCCGAAGTCCTGAAATAGTTGTCTAATGGCAGGTTTTCATGAGTGTCCCCTGTAAGCAAGGCTCAGTAAAGAAGGAGCTGCAGGTTCACCAAGTCCCTTCTTCCCTCTCTCCCTCTCTCTCTTTCTTCCTTCCTTCCCTATTTAAGCACAGCCTTTGCACTTCAGGAACTTATATCTTAATGGGAATGGCAAGATGCAGACATTAGAAACCAAACAAGAAGTGCAAATCTATATGGTACCTATCGTGTATGTCAGGTTTCTAATATATCTGGAGGAAAAATCGATAGAGTGAAAATGGTGGTGCCAAATCTTGACCAAATTAAACAATGAATTTTACTTCTTTACTTTTATTTTTTTCAGGCCAAGGGGTTTTATTTTCAGTTGTTTCAGGGTTAGAATAACATTGCCACCCAAGAAGTAGCTCCTCCCTAGAACACTATTGAATTCAAACAGTAGTTGATGACTCAGCTACCATATACTTATATACCCTACAATTACATTGTCAAAGTCTTCTGCTGAATAGGAAGGACTGATTTTAACGGGAATTCTTAGCTGACTGATGCTCCAGTGAGGTAGAAATGGCTTGATGATGATTTGATTTGTTGATAATGTCTTACTGAGATTTCTTAAAAAGCTGCCATGTATATTTGAGTTTTTACTTTGAGTTGTTTATGTCTTATATTTTAAAAGTGAATTAGGATAATTTGCCAACTACATGTAGCTAAAGTTTTCAACATAAAGTAGTGAGAAAGGATTATTTAATACAGGGGTTAAACATCATAAAGTATCAATTTAGAACCCATCAAACATGCCATATCCCAGAAATAAACTCCAGAGGGTTGAATATTGCAAATCAAATTATAGAAAAAGCAGCAGAAAACATAATATATATTAGGTTTGTATAGGAGCGACCATTTCTGGCTTTAAAGCAAAAGAAGCAACTAGCAAGGAAAAAATGAACAAGTTTGAATATTCTAATTTAAAACTTCTATATAAAAGACTGGGACAATTCACAGTAAATTTGTGACACATAAATGATTAACAACATGTTATAACTGGAATATATTGCTAACCCAAATGCAGAAGTAAAGGGCCAGGGCCATAGCAGATAACTCTGGAATTTAATAGCTGCCATTTACTGAACATTTTTCCATGCCCATATAGATTTACAAAATCTGATTATACTGATTGTTTTTTATACAAAATGTATTGTAACCAGCTTTTCTGATATAGCAGCACAGACTGTGTTATTAACTAGTCTTCTAAAACATAGTTTTAGAAGTACAGTCCTATTTTGCCTAACTATGTTTTCAATGCCGGATGTTAAGGTTATGGAAAACTAACTTAGGGTGACTTTTCCAGTATCTTTTCTCCTTATGAAGTCTTGATTAGAGTTATGGTTATGGACACCCCCTTGAATGCATCCATGATTTACAAAGAAGCACATTCAATACCGCTTTTATCAACAGTTTTTTAGGTAGTATTTGCCACTAAAACCTGTTTTAACAAAAGAGAAAATATCATTTGAGATCCCACACTTCTGACAACATGTCATCAGTTATCTTTAAAGGCCTGAGTAAAAGAGACATGTTAATTACAATTCCTGTGAGCATCTTAAGGATAGCAGTGACTCTAGTATTATATTAGGGCACTTTCTCAAGCATGTCTTTCCCTTATCATGCTTTTATAGCAGAGGAAATAAAGGCACTAGAGACATATCTTTGAGGTCACACAACAAGTTAACAGCGGATAAACATTAGAACCGGCAGCTCCAGAATTCCCACTGTGTGTAATTAGCTCACTGCAGGCAGGAAATGACAGCACCGGGAATAAATGGCAGATGTGGTGTTTGGGGACCTGGAGGCTGGTGGGAATTCTCTGTGCTCATCTGAATGGTTAATTAAGTTATTTCCTCTCAGGGGCTGTCACTCTCTGGAATGTGGAGGCCTCTCAGCCAGGTACCTTCTTCCTTAGGGTGTAAGGAAACATGATGGTCACCCTCTGGTGCTTTGATGGGCTGGCCTGGTGGAGGGGTTTGAGTGGGGCCTGAGTAATTTATTAGGCACTGCATTGTATTACTGAGGTTTCATGGAGTTTCTGAGTATGATTTTTGGCATTGGCTCCCAGAGGACTGCGATGTGTCTAAGGAGTGCATAGTTGGGAGTAAAAGGACAGGGACTACCTGGACTGTTTTGAAGTTCACCCTCCCTCCCTCTTGGGCAGCTCATGAAGTGTCTCTGCCTTCTTTTGTCTCCTTATGAGTGATAGATACTGAATTCATGGACTACCTCCTATTCTTAGACATCCAACAAAATCATTTTTTGGAAATGATGGAAATAGTAGGAAACAATGTGGTGTTTGAAAACTACTGTCAAAATACTTGCTAAGTGTGTGGCGAACTCTAGGGAGGGCAGAAGCAGTCTGCCAAGTTGATCCAAAGGCTGGTTCCATCAGATGCTCTAACAAGCTTGTTAGTCCTAGAATCATGATTATCTTAAATTTCATTGACCCCCTAGTAAGGACATGACTTAGCATTTAATCATCAGGGGTTGATTAGAGAGAAATGAATCTGTGCTCCTGCTTTAGAACTCTGAAAGAAGGTGGAATCTTGAGTTCACTTTCTCTTCTGCCCAATCTAGAATAAGCGTGGCATGCTTCCTGTGAGAGAACCCAAGCTAGACTCCAGTCACTTCCTGCTGCATCAAACCTGGTTACTCAAAGTGAGCCCGGTTGATTGGCAGCATCAGTACTACTTGAGAGCTTGTTAAAATGCAGATTATCAGGTTCTATTACCTGTGGGGGTCTTCTGTGTGTGCGTGTTCCAATACAACTTATTTATTTATTTATTTTTGAGGCAAGATCTCACTCTGTTGCCCAGGTTGGAGTGCAGTGGCACTATCTCTGCTCACTGCATGTGAGCAATCCTTTTTGCCTCAGCCTCCCAAGTAGCTGGGACTACAGGGGCGTGCCACTGTGCCTGACCCCCTTTTTTTTTGTATTTTTCGTAGAGACTAGTTTTTGCTTTGTCACTCAGGCTGGTTTCTAACTCCCGAGCTTAAGAGATCTGCCCACCTTGGCTTCCCAAAGTGTCTGGATTATGGGTCTGAGCTACCGCACTTGGCCCTCCTACAATTTTATTTACAAAAATAGGCTGTTAGTTCATGGGCTATATAGTTCACTGGCCCATGGTACAGATGGGGCAGTACCATTTTTGGCTACCCATTTGTGTCTTGTGTCTAGAGACACTATGTTCTATTAGCCATTATTTGTTTCCTTTTTAAAATAATTTAAACTTTTATTTCAGATTTAGGGGGTATATGTGCAAGTTTGTTACATGGGTATGTTGTATGATGCTGAGGTTTGGGGTACAATTGATCTTGTCACCCAGATAGTGAGGATAGTACCCAATAGTTAGCTTTTCAACCTTTGCCCCCCTTCCTTCCACTCCCCTTTAGTAGTCCCTGTGTCTATCGTAGCTATCTTTACTTCCATGAGTACCCAATGTTTAGGTCTCACTTCTTTCTTTCCTTTTTTTTTTTTTTTTTTTTTTTTGAGACGGAGTTTCGCTCTGTTGCCCAGGCTGGAGTGCAGTGGCCGGATCTTGGCTCACTGCAAGCTCCGCCTTCTCGGTTCACGCCATTCTCCTGCCTCAGCCTCCTGAGTAGCTGGGACTACAGGTGCCCGCCGCCATGCCGGTCCCAATACAAAATTTTTTGTATCTTTAGTAGAGACGGAGTTTCACCGTGTTAGCCAGGATGGTCTCGATCTCCTGGCCTCGTGATCTGCCCACCTCGGCCCCCTAAAGTGCTGGGATTACAGGCGTGAGCCACCGCGCCCGGCCTAGGTCTCTCTTCTAAGAGCGCATATGTGGTATTTGGTTTCCTGTTCCATGTTAATTTGCTTAGGACAATGGCTTCTAGCCACATGCATGTTCCTGCAGAGGACATGATTTCCTTATTTTTTATGGCTGCCTACCATTCCTGTCACCTGTATTTCAGCACACTCTCCAGGTGGTTCTTATGCCTGCTTCAGTTTGAGAAGCACTGGTACATAATATGTAAATGATTTATCTGGGAAAGGTGGCATGGTCAGTGGTGAATGCTTTTTCCTGATCATATTTTATATTTATACATTATGACCCTTAATAAACATTTTAATCTTTGAATGTTTTAATAATTTATACATCCTTTAAAAAGTTGTTTTCCATTATAAATTAATACATACCATGAGAGCTTCAGAAAACAAAGAAAAGTAAAAAGGAATTTACCCCTCTAGTATATTTATTGATAAGATTTGAAATATGTATATATATATTTCATATCTTTTCTGTATATACTTTTTTAAAACTTCCTTTTTTTTCTGATTGTGGACATTATATATTATCCTTGTAGGGCTATAAAGTGGTACTATGTAGTCTTTGCTTTTTTCCTTTGGTTTAAGGCAATTCTCTTAGATAATCTTTGTCTTGAAAGAAAAGTTTTTCTCTAATTTTTATTTAAATTTTATGTAATTTAGGAAGATTCCTGGTATAATCATTAATGTCTCAAATAGTTATTTTACAGTCTGAATGGAGAATTTATTATCTTCTTTGTGCAACAGAAAAATGTAATTGACTACTCACTGGTAGCATGTATTCTGTATTATATATGAATCTTCTTTGACCAAAACTTTCTAGAGGGTAGAAAAGCTTTTGCTTTGGAAGAAGGTGTGACCCCCCTCCTCTCAAACTGGCCTGATAGGAGGGGAGAAGGAAGGAGTGCTCTCAACAGAAAGTCCTGTTTTTCTAAGGTGAGTGGGGAACATCTCACCACTGTGAGGAAGGAGGTTTTTGTTTCTTGGGCTTGTTTGCTGAGACTGGAAAAATCTTTGCCCAAATCTCTGCTTTGTTAGGCAGTTTGAGAAGAAATCAGCATGTAATTTTTAACCTTTGTAGAATAACTGGCTTCTGTGTTTGAGGTAGGGCAGGAGAAGTCTGGCCATGACTTTTCCTGTAGCCCCTTTACCATGCTTTGTTTTGGAACACATCATTGCCCTCAATAATGCAGAATGTATTATGTTAAGTGAAAAACTTGGTGCATTTCTTATGTCCACGAGTTAGACTCTTTCTCCAAGTCCAGTTGTTCCTGGAGTAATTGATACAACTTAGCTTTGAGAGGAACACAGTTCAGAAACTGAAGTGGACAAACAAGTATTTCTGAATTTTCAAGCTTCATTTGCATCTTTCAGAGAACATTAGTAACACTTTTTTTTGTTTGTTAATATTTTATTGTCACCCAGATGGCAGTTGGGTATATAGTCTCTATACTTTATACTTTTTGTAAATAAAAAATTACAAATTTTAAATAGCCAATGGTTGGTTATGTTTTCAGAAAACATGATTAGACTAATTCATTAGTGGTGGCTTCAAGATTTTCCTTATTATTATAGCTCCAGAAAATTCACCTACCTTTTCTTCCTTCTTAAAAAGCTAGGTTGGCGTGCATTTGACTTCATACTCTGAAGCAACATCCTGACAGTCAGCCACATCTACTTTGAGGAATATCATGTTAGAATACTTTTCAGAGAGGGAATGAAAGAAAGGCTTGATCGTTTTGCAAGGCCCACACCATGTGGCTGAGAAGTCAACTACTCCAGGTTTATCACTTGCAGCCTCCAAGGCTTCCTGAAAAGCAAACTTCTACTTAATTTGCTTCACCATTTTGGCTGCTGGGATCTTCTAAGAAACATTTCTAAAAAGTATCTCCTTTGTCTCTTGTTCCACACTGTTCCACTTCTTCTTAAAACTCATTTTTACTTCCCTATCCATACCTTTCTGATGTTTCAACTGCTTTCCCCCAGCCCTCACCCCGAAGTTCTTTATTATGTAGCCTTTTTTTTTTTTTTTTTTTTCAGTTTTGGTATAACTTCTAACCAAGGAGAGCCAGAAAAGTGACCCAGCCACAGGAATTTGTCCATTTTGTGGGTGGGCTGGTGGGGGTGGCCTCGGGAGAACTTGATGGAGGCAGGATTATGACTGGTCATTAATAATCATAACTGTTTTTTATATTTTTAGTTTTTCTTATTACACAAAATATCCATGTAGCATAATAGCTAGTTTTTGTTACACAGGACATGCCTTGTAGTTGTGCTTTTTGCCTTGGCGACATAGACTGTGTGTACCTAGGAACAGTGGAATCACTGCAGTGGAATTGTTTATGAATGTTTCGTAATGGAAAACTGTTTATGTGATAAATGAAACTGGGTTGATTAGGATTGAATAGAATTGGAAGATAGCAGATCTTAAGGTACCACCCCAAACCCTGCTGTGTCACACATTTTGGCTGATAGCATCTTATTTATGTTGAGAAGCTGGTTGGGCAGGAAGGATGTGTGGTCTGGATACTGCATGAGTCAGCTTGGCATTTAAATTTGCCAAAGACTTCGAAGCATTGCCACATTAAAAAAAAGTCCCTGTGGTAAATTTCAACATTCCCATCTCCTATAACTCTGCATATTATTATTTTTAGCCAGCGTGACATCTTTCCACAGCATCACCGAGTGCCCAGTTGTCCATGGTGCTGAGCAGTGTCCACTACTGTGAGGCCTGGTTCCAGTCCTACAGAGGCTTACACTCAAAGCCATGAACAGTTTTCATTTTTATTAATAGAAACTTAAGAGTTTTCCCCAGGCAAATATGTTGGCTAGCTGTACAACTTTTTTTTTTTTTTAATTGCAGGGGTGGGTGGTGTGTGTGTGTACGTGTGTGTGTGTGTGAATCATTTTCTTGAAATACATAAATTCTTAGAAAAATAATGGCTGGAGAGTTGTGAGTACATGAAAATTTGGTAAACAGGTGGCTTTTCTGTGATGAATAAAAATGCATATGTTTTGGAAGCAAGGTGCTATAGAGTCTTGCCCCCTGCTTCTCTTGGGGCCTATTCCTTCCATGTCTCCCAGTGAGCACGAGGCTTCACCACACTGGCTTCCTTAATGTTCCCCAACACGCCAGCCATGCTCTGCCACAGGACCTTAGCATTTCAATTTCCTCCCCCTGCAAGACTCTTCCCCACTAACCTACAAGGCTGGCTTTCTCACTTTCTTCAAAGAGTGGCTTCTCCCTGAGGATGTTTTTGGCTACCCATCTGCAAGTTTATTCCTTCTGCTGGGTCTTCGGGATTTCATATTCTGCTTCTTAATTTTTCTTCTCTTTAGCACTTATTAATATCTAGCACACTATAAAATTTTAAGCTCTTTATTTTATTGATCTCCTTCCTCCCTCATATAACCTTCCTAATACTATGGTAATTGTAATTTTTGATGGTATTCCCAGTGCCTGGAAGAGTGCCTGGATCATCACAAGTGCTCAATAAATAATGGCTGAATGGAAGGAGGGAAGGAAGAAAGGTTGTGAATGACTCTTGTTGGCTTCTATTCATCATAACTGACCTTCTCCATAATTAGACAACCCATTGGAAGCTAGCAATCAGCTTATTCACTATGTAGAACAGCCTGTGATTTTGAGGTGAATTTTGAGGTGTTCTGGCAGGCTTCTTGATTGATAATCATAGGAAGTAAACTTTCATTAGTATCTGGTGTATAGAGGCATGTTCTGTGAAACCAGTAAACACCTCTCTCTCTACATGATTCTACTATTTCATACATTTCCAAGAAGTCAACAGGTAGTAACAGATGCAGCCTGATTGATTTCTGGGAGGGTAATGACAGAGCATATTTGCCGTGGGATAGGTAAATGGAATCCTTGGCACTGAGATTCCATTATCTTTTGTCTACAGATAAAAGGTGTATGACTTACTTATCATTTAATTCCACACCCAGCATTAGCAGGACTGATAGGTGAGGGGCTAGGAAGAGAGGGACTTGTGCGTGGCTTTGTAAATAGCGATAAAGCAGTGGGAATGTAAAACGCAGCTTGGCAGGGTCTGCCTGGGATTTTGCTGAGTCCATAGCAATACTTAATTAACTGTGTAAACATTCTATTCAAGATAAGACTATAACAGTTGCCTTGGGGAAAATTCTTTCAGTCAATATTTGTTTGATCTTTTGTATAGTATTTTGGCTTTGCTGTTCATGCTATAGCAAAGCTCCTGTTATAAATGCCGTTTTCAGGGATTTGCTGTATTTGCATACCAGGTCAGTCCCGGGAGAGGTAAAGGATTGGAATCACTGTTTAAATAGAGGTTCTAAGGGTTTTCAAGCAAATCTTTAAAAGTTGAAATACTTTGTTTCAATCAGTTGTCAAATAATTATTGAAAACCTGGATTAAGTACTCTGGGAAATCTGAAAACATAGGATAAGATCTTTGCCTTCAGTTTGCTTATGCTCTAGCTATAGAAATAAGACTTGAATCAGTAGATATAATAGAAGGTCCATATACTAAATAATAACAATGGCTGTGATTTCCTGGACACTTAACAAGGACTGAGCACCATCCTGGTACTTTTCTAAGCATGAATTAACTCATTTAAGTCCCCCAGTAGCACAAAGAGGCAGACGCTTTTGGTTAGTGTGAAGTTTTGCACAGAATAAACAATGTCATTTGGAGAAAGAGAAGACCAGGGAATCAAAGAGCCACGAAAGGAAAACTTCAAGGACAAGGTCTCTCAGTCCGGATGTTAAAGATTGGGAGGCAAATGGCTTTTGCAATAGGAAGAAGAAAAAGGGCATAATGGCATTGGTTGTTTTGCTGGTAACATTCCTTTTCTCTCTTGAAAGTTGTTTTACCCCCCCTTTTTTTTGAGCTAGAGTCTTGCTTTGTCACCCAAGCTGGAGTACAGTGGCGCAATCTCATTTCACTACAACCTCTGCCTCCCAGGTTCACATGAGTCTCCTGCCTCAGCCTCCTGAGTAGTTAGGATTACAGGCACACACCACTACACTTGGCTAGTTTTTGTATTTTTGATAGAGACAGAGTTTTGCCATGTTGGCCAGGCTAGTCTTGAACTCCTGATCTCAAGTGATCTGCCCTCCTCAGTCTCCCTATGTTTTACCGTTTCTTGATTTTCAGCACACGTTCCTCTGGTGAAGAGGATAATAAACAAACACATAAGTAAACATACAGGAGGTCAATATAGTAAATGCTGTGAAGGATAACACAGGAAAGGGAGAATGCTAGAGTGGTGAAGGAGGGGATTTGTTATTTTATTTGATTTTATTTTTTTGAGACACAGTTTCACTCTGTTGCCCAGGCTGAAGTGCAGTGGCATGATTTCAGCTCACTGCAGCCTCTGCCTCCCCGGTTTAAACAATTCTTGTGCCTCAGCCTCCCGACTAGCTGGGATTACAGGTGAGCACTACCATGCCTGGCTAATTTTTGTGTTTTTAATAGAGATGGGGTTTCACCACGTTGGCCAGGCTGGTCTCAAACTCCTGACCTCAAGTGATCTGCCCACCTCGGCCTCCCAAAGGGCTAGGATTACAGGTTTGAGCCACCAGTGCCTGGCCTGGATCTGCAATTTTAAATAGGGTGATCAGGAAAGCCTGAGACATTTGAGTCAAGATGGAAGGAGGAGAGAGAAAATACTGTAAAGGTACTTATGGGGAGAGCCTTCTAGGCAGAAGGAACAGCAAGTGCAAAGGCCCTGCGATGGGAACTTAACCTCGTTTATTCAAGGAACACCAAGGAGGCCAGAGTGGCTAGAGAATAGTGAGCAGGGAGAATGGTAAGAGGTGATGTCTTCATGGGTAATGCATGCCCAGTCACTGCTGGGTTTAATGATGATGATAATGGTGAGGTAGGCGGAGCTGTTGAGAGTTTTTCAGTGAGTGGAATGGCAGGCTAGCAGCTGTCACTGCTTTCTGCAACCCCATGCAGTTGTAGCTTCCCTTGCTTTTCACTAGCAGGCCCAGCCCCGTATATCTCTTGGTGTCTGACCCATTGTTGATGTAGGCAGAGGCACCCTGACAGCTTCACACCCATTAGCTGGCAGGTAGAAAACCAGCTGAAGCCCTGAATGAGAGAAGGCATGTGCCCTGAATGACACCCTTGCTTCCACCCTCATGGTGTTTTCTTGATCCGTGTTTCTGAGTTTCTTCTTTGATTTCCTGCTGTCACTGATATGCTGGCTGGGTCCTGGGATCTGCCTTGTTCTTGCTGTCCTCCTGTCCAAGCCCACTGCCATGATGCTGGGAGGCAGTGTTGGTTCTGGGCTGTGTCCTGCAACTGTTTGGGGCTCTGTGCTGAGCAGAATGTTAGGAAGATCTGCTGTGCTGCTGAAGCCTCCTTTTCTTCCACTCAGTGCTTTTGCTTATCATCCTACCACTGCTGTATCTTCTTGGATGACAGACTTGGGGACCCAAGTGGGCACGGGGGCCTGCACTTCTATAAGTACCTGCTGGACCATCGCCAAACCTCTGCAAGCAGGGTGATGCTCTCAGGTTCCCTCCAGCCTGGATTTACCTGTCTCTGATCCTTTCCCTTTAGCCCATGTTGCTGCTCCTCTGAGTTACAAGCAGAAGCTAAATGAGAGAGGGAGAGGACAGCAACCTCGGGTGAGGGCGTGGAGACCTAGACCAGGGTGACGGTCGTACGAAAGGAGAAGGAGGGCAGAAGTGATGGGTCTGGGGAAGGAAGCCTCGACAGACCATTGGCTGTCTGTCCGTTGGCTTATGGAGACTCAATAGAAAATCAGAACCCATACAAGTATCTAAGGATCAGTATTAATCCAGAAGTTTCAAATGCAACGAGTGCTTTCAGAGGATCTTATAGCCAAGACATGACCAAATTACATAAAGAAGGGGTCTGCTGTGGAGCCCTGTGAGTGTCCAGGTGGGGTAGGTCAATGTGGGTTCAGTTCAGAGGCTCAAGTGAATGTTTACTCAAAGGGTTGACCACAGGGCCACTTTTGTGATGGCACATGTGCACACACACACACATGCATGCATGGATGCCTGCACGTGCACACACACACACACACGTGCTCTCTCACTTATTCTCTCCTTTTGTTTTTGGTTTTAGTTGCAGTTATTTCTGTATAGATCTAAAACATCAACTTTAATGCCATTAATAGGAATAATTATATCATATAGGCCTGATTCTTCAACCTACAGAGTACAGATTGTTCTTTGAGGTTTTCTCCTTGCTTCCAGCAACATGAACTTGACTTCTAAGGGCACGCACAGAGGCTTTTGGCAATCAGTTGTGAATCAAGGTGTGCTGATGGGCCCTTCCAGCCTCAGAGGAGAGTAATTGGGGTGAAAAAATGTTATTATAATAAAAATATAATATTGCCATGATCCTAGAATGTAGCTAAATGAAGGGAGGTTCCCTCTTTGAAGAAAAATGTTAACTAAGTGATCTCTCCGGGCCTACCACTTACTTTCCTGGGAAACTGATTAATTTGAGTTAACATTTATTGAGCTCCCAGAATATCCTATGAAATGCTTTAAAATTTTAAAATACAATTTATTTTCTGAATAGGTAATTTACTCATATGGTTCAGCATTTAAAGGCGACAAAAGAATGTACAGGGAGAATCCCCCACCCCATTTTTCCTCCTTCAGGCAGCTAGTTTTTTTTCCGCAAGGCAACCCATATTAGCAGTATCATATGTATTTTGTTAATATACAATACAGTGTGCTCAATCAGTGTTAATAGTCTTAAAGAAAACAAGGTGCCTTTTCTCTTTTTAAGGACTTAGTATTTCATAAAACGCAGTGAACCAATCAGTCATATAGAAATGTATTTTAGAAACTTTTACTATAAATCCAGTGAGTATATAATTCCTAGATGCTCCATAAACTTTAAGCTTTTGATTTTTTAAATTCAGAAATCTTCCTTCCCCTCTATTTCCCTCCCATTTTATAAATTGTTCTCAAATCTTTGGCACTCGCTGTTGCTTCCTTATGGGGCAGTGTCAGTGCTGATTGGATAAGTAGTAAACAAATATTATAGTAATAGAAAAATGTAGACACAGACAATCAAGTGTAGATTGACTGTTTCTATTTAGATGGGTCTATATGTTTATGGCTGTGGTTTTACATTGTGTTTTGTAGTGTGTATATTTTATTGAACACGTTTCTGACCAATTTAGACTTAATGTGTATGTTTGCATTAAATCTGTTCATGTGATGAAGTTAAATAGTTCATAGGATACTGAAACAAATAACAACCAACAAATCATGCTTTTAAACTGTTTAAAAGTTGTCAGACTTCTCTTGGAGAAAAGAAGAAAGAAAACTCATTAATTTTTTGTAAGTGAAGGAATAGAGGCCAGAAGTTAGAAGAACCTGTAACTAATGTGCATAGTTTGAATATGACCTGTGTTTGACTACAGGTTTGTGGAAAATCTTAACAAAAAGGAAAGTATAAAGTTGGTCATATGACAATCCTAGTTTTGTTCTTCTGTGGTACATACCCAATAAATGCTTCTGATCACTAAATGTCATATATTCTGAAAAGCTGGTAAGATAAACAAATATGTAATCCATATAATTTTAAAAACAATGTTAGCAGAGTACTTTTCTGAATGTGTTCGGCAGTGTTGGTGGATGAGTGAAAACATGCAGAGACCAAAGCAAAGACGGAAAGCCTTAGAAACTATGGCCAGTGCTACGGCTGATGAGGCAGGAGGCTGACGGAGTTTAAGGCCAATCTAGGAGAGAAGGAGAGCCCCGAGAAGAATCCAGAGGAGTGGGAGAATGGGTTTTGAATATAGGAAAGTGAAATGTCAGGATTTAACACTGGAGTAACTTACTAGCTACCAGAGTAGCACTAGAGTAACTTACTAGCTTTCCTGCAGCCTGGGGAGGTGAGGGCTTTATTTCCTGGCATGCCTTATATAGCAACCTAGATGGAATAGATTAACTTTGCAAATATGATCCCTTTGTATTTGGAAACCTTATTTTTATACATTTTGATTTTTTTTCTTAAAGAGAATGCAGCATATAATAAGAAGTGATAACTATAGTTTTAAAAAATTTCCCCAGGACTCAGAGAACAGCTCTTGGAAGTTTTCAGCCTAACTCTAGAAATCTATTCCAAGGGAATGGTTGACACACAGAAAAAGATTTGTCATAAAGATGTTCTTTGAAGTGTAATTCATAATAAAGAAAAATTGAAAGCGAGTTATTTGTCTAACAAGAAGGAAATGGATAAGGAAATGGTAGTGCTATGTTCATTTTACCAGTAAGATAATATTTAGGGTATGATTTAAGTTAGGTATGAGGCAGAATAAAATTCTATGAAAAAAAGACAAGAAGGGAATGTTAATGGTGGTTGTGTATATGTGATGAAATTTAAAAAAAACTATTCTGGATCTAATATATGGGCTATAATGTGGATATATTACCTTAAAAGGTAAAGGAAAAAAAATCATCACTAAAAAAGACCAAGAGTTGAAAGTAGATGGACAACTTGGTTGCCTTAATTCAGTGGAGGTTGTTATGAATATTTTAAACCTCAGATGTTCAGGCATTTTTGTGAATTCCTTGGCTGTGTAGTGCTGAGGTTAAGATGTGCTGGGATTGGAGTTGGTTCTGTGAGGAGGAGGAGGAAACTCTTCGTAGGGAGAAGTGAAAACATTCCTAACCCAGTAGGTGCAGGGTTTGTAGCCCCGCAGCCCCACATGCACTCCTGGTATTTGTAATTTGCAGTGATGACAAACTGTGCCTCCGGCCATAGCCGAACTGCTATCTGTTAGAGTGCATGGCCATGGACGACTTGGTGACCAGTGGCCTGTAAAATGCCACAGAATGCCCTGGCAGCTAATTTTTAATTCCCAGGAAGCTGCTTGCAACTTTGCAAAGATAAGGCAAAAGATCAGACTGGGGACATGCCCAGAGCAGAGGCCGCCCCCAGTCATGTCTTTGTAGAAAACTCTAGAGAGCAGTGAAACTTACTCGCTTTCCTGCAGCCTGGGAAGGTGAGTGCTTTGTTTTCTGGCATACCTTAAATAACTGCCTGGACATGATTGATTAACTCTGCAAATATGATCCTTTTGTATTTGAAAACCTTATTTTTATACATTTCGATTTTTTTCTTAAAGACAATGTGGCATGTAATAAGATGTGAGAACTATAACTATAGTTTAATTTCTTGTTGTAATTTCCCCAGGACTCTGCTGGAGCAGGACTTCAAAGTGTTTGTTTTCAGCCTGCTTTTAAAGTGATTTGAAGAGAGTGGCTTTGAAGGTTTCCATCCTTACTTTTTCATGTATAGTATCTTGTTTTTTAAAATTGGTGAGCTGAGCACATCCACATAAATACATACAATTATAATTGCCCCAATTTTAAGCTCACTTGTGCCACAGTGAAGACTCAACACCATTAGCACAGTGAGCCAGCTCTGATCCTCTGAAGTGCTGGGCATCTTTTTAATGGACAAATTGCAAATTTAATAATATAAAAACTGAAGTTAATCACACTGGCATCTATTCTTCCAATTTGTCATCTGGCTAAAAGTGATCTGATGTCATTCAGAAAGAAAGCAAGTTGGAATGGCCTCACGTCCTAATGGTGTAGCTTTGGGCTGAAGCTGAGTTGCCTCCTTGAAGCAACTGCTGCTGTTTCCTGGAGGGCAGACTTTGTTAAAGTGTCTGTTTCTGAATTGCTCAGAATCTTAGGATTCACTTGAGGAATGGGACAGTCAGCACTGTTAATTCACCTGCTAGGCTGAGGATGTCAGGTCACAGTGCCACATTGTCAGGGCAGGGGTCACAGTGCCACACTGTCAGGCCAGGGGAGGGTTCCTGAATGACTGAGGGAGTCCCACTGTGGCAGCAGAAGGAACGCCGCCATCACCTTGCACCCCTGCCTCCCTTCAGAAGGCGCCGTGATCTCTGCACAGAGGCCTGAACATTTCCTGCTATAATGGGGTCTTTATTTGTGTTTGCTTTTGCTTCCCTTCCCATTCATAAAATGTTCTGCACATATAGCATCTGAGTATTTTGGAGAGCATAATCTCTTCCTGTAAACCAGTGGCTTAAAACCTGGGGTTGCCAGCCAGGATAATGAGTACAGTCTCTAAAGTTACCTGGTCCTTTGGTGGTTAAATCAGTGACCTTGGTTTTCTCAAGCTATACCTTTGTCTCCTTCCATGGTTGCCACACAACACAAGCGGGAACACTCTTCCCATACAGTGTACCTAAGAGGAACTCATTTTAAAGATAGCTATGGAGGTCTGGCTCGTTTTAAAATTTGAAAGAACAAATAGAAATTTATAAGATTGTCATCACTGAATTTTCGCTTTAATGAGACTGACATTCTCCCTACTGTGCTAATGAGGCACCTAATTTCTACCTTTAAAGACCAACCTATATAGCCAGCATGGTGGCTCATGCCTGTAGTCCCAGCAGCTTCAGAAGCTGAGGTGGGAGGATCGCTCGAGCCCTGGAGTTTGAGACCAGCCTGGGTAGCATAGCAAGACCCTCATCTCTAAAATATTTATAAAAATCAGCAAGGCATGGTAGCTTGTGTCTGTAGTCCCAGATACTTGGGAGGCTGAGGCAGAGGATCACTTGAGCCCAGGGGTTTGAGGATGCAGTGAGCTATGATCATGCCACTGCACTCCAGTCTGGGGCAACAGAGTGAGATCCTGTCTTTTTTTTTTTTTTTTTTTTTTTTTTTTTTAAAGACAGACCTGCAAATATTACCATGGTGTGAGTTACCTCTGAAGTCTAGTTTGTGAGCTCAACTCTAAGCTCTGTGAGGGTGGGACTGGTGTCTGTTTTGTCCTCCAAGGGTCTAATTTCAGTGCTTGGTGCTTGGACTGGTATCCAGCTTATGGCAGGTACTTAATGTCTCTCAAATGAGAGCATTTCTGTTTCATAAAATGTAACTCTAGCTGTACTGTTCTAGCTAATACTAAATTGAATCCAAATATTACTATGTTTAATGTAATTTGGACTTTTGCCATAGCTGATCCATAATAACCAGAGATCAGTTCATAAAACTCTAACATAAAATCTCACATTGATCACTTTTAGAGGTTCCTTTTTATTTTCTGTGGCTGCGTTTGAAATGGACACCGTTGTGCAAGGTTTTTGCTGGACTGCTGTTTTTGGAAGATAGTGTAGATTAATTCTGTATTAAAGTTCAGAAGTGATTCCGAACTACCAGCCTCCCTAGAAGTCTCATTACTTATTAAAATGCCATTTCTATTCATATTCTCTTTTTTTTCTTGCCTCATTTTCAGTAACTACATTCTTTTTAGCAGATTCAGGCGTTTGAAGAGTAATTCATTCTCGCAGTGGGAATTGGAATTACATGTCTATGGGGGAAGGTGTGCTCGTGTTGGCTTAGATTTCTAGGGGTAGAAGGCACCTTCCGGGATGTGCTTTAGCCCCCAGAGTTCCCTTTAGACATCAGCATCGTAAACCAACGCACCCAGAAGGGTTAGCAGGCCTCCAGAAAAAGGGAGTTTGTCATTTCTTTCCTGCTCACAACCTTTTGCAACAAAATTTATCTCATTCCTGAATTCTAAACTAGATGGCTTTGTGATCTCAGGCAATCTGCTTTATTTCTCTGCACTTCTTTCCCGATCTCTGAGATAAGGATAGCACCGCTTTGTTTATCAACATCGCCAAAAGGGCTATGTAGGTGTATTTTTGTTCGAGTTGCCATAACAGAGTAACAAACTGGTGGCTTAAGCAACAGAAATTTATCATCTCACTGTTCTGGATGCTAGATTGAAATCAAGGTGATGGCAAGGCTGGGCTCCCTTGAAGGCATTAGGGAAAGAACTGTTCCAGGTCTCTCTGGCTTCTGGTACTTCCTATGCTTGTGGCCATATAACTTTATAACTTGTGTTCTTCCTGTGTATGTGTTTGTGTCTGAATTTACCCTTCTATGAGGCCACCAGTCGTGTTGGATCAGTGCCCATCCTACTCCAGCATGACCTCATTTTAACTAATTACGTGCGCAATGGACATGTTTCCAAATTCTGATGAGGTACTGGGGGTTAGAAGTATAACATGTACATTTGGCGGGGGGAACACAATTCAACTTGTAACAGTAGGCAAGAAAGTCAGATAGAATTGGGAGGTCTGATGGAGCAGGCTGTTCTATTTCTCTCAAGTTCTCTATTCTTTCTCACTTTTAAGAATCCAGTATATTAGCTGGGCGTGGTGGCTCATGCCTGTATCCCAGCACTTTGGGAGGCCGAGGTGGGCGGATCACCTAAGGTCAGGAGTTTGAGACCAGCCTGGACAACCTAGGCTGGTTGAAACCTCGACTCTACTGAAAATACAAAAATTAGCCGGGTGTGGTGGCGTGCACCTGTAGTACCAGATACTAGGGAGGCTGAGGTAGGAGAATGGCTTGAACCTGGGAGGCGGAGGTTGCAGTGAGATAAGATCATGCCACTGCACTCCAGCCTGGGTAACAGAGCATGACTCTATCTCAAAAAAAAAAAAAAAAAAAAAAAAGAATGCAGTGTATTCGGCAATGCCAACTTAGGACACATAGATTTACTATCTGACCAGGGTCCTGTTTATAAAGAGTAGATGGGAGTTAACTTATATGAAGTCAGTTTAAGTCATGATGTTCTTATACTAGGACCTTAGTAACCTCTAGGTCCTTTCCTGAATTTAGTTGCTACTGTAGAAAGGTGACTGGATCTGGGCCTGGTGCTGTAAACAGATGCAGACAGGTGGCACTGTCAGAGGACTGCTGGGCCTTGTTTGTTTACTGGCTTCTTGAGATCTCAGATAGAGGACATGATAGAAGATCAAAGGCCTTTGTAATTACTTCCCCTAGCAATTGTTGCTAATGCCCGCAGAGTTATTTGTAAGACTGTGGCAGAAGCTGTGTCTAATTTCACTTTACATACAGACTGGATGTTAGCTCCTAATTGCCTTGAGCTCTTCACTTACTTTAAGTTGATGATTTTAGGTAATGCCACCATTTCTGAGATTGTTTCAGAAGTAGAAGTCAGAGGTCTCTTGGGGTGGGGACATTAAATTGTTTTTATATTTTGAATTAAACTTTTTATTGACATATATACATCTGGAAATTTAATCTAGATATGACTGATGTTTAATGTAAAGCTCGTCGGCTGAGCCTCCTTGGGTACAGCCAAAATTCAGGCCTCGCTTACCACCACATTGCCTGTAGGAAACAAGGAAGTCAGTGTGTGGAACAGCTTTCTGTGTATAGATAGAGGCATACAGTTTAATGCATTCTCACACAGAACATACCTGGGTAAGTGGCATCTGGATCAAGAAACAGAACCTGACCAGCAAGCCTCTCTGTCGTGCCCTTCATGATCCCTACCCCTCCTCACTATTCTGAAGTCTATCAGCATCACGTTTTTTTGCTTGATTTGGAATTTATGTACATATTTTAAAACACATTTAATTTTTGTTAGTTAAAAAATTAAATAAATATCATATAGCCCTAGAGTATGTACTTTTTAGTGTCTGACTTCTTTAGCTCAACATTATATGCGGCTTCACCCATGTTGTTGCCTATAGTGAGAGTTCATTTATTCTAATGGTTGTGTGGTATTCCAGTGAAGACTTCCTGTTTGAGTAATGCAAAATCCTGTGCTATGAGGCATTGTGTAGTTAAGTACTGGAGTCACTTTCCGCATGGTTTTCTACACTTCTTTTTTACACATGTTCATGTTGCTGCTCTCACAGATTCAAATGCTTAACTTCCTCGATGTTTGCAGGTTTCCCCACCCCACTTTATTCTCTCCCCATGGGATATTTGAAGCTTATTTTCTCCCCCTTAATAAATGACTGCAGTAACTCTGAGCAGGGAAACATCTGGTTAAGTCTTTTGAACTTTCTGACATTAATGTGAAAAGAGAGATATGAGCACTGGCAAAATGGCCGATTAGGGAGGCCCCGGGAGGAACAGCTGGATGAGGTCATAGATCTTCACCTCTCTTGCTTTCACTGCCGTGATAGACAAAACCCACGTCAGGAAGCAAGCTGTGATTTTGACTGTGATATATTCTTTCTCGCGATAAATGATTATAGATGCCTAGACATGCAAGAATTTGAAGGAGGCTTGTATTAATGGTTTTTAGGAGAGAAATAGTGAAGTTCTTCCCACTCCCAGTACCAATTCCTGCTTTTTCTAGCAAAGATGACTTAGCATTACGAATGTAAATTATATTGCAATTTTTTTTTGCCTTTGCCGACAGCGTTTTCCATTCAGTACTTGATAGTATTACTTAATGATACTGTGGTAAAGATTAAGCCCATCTGGAAATCCACGAATTATAGTAAATGTGAGACACGTAGAATGGTGTCTGGCATGTAATGAGTACTGAAGAGCTGTGGTTGGCACTGTTATTATTTGAAATCATTTGGGGCTCCTCTTGTGGCAGTGGAGGGCCCAGGCTGGGTGGACTTCCATTGTGTGGTGAATAATCACCATGTAGTAAGGCAGCTGGAAAAGCTTGTCAGCGTTACCTGGCTGGGTACAGCCATAATTCAGGACTCCCTTTCTACCCCATTGCCTGTAGGAAATAAGGAATTCAGGGTGTGGAACAGCTTTCTCACTGACTCCCTGGCTGCACCTGTGTGTGCCTCTGGACAGGGAACCTGATACCAGCATGTAGAGCAGATGCTCCTGCTGTCAGATAATGAAGCTAACGCAGAAATCCATGTCTCTGAGCTAAACTCTGGAGAGGCTGAATAAAGTACCCTTGAATGGGAATAAAATGGCACAGGGGGGCATACCTGCAGAACAGTTTCTAAAAAAGGAAAGCGCTTCATGCATACCATGCCTGTTTGTTGCAGCAGCATACAGTTAGCATTTTGCTGTGTCTGCTCTTCTGTCTCGCTGTCTCTCAAGTTTCAGACATCATAGCATTTCACCCTTACATTACCATAATGCAATATCGTACCGAAGAAAGTTAACAATGATTCTGTTTTATTATCTAATAGTATCTAGCACATTTTCAAATTTCCCTGCTTATTTGAAAACATAGCTTTTTTCCAACACGGGGATAAATATCAAGATTCATGCGCTGTATTTGGTTATTCTTCTTTAAGCAGTAACAGTCTCTACACCTTCTTTTTTAACTTTTTGGAGTCTAGCCTAGCTGTCTTAGAGAATGCCCCATATTATGGGTTTCTTGATGGTTTCTTTACATGTCATTTACTTGTTCCTCTATCCTGTATATTTCCTGTAAACTGGAAGCTAGGTTTACAGGCATGAGTAGATTCAGGTTAAACATTTTTTTGCCAAAGCTACTTCATAGGTGATGCTGTGAACTTCGTATGGCACGACGCCCTGCTGTCTCAATATTAGTGATGTTGAGCTGATGACTACTGGATCTTTCCACTGTAAAAATACACTTTAGGCCTGGCACAGTGGCTCCTGCCTGTAATCTCAGCTCTTTGGGAGGCCGAGGAGGGCAAACACAAGGTCAGCAGATCAAGACCATCCTGGCTAACACGATGATACCCTGTCTCTACTTGAAAAAAAAAAAAAAAAAAAAAAAAAAAATTAGCTGGGTGTGGTGGCATATGCCTGTAGTCCCAGCTACTTGGGAGGATGAGGCAGGAGAATCGCTTGAACTGGGAGGCAGAAGTTGCAGTGAGCCGAGATTGCACTGCTGCACTCCAACCTGGTGACAGAGCGAGACTGTGTCTCACACACACACACACACAAAATATATATATATATATATATACTTTTAATTGCAATTAGTAATAGTTTGTGGGGTGATATTTTGCAAAGTGCAAATATGCTGTTTCCCAACAAGTTTCCAACCCAGTTTTTAAGTTTCCTTTAAGTCAAGTAGCCTGTATTAGCTACTCCACTAGAGTTGCAAAATTAAGATTTTGTAATTCTTTTACTCCTTCTACCTTGAGTTACTGGCATTCCTCTGTAAAGAAGAGTTTTCTTCACTCACCCTTTTTCTGAGTATCACTATGGAGTCATGATTTTTATTTATTTAATATTTATGATCAGTTATAGGCATTAGTATTTTTGACACTCTACTTATCCTTCAAATTGAGCCCCTGTGACAAATAGTGCCTTGTTTTCTGGCACCACCAGATGTCCTGGGCTCATCTTACACGTTTCCATCCCAGACCTGAAATCAGTTGTTACTCCAAGAATCCCTGGGTATATTTTGTGGAGAATGCATTAAGAAACCCAGATGTGGATGCCAGGTGGGCTTGTTGCTAGCAGGAGTCATTATAGGTTTGTTCAATGGACAGAGGTAGGAAATAGATTTTAAAAAAACATGAGTTCATTCATGTTTTAAAATCTAAGATGATACAAGGAATGTTCAGATTAATAAGGACATTCTTTTGACCTGTGGTGTTATGTGAGCTCTTCTGCCTGCATCTTCTGCCCTCTTAGTCGACCTTTCCCATAGACTCCTAGCCTTGTCTGCCCTTGAGTTTCTTCTGTTGATTCATTTTGTCTCAAAGTTAGTTGTGGAATTCTTGGTTCTCAAAGTCAGCCTAACTGTGATTTAGTGTTAGTGACTGGGAAAAGGTAGCCATAGACAGACATGGATACCAACTCCAGATGAAGTACAGCGTAGATCTCAAGGATATGGGAGGCAACAACAGCAAAAACAACAAAAATTGCTTACCAGTTAGTATGTGCCAGCCAGCATCTCACGCTCTTTGAGCTGTTTGTGCATTGATCCTCTTGGCCTCTGACACCTCTGTCACAGGTGCTGATGTGTCATAGTCCCCATACTGATGAGAAAGCTGAGCCACCATGAGGTTGTCTATTGCCCAGTTACACATCTCAGACTTGCCAGAACTGGGCTTGCAAACAGGCCATCTGTCTGTGCACTACATGGACCTAACCCCTATATGTTTGTGCCCCTCAGTATCCCCAGAGAGTGTGCCTTTGTGTGGCCTGCCTGTTCATCTCTTTATGTGCCAGGTCCATCTGCTGCATGTCCTTTTCACCCTGAGTTGGTGGCAAAGCCCTTGCAGTAGGAACCCAAACCCAAAACTCCAAAGAAATGAAGGGAAGACTTTGGCCCCCTGCCTCAACTGGAGTGGGAAGGGGTGGCTTAATAGAATTGTTTGTTTTTTTCCAGTTTTGACTTTTCTTTGGGATTTCTTTTGCCTTTGAGGAAGTTGAGTTAGGTAAGTTCTGTTTGCATAAGAGTTGAGTCCTTTAAAGTAGTTTCTTAACTATTGGCAACAAGCTTAAAGACTGGAATGTCCCAGCAATGGGCTGTGGATGTGGGGAGTTAGTTCTCTTTAGGAATCAACATTCTTTGAGCCAGTTATAACATTGTAGAATTTAAGAAGGAATTTGGTGATAAATAAATACTGCTAAAGTGAAGAGGAGACTGAAGAATTCTTCTAGTTACTTGTATGTTAAGATAACTTTTCTTAAGATGTTTTTGTGTGATTTGAAGCATTGTTCTTTCTCCAACTTTTCTATCACTGATATGGAAGAAGAATGATCACAGACTGGTAGGAGAGGATGGGAAGGCAGCTCCCTGCTCAGAAGGCTGATCAGTGAGGACTGGGATTCCCTGCAAGAGGAAGGTAGGCTATCTATGCCTCAATTACTGCAAGCAACAGAAGAAAGGTCCGTTAAAAACAACTCCATCAAAATCCAGAGCATTGCCAGGTGGAAGGCTCGGCTCAGCTATTTCAATGCATGGATGCACTTTCGATGAAGTGTTTTTACCAGGATGGAAGATGGCCCATTTTCTTCTTCCAAAATCAAAGGTTTCTAGAATGTACTCCCCCACTGCTATACACATAAACATTTCCCCAATACGCAGTTGTCCCAGTGTAAAACAGCCTACCAGCATTTGTATACATTTCATAATAATAAAATCAAAGGAGGCTACATCTAGAAAATAGAAAGCAGCCATCCGTTCTTCCCCTGATCAGGAAGGCAAGGAGAAGAGTGGGCTGGTCTTTGAACTTGTGGATATTGGGTCTGGTTTCATAGCAGCCTTCACCTCCCCAGTCCTCATCTTGCTCTTCCAGACTGAAGAGAGGAGAAGGAGCTGCAGGAAGTTGAACAGCCATGGTCCCATGAGCTTCAAAGTATCATAAACAGATAATTTTAAATCTGGTGCTACTCTCTCCTTCCTTTTGCTGAGTCTTACTCTGGGGTGTCAACTTTGAGCAAGGCTGGCCTCCCATCAGAGCCAGGACAAAGGGTAAGGGGTCATAGGCTGTCCTAGGGAAGGTATTGGATGAACAAACACAGCTTCCCTTTTTTCTGTGGAGAGATGTATTAGTTTGCTAGAGCTGCCATGGCAAAATATCACAGATCCAGTACTCTAAACAATAAAAATTTATTTTCTCCCAATTCTGAGGCTGGGAGTCCAAGATTAAGGTGATGGCAGGGTTGGTTTCCTCTGAGGGCTGTGAGAGAAGGATCTTTTCCAGGCCTCTCTCCCAGGCTGGCTGTCTTTTCTCTATGTTTTCACATCAACTTTTCTCTGAAATGATCTGTGTCCAAATTTTCTTTTTGTTAAATAAGGGTATCAGCCATATTGCATTAAAGCCTACTCTAATGACTTTGTTTTAATATAATTACTCCTTTAAAGGCCGTATCTCCTTTCAATGAATTAAGATGGTATTTAAAAAAGGACCCTATCTCCAAATATTATATTCTTATATATATTCTCAGTTATATATTTTCATATATATATATTCTCAGTTATATATTTTCATATATATATATTCTCAGTTATATTCTGAGGCACTTGGGTATTAGGACTTCAACATGTGAATTTTGCGGGCACACTATTAGCTCATAACAGGAACTAAAGAAACATATCCTATTCTTTGTTTGAAATATTAAAAATCATGATTATACTTGTAACCTTACCCTGTTAAAAGCAAGTTTCCTAAACAGTGCTCTGGTGTGCCACTTTCCCTTCTCCCTTCCCCTGAAAAAAAAGTATCAGAAATAAGAAGAACTATCGTAAAGTTAAGGAGTGATCTATAATAATTGAATTTAGTGAGAAAAAAATACTTACCTCATGCTCTCCTTTTCTTCTCCAATGTTTTAGATTTTTAGGTATGTAAAGAAAGCAGTCATTAAGTATTCTTTAATAGTTGTAATATGGTTGCATTTGATGGCTCATGCCTGTAATCCCAGTGCTTTGGGAGGTTGAGTCAGGAGGACTTGCTTGAACCTAGAAATTCAAGGCTGCAGTGAACTGTAATTATGTCACTGCACTCTACCGTGGGCAACAGAGTGTGACTGTCTCAAAAAAAAAATTATACCTCTCCAACAGGCAAATTGTTTATTTGTTGTGCAAATTCTCCATATATGAGGCACTTTGCCAGAATTTTGCCCACCTACTAACAGGTACTCACAATTACTTGGTGCAGCTAGCAGAATCAGGACCTGGTGCCCAAAGGAAATTCTATAGCCTCTCAGCCTAGCCCACCCGCATCAGAATTACATGCAGTGCTCTAAAACATGTTCATCCCTGGGCCCTTTACTGTGTATCTACTGAATCAGAGCCCATGTAAACAGAGCCCAGGAATTTGCATTTTCAACATGTGCCTCAGGAAATTTTAGGCAAATGGAATTTGAAAATTACTGCTTTATTGGCAGGGTTGATAATTCTGGGCCATCACTAGGGGGTAACGCTCATCTCACATCTCTCTTTGCAGGTAAAGAATTTAGTGCTCTGGTTTCTGGTCCCTTTCAACTCCCATCAACATTTGGCCTCATAAACACAGGATTCATATCTCCTTGCTCCCTCCCCTACAGTAACCTCCTCCTGTTGCCCCTCCCCCACAACTTTATGTCCCCTACTGTCCACCTTTGGAATTGTTATGTTCTCTGTGGGTGTCAAGTATGTCCTAAGCTTCTTCTCTGTGATGGTGAGTGGCTTCTAGAACCTTCTGAGACATCTAGAAAACAGACTAACCTAAAGTCTTTCAGAGGTTTTCTTTGAAATGTTTAGGATTTGGGGATGTTTTCTTAATTGCTTGTGGTCTGTGTTTTCAGTGTAGGCTAGGGTACAACAATCTAGAATATAGTTATGCTAGCAGGGGGAGGGAAATTCAAACAGATACATTCATATCATACATGTTCTTTTGTCCCAGTGTTTCGATTTTCTAGCTTCAAAATTTAGTTATGTGAATATGTGGCTGTCTTCTTGGTTTGGTTGCTTCTTTCTTCTTTGGACCAAGGATTACATGGAAAGTGCTGCTCTCCAGGAGCAAATTCCAGCCACGCTGTCTTTTCTCCTGCCTCTTGCTGGTGGTGCCCATTCCACTTTTAACGCTGTAGGGACACGACAATTTCTGCACAGCTCTACCACATGACAATCCTCCTGAAAGTTTATCACAAAGGAATTCTAAGCACGTGCAATAACGTTCAATGAAATTTAAATGCAATAATAAGAGATCTAGTGGTAGGACCATTGTGCAACAACTAAACAAAATGTTGTGGCATTGACAACTTAGGGGATTTTTGCAGTAGTATTTAACTTTGTTAGGGCCAAGAGACACAGGACAAATAGAGTTTGTGAAATTCTCCTGTTAAAGGTTTCATAAAATACACAATTTGAGCCTTTGAGAAGAAAAGGGGAGACAGTACTCAGTGCTGGCTAAAAGCACAGTCTTTGGAATGAAGACTGGACAGAGCTACCACATACTTCCTTTTGAAGAGTTTTCAAAGACTCAGTTTTCTCTTCCTTAAAGTGGTGATAATATTAGTACCCAGTATAATGAGGATGAAAAGATAGAATACATGTAAAGTGTGTAGTATAGTGCCTAGTGTACTATACATGAATTTGTGTGCAAGTTCAGACTTCTGTGAACGTTATTTTTCAGTATTGAAAGAGTCATTTGACATGTAGTGGAACATGAAAGAGTCTTTCAAACATGGATGAACATTCCAGGAAATTAGTTCATCTTCTGTTGTGTAGAAATCTATGGTGAGTCAAAGTTGGGGTTAATTAACCTATTTGATTTCACATTGGAAGGGGCCAGTTGGCATGCTGGGCTGAGGATGGGGAGGCTGCCTCTGAATGCAGTGGGAAGTGCTATGATTAGCTGGGTCTGCAGGTTCTGGAGGGATGATTGGTAACATACATTCCATGCATTTGCCAGCCCTCTACTCTAACTCATAGCTAAGCTGTTTAATCTAGTAATGTTTTCTTCCATTCCTTTTTATGCTTAATATGGACAAAAGAATCTGTAAAATAATTAAAATACTCAAATCTGATGCTAATATGCTTTCAGGGATGATCAACTCGTACTCTGTGTATTTATTGCTTGAAAATATTATGCTTCAATGGATATGGTAGAAAATTTAAAGAAAGCATTCATTTTAAATAAATAGAGGAAGTAAATTTCTGACAGCTTCTTTTGTCTATTAACAATTCCTGGTTTTCTGTGTGCTGGTTGGTTTTAATTGTTGCTGTGCAGTCTTGTTCATCCTGCAGCTGTAAGGCTTTTTAAAGCATTTATTTCAAAATATTTTGATGGTTCAATAAAAAAGCATTAACAAAGTATATTTATTTAAAAAATCAAAATTGCTTAATTGTACAGAGGCTGGATGGGTGAGTGTTTGGAGCGTTGTTATTGCAGCCAAATGTTTATTTTTCACAGCTGTGGTAGAAATCTTGGCCCTTTGTGCTCAGTTCTTACCTCACGTTCTTCCTCTATTAAATGCATCTAAGAATGTGTAATGGGGCTGGAGACAACCTATTCTGGGAACCCAAAATCTATGGCTCTGCCTTGATTTCTATATTGGAAGGGTCAGTAAATTTTGTAGTTCTCTCTGTGTATCTTTCCATTACTTTAGTGTGGTGAGGATTTTGTGTCATCACAAGATGTTGAATTAATGATAACAGGTGATATCCCTGAAAAAGGCTTTGTATTTCAGAAATATGTGAATTCACCTTTTGAAGGGTATAAATCCAGCTTAACCATTAACATAATATAGACTGCATACAATTATATTCCCTTTTTGGCAAATTGACTGATTTTCCAAGAATGGTTCTGACATAATTTTCAACAGAACAGAGGGTCATGGTGACTTATGTGGCAGAATGAAATCAATGTGCACTTAAATAATACAATTGAATCAGCTTTTCTGGATCACTCCGTTCCATTTTAGAATTCTTTTCTTTGGGCTCAAGTGGGAGAGGTCAGAGGTATTCATAGAATGTTAGGAAATGATCTTTATTAATATTGTCAGTACTCTTAGTCTGTTCCTCCAGGATTGTTCATATTAAACCAGACTTACCAAAGTTCTGCTTATAAGAATTACATAAATGGAGATATATAATATATTTTAGTTATTTTGAAGGAATGCCACTTTAAAGAAAAAAAATCTCAGACTCTTAGGGGTGATAACTCAGGCGGAGGACCCAAAGATATTGGTTACATTAAGCAAATAGAAGGGTCTTAAATCTTTAAAGACTTGATATAAGAGCAATAAGCATTTGTCTTTATTCATTTAATTATTTAACAGATTTCTATTAAGTGACAGACATTGATCATTTTGAAATCACAAGGGTGTAAAACCACAGCATTTGGCAATGTTAGTGCGTTAAGCGTAGAAACAGCTAAAACAATGATTCACATGCACAGTTTTCCCATGAGTTTTGTATGGTTACTTTTTTTTTTTTTGAATGTGTTCTGGTCCATTCAAATTATTCTGAAAACACGGGAGTGCCCTGCATTAAAAACAGTGGTTAAAGTGTGATTATATACAGACTAAAATAGGTCTCACTTCTTGATGTCTTATGCCTATTAAGATAGAATGCAGTAGCGTTAGCTTTTGGGGAACTCTTGATTTACACTAAATTTTGCAATAAAATGAAACCTTAACATATATTTTCATGTGTATAATTCTGTTTATTCTGTTTTGTTGCTGCCTCTGTGAAGTTGGGATTTTGGATCTAAGTAAAGGACCTAAATGAAATGAAGGACCTTACTTTTATCCTTATTTTAATATATATAAATTTATATGTAAAGATTATATAAAAGAATAAAAAGGTTATGTATAAAGATTGAAAGAGATTATATATAAAGACTATATAGAATACATATATATTTATATATATAAAGAGTAAAGATCTGGACCATTATTCTAGCCTAGTGAGAGCTTTCAGATCTTGCTCTGGAGTACCACATTTATTTCACTCTCTTAGTGTCACGTCTTTGGTATTTTTTAATAACCATGCCAACGATGTCCCCATTCATATTTCTGAGTAGGACAAATCCAAGGATAAAGTAATGAACAATACCTCTCACTCCTTTCCTTGGGTTTATATTCATCATGATTGGCATTCTTTTTTTAAAAAAATAGGTGCAAATCTACACATCTACCTAAGTATACTACAGTCCAGTTTCTGTTCTTCTTGTCCTCAATTTACCATCAGTTTATCCATCATTCCACCCATAAACCAATCAACGTTTATTAGATGTCTCCTGTGAATCATATACTGTGCCCCTTTTGGAAATAAAATGTAGAGAAGTTATAGGCCTTAGTAGAAGAGAAAGTGGCATAAAAGGATAATTTTAAGATAATGTGACAAATTTAAGCCAGTTTTGAGGACTACTGCTTTAGAAATAATCAATTTAAGATGGAGGTTTGCTGGCAAGGTGGGGTGTGATTCTATGGGAATCTGGGCTGCTAGTGATAGTTCTTGTAAACAACTGTGTTGTCCAGATTGGGCTGCGGGTGGAAGGGTGGGTGAGGGGTGTGGGAAGGAAGGAGAGGGAGAAAGAGAGAGGGAGAGAGTACAAGCCTAATAGACTGGGAAAAATGTAGCTCTCAGAGGAGTAGAGGTCTTGATGTGTGTCAGGGTAGAGAGTGAGAAAGCTGGAAGGATAGGAAATTGGGATTGGTGGTTGTGATTGTGGTGATGGGGGGTGAATTTAAGATGTCAAAGGTGATGACAGGGTTTAATGTGTGGATAGGGGAGACGATGGAAGAGCTGGAGGGGAAGTGGAAATCTCAGCATTGAGGAAGTAGAATAACTGTGATGCAGGGGTGCTGAGTAGGCTCTGTGAATGTGGTGAGAGTTGCCTTAGACTTGGAATGTCATGAAGACCACAGGCCAGGTATCAATGAGTATGTGGAAGTGACTAGGCGATCTTTATAAACCAAGACAGGCACACAATCTGGAAGTAGCCCAGGGAGTAAGATATTCACATCTGAGACAGAGATTGTGAGTTGACTTTCCATATCTGCTCTTCCTTAAAAATATAAACATAATTTTTAGCTGAGCATATGTCCACCCAGAGCAAGACTACATTTCCCAGACCACCTTGCAACTACTGCAGTCATGTGACTAAATTCTGACTAATAGAGAGTATAAGTGGATGTGGCACATGCACCTGAGTATAAGTGGCTGTGGTACATGCACCTGACACAAAGCCTCCTTAAAGAGAGAAAAAAGAAGCCCTTTGTCTTCTTGCTAACTTCAATATGTTTGTGCTCTCTTGTGAAGTGACAGCCTTCTTGTACCATGAGGCAAAAGGCCCTCCTGAGGATGGTGGGCCAGTAAGATAAGAGTAACCTGGGTTCTTCCTGAGTCTGTGAAGCCCACCCCAAGGTATTTTTTATTTTTACAATGTATTTCTCTCACACATAAAAATAAAAAATAGCCATTGCTATCTTGGGGATTCTGTCACTCACAGACAAACTAATCCACATGTCTTGGATTGGGAGGAGGGAATAGTTGGCATCAGCAGGGGAATAGGCAATATCTCTAAGAGGCAGTCAAATTTCAATTTAAGTCAAAAGTTGGAAACAGTATGCTGAGAAGAGCTATAGATGCTTAAGGGCTGTTTGACCTGGAACAAGGCTGTCAGAAGGTACAGTGGAAAGGTTTGGAGGGCAGGGAGCAGAGGAAGATGGTTGCCAGGGAGAACAAGGATGAGGAATAGAGTTTGGGAATGCATAGGTAGGAATTTACATTTTTGGCAGAGATCAAAGAAGTGGGGATGTGAGGCATTGGTGGTGGAGGCTGGTTTCCAAGATTCAAGCAGATGTTCGATGTAGTCTGTATCGGTCCAGATGCACATGTGGAGGAAGGGCCTGTTGGTGCTGGAACCAGGGCAGGAATAGGCCGTGGTCTAAAGGGACCTCACAATAAACTGTCAGATGTCCTGCTAGTATTGCCATTAATAAGACTGGGCACGCTATTCCAAAAGGAAATAAGAGTAGTCTACTGTTCATCATTGAGACAATCCATGGTGGTTTCTGATGATCTTTACTTTTCCTCTAAGTGCCCATGGGCCATCTCTTTAAACATCAAATTCAGGAATTTTCCTTTGGATTTGAGATTTTGAGCTGTACCTGTTCACTATCTGGACAGAACTGGGTCTCTTTATTACCTGTTTCTACATGTATGTTCCAATATCACATTGTCTTCATTACCTGTGATCGTTAACAAACAATTTGTGAATTTCTGTTCCACCTCAAATTTTCTTCTACATTTCTTGCATATATTAAGAATCTGCATTTTATTTTGCTTATTCAGCTCTTGTCTTTGAATAATCTGATTTTTTTTTCCAATTTGTGATGGTTACTTTAAATTATTTTCTCACATTTACATCCAGCTCTTCTACCAGTTTGTTGATGCATTTGCTTCTTCATCTGTAATTCGTATTAACACTTTGGAACTCCTTTACATCAGTTTTGTCTTTATGATTATAATGAAACAAGAGTTTTCTTGACTTTTTCTCCTGGTGTATTCAATTAGAATATGACTTTGATATTACGGAATGGATAGAAAGTGCTGGAACAAGAAATGGATAAAATAAACATAGTATAATAAATGAGAAGAGTTTCTCCAGCAAATACGAAAATAATTATCTACTTATTTTTTGGTACTGGTTTAATTATTTTTGATCCCTATGTATGAATGAGTAGACATAATCAATAGTTCATAAAGTAAAACTTTTTTTTCTTTTCTAAATGCTTAAGAAAGGATTCGACTGTCGGCACATAATTTTACTAAATAAATGTGAGTGAATGACATAGGAATGATTGGACTCTGGAAAAAATTTGAAAAATTAAATAAAGCCTTATAACTTGACTTCTGGAATGCCAGGGACATGATATAATCTTGGGGAAAATATTGTGTGCATAAAGATCATAATTAAATTTGCTAAACCAAGTATCTAAAGGATTGCCTGAAAAATCTTCCTGAACCCCAGACTGGTGGAAATGAATAGGTCGTCGGGAGACTGCTGCCCTGTGGTTAACCACTTAGGGATTAGGTTCTGGATGTGGTGCCTGTTAGAGCAGTAGAATAATTATGCATTTCCTGTAAGACTGGGATTCTTGAGAGCACTCATTAGCTCTTAGACAGATTCTTCTTTGTGAAGAAGAATAAATAAAAATAGATTTTACTTTTAAAATATTTAAAACTAAATATTTATAGAAAATATGAACATAAGCACCATTAGCATTCCCAAATTTCATTTCTCGTCCTTGTCAAAAGATAGATCTGCCTTGTTACTCAAAACCCCTGCCATATTGTGGCTGCTTTGTTTGCTTGGTGTTGCTTTGCCTCTTATCAAAGGAATTTTAAGGAGGATGAGGCATGTATCAAGTAGCAACTCCAACAGTTGCTATCAAAACAATAAGAAATTATTATTATATCATTATTCTGGCTTGTCATGGAACTTTTAATGTTTAAGAATTTTATTTTACAAGATTATGGCATGGAAACCATAGTTAATATATTAAAAGAAAGGTGGCTGGGAGTGGTGGCTCATGCCTGTAATCTCAGCACTTTGGGAGGCTGAGGCGGGTGGATCACCTGAGGTCAGGAGTTCGTGACCAGCCTGGCCAACATGGTGAAACCTCGTCTCTACTAAAAATATAAAAATTAGCTGGGCATGGTGGCAGGTGCCTATAATCTCAGCTACTCGGGAGGCTGAGGTGAGAGAATCACTTGAACCTGGGAGGTGGAGATTGCAGTGAGCCAAGATTGCATCATTGCACTCCAGCCTGGGCGACAGAGCAAAACTCCATATCAAAAATAAAATAAAATAAATTAAAGGCAAAAGTTAGAAGGACTTTTTTGAAAGGGTAGTATGCACTCCATCCATTGTGATACTGTGCTCTCAGATAAATACAGTTGAAGATATTTAATTTTCACAGTGAAAATTAGTAATAGTGTAGCTGTGTATTTCCCCCACATGGGAGTTTGGTTAAGCATAGGAATACTTAGAGATTTGTATGCATTGCCGGGCGCGGTGGCTCAAGCCTGTAATCCCAGCACTTTGGGAGGCTGAGACGGGCGGATCACGAGGTCAGGAGATCGAGACCATCCTGGCTAACACGGTGAAACCCCGTCTCTACTAAAAACTACAAAAAACTAGCCGGGCGACGTGGCGGCGCCTGTAGTCCCAGCTACCTGGGAGGCTGAGACAGGAGAATGGCGTGAACCCGGGAGGCGGAGCTTGCAGTGAGCTGAGATCCGGCCACTGCACTCCAGCCTGGGTGACAGAGCGAGACTCCGTCTCAAAAAAAAAAAAAAAAAAAAAAGAGATTTGTATGCATTTAGATCAAACAATAAAAATTATTTACTCTTAGCTAATCTAGTTAATTATTGCTTTTTTTTTTATGTTTGGTGCTGAAGCTGTTGGTTTCTGTGGGGCTGGAGAGAGGGAGTGAGAGCAAAACCATGAACTAGGCCATGTGAGAGAGCACAGGATGGAGCAAGAGATCTCAAGTAAGTGAAAGGGAGAGGGTGCAGGTGTGATGCAAGGGGGTAAGAGAGTGAGCCAGGGAGGGTGTTAGAATGAGGGAGAGAGAGAAAGAGGCAGGAGACAGAGAGTGGGAGACAGGAGACAGAGAAAGAGATAGGAGACAGAGATAGGAGACAAGAGAGACAGGAGACAGACGAAGAGACCATAGGCAGACAGACAGAGAGATAGGAGACAGAGACACACAGAGAAAGATGCACACACAGACAGAGAGAGGGACAGAGAGAGAAAGAGACACACGCAGAGAAGAACAGTGAGAGAGAAAGAGAGACAGGAAACACAGACACACACAGAAAGACCCATGTAGAGAGACAGAGGGAAGCACGGCGAGAGACAGAGACACACACAAAGATACACAAAAAGAGTGATGAGAGAGACACAACCAGAAGACAGAGAAGAAGAGAGAATGGCTCACAGAGAGACAAACACAGAAAGAGACAAAGACGAGATACAGAAAGAGACACGGAGAGACTGAGACACAGATAGAAAAAGAGAGAGACACACACACAGAAATAGAGAAGATAACAAAAACAAGCATTAGAACCAGTGGGGAGGGACAGGGAGAGAGAGAGAAATGGGCAGTAGGATGTCAGGTCTGAGGAGGTCATGTGTTCGTAATGACATGAAGTAACTGCCTGAACTCCCTCTTTGTGAGTTATCATGGCACAAATGTAAGTTTGTTGAATGTTAGTTACTGAATGGAAGTAGCAACTTTACACTTGTGGGTTAAATTTCTTTCATTTCTACTTGGGTCCGAATTGGGTCCTGAGCCACATTAATCATTACTTAATATTAATATGGAAATGAGTTTACTCTGTTGCAAGTCCCAGTTTCAATCAGCAAGTAATTATGAAAATCAGTCTTAAAGATGTTGTGAAAGGATGTTGCTTTCCAGGCAATAATTAAACCTCTGAATATCCCTGGGTGGTTGATTTTTTTTCTCTTCTTAGTTGTCTTTTTCCTAAACATACTCTCTGCAGGTGGGAAAAGATAGCAAGTTGCTGACTAAAGGATTCATTAGTTGTGGGTAGGTAAAGGTCTCATCAGGAGCAGAAGGGAACAAACAAAATGTTGTAGAGCTCTAGAGGAAGAAAAAGAAAGATCAGTTGCTTTTTCCTGGCCCAAAGGAAATAATTTTTTAAAAGTGTGAAATAGAACCTCTAAAACTCCAGTTGTTTTTATAGGAGTATTTTTGAGCCACTTCTCAAAATGTGGAGCTAAATCTCCATTCTCAATGGGAGGCATCCAAACATGCTTGCCACTTTCAGTTTCTGGCCAATAGTAACCAGGTGCTCAAAAATAGCAACACATTATTATGATGCATAAAATGCCCTAGGAGCTGTGCATTATTAGAGAAGTGAATCCTGAAAGACTTGTGGGCACACTGCTTCCATGGCACCATGTGCTACTGTCTTCTGCTCCTGCCCGGTGCCACCACCCCCGCAAAGAGAACCTCTCCTACTGGAAGTGCAGGACAAAGCCACTTTGAAAGTCCTTAAAGTATGAGGCCTTCAGGAACAAGATGCAGACAATGGGAATGTTCTTCAACTTTTTATCTGCTTAAATTGCAGTCTTCCCAACAGGATGCTAGGAAGGAATATCCTTTTGTGTACACCATACCTGGAAACAGATTGTGGAGGGAAGTAGGGTTGCCAAATAAATGCCAGGACACCCAATTAAACCCGAATTACAGTAACTAATGACTAAAAAGTTATTTGTTGCTTTTCTGAAATTCAGATTTGACTGAGCATTCTGTATTTTTATTTGCTGAACTAGCAACTCAGGGAGAGTCACCTCCGTTGAGGGCTGCTGGGCCCTAGCAGTCTCAGCCGGGTAGGAGTTAAATGTGCCATCCCCAGCCCGTGACACGTTCCTCTGGCCTAGGATCCTTGTACTTTCTTTTGGAAGATAGAGTAGATGTAACCGGGCATAATTGTAAAAGAAAGAAAGAAAGCAGAGTTTGTGGATTCCATATTATCAGAGATTTATACAAAGTTACAGAGTAGGCAATAAAAAGTCTTAAATACATTCAATTGCTTTACCAGCTTTGAGAAAAATCAATGGCTGTTGATCCATCAGTTGGATATATGAGTGTGCTTGAATCTAAACATCAACAGATTTGTATGGGGTATGTTTGTCATTCCATCATGTACTCAAATGGTTTTTAATGCATAGACATACAGTGTATTTAGAGAGGAAATAGAAGGTAATATAATAGAAAAATAATCATTGAGTGAAATCTTTCACTTTTTTTTATTACTTTGGGCAGTATCTTTTAAAGATCTTGCAAATAAAAATGGTGAATAATTACTTACTTGTTATAACTTTGTCTTTTGTTCACTTTTTGAGGTGGAAAATCCTACGAGATAGTAGACCCAGCCCTCATGTGCTCCCTGAATGATTTCAGCACACCTTTTTGAGCAAGTGCCTATGTTTATACATTCTGAGTTCAATTTTGAATCTCTAAGACTTAAATTTTCTTAAGTTTCTGTAACTTTTACATTCTTAGACTGAGTTTGATCCATGTTGTTGAAATCTGCTTTCCCCACATGAGTTGTGTAGGAAATGACCAAGGAGATTTTTAAAAATGGCTTTGGGCTGAGTGTGGTAGTTCACACCTGTAATCCTAGCACTTTGGGAGGCTGAAGAGGGTGGATCACCTTAGGTCAGGAGGTTGAGACCAGCCTGGGCAACATGGTAAAACCCTGTCTGTACTAAAAATACAAAAAAAAATTAGCCGGGCATTGTGGCAGGCGCCTGTAATCCCAGCTACTCTGGAGGCTGAGGCAGGAGAATCGCTTGAACCCAGGAGGCGGAGATTGCAGTGAGCTGAGATCATGCCATTGAACTCTAGCCTGGGCAACAAGAATGAAACTCTGTCTCAAAAAAAAAAAAAAAAAAAAAGAAAAGAAAAGAAAGAAAGAAAAAAATGGCTTTGGTTTCTTGCATTGCTTCTGTAAGTTAAGCTTGTCTATTGTATGAGTACCTTGGAACTTTGTTTTGTGTATCTACTTATGTATATATACATGTGCTTTTTCTTTTCTTTTCTTTTCTTTTTAATCATACTGCCTTACAGTGAAAAGTTTAAGACAAATGCATGATGACGGGACTTTGATGCACGGCCACATCCTACACTTTCGCAAGGCTCCCAAATGCCTTTCCCACATATTGAACTGTCACAGTAATGATCAGTGGCTTAGAATGCTTCCTGAATTCCTGACCAGCTGCCAAAACAATTGCTTAAGTAAATGTTTCCTGATGGCCAATGACCATTAACACCCTCCATGTACAACTGTTGATGAACTAAGCTTTTGAAGGTCTACTGCCCATTCTTAGTGAAATCTGCAAAAAAACCAAGCTTTGCTGTTGTGGCCCATTGGACTCGGGAGGATAGGTAAATCCCTTCAGGGAGGGACAGAGGCACTTGTCTTAAATCTGTTTCTTCACAGACCAGAGTAGGTCTCTGAACTGCCAGATAAATGCCATGTCATCCATTTAAACCCGAATTACAGTAAATAACAACTAAAAAAAAAATATGTTGTTTATAATTCAGACTTGACTAAGCATCCTGTATTTTTATTTGCTAAACTAGCAACTCAGAGAGAGTCACCCCCATTGGGGACTGCCAGGTCCTTACAATCTCAGCTGGGCAGGAGTTAAATGTGTCATCCCCAGGCTGTGACAAGTTCCTTGGGCCTAGGATCCTTGTACCTAGGGTCCTTGGCCCCCTCATGGTAGGGTCACAGCAGAGCCACCAGGAGGCAATCCATGTTCTGAGATCCTCATCCCTGGAACCCAGTGGAACTCTAAGACTGTCAAATACCACATTTTCTGTATAATGAAGTGAGTCCTAATAACCAGGAGGTAGCTAGGTCCGTCTTGGGCCTCCAAGAGTTCTCAAAAACTTTGTGGCACCAGGGCAATGCATGGTCTAGGGTCAAATGCCTCCTTTTCTAGCGGGCTGATATTCATGAATACAAGTTTTAAACCCAGAGACCTTTAAAATCTTGTTTGTCTCAGAACTGAGAGTAGAACTAGCACTTAAGGTGAGACGACACCAGATTGTGTATGCTTCGAGTTAGACCATTCGTAAGCTTGTTGCCATAGCAGTGTGATATTTAAAAACTGGGCAGCCAGGGGCTTTGGTTAGGAAGTGTTTTCTCGCGTCACACAGGCCTCACAGAGCTGTTCTGGGCAGCCCGAGGGGTCTCATCATTGTTTCAGTGATGCTGTTCTGAATGAGCAGTTTGTCCTCATCATGTTCAGTTTCGTGTTTTTGTTCTAAAGAGAACATTTATGCCAACTTATTTCCTCTTAGGAAAAGATTGATTTTTGATGCTGGCCAGGGGCGGCTGGGGAGGGATGGGCTGTGGTAGAGTACATGATGGTCTAAACTGGGTCATCCTGTATTTTCAAGTTATCATCAAACATAGCCCCTTGTCTTTTGGTCCCAGGTGTAATCCCAGAATCCTTCTTAACTCAGTGTTCAAAGCAGTCACTCCTCATCACTTGGCATTGGCTCATGAACTGATGCCGGTTTGACACTTTTGGTTTAGACGGATTATTTTTTCTCCTTCCTTCTTTCAAAATTAGTATTCAAAAGCAGCCCCTTTGGGATCTTCTAAAAGTGTAAGTTAGGTTGATATCCTTTGACTTTGGCAGAAAAACGCCCGGGCTGGAGGCAGAAGGGGTCGTTTGCCTCTGGGTATGGGGCATTGTTTTGGTAGGGGTTGGCACAGAGGACCTTTGCTTTTATCCTCTGGATCCCCTTGCCGTGTCACCAGTTGGCATGGGTCCTAAGACTGAGCTAGAGGACCTTTTAGATTTACCTTCAAAGAGGGCTAACCAGTCAATGCTCCTGTACTTGGACAGGGTTAGTTCCTTCTCATCAATCCCTCCAACTCCCACTGGTCTTTATGAACTAAGTCTTTCTTATTTATGTGGACTTGTTAAGTTGGTGGCTTTATGTAAGCTATAGTAAAAGGCTAAACAAATTCACCTTTGAACTTATGTTTTAAAATCCTCTTTTAAAAATTATCATGCAGGCTGAGCTGTGAGTGACCTAGAATTCAAAGTGTAAGAAGCAAAACAAATTTTTAAAAATCTGTTTCCTGTCTGTGCTAATATAACCCAGGCCCTCCTGCCGTCAGCTCTCTGCAGCATTTTAAATTCACCTCTTGTTTCTTGAACCCACCCTTGTCAGTGTTCTAATCTTGCAGGTCAGAGCTGTGTCTTCAGACAGTCAGAATGCATTTACTTAAACAATAGACCCTCTTGTTGTCAGTTCTGCTGCTTTCAATAATTTACCTTGACTTGATGTTCACCAGCATGTGCCGTCGGCAAAAGAGGCATACCTCCAAATACAGCTAATTACTGAGCTATTCAATATCAGCACGACTGAAAGGAACCTAGCCGTCTCCGTAAGGGGTGCTTCTCCTCCAGAGCCAGCCTCAAATGTAGCAGGTGACAAGGCAAGCAGGAATGAGCCCAAACCAGGGAACATCTGGAACCCTCAAGGGAACTGCAACTGCTTCCTTTTTTTCCCGGTAGAATCCCCTTTTGCATCCCCGTATTGAGCAACTGCACATGCCAAAGGCAGAAAATAGAACAGAATTGGGGTGCAGTGGGGAGGGACATCACAAGTAGCCCTAAAACGTCCTAAAAGACACAGAATTATGAATGTATAGTAGCTAGTGAAAATGCTGCGGCTTAAGTAATGCTTGGCAAACCCTCATGTATAGTTGTGCCTGTTGATCACTGCCCAGGGGCACCCAGCCAAGAGCTGAAGGGGGGCCAAGATCCACCTCATGTGCTGTCTGGCAGAAGGCTATGTTGGCCTGGAGCAAGGGAGACCTTTTCAAATACTGCCACAGGCACCGTCCTTTCTCCAAACCTGGAACACAACAGGGCTCATCTGCCGAGAGTGGGCACTTTTTTCATTTGGACGAAGGTGCCATATGGGTTAGTGGGGCCCTGACACTTACAACCAGGTCCTCAGAGTAGGTCAGACTTTTATGTGAACTGTGAATGCATCTTGGCCTCAAGGCTCAGAAAGACAGGCTCTCAGTGAGATCTCAGAGGCAGGAACTCGGATGGCTTGAGATGATTTCAGGTGGTGCCCACTCAACACATGTAACCAATTACTCTCTTTTTAAAACTCTTTCAGTCCCATTCATTAGTTAAGAAGAAAATAAAGTATCCCTTTGTTAAAAAGGGATATCAGCAAGTGCTAGAGATACCTTAATTAGACATACCAGCCACAAAGAGAAAGCTGCATGTAGACCTAGAGGCTTCTGGGAAATTCCGTAGGCATTTACTCACAGCGTTAATGTTCATTGTATTTCTTTTTAGAATTACCTTCTACCTTTACCAAGGGCTACTGGCTTCCTATTTAAAGAAGTAAAGGCACATTGGAAAAATAAATTAATACATAAAATGAACGAATCACTTTTAAAAAGTAGTTGGTAAACAATGATATGGGCCATCTTCATTGTTTTAATCAAATCCAAGTTACTACTGGCACAGCTGAATTTAGGAAACAGTGAGTTAGTGTAAAGAGACATAGTGAGATGGAACTATTGAGAGTGAGGAAGAGAGACCTCCACAATAATACAGGTTTCTGACAACTTCTGCTAAGAAGCAAATAAAAGGAAACATTTGCACTGTTGTTGGAGGGATTTGGGGTTCAGATGCACAAGTATGCCCATGTATCTGTTGTTTGTATACTCGTTCCATAAGCAGAAGCTGAGGAATCAATTTGGAGATTTTGAATTCCTGACGGTGGGACTAGAAGATGTAGGAGGGAGGGCAGCTATTTGGAAGTCAAGTGATTGGCCCCATATTTTTTCTGCGAGGAAGGGTTGTTTTGTTTTGTTTTGTGTTTTTTTTTGAGACGGAGTCTCTTTCTGTCACCCAGGCTGGAATGTAGTGGTACGAACCTAGCTCACTGCAACCTCCACCTCCTGGGTTGAAGTGATTCTCCTGTCTCAGCCTCCCAAGTCACTGGGATTACAGGTGCCCGCCACCATACCTGGCTAATTTTTGTATTTTTTTGTAGAGATGGGGTTTTGCCGTGTTGGCTAGGCTGGTCTCGAACTCCTGACCTCAAATTATCCACCTGCCTTGACCTCCAAAACCCACCGTGCCCAGCCAAGGAAGAAATTTCCAGAAAGGGAACACATCTATTAATTAATATTTGACTCAGGGTCCTTTTATATGTGCCTCTGTGTCCGTGTCCTTCACTGTCTCTCAGTCTTCCCACACATGAATGTACTCCAGGTACACATACACCACCCAGTCCACCTGTGGTTCAGATCTGCTGTCTCCCTTGAACTGTTTCTTGCAGAAGTCATGCTGTATCGTGACAGGCATGACAAAGGGAACTCAAGGCATTGTTTTCGGTCCTCTTTAGATGAAATAACACATTCAGCACTTGGCACCAACATGGTGGAGATGAGTACAGATGAGTACAGTGAAAGCATTACATGATATCTAGTGGCAACGTTAACGTATGTTTACATAAAGAAGGAAAGTGTCCTCTGATATAATCTCAGAAAACTGCTGCCACAGGCTTTTGAAACAATTAGTTTAGACAATTTCACAGAGCATTAAGCTTAACAATGTCAGTCTGTTCCTAAATGCTGTTCAAGAAAATTTTTGCAATGAGGCCAAAGTTTAGGTTGGCAAAGAGCACCCTCAAGTAGGTAATCTCATCTTTTTTGAGATACAATTGACCTACAATACACTGCACATATTTAAAGTGTACAGTTTGCTAAGTTTGGACATATGTAGTATAGATCTGTGAAATTATCACCTCAATCAAGATAATGAACACATTCATCACCCCCAAATGTTTTCTTGTGCCCCTTGGAAATCTCTATCTCCCATCCATCCCTGCCTGCCCTGTTGCCCAGGCAGGGAAGTACTTTCTGCCAGTATAATTTGAATTTTGTCTGGCTTCTTTCACTCAGCATCATTTTTGTGAGATTCATACACGTTGTGCATATCTATTTTTTTTTTTTTTTTTTTGAGATGGAATCTTGCTCTGTTGCCCAGCCTGGAGTGCAGTGGCATGATCTTGGATCACCGCAACCTCTGACTCCCGGGTTCAAGTGATTCTCCTGCCTCAGCCTCCCAAGTAGCTGGTATTACAGCACACGCTGCCACACTTGGCTAATTTTTTTTATATTTTTGGTAGAGATGGGGTTTCACCATGTTGGCCAGGCTGGTCTCAAACTCCTGACCTCAAGTGATCTGCCCACTTCGGCCTCCCAAAGTGCTGTGATTACAGGCGTGAGCCACCGCCCCCGGCCATGCATATCATTATTTTTACTGCTGAGTAACAGTCCATTGTATCATTATGCCACAATCTGTTTATCCATTTGCCTGTTGATGGACATTTGGGTTGGCTTTAGCTTTGAGCTATTACAAAGAAAGCTAGTATGAACATTTGTGTACAGATCTTTGTACAGATATATATTTTCTTTTCTGTTGGGTAAACAGCTAGGATTGCAATGGCTGGAACATTTGGTAGTTGTGTAGACAGTGTTTTTCAAAGACTGATACCATTTTATGTTCCCACAAGCAATGTATGAGAGTTCTTGTTCCTCTGCATCCTCACCAACACCCAGTATGTTAGCTGTTTTATCTTGTGGGTTTAAGAGATAAAATGGCTAACATACCGTGTGTTGGTGAGAATGCATCTCCCAACTGAGTAATGATGTCAAACATTCTTTATGTGCTATTTACAATTTATATACCATTTTCTTTGGTGAGGTGTCTGCCCATTTAAAAATTTGGGTGGTTTTCTCATTATTTGTTTTGAGCATTCTTATATATTCTGTATGCAAATCCTTTATCAGATATATACTTTGCAAATCTTTTATTATAATCTTTGTCTTGTCTTTTTATTCTCTTAACAATGTCTTTCAAAGAACTGAAGAATTAAATATTAATGAAATTTAATTTATCAGAATTTTTACAGAATCTTGCTTTTAGTGTTATATGTAAGAAATCTTTGCCTAACCCAAAGTCGTAAAGATTTTCTCCTATATTTTCTTCCAGAAGTTTTATAATTTCAGGTTTTACTTTTGGGTCTATGATCCATTTTGAGTTATTGAGTTATTGTTTTTCTTAATTTAAATTTTAATTAAGAAATTTTAAAATTTATAATTGACACATAATTGTGCATATTTATGGGGTATGATATGATGTTTCAGTGCGTGTATATATAGTGTAAAGATCAAATTGGGATAAATATCATATCCATAATTTTAAACAATTATCATTGCTCTGAATGGTTCAACTTTTTGTGAATATACATCCAATTACTCCAGCACCATTGCTGAAAAGTCTATCCTTTTCTCCATTGAATGGCCATTGCACATTTGTCAAGAGTCAGTCATTCATATATTTGTTAATGTATGTCTATTTCTTGACCCTATTCTGTTCCATGGATCAATGTGCCACCTTTGTCTTGATTACTGCAGCTGTGTGCTAAGTCTTGCAATCAAGTAGTTGATTTGGCTATTCTGGGTCCTTTTGCATTTTGATACGGATTTTGGAATAAGAATCAGCCTGTTGCTGATTTTGGAATAAGAATCAGCCTGTTGTTTCTACAAAAAAAAGCTCACTGGGATTTTAATTGTAGGGTGTATATAATGATTAAGGGAGGATTGCAATTTTAATATAATAATATGTGTCTTCCAATCCACGAACAATGCAGTAACTCAGTATTTATTTAAGTTTTCTTTATGCATTTCAGCAATGTTAGGTAGTGAATGATTCTTTCAGATTATTGTCAGATTTACCCCTCAGTAAATTTCTATTTTTGGTGGTATTTATAAATAATAATGGCTTAAAAAATTTTTAATTCCTGATTGTTGCTGGTATGTAGAAATACAATTGATTTTTGTGTATTTATCTTACTGTATCCTACAGACTTACTAAAGTCATTTAGTAGTACTAGTAGCTTTTTTGATGCTTCCATCAGATTTTCTACATAGATTATCATGGCATGCTCCAATAAAGATAGTTTTACTACTGTCTGGATGCCTTTTGTTTCTTTGTCTTGACTTACTGCACTGGCTAGATCCTCCTGTGCAATACTGAACGGAGTGGTGAGAGCAGACATCCTTGTTTCTCCTCATAAGGGAAAACATTCAATCTTTCACTATTAAATAATATATTAACTGTAGGTTTTTCATAGATACTCTACTCTATCAGGTCCAAAAATCCCATTCTATTTGTAGTTTGCTGAGACTTTTTATTGGGAATGGATGTTAAATTTTGCCAAATCATTTTTCTGTGTCTCTTGAAATAATCATATGGTTTTTCTTTTTAAGTTTGTTAATATGGTAAATTACATTGACTCTTTTTTTCATGAATTTTAAACCAACCTTGCATTCCTGCAGTAAAACCTATGTGTTCATGATATATTATTTTATGTATTGTTAGATGCAATTTGCAAAAATTTTATTTTGAATTTTTGCATCTATATTCATGAGGAATATTGGTTTGCAATTTTCTTTTATTATAATGTATTTTTCTGCTTTTGTATTAGAGTAGTACTGATTTCATGGAATAAGTTGGAGAGTATTTCTCCATTTTAATTTTCTGGAAGTTTGTATACAGTTGATATTATTTCTTCGTTACATTTGGTAGAATTCGCCAGTGAAGACATCTTGGTCTGTTGTTTTCTTCATGGGAAGATTTTTAACTACAAATACAATTACTCTAATAGATATAGGGCTATTCAAAGGTTGCCAGTTTTTCTTGAGTAAGCTTTGGTAGATTGTATCTTTTAAGTATTTTTATATTTAATCTATGATTTGAAATTATTGATATAAAGTTGTTTATAATATTCCCTTACTACATTTCTAGTATCTGTAGAATATATTGTGTTGTCAACTCTTTCCTTCTTCCTTTTTGATACTGATAATTTGTGTTTTTTTCCTTATTTTTCTAATCAATCTGTGTAGAAGGTTATGAAATGATTGATCTCAAAGAACCATCTTTTGGTTTTGTTTATTTTCTCTATTGTTTTTCTGCTATTTTATTTATTTCTGCTTTGTGCTTTTTAATTTCATTTCTTCTGCTTATTTTGGGAGCTAATTTCTCCCCTCTTTTTTTTACTGTCTTAAAGTAGAAGCTGAGGTAATTGATTTGAGAACTTTTTTTTCAGTATCAATCCAGCAATCCCCACTTATCTGCAGGGGATATGTTCCAAGGCCTCCAGTGGATTCTTGAAACCATGGATAGTGTGGAATCCTATATACACTATGTTTTTTATTACACATACACACCTATGGTAAAGTTTAAGTTATAATTAGGCACAATAAGAGTTTAACAACAATAACTAATAATAGAACAATTATAACAATATACTATAATAAAAGTTGTGTAAATGTGGTCTTTCTTTCTTAAAATACTTTATTGTGCTGTACTCACCCTTTTTCTTCTTGTGATGATGTGAGGTGATAAAATGCCTATACGATGAGATACCGTAGTAATCAATCTGATAAACTGAGAAGGGTACTAAGTGACTAATGGACAGGTAGTGTACAGAGTGTGGATATGTGGGACAAAGGGATGTTTTGCCTCCCTGGTGGGATGAAGCTGGACCAGGTGATATTTCATCACTCTACTCAGAACAGCATGCCATTTAAAACTTATGAATTTTTTATTCCTGGAATTTTTCGTTTAATATTTTTAGATCACAGTTGACCACGAGTAACTGAAACTGCAGAAAGTGAACCTGAGAATAAGGGGGGACTACTGCATAGATATTTAGTACTATAAAATTCTTCCTAAGTGCTACTTTAGCAATATCCCACAAACTCTGATATGACATGTTTTGATTTTTATTTAATTCAAAACAATTTTAAATTTTATTTTAAACTTCCTCTTTGATGCCTGGTTTATGTAGATGTGTTGCTTCATTTCTAAATATTTGGGAGTTTTCTAACTATCTTTCTGTAACTGATTTCTAGTTTAACTCTATTATATTCAAAGAACATATTTTCTATGACTTGAATGTTTTAAATCTATTTAGACCTGTGTTTTGGGAGAGAATATATTCCATCTTGGTAATTATCCACTTACGTGTAAAAAGAATGTATATTCTGCTTTGGAAGGGTGGAGGGATCTATAACTCCCAGTTAAATCAAGTTAGTTGATAGTATATCCTTACTTATTGTTTTTCTACTTGTTCTATCAATTATTCAAAGAGGGGTATTTAAATGTCCAATATAATGGTAGATTTATTTCCATCCCCTTTGTTATGGTTTGGCTGTGTCCCCACCCACATCTCATCTTGAATTCCCATGTGTTGTGAGAGGGACCCTGTAGGAGGTAATTGAATCATGGGGGCAAGTCTTTCCTGTGCGCTTCTCGTGATAGTAAGTCTCACGAGATCTGATGGTTTTATCAAGAAGAGTTCCCCTGCACAACCTCTGTCTCTTTGCCTGCTGCCATCCATGTAAGACGTGACTTGTTCCTTCTTGCCTTCCACCATGTTTGTAAGGCTTCTCCAGCCACGTGGAACTGTAAGTCCATAAACCTCTTTCTTTTGTACATTGTCCAGTCTCAGGTGTGTCTTTATCAGCAGCATGAAAACGGACTAATACACCCTTGCAGTTCAATGAGTTTTTGTTTCACATATTTTGAAGCTCTGTTTTTAGGTTCATAATGTTTAGGATTGTTATATCCTCTTTATCTTTATGAAATGGCTATTTTCATCCCTGAAAACCTTTGTTGCCCTCAAATATATACTGCCTAATGTTCATGTTGTCACTCCAGGTTGTTTGTTGATTCGTGACAGAATTGTGAATCTTTTACCATCATTCTATTTTTAACCCTTTTATGTTTACATTTAAAGTGTATTTCCTGTAAGCAGCATATAATTGAATCTTTCTTTCTTATTTAGCTGACAACTTTTGACTTTCAGTGGGGGTGTTAGAACACATATTGAATGTTATTTTTGATGTGTTTAAGTTTTTCATCTTGCTATTTATTTTATAATCACCCCTTTTGTTCCTTGTTCCCCTTTCCTTATTTTTCTGGCTTCTGTTGGATTGAGTTTTTTAAGAAAATTCCATTTTAGCTTGTTTATTGGCTGATTAGTTATGCCTGTTTGTTTTATTTTGATGGTTGCTTTAGAGTTTATAGCATACATCTTTAACTTACATTGTTTACCTTAAAGTGATATTATTTCACTTCACTTAGAGTATAAATTCCTTCTCCCTGCCCCTAGCCTTTATACTATTTTTTGTCATCATATATTTTACTTATACGTATGTAAGGGTCCCCACAATACATTATTATTTTTGTTTAAACAGTCAGATATTTGTTAAAAAGAGTTAAATAATAAGAAAACATATTATGCATTTATCTATGCAGTTACAATTTCTGGTACTTTTCATTCCTTTATGTAGATTCATATTTCCACCTGGTGTCAGTTTATTTTAAATTGAAACTTCTTTTGATAGTTCTTGTGGGGCAGATCTTAAAGCTTTTGTATGTCTGAAAGTCTTTATTTCACTTTGGTTTTTGAAATACATGTTAGGTTGATAGTTTTTCTCTTTTCTTTCAGCACTTTAAAGATATTCATCTTCTTGCTTATATTGTTTCTGATAAGAAATCTGTTTCCTCCTGATCTTTGTTCCTCTGTGCATAATTTGCCCTTTTTCTCTGGCTACTTTTTAATTCTTTTTTTAATCACTGGCTTTGATTAGTTTTATTATTGAGTGCCTTGCTGTAGTTTTATTCATGTTTCTTGAGCACAAGGTTCATTTACTGTCTCAAATCTGTAAGTTTATAATATTCATCAAATTGGAAACATTTTAACCTATGTATCCTCAAATATTTTTTCTGTTCCCCATTCTTAGTTCTTAAGATTCCAATTACATGTAGTATTTTAGGCTTCTTAAAGTTGTCCTTCAGTTCCCTTTATTTATTATTATTATTTTTTGAGATGGAGTCTAGCTTTGTCACCTGGACTGTAGTGCAGTGGCATGATCTCAGCTCACTGCAACCTCCATCTCCCAGGTTCAAGCAATTCTCTTGCCTCAGCCTCCTGAGTAGCTGAGATTACAGATGCATGCCACCATGCCCAGCTAATGTTTGTATTTTTAGTAGAAATGGGGTTTCACCATATTGGTCAGGCTGGTCTCGAACTCTTGACCTCAAGTTATCCACCCATCTCGGCCTCCCAAAGTGCTGGGATTACAGGCATGAGCCACTGCACCCAGCCGTGTTCTCTTCTTTTAAAAAGAGTCTTTTCCTTCTCTGTTTTATTTTGGATAGTTTCTATTACTATGTTGCCAAGTCACCTCATCTTTTGTTCTGCAATATCTAATTAGCCATTAATACCATCCAATGTATTTTTTATCTGAGACATTGCAGGGTTTTTTAATTTGCAAATGTTTGATTTGGGGCTGTACATTTATATATATATATATATTTATTTCTACTTTTCAAAATATATGGAGTACAGTTATAATAGTTTCAGTGCCTTTGTCTGATAATTCTAACATCTGTGTCTGTTCTGGGTGGTTTTGATTCATTTTCTCTTTTCATTATGGTTGTATTTTTCTGCTTGTTATCATGCCTACTAATTTTTGCGTGGATGCCAGATATTGTGGATTTTACTTTGTTGGGTGCTGGATGTTTTTGCATTCCTGTAAATATTCTTGAACCTTGTTTTAGGATGCAGTTAAATTTCTTGGAAATTTTGACATTCTTTTAATGTTTGCTAAGCAGGACCATAGCAACATTTAGTCTAGGGCTAAGTACTCCCCAGTATTGGGGGAAGTCCCTTCTGAGTACTGTATCATAAGACCTATGAGTTACGAGGTTTTTCAATCTGACTACTGAAAATGGCAACCTTATGTATTATGTAATTCCATTTTAATGTAAAAATATACATAGATTAGAGATATGTTTCTCTCATTTATTCAATGACTATTTTTTGAATACGGACAATGTAAGGGATATCAAATATAGAATAGCAAATAAAACAAAATCTTTCCTCTCAAAGAGTTTATATTCTATGTCTGGAAACAGACAATAGTTCTATGTCAGGTAGTAATATGTACTTTGAAGAAAAATAAGGCAGAGTAAAAGACAACAATGGGGAGTGGAATAGGATACAGTACTCTATATGTGTCTGGGAAGAACTCTTGAAAAGGCGATATTCAAGCAGAGACTAGAATAAAGTGAAGTAGCGTGGCTGGTAGCTATCTGGCGGAAGGACATTACAGGTAAATGGAATACTAAGTGCCGAGGTGGAATAGTAGGAGGAGAGCATGGTCTTAGCATTCTTGAGGATGGACCAGGAGGCTAGTGTGTTGAGGTGCAGTGAGAAAGTAAGGGAGAGAATAGTAGGAGGTGAGGTCAGAGGGACCCCCAGGAGGGTGGGGGATCATGTAAGGCTTTGCTGAAGGTGGTAAGAACTGTAGATTTTATTAAAAGCGGGACAGAAACCATTTAGTGGTTTTGAAAAAGGTAATGGCATGGCCTGACTTACCTTTTTAAAGGGTACCTTTGTTGCTTTGTGGAGAATTGACTGTAGGTAAAGGGTAGAGCAGGGAGACCAAGTTGGAAGTTATTATAATCCTCCAGGCCAAAGGAGTTGGGAGTGGTGAAAGTGATGAGAAATCAGTCTGATTTGGGATATATTTAGAAGTTAGAGCTAGGAGGATTTGCTGATGAATTTGATGGTGGGATGAGGGTGGGGAGAGAGAGCTTAAGAATGATTTCAAGGTTTTATTATTGTTGTGTGTCTCTTCATCTGACATTTACTGGGATGGAGAAGATTGGGAGTGGAGAATTAGAAGTTCAGTTTTGATGTGGTGAGTTTGAGATTTTCTATAAAGTGTTAAGGAGGCAGTTGGACACACACCTCTGAAGTTCAGGGGAAAAGTCTGGCCTAGAGATGTAAATTTGAGTGTCATTAGCATATAGAAGGCATTTAAAGGTTTGGTCTGGATGAGACCACATAGAAAGTAAGTATGGATAGAGAATGAGAGATGACTAAAGATTGGGGTTGTCCAACATTTAAAGGTCAGGAAGATGAGGAAGAGCCTTTAAAGGAAACCAAGAAGAAATGGCCAAACAGGCGCGATGAGATCCAAGACAGTGATATCCTGGGAACCAAGAGAAGAAAGTGTTTCAAGAAAGAGGGTGTGATATACTATGTCAGTTGCAAGATCTTAGAACTAACTTTGGGATTTGACAATATGGAAGACATTGAGACCTTGACAAGGGCAGTCTGGCTGAAGTGGTAAGAATGAAAGTCTGATTGGAGTGGATTCAAGAGAGAATGGAGGAGAGGAAATGGCAACAGAGAGCATAGGCAGCTGTTGAAGTTGTGTTGGCAACTGTTGAAGTTGTGTTGTAAAGGGAAACATGGAAATGGGTTGTAAGGAGATGGATGTCTGACTGATTTAGGTGTCTTAGAAGAGATATGAAAAGAAGTTCCCTGTGGTTACCTCTGAAAGACAGATTGAGTGGACCTTGGTATGGAGAGGGTAGAGGAAAATTGTACTTTGCCCTTTATAACTTTCTATGCTGTTTGATTTTTTTCCCCCAATCAAGTTGCAGTGCTCTTGTTCAGATGCAGTCCTCACAAGGTTTAATATGTGAAAATACATATAAAGATAGAATATGGTATACATAGTATGTTTAGGTTAAACAAACAAAAAGCTATGCAGAGAAAAGACAGGAAGAAATGCATAAAGCCTTGAAAATAATATTATATGGTAGAAATAGAATGAGTTTTGGAATCTGGAAATACTTGGGACTAAAATCTGGCTCCCATACACATCCCTTAATGTCTCTCATCCTTGGTTTCCTTTTTTGTAATATGTATATAAAAATACTACCATCATTAATGGTTAGTATGAGGCTTAAATGGAATGACTTAAATGTTAAGTGCCTGAAAATTGGTAGGTTCTTGGGCCATTATATTATTCCTTGAAACTTTTTGTTCCTTTTAAAAGGGACAGAAATACTCATATGTTACTAGTGTAATTAATTATTGAAAACGAACTGGAACAACTGTTGCTGAAATGTTAGCAGTGTTTGGTTCTAAGTGATGGGAATATAACTGATGGTTATTTTCCATTCAGTATAGTTTCTGTTTTTGTAGAATCAATAAGCCAAAATAAACAAAGAGTTCCTTTAAATAGAAACACCAGGTGATACGTATTTTTTCTTCCCAGTTTACTGACTTGTTGAACAGGAGAAGAAAGCAGATAGAAGGTATAGTAGGAGAGGAATGAAAGTTTACATGGTACCTACCATCGGAAAAATCAGGTGGAGAAAATGGAATGCATCAGAAAAATAAATTAATGAAAATGTGTTTTTATTTATAGATATCCTTCAAGGTTTCATCTGTTCCCTAAGTTGTACCTCAGCATAGACCTTTAGATTTGTAAGGAGGTTGGCTTGTAAAGACAGTCTTAGTTTGTCTATTGCCTTTGTGTCATTATTTACAGAGTTCCCCTTCACTTTCGGGGGGTCCTAGTTTGGATGTTGAAGTATGTGATCCCCCTACTTTAAAGGATGTGGAACCCATGAAAGTTTTCAAAAGACTCGATAATACTCTTGGATGGTTTTGCTCAAAGATTTGTGTATTACAATGTGGAGAAGGATGGAAGGCTAATGAGATTGAAAGGATATCAAGGTCAACTTTTAAGTGTAAAATTCTTAGATGAAGTCAAGAAAGATAAATAGCATTTGAGATGTGAAGAGACTCTACTGCAAAGTTTTCTGTCCTGGCTAAGGGGGCAGTATAAGGTTGGGTTCTTCATATACACCGGGGGAACAATATTAAGTGAAATACATTGCAATCTATAAGGCATTATTCAAATGTAAAGTGCTTTCATGTGTATATGCAGTTCCATTTGAGTCTCACTATAGTCTGTAGTGGGTTTAAAAAAATAGATATGGAAATTGCTAGTAATTGATTGATCTGGGAATAAAACCCAGGTTTCATGCTGTTTTAATTGGAACACTCATCTGGTGTTTGGAACACATTCTCTACACTCTCTGGGTAGGGCTTTTTCTGACTACCACAAAAACTGAGTTCAGTTGGCTTCCTGGAGTGAGCTGCATGGTTACTTTTCAGGAGATGAAATTATCTTCACTACATAAAGTGCCTTTGCTATGTAAGGTATTGACAAGATGGTATAGAGTTTTGGACTGTAAACACTTGTCCATTTCTAAGATGGAATATTAGGTGGTTGACAATTGTTAGATTTGGGTATGTGCCATTTATCTTGACATTGGACATTCCATTCCTTGCTCTTTCCCTCTGAAAGCTCAATAAAGCAAAGGGAAGGGAATCTGTGGACAAAACTTCAAGGGCTTGACCTGATACTTGTTGAGGCTCTTGTTTGGTACTTTACTCACATACCAGCCTCTAGATTAAAGATTCGTGTATGGAATTCAAGGATTGAAAAAAAAATAAGAGCTTATGACTAATCACTCTTTCAACTCTTTCTGAGTACACAACCTTTGGAGAAAAGTCTTATAATTATAAGTAATGCTTTTATCTCAATGCTAAGTGATATTTCATTTTGATCTAGGAATCCAGGATATACATTGCTTTTGGAAAAGTGTTAGCATTTTGTGCTGCTGAATTAAATCACTCATGATAAAGGAAATCCCCAGTGCAGTTCTTCCCTGCTGTCCTAAAACCATATCAAGACCCCACATAGCTGAGAAAAGGAAATTGTACCTTAAGGCTTAACACAAAAGTCATGAAGACTGGTTTCCATTAGAGCTGGGTTGTCAGAAGCCTCCAAATTAAAACTGTTGGGAAGTTGAAATTTACAGTTCAGTGTTAATGTGAAGGGGGTTCACACACTACTGTTCTAAGGGCTAATCTTTAGTGATAGATGCAGAGACAGGAGATTCAAGTGTTCTTAGGGAAACCAAAGTGTTCTTCCATCCTAAGCATTTTGGCTTTCATTTTCATGTCAGTCAGTCAATGCCAAGACTATGTTTGAAAGGACTAATTCTAGCTATTTCAAAGTGTCTTCTTTTGTCTAATGTTCTTAGAGATCATGTAGTATTCTATTCTGTGATATAGTGTAGATAAACCATAATGACTACAGATATCAGTGATCCTAATTTTTCCCCTAGTTAATGTCAACATGGACTTGTGGGAAAAAAAAAAAAAAAAAAGCTCATAAAGCTGGAAGGCAATCCTCACTATAGTGATTTAAATAATAATAATTATTATTATTTGAGATGGAGTCTCGCTCTGTTGCTCAGGCTGGAGTACAGTGGCATGGTCTCTGCTCACTGCAGCCTCTGCCTCCAGGTTCAATGGATTCCCCTGCCTCAGCCTCCCAAGCATCTGGGATTACAGGCATTCGCCACCACACTCAGCTAATTTTTGTATTTTTAGTAGAGATGGGGTTTCACCACATTGGCCAGGCTGGTCTTGAACTCCTGACCTCAAGTGATCCTCTTGCCTTGACCTCCCAAAGTGCTGGGATTACAGATGTGAGCCACCATGCCCAGCCTACAGTGATTTAAATTAAATATTACCACTAATTAGATGTTGTTTAAATTTTTTATGCTTCAATGTCCACATCTGTAAATGGAAATTCTAAGCAGCTTTCTATCTACCTTATTGGGATGTTTTCATGCTCAAATGAATGATTAGATGTCAGATCCTTTGAAAAACTAGAATCCTGATTATAGTAGAAATTTAGAATGCTCACCCATGTCTAGTTTATCTTCATGGGAAGATTCCTCTTCCCGACTCCCCTTGCAATTGAACAGGTCTTATGATTCTTGCTGGCCATTGAGTTGTGCTTGAACGTGAGCCACTTTTGAGCAGATCACTTAATTGCTTATGTGAGACCTGTTAGGACTCTCTTCCTCTGCTGTGGTGATTGTGGAATGTTTAGAGTTGAGAATGTTTCACAGTTTAGATCTATCTGGAAGCTAAGGCAGCACATGGAAGATGTTTATCCAGGAGAGGTGACTAGACCCATCATAGACTTTGAGGAAGCAAGAAATAAACTAGTATATCAGTCTCCTCTTATCTGTGGTTTCACTTTCTGAGGTTTCAATTATCTACGGTCAGCCTCAGTATGAAAATATTAAATGGAAAATTCCAGAAATAAACAATTTATAAAATTTAAATTGTAGGCAGTTTTGAATAGTATGACACAACCTCTCCCGGTCACGAGTCATTTCTTTGTCCAGCGTACGCATGCTTTATATGCGACCTGCCCGTAGGCATCTTGGTTATCAGATCTACTGAGACCATATTGCAGTGCTTGTGTTCAAGTTAATAGTAGCCTAACATTATGTCACAAAGCCTATGTCATTTACCTCATTCCATCATGACAAGAAGGTTGAGTATAGTACAATAAGATATTTTGAGAGAGAGAGAGACCATATTTACATAACTTTTATTACAGTATATTGTTATACTTGTTATATTTAATTATTATTGTTTTACATATTTTATTGTGCCTAATTTCTAAATTAAACTTTATCATAGGTATGTATGTATAGGACAAAACATAGTATATGTAGGGTTTGGTACTATCCGCAGTTCCAGGCATCCAGTGGGGGTCTTGGAATGTCTCTGACAAAGATAGAGGAGAACTACTGTACTGTGTCAGATTACTGAGATTGAGGGGTTGTTTGTTATGGCAGCAGAACCTAGCCTAACCATACTGTTCTAGGTATAAATAATTCTTAAAATTGTTAATTGTAATTATTAGTGAGATATTTCCTAACCCTCTGCTAATATTTACTACTAATTTGCTGTTGTGCCATTTTCTGACACCTAGTAGATTTGAATCTGACCACTTTGACTCTTTTCTCATGCCCCACACTCAAGAATCTCTCATGTCCTGGAAGTAACCTGAAGGAACGAACTGTATTAGCAGTCGTAACATATTGGCAGTTACAACATAAAAGGATGGAAGCTAAATTCAAGAAGTACTGTGCCTGACGTATAATGGGCACTCAGCAAACATTTATTGACAATAGGAAGAGAAATTGGATGATATGTGGCTGTTACCAGTGATTTCATGTGGCAAAATCTAGTAAATATTTAGTTCTCATCTTCCTTGACCTTGTAAACAGGGTTTGGAGCTTTTCATCACTCTCTCTTTCTCAAAACTCTTTGATCCTTGGCTTCTTGGACATCAGAAGCTTCTAGTTTCCCCCCATCCTGGTAGCCGCTGCTGGTCACCTTTGCAGAATCCCCCTCTTCCTAATATCTAAATACTCTAGTGCCCTAGAGCTCACTCAGTCTTTGGGTCCCTTCTTGTTTACTTGAATCTCTCAGTCATGTCTGCTGTTTTACTATTGAGTGATTTCCTTTTATTGATTTATACATTCTCTTTTATATGGAGAGTAGTAACCCTCAGTCTATCCTACATTGCTGATAATTTTCCTCATTTGTTATTAGATTTTTACTTTATAGTTTTTAATATACTGCATATTTACTATATTTATAGATTTTCTTAGACAATGTACATTTTTATATAATCATAGTATGTCATTCATCTTTTTTATTATACTTTAAGTTGTAGGGTACATGTGCACAATGTGCAGGTTTGTTACATATGTATACATGTGCCATGTTGGTGTGCTGCACCCATTAACTCGTCGTTTACATTAGGTGTATCTCCTAATGCTATCCCTCCCCCTCCCCCAACCCCACGACAGGCCCCAGTGTGTGATGTTCCTCGCCTTGTGTCCAAGTGTTCTCATTGTTCAATTCCCACCTATGAGTGAGAGCATGCGGTGTTTGGTTTTTTGTCCTTGCAATAGTTTGCTGAGAATGATGGTTTCCAGCTTCATCCATGTCCCTAAAAAGAGGACATAAACGCATCCTTTTTTATGGCTGCATAGTATTCCATGGTGTATATGCACCACATTTTCTTAATCCAGTCTATCATTGATGAACATTTGGGTTGGTTGCAAGTCTTTGTTATTGTGAATAGTGCCACAATAAATGTACGTGTGTCTTTATAGCAGCATGATTTATAATCCTTTGGGTATGTACCCAGTAATGGGATGGCTGGGTCAGATGGTATTTCTAGTTCTAGATTCTGGAGGAATTGCCACACTGTCTTCCACAATGGTTGAACTAGTTTACGGTCCCACCAACAGTGTAAAAGTGTTCCTATTTCTCCACATCCTCTCCAGCACCTGTTGTTTCCTGACTTTTTAATGATTGCCATTCTAACTGGTATGAGATGGTATCTCATTGTGGTTTTGATTTGCATTTCTCTGATGGCCAGTGAATGATGAGCATTTTTTTCATGTGCCTGTTGGCTGCATAAATGTCTTCTTTTGAGAAGTGTCTGTTCATATCCTTTGCCCACTTTTTGATGGGGTTGTTTTTTTCTTATAAATTTGTGTTCTTTGTAGATTCTGGATATTAGCCCTTTGTCAGATGAGTAGCTTGCAGAAATTTTCTCTCATTCTGTAGGCTGCCTGTTCACTCTGATGGTAGTTTCTTTTGCTGTGCAGAAGCTCTTTAGTTTAATTAGATCCCGTTTGTCAATTTTGGCTTTTGTTGCCATTGCTTTTGGTGTTTTAGACATGAAGTCCTTGCCCATGCCTATGTCCTGAACGGTATTGCCTAGGTTTTCTTCTAGGGTTTTTATGGCTTTAGGTCTAACATTTAAGTCTTTAATCCATCTTGAATTAATTTTTGTATAAGGTGTAAGGAAGGGATCCAGTTTCAGCTTTCTACATATGGCCAGCCAGTTTTCCCAGCACCATTTATTAAATAGGGAATCCTTTCCCCATTTCTTGTTTTTGTCAGGTTTGTCAAAGATCAGATGGTTGTAGATGTGTAGTATTATTTCTGAGGGCTCTGTTCTGTTCCATTGGTCTATATCCCTGTTTTTGTAGCAGCATCATGCTGTTTTGGTTACTGTAGCCTTATAGTATAGTTTGAAGTTAGGTAGCTTGATGCCTCCAGCTTTGTTCTTTTTGCTTAGGATTGTCTTGGCAATGAGGGCTCTTTTTTGGTTCCATATGAACTTTAAAGTAGTTTTTTCCAATTCTGTGAAGACAAGTCATTGGTAACTTGATGTGGATGGCATTGAATCTATAAATTACCTGGGCAGTATGGCCATTTTCATGATATTGATTCTTCCTATCCATGAGCATGGAATGTTCTTCCATTTGTTCGTGTCCTCTTGTATTTCGTTGAGCAGTGGTTTGTAGTTCTCCTTGAAGAGGTCCTTCATATCCGTTGTAAGTTGGATTCTTAGGTATTTTATTCTCTTTGAAGCAATTGTGAATGGGAGTTCACTCATGATTTGGCTCTCTGTTTGTCTGTTATTGGTGTATAAGAACACTTTTGATTTTTGCACATTGATTTTGTATCCTGAGACTTTGCTGAAGTTGCTTATCAGCTTAAGGAGATTTTGGGCTGAGACAATGGGGTTTTCTAAACATACAATCATATCGTCTGCAAACAGGGACAATTTGACTTCCTCTTTTCCTAATTGAATACCCTTTATTTCTTTCTCCTGCCTGATTGCCCTGGCCAGACCTTCCAACACTATGTTGAATAGGAGTGGTGAGAGAGGGCATCCCTGTCTTGTGCCAGTTTTCAAAGGGAATGCTTCCAGTTTTTGCCCATTCAGTATGATATTGGCTGTGGGTTTGTCATAAATAGCTCTTATTATTTTGAGATACGTCCCATGAATACCGAATTTATTGAGAGTTTTTAGCATGAAGGGCTGTTAAATTTTGTCAAAAGCCTTCTCTGCATTTATTGAGATAATCGTGTGGTTTTTGTCTTTGGTTCTGTTTATGTGATGGATTATGTTTATTGATTTGCGTATATTGAACCAGCCTTGCATCCCAGGGATGAAGCCCACTTAATCATGGTGGATAAGCTTTTTGATGTGCTGCTGGATTCGGTTTGCCAGTATTTTATTGAGGATTTTTGCATCGATGTTCATTGGTGATATTGGGCTAAAATTCTGGGTTTTTTTGTTGTGTCTCTGCCAGGCTTTGGTATCAGGATGATGCTGGCCTTAGGGAGGATTCCCTCTTCTTCTATTGATTGGAATAGTTTCAGAAGGAATGGTACCAGCTCCTCTTTGTACCTCTGGTAGAATTCGGCTGTGAATCCATCTGGTCCTGGACTTTTTTTGGTTGGTAGGCTATTGCTCTTTTTTTTTTTTTTTTTTTGAGACTTTTTGAGTCTCCCTCTGTTGCCCAGGCAAGAGTGAAGTGGTTCAATCTTTGCTTACTGAAATCTCTGCCTCCCGGGTTCAAGTGATTCTCGTGCCTCAGCCTCCTGAGTAGATGGGGCTACAGGCGAACACCACCATGCCTGGCTAATTTTTATATTTTTAGTAGAGATGGGGTTCTGCCATGTTGGCCAGGCTGGTCTCAAACCGTGGATCTCAAGTGATCAGCCCACCTCGGCCTCCCTAAGTGCTCGGATTACAGGTGTGATTTACTGTGCCTGACCTCATTCCTTTTTTTTTTTTTTTTTTTTTTAAGGCTTTTTGAATTAGTGTGGCACTTTGGGGATTTGTCAATGTGTGAAGTGGCTATGCTTAATATATGTGCATGTATGTTAAAGCCACTTTTCTTTGTATAGCAGGACATTGTTGCTCATCTGTCATTTTTGTCCATGCTCTTTGGGTTATGTAGCTATATGGTGAAGGGTCAAGTTGTTCCAATTTAGTCTTGCCAAATTATCCTCGTTATCATAATACTCATCTATTGTTATGTAACAAAGCACTCCAAAATTTAGTGTTTTAAAGCACCAGTAATCATTTATTATCTTTCATGGTTTCTCTGAATTCAGGAATTCCGAAGTGGCTTGGCTGGGCAGTTCTGAATTAGAGTCTCTTACCAGGTTGTAGTCACATCTAGGCTAGGGCTGCAGTCATCTGAAGGCCGGAGGATATATTTCTAAGCTGGCAGTTGGTGTTAGCAAATTGGTCCTTCTCCATGTGGATCTCTTTACAGAGCTGTTTGAGTGTCCTCATGATGTGGTGCTTGGCTTTCCCCAGAGCAAGTAATCTGAGAGACCAAGACCTCAAAGTTCCACATCTTAATTTCCACCCAATTCTATTGGCTGCATAGGAGACTAGCCAGTCTTCAGTGTGTGTGCTGGGGCTGGGGCTGCTACATAGCTGTGACTACCAGCAGGTGCAGTCTCTGGGGACCACTACCGAGGCTGGGTACCACAGTAACCAGAGAGCACTTTTTATTTGAGAAGTTTTCTTGGGTTTGATATGTACTTTTAAACTGAGAATACAGGAATGCCAACCAATAAATACTGGATTTATACAAAGCACAATTAACTTTACATTCTGTTAAGCAGAAAGAAAATGGATGAGTTTTTGCAGACTGTTTGCTCGAGTAAGGCCCTCAGAGCAGAGGACACCTGAGATTGCCCTGATGCAGTTCCTTCTGGTACACTTTTTGGTACTAATATTAATATTTCTTGATTTTCCTCATCCTCCATCTGTCTCTGAATCCAAATATTTTTAAGAAAACAAATAAGAGGGAGGCAAGAAAATGTTTAAGACAGAGTAGAAATAGCTGCTAATAACAGCAATAACTACTTTATTTCTTGAGTGCTTTCTATGTGCCAGATATGTCTCAGACCTTTTGCATAAGTGATATCTTATTTAGCTCTTCGACTGACCCCATTTTAACTATGAAAAAACTGATGCTCAGAGTAATTTATTCAAGGTGATGTAGTGAATGGTTGGGCTGAGATTTGAACCCAGGTCTGTCTGTTTCTAAAGGCTGTGGTTAATCTACTGCCTCTCACTGTATTCCATTGATATAAACACACAAACACAATGTTTGGGCATCAGAAAGTTGAAAAGCGGTAGAGTTGTGTATTATCTGGAAGGATCTGTCAAAGGTAAAAAATGCAGGAAAATGTAATCCCAGATACGAAAATACTCTGAAACTGAAAAGTGCTTTATAAGTGTAAGGTGGCAGTGTTATTAATATTATTCAGCTCAGAGAAGTAAGAAAATGAATCATGTATAATTCCTCTATTTCTTTTCATTCAGATTATCGCGGAACACCTGCCCATTAATCTTGACCCTGTTAAAACAATAACTGCCTATCCAAGTAATACATTGGAGTTAATGTGTAATTAAAGAAAATTATTATCACTTGGCTATGAAATGGGAATAGCAATATTTCAAGTTAATATGTATTTTAGACCAATAAATGTTTTAGTTTAAAAAAACTCTGCTAAAATGTACAATTTAGGAAGATATCAAACCATCAGTTTAAAATTAAAGCATAAGAAGCTTTATGTCTGTAAAACTATTTTGTTGTAATGTCAATATGATATCATATTTGTCTTCCACAGGAAGACATTGTCTTTCTGACAACCACTGTTTAAGAAAATAGGCCTTGGGAATGGGGAAAGTACATTTCTCTTGGATTTTCCTGTCTTTTGACATGTACCTTGGTGGCGTGAACACATTAACGATGAACTCGTTGACGGTCTTGAGGGTGAGGGATGATATGTAGCCTTCATTACATTGCCTTGGTGCTGGGCCCGTAGGCACCAGCAGCAAGAGCTTTGATTTCATTTTAAAGGAGTTAGAAGAATGTGAAGAAGGTCATGGCCATCAATCTGTTATCACTCTGCTAGATAGGATCTCTTTAAGGAGGAGTATGAAACATATTTTAAAAGCTCCAATGAAGGCCCCCAAATGGTGATGTTCATCCTACTACTTCCTAATGAAAGTGTGCAATCTCTGAAACAGAGCTCACAAGCACTGCAAAACAACAAATTGTCTAAGGAAATGCTTTCATTTTAAATTTTCCCAGCTATAGCCAGCATATATAGACAGTAGTTATAGTGAGGCATGTGGATGAAAGCAAAAAAAATATCTTGCAGTCCAGTTAGCTTTATTAAATGCACATTATTGTGAGTGGGTCAGTAGGCATCCTACTGCAGAGAAAAGGAATGGAGACTGAAGTTAAATGTTCTGCTTAAGGCTGCTTATTGATTGGAAGGCAGGGTATATAGTCTTGGGGAGCCCTGAGCTCCCAGAATACACCTCTGCTGTCACAAGCTATAGCCATGAGGTCTCTGAATATCATGTCCTTTGTTTTATTTCTTTTGTTTCATTTTTAAGGATATTTTAGAAAAGAAATGTATAGTACTTAGAATTTTGAGTTCTCCAACATAGGATTTAGTTTTGTGAAATGTCATGTAACTTTTAGGGACATACATATATATTTTTACATAAATAAAATTCTGATGCATGTCCAAATATCTGTTCTACTTACCATTGTTAGTATAGACATTTTTTGCTACTATGCTACAAAGCCTTTTTTTTTTTTTTTGAAACTGGGTCTTGCTCTGTCACCCAAGCTGGAGTGGGCAGTGGTGTGATCTCGGCTCCTTGCAACCTCTACCTCCTGAGATCAGGTGCTCTTCCTGCCTCAGCTTCCCAAGTAAATGGGACTACAGGTGTGTGCCACCACACCTGGCTAATTTTTGTATTTTTAGTAGAGTCAGGGTTTCACCATGTTGGCCAGGCTGGTCTCAAACACCTGACCTCAAGGGATCCACCTGCTTCAGCCTCCCAAAGTGCTGCAATTACAAGTATGAGCCACCCCGCCCATCAAAGTCTTAATAATATTTCAAGATGGCATCATAGTCCATTAAGTTGATATGTCATAATTAAACAATTCCCATCCTGTTGGACATATAGTTTGTTTCTAAAATTTCCTCTGCTGTAGATGACATGATACTAGTTTCCTTTGTGAAGATAGCTTTTTTATTTCCTAAGGTATTGTTTTCTGAAGCTAAATTTTTTCAAGAGTGGATTTAGAGGGTCCAAGTTCACTTTTGTTGTTTATGCAATTTATCTTCATGGGTGTGCTTCCCTGAGAGATGGTGGAGATGGTGAGTGCTTTGTCTACTTTTTTATGTGGTTAATTTTCAAAACTCTAATCTGGATTCAGGAGTTCACATAGTGCTGATTTGACTGACCAAATCTGATGACTGTAGCAGTCCCAGCAGAACACAGAATTCACCCCATTGGTTCAAATGAAGAGGACGTCCTGAAGGGCTATACTCACAGAATTGTGTGCAGGGTTAAGGAGCAAACAAGGGACTCCAACAGCGGAAAGTCATGCCCAGCTCTGGGCTGAAGGGATGACAGAGGAGTATAGTGTTTCCTGAGGGCTCATGGCCAGCCCTGGGCTGAAGGGGTAGTGGAAGGAAGTAATGTTGCATGACCACTTAGAGCTGCAGCCGTGGAGAAGTAGGACCTGCTGGCGCCGGGGCCGTAGGAGGACAGAGCTTTCACCAGAGATGCCGCAGTGAACCACCTGAGCAGTGGGAGAGAATTTGAGGCCAACCTCCCATTCCTCTTTCCCTCCTGTCTCATGCTAGTGCCTCCCACTGGCAGAACCTAACCAAAAGTCATCTGGCATGGGACCCTGGGTGGTGCTGCCTTCAGGAGTCACCCTCCTGGAACGCAGAGCAGGGCCAATAATGGATCCAGTGCTGGTGGAGGTGAAGGGGCAAATGAAAAAACCCCCAACGAGAAAGAAACAGACCAAAACAAACTATCACCATAATTGTGGAGGTTTGTTTCAGTGGCAGCACTGGGGACCCATTTAGTAGAATCTCAGGCATGGTTCGTGTTTCACACCCCTCTGTACTGTGAGCTTCCAGAAAGGCTTTAAATAGTGTATACATTTTACCATGAAAACTGCATCACAGTGGGAGAGCTGGGGGCTCCCGAAAGAGCACTCAGCGCTGCCAAGTTCGTGTCACAAGTCTGTGACGCCGTGCTCGCTCTGTGGCATCTTTCTAGTCATCTTGCGTTAGCTCTGATTTTATTCTTTATAATAGCTGTCTCAGTTCTGCTCCAGCTCCTAACTCAGTGCCTCCAGGTTTTGATGGAAACGTGTTTCTCATTTCTTTTTTGAAAAATTATTTTTTTTTCTTTTTCTTTTTCTTTTTTAATACTTTAAGTACTAGGGTACATGTGCACAACGTGCAGGTTTGTTATATATGTATACATGTGCCATGTTGGTGTGCTGCACCCATTAACTCGTCATTTACATTAGGTATTCTTCCTAATGTTATCCTTCCCTGCTCCACCCACCCCCCAACAGGCCCCGGTGTGTGATGTTCCCCACCCTGTGTCCAAGTGTTCTCACTGTTCAACTCCCACCTATGAGTGAGAGCACGTTTCTCGTTTCAGTACATACTCAGGGCAGCTTGTCTGTGTAACCATGTCACCAGACAGCATTCCACAGGGCGGTTTCTCACTTTGGGGGCTGAGGGCCTCTGAACATTTATGGACTTTGGGGATTTGTGAGTCCTCTGTACACATTTTCACATGTCGCTTTTATTTGGATGGCAACAAGAATTTAAGATAGGCATTTTCTGGATCATTTGGATGACTACCTTATAACTGAGTACTGTGACATGGTTTCAGTGCCTGCACCTACGTTAGGTTTGTGTTCAAATTAGTGTCAAGCAGGACCACTTTCTATGTGGAGTGTTCTTAAGAAAAAATCATGGTAGATTTAATTTGATCCCAAAGCACTGTTTACATTCAGAGAGCAAATGCCTATACAGCAGGCTGATGAAGAAAGGTTTCACAGTAGTTCCAGAAGGGAAGGTGGCAGGAGAATTCAGTCATCACATGGAACAGGAAGTAAATGCCTGCTGAGCTCCGGAGAATCCATGCCACAGTGATCAGTACCATACAGCTCCTCATTTGGGCAGCAGTGTGGTTTCAGCAGAACATCATCCAGCATGTTAAATTAATGCTTTTAACTTGAATGCTATTGGCTTTATGGTTTGGGTTGTATTTATTTATGCATGTTCTGTGGTGTGGGTAGATGAAGGGTAGTATGTCTAAGGATTTTGGACCTGAGTTTATGTTGGTTGTTTTCTAAGTAACACCCTAATAATGATAATTAGAGTTAACATTATGAGACTTCAAGAGAATATCTTTAAAAAAAAGATATGTACATGACTAAAGTTGGACAATTACTGTGTGGAGGAAAGGGCATTAAACTGGTAATCTTGGCCTTTGTGTCCTCTTCGTGAGAAAAGGGAAGAAAAGAGAAGGGTGGGAGGAAGAAAAGAACTATTTAAAAATGCTGTACACGCCTGTCATCCCAGCACTTTGGTAGGCTGAGGTAGGCAGATCACAAGGTCAAGAGATCGAGACCATCCTGGCCAACATGGTGAAACCCTGTCTCTACTAAAAATACAAAAATTAACTGGGCGTGGTGGCATGCACTCCCAGCTACTCATTCTGGAAGCTGAGGCAGGAGAATCGCTTGAACCCAGCAGGCAGAGGTTGCAGTGAGCTGAGATTGCGCCACTGCACTCCAGCCTGGCTGACGGAGACGGACCTCGTCTCTAAATAAATAAATAAATAATAAATGCTGTAAAAGACCACAATTCTTCACCCCAAGAATTCATGAAGTTTTGGATGATTTAGTAGCACATATTTAGGAAATGTAATACTCACCTGATAGTATCCAAGAAGGCACCACGGGTTCCTTTGCTGTATGCTTTTCTAGTTAAGGACCCACTCCTATGGAATCCAAGGGCCATTCTTCCTGTTGTTACCATAACCAAACAGCATACTGAACTCCCATAAATATTTACTCACTAATTTTCTGAAGTACTAATTCCCTTTGTTGAAAATATTAAAGAATGTCTTGTCCTTTTAATTCCTCACTGCACTAACCCCTCCAAGAATATGGCTTATGAATACAACACTTCTTGGAGGATGCCAATATATAGTCCTTTTGGGGGCTGAGACCAACCACCTTGTAATTATCAATGACAGTTTTTCCGCTGGGCAGAGAACATTGTCTCCTCTTTGCGTATAGCAGATAATTGTTATCAGTGCTCAGGGCAATTATGTGCATGTGGGAAACCCAGATAATGGTGTGTTTGGTGGTAAGTGCATGGTCTGTTTTTTTGGCAGGGGTTCTGAAACCCATGATGTTAAGTGGGCATCACACGATACCATGAACAGGTGTGCATGTTGGAGTAGCTCAGCATTCTTAACTAGGGTTGTCCTTAGCAACCCACAAGCATAGCATCACTTCTAACAGTTCTGAAGTTGCATTAGCCGGGCAACTATTAGCTGTTATTGCCACTGTTCACTGATTCCTCTAATGGAGTTCATCAGAAATAGAGCCCATGAAAATATTAGATAGTTCATAAATAATTTGGAAGTGGCACTTAAATGTGTTACACATTTTCTCCCTGGCCAACTGACCTTTCTACTTGCTTGCTTTAGGATTACATAAAAAGGAGCCTGAATTCCACAAGTTAGGGTACCAATTGCAGTGTTGCTCATCCCCAACTCTTTTCCCACCTCCTGCTCCCTGTACCAGCCCCACTGTCCAACTTGTTAGGGAATGTGATGAAGAAATGGCCACAAGAAGCTTCTGTAGGTCATTTTCCTAGAGCCCAACCTTTAGGTAGACCCAGGCTCAGCAACCAGGTTACAAAGAAGCCTTTGAAGGATGGTCTTTCTGTGATTTATTATTTTCTAAGAAGAAAGTTCACGTGGGTCGATGTGGTCAGACTGCATCTAGCAGAAAAATTCCGGAAGGAAATTGGGTTCTCCCAGTGAAACAGAAACTTTTCATGTTGCCTCATTTCCGCCATCCTAATCCTCTGGATTGGTAAAACCCAGGAACTCAAACACATCTTACCTCCCAGTCAGTGCTGTAACTTCACAAATCACTAATCTCCATGCCTGTTTGCCAAAGTCAAACAACACCTAGCCCGGACAAAGCCCTTCACAAACAAAGCCACACCTGCCCTGCAAGTTAGGCTAAGTAGATTACTCTCTAGACACAGCTGAAAGTTTAAGCTGCCAAAACACTCTTTCCTCCTCCTGGAGGATTTTCTTTGCTCTAAGCCCCTCTTCCACCCAGGGAAGCCACCCTGCCTCCAGGGGCCATGGGATTCCTCTGGAGAGTTTAATTCTGTCTGGAAACCAGTCAGCCTCTTCCCCATCACAAGTGTGGAGGGCAGGCTTGGCTGGGATGGATTAGGTCAAGAGGGAAAGTGGTGAGGAAGTCCTGGCTGGAGGTCTTGGCAGATTAGGACTATGATACCACTTTCTCCCACTGTGAATAAAGTTGCTATCCTAACCCCATTTCCAAACAACTCAGGCATCTTAGAGTACTTTAACTCCAATCACTCTCTCTTGAATTATATGCTATTGTTGTCCGATATTTTAGTTCTGACTTCTTTTACCGCCACAGTGTAGATATCTTTTGTTTTACAAAGACAGTTTAAAAATACTCATTTAAAATTACCTACCTATATACCAACTTTTCTGCTCCTTGACATTCCTTATCTCCTCCTTCCTAAAGTAAGGTCTTTAGAAATTCTTGTGAAGTTTTGTTGTTAGTAAACTCTCTCTGTTTTTGTTTATCAGAAAATATATTTCTCATTCTTAAAAAATTTATTCATTGGGTGTTCTAGTTAAGACTTATTTTCTCTTACCACTTTGAAGATAACTACTGTCAGTTTATAGGTAAATAAGTACAACTGACCCTTGAACTTGAGAAGAGATGCTTAAACTCTTCATAATTAAACAAATGCAAGTGAAAATGAAAAGAAGAGAACTACTATCTTCTGACTTCAATTGTGGCTGTTGAGAAATTAACTGTCAGTCTAATTGCTGACCTCTTTCTGGCTGCCTTCATAATATTGTGGTTGCCTTTGGTATTCTGTAGTATCATTTCAATGTCTCTAGATGTGGAATATAGTTGACTCTTGGACAATGGTGGGGTTAGGGGTGCTGACCCCTCTGCATGTTTGAAAATCCATGTATAATTTCTGACTCCCCCAAAACTTAACTGCTTAATAGCCTACTATTGGCCAGAAGCCTTACCAATAAAATAAACAGTCAATGCATACTTATTTTGTATATGTATTATATGTTGTATTCTTTTTTTTTTTTTTTTTTTTTTTTTTTTAGGCGGAGTCTCGCTCTGTCGCCCGGACTGGAGTGCAGTGGCCAGATCTCAGCTCACTGCAAGCTCCGCCTCCCGGGTTCACGCCATTCTCCTGCCTCAGCCTCCCGAGTAGCTGGGACTACAGGCACCCGCCACCTCGCCCGGCTAGTTTTTGTATTTTTAGTAGAGACGGGGTTTCACCGTGTTAGCCAGGATGGTCTCGATCTCCTGACCTCGTGATCCGCCCGTCTCAGCCTCCCAAAGTGCTGGGATTACAGGCTTGAGCCACCGCGCCCGGCCTATATGTTGTATTCTTACATTAAAGTAAGCCAGAGAAAAGAAAATGCTATTATGAAAATCATAAGGAAGAAAAAATATATTTACCATTGATTAAGTGAAATATACAGATAAAGGTCCTCATCCTTATCTTTACATTGAGTCAGCTGAGGAGGAGAAGAAAGAGGAGGGGTCAGTCTTACATCTCAAGGGTGGCAGAGGCAGAAGAATATCCATGTAAAGTACATCCACGCAGTTCAAACCTGTGTTGTTCAAGGGTCAACTGTACTTTTGATTTCTTCTGCTTGGGATATAGTGTGTTTCTCCATCTTTGGATTGGTGTCTTGCACCAGTTCTAGAAAAACCCCGGCCATTGTGTCGCAAAATTACCTCTCCTCCCTTCTCTTTTCTCTCCTTCTAGGACGTCCATTAGACTTGTGTTCAACCTTCTTCTTCTGTGCTTCATGCCTCTTAATAGCCTTTTAATAATTCCCATCTCTTTATCTTTCTCTCTGTACTGCATTCTGGTTTTTTTCATAAGCCTTGTCAGGTCAGTAATTCTCTATTCAGCTATATAAATCTGTGGTTTAGTCCGTCCATTGAGTTTTCAGTTTTAATGATTTTATACTGTTATCATTTTGTAATTCTCTTTGGCTAGTTTGCAGATCTTTCTGGTTATTTTCTTAAAGTCTCTTTTTGTTTGTTCATTTTAATATTTCATATTTTATTATATGAAATATTTTTATATAGTAATATTATTTGTCTGAGAATACTAGTTATTTGGTAATTGAGGGTGTAATTCTGTTGTTTATCATTTATGCCAACTCTCATTTTCATTGTTTTGTTTTCTTGTGTTTTGAGAAATTATTTGTGTGAACTTATATGTGATAAAATTTAGTAATACTGAGGGCTCAAACTGAGCACTTTCCTCCAGAGAAGATTTAAATTTCTTGTGTCCTGGAACTTGGGATCAGGACTGATCTGGGACTGCGTTCGTAACCTTTAAGGATCTTGACTTATTGCCCAAGTCGTAAGTTCAGCTGCCCCACCATGCGAGGGTCCCATTGCTCAGTCTCTGGTTCCAGAGGTCTTACAGGAACCTGCTCCCAGGGCAACCCTGACTTGGTGTATGCTTGCCACTTACTAATTTGATTTTATATTTCCTTCCTTTCCTCCCCTCTTCCTTGTATGTATGTATGTGTTTATCTATGTACTTTCTTGGGACATTGTCTTTAATTTTTTGGTGGTCATAAATGTATTATAAGATTGTTATAATTACCCAGGATCCCATTATATCGTATCAGGAAGACCTTGCAGAATATGTGCTAGAAGCAGAAAAATTGATCTCTTATAGAATACCCCCAGTTCCTTGTCTCCTTTCAGTTACAGCTAGCTTGGGCCTAAGTGTCAAATGAGACCTGGAAGTACTCTACTCTTGGTTTGTGGGGTACAATGATGCCCTAATACCCAGCACCACTTCACATTCTACCTAATGATCTTCTTTGTTGGACTGATCACCTTGAGGTCATTGGCCAGAGGTATGTCTTCAAAATATAATACTGCATAGGTAAATGATGATTTTTTATTTAAAGAAACAAATTGGACCCCATATTTGGGTATTCAACTCCTTTACAAGATATGTTTTCAGCTAACATATATCGCTTACATGATTTCTTAAAAGGAAAAATATAACCTATTGCTTCTAAAATCTTTTTGTTTTTTTCTTCTTGGATATGATGTTGCCATCATTAGCTTCTTGAAAATCAAGCTTGAGTCTAATATTTCTTTTTGTACCTAGTCATATCTATCATGTAATAAACTTTACTGGAATTGAATTGCATTTTCTAGATGGTTTGACAGAGACCTGGATATGGCATTTAGGGATGTTCCATCAACTAGCATTTTAAATCTCCTGACAGGCCAGTCTTTAATTAGTAGAGCAGATTATTTGGTTCAAATTATAGATCCAAATAATGGACTTTAGGGATACTTTATGAAAACTGCTTCCTTGTCCTAGTTCTAATCACTGGCACTGCATCTTTTCCACATTATTGTTGAGCAGTTACTGTAATTAGATGAGAGAGTCTCACTAGATGGAAGGTGGAGATAGAACTGGGTTTTATTTGGTGTTAATCAAGGCAGTCTTTAGTGTTTTTGTCTCACCTGGATAGAGAGTATTGAAAGAAATGTGTAAGGCACTAAGCATTTCGCAATGAATAGTGGTAACAGGGCCTTTGAATGTGAACGTTTCCTCAATTTTCTCTCTCAAAAAATAAACTTAACAAAACAAGTCAAAATTTCTTAGGGAAATTACAGAGCCTTTGTATCAACAAAATAGCAACAGGATGCATTGTAGAAGGTTATGTATCTGTTCATTGCTCAGGTGCATAAGAAATACCAGTAAAGAACATATCATCTGCTTTTTCTTTGCTTTTGAGAGACTGCTCTATTTTTTATCTTGCCTAGTGTTCCGATCCCCTTGGTTGTAACCATAAGAATATCTGATGAGAATTATGTAGGCCATCTGCCCTAACTTCACAAATGCGAGGAAAGGAGAGTTTACCTGGGGAACCTCATCTTTTTTCTGATGAAAAATGATGAGTAATCCGTGGTTCCTTGAAATGTAATGCTGAGTGGGTGAATAGCAAAGGGCATGTGAGATTTGGGGGATCGATTGCATGCTTTCTAAAACTCAGCATATATGACACATCCTTTAAACACAAAAAGGTCCTCTGCTGGTTATCTGCCAGGGATATGCAAGGTAAGAATGACCAAAATCCATATGTTTAGGACGGTTCTTGAAAAAGTCGTCTCCTATAGACTTTTAAGATGCTAATAAGAAAGCAAATAAATGTAAGAGCTCTAGCGGGTAAAGTTGCTTAGGGTATAAATGATTTCAACAAGCTTGGGAATGTACAAAATATAGGAAGCAGGATGTGTCTTGAGAGTGTGGCCCAAAACACTTTGGACAAGTGCCAGGCCTGGGCTACCCTCTGCATATGTGTCCCAACCCATACTTCTTTAGGGAACCCCTCCTCAAACTCTCTATCTGAAAAATCTCATCTTTGGGATGGATGCAGTGAACTCCTTCCTGCTGAAGTATAAGTGACTAATAAGCTTTGTGGGTTTCCTCCTCCTGGTTTATAGTTGGAGATAATCTTCAAGTCAACGGGATGCAGCCTCAGTTGTATAATAGCCAAGGGTATCTCCTTGGAGGAAGTGGTGAGGAGTTCTAAGTGCTGTTTAGAGTTACAATGCTTTTCCTGTGGTGTATGCAGCATCCCCAGCTGCTGGTGCTATGATGAGGTGGGTGAGACTTATGGTGGACTTTATGCAGACTTCTTGATGGGGCTTTGTAGGCAGAGCAGAGAGCCTGTATAACTCATCTTTGTATTGTTCATTTCTAATTCAATGCCTGGTGCAAGATAGAAACTCTGTAAGTATTGGCTGTTGCATGGAGGTCAGCCTGGGACCTTCCTTCCCAGACACAGGGCCGTGGTGTCTGGGAAGGAAGAAAGAGGAGGTGTACACACAGGTGCCTGGACTTCTGCTTCCTCTTCATCCCAGGTCCTCAACTTTGGTCCAGGAGCCTGGGTACTGCAGGCTTTGTGCTCTGATTAAGTGGGTATACTCCCCTGTTTCCTATAGGCTCCTAAGAGGCCAACCAGACCACAACTCCAAATGGCAGGTTTTTTCCCTCCAACTCTTAAGTCTGATTTTCCAAGCCTTGGATTGGTCAGGACACAGAGGGAAGATTTGTTCTCCCATGAGGCTGTTGCTGAGGACAGTTTGTGCCAATCAACTGATCTGTCCCCCAGCCTTTGCTCTCAAAATGGCAAATTTATAGATGTATGACATTTTTATTATTCTAGGGGAAAAAATTCTTTAAATGGCTTTTGAAGGGGAGGAGAAGAGAAGTCGCTACTTTAATTTGGACAGAGTGGTTTGGCTTGGGTCCTATAGCCATATCATAATGAGTCTTTATTTAGGCACACATCCTTGGAGTAATTAATCCAGGAGGGGCAAAAGCTAGTTATTTATCTTAGGTACCTGACAAGTTCTGTTTTATACCTGGTGGTAAAGTTGAAGACACATGTTCAAAACCAAAAGCTTCTGCATATTACAGAGGGTATCAGGCCTTGTCCCACTAACTTACAACAGAGCTAGATTAAGTGATTTTCTGTGACTGGGGAAAGGAGTATTGACTGCATTCCCCTTCCTAATTCCTGCAGACACTAAAAATGTGTATCCACTCCATCTATGTCCTGCCCAATATTTCTACCCAAGGACAAGAGGACAGTGTACAAAATCTGGGTCTTTCTTGTACCTAGTTTGTGGTTAGGAAAGGTTATTGAGCCTCAGGACCTCTTTACAATGTGTCCCCAGCCTAAAACCCCCTACTTACTTAAAATCCCTTTATCCCAAATGTCTACCATATCAGTCATAATGATACCTTTTCATGTTCATTTGTTTAGATATGCCACACTTCTGCCTGCTGTTGGCAACCCTCCTGGACTAGGCTGCTCTTGTTAATCACATGGATGTTGTGAGTATTATGTTCACAAGTGGATGTAGAGAAGATATTTTTATTTAACTATAAATCCTCACCACATGACCTACTCATGCTTAGCAAAAATATGTTAAACATTTGTGATCTGGAGTTTCATTAATCTCAGGGATTACACTGCTTGTTCATTGGTTAAATAATGTGGTTTCAGTATCTTCCCCTAATCATATTGACTTTTTATGAAAGAACTTTTGACACAAAGCTGTGTCTCAGAATGTTTTGACATAAAGGTAGCTGCTGATCTTAATTTGCGATTGTGGATTCATTTCATCTTGTATGCTTTTATGTTATAGGTTTCTTAATGTTGCCAACATGAAAGTACTTCAGATGGCTTTGAATCCTAATCTTGTGGTTCTGTTCACTGAAGATAAGTTGCAATTTTTTGATTATTTTATTTTCCTATGGATCGCCAATAGGTCTAAATAACCTCCTTAGTTGTACTGGCAGAACTGAGTAAAAAGACAAGGGATAAGAAAGAGGGAAGGAAAGAAAGGAAAGAAAGAATGAGCAAATATGAGAAAGAAAAAGAAGAGGGAAAGAGGAAAGACAGAATTGTCTTGGGAAGGTGATATAAGCCACTAATTACTTTAGACCTGCAAGCCTTCTGCACAATAATTTATTTGTAAGCCCAGTGTTAGAAAGGGCCCATCTTCAGAATCCCAAAAGAAATATATATGTGGGCCTGTATGGTTGGTTGGGACCACTTCTTTCCTCCCTAAGTTTAATGATCAAAGGATGGGAAAGTTGTCAGATCCCTTCCTGGATCTTAAGTCAGTCTCTTGTGTGACTGACTTGAAGAGTCACAATGAAGATTTCCTAACATAAAGCGAAGGACATCTGACCAGCAAAGTCTTTGGGAGCTAAAACAGAATGGGAGGCTAGAAAGAATTGATGATGAAAATACTTATTTCAAAGAGAGAAATATCTCAGAAAAATCCACAGAACCACAGAATCTTAGACAGCACTCTCAGGTGATCATTTTAGTCTTGTCATTTGTGCTTTATTTATGGAGAAACTGAGATTGGAAGAGGGGAAGAGACATGCCAAAGTTAACCCAGTATGGAGCTGAGCAAAGCCATGCATCCTGGGTCCTTTTTTATACTGTCATGCTCCCTTTTTTAAAAGAAACAATCATAGGCAAGTCAGGGCTGGTTGCATAGAATCAAATGAAATAGGGCAGACAGAATTTATTTCATTGAATGCTTAAAGAAGAGCCGTGCCTAGAATGAAGTTTTTTTTTTTTTTTTTTTTTTTTTTTTTTTTTTTTTTTTTGAGGCGGAGTCTCGCTCTGTCGCCCGGACTGGAGTGCAGTGGCCAGATCTCAGCTCACTGCAAGCTCCGCCTCCCGGGTTTACGCCATTCTCCTGCCTCAACCTCCCGAGTAGCTGGGACCACAGGCGCCCGCCACCTCGCCTGGCTAGTTTTTGTATTTTTAGTAGAGACGGGGTTTCACCGTGTTAGCCAGGATGGTCTTGATCTCCTGACCTCGTGATCCGCCCGTCTCGGCCTCCCAAAGTGCTGGGATTACAGGCTTGAGCCACCGCGCCCGGCCTGAAGTTTATTTTTTTGAGGTTTTGAAAATGTAAATTTTCCAGGGCCATGCCAGATTGCGTGTGTGCAGCAAACAGAAGCAGCATTCTAGATGGAACCCCGGGAGCCTGGGACAGATTTACAAAGGGTTCATGTGGAAATGGACTCACGTTTCATGTACCATGAATTGGTTTCGGTTTGGGCAAAAGGAAAGGGATATAGAAAGGTACATAGGTTACTGATAAGTGGAACTTGATTGCTTAGGTCCTTTCTCCAGGGAAGGGGTTAGATGCAGCTCGATTTCTCAATCCCTGGCAACTCTAGTGGGGGTGGGGCTAAAGGCCCACATTCTGGCTCCCTCTCCTTTTCCGCAGATGGAAGTGAAATGAACTCATTGGCAGCTACACACCGAGAAGGAGAAAGACTTTGAAGCCTTTTTAGAGCTACTTAGCAAGGAGACTTACTGCTAAAGACTGGGGACAACCTATTTCCATTTTACAGATGTGCAGTTTGTTAACTGTGCTTGGCCCTGCCCCATTAAATTAGCCTTCCACTCTTGGTAGCTTGTTGAATGAATTGCTAGGGCTCTGCTTCATTGCTGCTTGGCAGGCAGTTTAGTAGAACACTTTGGTAGCAAGCACCAACACAGAATACTGAGACTCAGAATGTCTCAAAGTCTGTCCAAAGCCCTCAGCTTCTGGGAACTGATGCTATTATTTATTTACTTATTTTAACATTTTTTTCTATGGTGCATTTCATTGTAGCAACAGACCAAGAACAATTATGGATCAGGAACTGTAGTGCTTATTTAGTTATATTTCAGAGTTTTGTTTTTACTAGGTTCTAGATCTCCAGTGAATTATGTGGCCCACACCCTCTCATTTCTTCTGTGTACATCTGGGTTGCTTCCTCTTTAGCCAGACTTAAGATTTAAAGGGTCCACAGACTCATATTCAGGAAATTGAATGTCTTTGGCTAGCGCGATTCTAAACTGCAAAGTAATCTTGGGAAACTGGGGCTCTGTGGTCGGTTTAATGAGGTACTAAGACCCAGGAAAGGTACTAAGGCTCTGTGGTCAGTTTAATGAGGTACTAAGATCCAGGAAAGGTACTAAGACCCAGTAGTTATCAGTAAAACATTATATTCATTAGTATAGTTTCATTGATAATTAGTGGGTCTTAGTACCTTTCTTTCCTCCCTGTCCTTTGACTTTAGGTGCTGGAAAGGGTGTAGGGTAGCCAGCGTAAATCTGCTTCACTTCAAGATCATAACTAGGCATTGCTATTGATTTCTCCTCCCTTTGGGAATATCTTAGAGAAAATTTTGGGAACCAGGCAGAGTTGGGCATATTTCAAGAGTATCAGAACCACTAAGTCAAAATACATTCACATGTCAGTCTATAAGATACAATCCTAGATGTATTACTGCAAGATTAGCAGAACTTCTTGGGGCACTTGCTTCAATTGGCTTTGACTTTTTGTAGAGTCCTTTCCTTTGCTAGAATCAGGGAGAAGAGAAGGTTAGAGAATGTTCTTTCTACCTTCATTCAGTGTGCTTCAGTGTCAGTGTGGAGATACACAGAGAGAATGTGTGTGAGCTAAAAGAGTGAAATAAAGAAAATCCATTTAGCAAATATGTATTGAATGCCTACTTGGTGCTAGATGCTGTAGATACAGTAGTGAACAAACCATGGTTCCTGTTCTCTGGGGATATGTTATATTGAGGGGAGAGGAAAGACCAGCAAGCAATATGTTTCTAGTGGTGGCAAGTGCTCTGCAAAAACAAATAAATGAAGGAAAGAAGGGAAGGAAGAAGGAAGGACGAGTAAGCAAAGCGAGCCAGCAGGGAAGGGGGCTGGGGAATGCTTTAGGTATTATTTTATGAAGTGTGGTTCCGAAAAGGGAGCATTGAGCAGAGACCTGAAGAAAGGAGAGAGAGAGAGCCCTGTGTACTTGAGCTGGAGAAGGATTGGGCAGAGGGCTTAATGGGATGGAGTCAGCTTCTCCCTGCGCTCTTCTCTGCAGTCACATCTTACTACCTTGGCTGCTTCTGATTTACAAGTTGGCTATTCTCATTTTAACCATAGTTTTATGAGGTGGCTGCTATTAAATGAGAATTATGCCTAGATTGTACTTTATTAAAGCAGTTGTTGTTGTTGTTAAGCACCAAATTCATTATATTTCAATTACATGGAATTCTGATTTTTTAGAAAGCCACAAAAAAGACTCTAGCCTACTAAACTCTTTATCGCTTCTAAGGTATGTGTACGCCTGGAAAACTATTCCTTGGGGGATGGGAATGCTTACATAAATGTAGAGTTGTTTTACTGCCCCTGCAATTCAGATCACTAGAGAATATTCATCTGAAATAAAAGTAGGTTTGCTTAGGATAGATTTGAATCAATGATATAACTTGAAGCTATGCCAACAACCCCATTCTCTCACAGTATATGATGTGGCAGAGGGAAAAGCTGGTATAAGAGGAGGCAATGGAATGCAAGAGCTTTGCATTAGCCAAATTTGGAAGCAAGCCAGGATCCATCCTGAGATCACGTAGTCAATCTGGGTTGTCAATCACTGTCTACCAGCCCAGGGCTACTTGATCAAGATCTTTGGAATTGGTGTGCTGGAATAAAGAGTAGCAAGGCCTGCAAGGTTAAGAACATGCTATATTCATAAAATAATATTTTAAAACCAAAGTTATTTTAGAATCATGGGAAATATTTACAGGAACCATCTTTGAAGATTACTTGTAGTGCCGGGTGCAGTGGCTTATGCCTGGAATCCCAGCACTTTGGGAAGCTGAGGCAGGTGGATCACTTGAGGTCAGGAGTTCAAGACCAGCCTGACCAACATGGTGAAACCCCGTTTCTACTAAAAATACAAAAATTAGTCGGGTGTGGTGATGCATGCCTGTAATCCTAGCTACTTGGGAGGCTGAGGCAGGAGAATCGCTTGAACCCGGGAGATGAAGGTGTAGTGAGCCAAGATTGCGCCACTGCTCTCCAGCCTGGGTGACAGAGCAAGACTCTGTCTCAAAAAAAAAAAAAAAAAAAAAAAAAAGATTACTTGTGGTTGTGTCTGATTTTCCCAGGGTCCCTTTGTAATGTCAATTGTAAACTATTTTTTTTGTAAGTTTTGAGAATTCCTTTAGGTTAAAAGGATATTGTTTAATGAGCTTTGTGTGCATATTTAAATATGTGCATGTGTGAATAAAGAAATGGGTATTTTTGGCTGGGCACAGTAACTCACGCTTGTAATCCCAGCACTTTGGAAGGCCAAGGTGGGCAGGATCACCTGAGGTCAGGAGTTCAAGACCAGCCTGGCCAACATGGTGAAACCCCATCTCTACTAAAAATACAAAAATTAGCTGGGGGTGGTGGCAGGTGCCTGTAATCCCAGCTACTCAGGAGGCTGAGACAGGAGAATCGCTTGAACCCAGGAGGTGGAGGCAGCTGTGAGCCAAGATCATGCCATTGCACTCCAGCCTGGATAACAAAGTGAGACCCTGTCTCAAAAAAAAAAAAAAGTGCATTTTTCCCCAAACTATTTCTAGAGGCTTAAAACATTTTTAAAGAAAGAATTAAGAAACCTCAGAAATCAAATGAGAGATAATTTACTAAGAACCAGAGCTGATACCTTATGTTACATTAAGGGGATATTTTCCTTGATTCTCCCTGCCATCCCTCCCCACCCCAGGCTGGGAGTCGTACCTTTTCTTTGTGTTCCCAGAGTATCCCATGAATGTCTAACCATAGTCATCGCTACCTGCTAATTCATATCTTTCCATGGCTTTCTGGAGGGCTGACACTGTGTCCTTGAGCTTAAAATTACCAGCAGTTTGCATGGTGGCTGACATATAATAGGGGCTCCATGTATGTTTATTGACTACATAGAAGAATGAATGAGTTATTAAGATTTATATCTTATTCAGAACACTCTGGCAACCAAAGCAAAAAGAAAAATGTGTTAGTTTCACAGTTTCATATGCATGTAAGTCTAAACAGAGCGTTACTTTAGAAGTTACATTTTTCTCCCCTTGGTGCTAGGTGCCTGAAAGTATTTGTCTGATGAAACAGTGAGTTTCATAAGAAACATTATTTTCAATATTTCATAAGCTACCAGTGCCCTGGACTAAATGAAAGAATTACCGTGGCTTTTGGTAGAACCTTACAGCCAGAGGCCAACTCCAGCATCCAGAGATTCCGCGTCTTCATTAGCTTCTTAGCAGATTCACTGGTACAACGTCTCACTCGCAGATGGCAGTGGGTCACGAGCCATCTTATTTTATGCCACTGGATTTTATTTTCGTGATTGCGAGTATCTAATAGATACTCTGCTGAAAGATTTTTCTGTGCTGAAGCATTAAGTGAAGTGTGTGAATTAAGGAAAAACATCCAATAGAAAACAAATTGTGAGGGTGCTGCCGTCAGTTTAGAAGGGTATGGTTCCTCCAAATTCCGCAGAGGCGTTTGTCCTTGCTGACTTACAAGCTTTGTGAGAAAATAATTATTTTGTGAAAAAAAAGTGAATACTGGTGAAAGTAAGCTAATGAATACTGGCCTAGTTAAAAAATGTTTTTAGGCAGCTTATTCTGTGAAGAGGGAACAGTGCTAAGGAGTACAAAGATGTGGTTGCTGAAGGAAAGAAGATTGATTGATTTTTGCTGTGTATATGTGGGCCAAGATAGAGAAAGAGGACAGAGAGGAAAATTAAAAATGCTTTGATCCAGCAACAATAATTCTTCATTTAAATGTTTTGGATGAATGCGTTTCCTTTTAAGTTGGATAATAACTTGGTAAAGAAAGGCAGTGAGAAGTTGTGTTCTGAATGCCAAGGCAGTCTAAGGAGAGAGTGAAGGCAGCAGACATTTATTGAGCATCTGCTGTTTTCTAGGCATTGTGTAAAGGATTTTAGGTATTTTTTTTTTCTTTGAACTCTTATAGTAATCCTGTGAGTCAAAGAGGGGGAACTGGATGAGTGAGGTTAATTAAATTGTTAAGATCATGCAGTTAGTGTATATATCAAAGCCATGAGTGAATCCATTTAAGTGTGTTCCAAAGCTTAGGCTGCTATTATTTTATTTTTAAGATACTCCAGTGGTTTCCCATTTGCAAGTAAGGGACCCACAGGGGCTTCAGAGAGATTACAGAGGGTTCATTTAAGGGTACATCTGGCTTATCTATGTATAAGAAAATATGTATCTCTGAAATATATGTATGTCTCTATTTCAAAAACATGTAGGGATTTCAAAATTTACCAATTAAAGTTTTATTCAAAAACTTTTGTCTGGAATATAAATTGAACAAGAGCAGAGATTTTTGTATATTTTATGTGATATAACTCGTGCTTAGAACCACGCTCAGCATAACAGATGCTCAATAAATATGTGTGCATACAAGAGTGAAACAATCATTATAGTTCTTTAAATATGCCAGGGCTTATTTAATCAAATTTTCGTTAGTAGACATTTAGATCGTTTTCATTTTTTTCTTTCATAAACAACACATCTGTACTATAAATAAGTCCCTATACATATATCTTTGTAACTTACAAAGAAATAGTCTATTATTTCATTATAATAGATTACTGGAAGTAAACTTGCTGGGTCAAAGGAATACATATTTTAAATTTTAATACAATCTTTCTGGGGCAATTTGGTATGATGTACCAATGCCATTACCTCTAATACCATGTAAAATTATCTGTTTTCACGTCAACCCAGCTGACATTAGGAGTTAATCTTTTCACTCTTTATAAAGTATCATTAAATTCCAAAATTCGGAAGGCTAATTGCTTCCTCCAAGTTTCTATTTATCCTGCTTAGAAGCTAGAATAATGTCCCGTGGCTTCTTTCCTGCTGAGTTGAAAGAGTTTGTGTGATGACATTATTCATTGAAATTACTTTTTTAAAAAACACAAATTGGCCGGGCGCGGTGGCCCAAGCCTGTAATCCCAGCGCTTTGGGAGGCCGAGACGGGCGGATCACGAGGTCAGAAGATCGAGACCATCCTGGCTAACATGGTGAAACCCCGTCTCTACTAAAAAATACAAAAAACTAGCCGGGTGAGGTGGCGGGCGCCTGTAGTCCCAGCTACTCGGGAGGCTGAGGCAGGAGAATGGCGTAAACCCGGGAGGCGGAGCTTGCAGTGAGCTGAGATCCGGCCACTGCACTCCAGCCCGGGCGACAGAGCGAGACTCCGTCTCAAAAAAAAAAAAAAAAAAAAAAAAAAAAAAAAAAAAAACACACAAATTATGTTCTCTTTTCTACTCTCTGAACTCCTGATTGAATATATGGATTCAGACTCTTATCATTGATCAATATGAACCTAGGGAGGGAAAGGAAGTCTAGAATTAGTTGCACATTATTAGCAGGTAGAATCTGACCACTTGATGAGAAACAATTTATGTATTGCTGAACAGTACTCCATGTGATTTCTTGTTCCAGGCCCAACAGTTTGAATGAGTGTGACTCCATAGTATGTTCATGTTGGCTATTAAAGATGTAGAGAAGAAGCTACCGACTTTTATTTTTGCCACATAAGCAGGTGCAGATGTGGATGGGAAAATCCATGTGTGACCAACAGATCTTTCCATTAGCAAATAAAGAAAAGAGCACTGGCCTTTTGCATGGGTTTTCAGCAGAGGAGGTTTTCTTTTTTTAAGTAGACACAGGGTCTTGCTCTGTCACCCAGGCTGGAGGGTAGTGGTATAATTATAGCTCACTGTATCATTGAACTCCTGGGCTCAAGCGATCCTGTCACCTCAGGCTCCCAAGTGGCTAAGACTACAGGTATGTGTACCACACTCAGCTCATTTTTAATTTTTTTGTGGAGATGGAGCCTTGCTATATTAACTAGGCTAATGTTGAACTCCTGAACTCCTGGCCTCAAGCAATCCTCCTATCTTGGCCTCCCAAAGTGCTGGGATTACACAGGTGTGAGCCACCGCACATGACCATCAGCAGAGGACTTTAAGAACACACAGAAGCGTGTGTTCAACATTCTCCAAAACAATTTTGGCAGTGTTATGTTTTCTAAAGTAATGTTCTCTTCTGTCTTAGGCACATGAAAACTACATGAACTGGTATATTCCTCTTGCTGTTTACTAGGAAGTTCAGAACCAAATGTAAATCTTAATAACTCATTAATTTATTCATTCAATAAGGATACATGGAAACCCTATGACACGTAGCACCGTGAAGTGCTGGCAGTCCTGAACTCAAGGCCACAGTGTCAGCCTTCCAGCAAGGTGGTTCAAGTTCTGACTTGGGAAGGAATGGTTTATTGCCTCCTGGAGCCCCTACGCTTTGGATGCTTACCCTGAAAGGGGAGAGCATGGCTTTTCCCATGAAACATAACCCATTCTCCACTAAGCTTATTAGCACTAGAAAGGGGGCAGCTCATTTTCCTCTCAGGTGTAGTCAAAGGCTACTGTTGTCCAAGGGTTAAGGGCCCTTGGTGGCTTGATTAGCACACAGCCTGGCCTGTGCCCATTTTCAGATGGAGACCATCAGATAGAATCTGCCACTTCATTAGGTTGACACTCTTCCTACCCCCTCTTGTAATAATGTCACCAGAGCACTTAATAATTTTAGGTAAATGCTGTAAGCATACACTTCAGAGGCAACCCAGGGTCGGCGGTGACAGATGCTAGCAAGGCAAATCTTTTCTCATTCCCTGTGCTGTTTAAAATATAACAAGCAAAGAGGTATCATAATGGGGAAAGTTTAAGTATTACAGGAGCAGAACTTACAGCAACATAACTACTTTTAAAAAAATCTCTTATTCAAATTTGCAGTGTTTCAAGATCAAGGGGGCCATGAAATAAATTGGATTTTTAGAAGAGACTTAAAGAAGAGAACTTGTTTATCTTAGAGAAGGCAGAGAGAGGCCCTGAAGTATTTGAAGATAGGTAATACGGATCATAGTCGTGTGCTCCTCTCCATTTCCCATGAAAATTGGAGACATGTAAGTCTTACATTGGTTCAAGAAGAAATTAGGTTAGACTATAAGAAGAACTTCCTAGAGACTGGAAAAGCCCATGGGTAGGAAGAATAGAAGACTCACCTCTTTTTAAAATTTCTTGTTTCCTTCCTTTTTCATTGTTGCATGGGGGTGGATTTTATTTATTTATTTATTTCTTTACTGGAACTGAATTCCAGAAGTAGTTTATTGGCCTGACACCAGGCTGTGTATAAATTCACAAATGTATATAACCTGCTTCCAGAGGACCTTGTGCATGTGGGAGGGATTGGAAAGATTTGTTCTTTATTTCCTGGGTGATAGGCTGTGGTGGGAAAGGGCTGGGGACCCTGAGTGTTTGGCTTGTAGCCTACACCTACCACCATCTTTTCTTGGTCAGTGCTGGTGACGCCAAGGCAATGGGTGAGCTTGTGGCTCAGTGCTTTGCATGATGTGGGGCTCCCTTAAAGAACCAAAGTGTGGGGATTTCCTTCAGGGCAGGACTGCTGGGAAGTGGCAGGGCGAGGAGGCTTACTTCTGTCCCATTGATTCCCTCACATAGGTTAGCGCTAAGTGAGGTCCAGAGAAGGTAAATGGGAGAAATCTCATAGAGAGTTGAACTTGTGGGAATCGGGGGTGTCTGTTCAGGGCATGGCAGCTGAATCCTTGATCCTCGGGGAGTTAGCTAGATCTGACTCTCACCTGCTGAACCATGAGAGCCAATGTCCCTCCCACACTCTTAGATTCAAATAATTTCTTTAAGCTCATCCTTGCATTTAGAATGCCAGTACTTTTGTAGCATTGTTGTTGTATTCCCCACACTGGCTGAAGGAAGGTTTTTTCCTTCACTTTTATGATTGGGTGACCAAGGAAATAAATGCCTGGTGAATTTCCACAAAATCCAGCATCATGGCGTAAATTCTTTCTCTCCATCCTTGAATTTTCTTTCTCCAGAGAAAACTTTTCTCCATTTGTCCTATCTTTGATGGTTAGTTAGGCATAAAAGGAGAGAGGAAGCTGCAGTTTGCAAAAATAAACAAACACTTTAGAATGGGTTTGGCCAAAACATAAAGAAAACAATGTTTAGATTTCCCATCTGCAAATTTTATGATAGAGGCACATTTTTATTTGGTGCCTACTGTGTGCTATAGGTACTGACAGATGACAGTAAAAAAAGTCCCTGTCCTCATGGAGCTTACCTTCTAATGTGAGAGGCCAACAAAAATCATCAAGTGGTGCTAAGTGATGAAAAAAGCACTAAAACCAGGTAAGGAAATAGAGATTGACAGGGTAGAATTTTTTTTAGATAAACTGGTCAGGGCAGGCTTTTGTGACGTAAGTGACATTTGGGCAGAGAGCTGAGTGAATCCAGGGAGTAAGCCATGTGACTGTCCGGGGCAGAGCATTCCAGGAAATAGGAACCATGCATGCAAAGGTCCTGAGGCAGGGCCACAATTGTACTTGGTGCATCCACATGGAGTACAGCTGGGAGAGAAATCAGGGAGGTAGCCAGGGTTCATCGCATTGCTTTGCTAGGAAAGTCTTCCATTTGTCTGCACTGTTCTTGCCCTGCAGTTTTTACTGAGTACGTTTGCATGTACCAATCAGGTAATGACCTCCTTGAAAGCCTTGTTGAACGTGTTTGCTGATTTCATTGCAAAGACAAGTTAGCCTTGACAGTTCATCAATAAGCGAATTTAAAAGGACTGTGCAAAGGAATTTGGAATATCTGCAATAAGTTTATTAGGCTTATCACCAGAGACTTCATTTTATTTAGATGTTTCATTTTAAATGAATAAATAAAATGACTAGAGACTTCTGCCTATTTATTATTTAAATAGTAATTCATAAACATGGTAAAAATACAAATACTACAAAAAGGTATTTAGTGAAAGTAGGTCTCTCCTGTCTCCCTGTACTTCTTTTCAGAAGCACCTAATGTTGGCAGGTTCTTGGTTATGTTCTTAGAATGTAAATACTCCTCTCCTTACAAATATTAAGATTGTGACTATATATGTTGCTTTGCACCTTGCAGGTCTTGGAGCTCTTCCAATTAGGGAGCATGGAGCTGCCTAATTCTTATTAATATTTAACTATAGGAGAAAACTGCAATTTGGTCATTCCCACTTTGATAGACATTAAGGTTTTTTATATCTTTTGTTATAACAATCAATATTGTGATGACAACCCTCAAACATTTGTTAAGTGTATCTATAAGAAAAATTCCTGGAAATGGATTGGAAGCAAAGGGGGAAATGTATATTTTAAATTTTGATAGATACTGCCAAATACTGTCCATATACACTCTGCCATGGCCAAGCATCCCATTTTCTCCTATCCTTGCCAACACAGGGTGTTACTATTGTTTTGTATTTGCAATATAATTGAAATATCCAATTTCATTTTACTTTAATTCACATTTCTGTCAAAGTTAAGTTGAATTCAGCGATAAAAAATACTGTATTTTGGTCAAGGAGTGTTGTCTGTAGTAACCCTGATTCTTTGAAATTTATTCGGACTTCTTGGAAACCTAGTACATGGTTCATTTTATGAATACTCCATGTACTTAAAAAAAGAGAAAAGAATGTGAATTCTGTTCATAGGGAGTAAAATTTTAAGCATATTTTTAGACTCATCTTGCTGGTCATGTTCACATCATCTGTAGCCCTACTGACTTTCCACTGTGGGATTTTCCATTTCTCCTCAGAGTTGTCAGTTTTTCCTCTAAATTTTTGTAGGCTGTGTTCTTTAGGGACATCTTCTTGGTGCATTGTCACTATGAATTGTTGCCTTTTGCCTCTGATATCAGTATTACCATCTCAGCTTTTAAAAAAAAAAAAAAAAGTTTGGTGTGTCTTTTCATCTTCTGTATTTTTTATATATTTTCTATCATTTTGTTCTGTTATTCTGGAAATGTCACTAGGAATTACGTAGCAATGAATCAGATTTGTAAAGCCATTCAACATTTTGCATTCCAAGTGAATGTAATGTGTCCATAGTTTCTGACTTACTGATATATTGAATTTATTTCTGCCATGTTATTTTGTATTTGTTATATGAAATCTTTCTTACTTTTTTTCCTTTTACTATTAAAAAAATTCCAACCTTCTATTGGATTATGAAGTTTTTTTTTTTTTTTTTTTAATTATACTTTAAGTTCTCGGGTACATGTGCATAACGTGCAGGTTTGTCACATATGTACACTTGTGCCATGTTGGTGTGCTACACCCATCAACTCGTCAGCACCCATTAATTCGTCATTTACATCAGGTATAACTCCCAATGCAATCCCTCCCCCCTCCCCCCTCCCCATGATAGGCCCCGATGTGTGATGTTCCCCTTCCCGAGTCCAAGTTATGTCATTGTTCAGTTCCCACCTATGAGTGAGAACATGTGGTGTTTGGTTTTCTGTTCTGGTGATAGTTTGCTAAGAATGATGGTTTCCAGCTGCATCCATGTCCCTACAAAGGACGCAAACTCATCCTTTTTTATGGCTGCATAATACTCCATGGAGTATATGTGCCACATTTTCTTAATCCAGTCTGTCACAGATGGACATTTGGGTTGATTCCAAGTCTTTGCTATTGTGAATAGTGCCGCAATAAACATACGTGTGCATGTGTCTTTATAGCAGCATGATTTATAATCCTTTGGGTATATACCCAGTAGTGGGATGGCTGGGTCATATGGTACATCTAGTTCTAGATCCTTGAGGAATCGCCATACTGTTTTCCATAATGGTTGAACTAGTTTACAAACCCACCAACAGTGTAAAAGTGTTCCTATTTCTCCACATCCTCTCCAGCACCTGTTGTTGCCTGACTTCTTAATGATTGCCGTTCTAACTGGTGTGAGATGGTATCTCATTGTGGTTTTGATTTGCATTTCTCTGATGGCCAGTGATGATTAGCATTTTTTCATGTGTCTGTTGGCTGTATGAATGTCTTCTTTTGAGAAATGTCTGTTCATATCCTTTGTCCACTTTTTGATGGGGTTGTTTGTTTTTTTCTTGTAAATTTGTTTGAGTTCTTTGTAGGTTCTAGATATTAGCCCTTTGTTAGATGAGTAGATTGCAAAAATTTTCTCCCATTCTGTAGGTTGCCTGTTCACTCTGATGGTAGTTTCTTTTGCTGTGCAGAAGCTCTTTAGTTTGATTAGATCCCGTTTGTCAATTTTCGCTTTTGCTGCTGTTGCTTTTGGTGTTTTAGACATGGAGTCCTTGCCCATGCCTATGTCCTGAATGGTATTACCTAGGTTTTCTTCTAGGGTTTTTATGGTATTAGGTCTAACATTTAAGTCTCTAATCCATCTTGAATTAATTTTCGTATAAGGAGTAAGGAAAGGATCCAGTTTCAACTTTCTACTTATGGCTAGCCAATTTTCCCAGCACCGTTTATTAAATAGGGAGTCCTTTCCCCATTTCTTGTTTCTCTCAGGTTTGTCAAAGATCAGATGGCTGTAGATGTGTGGTATTATTTCTGAGGACTCTGTTCTGTTCCATTGGTCTATATCTCTGTTTTGGTACCAGTACCATGCTGTTTTGGTTACTGTAGCCTTGTAGTATAGTTTGAAGTCAGGTAGCGTGATGCCTCCAAGCTTTGTTCTTTTGACTTAGAATTGTCTTGGCGATGAGGGCTCTTTTTTGGTTCCATATGAACTTTAACGCCGTTTTTTCCAATTCTGTGAAGAAACTCATTGGTAGCTTGATGGGGATGGCATTGAATCTATAAATAACCTTGGGCAGTATGGCCACTTTCACGATATTGATTCTTCCTATCCATGAGCATGGTATGTTCTTCCATTTGTTTGTGTCCTCTTTGATTTCACTGAGCAGTGGTTTGTAGTTCTCCTTGAAGAGGTCCTTTACATCCCTTGTAAGTTGGATTCCTAGGTATTTTATTCTCTTTGAAGCAATTGTGAATGGAAGTTCATTCCTGATTTGGCTCTCTGTTTGTCTGTTACTGGTGTATAAGAATGCTTGTGATTTTTGCACATTGATTTTGTACCCTGAGACTTTGCTGAAGTTGCTTATCAGCTTAAGGAGATTTTGGGCTGAGACAATGGGGTTTTCTAAATATACAATCATGTCATCTGCAAACAGGGACAATTTGACTTCTTTTCCTATCTGGATACCCTTGATTTCTTTCTCTTGCCTGATTGCCCTAGCCAGAACTTCCAACACTATGTTGAATAGGAGTGGTGAGAGAGGGCATCCCTGTCTTGTGCCAGTTTTCAAAGGGAATTTTTCCAGTTTTTGCCCATTCGGTATGATATTGGCTGTGGGTTTGTCATAAATAGCTCTTATTATTTTGAGGTACGTTCCATGAATAACGAATTTATTGAGCGTTTTTAGCATGAAGGGCTGTTGAATTTTGTCAAAAGCCTTTTCTGCATCTATTGAGATAATCATGTGGTTCTTGTCTTTGGTTCTGTTTATATGCTGGATTACGTTTATTGATTTGCGAATGTTGAACCAGCCTTGCATCCCAGGGATGAAGCCCACTTGATCATGGTGGATAAGCTTTTTGATGTGCTGCTGAATCCGTTTTGCCAGTATTTTATTGAGGATTTTTGCATCGATGTTCATCAGGGATATTGGTCTAAAATTTTCTTTTTTTGTTGTGTCTCTGCCAGGCTTTGGTATCAGGATGATGTTGGCCTCATAAAATGAGTTAGGGAGGATTCCCTCTTCTTCTATTGATTGGAATAGTTTCAGAAGGAATGGTACCAGCTCCTCCTTGTACCTCTGGTAGAATTCAGCTTTGAATCCATCTGGTCCTGGACTTTTTTTGGTTGGTAGGCTATTAATTATTGCTTCAATTTCAGAGCCTGCTATTGGTCTATTCAGGGATTCAACTTCTTCCTGGTTTAGTCTTGGAAGAGTGTAAGTGTCCAGGAAATTATCCATTTCTTCTAGATTTTCTAGTTGATTTGCGTAGAGGTGTTTATAGTATTCTCTGATGGTAGTTTGTATTTCTGTGGGGGTCGGTGGTGATATCCCCTTTATCATTTTTTATTGCATCTATTTGATTCTTCTCTCTTTTCTTCTTTATTAGTCTTGCTAGTGATCTGCCAATTTTGTTGATTTTTTTCAAAAAACCAACTCCTGGATTCGTTGATTTTTTGGAGGGTTTTTTGTGTTTCTATCTCCCTCAGTTCTGCTCTGATCTTAGTTATTTCTTGCCTTCTGCTAGCTTTTGAATGTGTTTGCTCTTGCTTCTCCAGCTCTTTTAATTGTGATGTTAGAGTGTCCATTTTAGATCTTTCCAGCTTTCTCTTGTGGGCATTTAGTGCTATAAATTTCCCTCTACACACTGCTTTAAATGTGTCCCAGGGATTCTGGTATGTTGTATCTTTGTTCTCATTGGTTTCAAAGAACATCTTTATTTCTGCCTTCATTTCGTTATGTACCCAGTAGTCATTCAGGAGCAGGTTGTTCAGTTTCCATGTAGTTGAGCGGTTTTGATTGAGTTTCTTAGTCCTGAGTTCTAGTTTGATTGCACTGTGGTCTGAGAGACAGTTTGTTATAATTTCTGTTCTTTTACATTTGCTAAGGAGTGCTTTACTTCCAATTATGTGGTCAATTTTGGAATAAGTGCGATGTGGTGCTGAGAAGAATGTATGTTCTGTTGATTTGGGGTGGAGAGTTCTATAGATGTCTATTAGGTCCGCTTGGTGCAAAGATGAGTTCAATTCCTGAATATCCTTGTGAACTTTCTGTCTCGTTGATCTGTCTAATGTTGACAGTGGAGTGTTGAAGTCTCCCATTATTATTGTATGGGAGTCTAAGTCTCTTTGTAAGTCTCTAAGGACTTGCTTTATGAATCTGAGTGCTCCTGTATTGGGTGCATATATATTTAGGATAGTTAGCTCTTCCTGTTGAATTGATCCCTTTACCATTATGTAATGGCCTTCTTTGTCTCTTTTGATCTTTGATGGTTTAAAGTCTATTTTATCAGAGACTAGGATTGCAACCCCTGCTTTTATTTGTTCTCCATTTGCTTGGTAGATCTTCCTCCATCCCTTTATTTTGAGCCCATGTATGTCTCTGCATGTGAGATGGGTCTCCTGAGTACAGCAGACTGATGGGTCTTGACTCTTTATCCAGTTTGCCAGTCTGTGTCTTTTAATTGGAGTATTTAGTCCATTAACATTTAAGGTTAGTATTGTTATGTGTGAACTTGATCCTGCCATTATGATATTAACTGGTTATTTTGCTCGTTAGTTGATGCAGTTTCTTCCTAGCCTCGATGGTCTTTACATTTTGGCATGTTTTTGCAATGGCTGGTATTGGTTGTTCTTTTCCATGTTTAGGGCTTCCTTCAGGGTCTCTTGTAAGGCAGGTCTGGTGGTGACAAAATCTCTAAGTATTTGCTTATCTGTAAAGGATTTTATTTCTCCTTCACTGATGAAACTTAGTTTGGCTGGATATGAAATTCTGGGTTTAAAATTCTTTTCTTTAAGAATGTTGAATATTGGCCCCCACTCTCTTCTGGCTTATAGAGTTTCTGCCAAGAGATCTGCTGTTAGTCTGATGGGCTTCCCTTTGTGGGTAACCCGACCTTTCTCTCTGGCTGCCCTTAAGATTTTTTCCTTCATTTCACCTTCGGTGAATCTGGCAATTATGTGTCTTGGAGTTGCTCTTCTCGAGGAGTATCTTTGTGGCGTTCTCTGTATTTCCTGAATTTGAATGTTGGCCTGCCCTACTAGGTTGGGGAAGTTCTCCTGGATGATATCCTGAAGAGTGTTTTCCAACTTGGTTCCATTTTCCCCCTCACTTTCAGGCACCCCAATCAGACGTAGATTTGGTCTTTTTACATAATCCCATACTTCTTGCAGACTTTGTTCATTTCTTTTTCTTCTTTTTTCTTTTGGTTTCTCTTCTTGCTTCATTTCATTCATTTGATCCTCAATCGCTGATACTCTTTCTTCCAGTTGATCGAGTCGGTTACTGAAGCTTGTGGATTTGTCACGTATTTCTCGTGTCATGGTTTTCATCTCTGTCATTTTGTTTATGACCTTCTCTGTATTAATTATTCTAGCTGTCAATTCTTCCACTCTTTTTTCAAGATTTTTAGTTTCTTTGCGCTGGGTACGTAATTCCTCCTTTAGCTCTGAGAAGTTTGATGGACTGAAGCCTTCTTCTCTCATCTCGTCAAAGTCATTCTCTGACCAGCTTTGATCCGTTGCTGGTGATGAGCTGCGCTCCTTTGCAGGGGGAGATGCGCTCTTATTTTTTGAATTTCCAGCTTTTCTGCCCTGCTTTTTCCCCATCTTTGTGGTTTTATCTGCCTCTGGTCTTTGATGATGGTGACGTACTGATGGGGTTTTCGTATAGGTGTTCTTCCTGTTTGATAGTTTTCCTTCTAATAGTCAGGACCCTCAGCTGTAGGTCTGTTGGAGATTGCTTGAGGTCCACTCCAGACCCTGTTTGCTTGGGTATCAGCAGCAGAGGTTGCAGAAGATAGAATATTGCTGAACAGCGAGTGTACCTGTCTGATTCTTACTTTGGGAGCTTCCTCTCGGGTGTACTCCACCCTGTGAGGTGTGGGGTGTCAGACTGCCCCTAGTGGGGGATGTCTCCCAGTTAGGCTACTCAGGGGTCAGGGACCCACTTGAGCAGGCAGTCTGTCCATTCTCAGGTCTCAACCTCAGTGTTGGGAGATCCACTGCTCTCTTCAAAGCTGTCAGACAGAGTCGTTTGTGTCTGCACGGGTGTCTGCTGCTTTTGTTGTTGTTGTTATTTAGCTGTGCCCTGTCCCCAGAGGTGGAGTCTACAGAGATAGGCAGGTCTCCTTGAGCTGCTGTGAGCTCCACCCAGTTCAAGCTTCCCAGGGGCTTTGTTTACCTCCTTAAGCCTCAGCAATGGTGGGCGCCCCTCCCCCAGCCTCGCTGCTGCCTTGCGGTTAGATCGCAGACTGCTGTGCTAGGAGTGAGGGAGGCTCTGTGGCCGTGGGACCCTCCTGGCCAGGTGTGGGTATAATCTCCTGGTGTGCCCGTTTGCTTAAAGCGCAGTATTGGGGTGGGAATTACCGATTTTCCAGGTGCTGTGTGTCTCAGTTCCCCTGGCTAGGAAAAGGGATTCTCTTCCCCCTTGGGCTTCCCAGGTGAGGCAATGCCTCGCCCTGCTTCAGCTCTCGCTGGTCGGGCTGCAGCAGCTGACCAGCACCGATTGTCCAGCACTCCCTAGTGAGATGACCCCAGTACCTCAGTTGAAAATGCAGAAATCACCGGTGTTCTGTGTCGCTCGCGCTGGGAATTGGAGACTGGAGCTGTTCCTATTCGGCCATCTTAAGTTATTCTCTGGATTATGAAGTTTTATCTTATTCTTCTTTTACCCCCCATACCTAATTGGAAGCTGTATCAATTTTAATTTCCTAGGTCAGCTGTAAGAAAGTAATACAATCTGGATGGTTCAGAACAATAGAAATTTATTTTCTTATAGTGCTGGGTGTTAGAAGTCTGAAATCAAGATGTCAGCAAGGCCATGCTTCCTCTAAGATCTATAGAGAAATCTTTCTTCTCCTCTTTCCAGCTTCTGGTGGCTTGTTGGCAGTCTTTGGTGTTCCCTGGTTTGCAGGTGCGTGACTCCAGTCTTGTCTGCACAGTGAGTTGGTAGCTGCTGGAGAGACGAAAGTACTAATTTAGAACTCTCACATCTGTACTGTTATAATCGTTAACTGATAACATCGAGACTTAGTCTGCTATCACTTACCTTATGGATTCCTGTATAAGAAACCCTGTTGTGTATTAAAAACTTCTGCTCAGCTTTTAAAAAATACTGGTGTTCTGGCCAAGTTCACTTAAGACGAGTTAAATTGGAATCTTGTTTGGCGTGACTCTGGGCATTGGCTTTTATTGAAAGTTCCCCGGGTGATTTCATCACTCAGCCAGGGTGCAGACCCATCGCGGGGAGACAATCTGGACAAATGTGTATTGAGTGCCAGCCGGGTGCAGCCAGCACTGCACCGGGCTTGGGAGGTGCTCCTGAGGAAGACCCATGGGGCAGCTGCCTTGCTTTTTTCCAGGAATGGGGTCATGTAACATTTACTGAGGATCTTACACCAGGGGCTCAGTTAATATTTGTTCATTGGTTGATTGAATCGCAGATCACTGGTAAGGGGTCTGGGATATGAGTGAAAGAAGTTTTGAATGAGAAGGAAATTGGAGAGTGCCAGCCAAATATTACATTAGGGGAACAGGACAGGAGATACTGCATCCTTAAAATGCAAACCTTGCTTTTGCCACTTTCTTTTGTGTGTGTTGTATATAATGCTTATCAACCTCTCCCCTCATAGACAACTTTTTCTTATTTCCTGTTTTTTTTAAAATAAATGTTTTAATTTTAGAGACAGGGTCTCACTATTTTGCCCAGGCTAGCCTTAAACTCCTGGTCTCAAGTGATCCTCCCTTCTTAGCCCCCCGAGCAGCTGGGACTACAAGGGCATGGCACTACACCTGGTTTCCTGCCCTCTTGAACTAAATATTTTTAAATCGACTTTTTCCTTTTTCATCTGATTACAAGCTACATATCTTAATTGTATTCTTTAGGGAATACCCTTAGTTTTAGAAATTAATAAACTTTTTACTTTAGAATAGTTATAGATGTATGGAGAAGTAAAAAAGATAGTACAAAGAGTTCACATATACCCCACACTCAGTTTCTGGTATTATTCACATCTTCCATCAGTATGATACATTTTTCACAATTAATGAGACAATAATGATACATTATTATTAGTTAACATCCATATTTATTCAGATTTCCTTAGATCTTTTCCTTTTGTCCATTATTTCCCCCATGATCCCATCTATGATATTACATGTATGGACTACACTTTTAAAAAGATGCATAAATCCACTTATTTCCCAGGAAAGTTTAACTTAATAGGTAGTTTCTATTTATATAAGATGAGACCATTAGCACACTCTAATTCCCCTTTGTTTTTCCATCTCAGCTTCTTGGCTCATTGTGTGTAAATTTTGGTTCCAACTTTAAGACAATGAGTTTATGATCTGGGCAGGGACCTTTGGTGAGAAATGGCAGTTCTTCTTGGTCTTCCTATGCTGAGGATGTGAGCGAAAACTACAGATCTATACCATGTTTTGACTATACCATTTGAAAAGTTTAGAAATTTGTGTTCTAAAATTGTAACATGTGATGCAAAACAACAACAACAACAAAATCGTCACACCTCCGTCACCCTAAAACAATGACAAGGGAAATTAGCTATGGGTGACAATAACTTGTCTTATCAATCGCAGCAGATCTCTCCTTACAATTGTCTCTTCTGAGAAGCATAAAGACAGAATCACCAGGAGATGCAGTAAATAACCCCCACAGAATTTAATTGTTTTTAAATTGCAATTATAACTGATTAAATGCTAAGATGTGAACAGCTGCGCAAGAATATTTAACAGATTTCTTGGCATCATCCCCACTTTGAATATTACTTTTAAAAGGCTAGCTATGGAAATAAGTAGTGAGTGGTTATTTTATGCTTTTCACATCAGAAACTGAAAAAACAACCTGAAAATTGGCAAAGAAAAGATTCTCTGTTTTTTTTTTTTTTTTTTTTAAGCCTCTCAAGTCAGTGGACAGCCGCAGCACTCAGCATAATTGGATAAATGTGGTCAGCAGGTCCTGCGAGATGAGATGAGATCAGTTCAAACTGCATGATAAGGGAGGTCTTTGTGGCAGATTCTTTCATCTAACATACATGTATTAACCTTCGACTGTGTACTCATCACTGTGTTAGAACTGGGGCCCCAGGGCAAAATAAATGATGACTTCTGCCTCAGAGGAGCTTGTAGTATGATGGGGGAGATGGACTGGTTCATCAGTGGCTTCAGCTTAATGCAGAGGATGGCAAACTGTGGCCTGAAGCCAGCCTCCTGCCAGTTTCTGTATGGCCCACGAGCTCAGAATGACTTTTGTGAAGAAGAAAGAGAACAAGAATGGGGGTGGGGTCTTTGGGCACTGCCTTTTTTGACATTTCTTTCCAAAGTGGAACCTCTATCTGGCCCTTTAGATGAAAGGCTAGGTTTTGTTTTGTTTTGTTTTTTCGTTTTTGTTTTTTTGTGTATGTGTTGTTTTTTTTCTTTTTTAAGACAGAGCCTGCCCCGTCACCCAGGCTGGAGTGCAGTGGCGTGATCTTGGCTCACTGCGCTTTCCACCTCCTGCCTTAGCCTCCCAAGTAGCTGGGATTACAGGCACCCACTACCACACCTGGCTATTTTTTTAATTTTTAGTAGAAACGAGGTTTCACCATGTTGGCCGCACTGGTTTTAAACTCCTGGGCTCCTGCCTTAGCCTCTCAAGTAGCTGGGATTCTTCTGCCTTAGCCTCCCAAGTAGCTGGGATTACAGGCACCCACCACCACACCTGGCTAATTTTTGTATTTTTAGTAGAGGTGAGGTTTCACCATGTTGGCCCCATTGGTTTTGAACCCCTGGGCTCAAGTGATCCACCTGCCTCGGCTTCCCAAAGTGCTGGGATTACAAGCGTGAGCCATGGTGCCCGGCCAAGACTAGTAGTATTTTATAAGTAAGAATTACAGCATATTCCTGAGGCTAGGACAGCAAAAGCTTTCTGTGGAAATTAGAGAAGTCACCCCCAGAAGAGGAGATACTATAGGAACAAACATTTAATGGCTTTTCCACTTGACATGCCTTCAAATACACAAATTTTCACGTCTTCCACCCCTGATTTGTATTGAATTTGTTCTTTCCGCTTTTCCCTATGAAACCTGGTGTCAACTGCTCTACTTGTCACTGCCCATTGATTGTGTTTCCTAATATGAAATCTACAAATGGAGCTTCAGAGGTCCTGAGAACCCCTTAAACTGACAGTAACAGATGCATATGTGCATTTTTTCTGGGAAGAGGGGTTCATAGCCTCCATCAGATTCTTTAAGTGGTCTGTCCTTTGAAAATGTTGAGAAACAGTTTTAAATTAGACTTCTCAGAATTAAAATCAGTGCTACTGATGGTGGGTTCTGACTAGAACAGATTCAAGCAGAGGCATTATGAGTTTCCTTCTGTTAGTCCAGGCCAAGTTTCCAATAGCTTCATCCTTTCACAGGATATTTAGAGAGAAACCCTTCTCAAACTACTGGATTGCGTGCTTGGACGATAAATGCAGTTGTGCTCTTGAGGGGACCTGGGATATCACAGGATATCTGCCTGGATGCTCAAGAGAGCAGAGTCTGAGAAAAAGATTAAGATGCTAACAGTTTATTCGGAAGACACAGCCAAGGGGTGAGAGTGAGGGAAAAGAGAAGTGAGACAGGGGCAGGTACAGTGAATGCACTGGGATACTTTATTGTGCTGACTGATGCCTTCCGGCAAGCCTGAAGAACCACATCTGTCTCTTCTGCAACTAATGCAGGAGGATCACAAGGAGGGGCCACATGTTGAAACAGCCCATAGAAGAGAGAAAGAGAGGTGGATATATCTGCCAGCCTCCCTCTCTTCTCGCTTTTAACATCAGCAAAATTTTGTCCCGTGAGCCGCTAATGCTACTTCACTTGAAGTTGGCATCCTCCACCCATCAGAGACTTCTCAGGAAGCTCCATGGTGTTGCATTCTGGTCAATGCAAAACAGAGTGGTGACCCAGTGGAAGAGAGGGTGCCAATCAAAAGAAAGAGAAATAAAGGCAATGCTTTAAGGAATCCAGGAAGGTGCACAAGGTTTGTTCCTTGTAGTAGGGGAGGCAGACCTCTGAAGAAACAGCAGGTGACAGTTGGGGGAAAGGAACTTCTGGGCAGAGGAAACATGTGGCCAGAGGTGAAAACTGGAGAGGATAAGTTATGCAAACTAGGGCAGGGAAGAAGACAGTTCTGCTGAGATGGCGTATTCATGCCTCCATCTGTATGTCCATCTGATATTCATTAAACCCCTTCTGTACCAATGATGATATGAGTGAACAAAAACAGACACGGTCCTATCCTCGCAGAGCTTAATATCCAGTGCAAGGGACAGATATTAATCATGTCATTATACAAGCACATGCAAAATTGCAATGATGTGGCATGCTCATGGGAGAATGAAGAATGGACTGTGCTGTGAACCTTTATTAGGTGGAGTTAATCTTGGTGAGAGAGGCCAGGTTCTCCAGGCTGAGTGGTGCATACACTGAGATAGAAAGGAAGACTAAGAGTTAAGAGCAAGTGAAAGGGAGGAAGGGGCACTGTCGAGGAGAGGGGGGAATGCCGTATCCAGAGGCTCTGCAGAAGGATGGAGCGTGGCAAATGTGAACCTCAGAAAGAAGGCCGTGTGGATGAGGGAGAATGGCAGTGGCAAGATGGGAGGTAGGCAGCAGGGCCGGGCCACACCAGGCTGTGTGAAAGGAGTTTGCATTTGTCTGAGGAGCAGTGGGAGCCTTTGGAGGCATTTTTGTAGGTAAGTATTAAAATCAGGTTAGGGGTCATTTGGAAAGCCCAGTAAAGAGAACCCCTAGATCTTAAAGACCCTCTCAGTTTAGACAGTCTTGGCTGAATTATGGCTGTTAGAGACCACTCCTCAGAGACTCCAAATATTAACAACCCCAAGGATGTGTGAAGGAAAAGCAACTCCAGGAAAATTCCGATAGTAACAAACAATAGGCATTGGAGACTTTAGGGCTGGTAGCTGTGGGATTAGAAGACCCTTGTGCTTACCTGCTGGAACATATTTCAGACACTGTAGAATCTTCTATAAATTATTTTTATCTTTTATTTCTTCACAACACTGTCAGGTAGGGCACAAGAAACTCGAGGTGCACACATGGAAAGTTCTGGAATTGCATCACAAATACGGGCACCCTCCTGAGGCCTCATCCCTCCAGTAGGATTGCTGGGGATGGTCAGATGAAGGGCTCCTCCCACACGGTCTGAGACTCCAGGGCAGAGAAGCAGAACCCCAGCTTCTCAGCGGTTCCCAGAGCATTGACTCAGATTCTCTTTGAGCCTTGCTTTGCCCAAGGCCCTGATGCCTACTCTGCTTCCAAGAGGTTTGGGGGTTGATATGTGGCCCCAGACTCTACATGTTCAAAAGAAAGCAAAAACAAAACAAAAAATGAAGCAGAAACCCCATGGTGAAGCAATTTGAGGAGGAAGAGCTATTATCAATCCAACTACGAAGTTACCTTAATTTGTGATAAACAGGGTAACCCAAGTCATTAATCCGGGGGAGGGTATTGCTGAAGGACAGGCTTTTCTGCCTCTTGAAAAGCTTTGAGAGGAATTTAAATGAATTCTCATCTGATAGGAATTTATTTATGTATTGTGACTACCTCTAGTCAGATCATACTGTGTGATGCTTTGAGGGTTTGTTTGTGTATGTGTGTGTGTGTGTGTGTGTGTGTGTGTGTGTTTTGGAGACAGGGTCTCTCCCTGTCACCCAGGCTAGAGTGCAATGGCACAGTCTCAGTTCACTGCAGCCTCCACCTTCCAGGTTGAAGTGATTCTCCCCCTGCAGCCTCCGGAGTATCTGGGATTACAGACGAGTGCCACCACGCCTGGCTAATTTTTGTATTTTTAGTACAGACAGGGTTTCACCATGTTGGCCAGGCTGGTCTCAAACTCCTAACCACAGGTGATCCACTCGTCTTGGCCTCCCAAAGTGCTGGGTTTACAGGCATGAGCCACCGTGCCCAGTCCTTGTATGATGCTTCGATGTGACTACAAGAAGCTTCAAGATTGAGTAGGGCAGGTTTGGCTGATTGACTGATTGCAAATTTATCCACATGGGCCTGTGTGTGTGTGTGTGTGTGTGTGTGTGTGTGTGTGTGTGTGGTGTTTTGAGTGTGTGTGTGTATAGTCAGAAATGATGGTAGTCATGTTTCTGAACTATGGGTAGTTTCCATTCTTCTTCTGTTTTCAGGATATTCAAGATGGCTAATGGAGCAAATCTCTCTTGACCCATTTTGCCTGTCAGTTCAGTACACAATCCGGCAAAGGAAGTATCTCTATGCAATATCGCAGTGCCTCCCGTTCTCTGGAATGCCCTGCATTTTCCTTTCTGAATTGAGCAGCTGCATGTCAAAATTGATTTAACATGTCAAATCTTGGATATTTCTTCTAAAAGCTTTTAGGTGAACCCTTGCTTAGTAATTCTAAACTGTGTTACATCTTTCCAAGGAAAAGAAATGCAGGACTTCACAGTTGGATTTGGACAAATTGGAGGCTTTTAGGAAAGAGTCATAAAAGTGATTAAGGGCTGGAGGGAGTGACTGAAAAGAGATTAAAGGAGTGAAATTCGGACCTTTGCCAAACTACAGATGTGGGGCGAGCAGAGGGCAAAACACTTAGAAGATGATAAAATGTTGGGGAAGGAAGAGGGGCTGTTTCAAGGCTCTTAATCTCTTTTTGGGTCATGGACCTTTTGTAAATTCATTGTAGCTCTGAACCATCTCCTTAGAGGGATGTCCAGGCTCATACGTTTTTGGCCTATCTCTTTTCTCACTCTAGTTTCCAGACATGTGGTGTTATCATGTAAGTCAGAAATGGCCAGCCCTTTTGTTATTTCAATAGAGGCTAGAAATATAGACTTTAGTGTGAATGTCTCCATTTTAAAAAACTGTGTTAGCCAAACTAAACACCTCTCTGGGCCATTGTACCCTCTAGATTGCCAGTTTGCCTCCTCTTGTTTAGAGCAGTGCTGAGGAAGCCTGGATGCAATGGCTCACAGGTGTGACAAGAGCCCTTGGCTGACCTGAAAAGAGTAGGATTATGGGACAGTGGATGAACATGTGTTTTACAGACTTCTACAACCTGCAGTCTTATTGAGCAACACCAAATCAAATATGTAATTAGAAATGATGCTAAGTGCTGTGAAGAGGTGGTGAGTGCTGTGTATGAGGGAGAGTACCCAGGGAACTAACCAAAGCAGAAGAGGGCGTGGAAAGACCTTTAAGAAAGTAGCTAAACTGAAACCTGAAGGATACATTGACAAGGGGTGGGGGGAGGAAGAACATTCCAGGCATTTGGTGTTACACAAGAATGACCAGAGGTCTATGAGGTTGATGAAAAAGTAATGGCAGTTTTCACCATTAAAAGTAATGGCAAAATTGCAATTACTTTTGCACCAACCTAATAGAAGGAACTTGAATTATGTGTCTTCACATGTTATTTTCTTCATTTATAGGTAAAAAACAAAGCCCAAACCAAGAAACTAAGCTCTCTAGAAAGTTTTACAAGAGTTAATTTTGTGTGTGATTTTTATATTCTATTTTTCTTTCATTCATAGTTTATTGAGCATAAATTAGTCTCCTGCTATACTCAAATCCTACACACACACACACACACACACACACACACACACACCCCATGTCCTGTCTGCATAGTAATTGCTGGCCCTATTAATCTTAGTTGATTTTTCAAACATTCAACTTACATTTTTAAAATAACTACTGAATGCAAATTCCTGTAGAAGGTACAAAGGAAGTACCTGCCTTTGAGGAATTCATATTCCAAGCAGCCAGGGAAGACTTCTGTACAAAGAACAAGAATGTATCACATGCACCATAATGTGGGTTCCTTGATTAAATTCTTTTCTCACCCTCCCTAACCCCCTGCTTCATTCCCTATGTATAACCAACCTCCCCTACTTCTAATTGTAAAAGAACATCTTCAACTTTCCTTCATATTGTCTACCCTCAGAAAGTATCCATGAATCAATCCTTCCCCTTTCTTTATCTCCGTGCAACCTCTAAAGGGCATATAATAGAAGCCTTGTGATCCACATCCTTTAGTCCTGCTCTGTGGAGACCACCTTCCTTTATTGTTGTAGCTGTTTCTTTTGGTATTGACCTCTGCATTTGTCTTATCAGTTTTGGATGTTATCTATCACCTTTTGTTATATCAAAAGGCTCTAGTTAAATTAGTGGTAACAATTGACATTATTATAATTCTGCAGTTTTGTCACTGCTTACCCAACATGTACTGTGATCACCTACTCTCTTTCTTGTACATCTTCTCACTTTACCTAGAGATTATTATTGACTGAGTATATGTAAACATCATTGCTATAAGCGGCTAGGAGCCCTGACTTCTCTTGCGTTAATGTGGATGGGTTGCTCTGTATGATTGGTGTGGAGCTGTTGTATTGCTGTTTCCCTTTGTGGTGGTTCTTTGTTACGATATTCTTGTTTTCTGAATCCATCATCCTCTTTATTTGCTTACTCTTTTGTTTTGCTGGTACACACCCCCTGATTTCTTCCTAGGCATCTTTTAATAGGAGGTCAAATTCTTGACCCCTTGCATATCTAAAAGTATCTTTAATTCTGTATCAGAAAAATTATCTCTCAAGTTTAAGGGTTGAACAAAGAGTGAAATAGTTTGTTGTTTGTTTGTTTTAAGATTTTGTAGTTACTTTCCATGCTTTTCTATATATGTGGCTATGGAAAAGTCTGATGTCATTTTGGTTTGTGATCATTTATTTGTAATTTTTTCCCCTTCTTCTCCAGAAACTTTTGAAATTTTCTCTGGTTCTGAAATTTTACAATAACGTACATGTATTTTTTTCATTCATTTTGCTGGGCCTTCTCTGAGCCCTTTCAAACTGGAGACTCATGTATTTTAGTAGTAGAAAATTAAAAATATATATTTATTTGATTATTTCTTAGCTTATATTTTTCTTCCCTTTGGTTGTTTCTAGAATTTGTTTGGCTCATGTACTGATCTTCTGTGCCTTTATCATTTCCCTTCACAAATGTTTCTACTTTCTGAAAGATTTCTTTGACATCATCTTTAACCCTTCTACTGATTTTTTAAAAATTTCTAACTTCTTTTTACTTCTAAGAGTCCTACCCTATTCTCATTATTCCTTTTACAAAGAAATATTGCATCTATAAAACAATAACCAGATGATATTTTTATCTTTTGAGAAAAAAATACATAGTTTTCATATGCCTTATTGTCTCTGAGGTCCATGTATTATTTGTTATTTTTGTACCCACTTTTTCATGTGGGAGGTTTACCTCCAATGTCTGGTGATCTTGGGCTGTCTTTAAGCTGAAAGTTCAGTATCAATAGGTGGGGCTCTCCTGTAGGCACTGTATGGTAGGTATGTATGGTGTCCTCTGGGGCCCTGTAGTTTCTCCAGAGAATTCTCCAGTCTCCTGGAGGAGGGAGGCCAGGTAGGAAGGAGGACACAGGGAGAAGGCTGTGTTTCTGCAGCTGTATAGGTGCGGGGTCCTTCAGTATTCAGACTGTGGCTGAATCTCCCAGTTCTCAGTGTCATACTTTATCCACTGCTTCATTTTACCTGACGCTTTCAAGTCCAGAGAACCTTCTACTTAAAGTTTTCCAAAGGAGAAAGCTCCTTTAGTCTTCTGTAGGATCAGTGCCATGCCATATAGGGCTCAGGAGATGCTCTGGAGGTCTAAGTTGTTCTGTCTACTTTTTAAAAATCACCTTGTTTTCAACCTAAGATTCACCCCTGCCTTCTTGCCAATGGATGTCCTTAGGTGCCAAACTCCTAGGGATTCTATAGAATAAGTTAGCTTGCTTCTTGGTGTCTTGTTAGCAAGCTGTTGGAGAATGGAGACGTGTTGTATTGTTATTTGTACTTTTCTGTATATATTAAGCAATTTGGAAACTCTCCAGGTGATTCTGATGCACATCCCAGCTTGGTTTCTGCGATGCTGTGTAAATGGTCATCTGAAAATGCAGATGTGGCTACATCACACCTGTGCTCCAAAGCCTTCTGTGGCTCCCATCTCCTGTAGACTAAATTTCAAATTCCTTATTGTGGTATTCCAGATGCTGGCCTCACTTTCTAGCCTTGCCTTCTACTACTCACCATTCTGTGCTTTTTGCAGATGCTTTTGGTTCTATATTTAACTCTTTTCCCTCACTCTCTGACATTTGCTCATCAATATATTGTTTCTCCTTCAAGACCTATTTTAAGTTCTACCTCCTTCATAAAACTCCTTTCTTTTGAAAAGCTTTCTTTTCTGTGCTCCCTACATAATTTCATTTATATTTCTTTTATGATACTTAGAATATTATGGTATAGGTCATTGTTACTCACTTTTATGCTTATCGCATTCTCCCTGGTCCCCAAATGCAAGCTTCTTAAAGGCAAGGACTGTATTATTCACCCGTTCTATATATCTTTTACTGATCAAATATTTATGAGTGCATGTCATATGCAAGGCCCTGTGCTAGATCATGGGGTATGTAAGTAACTAAAGCGGAGTTATATTACCCAGGGTCCTGGTTACCCCAGAAAGGGGCTCTTTCCTATTCATTTTCATGAAGCCAACACACAAAACCAAAAGTGAGTGTCAGGCACCACAGGCTTTAGTCAATGGCTATGGAATTGGACAAGTTGGAGTGTAGCTCACAAATCAACTTCTTGATTCCTACGAACTGGAAGTTACAGATATGGGGCATCCTTAATGAAGGGGCTGGGCATTAAGAACAGTAGGAGGCATATTCATGCTTTTTTCTTCGAAAGGGATAAAGATTTTCTAGGAATCAAAGAGTTTCCTTTATTTTGTCCTTTTTTCGTCTCATCCAGTCATTGTCATTGTGATTGTCAACCGTCTTAGCACTAGTGGGAGTGTCATTCGGTATGGAAATTGAATTATAATGAAGCTAGAGGTTCTTCAGAGGTTGAGTAAGCTGCCTAAGAAGGAACTTCTGACCACAGACATCCTGTTTCCTAAAAATAAGCAGGGTTAAAGCTCAGTAGGCATTTACATAAACATTGGGCAAGAAAAGTGGGGTAGGGGTCCAGCTAAGTCACCTAGGCATTGCAGTGGGTAACAGTTCCATCTATATTCTGCCATGAGACTTATGGCAAGTGCTCTAAGGAAGCACTAAGTCCCCTAATGGAGCAGTAAATACCCTAAGGGAGGAGAAAACAAGAATCCCTCATCTGTCAAGCATGCTGTTAAATTTTAAAAGGAGGAATCCAGTGTGGATGATAAAAGCTGAACAGGGTCTTTTAGATGAGTTGTTTTGAGCTGGGCTTTTCTGTGTAAGATATTAACAAGGAACACGGGTTGAGATAGGGGCTTCTTGAATCAATGAATAAATCCCAGGCAGAGTCCTCCGAGACTTGGAGGACTTGTCCTCTATTTAAGGACAGCCAGTCATCTGTTTTGACCAGGGCTTGGACCAAATGGAGGACAGCAGTGGAAAATAAGCTTGTGAGAGGGGTTTGGGACCCATTCTAGTGGGCCTGGGTGCTTGGTTATAAATAGATTGGGTTTTATTTGGTTCAATGCCACTGAAAGCTTTTGGACAGTGTCATGGGATGGTCGGGATCTGTTTAAGGCAATAGTATGTGGTATGATCAGTAAAGGAAATTGGGAGAATAGTTAAGAAGTCTTAGCCGGATGCGGTGGCTCATGTCTGTAATCCCAGCACTTTGGGAGGCTGAGGAAGGCAGATCATGAGGTCGGGAGATCGAGACCATCCTGGCCAACATGGTGAAACACCGTCTCTAGTAAAATATAAAAAAATTAGCCAGGTGTGATGGTGCGTTCCTATAGTCCCAGCTACTTGGGAGGCTGAGGCAGGGGAACTGCTCGAACCTGGGAGGCGGAGATTGCAGTGAGCCGAGATCGTGCCACTGCACTCCAGCCTGGCGACAGAGTGAGATTCTGTGACAAAAAGGAAAAAAAAAAAAAAAAAAAAGTCTTGACCTGGTCTAAGACAGGTGATCCCAGCTGGGGCCAGGGTGATTGTGATGGCAGGCATGGAAAAGAGAGGACAGGCGTGATCACTTTTGCAGGGCACAGCTGATTCAGTTGTCCTTCATTACTGTGGATTATGGAATTTATTGGCATTGGGGAGCAACAAGGTGAGAGCCCTTGAAGATGACTCAAGAATTCAGCCTGGCTCCTGACTAGGAGGATGGTGATTCTAATAATATGAAGAGAATGGGTAAGAAGATGGAGTTTTGTGGTAAAGATGATGTCTTCTCGTTTTGAATATTATAATGGATTTGTATCTCCTCTCCCCGCGGCCCCCCCGCCCCCCGCAAAAAAAATCCAAGTCCCAACCTCTGGTATGTTTGCAGATGTGATTAAGAATCTCAGGATGAGCTCATCCTGGATTGAGTATGGACCCTAGGTCCAATGACTGGTGTCCTTTTAAGAGAAATGAGGGGACACACAGACCCAAGGGGAAGGACATGTGAAGAAAAGGCAGAGATTGGAGTTATGTAGCCGAAGCATGGCAACGATTGTTAGAACTACCAGAAACTAGGAGGAGAGAGGGCTGGAACACATCTTCCTCTGAGCCTCCAGAATGAACCAACCCTGCTAGCATCTTTGACTATGGCCTTCTGGCCCTTCAGAAATGTAAGAATCGATTTCTGTTGTTTTAAGCTACCATTTTTTTTTTTTTTTTTTTGGTAATTTGTTATAGCAGACCTAGGAAACTAATTCAGATTATGTTCAGATTTAAACATAGAGCACAAGCATTTACCAACCAGCTCCTCCTAAACTTTGTTATTTTATGTGATCCACTGAAAAGATAGATATTCATTGAGAAGATCCTGTTGCTGATGTTAGCAACATTTGGTGATGTGGATGGGGTGGGGTGGGGAGAGTGGCGGAGTGATGTTATTCAAAAATGATGCAGGTACAGTAGATTTGCTTCCCTACAGGAAAAACTATTTCAACAGCAAGAAGCAATCAGTAATTGAGCATTTATTGAGTTTCTATTTTGTGTCCAGTGCTATATGCTAGGTACTGAAAGAGATACAAGTTAATACAATTCCATATGGACTTCCCAAATACTCACAATCCAACAATTGAAACAAAACCATTTAGCAAAGCTAATACATAACCAATTGGTAAGGGAAATAAGGAATATTGAACTGCATATGGAAGCTTTGTTTCTTTTTTATTAATTGGATACTTGATTTTTTTAAAAAAAATCTACCATCGAGTTTGAGATTCTGTTACAAAGTCACTCAGTGTCAAGGGTATGTTTCTTGATCCCTTAAAGTAAAATTACCTCTTGGTTTGAGGCATGATGCATGCTGAATTACCACAGGAGCCCTGAAACTTGCAGGCTGAAAAATCATCCTTTTGCTTCTCACTTCCTTACTAGGAAAATGCTCTGCAGCCTGCAGAATCAGCAGCCGGCAGAAGCACAATCACCCTCTGGTCATGGGAACTGAATGCATTCATGGACTGTCTTATCTAAATGGTTTGACAAGTTCTCTATTCACCTGGCTAATTGCATCAGGCCCTCTCCTTTTCCTTCCACTGCTGCAACTTGGCAGATACAAGTGTCAGTATTGCCCTGCGGCTGCAATGTGCCCTGGATGAGAACTCCCAGCCCATCACTACAGCCTGGAGAGAACCAAGGGCCTTGTTTGCTGCCCCAGGGAGTGCTGGAGGGCATTACTTCTAATAACAAAGGAAATTTTGTATTCATTTGTGGATACTTCTGGGTAAAACTGCGCTCAGCTTGTATCGGCTTTGTCTGGAGGCTGGGGAGCAAGACCAGGGAGTGTAATGGATCTAGGACATGAGGACAGGTTAAGTGATCCCTCATTCTACCACTGTCACTGTGACTTGCCTCCCAGCAGTCCATTTTATTTTATTCCCCCTCTGAATACACTGCAATCTCCTTTGAGCCATAGGATTGGGAGTCGGACCTAATGCCCACCTATGCTATAGGTCAAACATTGTCTGTGGAGGCTGTAGAAATTAACTTTGGTGTTCTTGGCTCCCAGCACTGACAAAGGACATCAATCACTTCTCCTGTGTAAACTCTTCCAGTGAAGGAAAAAGTGATTACTTATGAATCAAGCCTTGAGGCAACTGGGAGTCTTTTTGTTGCTGATAGTGTCTTACTCTGGACTTGCTTCTGTAATGTGCAAGGATTTTTGCCCCTACTCTTCCTTTTCTTTTCAGAAAGAGAGGAAACTATGATTGGTTAAGGCATCTGAGCCAGCCCTGGGTGTCAAGGTAAGAGAAGTGAGGATACAATTTTTGAAAACAGCATCCCACAGATGCTGTTTGCAGTGGAACCTCTAGTCAGCACAGAGCATTTGAGAAGGGTGCGGAACAGTCCCATGCTATGGAGATCAGAGGGCGTGGAGAAGGCAGTGTTCTCCTGTTTCGGAGTCGGGATCTTCACGATGTTTATGAGGTGTTCCTGTTTGTCACTTTCTTTGGATTTAGAGATTACCCTGCTTGGGGATAAGGGAATGAATGACAGTGAGGTCCTTGAGTAGGACACAGAGTGTCCCTGTGACCTTTCCAGACTTTTCCCTGGGAATCCTGGCAATCGGAGGGGAAAGAGAAAGGAAGGTGTATTAGCTCAGGCTTCCACAACAAAGCACCACAGATGATGTGGCTTAAATAAGAGAAATTTATTTTCTCATACTTCTGGAAGCTGAAAGTTCAAAATCAAGGTGTCAAGTCAGCAAGGTTGGGTCTTTCTGAGGCCTGTCTCCACAGCCTGTGGCTGGTCTTCTCCCTCTGTCTTCATATTTTCTTCCATCAGTAGGTCTGTGTCCCTATTTCTATTGGACACCTATTGGATTAGATTAGGGCCCACCCATACGACCTCATTTTAAATTAATTACCTCTTAAAACTCTCCAAATACAGTCACATTCTGAGGTGCTGGGGATTAGGACTTCAACATATTAATCTGGTGTGGTAGGGTCGGGGTACGCAATTCAGCCCACAATAGAAGGGAATTGTCATTCTACAAGTTCAAGTTCAATTTCATAACTGATAAACGTTGATTGCCTTATTGGGGTTCTTACCTTTGAGAATTGGATTCAGGCCAATGGGACTTTTTTTGGGAGGAGTAGGGGTGTGGTTGTACATCAAAAAGGCCTGAATTAACTTAATTACACTTGGAGGGTAGGAATGGTATTTACAGTTAAAAGTTTAGCGCTCAAATTGTGCATCTCATCTATCCAGAATACGTATTACTGATGTCCTGAGATGGAGTAAGTAATTACTTGGTACAGAGAGCTGAGTGCCTTTTTCATTCAGGGGCTCCTGATTAGGCTAACTTGAGATCCTTTGTATTAGCATCCTAGTTTCAGCCTGTTGGGGTCCAGCTTCTGCAGCCTATGGGAACGTCTCCTGTTTTAGAGGCAAAGGACTGCTTATATACTAAAAAGAACAATCTTAACCGTATTCATTTTGTCTTTAAAAAAAAAAAAAAAGAAACAAAACAAACAAACAAAAAAAACCTGTTGCTCTAGAAGTCAGTCTTTAAAAACACACAGGAGGAATTCCAGACTTAATTCTCTATAATTTTCTACGACAGCTTTTGTTGTTTAAATGGCATGTTCCCAACTACCTGAACACAAAAGTAGTGAATGAACTTAAACTCAGCCAAGTGCTAACAATCTGAGATGACAGCAGATCCTCCCAGCTGAGAAGTTTATGCTGAACAAAGTGGCCTGAATCCTTTATGGCTATTGATTTTGCTTGCAATTCCCTTGCCAGTGTGCAAAAATGGTTGTTTTTTGTCGAATTCCTCTGGACATCTTTTGATGACTCACACTGTGCCAGTTTTGTGAACTCAGGTGTGCATTGACATGCCTGCTTCATGCCATCGGCTCTTCTATACACGTTGAAAGTGAAGACCAGCAGTAGAGCCTCTCTTCTTTTCTTTCAACTATTAGATTCTCTTGCTGAGAGCTGTGTTCTTCTGAGGACCCATGTTTGCACATAGAAGACTGGTTACCTTATTTGTATACGCTAGAAGTGAAAAACTTTTGGATGATATTTTACCTGCAGGGATAGAAACCAATGCTTCAGGTTACTGCAGTATCTGACTTCTTGACATCAGCTTTTTGACAGAAGCTCATTATCACTGGGTAGGGGGTCAGAAATGACACATTCTAAGCTTTAGGCACATGGTATGAAGAGTTAGACATAGCAGGGGATATTGTAGTTTCGCTTCAGCTTTAAATATGAAGAACATTAATTAAGATTGGGGTGGGGAGATTTACCAAACCCTTAGGGAAGAAAAACTATTTAACAGACTTTTGTTTTCTTGCTGCTACTACTGATTCTGAAACTAGGATTTGTATGATTAACTGGTTTCTTGTGGAGTAGCTCTTCTACCTCTTATATGCAGTTCTTAAGAATATAGTTAATATTTTAAAAAGGCTTTTCATAATGTAAGTACTCTATAGTTACTTGGTGAATTAACTACATAAAAATTGATTCCAGGGTAAACAAAATGTGGTATACTTACAATGGAATATTATTCAGCCCTGAAAAGGAATGATATTCTGATACATACTACCAGATGGATGAAAGTTGAAAACAATGTGTTAAGTAAAATAAGCCAGACACAAGAAAGGACAAATACTGTATGATTCCGTTTATATGACGTACCTAAAATAGACAAACTAGAAGAGACAGAAGGTAGAATAGAGGTTACCAGGGGCTGGGGGTAGATGAAATGGGGAATTAGTGTTTAATGGGTACAAGTTTCTGTTTGAGATGATGAAAAAGTTATAGGAGTGGATAATGGTGATGGTTATACAACATTGTGAATGTACTGAATGCCACTGAATTAGACACTTTAAAAATGGCTAAAATGGTAAACTTTTTATTATGCTTGTTTTACCATAATAAAAAGTTTTAAAACATTGATTCCAATGCAGAAAGCATATTTCAGACTTATATGCATACAAACATATACAATTTAAACTTTTCATTCCTTAGACATGTATTACTTGAGCTTAAAAACCTGCCTGAGGGCAGTTTTTCTATGGATTTGCCACTAATCAGCAATAGAGAAAACTTCTCCAGGCTGTTACCAGGACTGTAGTCTCAGACAGTTATAGCCCAATTCCTACCCAACTTTTTATTGGAAGAAATAATAACATTTATGGAAAATATCTCGAAGGATATGGAGTTCATTAGTATTTTCAGAAATTCTAACTTTTATCCCTGGATCAAGCCAGATAATCAGATTTTTATGTGTTTTTTTTCCTTGCCAGATCACTTTAGTGAGTTGTACTTTGGTGTCATATTTCATGTTGTGGGATGCAGTAAGAAGACATTATAGGAGACCCCCTAATGTGTATACTTAGAGACATTGTTAATTAATTACTCTCCTCTTCCTCCCCAAATGTGGATGATAAAGGATCCTTTAAGAATTTGCCTGAGGTAGTGACATCTTGGAAGACATTTCTCAATGACATGAAGCTAACACTCTTGAGGAGTATGTGTATGGTGTTTTATATTTTGTTCAGTGTGACCATAGTGTGTCTATTTTCTTCTTTGCTTTGGCTACTAGCATGCTCAGAGCCTAATTTATGAACCACATCTAGTAATAATTTAGCACCTTACAACATACATTTCTGTGGACTTTTTCTCGTGTTCTTATAGCCTCTTTTTATGTTTTCTTCTCTACATAGTATATATGTTTTGTAAATGAACTCATTCTTTTTTGAAATTAGATGGCATACTAGTACTAATTAGGGTTCTTCAGAGAACCCTGACCAAGAGAGTCTGTGTGTGTGTGTAGAAAGAGAGAGAGTAGGGGCAAGGGGATTTATTTTAAGGAATTTTCACATACAATTCTGGGGCTTGGCAAGTCTGAGATTCATACGGCAGGCTACCAGGTTGGAGATCCAAGGAAGAGTTACTGTTGCAATCTTGAGTCCAAAGAGAGGCTGGAGGCAAAATTTCTTCTTGGGAGTCCTCAGTCTTTTGAAGCCTCAACTGATCAAGTGAGGCCCACTCACATTATGAAAGATAATCTGCTTTATTCAAGATCAGCTGATTTAAATGCTAATCACATCTAAAAAATATCTTCTTGGCAGCATGGACTGATGTCTGACCAAACAGAGGAGCACCATAGCCTTGCCAAGTTGGTGCATAAAATTAATTATCACAGTAGCCAGGTGTGGTGGTACATGCCTGAAGTCCCAACTACTCAAGAGGCTAAGGTGGGAGGATCACTTGAGCCTAGGAATTTGAGGCTACGGTGAGCTGTGATCATACCATTATATTCTAGCCTGGGCCAGAGTGAGATCCCATCTCTTACAAAAAAAAGGTATAAATATTTAATAGAATTTTCTTAAAATTGGGCATAAGTTTTGTCTTTTATATTTGCTCATTTGAATGCATATAGGGAAACATTCCAGTTCCCTCCCACCTCCTCATCTGGGTTCAAGACTTATGTTGTCATTATTTCATCAGCTGGTAGGGCTGTCTTCCAAACCAGGTTAAATGGCACAGAGTCTTCATTGTGGATATGTTGAATGTGTGAATGCTCCGGCCTGCCAAATACCCTGATATATGCTGGTGTTATAGAGAGTTCTGCCAGCTCTTTGGTAAACAACCATTTTTGTGGAGGGATGTGATGAGGTGTATGATTTCACCAATTATTACCATTCTTAATTAGATGGGGCCCAGGTGTGTGTTAATAAAACACTAGCTCACACTCTCTGTAATGTTAACGGCCCCACCTTGACTTGATTCCAGGGATTTCATGCATTTGATATTGTTCAATTGACTGTATTGCTGTTCTATTCTGAAACGTCTCCAAACATCCAGAAACCTGCCTTTTGTTAGAAAACATTCCAGTTGTTCAAGAACGTTACTCATCGTCAGCAGTGGCTCTTACCTTATCTTTTTTATCTCTGGTAGGCTGATTACTCTGAGTGCAAACCTTTTCACTGTACCAGAGAGGAGCCTGACAACCGCGTTCTCTTTCTCAAGGTAAGAATGGCAGCTGTTACAACAGCCCTCGGCTTTTCATTTGAGAGCTCTGGTTAGGTTGTTGGGAATGGACTCCTAAAAGTCCTGGGATCGTGTCTTTTTCCCATCTCCTTGGCAGTTTGCCCGGTTTCCCATCCTAAGCCCTCACTGCTCACTGTGATCCTGCGGTTTGGAAGCCTGGCTTGAGCTTAAGTTACAATTCTGGTGAACCAGAAAGGGGAGTCCCCATGCTCAGCAAATGGTTAGTAGATCAAAGACTTCTCTGCTTACCACAGAAGCTAATTTGGTCAATTGAAAGAGAACTTCCTCAGAGTAATCTTCTCAGTGGTGGATGGGGGTGCGTCGGGGATGTGGAGCAGTGTTCAAAAGTGTCTGCATTAAATGAAAGACATTGCTGAATACACTTAGAACACATGTGCACTAATTATTGAGCATTTGTAGTTATAGGACCTTTACATGTTAAGCCTTAGAAAATATTTACTGATCTAAAACAGGACAAGAGTGTTACTCCAACAAAGAAGAGAGACAGGATAGATGGACGTGGGAACATTGAAAGTTATGTGTTTAATTGATGATTGCTTTTTACTTGATGCATTTTGCCTTTTGGTTTTAAATGTGGTGCTTACTGCACAGGCTGACCAGGTTAGTGTGTCAGGCCTGACTCCATTTTTTTAGGTGAAGATATCAAATCAGAGGTCTGGTTTTTCTGAGGGCAGGTGGCAAATGCCAAGGACTGCCTGTGTGAGGCTTCGGGGACTGGACCTGGTTGTCTCAGTGGTCTTCTTGGCTATCAAGACTGTCAACTACAAGCCAAGAGGACTTCTGCCTGTCAAACAGGCCTCCCACTTTGCATCTGATGGCTGGAAGAGAGGGAGGAAGCATGCAAAGGAAATCATGTAAGATTATGTGCTGATCTGGCCAGGGCCATGTTTATGTTCCTGTTTCTTGCCTAAAGAGCAGATTGAATTGTTAGCCCCTGTGTTTGTTAATTATAATTATATGTTTCAAGTACAAAGCAGCATTCTGTAAAATATCTACTAAGATGCCTTTCTAAATGGATAACATTTTATGACCCTAATAAGGTCCAAGGCAACAAGCAGGAATTTGTATATTATCATCACTCTTTTCCCCAGGGCATATTGGGTGGTATGTGAGCTGTAACTGCAACTTAAGAAGCTGCTAGTAAGAAACCCAAAGGACATGAAGATCAGAGGAATGACGGTCTAGTCATAAGACATATGGGAACATTGGGTCATTTTCCAAAGCAAGGAAAGGTAATTCATTGTTAGTTACAGTGTTAAACAGTGGCAGGATCATCATCATCATCATCACCACTGTGGTGATAAGATGTAACTCTATTATTAACCATCTCTATCACCACCATCACTGCAGGTAACATTTATTCATTCTTACTGTCTACCAGGCAACACCCTAAGCATTTTGTATGCATTCTGTCACTCAATCTGCACAGCATTCCTGTAAGGAAGGGTCTATTAATATCCACCTTTTACAGTTGAGGAAACTGAGGCTTACCTAAAAGATTAGTAAGTTGCCCAAAGTTAGACAATCAACCCAAAAAGTGGCAGAACTGGGATGTAAGCAATTAAACAGCACCGAATGGGGCCAACCAACACGGAGTATTTACGACTAGGCTTTACTCGATGTCCTCACTCGCCCCTGCTCACATTCCCTTTTGCCCCGACCACCACCTACTATTGACACTCTAGCTATCTCTTCTGCATGAAGGTAGCCAACAAATTCAAGAGCATTTTAGTAGTTCAAGATCGTTAAAGCATATTTGGCCTATGGAGAACAGCAGAAAGAATTAAGAGTAAAAATCACTCAGTTTTAAAAGGTGCCACTTGTAGTCATGAACACTTTAGTGCATTTTGCTGTTGTTTTCCCCTTTGTATTGACTTTCTTCACATAGTCTCTGTGTACTTAAGTTTTGAACTTTAAATGTAACACAAGTCGTTTCTTGTACTTTTGCCTATTTTAATGGCTGCTGAGTACTCTATTAAATGTGTGTGGTTAGAGAGCCTTAAGTCTACACCACAGGAAGTTATATCTTTGACTTGCTCCTACATGATAAGTGTGGAGCTTCTGCTCACCATATATGATAGTTAATTTCTGTTTTCTGGGCAACTGGGTTGGAATTGTGGGGTGCCTGTATCCCCTCACATTGTAAATACCTTGCGTCTTGAGAGGGGTCTCTGTGGGTGGGGCAGGAGTCCTGCTTGCCTGGAGCCCAGATTCAGCTCTGTGCCAAAGCTAGCTGCAAGTTCTTGGGTAAGTTACTTTATTTTATGGCATCTTCATCTGTGAACATCTCATCAGCTCTGTGATTCCACACAGTCAGGAGTTTTCTGAACTCTCTTGATTCATAACCTGAGGAGTTTCAATAGATGCAGCAATTTTGGTTGGGCTGAGTGGAGTTACTCTGAGATGCTTTAAACAGGGAATTTTGTTTTTCAAGATGATGAGACCTGTAAGCTCTTGGAAGGAGAGGTGTCTTACTTTTATATAATTCTTACCATTCTCACTTCTGCACCCTCAACAAACTTTTTCCTCCATGCTGACATGCCCACAAAATAGTACAAGGTATGAAATCAACAAACAGATGAATAAACAAGTAATGCACAGACAAAGGCTACCGGGCTTGTGTAAGAACCTTTAGCACCATGGCTGTCCAGCTTATCAAATAATTGAGTAAGACTGTTTTCATTTCAATGTGGTAGCTTTGTTTATAACAAATGGAGACTTAAGCTTCCAGAACCTCTCATCACATATTTCAGTGTAATTTCCCTATAAACTTGGGTGTCAGTTCTTCCCTCATGTTACAGGTGAGGGAACATTGACTTATGGAACTTGCTATTTTTACCCCTGTGCCCTGGAGTGAAGTAAGCTTTTGCTTAGGTCACAGTAAAATCAAAGCTTAGAATGTAATCATTCTCTTGTGTTGGGAAGGGAAGACTTTCACTCTAACCTGTGGGGTCAACAACTGGGTCTATGAAATAAACTGACAACAGGCAGATTACCAGGAGAAAAGGTATGCAGATTTATTATATGCATGAGTGCATCATAGGGGAAAAAATGTCAATATCCAAAGATACAGTCAGATTTAGGAGCTCATATATTCTCTTTGCAGGAGAGAGGGGAGGAGGGATGTAGGCAACTAAGGGAAGAGTAAATGATTTTTTGGGAAGATGAATGGGCCCTCAGAAGAATAGATGGGAGATATGGTCGTTTGTGACAGAATTTGTCTGGGTGGGGTGTGTGTTCTAGTCTCCTGACCTGTGATAAGAGTTAATCTCCCCTGGTTGATGAAACTTCTGTAGAGGGAATTGATGACAACCTAGTTTCTTTTAGAGTGTCTGTCTGTCTTTAGGCAGATAAGGGGAGCTCAGAGAAAGCCTCTCTCTGCATTTGCTGTTTTTCGAATGCCTTCAGCTCAAAATAATCATACTAATACAGCCTGTTTTAGAGTGGCATATCCTGAAGTCCTTCACTTATTTTGACCAGCAGAATAAAATGAAGGCATTCAGGGCTTCCTGCATTCTTGGAGCCGCCTATCTGGACCACGGAAATGACACGATTAGTTCTGACTGGCTCCCCTGATTCTCCCTTAGTGATGCTGACCTTGAATTTTCTGACTCATGCCATGAAGTTATCTACCCACACTGTTGTGCCATATCCAAGACCCGGGAATAACACTGCTTCTAAGGAAGCCAAATTCAGGCATTTCTGGCTTTGTATTCTATTGCAGACTAAAAGGAACAAACAAAATCCTGTATTCCCACGATATCCCTCTACAAGGATCTAACTTGGCACCCTACCTTGGTGCTGAAAGCTTGCCTCCATCTTCCCAAATTTCATCACTAATTGGTCTTAGCTTTTTCCAAGTGAATGTGCTGCCTCACTGGCCCTAGGTCAGTGAGATAAGAGCTTGGAAGCACCATGTGATGGTTGGTAAACCTGCTGGCAAATAACCAAGTGACCTGGTTTTATGTGTGTGTGTTTGAAATGCTATTGATAATAAAGCCTTATTTGTATCAGTGAGGGCTCTGCATCAATTATTTATTGCATAACAAACCACCTCAAACATAGTGGCTTAAAACAACAACGGTTTAATTTGCTCATGATTCTGTGGGTCAGCAATTTGGGCACTTTTACTAACATTTCCATTTGGGCTCAGCTGGGTGGTTCTTCTGTTAGTTTCACCTGGGGTCACTCATACCCCTGCGCTCAGCTGGTACCTGGGAGCTAGGTGTAGGGGATCTCAGCTGGGATGACTCATTTCTGCCACATCGTCTCCCCCTCCAATAGGCTAGCTCAGCCTCCTTCACATGACAGACTTTCTGGCGAGAGGACAAGAGCAAAAACTGTAAGTTAAACTCAGAAATTACATAGCCTCTCTTCTGCCACATTCTGTTGGTCAAAGAAAGCTACAGGGCCAGCCCAGATTCAAGGGGAGGGGATTGGAAATAGACTCCACCTCTAACTTGGAGTAGCTGCAAAGAATTCATGGCCATTTTAAATTTATTGCAGACTCTTAACTTTGTTATAAAAGCAATCTGAAATTACTTTATTTTAAAATTATTTTATTTTGTCTTTTAAAAATCCTGGAATAGGGATGGTCTTGTCAGCCCATCTGAGAGAAGTCTGGAAAGTGGAGGTCTTCAGTAATGTACCTAAGAATATAATAAAGTTAATAACAACACAAGCAGGCACTAATATTGTTTTTACTATATGCCCAGCACTATTGGAAGTCCTTTACATATCATAACTCATTTGGTCATTACAAAATCTTATGAATAGGTATGATTTTTATCCCTAACTTATAGGTGAGGAAACTGAGGCACAGAGAGGTTAAGCAACTTCCCTCAAAGTCATACAGCTAAGTGGTAGACCTGGGATTCCACCCCAGGAGGTCAGGCTTCAGAGTCTGCATGTTAACCTAATGCTTCTTGAGTTAATGGAAATTACATCTTCCTGACTCTTAGCAGAGTTCTCTCTTGGACTGTGTGGTTTTTCTAGAGACAGGGGGATTGGCTATTTAGAGATGGTTGCTAGGCCTTTCTGGGTACACCCAAGTGACCAAAAATGGTTATGTCACATTATAGGAGACCCTAATTAGATGTAATAAAGACACTCATTATCCCATGGAACACAGAGTAATTCTCCTGAGCCCAACGGTATTTCCTGGGGATAGGGGTGGGGGTAGAGGGTTCTTATTCTTCTCTTTGGTTGACATTCTTCTTATTCTTCTCTTTGGTTGACAATAGGTGGAGTCTATTTGAAGAATGAGGATATTTAATAACGCCCTCTATAACATTTCAGATAGCCTCTTATTTTTTGGCTTCAAGTAATCCGAAAGAGCCCCAAAGAAAAGAATGTTGTGTTTATTTAGCTTTTTGTTTAAGGACTATCCCAAGGAAAGGGTGGGTTGATAGCCTTTTTAATCTACGGTTTGTTGAACTAAATTCAGTCCAGTGTCCAGATAGAACAGGTGGTTTATCTAAGAAAAATGACAAATTTTGCCGACATTTTTGAGGTCATCCTTGCAGCCATGAATGAAGTGGCTCGTAGTACCAACATGAGTTACAATGAGAAGTTACTTAACCTCTCTGTGCCTCAGTTTTCTCATCTATAAATTAGGGACCCTTTCTGTTTGAGGGGTATAGAACACATTTAGGAGCCAGAACTAGACTTTGCGTCTCCAGGATGGCCATATCTCACTCTCCATTTAGCTCTGGAGTGAGGGACAAACTGCCAATCTAAGACTTAAGGGAAGTTGCTCTGGCTGTCTAGCGTCTTATCTCCCTTAAATCCCATACTTGTCTCTTGACTCTACACCTGGCCTCCTTCTGACACCCTCATCGTCTTATGTAGGCTCAGATTGGCATCAATACCTATTCCATTGCTACTGAGAGTGTTTGCTACAACTTTGCACTCGTGAGAACTTGCATGTTCACCCTAATGTGAACTCCAGCTAGAATCTGACCTGGAAAATGGGCAATCTGGACATGCATGGCCCCACCAGAGAGGAGAGATCACAGGTTGGGGACTAGGGAGACCCAGGCTGCAGACTGCCCCGCCCCTCCCATCATTGCTCACCTTCCCACACTAAGAACTCCTGAGAAGGACAGCTTTCTTGCTTGTCAACCACGACATCCTAGGGATATTTTCCCCATACCAGTGGAAACTCTGTTACCTTCATAATCTTTTCCTTCAACTAATCTTGAAGAGTTTACAACCTTCTCCTGCATCAAGTAATTTTTTTTTCTCTTGTGGATGCTCACTTTCCTCTTTTCTTATTCAAACCAGCTGGGACAGTTTATCCCCTAGCGTAGAAATGAAAACCTGACAGGCAGGTCTCTGCAGTAGAGATTGGGATGGTTCTCTCTCCAAACAGTGTTTTACTGTTGGCTGCTGCAGCTGAATAGCTCAGCCTGCCATTATGACAGAATGGCCCAGAACCGACCACAGGCAGGAAGCATCTTTTGTTTCAGAGGGCTTTGGAGCTGTTTTTACCCTGCCATAAACTTAATTGCTTTCTCTGATATATCTAGCAAACCTACCAGTGTCCTTTTTGCTGCCTCCTGCTTGGTCAATCAGGACTACTAAAGCCTGCAGCTTTGCTTTTTAGGAGGTTTGGTTGATTAACATGAGTTTGCCTTTGGCTTTTGCTAACATTGCCTATTTTGGGGCACTAGTGGTGCCCAGGAGATGGATGTGAGTGTGGTATGTGTATGGTGAGGTATAGATGAGAGACAGCTGGGTCTTCTGGGACAGTGGGGGAGCAGGCATGATTTAGTGGGCTCAGAAAATTGTGGTTTACCACAGGGTCCTCACGTGCGTGAGTAAGTCATCGTGCTTCCTGAAAGGGAGGTTTTATTCACCTTGTCCCCATAGAGGATGTTTCAGATCTGGCAATTCCTCTAAATCACTGCAATTTTGACTCACCCTAGGATTTCTGGGTTTAATCGCTCCCCTTTCTTGTTGGTTTTATGACCAGTGTTGCAGGAAAGACAATACTTGAAACTCTGTGGGAGCCCCTTCTTTTGATTTTTTTCTTTGCAGTGATGATGATTGCTTAACAATAATAAACATAGAAAGAGGTTTTTTTATGTTTGTTTTTTGTTTTTTTAAAAATGAACTTTGAGCCAGGTGTGGTGGGTCATGCCTGTAATCTTTGGGAGGCCTAGGCAGGTGGCTCACTTGAGGTCAGGAGTTCAAGACCAGCGTGGCAAACATGGCGAAACCCCATCTCTACAAAAAATACAAAAATTAGCCAGGTGCAGGAGCATTTGCCTGTAGTCTCAGCTACTCAGGAGGCTGAGGCAGGAGAGTCGCTTGAACCGGGGAGGCGGAGTTTGCAGTGAGCCAAGAGATCGCATCACTGCACTGTAGCCTGGACAACAGAGTGAGACTCTGTCTCAAAAAAAAAAAAAAAAGAACCTTGCTCTACGCTGGCTCTTGGCGAGGAAGACGAGCTGGGGATGGTGGTGCTTTGAATGGCTAAAGGCATATTTACACATTTGCACATGCACCCGTCAGATTCCAGTCCACAGTAGCAGCCACTTTAGCAACGTTCTCATAATCCTCAGTGGCACCTTCTTTAAAGCTTGTTATCAACAATCCAACCAAAGCATTGCATTCCAAATTTAACCTTAAGCTGTCCTTGAAATTTTATCCTCAGGAAGTCTTTCTAGAATGGAGATGAAAACCTCTTCTGTGTCTCAACATGGCAAGCCCATGCATGATTTCCCTGTTCTCACCATAGTCATTTCCATATTTAAACTGTGAATATTGAGTTCTGTCTGCTATCAGCTGTGTCTCCCCATGCCTGTTCTCTGAATGTAGGTCCTTGCTAGAAGAAAAAGAGTAAAGGTTGTTACTCCTAGATGGTAGATCTGTGCAACCGCCAGATAGATGATGAATGAATGTGTTTGGACAATAATGTAACCTGCAGCACACACTCTGATCATAGGGGCCTAACTTCTCTTTTGCATTAAGCCTCAGGTATGCTTTGATGAAGCGTGTGGTCAAGTCTTTTTAGGTTTACTTTGGGGCCTTAGCAGGGTACCCAAACAGATTGTTGCCAAAATCACACATGGTATGAGCCTATTTAGGTATTATCTAACAAAACTCTCATGGGCAACAATTATGTAGACAGTTACTTGTCATCTATTAAATCAGTGTATTTTCTATAGGTTTTTAAATAGTGCTTCATTTGTAATTAAACTGTATTTTAACATATCCCCTCAAAAAGGGTAGAGTAATGCAGTATGGAAATGGTAAGGAGATTCAGATTAATTAGGAAATGATTAATTCAGATTAATTAGGAAATACCCTAATTCATTCATGAACCTGCTCTTGGGGGTCTAGGTGAGAGACCCAGCTGTCTCTCACCTGTCCATCTTCAACACACACATCACACTCATGTCTTTCTCCTGGGCACCACTGATTCCCCAAAACAGGCAATGTTAGCAAAAACCAAAGGCAAACTCATGTTAATTAACCAAACCTACTAAAAAGCAAAGCTGGCAGGCATTGGTAGTCCTGATTGACCAAACAGGAGGAAGTGGTACTCTGGAAGTCTGATTGGAGCATGACCTTGAAGGGGATAAGGTTCTCAATTGTCAAGTCTTTAAACTGGACTGCCATTTTAGAGGCTTTTACTGTTCCTTGTCAACATGTGTGTTTGGCTTGTTTCAAAAAGACATTGCATTAGTTGTATATGAGGAATTCCTAAAATAACCAAGGGAGTGACCTAAGAGAGACAACCAGCTAGTGTTCCCATAGGATTTCTCTCCTGAAACTAAAGTTACACATCTCCTCTTCCATTTTTCACCTATCTTCAGTCGATCCCTGTTATCACCAGAGGCCAAATGGATAGTTCTGGGGATTGTTTTCCTTGAGTTGTGAGCTGAAATGCAGACTTTAAATACAGGGTTTTAAGATGTTAGGGAGGAAAGCGACATTGATTTATTTGTTCTGTTCCCTGCCAGCCTGAGAAACCTGTCCCGTCAGGTAATGAACAACTGTTCTTATCCTAACTAGCAACTTCAAGAGAATGATTACTCATCCCATCATTACCACTCCCCCTGAGTCATACAGGCTGGTGCATTTTAGTTTCCACTGAATAAAAATCTCCAGGCAATGGGAGTCTAGGGCCATGGTTTCTATTTAGTAATGTGAATTATATAAATGTGCCTTGGACATGGAAGCTGTGGTTCCTTCTAAAAAGATATTTCATAGGCCCAGGTCTTCAGCCATGTCTCTATTTGAGAAATTGTATTGGTCAGTATTGCCAAAAGTGGACATCTTAATGGTCAGTACAGAGTGATTATATGAGTGACCAGATGATACAGCTAGTCTGGTTGGTCACAAGGGCAAAGATACAGCTATGAAAATGGATAGCTATTTGCCTGTACCTCTTGCTTGTAATTTCGTAGTCGTGTTGCATGTTAGCCACTCAGTATTCATGGGGGATTTTAGTAAACCTTTTTTCAGGCCTTGTTCTTGTGACAGTGCTGAGAGGACATTCACACTTGACATGTGCCATCATAGATGAGGAGTATTGAAAGGCAGCTGGAGTCATTTCCATTTTACAAATACCATCTGTCTTCTATCACGTCACTGTTCTCTGTGCTATTCTTAGGTCCTGTTGTGCCTGATTTGGGAGACAAATGTGAGACTGCATTGTCCTGGATTGAATTTGGATGTATGGGTAGTTACAGAAATCATATTGATAGCCATGTGTGTTCAGTTCATTTCAAGGTTCAGTTTATTTCAAAAGTCTTAATATTTATATTTATTACAGATCTAGAGACACATAGCTTTGATAGGGGCTGTATTTTGAAACATCATGGTTTATGGGAGAACCTGGCATGTAGAAAATCAAAAGAAAATACTCAAGGCAGAATGCTGAATATAAGTTTGTGGGTTAATAGAAAATCCTACCTTTTTTCTACAAATTCTCAACTAATCCTTCCTAGGTTTAAATAAAACCAACAGTCACTGTTATAAGAGCTATCCTATCACCTTTCTCTGTCTTCAGGCACTTGAGATACATCATTAAACAACGTCAGAATTAATCCAAGGCCCTTTAGACTTTAGACAGAACTCCTTGGGGCAGGAACCTTGTCTTCTTCATCTTGAATCCTGAGAACTAAGAAAAATAAATGTTTTATAAGCAGGCGTATATGAAATAATTAGTAGCTGTGAAAATAAAACAAATGGTGATCCTGAAGCCCTGGCAGTTTGCCAGCATGTCCTGTTGGATCAGTGTGAGATAGGACCTGGTTGCAGGTGGGAGCAGCCACTCTGGTACTCTCGGATAAGGCCTGAATGGAAAAGCAATAATGTGTGCCCAGGAGCGGACTGACTTTACCATTGCCTGTGATTCCCGTGTTGAAATAGGAAGTCTCAGCCCAGGCAAATGCTAAGGAAACAACACCAAGTCTTCTATTACTCTCCACAACATTTATAACCAAGTCCTCTTCCATGCCCTTGTCCTTGAGGCATTCTGACAGTCATTTTAATGATTTATTTTCTTTTTCATAATCAAAAAATAAATAAAATATTTTATTACCTTTTGGGTAAACTTGATGTCTTTCTCCTCATTTCATCACTTTCTGGGTCTACAAAATTCCCCTTCCCTTTCTGTTTTTATAACTCAAGGATAGGAATTCTGTTTTTCTCATTCCTTATGTGAGAGCTTTTTTTTGAAGTCTGATTTTTTTTTTTTTTTTTGATCCTATATCCCCAGCCTATTTTCTTGTTGTTACTTTATATCTGTGAGTGGGATGGGTGGAGAGGAAAGGAGTATATGGAAAGGAGGACTCAAGAAATGCCACGTGGCCGGGCGCGGTGGCTCAAGCCTGTAATCCCAGCACTTTGGGAGGCCAAGACGGGCGGATCACGAGGTCAGGAGATCGAGACCATCCTGGCTAACACGGTGAAACCCCGTCTCTACTAAAAAGACAAAAAACTAGCCGGGCGAGGTGGCGGCGCCTGTAGTCCCAGCTACTCGGGAGGCTGAGGCAGGAGAATGGCGTGAACCCAGGAGGCGGAGCTTGCAGTGAGCTGAGATCTGGCCACTGCACTCCAGTCTGGGTGACAGAGCGAGACTCCTTCTCAAAAAAAAAAAAAAAAAAAAAAAAGAAATGCCACGTGTTTACAATAACATATGGATGGCAGGGAAAGGTTTTGAATAAGAAAAATATTTTTTCAATGCCCTTCTCCACTATTTAAAGATGTGAGAACATTGGCACTATGCTGCTGAAGATGTGTTGGTTTAGGGAGAAAACACTCTACTACTGAAATTTGCTCTGTGGTTTCTTTCCCAGGATCTACAATAAAAACTGGTGATCTATGTGAGAGCCCAAGGCATTGTGATTCCCCTCCATCCTGAATTGCATGTCTTCAATTCAAGCAGCCTGCTTTATGGCTCCCAGGCCCCTGGTTTCTACCCTCCGCCCTTTTGGCGCAGTTCCTCCTCAATTTCCATATGCTTCTGTATTAGTTTGTTCGCATGCTGCTAACAAAGATATACTGAGACTGGGTAATTTATGAAGGAAAGAGGTTTAATTGACTTATAGTTCAGCATGGCTGGGGAGGCCTCAAGAAACTTACAATCATGGCAGAAGGGGAAGCAAATATGTCCTTCTTCACATGGCGGCAGGAAGCAAAAGAGGGAGAAGCCCCTTACAAAATTATTAGACCTTGTGAGAATTCATTCAGTATCACAAGAATAGCAGCATGGGGATAGCCACCCCAATGATTCAGTTACCTTCTACTGGGTCTCTCCCATGTCATGTGAGGATTATGGAAACTACAATTCAAGGTGAAATTTGGGTGGGGATACAGCCAAACCATATCACCCTCCTTCCATTAAGGTATCAGCAGCAGGATCTCCTCCTTCAGACCAGTCATCATGGGCTTCAAAACCTACCCGACCACATGCGTGGATTTGTAAGGGCAAAGCTCTTCTTGGAGAGGTGATTTCAGGTCAGAGTTGATACAGCATGTGATTATGCCTTGTTCAGTGGTCCAACCAGGACATCTGTTCTGTGAACCTCCTAATCAGAACTGGATGTGATATTCCAATGGTGATCACACTCATCATGAAGATCTGGGATGCCTAGATAGCTAGTAAAACATTATTTCTGGGTGTGTCTGTGAGGATGTTTCTAGAAGAGATGAGCTAAACTTTAATTGGTAGATGGCCCTCCTCTATGTAGGTGGGTACTGTCCAATCCATTAAGGGCCCGAACAGAACGAAAAGGCAGTGGAGGATTGAATTATCTCTCTCTGCCTGACTGCTTGAGCTGAGACATGGATGTTCTGCCTTCAGTGCTCCTGCTTCTCAGGCCTTCAGACTCTGACTGGAATCAACACCATTGGATCCCAGCTCTCCAGGCTCCAACCTATACCACCAGCTTTCCTGGGTTTCCAGTTTGCAGATGGGGCTTTTTGGCCTTTCTAATATCATGAACCGGTATCTATCTATCTATCTATCTATCTATCTATCTATCTATCTATGTGTGTGTTTGTGTACATATATATATGTGTGTATATATATATATATATTCTCTGGGTTGAATTTCTCTGGAAAACCCTAACTAATACAATTGTGAAGAAGAATTTTGTTTGATTCAGGATAAGGTTCCATTGTGCATTAGTTTCTTTAAGCAGCAGTACTATTACTGTGTTTTTTTTGTTTTTTTTTTTAAAGACATGGTGTTTGTAATTACTTATAATTCATATAGACGAATTGCTAACTAGTGAGGTCTTGGTTACTCTTTGCCTGTGCTGTTGATTATTTGAACCATAAGTTTATCTTTAACATCTTGTTGATTTCAGCTTGATGCTGTAGTCTGTCAGGCCTTTTTTTTTTTTTGCATCTTGATTCTGCTATGAAACATAGTACCTGCTATTCCTGGCTTTGTGCCATCAGTAAGTTTGATAAAATGTCTTATCTTTATTCAAGTAATTGATTAAAATGTTAACTACAATAGATGACAGAGTTCCACAGGATACTATTAACACATTAGGGTTGAGACTCATCTATTAAAATGATTTGGCAGCTCATAATTTGCTATCATTTCCCTAAGGATAAAATATTCTATTTATTGCTTTGCCAAAATCTAGGTTGTGTATGGAATTCTACTAATGTAATATCTTGTAACCATGTCACAAAAGAAGGGAGATTTGTTTGGCTTGACTTTACATTATGATACACATCCTGGACCTAACTAATCACTTCCTTTTTTTTCTGTTTGCTTACAAACCAGCTACTTATCTGCACACTAATCTGCACCTTTAATTATTGATTCAGAGATTTGTTTATTTGTGAATGTTCAGTGTCATGTCTAGTACTCAATTTACAAGACATGGTTCCTGCTTTCAAAAACCTTATAGGCTCATTCTGTGAAGAATGTCAATGGTAGTTTAATGGGAATAGCATTGAATCTATAAATTGCTTTGGGCAGTATGGCCATTTTCACGATACTGATGCCTCCTATCCATGACCGTGGAATGTTTTTCCATTTGTTTGTGTCATCTCTGATTTCTTTGAGCAGTGGTTTATAGTTCTCCTTGAAGAGGTCCTTCACTTCCATTATTAGCTGTATTCCTAGATATTTTATTCTTGTTGTAGCAATTGTGAACGGAAGTTCATTCATGATTTGTCTCTCAGCTTGGTGTAAAGGAATGCTTCTAATTTGCACATTGATTTTGCATCCTGAGAATTTGCTGAAGTTGCTTATCAGCTTGAGAAGCTTTTGGGCTGAGACAATGTTTTCTAGAAAAAGCATCGTGTCATCTACCAACAAAGATAGTTTGACGTCCTCCCTTCCTATTTGAATATGCTTTATTTCTTTCTCTTGCCCGATTGCCCTGGCCAGAACTTCCAATACTATGTTAAATAGGAGTGGTGAGAGAGGGCATCCTTGTCTTGTGCTAGTTTTCAAGGAGAATGCTTTCAGCTTTTGCCCATTCAGTATGATATTGGCTGTGGGTTTGTCATATATGGCTCTTATTATTTTGAGGTAAGGTCCTTTAATACCTAGTTTATTGAGAGTTTTTAACATGAAGGATGTTGAATTTTATCAAAGGCCTTTTCTGCATCTATTGAGATAACCATGTGGTTTTTGTCTTTAGTTCTGTTTATGTGATGAATCGCATCAGTTGATTTGTGTATATTGAACCAACCTTGCATCCTAGGGATAAAGCCTATTAGTTCGTGGTGGATTAGCTTTTTGATGTGCTGCTGGATTCCTGTTGGAGGTTGGGGGATGGGAGGAGGGAGAGAATCAGGAAGAATATGGATACTGGGCTTAATACCTGTGTGAATGGATGATCTGTGCCGCAGACTGCCATGGCACACGTTTACCTGTATAACAAACCTGCACATGCTGCACATGTACCCCTGAACCTAGAATAAGAGTTGGAAATAAAAAAATAAAGTTTATGGTGTAGCGAAGGAAAGAGATATATAATTATAATACTCTGTGCATAATCTCTTTCATCTCTCTGTGTGTGTGTGTGTGTGTGTGTGTGTGTGTGTGTAGTCAGGTGTCACTTAATGACAAGAATATGTTCTGAGAAATGCATCATTAAGGAATTTTGTCATTGTGCAAACATCATAGAGTGCACTTACACAAACCTAGATGGTATAGCCTACTGTACTCCCATGCTATATGGTGTAGCCTGTTCCTTCTAGGCTACAATTCTATACAGCATGTTAGTATACTGAGTACTGTGGAGAGTTGTAACACAATGGGAAGTATTTGGGCATCCAATATATCTAAACATAGAAGAAGTACAATAAAAATACTGTATGAAAGATAAAAAGTGGTACGCCTGTATAGGGCATTTACCATGAATAGAACTTGCAGGACTGGAAGTTGCTCTGGGCGGGTGAGTGAGTGAGTGGTGAGTGAATGTGAAGGCCTGGGACATTACTGTAGACTTTAAAAACACTATACTTATTGTTTTTATACTTTACAGTGGCTACACTAAATTTATTAAAAATATGTTTTAATAGTTTTAATAACTAATTTTAGTTTACTGTAATTCTTTATAAACTGAAACATTTTTAATTTTTTGACTGTTAAGTAATAACATTTAGCTTAAAACACATTTTGCAGATATACAAAAATATTTTTTCTTTATATCGTTATTCTATCAGTCTTTTCTCTTTTTTAAAATTCTTAATTTTTTTTTTTTTTTTTTTTTTTTTTTTTTTTTTTTTTTTACTTTTTAAACTTTTGTCATAAAAACTAAGACACAAACACACACATTAGCCTGGGCCTACACAGGGTCAGGGTCATCAATATCACTGTCTTCCACCACCACATCTTGTCCCACTGGAAGATCTTCAGGGGCAATAACATGCATGAAGCTGACATCTCCTATGATAACAATGCTCTCTTCTGGAATACCTCCTGAAGGACCTGCCTGAGGCTGTTTACAGTTAACTTTTCAAAACAAATAAATAAAAGTATACTCTAAGATAATAATAAAATATAGTAAATACATAAGCCAGTAACATAATCATTTATTATCAGGTATTACGTACTGTACATAATTGTCTGTGCTATAGCAAGCAGCACAGTAAGGTTGTTTACACCAGCATCACCACAAACATGTTAGTAATGTGCTGTGCTATGATGTTATGACGACGAAGTCAATAAGGGATGGGAGTTTTTCAGCTCCATTATCATCTTGTAGGACCACTGTTGTATATGCTGTTCATCCTTTACTAAACCATCATTATGCAGCATGTGACTGTATGTGCGTGTATGCACACACGTGTGTGTTTGTGTTACTTGTATAATAAATATGGAGTTTTATAAACAGAGTAAATCATACCTAGTAAATATATGTCCAAGAGAGCAGACAACCACCTGGTGAGCTCAGGACAAGGGAAGTACAATTTGAGCTGGGCCTTACGGAGTAAGGAGTCAATCATTAGTTTCAAAAAGTGTGCCAGGGTATTGAAACAGGGGAATAAAACCTCCATTGATAAACTCTCTGGAACTGGACTGCAAATGCCTGCAAAGACCCCTCTGCCTGCCCCCATGACGTCGTAACCCCTGACCTGTGGCTTGTACTTGGTCATGTTATCTACTGACTTTCTTGCCCTTTCCTCAACCATTTGATTCCCAGACTTCCAAACTATGTCTGATGTTTTTCTTTGGTGGGGCATTCGGGCTAAACAGGGGACTACAGGCAGTTGATAAGACCTGTCTGAGGGCCACCTACATACTAGCATGGTAGCCACCCCAAAGACTACAGAAGGCAGTGGATTTGATTCTAAAAGACGTCCCATGCAGCCATATAGTATGCATACCTGACAGACTTTAAAATTAGAGTAGCACCTATGCTTTAAACCAGTAATAACTCTGCCAAAAAGTGCCTCTCCCCATATACACACCATCCCCATGTACCTGGTCATCTAAACATCCTCACTTTGAAATGTCTTACCTGCTTTCATCCTCAGTTGAATTGTTTATGAAGATTTGAAGTGGATCAGTTCAGCTGTGTTTGCATTCTGTAGGGCATGAAAAATGGTGTTTCAGTTATTATTGTTGCGAACTGAGGAACCGAATGCACAGTCTGGATTTTTAGATTGCAGGTGGAATTGGCAGCATCTGTGATTAGAGAAATGGCCCCCAAGCACGTGAACTGGGTAAATTTGATTAGCATTGCATGGAGAGAGTCAGCCTTGAACACCCTAATGCCATTCTTCTTCAAATGCATGTCCAGCTACTCATTTGGTGGGGGAAATGCTTTTATTTTTCCATTGTTGGATCTCTGTTTCCATCAAATATGTAGCCATGTGGCTAAGGTGGTAACTCACAAAGCTGGCTGGGATTATGTTTTTAGTATCTTGGCAGTAAAGAGAGATGTTTATTTGGTTACCTTAGCTCTGCTCCCATTTGGCTGTTTCCTCCTGTCTCTTATTCCCCTTCACCTTGTTACTTTGGCAGTCAGTAGCATTGCTTTTTGTAAAGAAAATGGATGCAAATCACCAAGGGCAATGAAACAACTCATACATTGATTTTTGGCTTAGAGGCCCGACATTTTGGGAGTCAACAGCAGGATGCTTTGCTATGGGATCTGCAAGGGATTGGAGTAGATGGCTAATGCTCTGTGAGCAAATCTCATGCCTGCCGGTCTTCATTATCGATTCTGTGCAATGAGCAGCTTTAGCAGGCGATGTGCAGAGCCTATTTATAGGACTGATGGTGGTTCACGAAATCTGCTGCCCAAACAACAAGAAAGCTCAAACTGCATCTTCTCCTTACACAACCTGGCACTGTATCCCTTCTGCAAGAGTTTTTTCGTTTTTGTTTTGTTTTGTGTGTACTATTGAAAGTGAGTAGAATTGGAAGTAAGGTAATGTTTATTGAGCACTTATTATATGCTAGGCATTGTAAAACACACTTTGTACTTATTAATTTAATTTTCACTGTATTTTTTTCACTGCATTTTTTATAATTTACTCTGTACTATATCCCTAACATGTAAGTATTACTGTCCTGATTTATAGATGAGAAAATTGAGACTCCAAGAAGTATTTGTTTTTTTCAGGTTAAACAGTGCCTAATAGTTCTTAAGTTGAGGATCTGAGAAAAATATCCTTGAATCCAATTAAATCTAAAATACACTAAGTCTTAAGAAGAACTCGTGTTCCATTGGGGTCAGAGGTTTAAATGCTCAGGCTGAGAGGTAATTAGGCTTCCAGCACAATCTTTCCATGTGGATTCAGCATATAGACAGTGTCCATTGTTCTTTCCTCTATCGCCATCCCATAATGTCAGGTTTTCATATTTAGTTTTCATCTTTTAGAAATCTATTTTAAAATATTATAAAGATAACATCTTGTCCACCACTGTGATCTAGAGGTCAGTGCAAAATTAACTAAAAGTCAGTTTCCTATCACTTTACTTCCGCTACCCCCGTGAGACTAAACAGTGCTACCTGAACTGTCTCTCCTTTCGGCTAACAACAAACAACGAAGTGACTGACGCCATGCAGTGTGTAGTCCCTGTTCACAGAGCAGAGCCTGTCAAAGTCAACGGACTCTGCGTCTCCATCAACTTCAGACACTGGCAGCTAACTCACCTTGCTTTTGAAATTTTGTTTTCCGTTAAACTTGAGAAATGCCTTTAATGCTTTCTTCCTGATACTAATACATTGTAGACATGATCTTCTAGGCCTAACGGCTGTTTTATGAGCTCTTGGAAACTTGTCAGTGGTATATATTCTTCTCTTTCTCAACAAATGATGCATCCCTGTACTTACTCCAGCCAGTGGGTCTTGTCAATAAATCTGTCAAAGGCCAGGCCAGTCTGCACAAACGTGCTCTCCACCTTCCCTGATGGAATGAGAGGCGGCCCTTTAGAGCTTGGTGGAATGGAGATTGCTTTTAAAATTGAACTCAAGAATAAAAGTATATATCAGTTTTCATTTCTGTCTACTACCATGGTCATGAGATTTCTTATTTTTCCTTCATTAGTCAATTTGTAGATTCCCAAGTTTGGGAGTGGGGAAAGAAAGTCGCAGTGGTATACACTGACTTCAGAATCACCAGCTAGCTGCAGGAGACGAGTGCATGCCGGCTGGCCCACTGCCACCTCCCACCGTGATGCTGGTCCTTCAGAAAGAACCCAAAGGGAGGCTTGTGTATTGCATTATCAGGCTGGGGACCTGAGAGCCTCAATTTCTCCTGACATAATGATGGGTCTTCAACGTGAATTAGAAAGCTCTGCAGTTATGCAGATGATTTTCAGAGACAGCACACGCACTGTTTTAACCCTCAAACCAAGTCTACTTATCTCAATAACTCTTAGCAGCTAGCTGGCAGTGCCGATAATGATGATAAAATCTGTAGCTTTTATGTTGGTGAATTACTCATGATGTGTAGAGAGCTGTGTGACTTATTTTCAGGAGATTTTATATTCCTAACAGGGGTGATTAAAGAGACAGACTCTATTGCTCAGATCAGCATATGTGCCACAAACGTGTTTTTCCACCCAGATTTCTAACTGGGATGTTTCTGTTAGCAGTGTTGGTGAGTGCCTGAAAGGTCATTTTGATTTATTATTTTTTAAACCAGGCATTCAGAATATCCAGAAGTTAATCAGTTCATAGAGATGTGCTAATTCATAATGTATAGTCTCTTGCCACTAATGTCAATGCCAGTAAAGTCAGTCCCCTCAGCATCCTCCATCCTGAAAGGGTGACATGCTGCCCTGCCAGCGGAAAGCTCACCTGGCACTGTTGGTTTGTGTATCATCTACATTCTCCCCAGTTTTTCTAAATTAATAGGAAACCTAGTTGGTTTAGGAATTCTTTTAGTTAGATTAGATAATTCACAAAACCGGTAGGAAATCATTCAACCTAAGTTAAAACCAAAACAACCATATCTTCAGGAGACATTTTCTACAAAATTCTGTCACTTTTATTTATTTTCCTGACAATAAGAAAAGGAAAGGAAATATCGGAAATGGAAAGTCTGTCCCTTTGTAACTGGAGAGAAACTGAGTTTGGGTTTGCCTAACTTTTCTCCCGGAAGATTTAATCAGTATTTGCTGTCAAAGAAGAGAAATGCTGTAGCATCTGCGAAGACACTTTGTCTGTCTCGATAAACATAGTTAAGGTGATGGTAGGCCTTATGTGAAGAGGTGTGAGGAATACTTTTTTAGGATTCGAATACAAAAAAACAGATTTACTAGAGGCTCTGCTGGGGTTTTTTCTCCCTAAACTTCCTGATTCAGCGGGCAGTGCAGGAGCTGGTACAATGTTATATGCTGTTATACGAGTGAAACCAGCCGGATTTAATGATTCCCTGCTTCTGGGTCATAATTCTTTGGTAACTGCGAGAATTCCAAACTTGCAGCTCTTCTTTATCTTCCCCAGGGCACGACAGCCCTTTCTTAAGGTGGTTTTTGTTAGTGGTGGTGGAGGTGGACTTTTACTTTGTTTTGGCCTTAGTCTTAGCCCCTCCAAAGGAGACTAAAGTGAGGAAGAAAAGAAATTATCAAGTGTTAAACTGTGAATGAGTCAGAGGAAGTGTTAACTAGACCCTCTTTCCTATTGGAAGTATCCTAAGCTTAATTTGTGGGCAGGAGGCTCAGCCCTGAAACAGGCTCCCGGTCTCACTTCTCGCGATGTGAGGCCCAGCCTGGCTGCTGGTGACCAGGAGCTGCATCCTGATCCTCCATCCTGGCTGTGTGTGCTGTCCTGGTTAGGACATCGGGGAACCGGCTCTGCCACAGGCACAAAAAGGGCCTGGAAAGAATCCTGACCCTGGGGCTTCAAAGTATACGAAATGATTTTTGTTCTTTCAGTCCTCAGTTGCCCAATTTGATGTACTTTAAAAAGGCCCCTCAGTGGGCCTCACTTGCTGTGACCTGGGACCCGGGACCAGGCCCTGCACTTCACTGGTCCTGCTTCCCACTCTGTCTGTGGCTGGGGATGGACTAGATTGTTGGCCTTTTCAGATGTGTTAAGCTATGGAAGCCTTTACCCAAATAAAATTTTGTGAAAGATCCTAAAAGAAGCAATTTTATAAAATCAAATCTATTCTCATTTAAATGGGGGTGAGAGACCCAGAGTACCTACCCCCCCAGCCCTCTCAAATCCCCTTCATCCGTTGGAACTCCAGCAGGGCTGTAAGGCCCCCATCCATTCCAGCCTAATAACAGACTGGCTGAGTTCAGGAAGTCACATTAAACGGAGGCCTGAAAATGCAGGTAATTTTACCTTTGTTAATCCTGAATCCTGGAGACAGCGTATCTTGCAGGTTTTAAGTGAACCAACCTAAAATGGTTTAATCCATGTTAAGTTTGTAAACACCAATCATCTCCTGTCCCTTGTAGCCAGAGTCGTTCAGCTTTGATGTTGTTCAGTGACATGAGATGGCAAATGCATCTGTGATGAATTCTGCCAGGCATACCCACCTTGATATCTCAGAACTACATCAGGCCCCCAGCCACTCCCTGCTGGATTCCAGAAACCCAGACTCGTTGCCTCCCACCTTCCATCCCTTGAACCCATCTAGCACAGGAACACCGTATCAACTTCCTTAAACTTTGCATTGATCCTGGCAGTCTCCTTTGCAAAAAAGTCTCGTTGCTTGAAAGACTCAAACTCAACTCCCGCCTTTCTGAATCCTCCATGGATAATTCCATTTTCCTATCACACCCTGTTTTCCTTCTAATACATATCCATTTCACGAAATCATTCTTCTAGTCTCTGCCTCTAAACCTGTGGTCATGCTCTTTGCCCCTCTCACTATTTGCCTTTCCCCGTGAAAAATCTTACGTCCTATTTTTCATTCAACAATATCCTTTACAGTTCACCCTTCAAGTTCTTCTTCTCCCTCCCATGGCAACGAAAAGGCAGCGTGGTGTGGCAGCAAGATTAGGGAACCAGAAGAGAGCACCATGGCTGCCGTCTGGAATTCTGCCGTGCATCTGCAGGGTGCTATTGCCTAAGCCCCTTGACCTCTTTGGTTATAGTTTCCTCATCTGTAAGTGGGGTTAATAATATAACATCTGCCTCACCTACCTCACCACGTGGTTATAAGAGTCAAAGAGGTATGTGAATGCATATCATCTAGTTTAAGCACTTTATATTTTATAATTTTTGTTCTTTAATAGTAAGGTATTTATGAGGTATAATCATAATCATTTTCTGTACCCTATAGCATTCATTTAAATTCTTTATTATATGCTGCCCTGGGCTTACTCCAGTTATTTAATGCATCATCAGTTTTTTGGGTCGAAGAGTTTTCATATGGTTTAAAACTCCATGGTGGCTCTCACAGCGTCAACCACACAACACATACTTCATATGGATCTGTTTAATAGAACTTTGATTTCTGATATCCTTCAACACCTACTATTTTTGGTGTGCTGGCCGTAGCAGCCGTTTAATCATCAGAGAAATACTTGAAGTTTTGGCAGTCCTCCCACAGCAAGATTGAAATTCTAAGGATTTAAAACAGACATGGAACACCTTAAGAAGGAGCAGTAAATAAGTTGCTTGGGTGAGATACTCTCTTGAAAATTAACTCAAGTGGAACTCAGTCCTAGCACTGGTTAGAATGAGTCCAGCTGTCAGTCCCTGGAGTCAGCATTGCCTCTCTAAAGCTCTGTGGATGCTCACAACCAACAAGGAGAAAGTCCCCTTCAGTAGGAAAGCATCTCAGACTGTCAGGATATGCTGTTATTTACTGAAGGGGCTGCAGCTTCAGAAATAGCCAAATTGCCCTTCAATAGGGTCAAGGGATTATGTATTTTAACAGCCCACATTACTTTGCATTCAACTTTTTCCTAGTCAAATACTTTCCATGAGAAAAGATTCCTGCATTAAGTTATGTCCATTATAAAAGTGAGTGCTCTTAGTGCTTTAGTAAGTGGATGGCAAATACTTCTTCATGTAAGTGGAAATTATTTCATTTTGGATCACAGAGAAATATACCATTTCTTTTAGATAACTAGAATACCTTTAGGAAAATAAGGTGAACCTGTTGTGATAAATTCTTATCAGAGAAGCAGACATTCTGGGTACCACTTAATACACTGAAGATTTAATTTGCAAAGGGTAAGTTGGTGATCAATAAAATTTAATTTTTTTCCCTTTCAAGCTTGATGTATCTACTGTACCTTATGCTTCTGGAAGAAATAAACTTTGTTGGAAGGGTGAAATTTCTGAACCAAAAATGGAGATAGAAGAGCTATGGAGTTTGCTGGAAATCCTCTAAGTAGGAAATTGCCCAATTCCTAGTTTAGGGTGTGTAGGCTGAGCCTCAGCAAGATACCTGGTCATACTGCAAACCTAAGCACTTGTCTGTACCCATCCATTTATTTTGATGACATCTGCAGAAAATCCCAACCAGTGTGCTTGCTTTCTTTTTTGTTTTTTTAAGAAAAGGTTTTTTTTTTTTTCCTGAGACATTTGTTCTACTTAGCCAGTCTACAGTGTGTGTAGATTTGTTTTCTGCAGATGTGCTTATTTCTGGGAACATCTCTGCATGGTTTCAGCATAAATAATATGCTTCCCTACCTACTATAAGTTACAGAAATTGCTGGCATTTTAGAAAAATACATGTTGTAGCGTTAGTAATGCTCCATAACTCGTTGTCCCTATAGCAACTGCCACATGTTTGTGGTTTGTACATGGACTGCCTTCATCACTATCTTCAAATCACTTTAGGACATGGGTCATGTCTTACTTAAATTTTTATTTCTAGTTCCTCGTATAGTGCAGAGTAAGTGCTCGAGAATGTTTATTCAGTGAATAAAAGAGGAAAATAATACATATACATGTATGTGTATGTATATGTATACATATATATGTATATGCCTGTATTTTCAGTTTTAAAAGTTTATTTGGCCAGGCGCAGTGGCTCATGCCTGTAATCCTAGCACTTTGGGAGGCCGAGGCAGGCAGATCACCTGAGGTTGGGAGTTTGAGACCAGCCTGACCGACATGGAGAAACGCCATCTCTACTAAAAATACAAAATTATCTGGGCATGTTGGCTCATGCCTGTGATCCCAGCTTCTTGGGAGGCCGAGGCAGGAGAATCGCTTGAACCCAAGAGGCGGAGGTTACAGTGAGCCAGGATCACGCCATTGCACTCCAGCCTGGGCAACAAGAGCGAAACTGTCTTAAAAAAAAAAAAAAAAAGTTGATTTTTGATTTGATTAATGCTTTCTCCACTGAGAGAAACTCCAAAGGTAAATTTGGATTGATGATGCCAAAACATGGCTTTTCTAATCCAGTGTGCAACGTAATTATCTACACGGAAGGAAGCCAACAACATGGGATACATTCATCAATGTGTGGCCGTGGAGCAGCTGTGAACTTTGCCAAATTTTCTTAAATCTGTCCTTCTGCAGGGCCCAAGGAACTCAGCCTCATAAAGAAACTCTTGAAACATCTCTCTGTTTTCTTTCATGAGCTACCATTGCCAAAATGTGTAGAAAGTTAAGTAGAAGTATAAGAAGGGATAGCAATTTATTTTTTTTTTTTTGTATTTTTAGTAGAGACGGGGTTTCACCATGTTAGCCAGGATGGTCTCGATCTCCTGACCTCGTGATCCGCCTGTCTCGGCCTCCCAAAGTGCTGGGATTACAGGCTTGAGCCACCGCGCCCGGCCCCCCCAATTATTTTGATATACCACCACCTAGTAGACCTCATCAAGGTATTATATTCCTGAAGTTCTAGAATTTTCCTTGAAGAATTTTATAACCAAATAAACCTTGTTAGAATGTTGATTGTAGCTTGGCTGTTGTTTTCCTGATGGAAGCTTGTGATTTGATACCAGCTTGGTACTTCTCTTCAGCATTCCAGCCTCTATCTCTTTCTTTTTCTTTCTCATACAGACTTGCCACCTCTGACTGTTTTGAGTTAATGATGAGAAACCAGACATGCATTGCTGTCAGGTGTGTATGGAGTGGTGGCCACGTGGCTTAGAACACTCCTAAGTCTCTGTCTTCTCATTTAAATGTAGTATGTGTTCTCATTTACATGTAGTGTGTGATAGGCATGTTCCCTGTACAAGCATTTTTTTCTTATTAAATCCTTTTTCCCATAAAGTGCCTCTTGAAAGAAAATATGACTTCGCTTTCTCTTCTTTGTTCATTCCAAGATGTTCAGCAAACATTTGGGTCTCTGCTCCATGTCAGGCTCATTTCTAGGGATGAAAGATTACTCCTGCCATCAGGGAGCTCGAATATGGTAAGAGAGGGAGACCAGCATCTCCTCCTATACACGTATTCTTCTTCCTGAAGAATCTGGCACCATACCCAACTGCTGCATGGGCTTCTGGGGCACTCAGGGATTAAAGGCAAGATTTTTTCCAGTGGACCAATTGAAGAAATTGAAGAATAATGAGGGTCTGAAGCCCAAAACTAAAACAATCTCACATTAAGCTGGTGAAATAGCAGCAGTGATTGCCATCTGCTGACACACCACCCACCGGTAGAAGCAAGAGTTCTAGGCCAGTCAGGCCTCCTGTGAGCTGGGAACCTATCCCTGATAAGAGTAATTAGAGCGACTCCCTGAGCTGGCTTATAATTTGCTTAATCACACTCATTTCACTGAACTATGGTTTTGGCATAGGTGATTTTAGTGGGGAAAAATACAAGGTTTGGAGAAAAAGGAAAGGAAGCAATTAGGGAGAAGGAATTCCAATTGATTCTCCTCCCTAGTCAGTTTGGGGCTGGCAGAAAAGGAGGCAAATGACATCAATGACCACCTGTAAGTAGAAGGAGGCTGATTTGGAAAATACTGGCCTACCTGTATTTATTGCATCTGGTTTTATTGCCTTCACAGAGATTGTGTTTTCTGCAAATGGAAGGTTTATGGAAAGGTTTAAGCAAGACAATCGATGCCATTTTTCCAACAGCATGTGCTCATGTTGTGTCTCTGCATCACATTTTGGTATTTCTCACAATATTTCAAATTTCTTCATTATTATTATACCTGTTATGGTGATCTGTGATTAGCGATCTTTGATGTTACTATTATAATTGTTTGGGGGCACCATGAAGTATACCTATATAAGATGGTGAACTTGATCCATCAATGCTGTGGATGTTCGACTGTACCAGTGATTGGTCATTCCCTCACCTCTCTTCCCCTCCTTGGGTTTTGCTGTTCCTTGAGACATACAATATTGAAATTAGTTCAATTAATAACCCTATGGACTCTAAGTGTTCAAGTGAAAAGAAGAGTCACATATCTCTCACTTTAAATCGGAAGCTAATAATGATTAGTCTTACCTAGGAAGGCATGTCAAAAGCTGAGATAGGCTGAAAGCTTGGCCTCTTGTGCCAAACAGCCAAATTGAGAATACAAGGGAGAAGTTCTTGAAGGAAATTAAAAGTGTTACTCCAGTGAACTCATGAATGATAAGAAAACAAAACAGCCTTATTGCTAATACAGAAAAAGTGTGAGTGGTCTGGATAGAAGACCACTCTAACCACAGCATTCCCTTAAACCAAAGCCTAATCCAGAGCAAGGCCCTAGCTCTCTTCAATTCTGTGAAGGCTGAGAGAGGTGAGGAAGCTGCAGAAGAAGACTTTGAAGCTAGCGGAGGTGGGTTCATGAGGATGAAGGAAAGAAGCCATGCCCATTACATAAAAGTGCAAGGTGAAGCAGGAAGTGCTGATGGACAAGCTGCAGCAAGTGATGCAGAAGATCTAGCTAAGATCATTGACGAAGGTAGCTACACTAAACAACAGTTGTTTGTTTGTTTGTTTAGAAAAAAGTCTTACTCTGTCACTTAGGCTGGAGTGCAGTGGTGTGATCATGGCTCACAGCAGCCTCAACTTTCTGGACTCAAGTGAGCCTCTTGCCTCGGCCTCCTGAGTAGCTAGGATTTAGAATATTTCAGAAACTTAGTTGGTAAAACAGCGGCAGGTTTGAGAGGCTTGGCTCCAATTTTGAAAAATGTTCTATGGGTAAAATACTGTTAACCAGTATCACATGCCACAGAGAAATCTTTGATGCTGGGAAGACTCAATTGATGTAGCAAACTTTATTGTTGACTTAAGAAATTTCCACAACCACCCCAGCCTTTGGCAACCACCACCCTGATGAGTCAGCAGCCATCAACATTGAGGCAGGACCCTCCACCAGCAAAAAGATCATGACTTGCTGAAGGCTCAGATGATTGGTAGCATTTTAAAGTATTTTAAAATTAAGGTAGGTACAACTTAATAGACTCCAGTATGGTGTAAACGTAGCTTTCGTCTGCACCAGGAAACTAAAACATTTGTGTGACTTGCTATATTGTAGTACTCTGGAATCAAACCCACAATATCTCTGAGGTATGCCTGCAGGTCCTTTGAGTCTTGTTTTTCAAGAATTACTGAGCTCACAAAAGGAAGCAGCTGGTAATTTCCGGAAACATGTTTGTATAAGCCCAGAATTTGAATAATGCACTAAATGAAGTGTATTGCATGTATTTAAATATTTATGCCCAAATGGCTATCATTTCTTAGCCTGCTCTGTCATAGTCTCATGACTTGATACAATTGTTATAATATTATAATTTTCTGGATGTGAAAGGCATTGTACAGAAGAAGATAAGAATCACAGTAAACCAAACAAAGGAAATGCAGAAGAGACATTTTCAGCAGAATATTGCAAAGTAAGATTCCCTGAGAGCAGGAACTCAGGCAACGTCAATGAACAAAATGACGCCTGACACATCGTAGGTGCCCCGTAAGTATTGGTTGAGTAACTGAATAAACGTATTTAGTTACTTAAAGCAGGCTTGTCCAATCTTTTGGATTCTGTGGGCCACATTGGAAGAAGAGCTATCTTGGGCCACACATAAAATACACTAACACTAACAATAGCTGATAAGCTGAAAAAAAAATTGCAAAAGAAAATCTCAAAATGTTTTAAGAAAGTTTACAAATTTGTGTTTGGCCACATTCAAAGCCGTCCTGGGCTACATGCGGCCTGTGGGCCATGGGTTGGACAAGCTTGCCTTAGAGGGTATAAATTGGATTATTTTATGAAATTAATTAAAATGTGGCTTTTTGGTAAGGAAAGTGTAAGGAAAGAAATAAATGGGTGAAGATTTTGAATGTGGCAAAGCATATTTTTCAAACTTTTAGCTGGGAAAACATTAGTTATTCCTCTCATTTCCCATCAGGGACACAGTTTGGTTCCATTTTCTGCCCTAGGATTCGATGACTGGGGGAGCATTTTGTAAAATTGTCTTTTCCTGGGTACAGCATTCCTAGTTTCTTTTGCTCACCTGTTTGGATGTTGTGAAGAGACAGTATAGGAGAGAGACAAGTGCACATTTAAACTACTGATTATAAACGTTATTTTCTCTCATTTACTTCTAGATCATGAATTTAATATCCCCCCTGTGATGCAAAGTAGAGACTCAGCGGTGTCAGATTCTGGAGGCAAATTGAAGGCCTTGTTTTTTCCCTTATAAATAGGCCCTACCTTGGATCTCTTCTAACTCTCTTGTCAAGCCATGGGCTGGTTGGTTCTGACTTTATCTGAATGTGATGTCTTCCTCTGCTCCCATGTTCTAAGCCCTTGCACCGAGGGTGGGAAAAAGGATTGACATTCTTCACCTAACCCCAGCCCAGAGTCATTACTCAGACAAGGTATGATGAATAAATATTGCCTTTGGATGAAGACATACAAATTTGCCAAAGAAAGGAATGCAGTTCTGGGACCTCCTAGCTACAATGTTATGTAAATCACTCAACACCCAGTAAAGTTGAGGTTGTGAAAGTCAATCATTTTCCATTTGTATTACGGCTAATTAGTCTAAGGAAAATGGTGACAGAGGATATATTCCGTAACATCTCAGGAGGTCACCTGGCTCCAGAGAGGTAGTTTTAAACATACTTACCTCTAAAATGTCTCATGTGGGTAGCTAGTATTTATGGAGTTCTTCCTCTCTTCCTGCCATTAGTTTAAGTGCCTTGAGACAAATTAACTCACTCACTTGAGGTCATTGTTTTCTATTATTCCGTCATTTTTGCAATGAGGAAACTGAGGCACTGGGAGATTCAATAACTTGCCCAATGTTATACTCTTAACTTTTAAGACTGATTCTACATATAAGGAAACTGAAATGCTGAGAAATAGCCCAGGTGTGGCAAAATATTTAGCTTTTTCACTAAGCTAAATAACAGGAATTTCCCCCTTAATATATATGTACAAGAAACCATTGCTTCCTTTCCTGTTGGAGTGGATAGTAGCCCCTCTTCTATGAAGACTTCATACCAGGGGCTAAAGTGTGAGAATTCTCAGGCCTCCTCCTCTTGCCTACTCAGCAGCCTGAAATCTGGGGTCCCAGAACCTCAAATGTAGTCGTGGGAGATATGGAGCTATTTTTAATGTTTCACAAAGCATAAAATAAATTGTCTATTCAAGGGCAATAAAACAATATGGGCTAATGAGTATAACATTATATATATATCTCATGTATATATGTATACATCATGTTAAATAGTAATTATCTCATGTGGATCACTTTTTATGGCAATTATGTGCTTTTAATCTTAAAAATAGATAATGAATTATCTTCTACGTAGAGTTTAGATAAATCCTTCTAAACATGGAATCTGAAGTTAGGCATGGGGCAAGATAGAAATAGATCTGGGGGACAGAAAAGTTGATGCCTGTTGGTCTATAGAGTAAGGGAGAAGTGCTGCTAATAGCCAGCACATCACAACACTGTATACGTAAATGGAAATAAACCTGTTGGGGAAGCAAGGCAATGCTTCCTGGCTGTTGATCTTCCTTACCTTCATTCTTAGTTGGCTTTTATTTCAGACAACTGTGAATGTGTTCTTACCAGGATCTCAGGGGACGTTACCAGTGCAATTTGCGAAATGTAATTAGGATGGTGAATTGTCAGGTACCCCTACACCCACCTCCAAATGATGCATTTCAAAGCCAAACAAAAATGCTATTTTGTACCATCTGCTGTTTGAATTTTCCAAGTCATTGGTCCATTAGAGAGAACTATTGAGCTTTAACCATAAACTATAGAGCCAATTGAATTGTTTTAATTTAATTTTTGAATAAGTCATGCATTCACATGGATTATAAATCAAAACAATGAAATGAGTTATACTCTGAGAAGTCCCTTTCTCACTTCTGTTCCCTTGTACTGTATTTGTTTTATCCCTGGCTCTCCACCTGTAGGCCATCACTTTTATTAGTTTCCTAAGTATTCTTACTAAGTATATTTATCTATATATGAGTAAACACATATAGTGTTTTTCATACTGTTCCCTCTCTAACACAATAGGTAACATATGAAGTAACATTGGTAACACAATAGGTAATGTGTGTGTGTGTGTCTGTGTGTGTGTGCACGTATCTATATTCCTTTTAATGGACACTTGAGTTATTTTCAGACATTTACTATTACACACAGTGCTACAATGATACGATGCCAATACATCATTGTACATGTATGCAAGTCTACCTGTAGAATAAAACTAGAGTAGGATTTTTGGGGTAAAGGGTAAGTACATCTGAAATTTCAATAATGTTGCCAAATTGCTCCACAGGGTTTGTATTCCCCCAAGCAATATATTAAAATGTGATTTCCCGTGGTCTTCTCAAAAGGAGAGTGTTAAGCAAACATGTTCATCTATCAGCTTGGCCAAAATCTAGAAGTTATAAAGTACAATTTTAATTTTCATTTCTCCTATTCAAAAAGATGCTCAACTGTTCTCATGGTGTTTAAGGGCCATTTGATGGATTTTTCTATGAAATATGTATTAATTTTCTTTGCCAATTTTTCTATTGGATTTCTGATAATTTTCTTATGATTTCTAGTAGCTATTTCCATACTAGTGAGATTATCTATTATTTTAAATGTAATTGGAGTTGAAAATATTTTCTCCAAGTTGTTATTTGTTTATAACTTTGCTTATGATTTTTTTTGTTATACATACAGAAGTTGTCTAATATAGTTGAATTTATCAGACTTTAATTTTATACTTGGCCGGGTGCGGTGGCTTAAGCCTGTAATCCCAGCACTTTGGGAGGCCGAGACGGGCGGATCACGAGGTCAGGAGATCGAGACCATCCTGGCTAACACGGTGAAACCCTGTCTCTACTAAAAAATACAAAAAACTAGCCGGGCGTGGTGGCGGGTGCCTGTAGTCCCAGCTACTCGGGAGGCTGAGGCAGGAGAATGGCATAAACCCAGGAGGTGGAGCTTGCAGTGAGCTGAGATCCAGCCACTGCACTCCAGCCTGGGCGACAGAGCGAGACTCTGTCTCAAAAAAAAAAAAAAAAAATTATACTTTCTGTGTTTTGAATCATAGTTAGAAAGACCTTTCCCCACTCCAAGAAAGTCACTCATATTTTCTTCTGGCACTAAAAAGAACACATTTTATCATGAACAATTTTAAGCATATACAAATAGAGAAAATAGTATCATAGACCCCAGCTATCCATCATTCAGCCTCAACAATTAGGAATATTTTGCCAATCTTATTTTATCTATTTTCTCACCTATTTTGAGAATGTTTAGAGCAAACTCCAGATATATTATTTTCTTCATAAGTGCATCTATGTATGTACCAATAACATGTAAGGATGGACTTTTTAGAATATACCCCCTAAACCATTAAGATAACAATTCCTTAAAACCTTAATTAAATAATGTAAAATTACTTAATAAAATTATTCTGTGTTCAAATATTCTTTTTGGAAATGTTTATGGCTTTGTTTTTGTGTGTATAGTATGAGGTATGTATCCAACCTTATTTTTTTCCTGGTCACTCAGTTGTCCCAACTCAACTTCTTTAAGTGTATATCCCTACTTTACTAGTTTATGTTTGTGACACAACAAATTCTTATATGTATTTGAGTCTATGTCTGGACCTTCTATTCTGTTTCATTTGTCTGTCTGATCATATGCTAGTCCTGTCTATACTGTTTTAATTATTGGCACATTACAGAGTTTCACCATTAGGACTAGTCATTCTCCAAATGAAATAGTAAATTACCTACTCCAACTCATACTATATAAAAATTGAAGAAAATTATAATTTAAAATGCAGCCTTTTCAGGTCAGGGAAAGGCCTGGTGATTTAGAAACCGGCAGTAGAGAAATGGGAGTCAAATGTGTGACAGTGAATGTGATCCCTAATGAAAGTACTAGTAATAGCATCCTCCTATTATATAGTTATATATTAGTTATATCCTAATATGCTATGAGAAAGTAAATAGTAATAACATAAAAGCCTGAAGCTTGGGGCAAGTGGGAGGAAGAAGAGGAGCCAGCAAAGGAAAAAGAATACGGTTTTGGTGGTTGAATTGGAAATCACCAATCCTGGTTCTTCTTCAGCAAAGTGAGAAAGGTCTAGGATAGAGATGGCTGAAATATTTGCTTTATGCCATTCTCTGGGGAGCTGCTGAGAGACACGCTGCAGAGAAGCAAGGCCTGGGTAAAGTGTGTTAAGGAGGGCTATGCTATCATTCTGCTCCGGGCAGATCACAGGTCTGGACGGGCAGCAACCCTGAACCTCAAGGCTGGCTTGTGCCTCTGAAGACGTTAGAGTGAACCTCACTATGTGCTTCCCAGGAGGACAGATGAAGATGTGTTTTTCTCAGCCTTCTTTCCGGGAGACGGTATTAAATTTACCTAACAACATATTTTTATGGAGAATAAGAGAAGTGGCTTTTTTTTTTTTCTTGGATACCTTCTTTGATATTAGCACAGAAGTGACTTCTAATACCAACTTATTGTAGGAAAGACATCTCAAGTGTTTAGCAGGGGCAAGTCTTTTTTTTTTTTTTTTCCCCCTGAAATGCTCATGTCTCCTAGACTCTGTCTATGTCTTCACCAAAACCCAGAGAATGTTCAGACAGTCAAAGCATGGTGAAAGGTGGAGGAATGGCCTGGGCTTGGTATATCATGACTTCATTCCCCTGCAGACACCCTTAATTACCCTTGGCACAGCTTGTAACCTCCTCATCCCCAATTTCCTTATACCCTGGAGATGATCACACCACTCTTACCTCACAGGGATGTGGAGAGGATTAATTAGTTTCGGATGGGAAAGTTCTTTGAAGATGAATCATGTGCTATAGGGAATGTGCTAATTTGAGGCCTCTCAGCCCTCAATTTGAAATAACTGCCCACTGTCCAAACACAGACACTAAAGGGTAAATGGAAATTGATCTGCCTTAGAGCCAGGGGAGTGGGGTTTGCAAACTGAAGAGAATGGTGAAGTCAACCTCAATCAAGCATTTATTCAATGATTATGTTCCAAGTGTCTATCCTGTACAAATTATAATGAGCAATCTTTGGGGGACTTTGGGGGAGTGTTAAGTGGGAGAGTGATGAGCCCTGAAGGCCATGTGCTGTGCTCACTGCTGGAGTGATTATTACCTACAGCAGAAGACAGTTGCCAGACTTGTGAGTCTGTGGACTAGAAGTCGTCTTTGCCGTCAGTGGATGTGAGCTGGCCATTGGGTACAGTGGGCTCCACATCCCATACACTGTGGACAATTAGGGTCATCGGTGCTTCCCCAGTCCTCTCACCTTCCAGATGTACTTTGGCCAGTCTCTCTTAGGCACTTTTAGTGAGAAGAATCTCTGTATTAATAAAAAAAGGAATAAAAACGAGATGAATCCTTTTTCTTGGCCTCTTTCAGTTCTGTTGTTACATGCAACTCCTTTTAAAGGTACATCCAAGGTGTGCTTTTTTCAAAACACAAGCTAAAAGGGGCTATTTTAGGCATTATCAAAGAACACTTTCTCTAGGAGTTTTATGGTCTGGAAATCAGTGCAGAATATGAATGAGATCTCAGTGTGCGTTTCCAGCTTAACTTCTTTTTTAAACGTTTTTTTCTCTTTGAGGTGACCTTCAGTGAGGGTAACAGGGAGTAGAAGAGGGTGAAGAGGAAATAAAATTGATTAAGAAAGGGGGTATGAGTAAATTTGGAAGGTGCAGGAAAGGGCTTCCCTGGACACATGAGGCTCCTGAGAACATTATCGCTGTGAAAAGGTCTGGGACTGTGGAAGATGAGAGGCCACCAGAATAATAAGCAGACAGCAGTTCAAGAGTAGTTTCTTAATATAAGTGAGAAGCCTTTTATCAAGTAGGAATCTAGTGTTGTTTCTTGAAATACTCGATCTTAGAAAGGAAACTATAGGGCCAAGCATCATCACACAAATAGAGGATTCCAGTTTTCAGTGAATTTATTATATTCAAATAAACTTACATCTCTGTGTAGATATTGATAGGTATAATAATGCAGTAAAAGGGTACAGCCCAGAATATAGTATAGCCTCAGTGGGCTTCAGTGCTATGTCCATACCAACATGTGTCCATCTTTCTGAGCCCTTTTATTAAAGTTCGAGAATCTTGCCCATCTCTCTCTCTCTATTTATTTATTTATTTATTTATTTGTTTGTTTGTTTGTTTGTTTGTTTTTGAGACGGAGTCTCGCTCTGTTGCCCGGGCTGGAGTGCAGTGGCCAGATCTCAGCTCACTGCAAGCTCCGCCTCCTGGGTTTACGCCATTCTCCTGCCTCAGCCTCCGGAGTAGCTGGGACTACAGGTGCCCGCCACCTCGCCCGGCTAGTTTTTTTTTTTTTTTTTTTTGTATTTTTTAGTAGAGACGGGGTTTCACTGTGTTAGCCAGGATGGATCTCTGCTTATTTAATGATGTGCTTTAGTGATGGTAGAAGCAGAAAAAGCTAAATTTTTGAGAGGGTGGTGATATTTGTATGAAATTATAAAATATTCTTCAGCTAGATTTATCTTCTGGTATACTGCTCATTAATATTTTCGTTTTCTTACTAATGGCTTCCTTCCTACCCTGATTGGTTTGTAGCATAAATCTAGTTGTTGGTTTCCTATAACTTAATAGATCATAACAATTGCCCTTACACTTCATAGTAAAGAGGCTACCCCTTTATTCATTGCAACATTGCCTGTAATACCTCTGCTCAAACAAGCCATAATGCTTTGGTCCAGAGTGGCTCTTTTCCTGCTGTTTCTAGCCTAGATTCAAGGCTCAGTCAGGGTCATGGCAGAAACCACCTGGTATAAACAACCTGGCGTTATTTAAGAGAGTTAATAAAGGGACTGTTTACAATGATGTGGGCCAGATTTAGGGGTAGTAACAGATTCCAGAGTTAGCAGCAGAGAAAATCATTTCCACTGCATTGTTTTATAGGCCTAGAAGACAGGAGAAAACAGTTACCAGGAGATGGGAGCTGCAGAGTTGGCCACCTGCTAGGATCTGTGGGACATGATGATAACCTGATGGGGAGGAAGCCAGGGGAACAAATGCCCAATCTCACTGTCTTTCCATCTTCCAATCTACCAGCACCTGCTATTGGCAAAACCAAACCAGCAGCCAGTGGAAGGGGAACCGTGTGAGCATTCTTTAGCTCAGCTTCCCAGAGCACAGTGTAGGGTGGAGAGGAATAGAGGGTGTTTCTGGAGAAGCAAAGAGAGAAGCCAAGCAGAGTTCATTTCCCTTTCACCGACTGGGATAGCTTGGGAAGGTGGTGTGGTTGTAGTGTATTTCAGGCCCCACACAGTGTGTGTTGAATCACAGGCGAATGTACTAGGCCATTGTTGAACAGACCTTCAGTTGCTGAAAATGGAGTTCTCATAATCTCCACGTGGGTAACTGAAAAGAGTGTTGTTAAAAGATTGTCACAAAACTTAAAAGATTATTCACTTAAGTAAACAATCAAAATAGAAATGGCAATTATGATGTTAAAAATGTGAAAAGTCAATTTTTAAAAATTCACAATATCTGCAAGTATATGAGGTCTGTGTTCACTTTGAGACCTTCAGCCTGTCTCGAAACATGGACTGGGCCTTCTCTCCCCAACCCATTGCTAAGCAAGGAAGGACAGTCTGTATCCATAAGCAAACTCTAAGCTTTCTTTAGGCTAGAGAGGACCTCATGGGCTGGAGTAGGCATGGAAAGATTTTGTGAATGAAAAATATTTGAACTGGACCTTTAAAGCAGAATGGGAAGTGTGACACACACTTGAGGCAATAAAGCAATGATACGAATGAAAGCACAGAGCCTGTTGCTTTTTAAAACAAATGCTATTAGAACTACTGCATGTTATTTATGAGTATAGGCAAATCATATAGATTTACTAGAAGGCTGATAAATGGAAACACTCCAGTGAGGCCTAAATATTGCTCTCATATGTATGCTAGAGTAGTTTTCTGAAAATTGGTCTTCAGAGGAATTTTACATTCTGCTGTCATATGTGCTCAGATAATCATAGAATTTGAGAGCTGAAAATATGTATATTGAATTTCAGTCTTAAATCTTGTCAGCTATTGTATGGCCTTAATAATATTGGCCTGTATGATCATCCATAGAGGAACAATAAATCTCTGCATTAAGCTTTCTAATTGATTTAATAATTTGACAAAAAAGTGTAAGGGCTTATTTTTTATTCTCCTTTAATTTCCACAAAACTCTCTGTAATATAGGTATCTGATATCTCCATTTTACTGATAGGGAAACAGACTCAGAGCAATCCAGTGATCACCTAGAGGCAGTAGATCCTGGACAGAGCTAGAATTTGCCCCCAGGCCTGAGCGCCTCCAAAGGCCGGTTTCTCCCCATTATACTAGTCAGCATTTACACTTGACTTTACCCTTGTGGGACCATGAACCATATCATGAACCATTTAATGTAGTTTTTCATGTTGCAATTAAAACACTATTTAATGTACATAATTTTTCAGTTTCCTCTGGGAATATGAAATTACGCACATATATATCTTTATCTATGTACAGTTCCTTCTGCTCAAAGTGGTAATAGTGGCAATTTATGGAGCAAGTGACATGCTGTAACTTTGTTATATATGCAGAATGCAGAAATTTTTTATTAGGATTGCTTTTATAAGCTTGTCAGCTTCCAGAGAGTTCTTTGAATAATCTGTTCTGGATTTTGTGAGTATGCAAAAGTCAGCATGATATTCTTTTGCCGTAGCATGCAGTTTATTGTTCGTTTTTAAATGCCCTCCTGTTTCAAAATGATAGATACTTATAAACATGTTCTTTACTTGGTTAATAATATTTCTAGATGTAAATTCAAGAATGAAGTTGAGTGAGTGGGGGCTTTATAAACAATGGTCAGTGACATAAAACCCTGGGACGGAAGTAAAAAGACAGGACAGATGCCTAGTAACAATTCTGCATTGTGCAGCTCTCCCAGTTAACCATGTGGGTGCTGAAGGCAGCTGAGATGATAGGGAATACTGTCTCTTAAACAGAGTTCTAGGGACAGTTTTGCAATCTGGCACATAGTTAGTGCTTAAGCAATGAATTCATTCAATAAAATATATGTATGTATGTATATATGCACATATACACCTATCCAAACACACATATACAGAGAAATTTCTCAAGTGAGAAACACATCTGTATGAAAACTTTATTTTTACAATCATTTTTCTATGTCAGCTGAGGCTAAACGAAGTCAAAAAGCGCTAGCCGTCACCTTACACACTGAGTGACGATGAATGCTAAATTTCCTCAACTGAGTGCCATGTATTAGACTGCATTTGTGGCATGATACACTCCTCCACTCAACCAATGTCGAGTAATGGACCTTTAGCCAGCTGCTGGACATTTCAGCCTCGATTTCTCTTAGGAGAGCTTTGATTTGTTATTAAAAGAAATGAATTCAGTAAAGAGAGCAGCTCTCCTGCAGAACTTCTGTCCAGCTATATCTTTCTCTCAAGTATAAAGACACTCCTCTTTCATGGAAAAGAAAAACAAATTTTTCGTTTGTATACCTGATAGCAGAAGTATCTGTATAGAATTACCTTTCAATGTTATGTCCTTGGCTTTTTCAAAGAAATGGCCAGGCTGGGCACGGTGGCTCACGCCTGTAATCCCAGCACTCAGGGAGGCCGAGGCAGGCAGATCACAAGGTCAAGAGATCAAGACTACCCTGGCCAACATGGTGAAACCCCTTCTCTACTAAAAATACAAAAATTAGCTGAGCATGGTGGCATACCCCTGTAGACCCAGCTACTCAGGAGGCTGAGGCAGGAGAATCACTTGAACCCGGGAGGTGGAGGTTGCAGTGAACCGAGATCGCACCACTACACTCAAGCCTGACAACAGAGTGAGACTCCGTCTCAAGAAAAATAAATAAATAAATAAATAAATAAATGGCCAAATGACGAATGCATCTGGAGGTCCTCAAAACAAATTTCAGACATTATTCATATGTTGTTTGGTGCCCCCTATATTGTAATGGTGTGACTCATTAGTTAGAGAATTAAGTATCAGGAAGAGTTATTTTTTCTCAAATAATGAGAATCAATGTGTCCCATGTCTCCCCTGGCTTCTAGGAAGTACAGAGCAAAGGGAAACCCACAGCCGAGTGCTTTGTTCATAGAAGGGATTAGGATCTTTACTATCCTCTCATCCAATATGGCTTTTATTCAGTATTTTAAGAGCTTTAATGCATACATCACTTGGCATAAGCCTCCTAAAAATCATTTATGGAAGCAAAGAGGGTAAAAATTATTCCACCTGTGTGAAGGAGACTCTCAAATTTGATCAACGCATTCTTATTAGGTTCCTACCATTTGTCCAAATAGTTGCATAAAACATGACAAGCCAGTCTTGACTGTTTTTAAGGGAGTTTCTAATTCCTAAACATCTAAGCTTTTGTTTGTTTGTTTGTTTGTTTGTTTATTTATTTATTTTTTGAGACGGAGTCTCACTCTGTCACCCAGCCTAGAGTGCAGTGGCATGACCTCGGCTCACTGCAACCTCCACCTCCCAGGTTCAAGTGATTCTCCTGTCTCAGCCTCCTGAGTAGCTGGGATTACAGGCACGTGCCACCACGCCAAGCTAATGTTTGTATTTTTTTAGTAAAGACGGGATTTCACCATATTGGTCAGGCTGGTTTTGAACTCTTGACCTTGTGATCTGCCCACCTCGGCCTCCCAAAGTGCTGGGATTACAGGCGTGAGCCACCACGCCTGGCTGCTCTTAAATTTTGTCTATTGGAGCTCTTACCATGTTACCTTTCTAATGTCATGAAAGCCTTCTCCAAAAAGGTATAAAATCCTGTCTGTGACAGAAATGTAGCTGAAGAGCTGTTACCTTAGAAGAGTCTTTTAGCTTTTTCTTAAAATTTGAATCACATTTAAAAAGATGTCTTTAAAATTGATTAGACTGTTTCTCCACCCAAATTATACACTTATGGGCCATGTATTAATTCATGATTAGATTTAAAATTGATTTGCATAATGAAATTATTTTAACATCAGTGCTGCTTTAGACATTCTCTTTGATCAGGTTGCATGTAGTAGAAAAAGCTCTGTTTTTGGCATTGCAAAATGTACACCTTTATACTTAAAAAATGAGTTACTTGTTTCTATGAGTTTATGATCCTGTGCTTGATGAGATTTTTTGTAAGTTTAGATTATTTAAAGCAGTACAGCAGGAATCTGAAATGTGATGGGACTGCTGTATTACATTTATGACTGTATAGAATAACTATAATTCATTAATCTCTTTCCATAAAAAGTATAGAATATTAGAAGTGGAAGGGACCTTGGCAGTCATTCATTCCAACTTTCCCTCGGTTGCAATAGAGAGAATTTCTAAATCTTCAGAAATCAGTGCACAGAACTCAATCCTGTTGACCAGGTTTACCCCAGCCAGTATGCAATGAAGCTGAACATTTATGCTACTTGATCTAATTTCTATTATGCTGCTAATAATGCAAGGGTGAAGGAGGGAGAAATGGGGGAAGCAGGCACCTAAGATTTCTTGAACCCCACCTAAGTGAAATGTATTTTACTTATGTAATTGTGCTCAATCCACACCACAACTTAGAAGTTTCCTGCATGACTCTAAGACTCACTTTTCTTACTGGCAAATGGGCACAATATTTCTTAACTCTGTGGTCACCTGGTTAGTAAATGTAGAACCAGAATTTTCTTCTAGGTATTTCTGAACCTAAAGCTCATTGTTATGCCTCCTCTCAAAGATGATTGTATTAATTCTCGTCAGTCACATCTTATCAGTGGCTCATATTGACTTTTGGTCCCAATAATTTTTGAGCGCACAGGGACAGTGTGCTCAGTACAGTACCTGGTACAAATGCATGACTTTTAATTGCACTACTTTCAAGATTCAGACAAGCTATAATGAAGGCTAAGCCTGAATCATGATTTTATTTTTCCCTACTGAATGTTGTTATCCAAGAGTAAAATCTGTTGTGCTCTATAGAGAGCTAATATCGTCAGATCAAGATGATGGGGTTGATTTTAAGCTCAACTTCTCTCTCCTATTCTGCTTCAGGCACATAGAATGCTAGATTAAATATATTAAAATTAAAATAATTCATATTTAAACTTGTGGGGGGAAACAACCCTCCATGTACCAGAAATAGAGAACCTACTGGCAAAGAGAAATTGAAGCTGTAGGAACTAGGTTCCCAACGCCCAGGGAAGGTTAGGAACTGAAGCCTCAGTTCCCCTGCAGGGAAGGGAGTGAGCACCTGGTCTTGACTAAGCCCCACCAGTGTTCTTCCTAAATTTCATGGGAACCAGCATATCTCCAGTTGCCAACCTGGCCTAACAGCCAGAAGCAAGTAGCACAACCCTTGTTGTAAATGGTAAACTTTTCTGGCTAATTTCCCTTTGGAAGAAGAGTCTTTTTGTCTATTCCACTCTTTCTGAGTAAAATTTCAGCTCTCATTTTGAATTTCCACTTTGCCTTCTATTCTTTTTACAAGGGAAGCCGGGCCTGTTAAAGATTGTCATTAAAGTGTCTTACTGTGAGATAAGTGGTGCTTGCAGGAAGGTGTGAATGTGAGTGTTGATAGGCATGTTGGACTTAGTAGAGCTGTTCCTCTTACATTATCTATTTCATTTATTTTATTGGCAGCTGAAGTTGGCCTTGTGCTTGCTGACTCATTTTTAGCAATTGTGCAAGAAATGCCAGCATTTGCCACCTTTGTTTAGTCTCTTCTTTTTCAAATCACTTTTCATCATTTCTTTATCATCTTTGGACACCCTGCCAATTCTAAACAGCCCACCACTTTTGTCTTACTGACAAACTAAGGCAGTCTTATAGGTCATAGCTAATGAGGTTGGCTCTATTCCATAAAGTATTTGCTGAGTATCTAGCATGCACTGAGCATGGCCTGGGGAATATAACAAAAAATATGTGGGTCATTTTCCTACCTCAAAAGAGTTTATGATGTCAAAGACGTGCTGCTTCCTGAAGACCCCATCAACTTTCTGTCTTTTCCCTGGAAGTGTAAAATGCCACATGTTGGATGAGATTATTATCCAGGCTCAAACTTGGGAAATAGTCATGCTTCTGGACCAAGTGCCAGGTAAGTCCTTGATTCTGGTCAGTAATAGGCCAAAGTCTCAGGTGGGGCTTCCTAAATTTACAAATCTGGCTACCTGCTATTCTCTGGAAGCCTGAGAGTTGCCCATCCCTGCTGTATCCCTATAAATATGCCTTGCAGAAATCCCTTCCTTCTGGCAAGGAAGCACTCTGCATTCTGGAGCAAGTATTAATGTATCTTCCAAAGGGAGGACTCATAAAACACAGGAAAGATCAGTACCATAGGTGAGGGATTTCTGACCAGGCCTACTATGTGGGAAAGATGGATGAAGGTGATAAGCTCTGTGTTGGGAAAAATGTTTTGAGCTACCCTTGAGTTCACGAAGTGGACCAGACACCTAATATATATGTGGAACTTCTCTTAGTGTCAAAATATGAAAATGTCTAAGTCAAAGGAAGCCAAATTATTATAGCCATATTCTGAAACAGCAAGAAGTCGCTCTTAACCATTATATGGGTCTCTACAATCAATTATGTGGATTCCTTTGAGATACTCCACCCAGAGGGAAAACCTGTCTAGACACATAGTTTTGCAAATAACCTGAAGACGCTCATAGGCCACCTCTCTTTGCATATGAAGAAGTAACACTGCTCTATGTGATGGCTTTGGAGAAAATAACCTGAATGGCTTAATCTAATCCATATGAAAGATTTCTCCCCCTCTGGAGCAAAATATAAGCTCTCTTGTGACCTTGTTCTGCCACAAAGGCTGCAATGAAAGCCTACTCAGCAAAGTCTCAGCAGATAATTTTTAGTTCAGCGTCTCTATGAAATGATTCTAAATGTAAAACAACTGTCGGCTACTATAATTAGTCATTTACTTTTTCATTATCCTAATGTGTTTGAGTTGTGAAAAATAAAACAGTCATGTTAACACAAACCTACACACTGAAGAATAGATAGAGATAGATATAAGTCCTCAGGAAGAAGCAGTAGATGGTAAGAGATTAGAAAACATGCTCTGGAAATAGAAGACATTTTTATTTAGTACTTTCCTCACTTGACAGGCAAAACTTTGGCAGTTTTGCAGAATTTTGATAGAATAAGTCTATGCTGTTTTAGTTAAAAATGGAAATGAAAATACATTTTGTCTATATGGAAGCAATTTTTTTTGGTATACTTCTCATTAGCTTTCAAGTTTAGCAGGCTAGGCTATGCTATATGGAAGTGTTTTGAGAGGATACTATGTTCTGAGAAGTGTGTTGGGATCATTACATATGTTGCCGCCAAACCACAGTTTCCTCACTTGTACAATGATAATGAAGCTAGGGTTCCTATGGTGCTATTTCGAAGGATAGAAAAACCAGAAAGAAGCCTAATCCTTGTGTTTGTTTTCAATCAGTTGTTTTTAAGTTGTCTGTCATTTATTCTTAGAGAGACTTTTGCGGTGTATCTGAATTCCATATTCCTCTATGTTCACTATCGTTTGTATCCCTTTGTTTCAGGAACTAGAGATAAGGCTAGGAATCTGGGACCAATTACTTGATAGAGAAAAAGCATTCTTGGCATTTTTCACAATTAGATGGTCTAAATTAAACAATTTCTTGATTTTGCTAGACTCAAAATTCTTGCCGCGGCAAGTAAGCATCTGTGTGATCTGGCCCTGCCGACTCCCTGACTGTCCAGTCCCCTACTTCTTCATGTTCCAGCCACACTGGCTGCTTTTTTTGAGTTCCCCCATGAGGCAAGCTTCTTCCCATCTTAGGACCTTCGTGCCGGGCTCGGTGGCTCAAGCCTGTAATCCCAGCACTTTGGGAGGCCGAGATGGGCGGATCACGAGGTCAGGAGATCGAAACCATACTGGCTAACACGGTGAAACCCCGTCTCTACTAAAAATACAAAAAACTAGCCGGGCGAGGTGGCGGCGCCTGTAGTCCCAGCTGCTCGGGAGGCTGAGGCAGGAGAATGGCGTGAACCCGGGAGGCGGAGCTTGCAGTGAGCTGAGATCTGGCCACTGCACTCCAGCCTGGGTGACAGAGCGAGACTCCGTCTCAAAAAAAAAAAAAAAAAAAAAAGGACCTTCGTTACTTTTCCCTTGATTCTTTGCTTGGCTGATTCTTTCCCATCATTTAGTTTACCTGTTTGAATGTCACCTACTCAGAGAGACACACTGGGTCCATTGTCTGTGTAAAGCAGCACCTTCTCTTCACTATCGTCTCGCCTTATTGTGTTTCTTTCATGAAACTTATGACTATCTGAAATTATGTTTTGCCCACATGTATTGCCTGTCTTCTCCTCTAAAATGCAATTTGCATTAGAGTCAAGACCTTGGTGGGGAGTCAGTGATAACAATAACTTGTTATTTATTAGGTATCAATAACAACATGTTGAATGAATGAGTGGGCTTTTGTCTCACACTGAGATTACATGAGGAAAACCAAACTTTTTACTTGTGATACCAAACTGGGGATTTGTTCGTAATAGTAAGTGCTTGCTTCGTAAAAATTAGCAAAATTCCACGCACTTAACTAATTTAAGTACTTTACAGGCATTAATTTAATTCCCACAACCCTATGAAATGGGTATTATTACTCCCATTTTATAGATGCAAAATTTTTGGTACAGGTAAGTTAAGGAGCTTGCACCAAATAGCAGTTTTGGTTGCAGGTATTTGAGCCAATGCTCTTTACTATTGAGCAGAAAGTGCTCAATAAATAGAGCTTTAACCATGCGCTCAGCACATGTGCTCAGCTCAATGACTCAGTGCATGCGAACTATGTGCTTCACTTCCTATGCACTGGGTCGTTCAGTCCTCAGTTCAAAACTATGAGGTAAGTACTATCCTATGCTTGTTCTAGAGATGAGGAAGTCAAGGCTTGGAAATCTTCAGCAACTTGTCCAAGGTCCCATAGTTGCTTAGTGGTGAAAAAGAGATTTGAATATAGACAATGCGACACTGAAACCTATATCTTAGGCCTTCTCTCCATATTATGAGAACACTTGAGGATTGCTACTGGAACAGTCATTCTGAGCCTATGAAAAAGGGATTAGTCTCCCCCACTCAAAGGGTCTCCACTGGTATAAAGAAGGGTACAATAATGACTATGGAATAGACCAACTCAGAGAAATGTATAGGAGAAGCAGAATCTGTATCGGTACAACCACTTGACTATAAGGGATAATATTTTTTGCTAACTGTCCATTTCTTCAGAAAGAGCATAAGAATAGAATTTAGAAATCCAATAACTGAAAGGCCAATCTTGGTTTCTAAAATGAACCAGGAAAGATTTATATATATTTTTATATATCACTAGGTATGATTATGTACATGAGCTATAATGCAGGTAGAAAGTCTCGCTATTGTTTTTTGAAACATACTCACAAAAGTTGTTGTTGTTGTTGTTTTATAACTCTGAGTACTTTCTTAGCAACTCAGTTCTATTAGTGGCAAATGCCATCAATAGGGATGATAGGATGTTGTGGCTACATATTGTCTAATAACTTAGTTCCATCCCCATAGGCAGGCCTTATTAGCGACACATGCAAAATCAGTATACCCACAATAAGAGAGAGAAGAAAATTCCTAGAATCTATGCATTATTGCTCTGGCTTCAAACAAAATGTGCATGTGAAGGATTATGCTTGTATATGCAGAGATCGAACTTTTTCCTTTGAAAAATTCCCTAAACCCATTGAAACCTGTTGATTCAGCAAGGAGTTCAGCCAATATTATTGAACTCTAGTATTCCAGTATTTTCACAGAACTTTTATGATGAGTTCTTTTATGTACACAATCCTATGTGATCCCTTCTGAACCTACATTTGATGCTCACATTTACCTACATATGTGGGCAGTGTAGGTATTATTAAGCCACTTCAGAGATGAGGAAATTAAGGTTAATAGAGTTTAAAGAGCTTGCCCAAGGTCAGGCAGCTAATAAATAGCAGAGCCAGCACCTGAACCAAAGTCTTTGGGTTCCCAGTTAACATACATTTTCTGCTGCCCACACCTCCCCCTTGTCAAAGGAAACCTGTCAGTGGTGACATTATAAATGTTCTTGCTACCAGGTCTGCCTCTGGGGGAGTAGAGCCAGGGGGCTTAAGATGTCGTATCTTTTACTCAGTGCTATGTACATGTCTGTCATTTTGTTGGGATTTTCCCCTGCCTACTTAAAGTCTATAAACACGGTGAGTAGTATTTGTGGACCAGGACTAACATTATATGGTTGTCAGTTTTTCAGACAACTTTTATTCTGTTTCCTCTAGAACCTCCTGGCAGCTTCTTGTGCCCAGGGTGGCAGTTCACAGTGACTCTTGTCTCTCTTCTTACTATCAGTGTGCTCTGGGATCTGGCAGAGATTTTATTTCTCAGACTCCTTGTCCTTTCCCCTGCCATCCTTCTCACTGCTCCCACTTTTATTGTTTCTTCCAGGTTTTGAAAAGTTGCAAAATTTATCAAATGTAAATGTTGACTCAAGGAATAGAACTGACAGATAGGTGGTCCAGTGACTTTGGCTCAACATGCCTCAGAACCACGGTTGATTTAAGAAATCCGGTGATTCAGCACAGAGGAAACCAGCTAGCCGCAGGCACTGAGGGAATGGGGTGCAGCCAGGCCAGCTCTGCCTGCTTATCCTTTCTGAACTCAAAAGGCCATCGTGTGTTCTGCTAAAGCCTACCTGGCTAGTGCAGAGGCCTGACCAGTAGAAGGAGGTCATTACTCACCTTTCATCTGATCAAAAACAATGCAATTTACTCACAGGTCCTGGCCCTACAGAACAGGTTAGATGGTTGGATATATTTGAATAATGGAGCTTTCCAAACAGAAGCAAAACAAACACCCACTGATGTGTAAAATATAAAGAAACTGAACCAGTGTGTCTTTTCACCATAGATAGAAGAGTTTGGACTGCCCAGCACACAAGGTCAGCATGCTGCTCCTCTGTCACGCTCTCGCTATAGCTGTTGTCCAGATCGTTATCTTCTCAGAAAGCTGGGCATTTGCCAAGAACATCAACTTCTATAATGTGAGGCCTCCTCTCGACCGTAAGTAGTGGTGGTTGCCATGCTAGTTCGTGGCTGTGGGGTCAGAGTGTTCATATGAAGCCCCCTTTTCCATTTATTGTAACTTCGTCTTTCCCAGAACATTTGGTTTATCCCTAGAATAAAACAGAAAGTCTCCATTACTTCTATGGGTAAGCGTATGGTAAGTGAAAGTTTCTCCATTTCTTAAAATGGTCTGGCTTCCTGCTGAAGTTTTAATAGCATTCTTGTTTTAAAAAACACTTTTGGGGCCAGGCGCAGTGGCTCACGCCTGTAATCCCAGCACTTTGGGAGGCCAAGGCAGGCAGGTCATGAGGGCAGGAGATCAAGACCATCCTGGCTAACACTGTGAAATCCCATCTCTACTAAAAAATACAAGAAATTAGCCGGGCCTGGTGCTGGGCGCTTGTAGTCCCAGCTACTCAGGAGGCTGAGGCAGGAGAATAGGCGTGAACCTGGGAGGCGGAGCTTACAGTGAGCCTGAGATCGCGCCACTGCACTCCAGCCTGAGCGACGGAGCTCACACAAACACACACTTCTGAAACACCATTCCTAATCATGGCATAGTAGAGGAAATTCATTGTTCTTTGTGTCTTCCCTGGAGAAGGAAATTGGCTGTTGAATGTTTCTGTATAAATGATCTATTAATTTTTTCAAATGGCCATTAAGGATTTTGAAAGCAGATTTATTTGTTTGAAATTTGGAAGGAAATATCACCGGGATTTTCATAACTACCAAGCATAATCACCATTAGCAAAGGTTACATAAGACTCAACTTTCCCACTAATAGTTTAAAGATAGGCAAATATTAGTGTATATCATCTATAGAACATATATGTTAATACATTTTACATGCATATGTATAGATATGTATTTGTATACATATGTCATTAACCCTCCTTTCTTTTTAGACAAGTAAAACTTCTTTGATATACTTTATTAAAGAGTGATTCTTATAAATAAAAAATTACTTGGTATACATGTGAGTGCCTGTAGTTCCCACGCCTGGAAGAGTATCAGAATCATTATGAAAGGATCTTTAACTGCATATCCCTAATCACTTCTCCAGAGATTTAATAGTCAAGAGGGTGAGATGCAGAATATATTTATTTCTTTTTTTCCCTGCTTTTCTTTTTTAAGAAGCTCTCCTGATACTGTTGATACATGGTCAGGTGTGAGAACCCCCTCTTCTTATACTACTCCTAAATGAGATCTATATCATTACTGTTCTTTACTTTGTGTTTTATTATTTGGGATGGTTATCTCTGTGTGTGTGCATATATACACATGTATACTACACATGTACATATACATACATATACTACACATATACACCTTGAACTACCATTATACATTCCTAAATTGGTAATAATTATATACTGATAGCTGAAAGACGTGGCACAGACATCATTTTCATAGACCCTAACTTCTCTACAAATTTTGAAATTTTTAAGCTTAGTACAATTTTATGATGAGAAAAAAATAATTTTAAAAAAGAAAAAAAAGTAATACATGTTCATTATAGAAAATTCCAGAGACAGAAAACATATAGAAGAAAATAAAATGTATTCATAACCTCAAGATTCAAAGGAGTTTTTCTTTTGGAATGTTTTCCTTCCAGTGTTTTTTCTATGTATGTGTATTTATATATGTGATATACTGAGATGGTACAAATTTAGTTTTACACAGTTTTTCCTCTCTTTATACATATTTTGAGTATTTCCCAATGTCTTTGAAGATAGTTTAATGTCTTCTACATTAAAAAAAAATCATAAGGCTGGTCTGTAGCTTATTTCACTATTCCCCCACACTTTATATCAGAAAGAAAAATAAATCACAAGCAACCTAAATGTTAAATAATCTTCACTGATTATCTTTTTAAATGCACTTTCTCTTCAGTTGGCTAATGACCTTAGAATAGATTTCCTGGAATTGGAATTACTAAATCAAAAAGGTTGTGCCAATTTATACTTTAACCATTTAGCTACCAGCATTGAATATTAGTATTTTTTAACTGTACTGATTTAATTGGTGAAAATGGATGTCATTATTTATTTATTTACCTAATACGCTTTCGAACATAGGCAAAACTGAAATATATCCTCAGTATTTAACTTCTTGTCCTCCAAACTTTAGCTTTTGATATTTTGTTCTTGTTTTATGCTACTATACATATCCTCCCCTTTATCTGAAATTCCCACTGCTTTCTGATTTTCACCCCAACTTCTAGTTATATTACTAGGATGGTTACCGTCTTACTAATAGAACGAAGAGGATGAAACAATGTCTTTGTCTTACAGAAATGGGAGAATTGAAAGTTGTACACAGGGTCCTATACCTGGTCTATACAGAAATGTCAAATTATTTTAGTTTTTTCTTCTTGTCGACTAAAGTTACAAGATACAAGAAGGCAAAAAAAAAAAAAAAAAAAGGCGTAAAGACAAGTTGCTCTCAGTCCAGACTGCCAGCAACTCAGAAATCCTTCTTTCCATAACAAACTAGTCTAATTATAAGGGCTTAAGAATTACTATCATCCTCATATTAAATGTTATATTCCTGGCCAAGGTCTAATGTTGTGATAATTGGCATATTATCAGATGAGATTACTTGTTTGAGGTTAAATGTAGCTGTATTGGAAGTGCATATGGACAGAAACCAGCATGATCTGATGTGCTAGAGACTACAAGGTATTTGCTTGCAACCCCCCATTTAATCATTATACCTCTGCAAGTCATGGGCATCTTCATTATTAATATAAATATTATTATATCTTAGAATTTTAAAAATCACACAACTAATCTGTGGGAAGAACAGAATTCAAACTCAGGTTAATCTGACTCCAGTTCTTTTCAGGGATGACACATGTGTTCCAATACCTCTCCCACCCTCATTCACCCCCTCAGCCCCTACTTATTCCCAAATTATAAATGATAATAGAACAATACTATGCATCTTTCAAAGTAGCTGTGGGACCACTTTCATTACTCTATAGTGGCAATTCTTAGAAGACATTTAAACAAAAGGGAATAAAGAAAAGTCCCCAAAAGCCCGATGGGTAAATCTAGCTCTCTAGAAACAGAAATCGTAAGGATGAAGGCTTGTAAGTTTTGTTTCATCTGTTAAAGTTGCTAATTTTGTGCCATATTCGATGTTTGAAATTTTTGTCTTCTGTAACTTACTGTTTCATTTTGCTTTTTTCTTTAAAGCTACACCATTTCCAAATAGCTTCAAGTGCTTTACTTGTGAAAATGCAGGGGATAATTATAACTGCAATAGATGGGCAGAAGACAAATGGTGTCCACAAAGTAAGTGTGCTGAGTTTGGAAGACTTCTGTGATCTCATTTCTTTTGAATCTCTCCTGATTTGATGATGTTCTTTAGGAATCAGATGTATTTTTTTCTGAGCCTATCTGAACATCAGACTATATTGAGAGTTCTTGGAAACTGGTGTCAAAGCCTCAAATTGAAGTTGAGTACCTTAAGGAAGAATTTCTTAAATGTTATTTACCAGGGAGAACACATCGACCACAATATTGATTAAGTCATTCTCAGAATTTCAGAAATACTTGATTATACGTCTAGAAAAGTCATACTTACCATCTCAAAACAAAGGATGATTTCTGTACTCTTGAGATACATTGATATTTGGGAAACTCATTCATTCATTTAACAAACTTTCAAGTATCTTTTTAGTTTGTTTAGTTTACTGATATATCCCAGTGCCTAATCCAGTGCCTGGCCCATGTTTTCTCAGTAAATATTTGCTGACAGAATGAATGAAAGTCTCTGATTAGATAGTCAGGGAAATCTTCTCTGAGAACTGTACCTTAGAACTAAGACCTGAGTGACCACACCAAGCTGCCATGTGGAGATCTGTAGGAAGAACATACTGGGAAGAGGGAATCGCAAATGCAGAGTTTTCAAGGTTGATAGTTGGCCTCTTCAATGAACAGGAAGGAGACTGGCTGCAGAGGCTTAGTGGGAGATGGAGGAAGGATCTGAGAGGGAAGCAAGGGCCAGGACATGCAAGAGCTTCTTTTTTCTGATAGTTTGGATTTTATTGTAAAGGTGATGAGAAGGCAGTAGCGAGTTTTAAGCTAGGGAGTACACAGCAGTTGTGTTCCAAAATATTGCACTTGCTGCTGTGTGGAGAATGGAGGGTTGGGGACAAGAGTAGAAGGGAACACCAAATGAGGACTCTTGTCTTCAGACAGAAGATGAGAATTTGGACTAGGTTGGTAGGAGCAGAGGAGGTGGGGAGGTGAATGATTAAATACATATGAACTTGGAAGTAAAGCAGACAGAATGTGCTGATGTATGAATTGAAATGTTAAAACCCTACTTATGAGGAGATTGGGTTGTTCAGATTTTAGGATGTACTGTATTTTAGGTTTTTCAGATATAAAAGGCCAAGAAAAACAAACTCTTACAGAATTAGAGATAACTGGTTTTGGTCTACTGTTACCAGGAATCTTTTGGAAATTCCAATACCACATTATTTACAACAGTGGCATATCCTTATCTCTTCCAGTTAAAACCAATGTGTGAAGCCAACAAATACTACACACTGGAGACCTCTACTATGCCTGAGAATCTTATGCCATAAATTAGCACAAATGGCTGTGACATCCGTATGGACAGTGTTTTTTGTTATTTATTTTCAAGAATAATTAATTACCAAAATATGTTTTTCTTGAGGTTCTTTTACATTTCTGTCAAGGGACCATCCTTAAGTTGTGTGTGCGCTTATGAGTGTATGTGCATGCGTGATTGTATATATTTGGGGATTTATTTCTATATTTTCAACAGAAATTTATCTTTATTTCAAAGTTTTCAAGGTTTGTTGATGCTTCTCTTTACTACTTTGTTTCAGAGAGTATCATCCTTTAACAATTTGCTTTAAGTTGCCTTGAAAACTGGGCAGCAAGGGTTAGAACGGTAGTAAACTGCGGCACTGATGTCCAGCCTATTAGGCATTATCTTCATGGATCATGCTATTGTTTTGAATTGTACCAAAACACTGTTCCTACTAGGTCTGTGGATAATGCTCCAATTTGTCATTAGTTAACCAAAGCCATTTTAGCATGCAGGCAAAGATGATGTGTGGCTATTTCTGGGTTTTAGGATTTCTTCTCTGTTGAAACATGGCTGAACCAAAGGAGAAGCTGCAGCTTTCCATCACCAAAAAACCATCAGAAATGGGAAGGGTGGAAGAGAGTCAGCTCTGCTGCATCCACCTGAGAGGCTGATTCTTAATGGGCTCAATACAGAATGGCCCTGCATTCCAGCATGGCATGACAGGACCATTCTTGACTATAGGCCAGGCAGGTCCCAAAGACACTAACCACCTGGAATTCTAATTGAGGGTGTAACTTCTTACTTTTCACTTTGTCATTTCAGGGAGTGATAGTCAACCATTTCTGGGGGCAAATAGGCCTACGGCTATTGTTCTTTTGTCATCTCAGGTTTCCTTTTCACTTTACAGCTTCACTTCTGTGGTCTGTCGGGGTTGTTAAAAGAAGTTCTCTGTGTAACAGGATATGACAAGAATGACATTTCTTGTTTTATTTACCCTGGCTTTTACGCTGACTTTTTAGGGCTGCCTTAGCATATGTGCCATTCTGTATGAACACATGCAGCTACCAGTTTTCGATTCTTTGTTTGGAATAGAAATTGAAATGTCTTCTCCAGAACTTTTAGCGGCTCCCTTTCCTTTTGAATCTGGAAGTCAGCTACTCTTATAGGGCACTCGACATTATATCACTGTATTAGTCTGTTCTTGCATTGCTATAAAGAAACACCTAAGACTGGGTCATTTATAAAGAAAAGAGCTTTAATTGGCTTACAGTTCCATAGGCTGTACAGGAAGCCTGATTCTGGCATCTTCTTGGCTTCTGGGGAGGGCTCAGGAAACTTACAATCATGGCAGAAAGCAAAGGGGAAAGCAAAGGGGGAATGAGGCATCTCACATGGTGGTTGCAGGAACAAGAAAGAGAGCGGGGAGCTGCTACGCAGTTTTAGACAAGCAGATCTCATGAGAATTCACTCACTGTCACAAGAACAGCACTAAGGGGATAGCGCTAAAACATTCATGAAGGATCCGCCCCCATGATTTAATCACCTCCCCTCTCCAACACTGGGGCTCACAGTTTGATATGAAGTTTGGGTGGGGACACAGATTCAAACCATATCAATTGCCACGTGGTTTAATATTAAGTATACTGAGGAGTAGAATAATGTTCTGGTTAAGAGTGCAAGCCCTAGAAAACCTCCTGGGTTAGAATCCTACTCTTCACCATTTTCTTCCTATGTGACCATAAGCAAGAAATTGTCCTCAATTTACTGTAAAATGAGGCTGTTAATGTGACTTACCTTAAGGCTTATGGTAAGGATTGAATGCTTGAACACAAGTTAGAGGAGTACCTGGCTGATGGTGCACACTCAATATGGGCTTGCTACTGTTCGTATTATGTAAAGCTTACCACCACCCTATCAAAGCACCAAGACACTTGTTATCTATCATCATTTTCCTAAAACCAAAAACAAAAAAACAAAACAAAAAAAATGAGCTCAAAAGATCTAACATGACTTGCTCACCTATAACAGAGGCAGTTCCATAAGCCCAATCTTCTCAACTTTAGTCCAATTTTTTTCCCATTCCATGGCATTGCTGTTGTAGTCTCTGATCAATAAACTAAGAAGCATTTCATTGGCCTCCGGTATAAAAGAGACACAGAACCAAAGAATAATGTTCTAGGATATTGAATGAAACTTCTTGAAAGAACCCTAAGTAATAAAATGTGAGTGGCATAAAACCTTAAGGATAATTCTGGTTAGAAATGAGGTACTGTAGCTATACTAAGCAGGAGGTGGTGGGTGGGAAACAGGGAAAGTAAGAGTTAATTAAAGAGGAGGAGAAAAATGGAAATACATTGATGAGAAAAGTCTAACATATTGGTAGAATTAAAACCAGAATAGAAATTAGTAGGTTGGTACAAAATTAATTGCAGTGTTTGCAATTAACAGATGAGTGAAAAAGGTGATCGTGATGTGTAATTCAAAGCACCTGCTTTTCACCCCAGCTCACCACATGGCCTATTAGTAGATAAAAGAAAAATGATGAATAATGAAACAAGTGTTCTGCCCCATTGCATTTTACCTTCACAATTTTCATTTTATTTTAGATTTCGAGAACGTGCTTCAGAGGGAGAGAGAGAGAGAGAGGTCCAGAGACATAAATATTTTCATATCAAATGAGCAGACCCATGGTTTGATAAAATAAATGCTTTCAGTTTTTCCTCAGCTCTAACCGAACCCACAGGATGAGTGCCCATTTACATTCGTTTTCAAAACACGCATGTGCTTCAGAAGCTGGTGTCTTGAAAAATATCCCCTAGAAACTTCAGAGTTCACTGCTATGAAATGTCTTGCCTAGAAACCCCAGGACTGGCCTGAATTTGAGTCCTTTCTGCATTAATTGTTGAGTGATCTCTTTTGTAATGTGGATAATGAAATTACCTTGTTTCTCGGTTTTGTTTTTTGTTTCCTCTTGCCTAGACACACAGTACTGTTTGACAGTTCATCACTTTACCAGCCACGGAAGAAGCACATCCATCACTAAAAAGTGCGCCTCCAGAAGTGAATGTCATTTTGTCGGTTGCCACCACAGCCGAGATTCTGAACATACGGTAAGGATTGTGTGTGTGTGTGTTATTGTCTAAACTTTCATGCTAGTAACGTAAGTCGTAGATCAAAGGAGAGGCAGGAAGGATAGTAATATGTTGACCATGTTTACATTTTGAGGAAAGACTCCATACAAAGATAAAATGCAGACCAAAGAACAGTTGGACTTTCTGTCCTTCAAAAAGAAATAATGTTACTATAAACAAGCGGCATTTCCCAGACTCCAGAGCTAGACCCTAGACCTCAGACTGTGGGTGAATGATGTAAGGCCAACTCCGGTGACCTGAGAGCAAACTAGCCACAAGAAAATGGCAACGCCTGCTCTGCTCTGTTGATGGCCAGGAGTCACCAAGAACACTGCAAAGGGACACTGGAAGGTGACAAGAGGACTATGGTGACAGTTTTTATGAAGGAAACCTTGTTTTATCCGCTGCTTCTGCTTAGATGAGGAAGGGAGTCTGAAGGATTAGCCTCAGTTTAATATGAACTGTAGGTACCTTTTAGATCAATTGATCACTGTAACGTTCTCATTCTATCATTCTAAATGAGCATTTCACTCCTTTATACGCCTGGAATTCTGAAATGCTTAAGAAAGAATTACTTGAAAGTATGTTCATATCATGAGGTTTTAGAATTTGATTTACCCTGTAAGTACAGAAAATGATTCTTAAATCAGTGGCTTTTAGCTGTAGCTACACAAGAATCACCTGGGTAGCTTTTACAAGCTCTGCTTGTTGTTGAGGGATGTGGGCTGGCAGGCTTTCCAGACCAGTTGAAATGGAACCCCAGAGTAGGGTCCTGGGTGTCAGGATCTTTTTAAAAAGTTCCCCCAAGGTGATTCTGATGTGCAGCCAGGGTTGAGAACCACTGATATGGATGCCTAAAGTTGATGCCTTTATCATACTTAGTCATCCTGGAAGCCTCTATGAATGGCTAGGTTTATCAGGTTGAGGCATTGTACCTGGCAAGGTTTGGTATTACCTGAAAACATCCCCTGAAAACACCTGTTAGGGACAAGCCTTTTTTTTTTTTTTTTTTTTTTTTTTTCCTTACACCACTCAGCAACCATAATTAGCAAACCATTGTTGCTGTAATGATAAGAATCAGGTGTTAGCATAGACAATACACAGTCATTATTATCCCCTAACAAGTAGCACTAGGAAAGAAAATCAATGACTAATCCCAAAGGTTCCTAGCTTTCATTTTTGTCTGAGTGTTTTCCCTTACAAACCTTTAGAAGATTTGTGGATTCAATCAAGCACTCTTATTCAGTTTCTCTTCCTCTTTGCCTTGCTAATGCTTGGGTTGGGTTTGATGCAGATAAATCACAGTTAGGATAAAAGACTTTCAGCATGGTTTTTCCCTTCCGTTCCATTGGCATTCGTGGGGGAAGGGTACCCAAGAGCCTAGATGACGCAAAATTGGATCACCAATTCCAATTGTCTGTCTTCAGATAGAGCTGAAGAAGCCTTTCTTTTATCTTTCTTTCTTTTTCTTTCTTTTGCCGCTTCCCTCTTCTTCCTATTATTCACTGTCGTTTCCTCTCTCCTTTTTGTAACAGGAGTGTAGGTCTTGCTGTGAAGGAATGATCTGCAATGTAGAATTACCCACCAATCACACTAATGCAGTGTTTGCCGTAATGCACGCTCAGAGAACATCTGGCAGCGGTGCCCCCACACCCTACCTACCAGTGCTCGCCTGGGTCTTTGTGCTTCCATTGCTGTGATGCCAGCATTCCTAGGAGAGGCAGAGACCAGCCTCTAAAGCACAAGCCAAAAATTGTGTGAACGGTGAACTTTGGAGTGAAGATCAATCTTGCACTTGGTGAAGAGTGCACATTGGACCCCAAGGCGAAAACCATTGGTTTGCTTTGATAAAATGTTCCCACATGAGGTCACAGGACTGAGGATGGGAATTTGGCAGGGCCTGAGTAGATGGTCTGACTTCCAGGCTTCCTGGTCAAAGAGAGCTACGTTTGGTCAGTTCTGCAGAGAGGATCTTGGCAACTAGTCCCACCTGACTAGGCCTTTAGCTGAAAGAATTTCTTGACCTACTTGACTGCCTCAGAGGCTGCCAGGTCAAACCCTCTTGTTTATGTGATTAGCTCAGAACGTCTCTATGAAATCTAACCCTTCCCCTCACGAGAAAGCAGTTTTCCCCACCAACAGGCTAGTGAATGAGAAAGGCAACTGCCACGAAGAAAACTTCCAGTTGAACTAATATGAAATCTATTTGCTCATTGTGGGGGGAAATAAAGCTTTTAAATTATACAACGTAAATGCATGCTTGTGTGTTTCTTGACTGATGTGGAGACCTCTGGTGAAACAGTTACCAGGGCCATAAAATAGATCACTGACATTTGTGTCCATGCACCGTTGGTGATATGTGTTAAACTATGAAATTCTATGCTTAAGCTACTTAGCTTTTTTCTTTTGGGGGAGAGATGCATTTTAGGGTGCTAATGCAAACTTAGTGATCTGAGAATATCTGGGAAACCTCCCTGATAAAGGAAGATGACACTTTGTCATATGATGCACCCTCAGCAGTAGTAGCTTCAAAAGTTCTAGTCAGAGAAAATGGCAAGGGGGGTCCCTTTTCCTCCTTCAGTCATATTCTTTATGCATGCCATGTCTACCAAGAGAACTTCTGTAAATATATGCTAAAATATTTGGTCCCATTCTCTTCTCTTTCCACTTATAATGCAATCTCTGAATTTCATATGCGCATCTTCTTCCTGTTTCTAGAATTCTGATTTCCTGCCTTCAGTCACACTTTGGGATGACCTTTAAACACTCTGCCCTTGTATTTATAGTGATGAGTTAATGGAATGGGTTTTTCACCCTAATTAAATATCCATCATTTGAATGCTGGGTGCCCTGTAGACTCTATTAGTGATGCTATCCTTGCCACATGGGCTCATCTATGACATGAGTTGGCAAATTGTGGCCCACAGGCCAAATACATTCTACCACCCATTTTTGTGAATAAGTTTTTATTAAAACACAGCTATGGCCACTTGTTTATGTATTGTGTGTGTCTCCTTTTGTGCTATAATGGCAGGGTTGCAGAGATGCAGCAGAGACTGTATAGTCTGCAAAGTCTAAAAACTTTACTATCTTGCCCTTTTCAGGAAAAATTTGCTGACCCCTGATCTATGGGATGTCGAGACTGCTTAAGGAGAAAGAAGCTTTCTTTGCAGGGACCATGGTGCTAATGGTGGTTACTCAACCTGAGCAATGGTTGGCCAAATCACTTCCCTTGTTTTCTCTGTCTTCTGAGTCAGTGAATTTGTCTTCTGTTTTGATTGTTTCATGTATTTGATTCCATCTTAGTAGTTACGTACTAATGTCAGGGGCTGAGCTATATTTGTGTTTCTTCTCATCGTTGATGCACCGGGAGCGTTTCATCTTAAGGCTCCTTAGAGTCCTATCAAACAGGGAGGGAGCAGACATCATTATCTCCCTGTCTCTGGCCCAAACTTAGACTCACCTGGTAGCATCAGTTTTGAAGCCTAATGTAGATTTATCCCATCTTTCACTCAGCACCTTGAAGTATTTGGGTTTTCGTAGCTTATACTTGTTTGAAATTAATTATGTAGGGCTTCGCTTGGAAATTTTAATAGCATCTTTGGCATCTTTTTATTCCCCAGGGTTTCTTTAGACTGTGTAATTGACAAATTGTCTGGTTAAAAAAAAAACATTAGACAGCACCTTTTTTTTTCTTTCCTGATTTTGTTTCTGCTGTATAGATTAATGAAGTTCTTTTTGTGTGTGTTTTTTTCTTTCCTGATGAAATAATTTCTCTTCTTTACCCTGAACATCAAGTTCATATGGATTTCACGTCTCACTTCCACTCCCTTAAGCATTTAAAATCAGGGTATGTTGAGCAAAGGAAGGAGTGCAGAGGAAACAAGCTTCTGGTAAAGGCAGCTGAGTGAACAGGGAATTACAAATAAAAATACGGGATGCCGCATCAAATTTGAATTTCAGATAAAAAATAATTTTTTGTGTGAGTTATTCATGAACTCACAAGACTGGCTCATCTAAGGAAATGGTTTCGAATCCTTATAATAAAATCTTCTGAGTAACTCCAAAACAAAACAAGTCCCCAGGGCATTCTGGAGATGTTGATTCAGTAGCTCTGAGATGAAGCTGAAGCCTACCCCCAATAGCTGAAAGTTAAATTTAAACAAACGGAAAAAAGCTCTCAGGTGATTATAATGCTCATCCAGGTGTTACCTCTGATGTAAGAGGATCATTCCTTTTTCTGAAGCCTGGTCCTTGGGCACATAATAGGTATGCTGATGAGTAATAAACACAGACACAAGCAACCTCGGTTACAGGCATGGCTCTGAAAGTGTGGCCCAACAGCATCACCTGGAAACTTGTTAGAAATGCAGATCTCAGACTCCATCTCAGACCTATTAAATCAGAAACTCTGCAGGTTCAACCCGTGATTTAAAAAGGCCTCCAGGTGCTTCTGATGCATGTGCAAGTTTAAGAACCCCTGTACCAGATAGAAGTGCTCCCTAAAAGTCTTCAGTAAATGTGTCCCTGGTATCGGCCTGATTGCTTGGGGGATATTGTAAAAAAATAAATCTGGGCCCCAACTTCACAAAGTCAGATTCACTGCATTGAGTCAAAAAATGTGTAGTTAAAAAAAATTCCTCAAATGATTCTGAAACACAGCCACTTTGGGAGCCACCAAAGGAAAGAATAAAAGATGGAAGTGATGTTGGTGATCAGAAGGCCCAGACTCCAACACCTGATCTTTGAGTTCTAATCTGAAAGCCCTATGCACTTTAAGTTGACTCTGTGGTATCTTCAATGTAATTTAAAAACTAGAATGCAAAAAATAAATTCAATCATTAGAGTTCACTGCATAGATATTTAAAGTCTATTACATAGGGACCTGGAATGGCCACGCATCCCAGGCCTCACATTAATTTGCCCCTAGTGAGTAAGAAAAGGAGAAATACTTTGGTGTCAAAATGTCCAATGAGAATCGTAGCAGTGGAGTGAGGAAAGATGGGGAACATGTAGATTTGTTAGTATAAAAGAGACAAGGGGATTAGCTATGAATATGAGGAAGATCTGAGGGAATGGCCTGTCAAAGGTCCACTTTCAATAGATCTACATTCTAGAATAAACTTTGAATTCCATCCATCAATCATTCCTTGAAAAAAAAAAGTTACCTAACACCTTTTCCCCACCCATGTGTAAATGCTCTCCCTAAATTCAATTGAATGAAAGCAGTCAGAAATTGTCGGCATTACTTTCTATACAATCTGCATTCTGTCATGTCAATCACTGGGTAGAATATATTTCATAAGAAAAAGGAAGAAGGCGAAGCTGGGTTGGTTTCTCTTTCTCACTGGAAAGGAACTTATGAAGCCACGCAAAGCATGAAATGAACAATGAGGACACGCATGGACATGGGAGGTGAGGTGTGGCATGAAATCGGGAAACTATGTTTTACATTCGTGAAATGATCCTTAGGCAAAACTTTTGTGACATGTAGCTCACCAGTTACAAAGTTTGCTATGACCTTTGGATTCTGGACATTTTATTTTATTTTATTTTTCCTCATTATGTGTTGTCAACTATAGGATTTGTCGAGGGTGACAAGGTGATGCTGGTTGTGTCTGGGTGCAAATCATGCCAGAAGACAAAGGCTAATATGCGCAAAGGTGCAAGTCCAAGAAACTGAAAAACAGTTGTTGTGATTTGAGTCCGCCTTTAGGCATAGTTCCTCTACTGTGTATCTGAAACAGTGCAGCATCTTTCTATGACTCTTCCCACCCCCCTTTCATCTTCACAATTCTGTCTCCTGCCCAGGCCCCCTCACTCCTTGCCTTGGCTTCTCTTTCATCAGATGCTGAGACTGGAAGCTGAGCTGTCTTTAGGGTGATCCAGAGTTGAGATCATTCTGGTTGGGGCTGTGAAAAATAGGGCTTCTGCAACTCAATGCCGGAAATGCTATTTAGCAGGTCTGAGAATCTTCATTTTTAACAAGCATCGGATTCTGATATTGGCGGTTCTCACCCTGGGAGTCTTAGGGCATCATTTTTTAGAAAAAAAAATAACCTAGGCCCTCAACATAAGGCTGTAGAGCTCTGTGTTGAGAGCTCACAGTCTCCTAAGCCACTACACAAGGAATTTTTTAGTTCATGAAAAGTGGTTCCAGCTAAGGGTCTGGGAGCAGGTGGAGGACATTGTGGATTGGCAGAGCTGACACATTGTGAATGGCCCTGAGTTGCCTAGGACAAGTGGGAGCTTCAGGAAGGGATTCTGGGGCCCCTTCCAGGCAAGCAGGATGTCAAGGGTTCTGAGCACTGACTTGAATCCCTGGGCATCATAACTGAGTGCGGCAGTAAGAAGCCATGGAAAGCAATGTGCAAGGTGAGCCCATCCACAGGACCTAAGCTCAGACTCAAAATCAGTTCCAATGCAAATATTTCCCAAATATTTGGAGGACAGGCAACATGGGGCAAGCAGGTCTTGAAGATAAACTCTGATTAAATTTTTGAGTATCCTCAGTCAGGGAAGGCATCTTTTGTAGAATGCTGTAGCCATCAGATAGCTTCAACTACAAATAACAGAGAGTCCCAAATTGGCATAAATGAATTTCCTGGCTTACATTACTGGAGGTTCAGAGAGAGAGAGGGCTTCAAGGTGGACTTAGTCCAGTGGTTCCAGCCCCATTCTGTGCTGTTCTTTTGATTCTCCCTTCCCTCATATCCTTTGGTAACTAGATGGCTATAGCTGTGGCATACTGCCTACCCAGTGTCCAGGAAAACAGGCAGGGGGATGCCTCTGGAAGCTCTCCAAGCAAAGGCCTTTGCCCAGCTTTCCAGCAAATCACAAGCCAAAAAGCTGTGGTCACCCTTGGCTTACTTCAGCTAAAGGAAGCTCATTGTCCACGAGGCATGTGTGGTGCACGAGGCATGTGTGGTGCACGGTAGAGGCTAGATATGTGAACAAAGCAGGAATGAGAAAGGAGGCAGGAAGAAATGCATCTAGATAAGCAACCAGAAGTGTCTGCTACAGATTCCCACAATGTGAGGCTGTGTGGCGAGGCCATTGTTAAGGTGGCTGAGGCAATGCTATCATGTCAGAGATAAGAGAGGGAGCCTTTGTCTTTAAGAGCTGCATGGACTTGCCCGAGGCACACAGCTAGCGAGAAGCAGACACAGATAAAGAAGCTCCCATGCCTACTGTAATTCCCATTGTGCTCCATTGTGATTAATGTACGTTGTAAATCTGCAAGTGCGGGGAAAGAGCCCGCAGCGCTTCCCAAACTATTCCATGAGAGAAACATTGTTCCACCGAGCATCTGGCTTCCACAGAATACACTTTTGTGTACACAACCTTGCAAATGTAGACAGGTATGAGAGGAAACCTGCAAAACATGGGGGTGGGTAAGACATTGACTCCTAAAACACATGGTATATCCTAGGTACTTAATAAATGCATGCTGAATGAATAAACCTTAAACATTCAGAAACACTCACTTCTCCAAGATCATAGGCTCCTACCTGTACAGACCTGTTGCCATCATCCTTAGGTGAGCAGAAGCAGAAAATGTAAAAACTGCCTTAAAAAGGGGAAGCTTCAAATACATTTTCTTTGGTTTTGTCCTTATGTTTGTTCACTGTTCAGTGTCTAGAACGGATATTAATCCAACTCATGCCCACCACTCCTTAGGGCTCAACTGTAAATCAATCAAGAAGTCAATGGTTCCTGAAGATTATATGTTCTTGTTTCTGTCTTAATTTAATTTAATAACTGTCTTAATTTAGGAGAGCTAAATAATTAAACATGAGGCCAAAGTACATGAGAAAGCAGCAGCCTTTTATTGCAAATATGCACACACTCTCTCGGGCAAGGTTCTCCGGTCCTCAGGTATGGGCCCAGGGATGTCGCACCGGCGCTCTCCGGTGAGGTTCTCCGGTCCATGAATGCGGGGGCTGAGGAAGTCACGCGGGCTCCTGCCTGCAGCAGACTTTTATGCATTGGTACTGAAAGCGGGAGGGCAGTGGGCAGGATAAGGGCGTGATGGGGCGTCTCGGTAGGCGTGGCCGTGTAAGTTTCAATCTCTTCAGATTGATGTCACCTGGCGCATGCTCGGTTGTCCTGCACTTTCCGGGGCGCGGGAAAGTTGGTGATGAAGAACCCGGAAGCAATCGGTACTGTGCCATCTTGTTCACCTTCCTCCATTTTGTCCCTTCTCCCTCACCCAAACAGTTTCCTCTCTTTGCATATGTCTTCTGAAGAATTCTCTGAAGTTGTCAGTCATTTGTTATGTCTGTATATTACTAGATTTACTATGAAATCAATCTTGAGTCAGAGATGAGTCCTGAATATTAAGAGTTATCCTCATTGTAACTAATATATTTAAACCAAAATTCATTCATGGACTGCGAGAATGCCTCCCTTCTGGACAGATCTTCAAGAAAAGTCCTTTTATATCTTATCTGACAAAGGAAATGAATACATAATTAAGTGGAAATGTAAAATAAGGAATAATGCAGTATTTTAACTAACATAGGTAAACCCACTGATATGATTTGGTTTGGCTCTGTGTCCCCACCCAAATCTCATCTCGAATTGTAATCCCCACTTGTGGCGGGAGGGACCTGTAATCCCCAGGTGTCAGGGAGGGAGGTGACTGGATTGTGAGGGTGGTTTCCCCCATGCTGTTCTCATGATAGCAAATGACTTCTCACGAGATCTGATGGCTTTAAAAGCGGCAGTTTCCCCTGCTCTTTGCTCTCCTGCTGCCTTGAGAAGAAGGTGCGTGCTTCCCCTTCCTCCATGATTGTAAGTTTTCTGAGGCCTCCCCAGCCATGGTGAATTGTGAGCCAACTAAACCTCTTTCCTTTATAAATTACTCAGTCTTGGATGTTTGTTTTTAGCAGTGTGAAAACAGACGAATATGCCCACATTTGTTTTGGTGGTATTTTTTTCTTATAATTAATCCTAAATTGAATGTCCAACATTGATTTTGGAGGATGTTTTTTTCAGCAGTATTTAGGATCTGAGCATTTTTCTACTTACCTGGCTTTAAGAATTCAGGAATTGAAGAAAGACAAGAGAAAGATTTTGATTATAATTGTAACAATGTCTCGTTTTTAACTATGTAAGGGCAGGGAACTATTATTTGACTGATAGAATAGTGGAATAATTCTACATGACTTGTGTATTTTTCTTTTTAATGTTTCTTTTGTAGAATGTTTAATGTTTAATGTTTCAAAATAAAAAGTGAGTTTAATTAAGTGGAAAGATAATCCATGATTAAATAAGGTAAGAAAGCAGATATTGCAAACAAATGAACATGGTTAAAAACTTAGAGCTCATGATTAGAGAGAAAACAGTCAAATAGTTTAAAGCAAAACTTTGATGGATTATTGAAGGAAAAAAAAGCAAAAATGCTGGATTTTTATCTACTTTTTGAGTGAGGCAAGGGATAACGCTAAATCTTCCCTGTTTCATTATCAGCTGCTCTGGAAATGCAATTACCTGAAGTGGTTTGATGTCCCTTGTCAGACGTGGGTAAGTGTTTGTGCTAACGATGCAAGGACAGCACCATGGTATGTGGGATGCAGTTCCCAGAGTGCACGTGCAGAATCCTAATAAGCATTTAATTCTTTTACTCAGAGAAGCCCGCAGTGCCTTGAGGCAAAGTGTAATCGGAGATTTGCACAGATGAGAAAGAAAACCACACAGACGAGGGGCTTGGCAATGCTTGCTGTCTTGAGATCTCTGCTAGTGTTCAGCAGTGCCTTAAATCTAGGGGTCAAGCCTGGCGCAATAGTTTACCCTTAGGGAACGAGTTTTGGCTCTTGCAGCTCTGCTCTGAGAGTTTGTAAGTAGCTAGAGTTTGAATGACTTATGCCGTAACGTACTAGATGCTTGGTTCAGAGTAGGTGTTCAGGATCAAGTAGTTGAATGGGAATAGCTTACTGCTTGTGGTTTTCTTGAATGGAGGAAGGGTGGATGGTGTTGTGTAGGTCAATAGGTGTGAAGGTGAGTAATTTATAAGATGTGACTAGGAAATGGTTTTGCAGTCTCATATATTATCCCATTTGAGAGGCAGGTTCTTCCCGCTCCCAGTTTTGCCCCCATGTAACTGAAGTTCTGCCTTTTTATAATACATTTCTAAGACTCTGTAATTTTAGCCAACTTTTGATATATTCATCCTTTGTAGTTAGCAGTTAGAAACCAAACTCTGTGGAATCCTTAATAAAGATGAACAGGCAGACGAACAGGAAGAACAGAGAAAGAAGCCCAGAGTCTAACAGTCATGAAATCCTGTAACTCAGTCCTGGAAGAAGTGAACATGGCTTGGGCATATCATGAGATATGATTATAAACAAAACATTGGGCACAGAGGGTCTTCAACTCTCTGTTCCTACCACCTCCCACCATGCCCAGCACTGATTCCTGTACTAAGCCAACAGGTAAACCATGGCTTTGCCCAACAATAAATACCTGTTTGAATTGAATCCATGAGATATTTTTCACAAGGTACTTAACTCATCAGCATTTGGTTTCCCATTTGAACTTATTATTTATTCTCCATCTCCCTCCTAGGCATTGCAGGAGGATCCAGTAATGACTATTTGAAGTATTTGGTAGTCAGCAAGTGCTGCAAAACAACTACAAACTTAAATTATTTCCATTTCATTTTAGATCGGTTATATTTTATTCACTGCCTTTTATATTTTCTGTGGTTTTGATGTCACTAAGATGCCCCTTCCACACTCCATTAAATTGACTTCATTTTCTTGACAATGAGATTTCCATTTAGTTTTCATCAACTGCTTAGATTTCCTCATCTTCAAATGCCTCATTTTCAAAAACAATAGGAAGTCTCTATGCTTCATACCATATAATGTGCAAGGCTTCCATTTAATGCATTGTTTGGCTAATTTTTTTAGGCAAATAAGCACATTAATTTGTACAAGCTATTAATACCAATTATTAATGCTTTTCATTTTGTTGGTTTCAGCAATCTCTGCATGACACATAGTGCAACAAAATGGAAATTGATTTCACCAAGTTTGGCAACTCTGCAGTGTTTTGTAACCTTTGCAACGCTGCTTATTTGAAAGGCTGGGTTTAATTATCCTTCTTTTGCCTGCTTCTCAAGCTGTTGATGGGTAACAGTTCTATTGCACTCGACAGTTAAAAGTAAATTCATCTGGAGTGTTCCTATGCTGTCCTTGATGCTTGTTACATAAGGAGACTTTAATATGCCCACCAGAAAAGCATTAGCCCAGCTTATCTGAGGCTTAGTTTTTCTATGTGGGGAAAAAAGAAAGCGAGCCTTTCAGCTACAAGGCAATGTAGAAACCAGGCCTCCTGGGCAGAACAGAATGTGGTTCAGACAGTTCTCTCTGAGACTGGAACTAAAGTCCCACTGGGATTCAAGACCCTTATAAAGCAGAAGAGCTTGGATCTTCTCTCTACTGCAATACCTTTAATGTGACTTTCCAATTATACTTCCTTTTGGTGTCTTCTCATTTTAGCCCTCCTCCCAGGAACTGGCTCCCTGACCCTCTCTCTACGATGTAGCTTCTGCTTATTCAGATGTTCAAATCCCTCATAACTCTGGCTCTTTTGGCCTTTGTCACTTTTTTATCTTACACTTTTCTGCATTTGCTCCTACTGCATAATTTGATTTGCTCAGTGCTTTCTTGTTTTGGAAATCATTTCCACTCTAGGCTCCCACAGAGGACCCTGTCCAGCCTAGAAGCTGGCTGCCTCTGCTCCAGGAAACTGTGGTCCAATAGTGGGGATAATAGCATGGCTTACAGGCAAGGGGGTATGGGTGCCTGGTGGTGCCCATAGCAGCTAGGTGGGCAATTTCCTTTAAAAGTGGATGTGGGTGGGTTAGGTACTGTGATTGGCCAGCACCCTAAATAATATGTGGGGACACACCTTTGAGGGACTTTTTAAAGCTAAATGTGGCAATGTGGGGACACTTTTCTCTCTTGGTCTCTCTTCTCACTTCCATACTCAAACCTTTCCCATCTTTAAATTTATTCTATCTGCATTTGCGTTTCAAGTAATAAGACCATGAGTTGCTAGCTATCAGATTTTCACTGACTTGAAACTTTGAAGATAAGTACTGGTGGGGAATGCTCTTTGTTCCACTGTTTTGGCCTGTGGGGGTTATGTTTATACAAGGGTAAAATCCAGAGACACAAAGAAGGAGGTCAGAGAGGTAACAGCCCAGAATGCTTGCTTTTCCGTGGGACCAACCCCTTTTATTAGTTGCTCTTAGTTTTCACATCAACACCTAGTCATGAAATGGAGCAGGAGGCTGCAATCCAGGGGTACCCTGCCTGGGATAGAGAATTAGAACATGTGAGATTATTTATATGTGCAGTGACTAATTAACTCTTAAGGAAGTACAGTCCATCTTGGATGCATTCGAGTTGTAACTCACTGCATATTTGCTGGTGTTTCTGTTATGCTGATGTAATATTCATCGGTCTTTCCGAGCCTTCATTGAACCAGCAGACAGATGTGGTTCCAGTTTTGGAGACTTATGATCTAAATATCCTAATGCAGCATTTCCAATTTCCTGCTGATCTTGCTGGAAGATCTAATGAAAAACTGACTAGATTGCTTAAATTTGCTTTAAGAAAGAATATGGAAGTAAGAAATAAACAAGATAGCCTTTATGTGGTCAATATTCAATTAGATCTTTTGGTCTTTATCCTGAATTTTTGGATGGTAAGGTTGTATTTCTTTAATATTCAGGTAGAATTTTTGTATCCTAGGGGCAAATTTCTGAGAAATGTTTGAGACTGCAAGATAACCACATTTTTTAAAAACTCAAGCCACAGGGGTAAAGGTATTTAGTAAAATGATAGAAATAATAAAAGCCAAAACCTGATTTAAAATGCAAGTATGCTTCAGTGGAGCTTCGGGACAAGGTCCCGAGGAACAGCCTGGATTCTCAAAGCCAAGTTTGCCCTGGAAGCGCTCTTGTCAGCATTTCTCATTGCCGGGGGCACGCTCTCTTTCTGCCCCCTACCATCATATTACAAGGTCTCCATGTCGTTAAACACTGGGCATGCCTGGCTGGGTTCCCTCATTCTCCCTGGCCCTGCTCTCTATTGTAATAGATGAGGGTCCTCCCTGCCCTTTGAATTTGCCAATGGGTATGGGGGAGCTGGCAGTTCAAGTGGAGGTCTCACATAATCCTGGTTTTCTGGATCATTTGATTTATTTAAGTACCTATGATGCCAAGGTCCCTGGGCATTCTTCCAACCAACCGCTTATGTTGCCATAAATAATGTCAGCTCTGGGACTCAACTGAATTAGGCCAAGGGCTGGCTACAGGGTTGTCTCTCATGTTTCTTGAAGGTCAAGATATTTGGACTATCGGTGTATAAGAGCTTCTTTGGAAATGTGCCCTAATATAAAAATTTCAAAAGCATTGTCTTATTCAATATTCAATTTTTAATGCATTTCAATATTCTACATGTAGGTTTTGTTTTGGTTGGTGTAGAGAAAGGGGCCCTAGAAATCGATGTGGAGGAGAACTAGAATTTAACATCCATGGATTAACCCTAGTGGATTTACATTAAAAGGCAAAGTCCAACAGGCTGATGTCCAAGTGGCAGAAAAGAATTCAGAGACTGATGAATTACATTTTGAAATGCCAAGATCAAGGAGAAAATTCAAATTCCATAAAATTTGCTCCTGGACCCTAATGATTAATGTAAACACATCAGTCTAGTTAAAATGAACAAATCATTAACCTTGGTCATTGCAATAAACTAGCACTGTAATCAATAAGTGATATTTATTCTTTCCTGCCAAATAGTTGGGAGATGAAAAATGTCTGGGCAATATTTGCAATGGACTCTCAAGAGAAGGCGCTAGCCTGCTACCACGGGAGTCTCTTGAGGAATCTGGTGTCATCATCATCACACAGAACAAACAGATTCCCGCTGCACATAACTGAAGACTTCCGTGAATGGTCAGCCACGACCACGTTAAAAGGACCTGGGGGCTAACAATCAAAACGTGATTCTTGTCGTTTGTAAAAACTGTCCTGAGTGCTGTTTTCTGTAGAAACTGGTTCCCTGGGTCTTTTTGGTCTGTTTTCTCCATTATTTAAACATGCTGTCTTCTGTTCTCCTGCTGTTTGCTCCTGTTAACACCACTCAGGACTTAGAGAGCAGGGCATGGCCTCCCCTACATTAATCCTCTCTCTTAACCTCTACTAGCTAAGACTGCACTGCAGAGTTTGAACACAACTTTACTGAAGGTTAGGTCATCTTGAAGAAGTAGAGCACAAAATAACTGACCACTGATTCATAAAGTGGTTGCACAGGGTCACTCTACAAAGCTCTGACACCCCCGGCCTGCCTCCCTGTGCCAACAGCCAGCTAGCAATTCCTCCCCATTTGCCACTACTCCTCCCTTTAGGCTAAATTAACTTTAGCCTAAAACTGCCTCTTTACATATTGTAAAGGTTTCTTCGTAGGTAGTGAATATAACCTAACTGGATATGTAAACAGACTATACTCGTGTGCCAATCACTGAGTTTCGGCCAATCACAAGTAGCTGAAATCATGTTCAAGTAAGGCAAAGTCTGATTAGGCTAATCTGGCTGTTTCTGTACTTCACTTCCATTTTCTGAACATTGCTTTCCTTTTCCTATGCATAAATCTTCTTTGACCATGCAGCGGGGCTGATCTCTCTGAACTTGGTTTGGGAGTTCAACTCACAAATCGTTCTTGCTCAGTTAGACTCTGTTAAATTTAATTTGTCTAAGGTTTTTGTTGTTTTTTTTTTTCACCCCTAACCACCAGGAATTTATTGAACATTTTAATGCTTTATTTGAAGTCGCATCTGTAGCTGACACAGAAAATAAAAGGAGTTTCTTCCCCTTTGGGTTTCTAGCCTGTCTCCCAGCCCTCTGTTCCTACTCTGGAAGCTGCCTCATCTCAGTATGACTACACTGGAATATCTACTTCATCCAAGAGACCCACCTTCCACCCCGATGGTACGTTATGGCTTCTTTACCTCAAAAATGATTATACAAAATATAAGACTGAAAAACATACTGATGTCGGACCATACTTTGTCCTATCAGAGATGTAGTTAATTTGGGGTAGTGGTAGAAAAAGAAAGATACAAAAGTTAGCAGAAGAAGTAAGGGACAGAAATACGTTTGGAGTTATTGTCTTTCAATACGGGGTCTCAGATATTTTTCCATTCTGACAGCAGCTAGTTGGTTCTCTAAGTTTGTTTCACCAGTCTGGATGGACTCTGTCAAATGTTTTTGTGTGGAATGAAAAGGCATTTTGCCTGAACTGTGTTGTTTCGCTTCCTGACATGCATAGTATTGGTGTTGCCTTGCTGGGAGAAGTCATGTGTGTGTGTGTGTGTGCATGTATATATGGGTATACAAGCATGGTTGCATGTATGTGCATGTGTGTGAGTGTGTATGTGCCCTTGTGTGTGTGGTGGATAATTCTTCAGTGAATTCTTGGTAGGCCTAGCAAAAGATGCCCATTTTGCACTTAGCATAGTGAGTTCATCTTTGCTTCTCACTACGCTAAAAGCAAAAATGGACATTTTTTTTAGAAGTAGATACCATTCATTGGCTATAATAGTTGTCACCAATTTGCTTTTACCCAATAAACTGAACACATTACTTATAGGATAGAAAATGTGGTAGCTTACATGGACTTTTTCAGGTATCTCATTCATTTGCTCGATAAATATTTAAAGACCTGATAAAGTCTTTTTAATTTTAAAATATCAGGATGTGGTAGATGCAAAGAATACTGAGTCCTTTTCTCCAAAGAGTTGAGTCTAGTAGGAAGCCAGATGCGCAAATAGATTAAACAGAAGCGTCCCTCTTCATAGTGTAGGCTTGTTTCAGTTTTGTTTCCCCCAAAGCAAAGCCTGAGGCAAGGATTTGGGTACAGGTTAGTTTTTTTTTTCCCCATCTCTGTCTCTCTTTGTTGGAGGGGGAAAAAGTTGTAGGCAGTACTGTGAGAGAGTGAAGAAGCAAGATAGGGTAGGGAAGGAAGGAGGCTGCAAATGAGTAGGTTACTGCCATGGGCACCTGAGGCTCAATCTTCCTGGGGCCTTTTGAGATACTGTGGACCACAACTATGAACTGTCTCCTTGAGAAGCAAGAAAGTTGAGACATTTATCCATGAATTCCCAAAGGGCTGAGGGTTGCTTCTGGGTTGTTAACTCCCAATTTTTCTGGGTGCTGTTCACTGGCTGAACATGCTCCTATGGCTCCTTCTAGAGAAAGAGAAAGAGATAAAGGGGATGGGGGGAGAGAGAGAAAGAGCTGCAGGCACTTTGGTGTGTGCAGCAATTGTCTGCATGTGACCTCTGGGTTGGCTAGGGGCAAAAATTGCTTCAGCTCAGGGCATAGAACAGCAGCTCGTTACTTTTAATATTCACATTAAATGTCATGGAGTCCCATTCTGTCTATCACACATAATATCATTCTTCCCTCCTTGATATTATCTTTCTTGGAATTTTTCTAAGAACTTCAGCAGTGTCCACACCATCTTAGGATCTAGGCCTAATTTGATACCATCTTTTACTGACAGAAATCCAGGAAACCTTCTCAGTCAGCTAATAGTCCTCTTATTTTTTGGTAGTTGCTGCCTTTATGCTGCTGAAACACTGATTTTAGGCTATCAGGTGCCATGCCAGCCTGTGGCTAGAAGCCCTGCAGTGATTTGACACTGAAATACAGAAGCCTGGCAACTTGGGGTGACATATATTTACTAAAGAAGAAAATGTGGGTGATCTAGGGTCACTGACCATATCAGTAGTCCTGGGTTTAAGGTGAAAGTCTTTATCTTCAATTATGTTGCTCATTTAAACTCATTTCAAGCTTTCCCAGAATTGGACTTCCAAAGTTACCAACTACTTTAGGTCTTAAATACAAACATTTCTCCAGGCATTTCTATGCTGTGATAGCAGATAGATGAGTCTGAGGGGTTTCTAATCTTGGCTACAAATTACATCTGGAAAGAGCCCTTCTTCAACCTCTTTGTCTAAGCTCTTGAGGTCAAATTTGGTCCCTGGCTCTCCAGTCTCAAGACCTGACATTGTTTTCTTGCCCCAGGTAAATGGCACAACTTTCAAGGTAAACCATAATCTTCTCACAACTTTCTGTGTCTCACAGAGATGAACCAAAAAAGAAGTATAATGAAGTTAACTACATACCCTCCAAGACCAATTCTTACTATTCCTTCTGCATGGAAGGTTTTTCCCTTTACCCAAGAAAGTTCCAAGACTATGAGAGAGCCTGGAAGTTAAGGGTGAGTGTGGGAATGGGGGAGTAAATGAGGAGACATATAAAGAGACATATAAATTAATATAACTCCTTCAGAGACTAAATAAAGAGAAAGTTAAAAAGAGCTGGAGAGAGAGAGGCAGAAAGAAAGGCAGAAACACAGAAGAAAAGGAAAGAAGTAAAGAGCATATTGTTTTGTAAATCTTTACTGTAATGACAAAAACAGAACTCAGATGTGAAAAATCTTAATGTCCACAAAGGAAATACATAAACCAGTGCAAAGTACTATGGCTGCACAGGGCCATGCAGGGAATAGTTCAGGGATCACAGGTATGTGGTAGGGCATAAGAAGTGTATTTCCATTGCTACTATTTGGGCAGATTAATTATATCATTTTTGGAGACAAAGTCTGGGTGTTTTCATTTAAGAGGGCATGTGCAGGGGAACTTCCCTTTGTAAAACCATCAGATCTCCTGAAATTTATTCACTGTCATGAGGACAACACAGGAAAAACCTACCCCTATGATTCAGTTGCCTCCCACCAGATCCTTCCCACGACAAGTGGGGATGATGGGAGTTACAATTCAAGATGAGATTTGGGTGGGGACACAGTCAAACCATATCAATGTATGAGATTATCATCTTATTGTGTTACCTTTGTGTAATGAAGGGATTTTTCTTTAAAAATGATGCCACAATTTGCTTGTTTAGCTTACAAGCATGAAGGAGGCTGGGATAATTTCCTAAGGAGCTGTGCTGGACATGTTGAGTTCAAGTTCTAACATCCATGTTCCTCTTCAGTACTACTTCATTTGATCCAAAATCTGGAGAGTGTTGAAATTTCTCCAGACTACATTTGTAAACCAGACTTGAGTGTAATAATCCCATTGTAAAAAATACATGTTTCTACTTTGTTCATGATCAAACTCAGATGCATGCTGATTGATAAAAAGAGTTCTAACATTAATTTCTTCTGTAAATTGAAAAATAATCTCCGTCTATACATTTATATAAGTTATTATGTTGAGTTGATTTAGGTAGAGTTGGTGAATACCAAAGCTAGATAGAAATATGACATGAATTTTGCAAAAAATATTTGGGCAGAGTAGATACTGCTATTGAGGTAGAGTTTATCATCAGCCTATCCACGCCTATGTCAGAGACTTTTGGGAGAATTGCATATGGTTGGTGCAAATCATTTTACTGCCAGAATGCTTTGAGCTCTTTCAGCTCAGTTAAATATGCAATCCATTATTCTAGAACTATATTCTTACTCTCCAAGGAAGCTTCAAAACTTCTACAATGTTTCATTCATGTTTATTTCTGTTCTTCTAATAGTCCCACTCTATTCCAGGTATCTATCATCACCTGCACTATTTTCTGCATTGATTGGTACATCTCCTATTCTCTCTCCCTGCTCCAAAGTTCTTCCTTTGATATAAACTGGTATCCAGTTTATCTTTAGATTCATAGACTTTCTCACATTTCTGAACTCTATTGATGCCCTAACATCTCAGTTCCTTGGCTGTCTCAGCCACAAACTTCTCCCACAGTTCTAGCCAAAAGGAAAAGCTGCCAAATTAAAACTCTCAGTTTTTAACATCATACCCTTTGATAACTCTCAACTCTATAGAAAGCTCATTGGAACTAAAGGGTACAATAACTGGCATTAAAAATTCACTGAGTGGACTAAACAGCAGATTGGAGATAGCAGGATAGTCAGTGAAATTGAAGACCGATTAATAAAAAGTATTTAATCTGGAGAAAAGAGAGAAAAAAGATTGAAGAAAAATGTATAGATCCTTGGGTGCCTATAGAAAATATAAAATGATCTAATATATGTATAATTGGTGTCTAAGGAGAAGACAATATATAACAGAAAAAAATTTGAAAAAGTAAATGGTCTAAATTTCTCAAATTTGATAAAAAAAAAAAAAAAAAACCTAAAATTAGACGTTAAAGAAACTCAGTGATCCCCCAAGTAAAAAACAAAAACAAAAAAAAAAAAAAAAAAAACAAAGAAAATCACACCCAGGTATATGTGGTGAAACTGCTAAAATTCAAAGATAAGAGATAATTTTGAAAGCAAACAGAGAAAAATGTCACATTATGTAGAGAATGAAGATATGAATTATGGCTGGACACTCCATCAAAAACAATGGAGACTAAAAGACAATGTAATAATATTTTGAAAATGCTGAGACAGACCATCTGAAGGAAGAGGACTGACACCCCAAATACTGTGAGTACCCAGCTATGGAAGAGGGAAAGGGAGACCCTCCTCTCCCGAACACACATCCCCACTGGAAAATCTGAAGGTCTGTTTGTGGGAGAAGTTTCTGACTTTACCTGGAGCTGAGTCAATTTAGAAAGCCTAGTGGAATACATGGGTAGAAAAAGCAGCAGAAAGGCACTGGGAGCTCACTGTATCCCCTAGCAGATCATTCCTGCCTGGCACCACAGGGATCCATCAGGAGAGTGACCAGAGGAGCAGGAGGTAAAACTCCACAGGGAGAAGGAAATCTCTAGCTGAATTTTGTGACAATTTGAACAGGGCGAGAAGCCTCCTGGCCAGAACTCAGGGGAAGGTGCAAATCCGGTATGCAGACTCTGCAGGCAAGGGAAGAACAAAGCCCTTTTCTTTTGCAGCTCAAAGGTGGGTATCCCAGGGCAAGTTTTCAAGCCTCCACCTGGAAACAGACCTCAGGGATGTTGTGGTGGGGTGCGCAGTAACTCTCTATCCTGCTGTGTCCAATCTGCTGGCCCTTCAGTTTGCATGGGAACTGGGTGAGGCCTGTGACTGCTGGCTTTCCTTACTTCCCTGACAACCTGAACGACTCAGCAAAGGCACCCATAATCCTCCTAGGTACAAAACTCCGGTAACCTGGGAATCTCACCCCCATCCCCCACAGCAGCCACAGCAAGACCCACCCAAGGAGAGTCTGAGCTCAGACACACCTAGCCCCACCCCCACCTGAATGTCCTTCCCTATGGGCCCTGGTAGCAGAAGACAAAAAGCATATAACCGTGGGAGTTCTAAGGTCCTACTCCCCACCGGTCCCTCTTCATACTACTACAGCTAATGCTTTGTGGAAAGTGCCAACTCCTGGCAGGAGGCCAACCAGCACAAAAATAGAGCATTAAGCCACCAAAGCTAAGGACCCTCATGGAGTCCACTGCACCCTCCGCCACCTCCAATGGAACAGAAGCAGGTATTCATGGCTGAGAGACCCATAGATGATTCATATCACAGAACTCTGTGCAGACAGCCCCCAGTACCAGCCTGGAGCTGGATAGACTTGCTGGGTGGCTAGATTCAGAAGAGAGACAATAATCATTGCAGTTCAGCTCACAGGAAACCACATTCATAGGGGAAAAAAGGAGGGTACTACCTCAAGGGAACACCCCATGGTACAAAAGAAATTGAACAACAGCCTTCAACCCTAGACCTTCCCTGTGACAGAACCTACCCAAATGAGAAGAAAGCAGAAAACCAACCTGGTAATATAAAAAAAACAAAGCTCTTCAATACCCCAAGAAATCATACTAGTTCACCAGCAATGGATCCAAACCAAGAAGAAATCCCTGATTTCCATGCAAAAGAATTCAGGAGGTTAGTTATTAAGCTGATTAGGGAGGGGCCAGAGAAAGATGAAGCCCAATGAAAGGAAATCCAAAAAATAATACAAGAAGTGAAGGGAGGAATATTCAAGGAAATAAATAGCTTAAAGAAAACAATAAAAAATTCTGGAAACTGTGGACACATTTTTAGAAATGTGAAATGTTCTGGAAAGTCTCAGCAATAGAATTGAACAAGTAGATAAAAGAAATTCTGAGCTCGAAGACAAGGTCTTTGAATTAACCCAATCCAAAAAGACAAAGAAAAAAGAATAAGAAAATATGAACAAGCCACCAAGAAGTCTGGGATTATGTTAAATGACCAAACCTAAGAAAAATTGATGTTCCTGAGGAAAAAGAGAATTCTAAAAGCTTGGAAAACATGTTTGGGGGAATAATTGAGGAAATCTTCCTGGTCTTTCTAGAGACCTAGACATGCAAATACAGGAAGCACAAAGAACACCTGGAAAATTCATCGCAAAAAAGGTCTTCACCTAGGCACGTTGTCATCAGGCTATCCAAAGTTAAGACGAAGGAAAGAATCTTGAGAGCTGTGAGACAAAAACACTAGGTAACCTACAAAGGAAAACCTATCAGATTAACAGCAGATTTCTCAGCAGAAACCCTACAATCTAGAAGGGATTGGGGCCCTATCTTCAGTCTCCTCAAACAAAACAATTATCAGCCAAGAATTTTATATTGAGCAAAACTAAGCATCATATATGAAGGAAAGATACAGTTGTTTACAGACAAACAAATGCTGAGAGAATTTGCCATTACCAAGCTACCACTACAAGAACTGGTAAAAGGAGCTCTAAATCTTGAAATAAATCCTAGAAACACATCAAAACAGAACCTCTTTAAAGCACAAATCACACAGGACCTATAAAACAAAAATACATGTTAAAAAGTGAAAATGAAAAACAGAAAAACCAAAGTTCACAGGCAACAAAGAGCACAATGAATGCAATGGCACCTAACATTTCAATACTAACATTGAATGTAAATGGCCTAAATGCTCCACTTAAAAGAGATAGTACTACAAAATATATAAGAACTCACCAACCATCTGCTGCCCTCAGGAGACTCACCTAACATATAAGGACTCATATAAAATTAAAGTAAAGGGGTGGAAAAAGGCATTTCATGCAAATGGACACCAAGAGTGAGCAGAGGTAGCTATTCTTATATCAGACAAAACAAGTTTTAAAGCAACAGCAGTTAAAAGAGACAAAGAGGGACATTATATAATGGTAAAAGGCCTATGTCCAACAGGAAAATATCACATTTCTAAATAGATGTGCACCTAACACTAAAGCTCCCAAATGTATAAATTAATTACTAATAGGCCTAAGAAATGACATAGATAGCAGCACAATAAGAGTGGGGGACTTCAGTACTCCACTGACACCACTAGACAGGTCATCAAGACAGAAAGTTAACAAAGGAACAATGGATTTAAACTATACCTTGGAATAAATGGACTTAACAGATATATACAAAACATTTAATCCAACAAACACAAAATACACATTTTATTCAACAGCACATGGAACTTTCTCCAAGATAGATGATATGATAGGCTATAAAAGGAGCCTCAATAAATTTAAGAAAATTGAAATTATATCAAGTCCTGTTTCAGACCACAGTAGAATAAAACTGGAAATCAACTCCAAAAGGAACCTTCACAATAATGCAAATACGTGGAAATTAAATAACCTACTCCTGAATGAGCATTGGGTAAAAAACAAAATCAAGATGAAAATTTTAAAAAAATTCGAACTGAATGACAAAATGACACAACCTGTCAAAACCTCTGGGATACAGCAAAGGCAGTGCTAAGAGGGAAGTTCATAGCCCTAAACACCTACATCAAAAAGACTAAAAGTGCACAAACTGACATTCTAAGGTCACACCTCAAGGAACTAGAGAAACAAGAATAAAACCAGACTCAAACCCAGCAGAAGAAAGGAAATTACCAAGATCAGAGCAGAACTAAATGAAATTGAAACAAAAAAATACAAGAGATAAATGAAACAAAAAGTTGTTTCTTTGAAAAGACAAATAAAATTGACAGTTCATTAGCAAGATTAACCGAGAGAAAATCCAAATAACAACTGATACCACTGAAATACAAAAGATCATTCAAAGCTACTATGAATACCTTTATGCATGTAAACAAGAAAACCTAGAAGAGATGGATAAATTCCTGAAAAATACAACCCTCTAGCTTAATTCAGGAAGAATTAGATACTCCGAACAGACCAATAATAAGCAGTTAGATTGAAATAGTAATTTTAAAATTATAAACAAAAAAAATGTCCAGGACCAGGTGGATTCACAGCAGAATTCTACTAGACATTCAAAGAAGAATTGGTAGCAATTCTTTTGACACTATTCCACAAGACAGAGAAAGAAGGAACCCTCCCTAATTCATTTTATGAAACCAGCATCACCCTAATACCAAAACCAGGAGAGGACATAACCAAAAAAGAAAACTACAGACTGATATCTTTGATGAACATAGATGCTAAAATCCTTAACAAAATACTAGCCAACTGAATCCAACAACATATCAAAAAGATAATCCACCATGATCAAGTGGGTTTCATACCAGGGAGGCAGAGATGGTTTAACATATACAAGTCAGTAAGTGTGATACACTGAATAAACAGAATTTTTAAAAATCACATGATCATCTCAATAGATGAAGAAAAGCATTTGACAAAATCCAGCATCAGTTTTTGATTAAAACTCTCAGCAAAATCAGCATACAAGAGACATACCTCAATGTAATAAAAGCCATCTATGACAAAACCACAGCCAACATAATACTGAATGGGGAAAAGTTGAAAGCATTCCCTCTGAGAACTGGAACAAGACAAGGATGCCCACTCCCACCACTCCTCTTCAACATAGTACTGGAAGTCCTAGCCAGAGGAATCAGACAAGAGAAATAAACAAAGGGCACCCAAATCAGTAAAGAGGAAGTCAAACTGTCACTGCTGATGGTCTGATCATTTACCTTGAAAACCCTAAGAACTCCTCCAGAAAGCTCCTAGAACTGATCAAAGAATTCAGCAAAGTTTCCAGATACAAGATTAATGTACACAAATCAGTTGCTCTTTTATACACCGACAGCAACCGAGTGGAGAATCAAATCAAGAACTCAACCCATTTATAATAGCTGCAAATAATAATAATAATACTGAAATACACCTAACCAAGGAGTGGAAAGACCTTTATAAGGAAAACTACAAAACACTGCTGAAAGAAATCATAGATGACATAAACAAATGGAAACACAGCCCGTTCTCAGGGATGGATAGAATCAATAATGTGAAAATGACCATACTGCCAAAAGCAGTCTACAAAATGCAATCCCCATCAAAATACCACCATCATTCTTCACAGAATTAGAAAAAATGATTCTAAAATTCATATGGAACTAAAAAAGAGCCTGCATAGTCAAAGCAAGACTAAGTGAAAAGAACAAATCTGGAGGCATCACGCTACATGATTTCAAACTATACATACGTCCATAGTCACCAAAAGAGCATGGTACTGGTTAAAAATAGGCACATAGACCAGTGGAACAGAATAGAGAACCCAGAAATAAACCCAAATACTTACAGCCAACTGATCTTTGACAAAGCAAACAAAAACATGAAGTGTGGAAAGGACACCCTTTTCAACAAATGGTGCTGGGATAATTGGCTAGCCACATGTAGGAGAATGACACTGGATCCTCATCTCTCACCTTAAACAAAAAATTAACTCAAGATGGATTAAGGACTTAAATCTAAGACCTGAAACTATAAAATTTCTAAAAGTTAACATTGGAAAAACCCTTCTAGACATTGGCTTAGGCAAGGATTTCATGACCAAGAATCCAAAAGCAAATGCAATAAAAACAAAGATAAATAGAAATTTTTTTGATAGAAATTACAATAAACCTGAATATCAAACTGGAGGGAAAAACAAAAAAATTAAACATTCTAGTGTTTCTGGATCAAAAACAGGTAATGTTGAGGTTTTAAAGAATATGTTTCCTATACAATTTTCTAAATATATGTGGATTCTGTTATAATTGAGATAATATTATAGATTTTATTCTGTAAGCGTTTCTCAATTACTATAATAGGAAAGGATTATATTCAATATCACTGACTTTACTTACACAATGGGTTTAGTGGCTGTGTAGTATTTTGTTCTATGGTTATTGAAAAATGTACATAATCTATCACCTAAACAAAAGAATATGGTTTTCCCTTCTAATTTTCTGAAAAGACATCTGACTATTTAAAAGCAAAAACAGGCTGGGTACAATGGCTCATACCTGTGATCCTAGAACTTTGAGAGGCTGAGAAGGGGGTATCACTTGAGGTCAGGAGTTCGAGACCAGTCTGGCCAACATGGTGAAACCCTGTTTCTACTAAAAATACAAAAACAAATTAGCTGAGTGTGGTGGTGAGCACCTGTAATCCCAGCTACTCTGGAGGCTGAGGCAGGAGAATCACTTGAACCCGGGAGGTGGAGGTTGCAGTGAGCTAAGATCACGTCACTGCACTCCAGCAAGACTTGTCTCAAAAGTCAATAAATAAATTAAATTAACTGAAAGCAAAAAAGTAACATTTTAAGGTGCAGTTTATAATGAATATAGAAGGAAAAGAAATGACAACAATGGCACATAGGATAAACGGGAAGGCCAATACAATTACACTGTGGTAAACTTTTCCATTTGTGAATGGGAAACAGGAAGCGTGAAGTGAGGAGTGTGAGGAAGGAAATACCAGGTAAGGAGTGTGAAGTGTCAGAGGTGAAGCGTAAAGGGATACAATATAAACTCTAATGAGCAGCCAGTGTTGAAAACCTGCTCTCTCCTAGGTGGTTGGATCTACTTCCAAGGCTTTACAAGTTATCCCTATGTTGCTATGCTTTTAAATATATCATTTTAAAAGCAAATGCACACTTTTAAAGCAAATTAATGATTAGGCTGAGCTCACACGGAATAATGTCATATCCTTCTCTTCCTTGGCACGGCATTTTCCCTCTATTACAATCTCCTCCTCTAGCCTCTGAGAGCATGAGAACATCCTAAAACAAATACCCTTGAAGTTTTCCCTAAAAACAAAAGAAAAGAAGGTGACATGGAAACCAAACCCAAATACAGTAGTGGAGAAAGGTAGATGATGATTCTCTTAGGAATGCCTCTCAGATTTTTATTTCTTTGAGATTTATGAATTTGTAATTATTTCCATGATTGCACAAAGGCTTATAGTTACAACCATTGAATCCAATGAACAGTTGAGACTATTTAGAATATCCAATATATATTTCTAAGTTTAACCATAAGAAACTCTTATTAAAATTTCACTATATAGAACCCAGCTTCTAGGTTTTCCCTTTATGCTTCCAAGATAATAAATGTGGTAATGGTTTATTCATTCAATAAATATTTATTGAATGCTTACTATATTCCAGGCAGTGCTCTCAGGTGCTGAGCTTACAGCAATGAACAAGTCAAAGTCCTTGCTTTATGGAATTTATCTTCTAGTACAGGGAGACAGTAAGCAAGCAGACAATTCAGGAAGAAATATTGCCAGAAAGAAAAAGCAGTATGAGGGGAATGAAGAGGAGGGAAGTGTGTGTGTGAGTGATCAAGGGGACCTGTGTTAGAGAGGGGTTCAGCAAAGGCCTCTTTGAGGATGTGACGTTCGATTAGACACCATTAAGGTATTTTGCCTTGAAGTCTACTTTGTCTTATATTTTATTCCCCAGCCGTCATAGATTGGATTTTCTGGAAGCAGAAGCTGAAACAGACTTTGAGGTGCACAGTGTTAACTAAGGATCAATTCCTGTGAGAGGAAGGGCAGGGGGAGCAGGATTGGGCAGAGGAAGATGTTGAAGTGTCATGCCTTGGCTAATCTGTGTCGGTCACACAGGTCTGATTTAAAAAACCTTTTCCTGGTAATAGCCTTGTTCATCTGAAAGTTCAAATCATCAATTATACTGTTAAGTAAGTTTGAATAAATACTTGATAAGTATTAACTATGTACTAAGCACTCTGATAAGAACTGGGCAGGAAGGAGAAGGAGAAATTCTGTCCTCATGGAGCCCTCATGTCCAGAGTGATAAGGTGTATGCGAATAATTTCAATTCAATGTGGAAATTGTATTTAAAAGGGCTCACTGTGCATCAGAGGGCATGCTTAAATGATTTACCTGGAAGTACATTTGTAGCTAACTGACCTGGCAGGCTCATTGGTATGCAGTCTTCCTCAAAAATCAAGTATTCCACTGGCACAATCTTGAGGTTATATTTGGAAGCAGCAGAAGGTTGATAGACCTTACTCTCAGAATAGCCCAGATCGAGGACATCTCTTCCACACTTTATCAGTCAGGACTCTGGGACTTCAGCTGATGGATTTTGAGAACATTTGAACAGATAATGGATAAATAAAACTTTCTTTCAAGTAAGAGAATAGGCCCGTATTACTTTTCCACTTAAGTCCTCATAGTTACAGCTGTACACAATGCATAGAAAAATAATTTCCCTACCTTCAAGAGATTTTTCTGTAAAGGAGCAATGCATAGATACTTGGAAGATATTTATATATTACAACACAGTATATATAACTTGTTTGTATTCAACTAATGTCTAAACGTTCTGTTAAAGAGGATCAAAGAGAGAACCCTTTCCAGTGTAAGATAAAAGAAAACTGGAAATTCTAATGAAATGAAAAAAAGTAAAGACAAAAGTTGAATAGGAAATAAACCTCCTGAAGAGAACTGCATAAAATTTTCATTTAGAAAAATACAGATACTTTATTTCAGAATGAGAATATATCAACAACGTAATTATTGTGACTATTAGTTTTTATGCATTTATTTTTCTTTATGCAAATAGCATACTTGTTGAAGAACCCTAGGAATAGTTGAAAAGGAGAAATAGTACTACCCACAGTACTAATATTCACACCTCAAGAATAACTATTATTGCCATATTTCTGTGTATCATAATTTTTTCATTTAACTTTTATAACTTACCTTCTTTTCATATCACTATATAATACTGGGGTGAAAGGGGATCTCAAGTTCTAGGACAGAAGAATCACACAGAGGCAGAGAAGCTTTATTTCAATAGCTTTGAGTGTGAAGGATGACTTTGCTATGAAATTCTTAAATGTTAGTGTTGCTAGCTCAGAGCACCCCAATCTATAGGAGAGACTTATTTTATATACAGAAGAGGATAGAGTGAACTTGTATACTGAGAACAAGTTTACTTATTTAGGGAATTATTTCTTGTTATTGGAGTCATTTTACTTTCCAATCCTTTTCCCTTGAATGCTGACTTAGGTGTGCCTTTCCTGAGAATCACCATTGAGGCCTGGGAGTCATGGGGCAAATCATCCATTGTCTGATGGAATTTGTCCTCTGACTAAAATTATCTGCGCATTTGCTAAGTAATGTACAATTTTAGGCTACATAAATGAGGCATGTTAAAAGCAAAGAAGCAAAACATGTCCCTGTGGCTTTTTGAGGCCATCGCTGAATAAGAAAATTTTTACCTGCATCTGTTTGTCTGTTTGTCAACCCTCTAATACACTTGGACAGGATCCTGACTGCATTTCACTTTGGTGCTCTTCCTGGGATGATATGTTTGACATGTGATCTCTGCATGAGGAACTGCAAAGCAAAGAAATCAGCTAAGCCTTCCAGGGTAGATGCTTGTAGGGTTCAAACTGAGATCTTAGTAGGAGACTGTACGAATTCACTTTGCAACGTACTGAAGGAAAATTCTTTTGTCTGACAGGTACAAAACAGCCCCTTTCCTTTCCCCTGCAATCATTGGCAATAATTTAAATTCAGAAAGCTGCTATTCCTGAAAAGCACTTCTCTATTTAATATCTTCTTCATTACATCATTTCTTGTTGTTGCATGAAAAAAAAAAAAAAAAGAGCCATGAAGGAGACCACTACTATGGTAGCATTGCTCTTTTGTTTAATTCATGAGAAATATAATGTTTTTCAATGTTTGAATTGATTTCTTTTTTGTTTTTAACTAATTCAACGTGGCTGAAAATAATAGTGAAATACTAGTGATCATGTAAAAAAAATGAACTAGACTGATTAGGAGAGAATATACACAACCATTGGGAAGCATGTTAATGAGAATACCAATTTTCCTTGGTAAATGCCCACAGAAGCCAAAGTAGAGTTGGGGCTCTGTCTTTTCTTGGGCACATTATACATTTATGGAAAGAGAGATGCTGACCAGGTGCAGTGGCTCCTTCTGGTAATCCCAGCACACTGGGGGCTGAGGCAGGAGGATCACATGGGTCAGAAGTTTGAGACCAGCGTGGGCAACATAATGAGATCCCATCTCTACAAAAAATACAAAAATTAGCTGGGTATGGTAACACATGCCTGTAGTCCCAGCTACTTGGGAGACTGAGGCAGGAGGATCCCTTTAGTCCAGGAGCACGAGTTTGCAGTGAGCCATGATCGTGCCACTGCACTCCAGTCTGGGTGACAGAGCGAGACCCAATCTCAAAAAAATAAAAATGAATAAGAAAGAATGGTGCCTCTTTACCACACACTAAAAACTAAGTAGAATTTATCAGTTTAGAATGATGGGGTTATAATTATTTTAAAAATGGAGAATCTTGCCTGGTTTCTATTGCCTTCTACTTAATTAGAAGTTTTCTGTATTTCACAAGCTGAGAGGATCAGTAGTTGACATACAGGTTAACTTCCTGTTTTCAGGGATCTTGGAACCGATGCTCTTAGATGTGTGGCGATTAAGTCAGAGTTCTTCCTCAGTGACCAGCATCATCCCTGAACATGTACACATGCAAGCACATGCATCCTACAGCATTCTCTTCATGACCATTTGCTCTAGCCAATGGTCTTCGTAATCTCAATTTGCCTTCTTATGTCAGGCGTCAGAGTTAAGCAAATGTAAAAATGTTTCTCTTCATTTCTACTCTTCATTGCCAATTATTCCAGATAGAAATGAAGATTGAATAATAGAAATCTAAGGGTTAATAGTATTATTTTCATCCTGAATATAAAAGCCTTGGCTTTTGGACCTTAACCATCATACTTTATAAATGTGAAGTGACGTCAAGATCTGACAGCAAGTATTTCCCCTTTGGTTGTGAACATATTGAACTTGAATTGGTTCAGTGCTCTCAGCATTTAGTTTTTAAGGCATGTTATATACGTGTTCACACCATAAGAAACAAAGTCTTAGAAAAGAATGTTGATTTTGTGTTTTCAGGTGGTTCAGATGCCATCAGAAAAGGACAACAAAGATGTTAATTGCACATCTGTTTGTCTGCTTCCAACCTTTTCAATAATCTTTCAGGACTTCGATGCTTTTTGGTTTAAAGTTGCATCAAATGATTTTTTTTTAATGGGATGGTTAGAGGTTATGTAAGAGGCAATATTTTATTATTATGACTTGGAGAATGACACTAGAATAAAATCTTAAAATATTTATTCTGTAATTCTCAACTTTGAGAATATAAATGCCATTCAACCTGACAGGGAGAGTGAAATGTGTCTCTGCTTGCCTGCATGGGCATTGATGTGCTTTGGGCTAGGGGATGAATGTCCACTTGGAACAGGAATTAAAAGAAATTAAAGAATGTGTAAGCAAAGACTCAGTTGTATGTAAGAAAACCCAATTCCCGCTGAAGAAGAGAAAGAGCTGGAGTCCTTTAAAATTAACTGCCTGTTTTTCTGTGGCTAGTGAGCCTTATCTCTCCCTTTCCCAGGCATTGTGAAGACTCTGTTTCTCTAGCTGTGCAGCTGCAAGGTCACTAGGCAGATAATCTCAAGTCATAAAACATGTTGTTCCTTAAAAAGTAAGAAATAATGCAATGCATGTCTTAATTGAATAACTGTCTTTGTTTCTCATTTCTGTAATATTCTCCCCCCACCCCATAAAATGCTTAAAAGGTAGCTTGAGTCTTTGTTCGGGGCTCAGTCCTTTGGATGTTAATCCAACTGGGTCGGTGTACCTAAATAATTAAATAATTCCTCCTCAACCCCTCGGTCTCTCTGATTCCATAATTATCCCACTGCACACTCACTGAAAAGCCAAGTGCAGGCATTGCCAAGGATAGGGTACTGCTCTTCACACTCTGAGAATACTAACTCAAATAGGACAGTGGAGGGTTTTGTGTCTAATAATGGGATTTGTGAGGATTTAAGCCAGGAGGAAGAATGGTTACCACCATTAAATATCTATCTCTTCCTCCTATAGCTTTGTTCTCAGTAAAGCAGGCAACCTTTTTTATTTCTAGGACTTGAAGAGCAAATTCAGTTTATTATCATAGACCTGGACTGAGGGCTGGGATTATGGTGTATACAGTTTGTTGCCCACTCAACAGCAAATCCATCTTCTTCCTTGCTAACAGAAGCATATATAGGTGACAAAGTGCTCAGAGAAGGAGAGCCCCCTTCAAACTCCCAGGGATTCTGGGAAATGCTTTTGTCTCTAATAAGTAGGGTGAGCATATATCCCAATTTTCCTGAGATAGCACTGGTTTATGTGTATTGTTCTTGTATAATTATGAATAGTGCTTCATTCACTTTTAAATATATTCTAGTTTGTGTTGGTGTGGATGTGATGAAAAGGGAACACTTTTACACTGCTGTTAGAAATGTAAACAACCACTATGAAAAACAGTATGGAGATTCCTTAAAGAACTGAAAGTAGAACTACCATTCAATCCAGCAATCCCACTACTGGGTATCTACCCTAAGGAAAAGAAGTCATTATGTGAAAAAGACACATGCAAATGCATATTTATAGCAGTAAAATTAATAATTGCAAAGATATGAAACCAATCTAGGTGTCCGTCAACCAATGAGTGGCTAAAGAAAATGTGGTATATACACACCATGGAATGCTACTTAGCCACAAAAAGGAATGAAATAATGTCTTTTGCAGCAACTTGGATGGAGCTGGAGTCCATTATTCTAAGTGAAGTAAATCAGGAATGGAAAACCAAACATGGTGTGTTCTCACTTATAAGTGGGAGCTAAGCTATGAGGATATAAGAATGTGTAAGAATGATATAACGGACTTTGTGGACTCAGGGGGGAAGGTTGGGAGTGAGGGATAAAAGACTACATATTGGGTACGGTGTACACTGCCTGGGTGAAGGGTGCACTGAAATCTCAGAAATCACCACTAAAGAATTTATCCAAGTAACCAAAACCCACCTGTACCCCAAAAACTATTGAAATGAAAAATCAAATAAAAGAGATAAAATAAAAATAATCTAGTTTGATAAATCATGATTTTCTCTGCCTCCAGTAATGTAAAGTGATTGTATGATGATTGGAGCTCAATCATTGAACTATTTTATGACTATGAAGATAAGTGCCAATAAAGAATCAGATCTAGAGCCAACTGATTCTGGAAGTTCAGTGGCTCTGGATTTGATGGTGAAAGACTTGTTTTTCTCATTTACTTTCAGAAGAACATTCTGTTACTTGTAGGAAGGGTAGGAAGGAAAGGAGAAACAGGCATATGGCCTTTCCATGAACTTTTACTCAGCAGTAGACAGACCATGGTTCTTCTATTTTTTACCATTCCCATTCAACCAAATGTAATTTCCAGAATTCCTAAAGAGGAAACATAGAGAAAATAATAAAAAATATAACTCAGAAATCTTACCCAGAATCACTTTGATTCAAAATCTGCCATTATTCCTGCAAAGTGATGAGTCACTATCATCCCTCCCCCTGTTGTCACCAGATGGGTCTGGGGACTCAATAATTTGACTTTTACATCACTGAAGTGACTAGGTTCAAAATTGACATTTTCTTTATAGATATGACATTCCTGGTGTACTATTTTAGTGGTGGATATTTTATTTAAAAACTCTGAAAATTATTCTTGATTCTCTTTCAATTATATTGAAAAGAGAATACATTTCCATTTACTTACTTGAAATCACTTTAGAAAAAAGATGAGTGAAACAGAAAATTTCCAGATGGTTTTTATTGAAAAAATGACTTGTTATCTAACTAACCTATGTTCAGCCAAAGCAAATGAAAATCCATTTAAGATTGTTTTAGTATTGATACCAAACACCAAATTGTTCATATCTCTTCCAGTATATATATAGATAAAAATCGATTATAACTTATGAAACACACCTACTGTCTTTCAAGAAGGAAACATACACAGGGAGAGGATCACACATAATTCCTAGCACATTATTCAGTGAGGCACTTCCTTTTGACTTTCTTCATTGCTGTGTTATTAGATAATGACATCATTCTATGGGGTTTTGGTTTGACAGGAACTGGACACTTACAGGGTAGTTTTATTTCCATTGCCTTAGATAGTGCATCTTTTCTGGCTTTGTCTCTTTAAAAAAAATGTTCTTTTTCTTGCTCCTTCCCCAAAAGTCCATATGTACTTATGGCCAATTGAAAAGTGGTAGATCAGTCCTTGGGTTATTGATTTGTCTGAATTAGTTCAATGCCCTTATATATCTGTAGTAATCTGCATCAGGGAAAGAATTAGTCTTCCAAGCACAACTTCTTCTCTTCCTTCTGTTGGATCCTATGACCATCTTGGGTTTGCCTCTGTGGCAGAAGCATGGATATTGTAGTTGACAGCTCTACGAAGACTACGTGGTGTGAAGAGAATATTTAACACCTGACACTCCTACTAGTATCATATAAAAGTGTTCATCTCCCTGTTCACTTGCAAAAGTGATTATTGCTTTTTTGCATCCCAATGGCAAATATTTTAAAAATTGGTATCTCATTTCTGTTTTAATTTTTTTTCTTCAATGCAGAGGGTGTATTTTTTTGCTATTTCTCTTCTTTTTTAAAAATGGTCCATTCCTATCTTTTCCCTTTCCACCAGAGTGTATTTTTTTTTAGCTTGAATTTCTTGCAACAAAAACGTGTGTCTGTGTGTGTATGTGCATGAGACAGTGGTCCTAAATTGGGATTGGGGTTGAGGAAGTAATGTCAGAATCATCTTACCTCCATGTAAATATGGCTAGATGAGGAAAAGGAAGCCGGATATTAATATTTCGACAAAACAAGATATTCTGGTACCCTAGCTAATTAATTAACTCATCAATTCACTCATTTGTGCAGTCATTTCACAAATATTTATTGAGTGCCTACTGTTTTAGGCACTGTTCTAGGACTTGGAGCCATAGCTGCAGTGAGACAACACCCCTGCCTGCATGGAGCTTGCATTGCAGTGGAGAAAATATATGACAACCAGCACATGACAATGAGCACTGTGAAAAGAATAAAACAGAGTAAAAGAATAAAATGTGATAGCGGTGGGAAATTTAAATACTACAGTCTTAGCCTCACCATAAATGTTAGATAGCCTTTTGGACAAAGAAGGAAGAGTTATCCTTTGGCAAACTTTCCCTCCCTCCCTTCTTCTTTTCCTCCCTCCCTTCTGCTTTTCCCTCCTTCCCTCTTTCTTCCTTTTGCAACTGCAGTTAGGACAAGTAAGGCAGATGCAGTGAAAAGATCTAAGGTTTTTTTTTTCTTTTTCTTTTTCTTCATGGAAAAGCCTATTCCTGGTGAATATTTTATCATCCCCTCCAAGGAGACAATTCAACCTTGGTGAAATTGGCTTATACTTGAGATGAATAGATGTCTTTTAGGTCCCATCAGCTCTCTTTCTTCATTGCCCAATTCCCAAAGGTGACTGAGGTATGCACAGAGTATTCCATGACCTCAGAACTTTCGCATTAACACGCTTGGCTAACGAGCTTTTTCTTGGCCTGTGTGTGTTGGCTTATCTCCATTTTTGAATAGAGGAGTAATTAATTTTCAAGCGTTCTTCTTGATTCAGTCAGAGAGCTAATGATGTTGAGCATAAAAATACTTCTTCTAAAATGAAATTTATGCCAGTTCACTTCTGTCCAGCAGTTCTTCACTCTCAAGCTTCTTTTTTCAGCTTGTTTCAAATTAAGCCTTTTAAAATCTCCTTGTCCTCATTTGAGCCTGTTTTAGAGGAGCAGTCTTAGAGGAACATTGTCATAGTGACCCTCACTTATCTTACCAATTCAGTTCAAAGCTTCTAATTTAGTGGACTCTGTTGATGAGTATTTGTATACATTAGCATAATGTTCTCAGTGACTCCTTGGCCTTTAACTTTTCCTCTGAAAATTTAAGTACCTCTTTCTTGAGATTTCTGTAGACCAGTATCTGGGCATTTGTAATGGTCCTTAAAAATTAAAGTACAATTCATATATTAACATTAAATAAGTGGCTGGCACACTAATCCTATTGTCTTCTTACTTGAGAAGAGAGAACAATAGTGAAAAAATAAAGTAGCAAATATAAAGACATCAAAGATGCCTGCCTACATATTTGCTTGCTAGCAATATCTCCAGTGCGATGGAATCACATTCGCATGCAGCAGGGAAGTGGGACAAAAGGAGGGATTCCTTCTGTTCCTTTCTTTGTACCAAAACTTTAGGTCAAATGTTTTTTCCAATTACTCTTTTAATTGTTATTATTTACATTCAAATGTGGATTACCAATGCTAAGAGTGGCAGATTATTTAGGAGTGTTCCTAATCCAAAACTGACTTCAATTTAGCTTTGAAATGCACTTTGGTGCTTTAATTTTAAGATGGGGATCATGAAGATTCATAATATTTCACACAACGTGTGGTATCTAGTTCAATTATTTAAGGAAGTAAGTAAGCTGAAAAGGGGGTAGTAATGTGTTCAGAGTGTGGACAGCATCAGACATGCCAGAATTCTCATCAACACTATGCTGTTGGAGAAAAAGGTGACCTCAGGAATGGTCACAGTACTTATCTCATCAGATATTTGAAAGGATTAAAAGAGAGAAATGCATGTAATCACTTAGCTAGGGGCTCAGTACGAGATAAGCTTCCAATGTGAATTACTGTCACTATTTGAATGCATCAACGACTGGATGTATGTATTGGATTTTTGAAATATCAGACAAGGTTTCATGTCAAAATCTTTTAAAAATGTATTATCATAGGCTTTGGAAAATATGCTATCAAGGATAAGAAACCAGACGAATGCCAGCAAATGTAAACTAAGAACTACGTAAGTACTTCTCTGGATCAGCAAGGCCAAATGTGAGGTCGTGTAGGAGCTGGTGCTGGGCCTATACATTTTTATGTCTTTTTAATTGTTTTGAAGGCAGGAGAACAGAAGTTGCCAACTTTGCAAAATTACTCAAACCCTAGGAATGTCTAGTAGCTATTTTTTTTTTAGAAAGCTAACAGAAGGATCTGTTCTGGAGTGTTTCAGAATGAGGCAGATGAACTTCAATGTGGCAAATATACAAATAATGCATTTTTTTATAACATGTATGAAAGGTGAGCTAACAGCTTTGGTCCCGGCCAACCAGACCAGTTGCTGTCTTCCTTAAAGCTGCCACAAAGGCCCAGGAAAGGCTGGGCAAGAGATGGAGGGAGACTCCTCCCTGCAGAGCTTCCCCACCTCCTATGTAATCACTGCACATTGTGAACTTAGGAAAAACATAATGAATGTGGACCCAGTCCAAAGAAGGCAACAAAAATGATCAGGAAGCCAGAAGGACATGTATAAAAAGAAACTCCAACACTGGCGTTTCATCAGCAGCTTCTGAAACCTTAGAAATGTTGAAGCTAGGAATATTCAGAGAGAATATACCAAACACATTAGCACAATTATGAAATAGGAAAATGAATTTGTTGATTAAATTTTGGCCTGTTAAGATAGGTGGGATACTCCTCAAGGTTTAAAAGAGACTGTCAGTACATATGAAAAAAAATAGTTTCAGAGCAATAATGAATATATGAAACTTATCAGATCAAATAAAAATAATGAAACTTAAAGATGGTAATAATGAATTATTAGATTAGAGCTTCAGATCAGATTATTTGGACAAAAGAAGGAAGTTTAACTTAATGATAATGCCCCGGGTGGCAACTTCAACACATGGTTTCATTTTCTTGATTTCATTATAAGAAAATTAGATTGAATTGTTCATCAGTCCTATACAGTAAGGCAATATCTCCTTTTTTTAAGGTGTTAGTCAATTTGATAAATGTGTTGTATTCTTTTATGAGATGATCAGTTGGGTGTGGCCATAAGAAGAGATATAGGAGAGGTTCAGGAAAACAAAGTCTGTTATGCTTACAGATCCTAAAGACAAGAGGAAGTCATGCCACACCACACAGGGCCACATGAGAAAGACACCAGGTGGTCAGAAGGAAGAAGAGTTTAGGTCACTGCCTTTATTGTGGTTCCCCAGAAAAAGGCAGGGCAGGGCCAGATAAATAGTTCTGGACTGGTTAGCTTGAATAATTTCCACAGGCTTTGGACTTAGGTGTGGTGCCTAGTTATCTGGCACCTGGCCTGGGGAGAGGATTAAACAAAAAAAAATTACCCCCTGGGGTGTATGGCCAGATAGAGGAGGTGTGGCTCTGGATTGGTTAGTTCGCATATAGATGTGACCCAGGCTGGGCCCTTTGCTACCTGTAAGAATTGACTAGCCCCAAGAAGGGCAGCTTCTCCCTAGCCAGAAAGATTTTTTAAGACATCAAAACATAAAATACAGAAAATTAAAAAAATTACAATAAAGTAAAAATCTATTTTGATAAAAATTTTAATTGAAATATAATATGCATATAGAGAAATGCACAAATCAAAGTGTTGGATGAATTAGCATAAAGTTAACACACTCATATACTACCATCTAGATCAGGAAATTGAACCTTCCCAGCATCCCAAAACCTCACTGACACTTTCCCAATCCCTATGCCCTTCTTCCCCCTGCCCTTTCCCCAGCCAAAGGTGACCACTGTCATAACCTCCAATACCATAGATTAAGCTGCCCTATTTTTGAGCTTTTTACAAAAGCAATTATATGGTATATATTCTTTATTTGTCTGACTTCTTTATTCAAAATTATGTTTAGGAGATTCATTTATATTGTGCACTGTGGTAGTTTATTCATTTTTGTTGCTGGTTATTATTCCTTTATATGAATACACCATAATTTATTTATCCATTCCAATTGTGGACATTTGGGTTGTTTCCACCTTGGGGCCATTAGGAACGAAGCTACCATTGCTATCTTGTACATGTATTTTGGTGCACAATTAAAGCCTGTCTGTTGAGTATACACCTATGAGTTGGATTCTGAGACAGGGTATGCCTGTAATGAACAAATTTTGGAAAAAAGATAGAAAAATTTCACAACTTCCCTTCTCTACATCAACTCCTCAATGTTTTCTGCATGTTGGAAACTATCTTTTCTGCTAAATGAAGCAAGGAGATGACCTTTGTTACTGGGTCAATGCTAAAAGGAGAAACATGCATTCTGAAGCTGCTGGGTGTCATGGCTTATTGGGCAGTTTCAGACCCTTAGAATTTAGTAACTCTGTGAATCTCCATGAAAGGTGCTGCTTTCATGGCACCTGCCTTCCTCAGGCCACAGAATTTGCTTTCACATGTGGATAAAGCTTCTTCGCATTAACAGCTCTATAACATCTGGAAGTGGACTTTGATAATTTCCTTTGCTAATAGATGCTGCTATCTAATGAAGGGTGAATTGCAACCTGACGTTTTCTGAGACTTCAGGTAGGGCTGCCTGGTACATTGCTTTATTCATATTAGATAATTGGAATTTTTGGATCTGCACCTAGGGGACACTCAAGGGTTTAGAGTAGAAGGTATGGGTGCTATCCTTTCACTGACTGTTTGAATGCAAACATAGTGCTGCTTTTGTAAAATATTTAATATCCCTAAGAAAGGATTCAGTCAACACCCCTTTGGTGAGTATGTCGATTCCCACAAGATTGATATGACTTGCATATTCTGCAGAGACCTCATTTAGCCTTTACGTTGTATTTGGTTATGTATAGAAACATAGTGCCAAACTTAATTTCATATCTGCAGTTTTTGAGCACTTGCTGAGTGTTTTATGTGTATGACCTCATTTGCTTTTCCAAACAACCCTATGAGTAAGATGCTACTATTATCTCTTCTTATAAATGGAACAATGAAGATTTATAAAAGTGAAGTACCAATGGTAAGTAAGTGGCCCTCATTGGAGGCAGATTCAGAACTCGAACTCAAGTTTTCATGAATTCCACTACTGAAATTGTGGGCCACTTTGTACAGTCTCCTTGCTCCCTACCGGACTCTTTTGGTCTTTGACTTGTGATCAATCTAGTCTTGTTTCTTGGTTAGTAAGTTGGCAGGCTTCAGATCTCTGTCCTGTAGGAGTATTTTCATCATTACTGTCTTCCTTCAGTTATTGCCTCAGAATTCTTTCAGCCAAGGAGGTAGGTACTGCCTCTGCTCCCAACCCCATCAGATTATATTCTGGTACTTTTGTACAAGGCTATATCCAGCACATAGGTTTTCCTCTAAAGCTTTCTGTTTATTGGTTGATATTTGAATACCAATGCTCATTCAGGAACCGTGCTGCAAACTATGGCATGTTGATGGTTTGCAATGCCATAGTTATTCTACATGGCATGTTAATACCTGAGAATGGTGTATAATGTTAAATGGAAAAGACAGAATATAAAGTGGCATGCAACAGCTAATTATAATTAGAGATTTGTGCCTGTACGTTAATAAAGATTGGAAGATAGTTTTCATAAGGCTGGTATTAATCATTTATTATAGTCTTCATTGTGTGCTAAGTTGCTTAAAAGAACTAACAAATAATAGATTGATTTGGAAAAGTGATGTAAAAATAATTGAAAGAGAACATAAACCAAGGATCATAAGTGGAAATTATACTAATACCTTCTTTGAAATCACATTTACAGTTTATAAAGTATATGCACATATATTTTCTTATTGGAGGCTCCTAACAATGAAATAGAGGAACATGTATTATCTGCCTTATTTTATAGAAGCAGGATTTGAGACTTAGAGAAGTTGTTTGATTTGCCCTGGGTCACAAGTGGTAGGACAAGGATTTCGCTCAGATTTTTTTGTGTGTTTTTGAGATGAAGTCTCACTCTGTCACCCAGGCTGGAGTGCAATGGTGCGATCTCGGCTCACCACAACCTCTGCCTCCCAGGTTCAAGCGATTCTCCTGCCTCTGCCTCCCAAGTAGCTGGGATTACAGGCATGTGCCACCATGCCTGGCTAATTTTTGTATGTTTAGTAGAGACAGAGTTTCACCATGTGGCCAGGCTAGTTTTGAACCCCTGACCTCAGGTAATCCTCCCACCTCTTGCCTCCCAAAGTGTTGGGATTATAGGCATGAGCCACCACACCCAGGCTGGCCCAGATTTGACTCTGGGTTTAATGTTCCTTTTATCATATCATGTTTTATCATATCATGTTGCTTTCTTTTTTACCAGAGGACAGAGCTACTAGCATTGGCTGCATAGCAGTAAACTTATATGCCATATGATATTCATTAAAATTTAAAACCAAATCAGCATTTGCAAACCACATCTTCAAAGCCATCTTCATCTGAGAAATTCTGGCCAGTTACACACCTCTAACCAAACCTCAATCCAATAAATTACTTAAGCTGTGAAGAAGAAAAAATATAATGTGACCTAAATCCAATCTTCCTTAATCCATTCTTTTGGGCTATAAAATAAATTCTCAAGTGTATGGTAGGTTTTATTTTCTTCCTTTTAAAAACTTTAAAAAAGTTTTTAAATTGTGGTAAAATCCAGGTAACTAAAAAATTTCCTTCTTACCAATTTTTAAGTGTATGATCTAATGATACATTAAGTGCATTCACATTGTTGTGTGACCAATGTCTAGAACTCTCTTCATCTTGTGAAATGGGAAGTTGGTACCCATTAAATCACTACTGCCCATTTGTTTTCCCTTCCCTGCAGGCCCTTGCAACCACCATTCTTTCTGTCTCTATGACTTTGACTACCCTAGGTGCCTCATATAAGTGAAATCATATGCTATTTGTCTTTTGTGACTAGCTTATTTCATTTGGCATAATGTCCTCATGTTTCATCCATTGTATCATGTATCAGGATTGCCTTCCTTTTTAAGGCTACACAATATTCCATTATATGCATATACCATATTTTGTTTATTCATTCATCTGTTAATGGACATTTGCGTTGTTTCCACCTTTTGGGCATTGTGACTAATGCTGCTATGAACATGAATATACAAAGATCTTTTTGAGACTCTGCTTTCAACTATTTTGGATGTATATGCAGAAGTGCAATTGCCAGATCATGTGGTCATTCTATTTTCAGTTTTTGGAGGAACTGCTATATATACAGTTTTTCATAGTGCCTGTACAATTTCCACCAACAGGAAATGAGGCTTCCAATTTTTTCTTATCCTTGCCAACATTTGTTATTTTGTATATTTTTGTAGCGAACATCCTATGGCTATGAGGTGATATTTCATTTGGTTTTGATTTGCATTTTCGTAATGATTAGTTATATTTTTTTGCAAGTGGTAAAACTATTTGAAATCTTTTTCTTTTTTATCATACTTTAAGTTCTGGGATACATGTGCAGAATATGCAGGTTTGTTCTGTAAGTATACATGTGCCATGGTGGTTTGCTGCACCCATCAACCCATCATCTACATTAGGTATTTCTCCTAATGCCATCCCTCCCCTTACCTCCCACCCCCTGACAGGCCCCAGTGTGTGATATTCCCCTCCCTTTGCCCATATGTTCTCATTGTTCAACTCCCACTTATGGGTGAGAACATGCGGTGTTTGGTTTTCTGTTCTTGTGGTAGTTTGCTGAGAATGATGGTTTCCAGCTTCATCCATGTCCTTGCAAAGGACATGAACCCATTGTTTTTTATGGCTGCATAGTATTCCATGGTGGATATATGCCACATTTTCTTTATCCAGTCTAACATTGATGGGCATTTGGATTGGTTCCAAGTCTTTGCTATTGTGAACAGTGCTGCAATAAACATACTTGTGCATGTGTTTTTATAGTAAAATGATTTATAATCCTTTGGTTACATATCCAGTAATGGGATTACTGGGTCAAATGTTATTTCTAGTTCTAGATCCTTGAGGAATCGCCACACTGTCTTCCATAAGGGTTGAAGTAATTTACACTCCCACCAACATTGTAAAAGCGTTCCTATTTTTCTACATCCTCTCCGGCTTCTGTTGTTTCCTGACTTTTTAATGATGGCCAATCTAACTGGTGTGAGATGGTATCTCAATGTGGTTTGATTTCCATTTCTCTAATGACCAGTGATGATGAGCTTTTTTCCATGTTTGTTGGCCGCATAAATGTCTTCTTTTGAGATGTGTCTGTTCATATCCTTTGCCCACTTTTTGATAAGGTTGTTTGTTTTTTCTTGTAAATTTGTTCAAGTTCTTTGTAGGTTCTGGATATTAACCCTTTGTCAGATGGATAGATTGCAAAATTTTTCTCCCTTTCTGGAGGTGGCCTGTTCACTCTGATGATAGTTTCTTTTGCTGTGCAGAAGCTCTTTAATTTAATTAGATCCCATTTGTCAATTTTGGCTTTTGTTGCCATTGCTTTTGGTGTTTCAGTTATGAAGTCTTTGCCCATGCCTATGTGCTGAATAGTATTGCCTAGGTTTTCTTCTAGGGCTTTTATGGTTTTAGGTCTTACTATTAAATCTTTAATCCATGTTGAGTTAAATTTTGTATAAGGTTTAAGGAAGGGGTCCAGTTTCAGTTTTCTGCATATGGCTAGCCAGTTTTCCCAATACCATTTATTAAATAGGGAATACTTTCCTAGTTGCTTGTTTTCATCAGGTTTGTCAAAGATCAAGTGGTTGTAGATGTGTGGTGTTATTTCTTAGGGCTCTGTTCTGTTCCATTGATCTATATATTTGTTTTGGTATCAGTACCATGCTGTTTTGGTTATTGTAGCCTGGTAGTGTAGTTTGAAGTCAGGTAGCATGATGCCTCCAGCTTTGTTCTTTTTGCTTAGGATTGTCTTGGCTATATGGGCTCTTTTTTAGTTATATATGAAATTTAAAGTAGTTTTTATCTAATTTTGTGAAGAAAGTCAATGATGGCTTGATGGGAATAGCATTGAATCTATAAATTACTTTGCGCAGTATGGCCATTTTCATGGTATTGATTCTTTCTATCCATGGCGTGGAATGTTTTTCCATTCGTTTGTATCCTCTTATTTCCTTGAGCAGTGGTTTGTAGTTCTCCTTGAAGAGGTCCTTCACATCCCTTGTAAGTTGTATTCCTAGGTATTTTATTCTCTTTGTAGCAATTGTGAATGGGAGTTTGCTCATGATTTGGCTCTCTGTTTGTCTATTATTGGTGTATACGAACACTTGTGATTTTTGAACATTGATTTTGTATCCTGAGACTTTGCTGAAGTTGCTTATCAGCTTAAGGAGTTTTTGGGCTAAGATGATGGGGTTTTCTAAATATACAGTCATGTTATCTGCAAACACAGATAATTTGACTTCTTCTCTTCCTATGTGAATACGCTTTATTTCCTTCTCTTGCCTGATTGCCCTGGCCAGAGCTTCCACTACTATGTTGAATAGGAGTGGTGAGAGAGGGCATACTTGTCTTGTGCCAGTTTTCAAAGGGAATGCTTCCAATTTTTTGCCCATTCAGTGTGACATTGGCTATGGGTTTGTCATAAATAGTTCTTGTTATTTTGAGATATGTTCCATCAATGTCTAGTTTATTGAGTGTTTTAGCATGAAGGGGTGTTGAATTTTATCGAAGGCCTTTTCTGTGTCTATTGAGATATCATGTGGTTTTTGTCATTTGTTCTATTTATGTGATGGGTTATGTTTATTGATTTGCATATGTTGAACCAGCCTTGTATCCCAGAGATGAAGCCAACTTGATGGTGGTGGATAAGCTTTTGAATGTGTTGCTGGATTTGATTTGCCAGACTGTTGTTGAGGATTTTTGCATTGATGTTCATCAGGGATATTGGCCTGAAATTTTCTTTTTTTTTGCTGTGTCTTTGCCAGGTTTTGGTATCAGGATGATGCTGGCCTCATAAAATGAGTTAGGGAGGAGTCCCTCTTTTTCTTTTGTTTGGAATAGTTTCAGAAGGAATGGTACCAGCTCCTATTTGTACCTCTGGTAGAAGTCGGCTGTGAATTCGTCTGGTCCTGGGCTTTTTTTGGTTGGTAGGCTATTAATTACTGTCTCGATTTCAGAACTTGTTATTGGTCTATTCAGGGGTTTGACTTCTTCCTGGTTTAGTCTTGGGAGGGTGTGTGTGTCCAGGAATTTGTCCATTTCTTCTAGATTTTCTAGTTTATTTGCATAGAGGTGTTCATAGTATTCTCTGATGGTAGTTTGTATTTCTGTGGGATCAGTTGTGATATCCGCTTTATCATTTTTTATTGTGCTATTTGATTCTTCTCTCTTTTCTTCTTTATTAGTCTGGTTAGCAGTCCATCTATTTTGTTAATCTTTAAAAAAAACAGCTCCTGGATTCATTGATTTTGTGAAGGGTTTTTCATGTCTTTATCTCCTTCAGTTCTGCTCTGATCTGTTATTTCTTGTCTTCTGCTAGCTGTTGAATTTGTTTGCTCTTGCTTCTCTGGTTCTTTTAATTGTGATGTTAGGGTGTCAATTTTAGATCTTTCCCACTTTCTGATGTGGGTATTTAGTGTTATAAATTTCCCTCTACACACTGCTTTAGCTGGGTCCCAGAGATTCTGATATGTTGCATCTTTGCTCTTATTGGTTTCAAAGAACTTATTTATTTCTATCTTAATTTTGTTATTTACCCAGTAGTCATGTAGAAGCAGGTTACTCAGTTTCCATGTAGTTGTGTGGTTTTGAGTGATTTTCTTAATCCTGAGTTCTAATTTTATTGCACTGTGGTTTGGGAGATTGTTTCTTATGATTTCCTTTTTTTTTCCCCCCCGTTTTTTTGCCTTTGCTGAGGAGTGTTTTACTTCCAACTGTATGGTTGATTTTAGAATAAGTGCTATGCCATGCTGAGAACAATGTGTATTCTGTTGATTTGGAGTGGAGAGTTCTGTAGATGTCTATTAAGTCCACTTGGTCCACAGCTGAGTTCACATCCTGGATATCCTTGTGAATTTTCTGTCTTGTTGATCTGTCTAATATTGACAGTGGGCTGTTAAAGTCTTTCACTATTATTGTGTGGAAGTCTAAGTCTCTTTGTAGGTCTCTAAGAACTTGCTTTATGAATCTGGGTGCTCCTGCATTGGATATATATATATATATATATTTAGGATAGTTAGCTCTTCTTGTTGCAATAATCCCTTTACCATTATGTAATGCCCTTCTTTGTCTGTTTTGATCTTTGTTGGTTTAAAGTCTATTTTATCAGAGACTAGGATTGCAACCCAGTTTTTTGTTTTGTTGTTGTTGTTTCATATTTCCTTTCCATTTGCTTGGTAAATCTTCCTCCATCCCTTTATTTTGAGCCTATGTGTGTCTTTGCATCGAGATAGGTCTCCTGAACACAGCACACCGATGGGTCTTGACTCTTTATCCAATTTGCTGGTATTTGCCTTTTAATTGGGGCATTTAGCCCATTTACATTTAAGGTTAATATTGTTATATGTGAATTTGATCCTGTCATTATGATGCTAGTTGGTTATTTTGCCCATTAGTTGATACAGTTTCTTCATCATGTTGAAGGTCTTTATATTTTGATTTGTTTTTGCAGTGGCTGGTACCGGTTTTTCCCTTCCATATTTAGTGCTTTCTTCAGGAGTTTTTGTAAGGCAGGCCTGATGGTGACAAAATCCTTCAGCATTTGCTTTTCTGGAAAGGATTTTATTTCTCCTTCACTTATGAAGCTTAGTTTGGCTGGATATGAAATTCTGGGTTGAAAATTCTTTTCTTTAAGAATGTTGAATATTGGCCCCCACTCTCTTCTGGTTTGTAAGGTTTCTGCAGAGAGGTCCACTGTTGGTCTGATGGGTTTCCCTTTGTGGGTAAACCGACCTTTCTATCTGGTTGCCCTTAACATTTTTTCCTTCATTTCAACCTTGGTGAATCTGATGATTATGTGTCTTGGGGTTGCTCTTCTCGAGGAGTATCTTTGTGGTATTCTCTGCAGTTCCAAATTTGAATGTTGGCCTGTCTTTCTAGGTTGGAGAAGTTCTCCTGGATAATATCGTGAAGTGTGTTTTCCAACTTGCTTCCATTCTCCCTGTCATTTTCAGGTACATCAATCAAATGTAAGTTTGGTCTTTTCACATAGCCCTGTATTTCTTGGAGGCTTTGTTTGTTTCTTTTCATTCCTTTTTCTCTAATTTTGTATTCATGCTTTATTTCATTAATTTAATCTTTAATTTCTGATATCCTTTCTTCTGCTTGATTGATTTGGCTACTGATACTTGTGTATACTTCACAAGGTTCTCGTGCTGTGTTTCTCAGCTCCATCAGGTCACGTATGTTCTTCTCCAAACTGGTTATTCGAATTAGCAATTCCTCTAACCTTTTATCAAGGTTCTTAGCTTCCTTGCATTGGGTTAGAACATGCTCCTTTAGCTCAGAGGAGTTTGTTATTACTCACCTTCTGAAACCTACTTCTGTCAATTCATCAAACTCATTCTCGGTACAATTTTGTTCCCTTGCTGGCGAGGAGTTGTGATCCTTTGGAGGAGAAGAGGCATTCTGGTTTTTGGAATTTTCAGTCTTTTTGTGCTTTTTTTTTTCTACGTTCGTGGATTTATCTACCTTTGGTCTTTGCTGTTGGTGACCTTTGCATTGAGTTTTGTGTGGACATTCTTTTTGCTAATGTTGATGCTATTGCTTTCTGTTTGTTAGTTTTTCTTCTAACTGTTAGGCCCATCTTTTGCAGGTCTGCTGAAGTTTTCTGGAGGTCCACTCCAGACTCTATTTGCCTGGGTGTCACCAGCGGAGGCTGCAGAACAACAAAGATTGCTGCCTGCTCCTTCCTCTGGAAGATTCGTACCAGAGGGGCACTGGCCAGATGCCATTCACAGCTCTCCTGTATGAAGTGTCTGTTGACCTCTGCTGGGAGGTGTCTCCCAGTCAGGAGGCATGGGGGTCAGGGACCCACTTGAGGAGGCACTCTGTCCCTTAGCAGAGCTTGAGTGCTGTGCTGGGAGATCTACTGCTCTCTTCAGAGCTGGCAGGCAGGAATGTTTAAGTCTGCTGATGCTGTGCCCACAGCCACCCCTTCCACCAGCTGCTCTGTCTCAGGGAGATGAGAGTTTTATCTATTAGCCCCTGACTGGGGCTGTTGCTTTTCTTTCAGAGATGCCTTGCCCAGAGAGGAAGAATCTAGAGAAGCAGTCTGGTTACAGGGGCTTTAGGGGGCTGCGGTGGACTCCACGCAGTCCAAATTTCCAGGAGGCTTTGTTTACACTGTGAGGGGAAAACCACATACTCAAGTCTCAGTAATGGCGGACGCCCCTCCCGCCACAAAGCTCGAGAGTCCCAGGTCGACTTCAGACTCCTGTGCTGGCAGCGAAAATTTCAAGCCAGTGGATCTTAGCTTGCTAGGCTCTGTGGGGGTAGGATCTGCTGAGCAAAACCACTTGGCTCCCTGACTTCAGCCCCCTTTCCAGGGAAGTGAACGGTTCTGTTTCACTGGCATTCCAGGCACCACTGGTGCACACACACACATACAAAAAACCTGCAGCTAGGTTGGTGTCTGCCTGAACAGCCGCCCCATTTGGTACTTGAAACCCAGGAACCTGGTGGTGTAGGCATCTGATGGAATCTCCTGGTCTGTGGGTTGCAAAGACCATGGGAAAAGTGTAGTATCTGGGCCAGATAGCACTGTCCCTATGGCACAGTCCTTCATGGCTTCCCTTGGCTAGGGGGGGAGGGAGTTCCTCAACCTCTTGTGCTTCCTGGGTGAGGCAATGCCCCACCCTGCTTCTGCTCACTCTCCATGGGCTGTACCCAGTGTCTAACCAGTCCCAGTGAGATGAACCGGATACCTAAGTTGGAAATGCAGAAATCACCTGCCTTCTGCATTGCTCTTGCTAGGAGCTGCAGACCACAGCTGTTCCTATCTGGCCATCTCGCCCAGGAATGGTTAGTGATGTTAAACATCTTTTCATGTGCTTGTTGGTCATTTGTATATGTTTTTGGAAAAACATCTATTCACGTTCTTTGCTCATTTTTTAGTCTAGTTGGGTTTTTGTTATTGAGTTATAGGAGTTCTTTATATATTCTGGGTGTGAATCCCTTATCAGAACACACAATTTGCAAGTATTTTCTCCCATTTCATAAGTTGCCTTTTCACTCTGTTGATTGTGTCCTTTGATGCTCTGAAGTTTTAAGTTTTGATGTGGTTACATTTTTCTTCACTAGGTTTTGGCTTACGTTCCCTTTGAGAAATCAATAAAATAAATAGACCATCTCCCAATAAAAATAAAACAGATACATTTGAATGAAATCTCACATGCTAGCTCATGAGGTTTTCTGATTCCCTGGCATCTATCCGGGGGCTCTAGGGAAGTTTTTGTCATTTGTCCGCTGAGTTTACAATGACTTGGCTGGGGTTAGGCACAGATGCTGGGTGCTGGAGAGACAGCACCTATTCTTCTGTGTTCTGAATCCAGACCTGCTTGATTCCAGCCCCTGGTCTTGTATTTCCTCTAGTGGAGAAAAGGTAGGTCTGCAGTTCTTGTAATGACAGAAATTGAACTAGAATGACAAAAAGGAAGGTGTGGATTTGTGTAAGTGGTGGCTGAGTATGTGTGTGGGTGTGGAGTGGGAGTGTTAGAGGAGTGGAGGTAGGCAAGAATGGTGTTGCCTGTTAGGAAAGTGGCTGTTCCTAAGGAGTAGTATTAAGTCCAGGTTCAACTAGAATAATGGAAACCATTGTGAGCACTGAAAACAGAGGGAATTTGATTCAGGGGATTGATTTCACAAAAGATGGAAGAGGCTAAAAAACCAACCAGGGAGTGGATTGCCAAGCCAGAGTTCTGTCTAAAGCAGAAGGGTAGCGGGGAAAAAGTCCAAAGCAGATAGGAAACGGGAGAAACATACTGGCATCTCCTTCCTCCAGACAGTGTCTTCTATTGGCCAACCCAGCCAGAAACCAACTGACCTGAGAACCAGGGAAACAGAACCGAGTGGGGAAAGGGCAAGGAATCAATCTAAGGCAAACAGAACCAGTATGGCAAAGTGTACTCAGTACCGCTGTGCTATGGGATACCAACAGTCCTCTCCTGCTTTATTTGGAAGATCCTACCTGTTTTTATGCATGCCATCTGCTGGTGTTGGCAGTAGCTCTTGAAATCTGCTGACTAAGCTTTATGGCTTAGGCTGCTATCAGTTGGAAGGGATATGACTGTCCTCCTTAAGTTCCACCAAGGCTGTGAAAATTTGGAGGGTAGATAGTGCAGCTGGAAGATAAAGGAGGGGTAAGCAGCCCAATGGCCAAACTCATGACCTTGGCTGAACAATGCAATTAAATCATTTATGGGAATAAGTCTGGCCAGTTGGTTTGGGAAGGTTAAGAACAGGATGACTTCCGTAATGCACCCAAGGAAGCCAAGGTGGGGAATCTTCAAACTAGTAATTTTGAAATGATGCCTTCCTCTTTTGCACACAATGAAAACAAAGGCTTATTTTTCACTTTACTTTCTTTTGTGTATACTTTCTTACATATAGCCCTTAAGTGGAGTGAGCCACAATGACTTACAAAAAACACTTAAAAAATAAATGTACTTTAGTACATTTTAGAGAATGGAGAGAAGTGATAAGATGGGAAATGGAAGAGAAAGGGAAAACAGCCAAGAAAAGGAGCAAAGAGAGAAACGTAAAAGTATATTGTTTTTTAAGGAAAGAGGTAATGGGAGAGTCAAGGTATTAAATGGAAGATAAATAATGGAGAAAAATGAGAGATAATCGAGAGAAAGGTGGAGATGGGTTACAGGGAAGCAGAGGCGTTTTGAAGGAATCTTTAGTTGTGGTTCACTATCAGGTACATTAAACAAGGCATTTAAAGTTTTGATTCTATGGATATTCAAATTTCACAAGTCTAGTTCTCTTCTGTAATCTGTGAGTCACTTGCTTCTTAGATTCAGCCAGGATGAAGTGGTATAGTTGTAGTAGCTGTTGTAATATTGAGTTTGCAGATAGTCTCAGCCCAGAGGTACACCTGCCCACCCAGCCCTTTTTGCTCCTGATGTCTCAGCCCCTTCTCAGGAACCAAACTCCTCACTGTCAATGACCAAAGGGTTAATCTCTGGACCAGCAGAGAGTCTTCAGATCCCTGCTTCAGGGATCCATGATGATTGGTTGGCAAACACTTTGAATGTCACCCCTGTGTTAATGGGGTTGTCACTACACCCAGCACTGAAGGATTATTCTCTGCGTTTCAGCTGTACTGATAAAAATTTTGTCATCGGTAGGCTGGAAGAAATGAGGACAAGGATTAGATGTGGTTTGAAGGCCAGCCTTCCTGACTCTAGCTTAAATGAAAGAGAAAAGTTGAGTCAATGATATAGATATTTCCCAGATATCAGCATAACTTTGGGATTAGATTGCTATGCTTGTCTGGGGCACCCTGACTAGTAAGGAGCTAAGGTGAAGAATAATACTTCAGTTGAGCATAGAACTTTGGCAGTGTTGTATCTAAACAACACCTTGACCCCATGTTATCTGATGATTTGATCTCTTTGAAAGATTCAAGCTATTGATCAAACCTCTTTTTTTTTTTTTTTTTTTTTTTTCCTGAGACGGAGTCTCACTCTGTCACCCAGGCTGGAGTGCAGTGGCATGATCTCAGCTTACTGCAAACTCCGCCTCCCGGGTTCAAGCCATTCCTCCTGCCTCAACCTCCCGAGTAGCTGGGACTACAGGTGCCCATCACCATGCCCGGCTAATTTTTTTGTATTTTAGTAGAGACAGGGTTTCACCGTGTTAACCAGGATGGTCTTGATCTCCTGACCTCATGATCTGCCCGCCTCGGCCTCCCAAAGAGCTGGGATTACAGGCGTGAGCCACCACACCCGACCTCATCAAACCTCTTAAACAGAAACTTGCTCAACAGAGTTCCAAATCTGGGATAAGCATACATTAAGAGTTACATTACAGGTTGGCCATATGCTTCGAAAATCCCATACCAAATTCAGATATCACTTAGTGTGTGAGGGGCAGGCAGGGGGTGAGGGGATGCTTGGCCACCAGTTATCTTTTATCTCTGCTTCTAGCTCTGTATTATGAGTAAAAACTTACAGTTATTAGTATTTCAGTAGTCTCAAACCCCAGCACTTTCATATAGTCACACCTCCCTAGTACTAGGATGTTTGAGATCTTAAATTTACACTCTTAGTTTTTTATTTATGTATTTTTTTCCCAGAAGTTATCACTCTTTTTACTTGATGTCCCAAAGTTACTTTAAGTATAAGAGTTTAATTGCTAGTTTTGCTAAGATATTTTCTCCTTTCTCTGAGAAGCGCCTGGGGTTATTTATTTCCTTACTGCTTCCTTTTTCTTCAATGAAATCTTTTTTCCCTAGTCAAGTAGTTGTGTTTTCTATCCATGCTGTGATCATGGGAGAGAAATCTTGCACTATGTTCTCTTAAACAGAAGTGACTTTCTTCTGGGATGTGAGCTGAAGTTGGCCTTTTCCCTGCAGCATTGGAGCACAAGCCTTAGGACAGCTTTCTCTGGGTGTTCAACATCCTTTCTGGGGAATCCTGGCAGCAGCAACAACAGCTATAGTTTGGGGATATTTCCCAACCACTATTGAGTGGCTTATATTAGCACCAATCAAAAGGAAATTCCAAGAGCACAACTGGATCACATTGCACCATTTCTTTGTTATTTACTTCACGGCCTTCTCTCGCCATCCTATTGGCCAATCTTCATGAATATTTGCCCAGCCTTCCCTTAGAGAATGAGCTGACCGAAAAGTCACTTTGTTCTGTTCTCCTGGAAGGGGATTTTTGGGAAGATAAAAATGAGGGACACTAAACTTCAAACTTAGCCTCTCTACAACCTGAGTCTGACACCTGCCTTGTGCACTGTTCTTTCTGGCAGGAAATTGGGAAGGCTGTGGTAGCCTGAAAATGACAAGACACTGAGAGACACTGGGAGATCGCACTGTGGAAATGGCTCTGACTGTGTGTTTAGCTGTGCAGGTCACAGATTACCAGGTTGCAGTCGTTTCTAGGAGGCCTGGGCTTTCTGCAGAGGAGGCCCTGCTGAGAGAGCAGCTGGAGTTTGCCCCCAAGATCAGAGAGCAAGCTTGTTTAGGTTAAGGCTTCAAAGTACTAGCTTTTATTACATTTTAATGATCAGAGTCATATTTTATTCATAGAGCTCAAGCTGAGCACCCCGGAGTTAGTAAAGCAAAAGGTTTCTATTTCACACTCAGGCCAGTCTACGAAAAAGTTTGAAATAGAAGGAAGCTTGGGGATTGGGCCTCATTATTAAATAATGAACATAAAGGATTTGCTGAACACTGACAATAAAATATCTAGGATAACAGACTTATTATGTAGCTTTCCATGGTTTATGTTGAAGATGTAAATAAGTCATATCTCGTTTGGTAGAGAACTAACGTCTCATTAATTTGTATTTCCACACCTTCACAATATACCTCTAGCAGAAATGCAACTCTCCCTGGAATTCCTCTCCAACTATAAAAATGTGAGAACATTCTCTGTGTTTTATGTTTTGCTTTCTGAAAAAGAAAAAGAAAAGAAAAAGGCCGGGCGCAGTGGCTCAAGCCTGTAATCCCAGCACTTTGGGAGGCCAAGATGGGCGGATCATGAGGTCAGGAGATCGAGACCATCCTGGCTAACACGGTGAAACCTTGTCTCTACTAAAAACACAAAAACCTAGCCGGGCGAGGTGGCGGGCGCCTATAGTCCCAGCTACTCCGGAGGCTGAGGCAGGAGAATGGCATAAACCCGGGAGGTGGAGCTTGCAGTGAGCTGAGATCCGGCCACTGCACTCCAGCCCGGGCGACAGAACAAGACTCCATCTCAAAAAAAAAGAAAAAAAGAAAAGAGAGGAAGATGGCCGAATAGGAACAGCTCCAGTCTCCAACTCCCGGCGCGAGCGACACAGAAGACCGGTGATTTCTGCATTTTCTTTCTTTTTTTTTTTTTTTTTTTTTTTGAGATGGAGTCTAGCTCTGTCGCCCAGGCTGGAGTGCAGTGGTGTGATCTCGGCTCACTGCAAGCTCCGCCTCCCGGGTTTACGCCATTCTCCTGCCTCAGCCTCCCGAGTAGCTGGGACTACAGGCGCCCGCCATCTCGCCCGGCTAGTTTTTTTGTATTTTTTTAGTAGAGACGGGGTTTCACCGTGTAGACCAGGATGGTCTCGATCTCCTGACCTCGTGATCCACCCGTCTCGGCCTCCCAAAGTGCTGGGATTACAGGCTTGAGCCACCGCACCGGCCGATTTCTGCATTTTCAACTGAGGTACTGGGGTCATCTCAATGGGGAGTGCCGGACAATCAGTGCTGGTCAGCTGCTGCAGCCCGACCAGCGAGAGCTGAAGCAGGGCGAGGCATTGCCTCACCTGGGAAGTGCAAGGGGGAAGGGAATCCCTTTTCCTAGCCAGGCAAACTGAGACACACAACACCTGGAAAATCGGGTAATTCCCACCCCAATACTGCGCTTTAAGCAAACGGGCACACCAGGAGATTATACCCACACCTGGCCGGGAGGGTCCCACGGCCACAGGAGCCGCCCTCATTGCTAGCACAGCAGTCTGCAATGTAACCGCAAGGCAGCAGGGAGGCTGGGGGAGGGGCGCCCGCCATTGCTGAGGCTTAAGTAGGCAAACAAAGCCGCTAGGAAGCTCGAACTGGGTGGCGCTCACAGCAGCTCAAGGAAACCTGCCTGTCTCTGTAGACTCCACCTCTGGGGACAGGGCGCAGCTAAAAAAACAACAGGGAAAGCAGCAGAGGCCTGTGCAGACCTGAACGACTCTGTCTGAGAGCTTTGAAGAGAGCAGTGGATCTCCCAACACGGAGATTGAGATCTGAGAACGGACAGACTGCCTGCTCAAGTGGGTCCCTGACCCCTGAGTAGCCTAACTGGGAGACATCCCCCACTAGGGGCAGTCTGACACCCCACACCTCACAGGGTGGAGTACACCCCTGAGAGGAAGCTCCCAAAGTAAGAATCAGGCAGGTACACTCGCTGTTCAGCAATATTCTATCTTCTGCAACCTCTGCTGCTGATACCCAGGCAAACAGGGTCCGGAGTGGACCTCAAGCAATCTCCAACAGACCTACAGCTGAGGGTCCTGACTATTAGAAGGAAAACTATCAAACAGGAAGAACACCTATACCAAAACCCATCAGTACGTCACCATCATCAAAGACCAGAGGCAGATAAAACCACAAAGATGGGGAAAAAGCAGGGCAGAAAAGCTGGAAATTCAAAAAATAAGAGTGCATCTCCCCCTGCAAAGGAGCGCAGCTCATCGCCAGCAACGGATCAAAGCTGGTCAGAGAATGACTTTGATGAGATGACAGAAGAAGGCTTCAGTCCATCAAACTTCACAGAGCTAAAGGAGGAATTACGTACCCAGTGCAAAGAAACTAAAAATCTTGAAAAAAGAGTGGAAGAAGTGATAGCTAGAATAATTAATGCAGAGAAAGTCATAAATGAAATGACAGAGATGGAAACCATGACTCGAGAAATACGTGACAAATCCACAAGCTTCAGTAACTGACTCGATCAACTGGAAGAAAGAGTATCAGCGATTGAGGATCAAATGAATGAAATGAAGCGAGAAGAGAAACCAAAAGAAAAAAGAAGAAAAAGAAATGAACAAAGCCTGCAAGAAGTATGGGATTATGTAAAAAGACCAAATCTACGTCTAATTGGGGTGCCTGAAAGTGAGGGGGAAAATGGAACCAAGTTGGAAAACACTCTTCAGGATATCATCCAGGAGAACTTCCCCAACCTAGTAGGGCAGGCCAACATTCAAATTCAGGAAATACAGAGAACACCACAAAGATACTCCTCGAGAAGAGCAACTCCAAGACACATAATTGCCAGATTCACCAAAGTTGAAATGAAGGAAAAAATCTTAAGGGCAGCCAGAGAGAAAGGTCGGGTTACCCACAAAGGGAAGCCCATCAGACTAACAGCAGACCTCTTGGCATAAACTCTACAAGCCAGAAGAGAGTGGGGGCCAATATTCAACGTTCTTAAAGAAAAGAATTTTCAACACAGAATTTCATATCCAGCCAAACTAAGTTTCATCAGTGAAGGAGAAATAAAATCCTTTACAGATAAGCAAATGCTTAGAGATTTTGTCACCACCAGGCCTGCCTTACAAGACACCCTGAAGGAAGCCCTAAACATGGAAAGGAACAACCAGTACCAGCCATTGCAAAAACATGCCAAAATGTAAAGACCATCGAGGCTAGGAAGAAACTGCATCAACTAACGAGCAAAAAAACCAGTTAATATCATAATGGCAGGATCAAGTTCACACATAACAATATTAACCTTAAATGTAAATGGGCTAAATGCTCCAATTAAAAGACACAGACTGGCAAACTGGATAAAGAGTCAAGACCCATCAGTCTGCTGTATTCAGGAGACCCATCTCACATGCAGAGACATACATAGGCTCAAAATAAAGGGATGGAGGAAGATCTACCAAGCAAATGGAGAACAAAAAAAAGCAGGGGTTGCAATCCTAGTCTCTGATAAAACAGACTTTAAACCATCAAAGATCAAAAGAGACAAAGAAGGCCATTACATAATGGTAAAGGGATCAATTCAACAGGAAGAGCTAACTATCCTAAATATATATGCACCCAATACAGGAGCACCCAAATTCATAAAGCAAGTCCTTAGAGACTTACAAAGAGACTTAGACTCCCATGCAATAATAATGGGAGACTTCAACACTCCACTGTCAACATTAGACAGATCAACGAGACAGAAAGTTAACAAGGATATCCAGGAATTGAACTCATCTCTGCACCAAGCAGACCTAATAGACATCTATAGAACTCTCCACCCCAAATCAACAGAACTATACATTCTTCTCAGCACCACATTGCACTTATTCCAAAATTGACCACATAATTGGAAGTAAAGCACTCCTTAGCAAATGTAAAAGAACAGAAATTATAACAAACTGTCTCTCAGACCACAGTGCAATCAAACTAGAACTCAGGACTAAGAAACTCAATCAAAACCGCTCAACTACATGGAAACTGAACAACCTGCTCCTGAATGACTACTGGGTACATAATGAAATGAAGGCAGAAATAAAGATGTTCTTTGAGACCAATGAGAACAAAGATACAACATACCAGAATCTCTGGGACACATTGAAAGCAGTGTGTAGAGGGAAACTTATAGCACTAAATGCCCACAAGAGAAAGCTGGAAAGATCTAAAATGGACACTCTAACATCACAATTAAAAGCACTGGAGAAGCAAGAGCAAACACATTCAAAAGCTAGCAGAAGGCAAGAAATAACTAAGATCAGAGCAGAACTGAAGGAGATAGACATACAAAAAACCCTCCAAAAACTCAATGAATCCAGGAGTTGGTTTTTTGAAAAAAATCAACAAAATTGACAGACCGCTAGCAAGACTAATAAAAAAGAAAAGAGAGAAGAATCAAATAGACGCAATAAAAAATGATAAAGGGGATATCACCACGGACCCCACAGAAATACAAACTACCATCAGAGAATACTATAAACACCTCTACGGAAATCAACTAGAAAATCTAGAAGAAATGGATAATTTCCTGGACACTTACACTCTTCCAAGACTAAACCAGGAAGAAGTTGAATCCCTGAATAGACCAATAGCAGGCTCTGAAATTGAGGCAATAATTAATAGCCTACCAACCAAAAAATGTCCAGGACCAGATGGATTCAAAGCTGAATTCTACCAGAGGTACAAAGAGGAGCTGGTACCATTCCTTCTGAAACTATTCCAATCAATTGAAAAAGAGGGAATCCTCCCTAACTCATTTTATGAGGCCAACATCATCCTGATACCAGAGCCTGGCAGAGACACAACAAAAAAAGAAAATTTTAGACCAATATCCCTGATGAACATCGATGCAAAAATCCTCAATAAAATACTGGCAAACCGGATTCAGCAGCACATCAAAAACCTTATCCACCATGATCAAGTGGGCTTCATCCCTGGGATGCAAGGCTGGTTCAACATTCACAAATCAATAAACGTAATCCAGCACATAAACAGAACCAAAGACAAGAACCACATGATTATCTCAATAGATGCAGAAAAGGCTTTTGACAAAATTCAACAGCCCTTCATGGTAAAAACGCTCAATAAATTCGGTATTCATGGAACGTACCTCAAAATAATAAGAGCTATTTATGACAAACCCACAGCCAATATCATACTGAATGGGCAAAAACTGGAAAAATTCCCTTTGAAAACTGGCACAAGACAGGGATGCCCTCTCTCACCACTCCTATTCAACATAGTGTTGGAAGTTCTGGCTAGGGCAATCAGGCAAGAGAAAGAAATCAAGGGTATCCAGTTAGGAAAAGAAGAAGTCGAATTGTCCCTGTTTGCCGATGACATGATTGTATATTTAGAAAACCCCATTGTCTCAGCCCAAAATCTCCTTAAGCTGATATGCAACTTCAGCAAAGTCTTAGGGTACAAAATCAATGTGCAAAAATCACAAGCATTCTTATACACCAGTAACAGACAAACAGAGAGCCAAATCATGAATGAACTTCCATTCACAATTGCTTCAAAGAGAATAAAATACCTAGGAATCCAACTTACAAGGGATGTAAAGGACCTCTTCAAGGAGAACTACAAACCACTGCTCAGTGAAATCAAAGAGGACACAAACAAATGGAAGAACATACCATGCTCATGGATAGGAAGAATCAATATCGTGAAAGTGGCCATACTGCCCAAGGTTATTTATAGATTCAATGCCATCCCCATCAAGCTACCAATGAGTTTCTTCACAGAACTGGAAAAAACGGCGTTAAAGTTCATATGGAACCAAAAAAGAGCCCGCATTGCCAAGACAATTCGAAGTCAAAAGAACAAAGCTGGAGGCATCATGCTACCTGACTTCAAAGTATGCTACAAGGCTACAGTAACCAAAACAGCATGGTACTGTTACCAAAACAGAGATATAGACCAGTGGAACAGAACAGAGTCCTCAGAAATAATACCACAATCTACAGCCATCTGATCTTTGACAAACCTGAGAGAAACAAGAAATGGGGAAAGGACTCCCTATTTAATAAATGGTGCTGGGAAAATTGGCTAGCCATAAGTAGAAAGCTGAAACTGGATCCTTTCCTTACTCCTTATATGAAAATTAATTCAAGATGGATTAGAGACTTAAATGTTAGACCTAATACCATAAAAACCCTAGAAGAAAACCTAGGTAGTACCATTCAGGACATAGGCATGGGCAAGGACTTCATGTCTAAAACACCAAAAGCAACAGCAGCAAAAGCCAAAATTGACAAATGGGATATGATTAAACTAAAGAGCTTCTGCACAGCAAAAGAAACTACCATCAGAGTGAACAGGCAACCTACAGGATGGGAGAAAATTTTTGCAATCTACTCATCTGACAAAGGGCTAATATCCAGAATCTACAAAGAACTCAAACAAATTTACAAGAAAAAAACAAACAACCCCATCAAAAAGTGGGCAGAGGATATGAACAGACATTTCTCAAAAGAAGACATTCATACAGCCAACAGACACATGAAAAAATGCTCATCATCACTGGCCATCAGAGAAATGCAAATCAAAACCACAATGAGATACCATCTCACACCAGTTAGAATGGCAATCATTAAAAAGTCAGGCAACAACAGGTGCTGGAGAGGATGTGGAGAAATAGGAACACTATTACACTGTTGGTGGGATTGTAAACTAGTTCAACCATTATGGAAAACAGTATGGCGATTCCTCAAGGATCTAGAACTAGATAGTACCATATGACCCAGCCATCCCACTACTGGGTATATACCCAAAGGATTATAAATCATGCTGCTATAAAGACACACGCACATGTATGTTTATTGCGGCACTATTCACAATAGCAAAGACTTGGAATCAACCCAAATGTCCATCTGTGACAGACTGGATTAAGAAAATGTGGCACATATACACCATGGAATATTATGCAGCCATAAAAAAGGATGAGTCTGCGTCCTTTGTAGGGACATGGATGCAGCTGGAAACCATCATTCTTAGCAAACTATCACAAGAACAGAAAATGAAACATCGCGTGTTCTCACTCATAGGTGGGAACTGAACAATGAGATCACTTGGACTCGGGAAGGGGAACATCACACACCGGGGCCTATCATGGGGAGTGGGGAGGGGGGAGGGATTGCATTGGGAGTTATACCTGATATAAATGATGAATTGAGGGGTGCTGACAAGTTGATGGGTGCAGCACACCAACATGGCACAGGTATACATATGTAACAAACCTGCACGTTATGCACACGTACCCTAGAACTTAAAGTATAATAAAAAAAAAAAAAAAAAAGAGAGAAGAGTTGGGTTGTGCTCCATTTCTACATATAATGTGGAGAAGATTGAGTGAAGTTCTAATTCATTTTGTAGGAGAGAATGAAGAAGAATTTAATTTCCTTTTTACCCTGCTGCTAGATGCGAGTAATAATAGAGGGTGATTAACTTTTATGTTGCTGGAGCATTTTCACATGAAAGTCATTTTCAAAGAAACAGCAAGTAAGCCTGGTAATTGAGAGAGAGTTTAAGGCACTTTCAAAGTGACCTCTGTATTTTGGGGGATATTAGGACGACACCAATGGTGTATGAGACTCAGCAGTATAATTGGAATCAGTTGTGAAAGATTTATCTGTAAATCCGCCTTCAACCCTCTGACCAAAAGATAAAGCCCTAACTGTGGCCAATGTTGACTTTTCTCTTTCTTTTTCACTTTTTGTAGCTGTATTTGGAGATCAAAGGACACTTCTAGAAGAAACTTCAGGTTAATCATGATAACAGTTGTTCAACATCAATTCAGCATCATCAGTTTTCCGTGATCTGCCTTAATTCAGGGTCATATTCCTGCATATTTTGCAGGTTCCCTATAATTATGAAATGAATATGTAAATGAGTAAAGAGAAGGGAACATGAGCAAAATAATTCCTAATAGCAGATAATCCAAAAGCCATTTTTCTTGGGCACGGCAAAACATTATACGGTTTTCTTTTTTTCTGGTGTAGATTTACTTCCTTAATTACATTTTGTTTGGGTTAATACTAAAGTTCATGTTTTTGTTTTTGCACTTTCACACTAATTACGTGAATTTAGAAATGTCGAGGGTGCTGAATAGCAAGAAGACATCAAGAGTAGAGTAAAACTGTCCCAGTAAGAATTCTTAAGGGGGTAATCCAGTTAATTTTTCTAAGTGACAACAATATGTTATTTACATATTTTACCAACCCCTGATTCCCCTAAAGATTGGGGCTTCAACAGTAAGAGCTATTTCATATGCATATTATCAATACTTTGCCTGAAAAAAAGGTATATTTAATTTCAATGTTTTCAAGCTGTTTTTTGTAGACTTCTTGATTCTTGAAACACTGCAGTGTTGGAGATTCTTCTATTTAGATGACAATAGATCCCATTCTTAAGTTTGAAGTTTTTTAAAAATTATTTTTATGGGTACATAGTAGGTCTATATATATTTTGGGAGTAGGTGAGATATTTTGATATAGGCATACGATGTGTAGTAATCACATCAGGGTAAATGAGGTATTCATCACGCATCATTCATCATTTCTTTGTGTTATGGACATTCCAGCTGGCTTTCAAGTTTCAGTTTTCTTATTTGTGAAATGGAAATACTAACGAGGTTGTTATGAGGATTAAAAGAGGTGATCTACACAAGATATTGAGACAATTGTGGCCTCACTATAAATGGTCAACACTATTGGGTATTTTCATTATTACTATTGCTATGTGCTCTGCATTGTAAATTAGCATCAACTTCTGCTTTCTTATAGAACTGTTACTGGCTGGGATATCTTCATCAATGCTAAGCATACAGGCTAATGGTTCACAAACATGTTACCACTAAAGAGCTTTCCATATCTCATAACACAATAAATGAGCTCCTTTTATTAATTTTGAAACATTAATCAAAGATGTTTAACTGCTAATCGGAGCTTCTGATTGATGTGACGTAGTCAGTATTATAACAGATTGATGCAATTCCTGCTGTTTGGCAAACTAATAAATATTTTCTTTTAGGCTTTAAACACTTTGACTTATAGCTCGAAGACCTAATTATTACCTACTGTAGATATAACCCTGATTTATCTGTTCTTTTGCATTTCTCCAGGGCATAACATTGGACCGAAAAGCGTATATAGCAATAAATCGTTCAACAACTTTAACAGATGGGGACGCTAAGGCCCAAAATGGTTATGTGGTTAGGCAGAGTTGAGACCAGGATGAGATCTCCTGATCCCAAGTACTACACTTTTCCCAAGATGCCATGTAAGTGTCCACATAAAGATAACCTAAATCATCCTGTGATATCTTAGCATGTTTTTTATTCAGAAGGTAGAGAATTAAGGTTCTTTGCCCATAACAAGGATAATAGCCAATAGTTGAGCTGTTCCTATGTTATCAGTCAATTATGCTAAGGGCTTTATAAACATGATCTCATTAAATGTTCATAGGAAATTTAGAAGGTAGTTAATAATATTATCCCTATATTACAGTTGGGAAGGTAAGGCTCAGAGCTCAGATTGTGAGATTAAGAGCTCAGATTGCAAATTGTGAGGCAGGATTCAAAATGAGGTAGCCATGACTCTAGAATAATGTAGGCCCTGCAGTTTGACCACTCCACTGAACTGCCTCCACACCCTTATCTCTGCACCAGTGACATGGAAGACAACGTTTGGTGTCTGTCTATGGCTGTTTGTCTTAGTGAGTTTGGGCTGCTATAACAAATTATCACAGACTGGGTGACTTAAACTGCAGACATTTATTTCTCATCATTCTGGAGGCTGGATGTCTGAGACCAGGGTGCCAGCATGGCCAGGTTCTAGCGAGGGCTGGCTTCTTGGATTGCAAATTGCCACCTTCTTGTGTCCTTACAGAGTGGAAAGAAGACCAGAGAGATCTCTGACATCCCTTTTAAAAGGATGCACATTCCATCATGAAGGCTCCGTCTTCATGACTTAATTACCTCCCAAGGGCCCTTACTCCTAGTACCATAACATTGGGGATTATGATTTCAATATAAAAATTGTGTGTGGCCAGGTGCGGTGGCTCAAGCCTGTAATCCCAGCACTTTGGGAGGCTGAGACCGGCGGATCACGAGGTCAGGAGATCGAGACCATCCTGGCTAACACGGTGAAACCCCGTCTCTACTAAAAAAATACAAAAAACTAGCCGGGCGAGGTGGCGGGTGCCTGTAGTCCCAGCTACTCGGGAGGCTGAGGCAGGAGAATGGCGTAAACCTGGGAGGCGGAGCTTGCAGTGAGCTGAGATCCGGCCACTGCACTCCAGCTTGGGCGACAGAGCGAGACTCCGTCTCAAAAAAAAAAAAAAAAAAAAAAAAAAAATTGTGTGTAAACACATTCAGTCCATAGCACTGTTTATTTTAAGGAACGTAGGCCAGTTACATAAATGAGGACAAAGCCATGGATTCTAGGCTGTAAACACAAAGGAACTCTTATCTACTCCATGTTCATGATCTGCATTCTTAGCCTAAGCTACTTGTCTTATAAGTGTAGTCTTGGATTAATGGAAACCCAGTGAAAATGCTGCTTCATCCATAAAAATCCTTCTCTACTTCTATACTTTTAACTGGCAAATTTAACCATTCAGGGACGAAGAAGGGGGCTAGGAAGACCATAACATTACCCAGATAGTAGTCATAAATCCCAGGTCCACGTGCCTCTTTATTTAGGAGAGTCTCTCTAATACTTACTCTTGGCAGACATATTTCCTTCATGCATTGCCTTTGCATGTTCTTTCTCCATTTTTCATTTGGGTGATTTTTATATTGAATTTATGAACATACTAAACTCATTGATCCTTAGGCTGCCATAAATGTATAGCTATTTTTCTATCTGTTTATTGCCTTATAATTGTATTCATTCTACACAGATAAAATTGTTACAGTTTTATGTTGTAAATCAATTATCTTTTTCTTTATTTCTGCCTTGAGTATGATAGAAAGTACACCTTCATCGCAAGAATATCTTAATAGTCACCTACAATGTTCTATTATTGTTTTTATGGTATCTTTTTTGTGCATTTAAAACTTCAATCAACTTGGAATTCATTTTGATATAAATAGGGAGACGTCTTTATTTTTCCTAAATTATTAGTCTTTTAACCCTACCTATGTAGTAAATAATCCACCCCCTTTTCATTTATTTAAAATATTAAAAATTCTGATATATGCATTTTCTTCTTCAATTTCTATGCTGTATTAATGAATACATTTCTGCATCAATATTATACTAGTTTCAATTATTGTTGAATATGCACTTAATTTACACAATGCTTGACTGGGTTTCTAGTTTCCTGGCCCTTAGCAAATTATAGGAAGTAACCCCAAGGGTCTTGGAAGCATGAATATATCAAGAAATGATTTTGTGGAACATTATTCAGCCTTAGAATAAAACAAGGAAATCCTGCCATTTGTGACAACATAGATGTACATGGAAGACATTATGCCAAGTGAAATAAGCCTGACAGCAGAAAGACAAATATCTGAAGATCTCACTTACGTGTGGAATTTAAAAATGTCAAACTTGTAGAATCAAGAGAGTAAGAGGAGGGTTACCAGTTTCTGGGGGTGAAAGGAACAGGGAGATATTGGTCAAAGGGGACAAAATTTCAGTTATGCAAGATAATTAAGTTGTAGAGATCCAATGTACGGCATGGTAATTATAGTTAACAACACTGTACTACATGTTTGAAATTTGCTAAGAGGGTAGATCTTAAATGTTCTCTATAAACATACAAAAGGTAATTATGTGAGGTGATGATGTGTTAATTAATGAGGTAATCATGTCAAAATGTATACACCTACTAAAACATCGTGTACATTCTAAATATATACAATTTTTATTTACCAATTATATCTTGATGAAGCTGGAAAAATAGAAATAATTGTGATCAGCTTGACTACAAGGTGAGAGACAGAAAACACTACAAAGTAGTAGTGGAAATTCAATAAAAATTATTTGGAATTACTAAATAAAAGTCAAACTTCTTTAAAGATCTCCAAAACCTCTGAGACTTTCACTAAATGATTGATATTCATGAAGAATTCAGTCTATAAAAAATAAACATTCACATATTCTTAGAATCAGAGCCTGTCTTTCAGACTGAACTGGGTTATTGTGAAGAATGGAGAAAACCCAGACCCTGTTCTACCAGCTGGATGTTATGTAGTAAATTTCAGCCCTTATTTGTGATCTGTTCAAAATATAGAAGAACTAAAAAGGAATACAAATTTAAATCAGCTCACAAGATAACTGAGCCAATTACTTAGCAAGTGTGCGTTCTTCTCTTTGGAAAATTGCTTGTGGAACATGCAAATTTTGTAATATTGTTCTGCAACATGCATAACTACCTAAATCAGGTTATTTTTAACCTTCGGTACAACTGAGAAAGGTAAAATCTTGGAAGAAATAGCTCTGACATATCTATAAACACGAATTCTACCTTTTCTATAAATTCTTCCGTCTCACCCCCAACATCTCAAGATCTAAGAAGAAGTATCAGTACCTAAGAGGGCTTAGGAGGCTCACACTCTGCTTGTGGGTTCCCTTGATTTCTTTGAGGAGAATCTTGTGATAACATGGGAGAACAGGGAGGAAAACTGCTTATGTGGAAGACAGGGAGGATGACTTTGACCAGCTGTACAGAGCAGATTTATTTTAAAATCAAGATTACTTTTTATTCAATAAGACATAACAGAACTCAAACAGCTTGATGAGTTGTAATAAGTGAGTATACCCATATAAGTAACACCCAAACCAAGAGAGAGAACATTTCTGTAACCTCAAAAAATTCTCTCATGTTATTTCTGGTCAACCCTATCTAACTAAAGAGGTAATAATCATGGTTCTGGTTTTCTAACATTATAGGTTAGATTTCTCTGTTTTTATAATTCATACAAATGGAACATTATTATGCTATGTACTTTTTTTGGCCTGACTTCTTTCAGTCAGCGAAATGTTTTTGATATGCATCCATATTGTTATGAGTCAATAATTGTTTCCTTTTTATTGGTGAATATAATTTCATTGTATGAATATTTCACACTTGTTTTATCCATGCATGTGTTCATGCACATTTGGGTTATTTCTAGAGTTTGGCATCTTTCCTAACATTTGGTATTAACAGCCAACATTTAATTTTAGCTATACTATGAAGGACACAAATCATATATTTATTTCAATTGATGCTGAAAAAGCATTTGATAAAATTCAACTTCCTTTCGTGATAAAATCCCTTAACAAACTGGGTATAAAAGGAACATACCTCAACACAATAAAAGCCATATACAACTGACCCACAGCTAGTATCATACTGAATGGGGAAAAACTGAAAGCCTTTTATCTAAGATCTGGAAAAAGACAAGGATGCCCACGTTCACCACTATTATTCAACATGGTACTAGAATTCCTAGCTAGAGCAATCAGACAAGAGAAAGATATAAAGGGCATCCCAATTAGAAAGGAAGAAGTCAAATTATTTTTGTTTGCAGGTGATATAATCTTATATTTGGAAAAAACTCAATACTTCACTGGAAAACTATTACAACAGATAAACAAGTTCAGTGAAGTTGCAGGTAAAAAATCAACATACAAAAATCAGTAGCATTTCTATCTGCAAGAAGTGAACAATCTGAAAAAGGAACAAGATGGCCAGGTGCAATGGCTCATGCCTATAATCCCAGTATTTTGGGAGGCCAAGGTGGGCAGATCACTTGAGGTCAAGAGTTCAAGACCAGCCTGACCAACATGGTGAAACCCCATCTCTACTAAAAATACAAAAATTAGCCGGATGTGATGGCATGTGCCTGTGGTCTCAGCTACTCAGGAGGCTGAGGCAGAAGAATCACCTGAACCTGGGAGGCAGAGGCTGCAGTGAGCCAAGATTGTGTCACTGCACTTCAGCGTGGGCAACAGAATGAGACTCCATCTCAGAAAGAAAGAAAAGGAAAGAAAGAAAGAAAGAAAGAAAGAAAGAAAGAAAGAAAGAAAGAAAGAAAGAAAGAAAGAAAGAAAGAAAGAAAGAAAGAAAAGAAAAGAAAAGAAAGGGGAAGAGAAGGGAAGGGAAGGAAGGAAAGGGAAGGAAAGGAAAAAGAAAGAAAGAAATTCCACTTACAATAGCTACAAATAAAATAAAATACCTAGGAATAAATGTAACCAAATAAGTGAAAGATTTCTACAATGAAAACTGTAAAACATTAATACAATAAATTGAGGAAGACAGAAAAATGGAAAGATATCCCATATTCATGGATTAGAAGAATCAATATTGTTAAAGTGTCCATACTACTCAAAGCAGTCTACGGATTCAATGCAATCTCTATCAAAATACCAATGATATTCTTCATAAAAATAGAAAAAATAATCTTGAAATTTATATGGAATTACAAAAGACCCAAAATAGCCAAAGCCATCCCAAGCAAAAATAACAAAACTGAAGGAACTACATTATCTGACCTCAGATTATATTACAGAGCTACAGTAACCAAAACAGCATGGTAATGGCATAAAAATAGACACATACACCAATGGAAAAGAAATAGGAACCCAGAAATAAATCCATATACCTACAGTAAACCAATTTTCAACAAAGTTGCCAAGAATATACATTGGAGAAAGGACAGTCTCTTCAATAAATAGTGCTGAGAAAACTGGATATCCATATGCAGAAAAATAAAGCTAGATCTCTATCATATATAAAATTAAATCAAAATGGGTTAAAGACTTTAAGAGCTGAAACTATTAAACTACTAAAAGAAAACATCAGGGAAGCTCTCCAAGATATTGGTTTTAGCAAACATTTTTGAGTAATACCCCAAAAGCACAGGCAACCAATGCAAAAATGAACAGATAGGATTACAGGTTAACAGGCTTCTGCACAGCAAAGGAAGCAATCATCAAAGTGAAGAGACAACTCACAGAATGGGAGAAAATATTTGATAACTATCCATCTGACAATGAATTAATAACCAGAACATATAAGGACCTCAAACAACTCAACAGGAAAAAATCTAAAAATCCAGTTAAAAAATAGGCAAAAGATCTGAATAGATATTTCTCAAAAGAAGACACACAAATGTTGAAAAGCTATATGAAAAAATGCTGAACATTATTGCCCATCAGAGAAATGTAAATCAAAACTACAATGAATATCATCTCACCCCAGTAAAAATGTCTTTTATCCAAAAAATAAGCAATAACAAATACTGGCAAGGATGTGGGGAAAATAGAACCCTCATACATTGTTGGTGGGAATGACAATTAGTACAACTACTGTGGAGAACAGGATGTAGGTTCTTCAAAACACTAAAAATTGAACTACCATATGATCCAGCAACTGCACTGGAAATATCCAAAACAAAATAAATCAGTGTATCAAAGTGATATCTGCACTCACTCCCACATTTATTATTTATTCCCACTGGATATACCCAAAAGAAACAAGATCAGTATATTGAAGTGTATCTGCACTCCCACATTTATTGCAGCACGATTAGGAATAGCCAAGATTTGAAATCAACCTAAGCATCCATCAACAGAGAAATGGATAAATAAAATGTGGTACATACACACTATTGAGTATTACTCAGCCATAAAAAAGAATCAGACCTTGTCATTTCCAACAACATAAGTGGAACTGGAGGAGATTATGTTAAGTGAGATAAGCCAGGCACAGGAAAATAAACTTGGCATGTTCTAACTCATGGAAGCTCAAACTTAAAACAATTGAACTCACGGAGAAAGAGAGTAAAATGATGGTTACCAGAGTCTAGGAAGAGTAGTTGGGAGTGGGAGATGGGGATGTCTAATGGGCACAAAAATATAGTCAGATACAGTAAACAAGATCTAGTATTTGATAGCACAACAGCATGACTACAGTCAGCAAAAATTTGTTGTACATTTTAGAATAACTGGGAGTACAATTGGAATGTTTGTAACACAAAGAAACGATGAGTGCTTGAGGTGATGGATGCCCCATTTACCTTGATATGATTATTTACACATTGTATGCCTATATCAAGATATCTTATATACACCATGTACCCATAAATGTTAAAAATTATTTTTTTTAAAAAAAGTTTGATTATAGCTAATCTAATAGGTTTGAAGTAGTAACTCTTGGGTGTTATAATTGCACTTTCTTGATGACTAATGATGCTGAGCACATTTTTTGGTGCTTATTGATTATTTTTGTATGTTTTTAAATGAAGTGACTATTCAAGAGTTCTGTATAAAAATGTGGTTGTTATTTTATTATTGATTTCTAAGAGATCTCTGTATATTTTGGAGGCATGCTATTTATCAGATATATTGAAAATATTTTGTTATTCTGAGACTTAATTTTTAGAAGATTAAAATTCTGATGAAGTTTGAGTTATGAATTTTCCACATGGGACACTTGGTGTTTCTTTTGGAGTCCAGTCTAATAAATCTTCCTACTTCAGGGTGGTGCAGATATTCTCCCATGTTTCTTCTAAAAGTTTTTAGTCTTTTACAATTAGATGTATAATCCATTTCAGATTAATGTATAGGTATGGTGTTAGGTAGGAACCCAAGTTTACTTTTTTCTACGTAAATACCCACTTCCTGCAGAAACTATTGAAAATATCATTTCCCTATTTAATTATTTCAATGATTTGTTATTCGTTATTAATGTGAGGGGTTGTTTCTGGATTTTTCTGCAAAACTCCAGACTCATATTCAAATGCCCTACTTGATATTGTCTATTGTGTCTAATAGACATCTCAAGTTAAACATATTCCCGGACTGTGCTCCTTCCTCCCCTTCAAATTTCTTCTACATGTAGTCTTCTCCATCTCAATTTATCATATTTCCATTCTTCCAATCATTCAGGCTAAAAATCTTGACGTCATTGTGGATACTCTTTCTTGCATCCTACACCAATTCCAACAGCACTTTTACTTTCAAAATACATCGAGAATGTAATCACTTCCCTGGCCACACCATCTCCCACCCAAATGACTATACTGATCTCTGTCCCCACCCTTTTCCTCAGAGTCTATTTTCAGCAGCTGGAGTTTCAAAACCGTTGGAAAACTTAAGTCAAATTATTTCTCTGCTTAAAACACTGGAGGGACTTTTCCTTGGTTTGGAGGAAAGGCCAAGGTCCTGAAAATAACCTTCATATCCTGCAAACCTTTTCTGACCTCATTTCCTACCACTCCCTTCTGTCTTATTCATCACAATCCCCTTCCCTGCTGCTGTTCCTTGATGGAGGGGAGGTTCTACCTACCTCAGGGCCTTTAGGGCACTGTTTCCTCTGCTGGAATGCACTTTCTCCATTATTCTATATTCCTCCTCCTGCATTTCCTTCATGTCTTTGATTGCTGTGATCTTTTCTAATTGGATCTTGAGATCTCTCTCTTGAGAGTAGCCATAAGCCCAGATAGTCACTCTCCAGGAGAGACTGTTGGGGAGGGGACTAGTTCCCGTGTGTGTGTGTGTGTGTGTGTGTGTGTGTGTGTGTATCAGGTGAAATGCAATGAGGTGATGAAACCAAAAGACTTTCATGAAACAGAATAAATTTATTATGCATATGACCCAGAGAGGTTAGGGGTGCTGATGTGAGGAATCCAGTGGTGGCAGGGAGTGCAACTGGTGTGAAAGAGAGAGAGAACCTGTGGAACTATGCCTTTCTTAATGTCCATGGTATTATCCCCTAGGCTTTCCTTCCCATGTTGTGGATTGGTTAGTTTAAGGAAAACGTGCACAAGGCGGGAACTTATTGACATGACTCTAGCATTGGCCACTAGGTTTTTATCACCATCAGCAGCTGTGGGGAGTGTTGAGTTTTGGGTCAGTGAGATGAGGAATAAGTGGGCTATCCAAAAACAACCACACAGGGAGGGGACATTTTAACCAGGGCAAAGGTGACAGGGTACACCTGGATTTCAACAATTTATATCAGGCCTAAAATTGGATACCCAGGCAACAACTATACTAAACAAATGTATGACATTAATCAAACATCACTTTACCAGCGAGGGTTTGCCTGACTACTTACTGAAAAGTATACCCCCTACCCACCCACCCAGTACTTATTACCTTTTACTATCTTACATAAAGCATTTTGTTTGTTTATCTGAATAAACAGGGATGTTTTTCCTGTTTTATGTCCTGCTATTTACTCAGCATCTAGAACAATTCCTGGCACAAAGTAGGCACCCAATAGATATTTGTTAAATAAATAAGCCTAATTCCTTCCCTTCAGGGCTTGAGAGGTGTTTTGGGAGGATGAAAATAAAGACTAAGATTGAAACAAATTTGTTATTAGTCTTGAAATTCTTAGTCCTTGTCAGCATCATCTTGGGGTCTAATTTTTTAAAAACATACAACAACTGAAAATCCAGGAGGTACAATATCCTTCCACAAAGCCCCCTCTGCCCTTTTCCTAGAATGAACCTTACTTATCTTATGTAATTAAGAAGAATACAAACATATGAAACACATTTTAGAAATACTTTCAACTAAAACAAATGGACATCTTAAAGTTTTAATACAGAATTAGGCTTTAGTCACTTATAAAATACATTGTATTTCCAAACAATGAGCAAAAAAGGGACTATTGTATGTACTATCAATAAAGTTAGATAGCTTCTCATAATAAAACACTTGCCATGTCCCAGAAGACCTGCTCAGGTTTTTGCATGTATGATCTCATTTCATTCCCACAACAATATGATTCGACCATAGTACTATAATTATACATATTTTATTGTTGAGGAATCTGGGACTTAAAGAGTTTAAGTAATTTGACAGAGCTCACCAGCTATGCCTATACATTTCCTCAAGAGCATCACACTAGAAAATAAACCTTTTGCTGAATTCCCAATGTTGACTGCAAAATTAAGAGGCTCTTTAAAACTTCTGTCCTAGAATACAGCCAGTCCTAGACTGGTTAAGGCTATTGTTAGAGATTTAGTATTTGTGGACAAACTTCTGGAACCCACTTTCCCTTACCAGAAAAGATGTTGAGTAATAATACAAATAGCAAATTTAGGATTATTTTGTTGCCATCCAACTACTCCAAAACGAAATTCCCCTTGGCACTCTGAAGCTCTAGGAAGATTAATTTCTACCCACAGATCTCCAGATTCATATACAGTTGAATAAAAAGATTCATGAGTTTCAAGAGGGAAAAAATTTCAAAGACCTGGTTTTGGCCTAGCTCTGCCAGTGTAAGGATTTGTATTAAAGACCATTCCCCTGCAATCACACACTTACATAAGCGAAAACATAAGTTTCACATAAGCTTAGTAACAGTTCTGGTGTTACAGGGAAGATGTTGAGCATTGTGAGACTGAGCAAACGTGCCCTCTGTGAAAGGTGGAATTAGTCTCATATCATGGTCCTCTTTAAAGCTGCTGAACCGCCCTTGGGTATTTCAATGCTGTAATGCTCTACTTGGTACCCTGATATTATCATTTTCTGATCTTTGCAGCCTTGAGTCACCTTGCCCACGGGTATGGGTAAGTCTGTCTTGAGAATCTACAAGGAGAATAGAAACTACATAAGGAGAATAGAAACTTTTCCAGTTAGTTCATTGACATCTGGTGATCTCCCATTAGTTCCTAAAGTCCAGAAATGACTCATGCTTTACTTCTTCAAGACCCTTGTTCCAGTAAGGGTAGCACTGGCTTAACCCCTTTTCCATAAGTTTCCTCCCTTCTTTCTCCTTCTTTCTACTCCTCATCCCTCTCAGGTCCATTACTGACACTCAGTTTCCCTGGCAGGACAGCTCCCTTTACCTTCTCCAGGCTACCTGGTGTCTTTGATCTTTAGGCTCTGGCTGTCTACCAGCAGTTCATTCCGTCATATGCACATCCAGTTATACAACAGGAGTAGGATGTGGAGAAGGCTTTAAATCAAGGCAGCCACATGACATTGGCTCAGATCTGGGACTTAGGCTATATAACAAAGACTCATATGGAACCCAAAGAAAGAACTAGCCTAATCAGAGTGAAGGTTTTGTGCTGAGGAGCAGTGAGAAAGGAGTGTGATGGGAGTGGGGCATGATTTCTGAGAGCTCAGCAGTTAGAGGAATTTCATATTTGATGAAACAGGTAGAAATTGGAAATGCTTGTTCAAGGGGGTAAAAGGATGAAAGCAAAGCTTTAAAAAGATTACAATGGTTATTATGGTATGTTGGATGAATTAGAGGCAGAGAGAGGAAGGTTTTTCAGCAATAGAAGAACAAAATTCCATGGACCAAGTTTGTGGGAATGGACTGAAGGAGGCAAAACCAAAAAAAAAGAGAAAATTCTATAATGGAAGAACAAATAAGAGATAACGACAGGCAGAATTTATATGCTTAACAGCTGGGAGAAAATGAAGACATGTAGTTGAAAATCCAGATGCTTTCAAATACATATTCAATTATTTAATGTTAGATGAATCATAGAGATAAATTTTAAAAGTTTTTTTAAAATTTTCTAATGGTCGATGCTTATTTTGTAGACACAAATATGCTATATATACTGACAATCAACAATGTTTAAGAACAAGCTAATAATTTTTGTCTTAGTTCAAGGAACTAGGTGTTGGTGATACTAAATTATAAGAATAGTATGAATAGAGATCTAAATAAACTTTAGGAATTAAAGGTAACAAATGATTTTATAAGAAGTTTTTCTAGCATGAACACTTATGGAATGACTTGCTTGCCCCAGCTCGCCTGGGAATAATATATGGTGAACCATTACAAAAATTGTGAATTGTATTTATTTATTATTCTGACTTGGGGAGAATGTTGGTTGGTAGGTCTTGTTTTTCTGTTTCTTGAAAGGTAGAATTGGTTTAGAGACAGAATGTTATATTGTAGACAAAGCAGCTATTCTGAAGTCAGGCTAGCGTGGGCACTAATTCCATCTGCTATTTAGCAGCTATGTAATTTGTGCAAAGTCGCTTCACCTGTGAGGTGGTCGATTTCCTATTTGCAAAATAGGAATAATAGTACATAATTCATAAGTCTGTTTGCAATAATTAAACGAGTTAATGTGGTATAATGACAGATGCAGGGAAGGCACTCAGTAAATGCTAGTTCCCTTCATTGGAAAACATCAAGAAAGGTTCATTTGCTCAGCTAAGAACTAGAAAAGTTATCTTGATTAAACCTTAGGGAACTAGTGTAGAACTTATTGGGTGAGAGAAAAGTGTGTGTGTAACCAGTGCTACCTGACTTTTGTCAAATTACTGCAAGGTGTTGACTCTAGTAGACAAGCAAGGACAAAGAGATGATGTGAAATATCCGCTACTCTTAAAGAAAAGTAAGAAACTAATCAAGGAAGTCAGCTGAAAGAATGAATTATAATTCTATCCCAAGTTTGGGCAGATTTATTTCCATTTTTGAAGGAAAGCAATTGTATCAGTGAATAGATGGAAGGGTCAACAATACAAAGATGAAGAAGGGACCAAATCATAGCAATGGAGCAATAAATCCAGAGCATCTGAGAAAGACAGAAACAAAAATATAAAAATCAACAAAAGTCGTGCGTCTGACGTTGTTTTTGGAAGCAGATATTATTGTGGGTAGATCGGAAATCATCAGCACAACGTGAATAGTTGTGTCTTTTGCTGCATAGGAAATGCTGATTTAGTATTTGGGAGATTTTTATTAAGAGATTTAATCTAAGTTTGGTGGAAAACAAGGACAAGTGATTAATAATCAAACTGAAGGATGAAAAAAGGGACAAAAGAAGTTTAAATAAAGGAAGAAAAATGAGGCAGAAACTTATTTAAGGAATCCAGGCTAAATTATGACCTTCAAGCTTGCATAAATAGCTCTAAACAAGAATAGCAATTAGTGAGGTAATGGCCTAGTATTTAGAAAACCAATAACTTTTCTTCTGTGTGTATTCTGGGGGTATACATACCAGCACTATGATATAAAATAATTAGTTGTTAAAACCGAATGAGTTTTACCTTAAAGTAAGGACAAAAATAAGCCAAACAGCTCATGCATATATGTATAGTTTGTGTCATTTAATTTGTACATGAATTCAGCTTGGAAAAGAAAAAGGAACAACACTAAACGACTAGGGGAAGTCTGTAGGAAATTAGAGAAGCAGAATATAATAGAAATGGTGAAGACAGTAAAGAAATTTAAGAAAGAACAATTCCTAGAAGACATTTTAAGTCTGAGATGAGATCCCTGATGTTGTATACATTAAGGGAAGAAGTCAATGTTACCCCTTGAGAAAGGCAGATGAGGGCCAAGAAATGGAAGATAATGATTTGTGAAGATTTTATGGCAAACAGTACAACTGAATGTTCTTTGAGAGCAGAGATCATGAACAGTATGTGGTTGGTGTCTCATTTGGTGCTTTTTAAGTAATATTAATTCTAGAAATTAAAACTGAAAGGAGATGGTATGGAGTAGAAAAAAAAAAACTGTAGTTCTCTATTATTTAAATAATTTTTTTATGATGCCACCTATATGTTTAAACCAAGTCTTGGGAACTCAGCTCTCTGATATTTCCAGATCCTTGCTTTATGCTATTGGTATGTTTCTTTTTCTACTTTTTGTCCACATGAGACTGAAAAATTGATTAAGAGAATCACTGTTTAGACAAATACTTGTGGAGTTGTTCACAAATGTGGTGCCATGCCTATGACAAGGTTTTTTTTTTTTTTTTTTTTTTTAAGAATTTATGCATGCAATTAGTAAGGGAAGAATATGGAAGGTGCTGAGGAGTTAATAATAAATGGGCTTAGTGAACACCAAATGAGTGGCTGTCAATATCTGCCTTCATCATGCCATGTGAAGGACATTGAGCTACAGGCACTCACACCGATCTCTGGTACCTTCACATTCTCATCCCCCCACCATCTACTCTTTTAACATTTCATGCACTGACCCACAGGCAGGGTAGGAAGTCATGGGGAGCCACAGGTAAACCCTCTCAGGTAAGAGAATATTGACTTTAGCAATCAGAGTCAACTATTAGCTCACAAAGTTGATGGATATTAACCTAGTTCAAGACCAAACCCTCAAAAGAACTTAGTTGAAACCACCTCATACAACTTTTAAGAGAAGCTGGAAAAAGCCAGGTCTGACGAGATTTCATGATGGATGATAAAACAGTGCTTTGCACGGCCCTAAGGAAAACAAGTGAAAGATCTAGCATGAGAACCATCACTGTGTGCACTTAAAAGGGAGCAATGAAAATCACCCCACAAACTCCAGGAGACGTGGTTGTGGTTTAATGGCTTGTTTATGATGTTACACGGTCAGTCACGTTGACTCTGCCCACGGTTATCGTCATTATACAGAGAAACTCAGCAAATGAATTCTTCCCAATGGAGAAACAAACTCTTTTGCCAAGTGGGGTAGTAGTTTATCTGTCATCGAGTTGCTGAAACCAATCATTATTTTTAGGACTGCTGAAATTATTTGGGAATTCCTTGTTCCTGGGTAGACAGACCTGAAGCTTTCAGCTGACCTTCACCACTTCTACCATTAGGACCGTAAATCTCCCCCGAAGGCAGACAGCACTTGGGTAATTTCAGAGAGGGCAAAGGAACAGAATTATAGGTTGTCTGGGAAGGGTTGAAAGATTAGACCTCTGGAGAAAAAAACAAAATGAATCATGCTGAAGAGTAACTATTTCTTAGGGTCAAAGTTTAAATGTCTGTAATCAGTGTTTTAGTTTGACTTGCTGCTAAGATAACTAATGCTCTCAGGTCTTGAATTAATTGAAAATAAAGCATTACATTCAGAACAGATGATATTTATTTCAAAAAACAAAGAGAACACTCATTAACAAAAAAAAAAAAAAAAACCCTGCCTATGGGTCATTAAAAACATGAAGACAAAAATGACCTAACTTTACTTTTCTGAAATGAGTAATTTTCCTTTCTTTAATTAATTACAAAAGCACACAATAGATTTCTTTAAAACAAGAATGATAGATTAATATTAGGGTAGCTCCTCAACTTCTTTTTTTTAAATGCCTCTTTCTGCATGTAGCTTAATTTGTATTCTGTCTAAAACTTTCATTTAAAGAGCCATAGAAGATTTTGGAAGAAATTATAGGCTTCTGATCCTACTGTCTAGGGAGGTAGTTGTCAGGTCCTGTGCTTAAGGCAACTTTGAAGGAATGTATGTCATGTGTGATCTTGTATACACATGACTTAATCAACCGAGTGGCATGTTAAAATTGCTTTTGTACTCAGCAGCAAGTACGCCAGCATTGCGTGTTTAACAATTCACTTAAATATTAAATATTTATGATTAAAAAAAATTAACACAATGTGCAATAATTGGAGAGAAAGCATATGGAATATTTTGGTATATCAGAAATTCTTGTTATATACAGATGTTTCTGTAGTCTGCCTACAATATGAGTATTTGAATCCTAGTTTTCTCTGTTCATCTGATTCAGTTATACTGGGAAGAAGATAGCATGAACATTAGTGCTTGGGAATGGGAAACTTTAAAAATTCAAATCTTCCAGATATCACATCTAGAATTCTGTAAGTACTTGTAAGCAATTTGATATTGCATATAAAAAGTATAAGGTGGAAATGAAGTAGAAATCCATGACAAAGGAAGATACTGGTGAATCAGAGCGAGACACAAAAACACGATTATTTTCAGGTGCTTGCTGAGAGTCAGTTTCACTGAAGAACAGCGGGCGTCTTTGTGGCCGACTCATCCCAAACACTTATACTGACAAGCAGGCTCTACTGCACCTGGGCGAGGTGGCTCTGTTTCTCTGATAGAGCAATAGTTCTTCAACTGGCAAGTAATTCTTCAACTTTGACTCAGTTTCCTCATTATTCAACTTCTCAGAGCAATTGTGCCTTTCAAATGTCATGTGGGAAAGTGCAGTGTAAGTAAAATCTCTTGTTCTTACTGTTGGTCTCTAAAGTGCTGTTATCACTCCTTCTAAGCCAGGAAAGCTTAGGGAATGGTGGCCTTGATCTGAATCAAGTTAGCTGCTCCTGTAACAACCCTGGTTTTTTTTCTTTTGTTGTTGTTGTTGTTTGTTCGTTTGTTTTTGAGATGGAATCTCGCTCTATCATCCAGGCAGGAATGCAGTGGCATGATCTTGGCTCACTGCAACCTCTGCCTCCTGGGTTCAAGAGATTCTCCTGCCTCAGCCTCAAGAGTAGCTGGGATTATAGGCACGTGCCACCACGCCTGGCTAATTTTTGGTATTTTTAGTAGAAACGGGGTTTCACCACGTTGGCCAGGCTGGTCTTGAACTCCTGACCTCAGGTAATCAGCCTGCCTCAGCCTCCCAAAGGTGCTGGGATTACAGGCATGAGCCACTGCACACAGCCCAGCCTTGGGTTCTAACGAGATCTTTTAGGACCCTAAGAAGGGCCCCGATGTCTAGTGTATCACCACCAAGACCAGGCAGATCAGAAGCAATTATGTGGATAAAGCTAAAACACAACCCAAAACAGCAAACCAAAACAAAAACACACTACATTCCAAAAACAAAAACAAAAACAAAAACCTTAATTTCTGCTAATTTTATCAGCTATCTTGAAAGAAACAATCTTTTTTCCATTATTGTTATATCACTTGGGTTCTTTGCCTGGCTTATGTTTACATTTTTCTCAAAAATGAGCTCTCTGACATCTTCATTTTAAGGACTAGTGGCCAAAGTAGAAGTTTTGGGAGGCCCCAGAGCAGAGCTATTTCCTTGTGTGAAGACACACCTCTGGGGAAAGACTGCTCATAGAGTGACCCAAACCCAGCCATAATGAAATAGCCAGATGACTGCAATGATCTCAGCCTATCCACAGGTTTAAATAGTTGCTTGAATGTGTTCACGTGGCAGAACTGGTAGCAGGGTTTGGTTGGCTGGGCTCGTCATGTGTTTCTTGTTCTATTCTAACTCTTACTTCATTTGTTACTATAATAATCTTCCAAATAGTATTGTACTTCCAGGAATCTAGGTTAGATCTCTGGCTCTGAGGGACTTGATCAACATGCAAGTTCTGTTTGTTTGAAAATTGCAGAGTTAAGCTCTCTATGCTTGTTAGAGCTAATTGTACATGCATACTTTTTTTTTTTTTTTTTTTTTTTTTTTTTTTTTTTTTTTTTTGAGACAGAGTCTCACTCTGTTGCTCAGGCTGGAGTGCAATGGCACAATCTCGGCTCACTGCAACTTCTGCCTTCTGGGTTCAAGCTCCTGCCTCAGCCTACTGATAGCTGGGACTACAGGTGTTGCACCACCGCGCCCAGCTAATTTTTGTATTTTTTAGTAGAGACAGGGTTTCACCACGTTGGCCAGACTGGTCTCAAACTCCTGACCTCAGGTGATCCGCCCACCTTGGCCTCCCAAAGTGCTGGGATTACAGGCATGAGCCACTGTGCCTGGCCTATGGATACTTTTTGTGTGTGGTGCCTGAAGTGGGGGATGATATTTAAATCCTTTGGTAGCATGATTACTGAAGATTTAAAAGTAATTAAAAAGACAGCCCATGACTATCAGTTCATCGACAACACTGAAGGAAGCTTGCTTTCTTAAAGGCATAGAACCGTATGGCAAGAACTCACAACTACTGATGTTTAGAGATCTGCTGGAATGGGTAAACTGTCTCCCTTCCCAGAGCAGCGGATAATGTCATTTGTCTGCCTGTGGGTCTTTAATTATGGTGAGGCTGCCTAATGCACCCCAATGACCTTACTGCCTGCTCTTTCCCATTAATTTTGAAGTTGTAACCCAAGTCAAGGGATGTTTCAGTGTGACCCTGAGGTTACTTTAGTTTCCCATTTGTGTTTAAGTAAATAACTGTGATCAGTAATTTCCCTCTGGAACTGTAAGAGTATGGCAATTACATGAAATTTGCTTGGCTGTTTTCATGCATGCCTAGAGTTAGAAATAAGTGCATCAGGCACTTGGAATGATAATTTTTAAGATACGCATGAGACCCTCAATAGTTCTGTGTTCTCTCTCTGGCTCATCAACAGTCCCATTGTCACTTTTAACTGCACAGACTCAAGAAGATACTGTACATGGAGGGTATATTCTTTTAACCCACAGAGAAGAAATGGTTTCTATTTTCTCCTACCAAGTTGAAACCATATATTTTCTCTGTATATAAAAGCTAACACTTGGGCAATATTTTCTTGCTTGAATTTTCTTTTTTTTTGCTGAAACAATATTTTGATATTTTTAAACTAAACTATGTTGTAGTTGGCTAGGAGACTGGCTGAATTTTGGAAATGAATTAAATAAAGTGTTATGTCTGTGTAGCCATAGACATAGAAAATGTTAGAAAAGTGTTCACATTCTCAACAGCTCTTAAGGAAAGGCAATACATAATCAATAATGATGTACTGTTTGGTTCTTCTGAAAACCAAACCCTCTGTGTAGGGAGTGCACTGTTTTCTAAGAAATCAATGGACATTAATTTTATAGAACCATAAGTCAAATTTATAACAAGTGGAGAGAAATAAAAATTTTGACACATCAACTTCCTAGAAATAGGATAAATGTTTGATTATGCAGTCTGTTTTGTTATGCCATAGAAATTCTAGAAGGTCCTGTGTTCTAGAATACAAATAGTACTACAGAGTTTTATGATGACTAAATGATACACTGATGTTATAAGGTCTAACAATTTAAGAAATGATAAAATATGACAAAGTAGATAAAATAGGCAATAAAGTAGAAAGCCTTAAAATTTGCTAATAAAAAAACTGTCAAATTTTCACTATGCAACTTAATCACTATTAGACTTTGACCAAGTCCCTTATTATTCTAGAACTTCAGTTTCTTCATTTATAAAATAGAGATTCTAATACTTTACTCCAGTCACACGGTTACTGGTAGGATGAATAAAATATTTATGATCGTGTATTATAAATCATAATATGCAATGCAAATGCTTATATATTCTAACAATATTTAATATGTGGCAAAGATTCTTTAAGGATTGTAATCTTTGCTATCACTTTAAAGAGTTTACTGGAGTGCTGGTCTTGGAAGCTCACATTTTAAATTTTCCTCATAGATATTTATGTCTATAATTTGCATCAATGGTCAACAAAAGAATCATGACAAATGATCTAAACAGCTTAGGTTCTCATAAATGTGGATAACAGATGTGGATAATAGCTTCTCATAGGTGTGGAGAACAGCTAGTTCAATAAGCTTTTCTGCACATATATTCTTTTTGAAGATAAATCAAAATGGAAAACTATTAAATGAGCAAATGTGTGAGATCTCCATGGGGCAAATGGAAAGACCAGTGAGCACAGTATAAAGAGGCTGATGGTGTCTTTCATGTCCTGGCATTACCTTACTGTGTGACTTTTTCCAAATCTCTTCTGATTCCAGTTTCCTGTGGAGCCTGATGAAAACAGGAAACCACAACTATGGAAAGGCTATTTGGGAAGAATTTATGAGGGATGGAGTGAAGGAGAAAGAGTCAGCAAGGATGTGGCCCTGGAAAAGTGGAGGCTTGGCCTGATTCACTGGCACCTCTGGCATAAAACACTCAAGAGCACTTGCCCCTTGGAAGAGGGGAGGGCAGAGGGGGCTGGAGAAGGGGCAGCTGTGAGCTCTTAGGAGGCAATAGCAAGCAATACTCACAGCTGGGGTGGCATGCGCAGGCCCAGTAAAGAGAATGGAGATGGGGCACCAAATCACATCTATGATAAACAAGCCATACATTTTCTTGTGAAGACCTTTCTAACGAAAAGTCATGTACTTGTGTGTTATGAACAAATGACCCCATACAGTTGCTTTCTCCATCTTTGTTGAACCCCTGCGGACTTTACTTTAAAACCTGGAAGTAGGTTTTCCTTCTTCATGCACATCCACCCCAATGCTAACTTTAGTAACAGTATCACCTTGCCTTATAGGATGGACTCCAAGGAAAAGTCTACATTGCAAGAAAAATGCTAAGTTGATTTAAATGGCTTTGACAACTAAGATGCTCCTTTTTTGTGTTCTCCCTTTTTTGCTTCTCCTTTTTTGTGTTATCTTCCCATTCCCCATTTTCCGTAAATATCAGATTTGCTCTTTGATTGACTGTGTAGGGCCAGCAGGGTAAAAGCTGTTATCAAAAACTAGGTATCGAGCATTTAATCATGTAAATTCCAGACCAAAATATGTAACCAATAGTTGATAAAAACTTAGGGTGGTCTTTCTCAAAGAGAGTCTTCCACGTTCCGAAAGATTTCCAGAAACAAAGATTTATGAAGCTAAATAATGTATGAGATATGCTGCACATTTCATTCCCATTGGGAGCTTCATCAGATACTTTGTAATTAATTAGTTTTTGGTTTACTGCTTATTGTCTGCGTTCCACTTGTTTGTGAGTCCTGCAAGTGTGGGTATCTGTCCTATTCATTGTATCACTAGCCAGACCCAGAGCCTGGCTCATGATAACTCTCAATAATTATTGTTAAAAAATTATGTACATAGTACAGCTTTGAAAATTTCTTGAGTAAAGAGTTCTGTTTGGTGTGAGTTTAATGTGTTAATCCAGTGTTTCCCAAATGAATGTATGCACAAGAAATTCTCCTCTCCCCAAATCCCCCCAACACAGAGCACCCATCTGGAATATATTTGGGGAAATACTATCTTAGAGCAAGAAAAGACAGTTCAATAGAGGGTGGCATTTTGTGTTAGTCTAGATGGTGATTGTGTTGGTCATTCACCTTTTGCCCTTCCTCAGATCCATTCTCTACCCTCCTCTATCCTGACCTCCACAGGCTCCATCATCTGGGTTCCATTGCCCTCTGGTTTCCAGTTGGACTTGGCCAGTGGGAAGCAATGCAAGAGATGGAAGAGCAGGAAGAGAGAGGTCAGAGTATGTCTTCCCCACTCCCTTTGCTTGGAACTGCAGCCCTAGCGGTAGATGCATCCCTCCCTGATGATCTTGCCCCCCCAGCAAACCCCCTTACTCTCTTTCAGCTCTCCCAGGATCCAATGACATGTATCTTCCCTCACTCTGTCAGGACTCAGGTCTCAGGGTGGTACTGACTTGCCCTGGTACTATCCTTGGAATCCTCAGTTTTGCCTATAGATTTCCTTGATCACACCCAAACCTCTGCAAAAATTTCTTTCATTACAATCTCTTCAGAAACCCCATCAGAGCATGCCTTCTATTTTCTGTGGGTCCCAACGAATACAGGGATAGCTTCTTCAATCTGAAATGAAATACCAAGAGGAAACTGAACACCTTCGTGGCAGAGACAGAGCTTCACATAGTGGTTTTGTTATTTTGATTAAAGTTTTATGAATTCTCAAAATCTTATCCACACCTCTACAAGTTAGTAAAGAAATAAACTCCAGAATCAGATATAGTACTCTTATGAGTTATCCATCTTATTAGTTCACAGTTGGGAGGTAAACTATGTATGAGATAGTTTTAATCTACTCCTCACACAGATTTTGAGCTTCAAAGAAAATAGGAACTTATTCCACAGAGCCATCAATCATCATTTTTAATATAGTTCAGGACACTGTGGGCACTCATTCCATGTTAATTCAATTCTTATATTCATTTAGATGATGGTCACAGCTGCTGAGAGTAGACCAAGTGGAGGCACATCCATTAGCATCAGACAAAAGTATAACATTTGGCAGCACTGTGAACAAAGGCAAAGAGGGACACATTTGTGAAAAGAAGTGACCAGTTCACAGGTGTAATGTTTAGCATTTTTTAATGTGATACGAAGCCTGAACTAATGTACTTACTTTTTATTATTATAAACTTGGCAATAATTAAGATCTATCCAGTGGTGGTAGAATAATACCTAATATTATCTAATAATACCTAAGATCATATGCCCTATAGATAGGGGTGGTTTTGTAACTGCATGAAGTGTTGGTTTTCTAATGAGCTTTAGTAGGTTTATTTGCCTTGGAAATCAATGGAGATGGGACACTGAAAATCAAATGATGTCATAAAACAAAATTCCCTAAGAGGCATGGAGAGAAAATTCTGCATTCTGATGATGGGGTTGTAGAAATCCAATGCCTTGCACAGGCCCCTGATGGATCCCATGAGCAGTAGGAGGGGGTTGTGACTAGAGAAGATGCAGACATAGACCCATCCCTGCAAGTTAGTTCCCTGAGCTGGTCAGTAATAACCTACTATAACCTCAAAGAGCCTCCAGCAGCATCACGATAAATACTTGACTGTCCATGGAGAGTTGATCTTTTCCATCAAAGATTTTGAGAGGAGTAAAGTCAATGTAACCACTGCTTTTTTTTGTCTGAGCTCTTTTGCTCATTCCTCTATCCTTGACCTTAGTCCATTTCTTCTTGGCATATTTTCTATCAACTTGGAAATTATTTTGCAGGATGAAACAGTTGCTTTTTAGTTGTGTGGGTCTTTGATAAGGGTTGTGTGTTTCCCTTCTGTGGAACTGGTTCATAGGATTGCAGGCTAAACCTGCTTGGGCAGCTAAACTTGTGATGAAAATAATGATAACTCAGTTCTGTTTTTTTTCTTATAATTATTTATTTTAATAATCACTGCTCATATGCTTATCTTCTTCTCAAAGTATTATGTCCTTGGAAACCTGTCTATAATCTCTATCTTGTCCTAGGAGCTGACTCTTCCCAGGATGACTGAGAGTGGAAACAACCAGTCCCCCAGGGAAGGCCCAACCCTGACTTTTTATCTCCTCCAAAAAATGATATCAGAATACGCAAGTGTGGCCAGGTGCTCACGTCTGTAATCCCAGCACTTTGGGAGGCTGAGGCGGGTGGATTGCTTTGAGCCAAGACAACATGCCGAAAACCCATCTCTGCAAACAATACAAGACTTAGCTTCACGTGGTGGCCTGCACCTGTAGTCCCAGGTACTAGGGGGGTGGGGGGTTGCTATGGCAGTGGGAGAATCACCTGAGCTCGGGGAAGTTGAGGCTACAGTGAGCCCTGGTATCATCACGACACTGCACTCCAGCCTGGGCGACAAAGTGAGACCCTGTCTAAATACAAAACAAAACAAAACAAAACAAAAAACACAAGTGTATTTCCCTAAGTCTGACTTATTCAGTCTAAATATCATGTATAGGATATACAGTCAAGGTTAAGCTTTATCCAGCCTGGTCCAGAAGTGACCACAGCTACTTCTCATGAATGAGTTTAGGACCTAGGCTTGCACCACCATTCTTGCTTCCTACTTTGAGGTCCCAGCCCCTTACCTTGCCAGTTTTTGCTGCTTCTCACATAGGTAACTTTTGAACCATTTGACAGTGTATAGCCAGAGCATTTCACAACCCTTATAATTCTAGTAATGGTATCTATCATTTATGTAAATCAATGGTTGATTCTTGTAGTTTTCTCAGATCAAACCATCTAAGTGGATCCAAGTCTCCAACTCTTCCCTGTTGAAAGCAGCTGTGTTTTTCATTCCTAGTATCTCCATTAAGATGTCAAAGATGCTGTAGACAAGCTTCCGAGTATAAACCCAGGGTACTGCATTTAATATGCCAACCTAGCCCTTGAAAAAAATGCAAGTAGATCATGGCAAATTATGGTTGACCACTGTAAGCTTAATCAAATAGTAGCCTCAATCACAGCAGGTGTGCTGGATGCAGTGTCATATCAGTGTTGACAGGTTCTAGAACATATCTACATAGCATCTCACACTTGGGGACTTGGTATGTGGACTATTTATTTGGCATATATACCCTTCAGGTTGCATCAGGAATTAGGATCAAAAGCAGCTTCCAGTCACCTGGGATGAACAGCTGTACTCAATCAGAGCTCTACCCCAGGGTGGTGTTTACTGCTCTTTGACAGAATATAATCCAAAGGATCTTGGTTATCTTGACATTCCACAGAACATCATATGAATCCACTGCTGCCTAGGCATTTTGGTGCCTCCTGCCAGTGGTCTAGCAGGCAGAGAAAGGGGTTTTTAAAGTCACTTGCTGACACTGACATTTTGAGGGGTTAGGGTGACTGCTACAGCGTGGGAGCTGGAAAGAGGCCATCTGACATATAAGAGGCTCCCTGGGGAAATTTTAATACTTCCCTACAATAAAACACCATGGAAGGATGCCCCTCCCATGCTCCTAGGACCTCAATATGCCCTTACATTTCCACAGCTTTCTATTGCAAGACCTGCAAGACTTTCTTCTGGCTGAGTGTTTTTTTTTGTTTGTTTTTTGTTTTTTCTTGCAGTGGGTGGTGGTGGGGCAGTTGATGGGGGACTGAAATCATTCTTGGTCAATTCATGGGGCAGGCCAACATGCCAAGGAGCCAATGCTCCCAGAAGCAGCTCTCAACCTGTGCTACATGGGAGTTAGTGGGCAAATACCCCAACTTCTTCTCCCTTGGACTGGAACCAAATGGTGCTATGGAGAAGCAACTGCTACAGAAGGTTAGAGAGGGAATAATCACAATGGCTGAATAGAAAAGGCTTCACAGAAGAGGTGAAACTTTATCTTTTTTTAAAAAGAACTTATTTTGACAGGCAGCTAAGAGAATGGAGTACATTACATAAAAGGGAAGATACAGGCAAAGGTCTAGGAGTATAATAGCTTTATTTTATCCCAAGCCGAATAAACTAATATTTCTTATTCTCCCCTCTATGTACCAAGCACTGTCTAGGTCATTTACCTACTTTTTTAGGGGGAAAGAAGATCAATTCAACTGAGGCAGAGGCATTTGAGTAGAGGAGCATTCAAAATATATTAGAAATGTGGCCTGCAAGAGTTTGAAAGAATATTGGTGGGATTTGAGTAGTGGAAGTGAAATATACAACTCTTAGAGGTTAATTCGACAGCATGAGTAGCAAAGACTGGAGTAAAAAGATATTGGAGGGTGGGAAACTAATTGAGAGACCTTTGCAATAAACCAGATAAGGTATAACATGATGAGGGCCTCACTAGGACAAAGGCCATGTGGGATGGATAAGAGACTGTCAAAATATGTGAAGGCAAGAGGGAGAAATTAAGGATGTCTTGCTTGGTGGTGGAGGGTGGATGGAGAGAGAGACATGAAATGAAAGAGAAAGAATCAGTAGTCTGGAAGGTGGAAGAAATTATTAACTCACTTCACCACACCTCTCTTCCTTTTGCTGTAAACCCTTGCAGCTAGGAGCTTGTGAAACCTAATGCCAAAATCAGTGTTTGTGTACTGGATTCACCAGGGGAGAAAATGTTGAACCAGATTCTCAGCCTGTCTGAGCCTCCTGCCTTTTGTATGCTTTATGTATCGTAATATTTAATAAAAGGGAAACTGTACTCTTTAATTCTCATTCCAATTTGCTGTCCTCATGGAGAATCTTATTTTCACAACACCAGGGATTGTAGACATCCTGAATTTGGAATTTCCCAACTCTCATCAGGATAAGTCACATCTTTAGTGGTTCTTAAGTACAGTGTTTGGGAATTTAATTATATTATGCAAAATTAGTAAACAGCTATTTCAAGACAGGGCTGATTAAAATGAATCTGCAAGGTATGGTATTTATTAGTATATTTTCAAAACTAAGCGATATAGTGTCCTAGCTCTTGAAGTTGAAAGACGAGCAGCGCCTACAAAACGATATAACAGGGATGATGGCTGGTGTTTAAGTTTCAATGGAACAATTGTTTTGACAATTTCCTGTGGAACCGATTAGCCCCCTTGAGGGGCTGGCTTAGATAGACACCTATACTCTACCTTTCCCCTGCGTCACTTACATAGCCCTGTGAGTTTTTCTCACCTATTCTGTACTTTTTGCTCCTTTTCACATTGTTAGATATCTTGTCCACTGAAAGAGATTCCCAGCACTATGAGGATGGCTATGGGCAAAGGACTGGGGCACTGTGAAGGAAAGATGATAACCAGAAATGCTAAAAATCAGAGGCATCTTTCTGCTGGCCCTTTGGCTAAAGCCATGGGGATCATCCCTCTGTGATGAGGTCACTATGTGCTAAAAGAGGCCCTTGGCTACTGTGTGCCTTATGGAATTCCATACATTCCTCTCTTAAGTTTCTTTGTGAAAATAAGGTGCTAGGTGCAATATATTCCCCAATCCTTTTCTCATTCTCCCTCTGTTTGTATGTTGTCCCTATCTATATGCCCTTTCCTGTTTTTAAGGAATTCTGAAGTGAAGTCACTTACATACTTAATACCAGATCATGTATAGCCTATGAAATCTGCCGTGCTCTCTGAGATTGATTTTTTTTTATTATTATTATACTTTAAGTTCTAGGGTACATGTGCATAACGTGCAGGTTTGTTACATATGTATACTTGTGCCATGTTGGTGTGCTGCTGAGATTGATTTTTAATAGGATTCCACAGTCAGTCTGTTGTTCCAGAGACTGACTGGCTGAGATATTAGTTGGGCCTGATTACAAACTTTTGGAGTCAGATGGCATCTCAAGATCATCATCAACACGCAGTTTCTTTCTCTCTGTCTTTGGCCACCCTGAATATTACACGCAAACACTCATGTCACTTTGATCATATGTAGATCCCGTGGTATTCTGCTTTAGGGAAAGTAGTTGCTGTTAGCTCAGAACTCATTCAAATATTTAAAAATATGGATCCTCTGCCTAGAAATTTAATTTAGAAGAAATAATAGAGGACAAACCTAATATCTGTGATTTTTTTTTCGTGGATACCTTTTCCCCCTTGCATCTTAAATTCCAATCTGTGACTAGTCTTTTTTTCTCCCTTGGTACTGAAGGGAATGACATCTTTCTCAGGTTGTATCTCTCTGGGCTTCAGCTCTAGGAACCATTTCTGTATCTTCTGGAAACCATGGACACTCCTATTATTTGTGGGATATTTTCAATTGTGTGCCAGCTCCTCGGTTATTTTGGAATCAACACACTTTAACCTTTTCTCTGCCTCTTGTCATCCCTTTTCTTCTTTTAATAAGGGACATACGCTTCTTTTTTGTCAGTTCAACATGATTTTCTTTCAGGACCTACCTGCCTGGAGGGGCTGTCTAATTGCATTATCTCCCCTCCTCTGGTACCCAGCTCAGGTTGGCCCCATCCTGTTAGCCTGAACCCTTATTGGTTCAGGTGAGGGTATGTGACCTAAACCAAGTCACTCCTAAAGCCTCTCTGGGAATTTTGTGGGAGCTTTTAGGAAAGCGACCCTTATACTTCATCTGGAATTGCTAGCTGAATCCTAAGAGTAAAACTTAGGATTTGCAAGGACCATCTTTGCCACAACATGGGAGAATCTGCCTAAGAAAGAAGCCAGCACAAAGAATAGCAAAGTCAGGAGAGAGGGGTGGGGGAGCTTCATGGAGTGCTTGAGATATTTGAGCCCCAGGCTTCTAGCCTTTCTAGGCCAATGGGCCAAAACATTCCCATTCCTGCATAAGCTAGTTAAACTGGATTTCTGCCGCAGCATCTTAAGGGTTTTTGACAAAAATACAAACACAAAATGCCAGTTATAGTAAAAAATATCACCTTAAACAAGAAAAGCTCTCACTAGCCTGTAACCAGAAATATAATTCCACAGATATTAAGTAATGAATGAATGAGAGAGGCTAGATTCTTGTTATATTCAGAAGTTGGGGGTCAAGAAACCAAAGTATCTCCAATTTCTAGTTTCTCCAGTCTAAGGCCCACCTCCCCAAACATTACTTCCTTTTCTAGAAGCAACCTATTTCCAAGACAGTGAACAGTGGAAATGGCTTCTCTTGTGGAGGAAGCCCATGCCATCCACAAGAACAAGGTGTTGCTCACCGGTCCCAGCAAGCTGATGGCTCAGCACATACTGGTTAATAATGCATTCAGCCTTTAACAACATCTTGTGTAAGACAGTGCCCCACCAGTCCAGTCCAGTTGAGTTGTTTTTGTTAGTGTCTCTCTTCCAGCAACAGGTGAAGGTCACTCCTTAACCTATGACATTCCTTAACTTATAGCACTTAATGCTGCCCAGTTAACACACCCCTTAACAGTGCCCAGAATTCAGCTGAAAGTCTGGCTTTGCTGCTAAACAGCTATTTGATTGGTGCAAAAGTAGCTATTGGGTGGGTGCTATTACTTTCAATTTCAAAAACTGCAGTTACTTTTGTACCAACCTAATAAATCACATTTTAAGAGTAATCACATTTCAGATGGAGTGAGACTCCATCTGAAAAAAAAAAAAAAAAAAAAAAAAAGAGTAGCTCGGCCACTCTGAGTCTTGTTTTATTCAAATATAAAATGGGGCAAAGAGACTACTTACCTCAAAGACATGTCAAAAGATGAACTGAGACAATATCTATCAGCTTCTTAGCCTAGTGCCTGACTTGTAGTAAGTTCTCTACATAACAGAACTAGATAATAGCCTCTGCTATTGAGTTTCTACAGTCCTCGTTGCCTCAGTGAGCTTCTGTTTACAAAAGAATGTACCCAGGCCTTTTGAAGAACAAGAGATAATTGCAGGCAAAGCGCAATATACAACCAACCTGATAAAACACTTGTGCCCTAACCCATAAAAAGGGGTGAGGAATATTTTTTGCAAAGACATCCCTCTGCTTTACTTTTTCTTAATGGTTCAGATTGCCTGGAGCACTTAGCATCCAGACTAAAGTATGTATGTTTAGCTCAATGAGGACTTCAAAGTTTTCCCAAACAAAACTTGGTAAGAACCTGATTTACTTATGTGAAAGCAAAGGTCCTCTTCTAATAGTTCTCCCAGATCAAGAAAACTGCCTTCCCCAAGATTAAAACAACCTACTACCCCTTGATAAACAGAGCACTTTTTGCAGTCGTTAAGACATTTTCTTTAACCTCTATCCATCCCAGTTTCAAAAGTCTTTGCCAGGGCACTCTGTCCCATGATATTTAAAGCATTATCAGTGTAAAAACACAATGATAAGCAACATGTTGCTATTGTGTTGTTGTAAGGATGGAGATAGTTGGATGGGTGAGCTTGTTTATTATTCATTGGCACAGGAGGAGGTACCAGATTTACATTTTATTTGGGAATAAAGAAGGTACCATCTCTGCACTCTTGAAGCTTACAGTCTAGTGGGTGGGTAAGTAAGCAAATATGTACATATGAAGTGCTGGGAGGTAAACAGGGTACAGTGATAGAGAGTAAAGGGAATGAGGGACAGTATTTAAATATGGTGGTCAAGACAGGGTTCCCTAAGGAGGAGACATTTAAGTTGGTCCCTGAAGGATTAGAAGGAGTGGAGAAGAGAAAACAGCATGTTTCTGGACATAGAAAAGACTCAGCATTTTCAAGGAAGTGAAGGAAGTAAGGTATAGAGGGAGAAGGGGAGAGTAGCAAGGGGCAAGAGTCAAATATACATACACTTGCAGATGCTTGAATTTTATTCTAAATACGATTAGAAGACATTGGAGTCTTCTTTTACACTGCCATTTACACAGTTCAGGTACTTTTAATCAGAGTTATGATTTTAAAAGACTTAGGATTCCATATGAGAGTAGATTGGAGGAGGCAAAATTGTGAAGAAGGGAGAACAGAGGAGAGGCTTTTGTAGTGGTTCAAGTGAAAGATGGTGGTGACTTGGTCGGGTGGTAAAATGTAGAGCCCAAGAGATGTAGACCATTTGAGACGTATCTTGAAGGTAAAATAGTTCTTAGTGGTTGATACGTTGTAGGGTGTGAGGGAGAGAGGGATGAAGAATAACTCCTAAGTCTCTGCCTTATGCCACTGGCGGGTCGGTGTGCCCTCTATTGAGATAGAGAAGACTGGGGGAGGAAAAGGTTTTGAGAGGAGGGAGTGGGAAATAAAGTGAGTTCAGTTTTAAACATGACAACTTTGAGATGCTAACAAGATATTCACATAGAACTTGTCACATAGCAGGTGAATATTCCAGTAAGGAATTCAGGGCTTGGAGATAGACATTTGAGAAACATAAGCAGATTGGTATTTAAAGGCCTGTAGCTGGATGAGATCACCTGGGGACAGGGTAGAGAAGGTAGAGAAGGATCAAGGATCAAGCCTTGTGAAGCCTCATAATTAATGGAGAGGTAAAGGAAGATAGGTTGGCAAAAGAGACTGCAGAGGAGCCACCAACGAGGAAGGAAGAAAACCTGGAAAATGGAGGCTTATAAAGGGCAAGAAAAGAATATATACAGAAGAAGAAGTACTCAGCTGTGAGAGATCTGGAAGAAAAAGCTCACAGAAGGGAGGGTTTTGCTATGTGGGGGAGAATAAGTTATATATTTTCTCCACCCATCAATAGGTTCGTGGCTAAGACCCCTATCATAAAAGACAGATTAACAAGAGGAAAGCATACACATTTATTTAAGATAAGTTTTACACAACATGGGATCCTTCAGAAATGAAGACTCAAAGAAACAGGGAAATTGTGTATTTTTAATGCTTCAGTTTGATGAAGAGTACACAGTCACATAGATGAATGATTGGACCCAAGGGGTATGATCTAATGGTACTAAACTGGAAGAACCTGGCAAGGCCTGTTTCCTCAGATTCTTCTGTGTCCCCGTGTCTTCTTTCATGAATAAGAATGTTAATGAAAGGTCTTAAGACCTACTTTGTGGGAGAAGGGAGAGAGCAGGTCAGAGAGTGACCTTCCTGCTCTGTGATTTTCTCAGTGCGCTTCAGCTTCAAGTATTCAGTATGCCCAGGCACCACAATTCGGGGGAGCATGTTCTGAGCCCTGTTCACTACATGAAGATGAGAAAGGACCTGGACAAGGTTGTTTTGGTAGAGTAGAGGGGACAGATAGCAGGTTGAGTTATGAGTGAGTGGGAGACGAGAAAGTGGAAACAGCACACTCAGAAAATATCTCAGGGACCTGGTCAAGGGAATTAGGGAGACAGAGTAGTCATTGGAAAGGAGTGTTTGGTTTTCTTAGATATAAAGATTCAGACACTATTAGTTTACTGATAGGAATCAACTATTGTATTACTAGGGGAAAAGCAGATGATGACTTAGAAGAATGAGGATTACCAAAGGCATGAAGTTCTTAAGAAGGAATAAAGTCAAGAGTAGTGTTCTCAAGTGTTTGTGTACATAAACACAGAAAACCCCTGGAGAGGTTGTTAAATGGCAGACTGTGAGGCTGTAGGTGTATGATGGGGCCTGAGAGTCTGCATTTCTTGCATTTTCCCAGGTGATGGTGATGCTGGTGCTGCCGGTCCACAGACCACTTTGAGTAGCGAGGGAAGTACATAAAGGGTTATGCCTTTAATTGAAGAACTGACATTTCTTCAGTTGCGAGAAGAGGGAAACCAGAGAAGATGGGTAGCTGCAGAGGTGGCAGGGACGGGGGCAGTTACCTGATAGTTTCTAGTTGCTAAGTAAACTCTGAGAGTGAGGGAGGGGGAAGTTGAATAAGACATTTGAGAAGATAAAGGCATAAAAACTATCTTAGAGAGTAGAAATGTAAGCCCTAAAGAAACATAACTAGGTTTGGGGGCAGAGTTGGGGACCCATTTGAGGTTTCCAACTATGACTTAACATGAAACCAGTCTACAGTATTTAACAGCTTGGGTGCCTACAAGAAGAGGATGGTTGGATCTCACTATTATTGAGATTTTGCCAATTGATTGTGAAACAGGGAGTGAGGGGTTAAAGAGGGGAAGGTCTTTTAAAAAATTATTATAACAATGACCATGGAATCTAAACTTAACTAGAATGGAAGTGCGCTTATTGTTCTTGCCAAATGTGTGTCAGTTGAGATAGGAACATTAATTTCTGTGTAGAGACATGTCAAGGTTATTCTGGAAAAACTACTGGCTCATTATACAAGACATGCTATTATCTTAAAAACAAAAGCACTATTTCTAATTGAGAAACGAGAGGTATCAAATAGCTTTGGTTTTTCTGTTATTCTTGTGTATTTGTTAAGAATATATTTAGGTATAAGAGCAGATTGCTCAACAAATATTAGCCTCAAAGGATCTAACATAACAAAAAATCTGGAAACATTGCTGTTGTTCTTTTAAATGCTTAGTAATGCCATGCTGGATCCAATCTCTTTGTGTACTTTTTGTCCTCCTAGTCATTACCTCTTGCTTACAAGATGGCTGCTGCTGCTCCAGACAGCCCTCCCATGTTCAAGTCAAAATGAAAGGAGGAGAGGATAATGCTAACTATGATTGTCTCTTTTTATCAGAGCTATAAAAGCTTTTCCAGAAATCCCTAGCAGATTTCCACTTCTATTTCATTGGCTGGTCATTATTATGCAAGGGAGGTGGGTAAAATGAATATTTAACTTTTCTGCTCTCTATGATAGAGGCTGACGGGGAGAAAAATTGTGAATGGGTGTGAATCAGCCCACCTACAATATCTGTTTCATTCAGGGCTGGCCGGAGAGTTTAAGTATCTGTTTTAGAGCAATCACTCCACCAATAATATCCTATTATATTAAATATACTGTGCTTAATAATAAGTAAAGAACTGCCTTCTCTTCCACTTGGCTCTTCTGCTCTCAGCTAGCAAGAAGGTCTGTATTTGAGAAGGAATATGGAATATACTGAGAACTTTTATTCTCTGGGCTTGCAATGGCTCTCTCATCTGACTCACCTTTCCGAGATAATTCCATGCTGGTTTAGGAGAAAAATAAAAAGTGAAGAACAACGATGTTGAATTCTAGGGAAGCACTCAATTCTGGATCATCTACTAGAACATGATTTGTTTAAGGACTATACATATTGGAAGGGGAAAGCTACTACCTTCAACCAAATCCTGTGTTCTCATTCCTAAGAGTAATTCACATGGTTTCTCGGCAGAAAATAGAGGAGTTCTATTATGTCTCAACCAGGTTATTTGAAATGTGTTCTATAATTCACAGGCAGAGAAATGCCTTTAATCCAATGCCATGATAATATAAGATTTTAAGGAATTTTGAGGATTTGTGAGGAAATCACCAGAAAAGTCAAATACATGGACACCAGTTGTATTAGCAGAGTCTCTGGGACAAAGCCTCTCACACATAGCACACCAGGCTCCATGCGACCTGGCCCCTGGCATCCTCTTCAGCTACATCTCTTGCTTCTGCTTCTTGAGCTCTGCCTACAGCCAGTGAACTAATACTAGCTCCCTAACTGAGCTGTGTCATTTCATATCTCCTTTACATATACTATTATACTCAGAGTGCTATATCATGCAGGGTCCCAACAGGGAACAGGTGGTGCACCCAGAAAGGTAATGGAAGGTAGTAAAGTAAAGGGATTCTCTGTAGAGATGTGGGCAGGATTAATGAAGCCAGTAAGGGAAGGTGCATACCCTGGGGCCAGCAACAGCAGGCAGATGCCAACCTTGGTCCCTTCTAGTAACTGTTTCCTTCCCTCGCTAGAACTTGGGAGGGAGTCCTTGTCAGATGGAAGAATAAAGCTACAATCAAACTGGATGGAGAGGGAGGTGGAGGAATAAATATCTCTCTTTCCTCTTGCTGGCACCTCCCCTCAGAAATGCAAACCTGAAAGGCAGGGAACAAGAGGGAATGCAGTCCATAGAAGTCAAACTCGCAGCATACTGAAAAGGGAGAAGCCTGGAGATTATGCTGGGCATTCTCCATTTACCCTTACAGATCCAAATGCCCTGCCTTCCGTCTGTTGTCCTAGCAAATTCATTGTCACCTATTATGCCCCGTGTAGCTCACCCACTATGCCACCTTCTGCAACTTCTCACCAGCCCCTTCTTTGCTTCTCCCTACACATGGCCGTACCTCTCTGTGACACTGACCACTTCACATCCCATCATTGCTTAATAGATTAGTGCCCTGCTAACCTGTAAGATTGTTGGGATCAGAGACTACACCATCTTTATTTTGATGTATGTATTTTTATATTCTCAACCCCTGGCCTACTGTCAGACATATAATAGATGTTCAATAAATGTTTGATAAATTAAGAAACATAGAAGCATATGAACTAAAGAGGCCCCCAAAGACATATCTACTGAAACATAACTCTGTCAGCACTCCTTTACAAATAACGAAGACTGCATTCATTGGGACTAAGATTGAAGTGTTACATATGGGCCAGGAAAGGTGGTTCATGCCTGTGATCCCAGCACATTGGGAGGCTGAGGCGGAGGTCAGGAGTTCGAGACTAGGCTGGCCAACACGGAGAAACCCCGTCTCTACTAAAAGTACAAAAATTAGTTGGCATGGTGGCAGGTGCCTGTAATCTCAGCTACTCAGGAGACTGAGGCAGGACAATTGCTTGAACCCAGGAGGTGGAGGTTGCAGTGAGCCAAGATCACGCCACTGCACTCCAGCCTGGGTGACAGAGCAAGAATCTGTCTCAAAAACAAAACAAACAAACAAAAAACCCCAAATGTTATATACGTAGCTTGTTAAGTCCCGGACTTCATACAGTGAGAGTGTCACATTTATAGTAATAGCTGGAATCTCAATGCTTCAAAGCCGCTGCCTGCCTAATTGATAATAAGTCATCTCCTTTCCCCAAAGACAGTGGAGAGTCCCCAAGTGTGCCTACAGGTGTATTCTGAATGATTCTAGCTTTCTCCTTACTCTTCCTCTAGGATTTAGGGGTTCAGCACAGAGTTAGTCTCCCTCCAGGAGTCCCAGGTTAGGGTATCATCTCCCAGTGGATGCAGTTTTGCAGAACTTTCACCTTTCTGCTGCCACTTAGCCACCCACTGGACACTGCCCTTGCTGCTACCCATATTGCCATCAGTTTTCCTCTAGACTGGTGTCTGCACCACCACAGGAAACTGATCAAGCTTGAGCCTGCTGACTATACTGCTGATCATACCTGGCCTGCCCTAGAAACCACTGGTCTCCATGCTGTCAACAGGTTCCTGTTGCACAGCTCCCAACTTCCTCTAATTCACCAATTGCCACTGCTGCTCTTCCCCATAATTTACTAGGGAAGTACTTTCTCGTTGACTGACCAGATTTTTCAGAAGGGCCTCCTGTAGCAGAACTGTAGGGCCTCTAAAGACAAAGTTCTCTATTCCTCATTCCTCTGTTTTGCAGAGCCCCCAGGCATTCTGGGGTTGGGGTTATATCTGGGTGTGTACGTGAGGGCCTTAATCCCCACTCAGAACTAAAGTGTTAGCCCTTCTTGCTTAGTTAGCCTCCCTGACAGGTTTCATCTTTCAAGATGATTTTTCTCCAGGGGTCCAGGTTCCATTTCTTATAGCTTGCTTCTCTTTGAAAATACTTAGTTCATCCAATGGGTCTGTAATGTCTGAAGCCACATTATACAGAGGATGCAAGTTATTTGACATAGGTCTCCAAGTTTCCATAAAATTCAAGTAAAATTAGTGGGGATCTGTTTGAAATATCTTTAGGTACTCTAAGTTAATTTAAAAATTCAGTAAATATCTACAACAGGGGGCTTTCTGCTTAGAAAACCAAAGAGACTTTTAGGAAGTTGTATTGTTTAACCTCACACTCTACACAGACAGTCTCATACCCAGCCCAGACAAGATACCCAATGGTATCTGGCAGGGACAGCACTTTTTTATTTGACACATAAAACATTAGTGATTTTATTTGTCAGTAGGCCACGGCCAGGCCTGCTACAAACCCAGTGATGCAGTAAGTAATAGAACTTAGAAGCAGAGTGGTGCTGCAAGAAATTCCTAATCATTTTTTAAAAAAATTAACTGATCATGATGGCATACACTAGTAGCTATACTCCTAGCTACACGGGAGGCTAATACAGGAGGATTGCTTAAGCCCAGGAGTTTGAGGCTGCAGTGAGATATGACTGTGCCATAATAGATGGCACTTGTATGGGTATTTGACCCAGTCCCGGGCATTCCTGAATAATAAATCTGTAAACCCATGGGTCTATGTCTTCCAGCACAGCAGAGTCCTCACTCCAGTGGAACACTGAATTTTACTGAAGGAACTGGAGAATGACAGCTATTTGCTTTACTCTTTAATCTTGTTTTTTTTTTTTTTCTTTTTAAAATTTTTATATCAGAAACAGGGTCTTGCTCTGTCATCCAGGCTGGAGTGCAGTGAGCTATGAGTATGTCACTTGAACTCTAGGGCTCAAGTGATCCTTCTGCCTCAGTGTCCCAAGTAGCTGGGACTACAGCCACATGCCATCATGGTGGCTAATTTTTAGAAATATTTGCAGAGATGGGGTCTTGCTATGTTGTCCAGGTTGGTCTCGAACTCCTGGCCTCAAGCGATCCTCCCACATTGGCCACTCTAAACACTAGGATTACAGGCATGAGCCACCACACCCGGCTAATCTTATATATGTTATGTGCACTGCTTGTTTGCTGGTTTGGTAGGCAAGAGAAATGAAAATCAACATAAACTGAGGCAGATTCATCATTCTTGCCTTGATTTATTCATGTATAAACTGGAAAAGATAATCATGTCTTTCCTAGAGTGTCATTTAGATGACTGAATGATTTAACATATATAAGGAGCTTAGAACAGTGTTTGGAAGTTAATACTATCTACATATTTGCTATTCTTTTTACCATTATTACTGTTAACTGCTACTACTATTATACTTATTTGTAACTTTCAACAACAAGATAGTGCCTTAGACCTAAAAGAGGGATTCAATAAACATCTGTTGAAATGTTTTACGAAGGAAGGAAGATGAGGGCAGTTAGCTGGTAGGTGATAAGACTTGTGATCTCTATTAAAAAATGATGCTAATTTTTAGCCCAATAAACCAGAGTCAATGAGGAAACTGTAGGTGAATACATTAGAGAGAAACAGAGACTATCTTCTTGTTCCCTAATTTAGATGACAGCCATTTGTATTCAGATAAATTAAGTCCTGGTGCTGTCACTTGATGGATCACCAAAAATCCTCTCGAGTGGTGACTTTCGTGCCTCCAATCCTGCAATTACTTTAAGACTCATATGGGCTACTCCTGTGGGGAGGGGAAGTACTACTAGTGAGACCCCTAACTCAGCCACTGTCACTCTACTTTCAGCTGCTTTATATATAGTGGTTTCACTGCTTTAAAAATGTTCTCCAAAATCACTGTACTAGATGAATCAAGAAAAGAAAACATGCACCCACCTTTAAGGATTTCTAGTTCAGCCAACCCAGACCTGTCACATCATGCTATTTTCTGCTAGGTCTGAGTGGAGTGATGTGTGAATTGTCCCCCGAGTTAAAAGCCAAGAAAACAACATGCTTTTCTAAAGACCTTTCTTTCTGCCTTCTCCCTACTTTTTATTTCTTGCCATCCTTTTGTGCACCAGTTATGCTATATATTTTCTTTTTATGCTTTTATGGCTGCTGGGGTTACTTTTGGAGGGATACCATAAGACAGCGAAGAAATTAATGCATCAGGGGACTTCAAGCAGAAAAATCCATCTGACCTGGTGACAGTTGGTAAGCATTAGAGAAAATCTCATTTACTTGAGAACCATAACTTTGGCAATTTCATTTCGGCTTACTTCACTGCCCTTCCCAAAGCTCTGGTACAATCAAAGAGGAGGAAAAAGCAACTTTGCTGAACTCGGTCACAGAGAGAACTTTGAAGCCCACTGCAAGACTGTCCAGGAGAAAGGAACTGTAAGAAAAATATCTCATGGTTGTTGGTCTAAATCTGACTTCCTGATGCTCTGTTCCATTTTAATGAAAATTTTAAGCCGTGTCCCAGATTTTCCTTTTTAGCTGATGGATGGGGAGTATTGCTCCATAAGAAGGCACAAATTCTTTCTGCCTTTTTCTGCTTTCAGTTGCTTTATTGGGTGCTTTATCTCAACCACTTACAATTGTTTTATGATGAAGGCTATCTTCCAGTTCATCTTGAAATGGAATGTGCTATTATAATGGGTTGGGCCGAGGAAGAATGTCTTTCTCAAGAGAGGAAAAGTGGAATTTGTCAGTGATACAAACCAGACAGGAAGGGAAGGAAGGAAACTCCAGTTATTCACAAAAGGGTACCAGGATGATGAAAAGTGAGCCCGACAGATTCCATCAGTGACTGGGATCATCAGCCCACAATTCAGTGATCTTGTCAACTAATCACAGGGCAGATACAACTTGGGGCCTGCTCTGGGCTGTGCACTGTTCTGTGCTTTGAAGATAGTGACAGGCAGTAAGGGTTTCATCAGGCAGAGTCATGAAGCCTCTCTCTGGGGAAGACCTTTGACCTGGCTCCTGTTTTTGTATCCTTAGTTTTCCACCTACTCCAAATTTGACTCTTCTGAACATGACTGAGGAATGGTTCCATCCTTCTTAATCTAATTAGTCCAATCAAAGATGCAAATTGGAAACTAAAATAATTCCCTAAGAGAAAGTTCATTTTATCCTCACTCTCCTATGATGTCCCTATCTCTCTGGGGTGTTGCATTTTTCTGACTAGCTTACTAAGAGTGACTTTAAAAAAATGGATTTTATAACCAAAATGTCTAATATTTTGTAGTGCCTCTGAGGTAACATCTAATTCAGAAGGAAAGAAACTAAGAAATAATCCAATTTTGTTTTATTTTTGATGTGTGATTTAAACCTGAGTCAACCAATTATTGATCATTTAATTAGGTATTTATGCCTATGTTAGTCATTATAGCATGCCAAAGAGTTTCAATACTCTTTGTTCACAAGAAGTTTAAAATTTAGTTGGGGAAACAAAATAATCTCAAATAGCAATTAGTGAGAAGACAATGTGATAATTAACTATATTTTATATTGACAAAACAAAGTGCTAAAGAATCAAGTCCAGAGAACAAAGTGGGGTAGAATGAGGTGTTAATTGCATAGTATAGATTAGAAATGAAGAAGCAGTTGCAGAGAGATGATTAGGGCACAGCTTTGTTAGGTAACTATGGAGGAGGCAGCTCTTAGGCAGCATTTTAAAAATCTTGTTCTTGATTGTATTGCATTGTTTTGGGACCACTTCATGATTGTTTATATCAGATCCTATTAGTTACTCTAGTGTCAGGGAAGCAAAAGAATATACCAAAACAGCTATGATGTGTTAGGCTGAATTTGAGGGCGATGGGGAAGGGTTACCATGGGGAAAGGGGTGCTAATTTAAGCTTTTACCTGGTAGCTTTTATCCCACTGACTAAACTCATTCTTCTCTCCTAAAAATGTTTTCTAACTTTTCCTAAAATGTCTAACAATGTTCATGGAGACTAATGACGGAGCTTTTAAAGACAGTAGATTCCATTACATGATTTCGTTTACCATCAATCCTGTTACTATTTTATGTGGCATAGTGGTTGGGTCCTCATGTCACGCACTCTAAACCCTGAGGTGTGTTAGCATTTTCTTGTAATGAAGATCCTGCTTCAGCTGCGTTGCACTCTTTTTATTGGGGAAGCTGAAGGAGATGACAAGATGAGTGATATTGTGTGAGGAGACCTCTTGTGCTCTTCTGCAGAGGTCACGTTGGTTAATGCCTAATGCTACCTACAAAACACCAAGGGCTTATCTCCTATACTTGTCCTTTCTTACACTATCTCATCTTATTCCTGTGGGTATCTATTCCAGCAGAGGCTTCCTGGTAAGCTTGGGTTTATTACAAAGGATCCAATGGGTTTTCTGTAAAAGTCATAATTAATCTTACATTTCCAATTTGTGAACTGGTTGGAAACAACGTTGCTTACTTGCTTTTATTTATCTGAAACTGTTGAAACACATGCAGCTGATTTGATGAGCTGCCAGGGACCACCAGTGTTCTTTGGACCACACTATAAAAAACACTGCTTTAGGACCATTGAGAGAACGGGCTACATTGTCTGAAAAGAGAACAAGATGGGGACTTGGTGCTGTTTAGGTGGAAGAGGAAAGGGGCCTAAATAGGAAAAACAAACTGTTTTTATCTACTGTCACAACACTTCTGATACCAAATGTGGGGACAGGGCATTCCCACACCAACCAGTACTCCAACTCTCCAGGCGCCAATTGTGCTCTACAATTTAATTATGACACTAAACTACCTGGAGTTAGTGCAGATCCCACAGGTTAAGTGGTCACTTTCACAAGACTGTCCTCCAGCTTGGATGCAAATTACAAGTAGTGAGTCCCAGGTTACCCACGCTTCTGTCCAACTTGGCTACAAACCGAGGGTTTTCATGATTGCCTCCTCAGGTTTGATCATTTGCTATAATGGCTTCGAATTCAGGGAAACATTTACTTGTATTTACTGATTTATTATAAAGAATATAACCAAGGATACAAGTGAACAGCCAGATGAAGAGATACAGAGAGTGAGATCTGGAAGGGTCCCAAGCCCGGGGGCTTCTGTCCTGTGAAATTGGGATGCATCACCCTTCCTGCACATGGGCACGTTCATCAACCTGGAAGCTCTCTGAATGCCACACTTTAGGGAATTTTAGAGAGGCATAACTGACCATTACCTCAATCTCTAGCCCCTTTTCCCTTCCTGAAGAATGGGGAGTAGGACTGAAAGTTCCAAGCTCTAACCATGGCTATGGGGGGGTACCAGTTCCCATCCTGAAGCTAGCCAGAAGCCTATCCAAAGTTGCCTCATTAGAACACAAGACACTTTTATCCTCCCCAGGAATTCTAAGGGATTTAGGCCACTCTGTGTCAGGAACCAGGATCAAAGACCACATTATACAAAAGATGTTTCTAAAACTTCTAGCACTTAGGAAATTACAAGGGTTTTAGGAGCTCTATGGCAGGAACCAGGGGCAGAGACCAAATATATTAGATTTTATTATGTTACAGGATCTGACCCTGGAGTATGGTAGTTTTCTTGCAACTGGGCAAAGCGATGAGGTCACTGCATTACAATATTCTAGAGATGGTAGAATCTCAGATAGAAATGACTCTGTGAAACTGGCAGCCAAGCAGCATAGACTTGGAGGTCCCAGCAAAGATTTCCTTAGCTGAGCTTAGTGGGAGTGTGGAAAAGTGTTGGAGGGACTGTATGCAATGCTAGTTGTCGGTATACCCTTAAAGGCCTGAGAAATAAGAGAAAATAGCTCCACCTTAACTCGGTTATCTTCCATTTTTCATGGCAATGTAAGATTGAGGTTCTTGTAAGATTAAAAGTGTCAACTACTCCCTGATAGTCAATCTTCCCATCAACCTTGGTAAAGGGGTGTAGGAAGCAGATTTCTTTTATTTACAAAAATTAAGACATGCAAATGTCATTGCATTCCAGAAGCTATGGGACAATTCAGATCTGTTAAGTCTTCGGGGCTCCTGGAGGCTGTGGCGGCAGTGCAGGCCCAGAGCTAGGGAGGGACAGGCCCTGTGGAGGCCCCTTGGCCGTCAGTCCATCTCAGGCCCATTGGCTGCCCCTCCCCTCCCTGCTCGCAGTCCCCAGCCGCTGCAGCCCACTGGGAGTCCTGCTAAGAGAAGCTGAGAAAGGGGGTCCTGGGGAAGTGTTCCCAGTGCTCCTGAGGAAAGCCGCGACAAGATGGCTGCCCCCAGTGGGAAATGGAGTCTCTCTGCTCTCAGGAGGCCAGACCACTGTCTTTCTAATCCAATCATCTGGCTCTCAGCCCTCACCATCATGGCCGCTCTCACCAGGCCTACTGCCCACACAGAATGTGGTGTTCCAGGGAGCTGGATCCTGGCAGTCCCAGTGGCGTTTTTGGAAAGAGCAGGGCGGAGGTCACGGAGCACTTTCTTAATGCATCTGTGAAGGGCCAGGATTCCGCAGCAGGTGCTCATCCCAGCAGCTTCAGGCTTTCGGTTGTTGCCTTTACATCTGTGACAAATGACGTGGCCAGACACAGGGTAATGTCTGAAGAAACCTCTGTAGAGGAGCAGGATGCATGGGGCATGCTGCAGCTCACACAGCAGCTGCCAAGCACATGGGAGCCTGCACCCACCCAGTTTGGCCAAAGAAGCCTCCATACTCTCCGTGAAAAAGATTTCCAGAAGCTGTTGTGTCAAAGTCCCGAAATACACAAACTCACAGAAAAAACAAACAAACAAAAAACACCAACACTAAAGTCTGATTTGAAAACTAGGGTCAAATTCTGCAGAAACATTCACTTGGCAAGCAAACATCCTAATAGCCACATCTGTAGGTCCTATCCATCATGCCAGGGAAAATGCCCCATTCACAAGTCCTCAGCTTCTGCTTCTAATTTCAGGGTTTGCTCTATAGTTAAAGGTAGAAGGTATGTTACCCACTTATTCTTATTCACAGATCTGAATATGGAGGTCAAGAGGGGAAAGTGACATGTCATAGGTCAGAGTAGAGTCAACAAGAAAATAAGACAAACAATAACTGAGCCCCTAGTGTATACTGGGCATTGGTGAGCTGCTGGAGAAAACATAGTTCCTTCCTGAAGGAGCTCCATCCCCTTTGCAGGCAGGACCAGGCTTCCCTGCAGCAGAAGGAAGCTTGAAAATAGGGTAATGAGGTTGAGCAGGGAGGGGCCACCACACTGCCCTGAGAGGATCTTGTATGAACACAGAGCTGTGGCATGGCCCCGCTTTGACCCTCTGGCTGTGTTGTGGGGTCAGGTAGGGGCTGGAGTGGCCTCCTGCTTAAGATGGAATAACAAGGAGCAGGTTTACCCTCCCACCTGAAACAACTAAAATCTTGAACAAAGTATGTGAAGCAAACATGTTCAGGACATTGGACATTAGGCAATGAAGGCCAGTGATATCTGAGAGACAGGAAACAAATGAGGTGAGCCCTATAAGTGCCCCCAACTTATTGCCTAGAAACAGTTTCCCAGTGTGGTCCAGGGAGGGTAATTTCCAAGGATTTGAAAAATACGTGACAAACCTATACATTATCTATGGATCAAAACAGAATTTGAAATGGGAACTAAAAAGCATTTTGAACTGAAAGAGAATGAAAATATAAGATATCAGTATTTGTGGGATTCCATTAAAGCAGTGCATAGGAGGAAGTTTACAGCACTAATCCCCTATATTAGAAGAAAGGTCTCAAATAAATTACTTCAGTTTCCACCCAAGAAACTAGACAAACAGGAGAGAATTAAACCCAAAATGAGCATAAAAAAAGGGTTGGGCTTTATTATAACAACAACTAACGGTGTGACCTGGGCAAGTATTGTTCTCTCTGGTTCTGCCTGATTTCATCACTTGAAAAATGAGGATTATAAACAGCATTAGTGTTTTCCAAGTTATGGGCCTGCTGCACAAGAATCATAAGGGAGTTTGTCAGAAATGCTAATTTCTAAGCCCTGCCCCAGATCTAGGGAATCAAAATTTCTGAGTAGGGCCTGAGAACCTTTCTCTCTCCCCTTCTCTCTCTCTCTCTCTCTCTCTCTCTCTCTCTCTCTCTCTCTCTCTCTCTCTCTCTCTCTCTCACACACACACACACACACACATTATATATATGTTACATATATGGATATATATCTGATATATATAAAATATATGTTGGAGACAGGGTCTCACTCTGAGGCCCAGGCTGGAGTGCAGTGGCACAAACATGGCTCACCACAGCCTCAACCTCCTGGGCTCAAACAATCCTCCTGCCTCGGTCTCCCCAAGTAGCTGGGACCACAGGTACTGGCAACTTCCCTTGGTTAATTTTTTTTTTGGGGGGGTAGAGATGGGATCTCTCCATGTTATCCAAGCTAGTCTCAAATATCTGGGCTCAAGTAATCTTCCCACCTTGGCCTCACAAAGTGCTGAATTTATAGGCATTAAGCCACTAAGCCCAGCCTGAGAAGCTATGTATTTAAATACAGTAGTAATGGAATGTTCTAAGAGAGAAAGTGTCCTCCTTCTTGGTGGCATTCTGTTCAGTGACATGACTTCTGAGGAGATGCAAGGTAGGAAGTCTCAGCTCTGAACAGGAGGGGTCTCAGCTTTAGTATAACCTCTGCCTACCTGTAACTCAAGCAGCTCAGTCATCATGGAAGACCATAAGACCCTAGACATGAGGATAGTAACAATGACCAGGACAGACTAACCATAGGGATCATTCATTCATCTTATAATGTTAGGTAAGCCTCATAGATGTATCGTTCCTTCCGAGGTAGGGGAAGGAGTCTGATTATTACATAGGCTGGTTCCCAGCTCTTCCAACAATGTAGGAACTGATGATGTGATTTAATATTTCATTTCTGCCTATTTATGTTCCATAATTTATTTCTTTAATGTACAAATGCCTTTATTATGTCTTTGAACCACATCAACAAATTTATTTTGGCCTATTTTCAGGCTATTCTCTAAAATAAATTTTATCTGGGTGAATTACTCTTTCTGAATTATACTACCAAGTCTTGTTCCTTGGCTGTCCTTTGAGAAATTAGACTTCTTCATGTGTTTTGGAACTTTGGTTTGCAGGCTCGTTTTGAGCATCCCTTTCAAACTTTTCCCTCCCTAAGAATTTGGTGGTTTTCTTTACCTAGTCCAGCCCTTTTACTCCTAAACCAGAATCAGGTTTACAATCCAGCTTGGGATGTACTGCCCCTAGGGGACATTGTGGAGTATAGCAGATCCATTACCGAGTGCGTGGTGCTGGCTCAGTTCCTGGGAGTCACACTTCGTCTTCGCCCTTTGTCTCTTCAGGCTTGCAGCTTCATCTGAAGCCATAGTCATAATAGAGCAGCGAGCCTTGTTCGCCTCTGGCATCACATAGGAAGCCTGGCTCTGCTCCAGGTCTCACTCGCATTCAAAACTCCTTTTCCCATAGGGACCAAACTCTCAGTCACTAGTGTCTACTTCCAGAGCCCAGACAACCCACGATTTATGGGATTTTTTTTGTTTCTGGTCCACAGAGATGTTTATCTTGAACTAGAGCCTAGTTAGATTTTCCTGCTTTTTTTTTTTTCTTTTTAAAAAATATTTCATCTGTCATTGCTATGTGTTCACAGAAGAAAGGTGAATTCACTGGCTTTTGATCATTATAAAAATCTGAATTAATTCATTTGAAAATGGTAAATAAATGACATTTCTTTCAAGTACAAGTCTCTGGAGTGAGATCCACATCCTCTACAATAACATAAGAAATCCTTGTGGAAGACACCTCTGATTAACTCCTATTTATTCCTCCACTTGACAGAGCATGAGCATTAATATCTTCTATTAATACTGTGGTATGTTGTACAAGTTGGTACTTGTTGATTTGCTAGAAATGTTATGTGTGTGCATGCACCATTCTCCAAATAATCTGCCAACTGCTTAAAAGCAGGGACCATGACTTGTCATTAAAGTATTCCCTAAATGACATATTTTCTGGTAGCCACACACAGTAAGCTTCAATATAAATATCAATTATCTGATTGATTTACTCCAGGTATCCCAAACTTTCTTAATTACTTAATCAAGTATACCATAATGATTAATAAAAATATATCCAAAGGTACAGTTGAAATAAAAAAATGGACAACTATATACAACATACAAATGTGTACACATATTTGACACTTTCATGGGGGGATTTCCTTGCTATGTGCTTTGAGAGTTAGTGCCTATTGACCTTCAACTTGGAAAACATAATACAGTTATCTACAATCCATTTTGCATTTATATGGAGAGAGAAAATTTCCCCATGAAAGGGGCCTCCAGCCTTGCCTATCAGGAAGTCAGCTACCTGTGACCAGATAGCCTGAGTACATTTTTTCTGGGAGCAGGTGTTAACCCACCCCCACGAGTTAAGAGCCTGCAGGGCCCCTACCTTTGGGAGATAAAGAGGCAGTCTGTGTGGGGTCCCTTCTCCTCCACAGAGCCATTTGTTCCTGGGGTTACACCCCCTGCAGGAATCTTTCAATGCTCTTTAAATCGTGGGCATGCACAATGCACCTGACCTTGTTCAAAGACAGGGGCTGCACTGCCCCAGGCAAAGACTGAAGAAATCCAACAAAATACATCTTACCAGGCTTTCTCTACTCTGTTGCATGGAAAGGCTCCTGTGTCTGCTGACCAAAATACTTACTAGTTTTCCCTTTTTTCTTTTCACTCCAATAACTTAATTAATGCATACCATCAGTTGTTCATAATTCAGCAATAAGAATCTTTCCTTTGATAAGATGCAGCCAGTGGGAAAAACACAAAACTTTGTATCCTCTGTATTTTAGATCATTTATTTACTTCTAAGAAGAATGTTTTTTTGGCGTGTGTGCCCACCATGGAATCAGGAATGGACTTTGTGCAAAGCATGTTTTATCCTGTAGAAAGAATAAAACACTTTGGAGGGTGGCATTTACTCAAAGGGAACAGATGCCTGCAGGGTGTTCTCATGGTGGGGGTGGCTGGTGACAAGGAGTGACATCTGCAGAAGAAATACAGGCAAGCACTTTAGCCCCCAAGTACTTCCCAGTAGAGAGTGGCTTACTCACAACACGATAGTCGAAATCTGGCTCATGCTTGATAAGCAATTCACTCAGAACTTTACCCACCCAATGGTACCTGCATTTTAACTATAGGAAAAAGGACTTGAAATTTGTGGGAGGCTACCACTTCCACCACATACTCATGCACACACGTGCAGTTACTTGCTGAGAGTAGCAAAGACGATACAGGAATTCACTGTAAGAGGTGTGTCCATGTATCTGTATGAGATTATGAGGGATACTTAACAAAAATGGAATTTGTGGCCAGGTGTGGTGGCTCATGCCTGTAATCCCAGTGCTTTGGGAGGCCAAGGCGGACGGATCACGAGGTCAGGAGATCGAGACCATCCTGGCTAACATGGTGAAACCCCATCTCTACTAAAAATACAAAAAAATTAGCTGGGCATAGTGGCAGGTGCCTGTAGTCCCAGCTACTCGGGAGGCTGAGGCAGGAGAATGGCGTGAACACAGGAGGTGCAGCTTGCAGTGACCTGAGATGGCGCCACTGTACTCCAGCCTGGGTGACAGAGCAAGACTCCATCTCAAAAAACAAACAAACAAACAAAAACAAAAACACAAAACAAAAAAACCCTGGAATTTGCTAAGTGATTGAAAGGTTATCCTTATACTCCAGGTTTCTTTTCAAGTTTCAGCTTAGGCTTACAAAGACAAACTAGATAGTTCCTGAATTCCTAAAACCCTGTGAAATGGACTGGTTGGAATGGGAAGTTTATAACATGATACTTTTAGATTGGAAGGCCCAGTAAGGTGAGGATCTTGAAGTACTCACTCCATGAGAAGCTGTTATTCTCAAAATGAAAACAGTTTAAATAGGTGCACAGGAGCAAGTATTTATGGAGCAAAGAGGTAGGCTAATTTTTGCTTGGTCTCAATCATATTTAACATAGGGAGAGAAAAGTATGCCTGATCCCAGAAATGGCTAGCACAATACAGGGGAATTCTATTGGTTTCAATTCTTGGGATTGGAGGGACCTCAGGAAGATGGCATAATAGCATTCTCCAGGTCCATCTCCCTGCAGAAACATCAATTTGAACAAGTATCTATGCATGAAAATGCCCTCACAAGAGCTAAGGAAACCAGGCGAGAAAATACAGTACCTGGGCATAGTGATTACTGGGACTCATGAGGAAAAAATCATTTTAAAGTTTATTCCTGATTTTTTCTTTCTTTGTCCAACTTAGATAACATGGTCAGTCACTTGAATGATGATCTTACTATCATAAACACTTCCTTAACTACTGTCCTGTTGTACTAGCCCCCAGAGTGCTAAACATGCAGTTTCTAAACCGCAGTTACTTTTGCACCAACCTAATACAACTTGTAATGAAGATTGTTTTTCATATCTGATTCCAACTATCTGTTGGTGGTGGCTTTGATCACCAGTGTACAGAGAAACAAGCTGGACTCAGAAGAAACAAGTGCATGAGTGGCTCACCCTGTCTATTATGGATAGAAGTGGAGAGTAGTGAGAGGTTCAACTTTATACTTAAGTCTCAAATGTCTATCTCTTTTGTCACTATTGAACTTTGGACCTGCATATTCAACTGCCCACTGGGTAATCTTATCTGGATACCCCAACTACCTCAATTTGCACATGCCTAAAATTAAAATAAAAGTGGGTTAACTGATCCATCAAATTGGCCTCATGATCCCTATGAGCACTGTGTCCTAGGCAGCCATTACGACATTTCAGATTAGTACTCAATTCAGAATAAACCTTCTTTGCCATCTGACTAAGGAAATTTGCTCTGATGGCAGAATTATAGGCATCCGCAATGGGGGTAAAGGAAAAAGTTGATGGGATGGTGGAAACACAGTGTCTTAAAATCTTACCCATTTCACCTTTCCTGGCTCTGAGTACAGAAATAAGATCACAGGGAAAAATTCAAACTATACTCGATCTCAAGTGCAATGATAGAAACTGGAAAAAATAAAGGTAATAAAACTTTTAGACTTTCTTTACAATATCCTATTTAGCTTATATATATTTGCCCATCTCCCTTAACTTCCTCACCTTAACCCCCAATATTTTTATTATCAGATGGTCATTAGGACAAAAGCTTATTTAGCTGAAGAATTACAGTGTCAATCCCATGTAGGATGGTCTATGTGTTTACGCAAAAGTGCTCTGTGACAGAAACAAGGTATAAAACTGATTGATGTCTTAAAGCAACTAAGGGGTCTTTACTGGTAGCCAGGATTACTGTTTCCTAGTAGAAGAACTGGTAGAGAAAATTGAGTTCTTATAATAAATTCCATAACAGCAGCTTAGCTGTAAATGATTTTTTAAAAGTCACTTGACTGTGCAAACTGGTTAGAGCGGAAATATTTTAATGATATTTCAAGAGCTTAATGTCAACCATCAGTGTCTAATAAATGAAAATTACTTTTAGTGATACATCTGGAAATATGATGGTTTTTTGAGCCAAAGTCTCTCAAGCTTTGCATAGAATCTGAATTTTTATTTTTACTCTGTGCCTGTTATATAAACTTCTTATATTTGTTAGAGAAAAAGAAGATAAATTAGACACTACTTGGGATATTGAAAAATGAATAAAATGTTAAGACATGTTAAATTTATTGTTGGCTCATTGAGAGAAAGAACGAAAGTCAATAATTTATTTAAGAAAAACAATTTTACTTAAAGAAAGGGCAATATTTTAATAAGCAGAAATAGGAGAGGGAGTATATTTTCAAATGAAAGCAGCATCACTGGAATGAAAAACGTAATGTGCCAAAGTCGCTACTTTAAAGGGGAGCATGCTCATCTGAATGCAAAATTTTGTTATATTCCTATAAAACCCTAACTTTATTTTCATTCTTATCTGTTTAATCATTTAACTAATATTTATCGAATACCCACTCTGTGTAATGGTGTTGTGGGAGGAAATTGTGATATTTGTGAATAAGATAGTCACAGTTTCTCTTTTCACAAAGCCTGCATTTAGCGGAATTTTCATTAATTGCTTCACACACTCATTATATTAGGTAAGATAAGGTATGGCTGTGTCTGGCATGAAATCTGAAATGACAATAATTTAAACAATTGCCTAATGGAAATATAAATCTTTGGAACTCAAAGAGTGGCTCCATCATTATGAAAAACCTTGAGTCCTTTTATCTTGCTGCTCTGCCATTCTTAATCAGTGTATGTATTTAGTCTTTGGAGTCTATTTCCTTTCACCTAGCGTAATGCAGCTGAGATATGTAATGTTATTTATATCAATAGTCCATTCTTTTTATGATTGGGTAGTATTTCATTCTATGCATGTACTGCAGTTTGCTGATGTATTCTCCAGCTGAGAGAATTTTGGTTTCAAAATTTTGGTGATAAAATTGCTATAAGTATTTGTTTACAGTTTTTTTTTGTGTAAACATAGGCCTTTTATTCCACTTGGGTAAATACAGAGATACCTTGGAGATACTGTGGGTTTGGTTCTAGACCACCTCAATAAATCAAATATCACAACAAAGCAAGTCACACACATTTTTTTGTTTCCCAGTACATACAAAAGTTATGTTTACACTATATGGTAGTCTATTAAGTGTGCAATAGCATTATGTCTAAAAAAGGACATACTTTAATTTAAAAATACTTTATTGCTAAAAATTGCTAACAATCATCTGAACCTTCAGCAAGACATAATCTTTTTGCTGGTGGAGGGTCTTGTGTCAATGTTGATGGCTACCGACTGATCAGGGTGGTTGTTGCTGAAGGTTGGGGTGGCTGTGGCAATTTCTTAAGACAACAATAAAGTTTGTCAAATGGATTGAGTCTTCCCTTCACAAAAGATTTCTTGGTAGCACATGATGATATTTGATAGCATTTTACTCACAGTCAGTCCTCTAAAACTCTACTGCTGCTTTATCTACTACGTTTCTGAACTATTCTAACTCTTTGTTGTCAGTTCAACAATGTTCATAGAATCTTCACCAGGAGTGGATTCCATCTCACAAAACCACTTTCTTTGCTCATGCATAAGAAGTAGCTCCTTATATGTAAAAGTTTTATCATGACATTGCAGCAATTCAGTCACATCTTCAGGCTGCACTTCTAATTCTCTTGCTATTTTCACCACATCAGCAGTTACTTCCTCCACTGAAGTCCTGAACCCCTCAAAGTCGTACATGAGGGTTGGAATAACTTCCAAACTGCTGTTAATGCTGCTATTTTGACCTCCTCCCATGAGTCACAAATATTCTTCATGGCATCTAGAATGGTGAACCCTTTCAGAAGACTTTCAATTGACTTTGCCCAGATCCATCAGAGGAACACTATCAAAGGCAGCTATAGCCTTACAAAATGTATTACTTGAATAATAAGACTTGAAAGTCAAAATGATTTGTTGGGAGAACAGCTGAGTGTTGGGAGAGAAGCTGAGGCAGGGCTTGCATGTCTGCTAGACTTGCTGGCTCCTTGCTTCTAGCACTCCCATTACTCAAGCAGCCATATGTTTTTTCATTCACTTGATACACTGTTTCCTTTCAACCCCCACATCCTCACCACCTGTTTGTTTGTTTGAGCACCAATAAATAGCATGGGCTCCCAGAGCTCGGGGCCTTTGCAGCCTCCACACTCACGATGGCCCCCTGGTCCCACTTTCTCTCCCAAACTGTCTTTTTCTCATTCCTTTGACTCCACTGGACTTCTTCACCCCCATGACCTGGTGTTGGGTCTGATCACCCCAACTTTCCTGGCTGCCGAACATGGGGTGACAAAGATCCCAGTGAAAGAATGCCAGAGCATGTGAAAGTGAAGGATACATCATCAAAGGATACCTGAGGACGTCTGAAAAAAGCTCGGTGGGAAAGCTGAGCACTCAGAAGAGCCAGGGTAACAATGGGACAAAGTGAAAGCAGACATTCTGCTTACTTAAGTTTTTTAAAAGCGTTTGTTATGAAGTTGGGGAGTAAAAGTTAGTACTCAGAGTTTGTTATCACTTTTTAGTACAGTAAAGCAGTTTTGCCCATGATTCCTGGAACAGAGGACTATGGAGTTGGATGAATGGGAGAGAATTGGAAGAGACTTTTTAAAAAAGGTGTATAAAGACCAAGCAATGACAGGTACCACGGAGGGTGCTGCTGAGGCAATGATGGCAGAGGGACCCAAGGAAACCAGAGGCTGCCCTCCGGGGCACGACGAGGGCATAGGGGACCACGAACTCTTCCCTTCCCTGAGTGGTTCTCCTGCTGCTGCCATCCCATGCCCCTGCAGCGGCCCCTGGGGCCACCACTGCTAACAGGTCAGAGCCACCTGGCAGGCTCAGGAGGAGCCAGGAGGCGACCTCTGGCTCCCGTGCAGGGCTGCAGGAGCAGGCAGGCTGTGAAGTGTCCGAAGCCGTTGTGCCGCAGGAGAGCCAGAGCAGCTGAGCACCTGTGGGTGCTCCTGGCAAGAGGACGAGTGGCTGCAGCAGTCCTGTTGTGGCTACCTCACCTGGCGCAGTGGCCCGGCCACCTTCCCCACCTGCTGCAGCCCCCAACCATCCCCACAGAGCTTCCCTTCATGTGGCGCTGCTGTCCCCCAGGCCATGGTGCCGCCATCCCCGTGGCTGGGCTATTGCAACCCCTTCTACTTCCTGAGCCCTGGGCTGTGGGGCCTGACCCCGGGGCAGCTGCTGGCATCAACACCCCTGCTCCAGTCGTGGGCCTGAGACCCCGGGATCCTCAGGTGCAGGCATCAGTCTGGGCCACTCCAGTGAGGAAGGTAGGATCTGCAGCCCCTTCATGAAGCCCAAGTGAGACTGGGCAACAGGCAGGCAAAGAATATGTTACTCCATCATTGGGCCACAGATTTATGGCAAGGATGGTGAGTTTCTTTATTCTCTTCTTTGTAAAAGCAACCATTGTCTTCAGCATTACGCACCACAGTGGGATAAAGGATAGCTCTAAGTTTGCTATGCACCATATAATGGAAGAAATAGATGAAGACACATCAATGGAAGACTTGCAGAAAATGATGGTTGTGGCTCTTATATACAGATTATTAGTTTGTTTTTATGAGACAATTTGCATTTGGGGAGCAGGTGGAGCTACCCCAGGGAAGTTCCTGGTGGGGCTTCGAGTTGTGACATGTGATACATTAGTGCTTATTGCACTAAGTCGGGTTTTAGTGATTCCTTTCTCAAATGTTAGCATTGCAATGTCCACTATATGAGGTTTGATCAAGATTTTTTTGATTGCTTCTTTTTTTCCCTGCTTTCATCACACTGCTGTTTTTTCAACTTAATCAGTCTATGACAATGTAGCAGGAACCATTGTGGTAAAAAGAAACGGGGTCAGATGTTACCCCCCAAAGATCTGATTTCCATACACTATGATGACAAGACTAAATTATGTATCAAGGCCGTCAGTATCCCTGGATTACACTAATTGAGGATTTAGAAATTAAAGCAGTCACTCCAGTGTGATGCAGCTGACTATTCCAAAAGTATTGATTTTACTTGAATGCCAAAGAACTTTTCCAGAAGAAAAACCTATTAAATTCAAGTATTAAAATTTTTAGATCAGAAAGGCAAATGATTTTATAAACAATGGACAATACATACTTTCTTAAGATCTAACAATGACTCCCTGCTCTATGAGCTGCAGAATTGATGTTGTGTTATCAGGCAAGGAAACACATGAATCTCCTTGTACATTTTCATCAGAGCTCTGAGATGAGTAGGTGAATTGTCAATGAGTAGTAGTAGTTTTGAAATAAATCTTTTTTTTTTCTAAGCAGTAGGTCTCAACAGTGGGCTTACAATACTCAGCAAACCATGCTGTAAACAGATGTGCTGTCATATAGACTTCATTGTTCTATTTAAAGAGCATAGACAGAGTAGATTTAGTATAATTCTGAAGGGCCCTAGGATTTTTGGAATGGTAAATAGGGTAGCTTCACTAGCTGCATCATCCCCTAACAAGAGAGTTGGCCTGCTTTGTGAAGCTTTAAAGTCAGGCATTGACTTATCTCTAGCTATGAAATTACTAGATGGCATCTTCTTCCTATGGAAGGCTGCTTTGTCTATATTGAAAGTCCACTGTTTAGTGTAGCCACTTTCATCAATGATCTTAGCTAGATATTCTGGATAACTTGCTGCAGCTTCTCCATCAGCACTTGCTGTTTCACCTTGTGCTTTCATGTTAGGGGCATGTCTTCTTTCCTTCAACTTCATAAACCAACCTCTAGTAACATTTTTTTTTTTTCCCTGCAGCTTTTTCACCTCTCTCGGCCTTCATAGAAGTGAAGAGAGTTAGGGCCTTGCTCTGGATTAGGCTTCTGCTTAGGGGAATGTTTTAGCTATCTTTAATCTGAACCACTGAAACTTTCTTCATATCAGCAACAAGACTGTTTTGCTTTCTTATCATTCTTGTATTCACTGGAGTAGCGTTTTTAATTTCCTTCAAGGACTTTTCCTTTATATTTATAATCTGGCTAACTGGCACAAGAGGCCTAGCTTTGGCCTATCTCAGCTTTCGATACCTTCCTCCCTAAGCTTAATTATTTTTAGCTTTTGATTTAAAGTGGGAAACATACAACTTTTCCATTCACTGGAACACTTAGAGGGAATTGTAGGGTTATTAATGGCCTATTTTCAATACTGTTGCACCTCAGGGAATGGGGAGGCTGGAGGAAAGAGAGATGGAGAATGGCTTGTTGGTGTGTAAGTCAGAACACACACATTTATCAATTAAGCTTGCTGTCTTATTTGGGCATGGTCCATGGCCCCTCGAAACAACTACAATAGTAACAACAAAGATCACTGATCACAGGTCACCATAATGAATATAATAATAATGAAAAAGTTTGAAATATTGTGAGAATTTCTAAAATGTGACACAGAGACACAAAGTGAGCACATGTTGGGAAAATGGCACTGATAGACTTGTTCAATGCAGAGGTACTTCAAACCTTCAATTTGTAAAAAAAAAAAAAAAAAATGCAGTATCTTTGAAATGCAATGAAGTGAAGTGAAATAAAACAATATATGTCTGTATGTAGGAGTAGGATTATTGGGTTATATGGTTAGGTGTATATTGAATTTTATAAAAGTGGCAAAACTATTTTTAGTGCGGACATACCATTTTGTACCCTCACCAGTGCTGTATGAGAGTTTCAGTTGCTCTGTAGCCTCATCAACACTTGGTATTGTCAGGTGTTTGTTTTTTTTTTTTTTTGACATTCTAATAAGTGTCTAGAAGTTATCATTGCAGTTTTAATTAGCATTTCACTAAAGATTAATGATATTGAGCATCATTTCATGTGCTGTTTGTCACCCATATATCGTCTTCAGTAAAGTGTCTGTTCAAATCTTTTGGCCATTTAAAAAAATTTGGTTGGTTTCTTATTGTTGAGTTTTGAGAGTTCTTTGTATGTATTAGCTACAAGCCCTTTGTCAAGTGTGTGACTTGCAACTATTTTCTCCCAGTCTATGCTTGTCTTTTAATTCTCATAACCGAGTTGTTTGCAGAGAAAATGTTTTAACTTCTAGAAAGTCCAATTGATTTGCTTTTTGTTATGTATTGTGCTTTTGGCTTTGCATTTTCAACCTTCAATTTTTATATATTAAAAGTAAAATTTCTAAAAAAATGAATTCCTCCTAGCAATAACAGATTATCTACATGTATGTAAATAATAATTACCTATATCTCCTAAATGTGAAATTAAATAAGAAGACATTAGATAATTTGTGCAGAAAAAACAAATTAGAGTTAAGAAAGATGAGACAAGGATCTAATAATTTTTAAAACACGGAACTAATGTCTTTTCGATTTTGGGTAAGAGTTGCATGTAAACACATGAAATAAAATGCCTCATGGGGTTTCAAATACCAATTCATTTATTTACCCATTTATTTTAGAATATTTACTGACACCCACTATAAACCAGGCACTGTGTTCTACATGGGGGTATATAGATTCATATGATGGGACCAAGAACTTGCAATAAATAGATAAATGGATAACACAATGTGGTAAGAAGTGTGATTAACACATGTTCAAAATGAACCAGGTTTCTTTTTGTACATGTAGTAGTGTCTTCATGCCTATCTCAGGTTGAAATTGTTCATGTGACTATTTGATCTAAAGTCTTTCTCTGCTACTCGGGTGATGAGTACACTACAATCCGACTTCACCATCATAGAATTCACCCATGTAACCAAAAACCACTTGTACTTCCAGAGCTATTTAAATAAAAATATACATTAATTTAAAAAATCAGAAAGGACTGCTTTTAAAATAATCAATAAACAAGGCTGGGCATGGTGGCTCATGTCTGTAATCCAAGCACTTTGGGAGGCCAGGAAGGGCGGACCACCTGAGGTCAGGAGTACAAGACCAGCCTGGCCAAAATGGTGAAACCCCATCTCTACTAAAAATACAAAAATTAGCTGGGCACCAAACAACTCAGGAGGCTGAGACATGAGAATCGCTGGAACCTGGGAGGCAGAGGTTGCAGTGAGCCAAGATTATGCCACTGCACTCCAGCCTGGGCGACAGAGCGAGACTTTGTCTCAAAAGCAAAAACATAAACAAAACAACAACAACAAAATAATCAATAAACACATCTGTAGTGAGAGCTGGGCAGGTTGGGAAGGTGCAGGGTGAGACCAACTGTGGTAAATGTGAGCTGGCAGACTCAGCAGCAGTGAAACAGAGGATGGCACTCTGCTGTGTTGGGCAGCGGTGAGGAGAGGGCTTAAAATAAATAAATAAAAAAAATTAAGTGCATCTCTCTCTTCGTGCACTCCAGGAGTATAAAGAAGGCGTTGCTTAATTCTGCCCCTGGCATTTTCGAAGACTTGATTTTTAAAAAGGTGGGATTTGAAGTGAATCTTGAAGCAAAGATAGGAACTCGCTGTTGAGGCAGGAGATAGTTGAGAAGGAAGAGGACAGCATTCTAGCACTGTAAAATCTTAGACACGGGTGTGTGAAGGTCCATGGACAGACAGTTGTATGTGGAGTAGAACCATCCTGCCTGCATAAGTGTGAGGACAGAAGACGAGACCAATGTGGAAGGCTGGGCACAGACTGGGAAGGAAACGCTTTGCCAACCAGGCTCTATTTGAACTTCCTAAAAGTGGGGTTGGGGGACTGAAGAATTTTAAGCTTGAAAGTGACATGATTACATTAGTGATTCTCGAATAGAGAGGGCAGCGTGTGGCCGACTGGAGAGCAGAGCAGTGAAAGCCTGTTGCTGAAGCGCTGGTAAGGCATGATGAGGTCTGGCAATGAAATAGAGATGCTGGGAGGGATGGATCTGGAAGTCATCCTAGGAGACAGAAACACAGGACTGGGCGATTGATAAGATGTGAAGGGAACAGCAGAAGGAAGATTTAACATTTTCGCTCTTCTGATGCCTGAGGAGTGTTGCATGTTGGTGGTAGTCAACATATTTTTTAAAATTTTTTTATTAATATTAATGTTCTTCAGAAGATACCATAAAGTATAAAGAACAAGAAAACCATCCATTATCCCAACACGCAGAGATAACCACTGCAGACATTTCATATGCATATATTTCTAGCCTTCTTTGAAAATATATTTCTGAAAAGAGATCCTAAGGGTTCCATCTCTACCAGGAACTCGGCTCTCATAAATTGCATTAATACGTTGAGCTTCACTTTGAGCCCAAATATGAGTATTTTCACTAAACTATACAGTGATTTTTTTTTTTTTTAATAAAGTGAATAAGTACATGGACTGGAACTGCCAACTGGAAACTAAATGAGTGTCAGCAGTGACAACCGGGACATGCCCTCATTAGTAGATGCTAACCCGCAGAGGTAACCTGCCTAGACACGGAGGGACATTTCCAATTTCAGGCTGATTAATTGACATTCAATTCATTCACCCCGCTGAGCCCTGCAAGAAGACAGCGCGGCAGCGATCTCCACCTTGAGGTGGCGCTATTTTTTGCCTACTTGAACCCTGAGCTTGGGCAAGCCTGTGCACACACACTAAGAGAAAAACTTTCTGAGGTGTACCAGCTGTCGATCAAAAACAGGTTATCCTAGGCCCTTCCAAACAGAGGGACCGGGGAAGGAAGTTTAAAAAAAGAATAAGAATGTTTTTATGTCGAGATGGATAGATTATTTGGAAGATCGGAGGCAGGGTGGTTCAGGAGAGGCCTGAGAAAATGCTCCAGGGGTAGAAAATCCAAGGAGAAGGTGAAGGGGTCTCAAGGATGGACAAATAGCCACAGGGCGGGCCGCCCTCACGAAGGTAGACTTGCAAGCCAAGTTCAGGGCGGCGGTGGGGAGGCTGGTTCCGAACTCCCCGGCATACCCGCGGAGTCCTTCCTCCAGATCTTCCCGGGGACCTTCCCTGGTCACCCCGGCTCCCCGCTGGGCCCCCGCGTTGCTCTGAGAGTAGGACTATGACCCACTTCCACTCTAAGACTCTAGATCGAAACGTCCAGGGGGGTCAGACAGGATTTACAACAAGGAAGAGAAAAACCAATACGTCCCAAGAGGGCTGCAGGGGCTTTACCTGGAGAAAGGGCTTGGGCAGAGGGTGGCAGTATTATGCCCTGGACTTTTTTTCACCAAAACCCATAACCGGATTCCCACTTCCAAAGACCTGCCTTCCTGGCTCTTCTCACCGTCTCCCTTCTCCGCCCAGCAGCCTGGGTGTTTTACTGCAAACGTCAAGTGGTCTCTGCCTGCCCTGGGTTAGGAGCTTCAATTGCTCTTGAGCTCTGCGGTCCGCCGGATTTCGCGGGGCCCAGGGGATGGCGGGGGTCATTTCACACTGCCGGGCCTCCTGCCGCTCACGCAACCGCCTGGCTGGCGGCCAGGGAAAGGCGCAGGGGGTCGCGCACAGGAAGGAATCGGTGCACCCTCAGCAAACACTGCTCGCTTCCAACGCTCACTGGGAACAGGCTTCCCAGGCAGGTCCCAAATCTCTCCATTTCCGCTCACCCTGCGGGCGGGAGCGCGGCCCCCCGGTGCCCCACCTGCGCGGGGCGGTCGGCTCCCGCGGGCCAGAGTTTGCAGACTTGGCGCTCAGGCTGATTCTCCTGGAGTTGGGTCGCGCGCGCCGGGCCAATGAGCGCGCCCCGCGGAGGGCTCCGCTCCCCCCGCACGCGCTGATTGGTCCCGCGGCCCTCGAGGCCGGGCCGGCCGCGGCTGCGGGCGGCGGCCAGTGCCCGGCGCGAGTGGGAGTGGCGCGCGCGCCCCCAGCCGCCCCCCGCCTCTCCCCGCCGCGCTCCTTCTCTCCCTCCTACTCGCTCCCTCCCTGAGCTCCCGGGCTCCGGCAGCGCGCTGGCGGGGCTCCGCATTGCCCACTCTGGGGGCGCCGCAGTGTTCGTGGGATGGGGCAGCGGGCTGCAGCTGGCGGCCGGAATCCGCGCGCAGCCCGGGTGAGTAGAGGCGGGCTTCCCGGGAGAGCACAAAAGAACAGGGGGTTGGTGCCAGCGGCCCGGGCTTAGGCGGGGCCTGGCCAAGCCAGGGAGTGCGCTGAGTCGCTGGAACTACCCAGTGTTAGGGCAGCCCCCTGGGGTTAGAGGAACTGGGGTCCCGGCCTCTGGCGTTTTGCTCCGAGTGGGCAGAGAGCCCAGCGCGCAGCCTTAACGGGTCCAGAGGGGCGTGTGTACTCGTGTGTGTTGGACTGGCGCGCGGAGGGTGGAATGGAAAGGTCAGGAGCTGCCAAGTTCAAGGCTGGAGGAACCTTTCCCAGGAGTAGTAATTCAGCATTTTCCCACGGCCCAGCATGCGTCCACCAGGAACTCCAGCTGGAGGGAGTTCCAGGGCGGCGGACTGGCAGCACCCCACATGTTGCTGCGGGGCGGGGGCGGTGGCGGTGGCCCTGCTGCGCTCACCTGGAGCTTCTGAGGGAGGTGCAGTGTGCTGGGGGTCCCTCCCCGCAGCTGCAAGACCACGCTAGGCCTTTCAGCCATTCACCCCGACTACCCGGGGAAGGGGCCATCCACCCACAGAGTTGGGATTTGGCCTGGGCTTGACTTGGCGACCTGTTTTTCTCTCTGGTAACAGCAGTTCGGTTGATTCACATTTGGCTAAGCGTTCAGTTACGACCTAAAGCTCGCTGTCTGACGGTGTGACTCACTCTGACCCCCACCATATCCTCACCATCTCTGGGGCTGCCCTCCTCCAGTCCCCTCTCCGGCCGCGGTTATCTGCCCTGCTCCTCACTGCGAGGCTCAAAACTTGGTGTTTGAGCATGATTGCCTTCGGTGTGGTCCTTGGCATTTTCAAGTGTCACAATCACATCCCGTTTCCTAGAGGACTCCAAAGACTTGTTATAATGGGATGGGGGAGAGAATTGGGTGGGGGTTGGGGGGATGGAAGAGGGTCTTTGGTAGTGACTTGTTGGAAGAACAGCATTGACCTCCCAGAGCATATGACAAAAAGAATGTTAAGCTTCTTTCTCCGGTAACCTACCCAAGGTGTGACCTCCAAAATTCAATTTTCTTTGTGGGAGGCAAGGGAGTTTAGATTCTCCAGGGGGAAGCTTATTTCTTGTTAAATTGACTTGCGGTGACATACACTCTGTTCTGCTCTGCTCTGGCCAGACATTGCAGATGCCATGATATTATTAGAGCAATTCCCTTAAAGCCATTACATTTTCTTTCGAGTGAGAGGAACTTGACCTAGCTGTTTAAAATTTGGGATCTGCACCTTATTTCTCTAGAAGACATTAATGGTTACTGTATATGCCCTCACGTGTACCAAGTTTGCAAAAGATATTTGTGCAATCGCCCATGAAATGGCTTAATGCACATTTATGTTAAGCTCATTTAAATGTAAAACATCTATCTGTTTTCAGTTTTAGTTTCCACCTCGACCAAAGGCACCAGACTGAAACAGGACTTAAAAGAGGCTTAAATAGATGTTTATAGAACTCTCGTCCTGAGAGCTTGCTGAGCTTGTAGGCACACAAAGCTTGTTAAAAATTGTAAATTGGTTCCTTGGGTTAAAAATAATGGAAATGCTTCCAGACCAAATAAGACAGACAGTTGATGAAGCTACATTCTGAAACTGTTGACAGTCTTTGTAAGGTGAATGTTTATAGTACATAATGAATAAATGGGGCTGATTTTAGGCAAATAATATCAAGTAAAAAAACCATACCATGTGTTGTATCATACTGGATAGTTTATATGGCACATTGAAATCTGCTATTAAAGTGTCTGAGGAAATCATATCTTTATCATCCCCATTTCACAGATGAAACAACTGAGGCTTTCAAAGATTGACTTTTCCAAAATCAATAGAAGAGTTTAAAGTCAAGTGTTTTTCAAATTCTTTCCTCCCTCACCCCTCCCCTTCCTTCCTTCCTTTTTGGTGTTTACCTACTTCTGATTTCTGCACCTTTTTAGTGTTTAACCTGTACCTTGAGGGACCATTATGAGTCATCCCCAAAAGGTTTTGCTGTCTGCTAAATATCACTTAGCTCCCACTAACGTGAGGGCTGATAAAGATTTAAGGTGAAAACTAAGAATGATTTTAGAGAGCTACCCTTTTCAAAGAGATACATTATTTTTGCTAATGAGTTGTTAAAGGTACATACAATCAAAACCTTAAAGGACGATGTCCTAATGGTAATGTTTCAGAAAAACCAAGTAACAGTAGGAGAGATGTGTGAGAAATAGGTAAGTCTCCTATTTTATAAACACACTCTTTGTAAGCTCTGTAGACAATTAACAATAGAAACAATAAATGAGTATCTCATTAGTGCTATTATTTTTAAAGAGAATTGACAAAATTGATGACTTAAATAAAATCAGAACTGCTCTGGAAACACAAAAAGCACCCAGTTATCGAAAATCCTGAAATCCTCATTGACTTGTGTACAAATGTAGCAGAAGACATTGGTTAAAGAGAAATCGTATTTTTACTTGCAAAGCTAGTATTAAGAAGCATAAAGATATCTATCTGTTTATTTTTTAAGGGCTCATCATTTGCAAATCTTTTCTTGGAATATGATTGCTTACAGTATTGACTTGTGTCATTGCATAATATCTATTAATGGGATTAATTTCATTTGCAATAATGTGGTGAAGTGTTGAGCTTACTAGTAGTAAGTCTTGATTAAGTATGCGGGCTTTGGATTCAATTCTTGTCTTAACATATACTAACTGTGGAACTTCAAAAGATGATTGAACTTCTCTGTGCTTTGATTTTCTTATGTGTTTAACGCATGAATAATGCACCTACCTCATGCAGTTTTTAAAATTTATTCATGCAGCAAATATTTAGTGATTGCCTATTGTGTACCAGCTCTGCTCTAGATGCTAGGGATACATGTGCAAACTCCTTGCCAGTGAAGTTTACCATCTGGTGCCTGACATCTAATGACACAATGCATTTAAAATGCTTGGGATGGGACCTGACACCTACCAAATGCCCCATTATTGTTAGCTGTTGGTATCATACATTCTTTCAGGAAATGTTCAGAGTGCCTACCAGATGTAACACAGATTGCAGCATGTAATGATGAATGATATGTATTTCAATTCAATTAATGTCTTCTAATGGAAGAGGGGACTCCAAAGAAAGACATCAAGAGTATAATTAGTCTCTAAAAAGGAATTCAATGCTGATATGTTAGGGAAGAAATGAAAAGAAATAATTTACCCGTAAGAAAGTGGGGAGCATATGAATTACCTTATAGGAACCCAAAAGTGGTAAGAAAAACAAGTCTTGTACCCAAGCTCTGTAAAACACTAAACACATAGGGAAAACACGCAGGGAAAGTAAAGAAAAGAAAAAGAAAGCTTACTTGGATACATATAATGAAAAAGGAAAACCTGAAGGGTCAGTTTATTAAATTGACCTTATGAAGGGCAACAGATCCCAGGCATACTAGAAATGGGGTAACCAAAAGTGAATTTGTTAAAAAAAAATCCTTGCAATGGATTTCCAAAACAATAATGAAAGTCCCTTAAATACTGTGAAATAAGGATTGTGGAACTACTCGTCTTTCATCATACCAAAGATGTACTGGGAGATAAAAAGAGATAAAACAGAGTGTAAATGAATTCTTTGCTTCTGATTTTGCTGAGTAATATTCCTACACCCAGGCTTTCTCAAGCAATACATACATTGGAGGTAATAGATCAAGAAGTGGCAAGTGCTGAGGATATTCCAGACCTAATCAGCAGACTAGTTAGAGATAAATCGCCAAGACTAGATGGCCTTCACCTAGGTATATTGAAGAAGCCTGGTGTGTATGTGACGGCAATCTGGGGTATTGCTGGGGCATTGGCTGTTGTCTTTAGGGGATCCAGTCAGGGGAAGGGTTTCCAGAAGGACTGGGGGCCGAGAAACCAGGCCTGTGTCCCTGTGGATGATTGGGAGACGGATATTCAAAGTAAACACAGATTACAGCAAGTCACAATTTTTTTTTTTTTTTTCTGAAGAAAAGAGGGATTGACGTATTAAAGAAGGAAAATACAGTCATGTGCCTCATAACAATGTTTGGCTCAAGAATGCACTGCTTATGTGATGGTGGTCCCAAACGAGTATAATGGAGCTGAAAAATTCCTATCACCTAGTGACATCTTAGCTGTGGTGATGTCGTGGCACAGCACATTACTCACCTGTGGTAATGCTTGTGTAAACACACTTACTGTGTTACCAGTGTTATAAGAGTATAGCACATACAATTATGTACAGTACATAATCCTTGAGAATGATATTAAACACCTATGTTACTGGTTTATGTATTTACTGTTAATGTGATTTATCATTATCTTAGAGAGTACTCCTACTTACATTAAAAAAAAAAAGTTAACTGTAAACAGCCTCAGGCAGGTCCTTCAGGAGGTATTCCAGAAGAGAGCATTGTTATCATAGGAGATGTCAGCTCCATGCATGTTATTGCCCCTGAAGACCTTCCAGTGGGACAAGTTGTGGTGGTGGAAGACAGTGATATTGATGATCCTGACCCTGTGTAGGCCCAGGCTAATGTGTGCGTTTATGTATTAGTTTTTAACAAAAAAGTTTAAAACATGTTTTTATTTAATAGAAAAAAAGCTTACAGAATAAGGATTTGAAGAAAATACATTTGTACCATGTGTTTGTGTTTTAAGCTTAAGTGTTATTTACAAAGGAATCAAAAAGTTAAAACATATAAAAGTTTGTAAAATAAAAAAGTTACGGTAAACGAAGGTTAATTTATCATTGAAGAAAGAAAAAATGTTAAAATGAATTTAGGGTAGCCTAAATGTAGTATTTATAAAATCTTTAGTAGTCTACAGTAATGTCCTCAGCCTTCACATTCACTTCCCATTCACTCACTTGCCACTCACTCACTCACCCAGTGCAACTTACTGTCCTGCAAGCTCCATTCATGGTAAGTGCCCTATATAGGTTTATCTTTTTTCTTTTATACCGTATTTTTATGGTACCTTTTCTTTGTTTAGATACACACATGCTTACTATTGTGTTACAGTTGCCTGTAGTATTTAATACAGTAACATACTGCACAGGTTTGTAACCTAGGAACAAAAGGCTGTACCATATAACCTAGGTGCGTAGTAGGCTTCAGACTTGTGTAAATATACTCTGTGATGTTCACACAGTGACAAAATCAGTTAATGATGGCTTTCTCAGAACATATCCCCATTGTTCAGTGATACATGACTATATGTTTGTTGCTAAGTGTTGCAGGAAATAAATTTTAATGTTTCAGAAAGCCTAACCAGGTTTCCGATTCCAGTTCCCTCCTCATTCATGACCTTTTCTTATGAATGGGAAATTGGCTAAGGAAACAAGAAACAAAAAATGGAGATCAATAGGTATGTCTCTGAGTGGACAAATAGCCTCTTCCAAGAAGTGGTTTGGGGATGGTCTAATTTAACACTTTTATGAATGCTTACGGGTGATATGCAGTTCTTTTGGTAAGAAAAAACCAAGCTGCTAAAGTTGAACTATAGAAATAACTTAAAAGACAATCTAAATAGGAAGAAAAATAATAGAAGATTAAAGTCAAAATGGAAGATTGAAGATAAGTGTACTTGGAAAAAGCAATCCCAAGAACATTTATAGGAGATAGTTTTAAATTCTGTTCCCATCAGCAGACAACATAGCTGGCTAATAGTCTCTCAGCTGTCTAAAAACATGTGTCCACCAAGTTAAAGTCAGTGTTAGAAAAAGGGTAGGATATAAAACTCTGTATTAATGTGGTACTATTTTAAAAATATATATGGTTGAATAAGTTTATATAAATAAATCCTCTATGTGGAAGGAAATACATCAAAATATTAACGTGACTATCTCTAAGTATTATGGGATTAGAAGTGATTTTTATTATCTTCTTTTACCTGTTTTCTCCAAATTTTCTACATTAAACACATATTATTATTATAAGACAAAACATTATGAAAATAAGATTTAGTGTTATAATCTCAGGATTCGTGTAGTCTTAATAGAAAGAAAGGCTCATTTGATGATCATTTCTTTGTCTTCTGAAAATCTGTAGCTGAAAATGTTGCCTTTTTCTCCTTTCTGAATTCCCCATGTGAAAAGGGCAGCACGTTGAAATAACTTTTTTTTTTTTTTTTTTTTTTTTTTTTTATTTAGTGTTAGGAAAAAATGTGGTTGAAGATGAACACCTGTATAACTAGGAAATGTAAAAAGATTTTGGGCCGGGCGCGGTGGCTCAAGCCTGTAATCCCAGCACTTTGGGAGGCCGAGACGGGCGGATCATGAGGTCAGGAGATCGAGACCATCCTGGCTAACACGGTGAAACCCCGTCCCTACTAAAAATACAAAAAACTAGCCGGGCGAGGTGGCGGGCACCTGTAGTCCCAGCTACTCGGGAGGCTGAGACAGGAGAATGGCGTGAACCCGGGAGGCGGAGCTTGCAGTGAGCTGAGAGCCGGCCACTGCACTCCAGCCTGGGCGGCAGAGCAAGACTCCGTCTCAAAAAAAAAAAAAAAAAAGGAAATGTAAAAAGATTTTGTTTTTGCTGTAACTCTTAGGACTCGAAGAACCAAGTTATAGAAGCATTGCTGAGTTCTTTCTAGACTGTAAGTGCTATGAGGACAGGCACTGAATCTGTTTCTTTCCTTTCTGTGTAGTGCTTGCCTTGGTGTCTAGCACAGAAGACTCTCCCAGTAAATATGTTTGAATGTTTTGAATTGAATGAAAGGATTGAAAACTCTGATAGGCATGTAGAAATTTGAAATAAGAAGAGTTTCTTGGGTCCATTGTATCCTCTGAGGTCATATGATTCACTCACTCTTAGTTTAATTGTTTCTCTGTAAGTTATCCTGGCAGTCTTTGTATCTTATGACCCCTGGGCCACGAAAGTGGTTTGTGCTGGTCATCTGGGATCCTCTGGCTTATTCTCAAGTTTTGATCCAGCCCCTGCCACTTGCATCCATCTCTCATTTCAGTTTGTTTTGTGCTTTGAGGCTGGTGTTTTGTTTCTTTCCTTGGCTCTGGATTTTATCTCTCTTTCAGGCTTTGGCTTGGGTTCATTATCTTTTTCTCCCACTGTGGACACCGGTGTATATAATCCCAGTTAGCTCAGGCCCCCTTTTAAAAAACTTTAATTTTAGGTTCAGGGGTACATACACAGGTTTGTTATATAGGCAAATTGCATGTCACAGGGATTTGGTGTACAGATTATTTCCTCACCCAGGAAAGAAGCATAGTACTCAATAGGTAATTTTTCATTCTTCACTCTCCTCCCACCCTTACCCTTGAGTAGACCCCAGTGTTTGTTGTTCTCTTCTTTGTGTCCATGTGTTCTCAATGTTTAGCTCCCACTTATAAGAGCATGTGGTAATAGGTTTTCTGTTCTGGGATTAGTTCACTTAGGATAATGGCCTCCAGCTTCATCCATGTGGCTGCAAAGTACGTGATCTCATTCTTTTTTATGGCTGCATAGTATTCCGTGATGTTTATGTACCACGTTTTTAAAATCCAGTTTACTGTTGATGAGCATTTAGGCTGGTTCCATGTATTTGCTATTATGGATAGTGTTGCAGTGAACATACACATTCTTGTGTTTTTATGTGGAACAATTTGTATTCATTTGGGTATATATCCAATAATGGGATTGCTGGGTCAAGTGGTAATTCTGTTTTAAGTTCTTTGAGAAATTGCCAAACTGCTTTCCACAATGGCTGATCCAATTTACAATCCCACCAGCAATGTATATGAGAGTTCCCTTTTCTCTGCAGCCATGTCAGCATCTTTTATTTTTTGACCGATCCTTCTTGATAAGCTAGAATCTTTTACAGAGTGGTTTATACCACAAACTATTAAATATTAACAATTGAATGTTACTGTGGTCTGAATATTGGCATACCTCCAAAATTATGTGTTGGAACATAATCCCCAATGTGATAGTGTCAAGAGGTGGGGCCTTTTGGACCGAGCCCTCGGGAGTGGGATTAGTGCCTTTATAAAAGAGGTTGAAGGGAGCCCCCTTGTCTCTTCTGCCATGTGAGGACACAGCAACAAGGTGCCATCCATGAGGCAGAGAATAAGCCCTCACCAGACACCAGATCTGCTGGTGTTGTAATCTTAGACTTCTCAGCCTTCAGAACTGTGAGCAATAAAATTCTGTTACTTATAAATTACCCAGGTAAGGTGTTTTATTATAGCAGCCTGATGGACTAAGACAAATATTAACACCTGATCCCCAGAAGGGATCTAGGAGTCATTGTAGATTGTTCTCCAATATTAGCTTAATAAGGCACTGTAGTCAAAATATTCAGTAATATCCCTGGTATTGTCAGAAGGAATCTTGGCAGAAGAACAGAAAATTTTATGTTGTTCTTACATAAAATCTGATATATATGTTACAACATGCAACCCTTATTGTCATTTTCAAGAAAGACAGATAGGGAGGAATTGTATAAGAGCAATAACGTAGTCAAGCCAGTGCCCAGGATTTTGAGTGAGGACTTAGGGGAAGTAGCTATTTTCTGATGACAGAATGTAAAGAGAACTCTGGCTTGGAAGATAAAGGCTCAAGGGATAGGACCTTGTGTGTACATTATGAAGGCCACTGCCTACTAGAGAGTCTTCTTTAACTAATCTGACTCCAGGACTAACATAGACCAACCCAAAGGCTACGTATAACCAGAAGGCCCTAGGTCAGGAACTCCCGCTTGCCATCAGGTGCTTCTCTTTGAGGGAGTTCTTGAAATGGTCCACAACTCAGGTGTGAAGAGGTGAGATCCATATTGGACAGGTGCTGGAGCCATCCTGACTTAGAAACCTCATCCCCCTAGGAGCTGATATCTCTTGTAACTCCATAGACAAAGCTTCCCGAGTCTCATAGGGGATGTGCCCAGTTTACAGAATCATGGCCCTCAGGGAAGCGCCAAGCATGATGTCCTGTCAGGTAATTTTAGTTTTCACCCAGCCTACCAATTACAGTCGTAGCTGTAACTTGTTACTATGACGTTTTTACCCTTATCAGGTTGCTACAATAAAACAGACAGATACCCAAAGTCAAATTCTCATGCACAGTTACAAGTAGAGTGAATTTGCATTATTTTTTACAAACATTAAAAACTAGAACTAGAATACATCTGTTGATATCTGAAAACAAGGGATTTTAGACAGAAAGCAATAAGGTCAGACTATGTAATACCCCTGCCTCCTGTCCTGCATTCCCACCTGCTCATCCTTATTCTCTGGACAAGAGGATGCAAAGCAACATTAAAAATAGGTTCAAAAGTGTTTAGGTGTATGCATGAGTAATTACCACATAATAGATTGTTAGGCAAAATGAAAGTATTGAGTGTAAAATCTTCATCTTTTGCTAGAATTTTTATTGAATTCTTCCAATTCAAATTCCCGATCACCTAACCGAATGAATTCACAGCAACTTTTGCAGCAGTTGTGATTTGTTCTCAGCCATAGATGTAGGAATTCATAAACCCAGGATTGTCCTACTATTTCTGCCTGTTTTTTTTTTGGAAATCATTGTTGTTACTTGAACTATCAAAAAAGTACATTTAAGCATTCCAGATGATTAAATAACAATGCAGTCAGTGTGTTTTAGTAGTAGGATTTTGGGTAAACATTTTCAAAAAATATTTAATATTTTTATGATCTAAAAAAGCAGGAGAAATAAAGGTGGTTTTGAGCACAATTTTTAGTACCTTATAGTGTAACATATTAGCCCAAATGTACACATTACTTAAATTTCTATCAAGATATCTAGAAATATTAGTTATTTTATGCTGTTATAGAACTTTAGATAATATATATGTTTATTTGCACTTATAATAACAGCATTTATTACCCTCTACTTTTACTTGCATGTTTTTTCATCCACAGGACTCTACCTGCTTGTGAGAGATTATGTTAATTTTTCATTGGCAGAGAGGCAATGTAGAGGGAAGGTTGGAGGTCTGGGCTCTCCTGTGGTGTAATTCTGCCTCCACCAGTTGCTACCTGTGTGACCTTGGGCAAGTTATTTAGTTTCCTCCAGTTTTACCGACTACACCATTAACTAGCTGGCTGACCTTTAGCCAGTAGGTTACCCACTGTGTGGACATCATTTGCTTCAACTACAAAAATCAAAAGGCTGCACTAACTTCCCAGATGAGTGGGAACCAAAGTGTATTTTTTGACATTTAAAACTACCCATTAATGCTGATCTAATAAAATTGCTTTGATTAACTGAAAGTGTGGCATAATATTGGTATATAGCCTAAAATAATTAAACATTCAAGAATTCTTGTCTTCTAAGAGCATGATACCTCTAATAAATAATTTAAAAGATGTAGCACATTCCCCCAGAATATATTTTCTTGCTGTATAGATCTTCACTGTTCTTTGACTCGCCATGTGGAATACATTTAATTTCTTAGAAAATTTTCAATTGTGGAGAAAAAAATTCACTTTCAAGTGTTCTGAAAATATTGCCACTTAAAAATACTGACTTTAATAGAAGTAATATCATGCATTTACATAGTGGCTTTTCATGGCAGATCAAAGGAATGGCATTAGAAGTACGTGGTTTTTCTTTTATGTATAACTTCATAGGAGAATTTTCTTTTATTGAGTTCTTTTAAATTCATATTCCCGATCGCCTACCCGAGTGAATTCACAAAAAGTTTTGCAGCAGTACTGACTTGTTCTCAGTCAGGTGTGTCCTTGGTCAGGAGTCTCCTTCCATCCATTATTCCACAATTGACAATGCTTTTCATCCTTCAAAGCCTAGTTCAATGCAGCCTCCCCAAAGACACCTTTTCTCCTGATTCCCTCATCAGTGTAAATTTTGCTCTTTTACGTATACCTGTATTTTGTACTGACATGTCCTTTGTTACATTCTATACATTCTCTTCTTTGTTACCTGTATTTGCAGTCTTATTTCTCATGAATGCCAGCATGAACATAATGTTTTGCATAGAGTAAGCCCTCAGTAAATATGCTGAATAGGAGAATACCTTTCATAGAGAAAAGCTGTAACGATCTGGGGGGAGTCACAAAGGATTGCATCTTAGACTCGTTGTGCTACTATAACAAAATACCTGAGACTGGGAAATTTATATCAAACAAAAATTTATTTCTCACATATCTGAGGCTGAGAAGTCCAAGATCAAGGCACCGACTGGTGAGGGCACAGTCTCTCTGCTTGTAAGATGGTACCTTATTGCTGTGTCCTCACATAGGGAAAGGCAGAAGAGCAAGTGAGTTAAGGCCATGTGAAGAAACCTCTTGTACAAAGCCCTAATCCCATTCATGAGGGAGGAGCACTCATGCGTAATCACCTCTTGAAAGTCCCACCTGTCTTGTACCTAATGTAAATGATGAGTTACGGGCTGCAGCACACCAACATGGCACGTGTATACATATGTAACAAACCTGTACATTGTGCACATGTACCCTAGAACTTAAAGTATAATTATAAAAAAAAAAGGGTACTGGGGAGGTATTGGTCAAAGGGTACAAAGTTTCAGTTAGAAGGAATAAGGTTTTGAAATCTATTGCACAGCAAGGTGACTTTATAGTCAATAATAATGTAATGTATGTTTCAAAATTGCTAAGAGAGCAGATTTTAAATGTTCATACCACAAAAGAAAATCAATATCTGAGGTAATGATAAAAAAATAAAGAAAGTCCCATCTCTTAATACTATCACATTGACCACACCTGAATTTTGGAGGGATCACAGTGAAACCATAGCAGATTGGTTTAGATGGAAAGGATGGGTTTTGCATTATATGACAAACTGTCAACTAATTTGGGTCCCTGGATGTCCAGGAAGAACAAATGAATACCACAGGCTATACACATTCTTAGGGACTGTACTCTGCCGCTGTGTCCTTGGAATGAATACCTTTTAGGTATTGAGGGTATTCACAAAACAGACTCTAAGCCCTGAGTTGCCCATGACCTAGGACTTTGGAAAGTTAGGTATGATATTTTTACCCTTATCCTGTGGGGGGGGGGGGCACCAAATCATTCGAGGAAGATCTGCCTCCATGACCCAAATACTAGGCCCCACCTTCAACACTTGGGATCACATTTCAACATGAGATTTGGATGGGATACAACACCCAAACCATATCAGTAAGTAATTTCTGGTTTTTAAAAAATCACAAAAGTTTAAGGAAGAAAATAATCATTCCCCATTTTATCACACTGATTTAATTATTCATGTATAATTTCTTTATTATTTTAGTGGTATTCTTTTTCTGTATATCACATGGTGGCTGCCTAGTTATGGATATAGCATATGTTGAATGTATTTGATCCTTATCTTAATAGAGTAAACCAGAGGCCAATATAGCACATTGACTATGTATAAAGATGTGCACTGTTCTTCTATGCTACTGAAAAACTCTTTCATCAGTGGGCTCCCATATGGCCTCCTATTTGTGGAAGGGACTAATGTGCATGGTTAGGGCTGGTGTTTTTAAAACAAAGACATAGACAAGGCCAGATATGTTTAATCTCTAATGGCCAATGTTCTTTCTGTTTATTTCCATAGATTAGAATCACAGCCAGTTGGCTTAAAATGTTGTTTTAAGGAGCACCAGGTGAGAGGTGGCCAGATCAGCATCAGCTCCCCACAGTCCTGATAAACGACTCAGGGTTCAACTCCTCCTGTTGCCAATGTTCTTATTCTTTGGTAAGGTGAACCAGGCAAGCAAAAATCAACATGGTACAAAAAAATTTTTCTCACCAAAGCTGTTCGGTGGCTCAACTTTCTAAATGAAGGGCACTGCATTTCATAGATAGAATAGCATTTTAAGGACGTGTACTGTCTATAATGGTACTTTCTTCTCAGTTGGGAACTGTCTAGGAGAGATCTTTGCTAGAGGAGACAGTTTTCAGCTAGGACATGCAAATTCAAGAAAGGTACAGTGCCATAGCGTCTACAAGACACTAGAGAAGTAAGCAAACTCATTTCCTGTAGCTTCTGGGCAGTTCTAGCATTGCATGTGGGTTTCAGATCTCTTCTGGAGAAGCAGTGTACTGAATAAGATTGAACACGGAAATGGAAAGGAAGAGTGGGCAGAGAAGGTGGAGCTAAAGGACTTTTAGTAAAGAAATTATCATCTGCTTTATAATAGATTAAAAAAAACTTTTTTGATCCTATCTGACTCCTGTCCTATCAGAGAAATCCCTAAAATAAAGAAATTTGAGGAGAACGACAAACATCCATCTGCCTTAAATTATCTCCCAGATTTCTGCCACTCCCACCTTCAAAGCCACTCCTTTGGCAAGTCATTGATTCAGCCTTGGAAGATCACTGTTAAAAGTCTTCCCTGAGGGGAAAATCATGCTCATTAATGAATTAATCTAAGCTGGGTAACATACTCTTCCAGTAGGCAAGTGAAAGCTGGGGGAATATGAGTCCAAGCAAGGGGACTGAGATGGGGAAATAGAGGAGGTAACTTTTTCCTTGTAAGATGTAGGTGGAAAGGAAAGATGTTGAGATCTTTACTTGTTTCCCACTTTTATCTAAACTCTCGTCAAGCTGTTTGCTGAATTATCAACCACCAATTAGTGGTAGGTTTTAGGCCAAGCCAGTTAACATCTTTGAACCTCAGTTTCCTCAAAATGATTGCATAAGATCAGCACTTCCAAAGGAGGATCTGTAAGGAAAAACACTGGTTCTGTGGGATATTGCAGGAAGATAAAACAATGGATTGAGAAACAATGGATTAAAAATGTTTTTGCTTTTTGAGTTGCAGGACTTTTAGAACATTTAGTAACTGAATGTTCACTCTGTATATCCGAAAGAAGGTGTAATATATAATATTCAGTGACTTCCAGACCTATTTGACAGTGATACTCATTTTGAGGGTTCATCTTGAGGGTCAGCGTTTTCTGCGACACAAAATAATGGACTATCTGGTGTCTGATGTCCTTCTGAGTTTTAAATTCTGTGAATATACAATTAGTTTGTCTCTCCTCCTATTTCTTTCCTAGCGAACCCCCTTGCCTCTTACCTAGAACAGCTTTTGTGTTGTGTGTAAACCATTTGATCAAAAATGTACTCTGTTAGAAAATCTCTGCATCTGCTCTAAGAGAAGTGCATGTTGAGGTAGTGCAAACCTGCAAGCTATGCACTTTTCCCTTTTATTTTTATATTTGAGACTACAGTAAGTCAAAGGCAGTCAAAAAGCAAACAATAAATTCCCCAAGTGCTGTACACCCTCCCCAATATCCTAACAAAAATATTGAAACATTTATACTAATAGAGGGCATAATATTTCAGAAAAGAACAATTTATAAAGACCCAGATTTTATTCCCACAGAGGCATTTCTAAGCAAAGCAGGGCAATTAATCATAGAGCTATAACATAAAGATGAAAAGATGAATACTGAGTATATAGAAAATGTGCACTATTCTTCCCTTCATCTTTAGGATTACAAAAGATGTTTATCACCCCTTGCTGTATGAACACCAGTCTTGGATTTTTTGTTTGGCTTCTGTACCGGATTCACCCTTGACTTGATGAGGGGCAAGTAAAAGCTGAAGTGCTTTGTGGGAGTGGGTGTGGGAGTGGAGAAAGGTATAGACATCCAGGACGTAGGATGGCTGTGTCTGAATTAGACCTCCTCCTACAGAATTAGCTCCTCTTCCAGAGGTTTTTTTAAAGTGAGGGAATACAGGGTGGTCATCTGTAATCTCCTGGGTCAGAAAGGGAGAGTAAGAGGTAGGTGTAGTGTCTCGTGCTAATAGTCCACTTACTTGGCAGGCTGAGGCAGGAGTATGGATTGAGTCCAGGAGTTTGAGGCTATAGTGTGCTGTGATTTCACCTGTAAATGGTCACTGCATTCTAGCCTGAGCAACACGGTGAGACTCCATCTTTACAAAAAATAAAAATAAAAAGAGAGTAAGGATTCTCACTGAGACACTGCCCGACCCCATCCCTGAAAAAAAAGAATGAATAAAGAGTAAGGATTCACACTATTTTTCATGTACTTATTGTTGCATGTCATGAATTCTCTGAAATTAGAGCAATCTGAATATCTACAGGTAATCTACAGCAGACAGCTTACTGAAGGCTATGTATTTGGTTTGATTGTCTGTCGTCCACCCTTAATTTAAATTTTTAAGAATATTTGTCAAATTTTCTGTTATTTGAATTCAAGCTTACCTCTGATGAAGCATTAATATTTCTATTTAGTTTTCCTTGTCTTATTTAAAAAATTGGAATTTGTTGTGTACGTTTGATTATATATATTTTAAAACTCCAAATTGTATTTTGAAATTTGGCAGACAACCGATAACTATATTTTTCTCAAGTGATAAAAGATATATTAATAATATTAGTGTTCTGAGGTCTCGTAGGTCCACAGCCTCCTTGAGTTGCCTTAGAGAGGCTTCCAAACTGCACTGTGCTCCATTTTTTGAATTCAACTCTTCCATTTTTATAGGCCACCTTTACTATTCTCCTAAACGTATAAACGATGCCTTAGTTTACTAGTCTCAAGCCCTGGCAGAGAATAGATGCCCAATAGATATTTGATGAGCAGACTCTCCCTACTTGATCAGTGTTTTTTGAATAAATGAGTAAATTGTTAATGATAAGTGCTTATTATAATTGTCACCACTTTCATTCCAGTAATGTAGCCACTTCCTGGCATCTAACACTATTTTTTAAAAACAATCAAAAAATGATTTATTTTTTTGTAACTCACAAACTTGATGCTAATTAGTATTTAATGTTTGTTTTTCTATTTAAAAAATACATAAAGTTAAAATTATTGTACATAGAAGTTTTTATACAGATTTCACAAAGCTGAACACATGTGTCCGTGCAGTTGGTTCTGTACTGCAGCAGCTCAATGAACTTGGAAGAGACCTGAGTCCTCTCACGTAGGACTGAGTTGCTCTTTATGGGACTGAACATAAGTGCCATAAAATCACTTGGTAGGGTTTGTTTTGGCATGTTACAGCATTTCCCCTCGGGAATGCTCAAACATTTTATGGATGGAAGATTTCCATAAAGTCTTCTACATAACCTTCAAGTCATCTTGTTTGAAAAAGAACTTAGTTTGCATTTGTTCTGTAGATAATTGTTGATGTTTTATAGGTAACACTCTGGATGTGTAGAAAGATTGAGGCTTTCAAGCCACTTCTCAGACTTACTTACTAGTACAGAAAGAGGAGGAGGAGGGAGAGGAAGAAGAGAGAAGAGAGAGAAGCAAGCTCTTCTATGTCTCCTTAAGAGCACTAACGCCAAGAGAGCCCTGCCTCATGACCTCCCAAAGGTCCCATCTCCAAATACTATCACATCACATTGGGGTTTAGGGTTTCAGTGTATGAATTTTGGGGGACACAGACCTTCAGTTTATAGTACATATCATTCTTTTTTAGGATGGGCAGGGGAAAGCCTCCTCATCTGTCTGTGGCATTCCCCTTATTTCCCCAATTTCCTAACAGTTTGACCAAAGCCATGACCAACATCATCACTTGACAAAATAGAATTGATTTATTAAAGCACTTGTTCATTTTAATAATCAACCTAAAGGAAAAAGAATTCAAATTACTTGTTTTGGAGTCTTGCATTGAAATTTATTTTATTTGCTGTAATTTTATCCCCAAAATGACAGATTCCTTTTTCATATTTTTTGAGTAGGTATTTGTGTCATTTTTTTGGCAACACTTAAGAAACTATCTCTGATTGGTGATTTTGAGAATTGTTCATACTTGAACAGAGATTATGAGCTTAAGTTTAAATAGCTTTGAAATCTTTAAAAAATAGTTACATCTTTTAATTGCATCAACACTGTCTATAGTTAACATGTCCAACTATTTAAATGACCTAATATTTTATATTTGCCAATGCAAACATAACAACAATCAGGCAACAAGTACTTTTTTTCTGGGCCCTACCCAGGGATATAAAAAAATAGAGTGGAGCTGGGTGTGGTGGCTCAAGCCTGTAATCCCAGCAGTTTGGGAGGCTGAGGCGGGTGGATCACCTGAGGTCAGGAGTTCAAGACCAGTCTGGTCAACATTGTGAAACCCTGACTCTACTAAAAATACACACACACACACACACACACACAAAAGGAGTGGAAGACACGGCAACTGTTCTCATGGAACTTGGCTTCTCTCCTTGTCTCTCTCTTTAAATACCCAAGGGCCACCTCATGCCATAGTTCTAGGTGGAAAAACAATAATAAATGAAATGGATAAAAGTCTCTAGGGATAAAGCAGTGAACAAAAACCACAGAAAATTCCTGTCCTGGTAAAGCTTACATTCTGGAGGAATAGAGGCAGAAAATAAGAAAATAAATCAGAAATGTGCAGTATGTTGGGCGGTGGTAAGTGCTATGGAGAAACTAAAGCAAGGAAGGGGAAAGGAAGTGCAGGGTTGGGTGGGAGGCAGCTGGTACCTTTATCTGTGGTTGTCATGGATGACTCCACTGTGAAGGTATCACATGAGCACCTGGACCAGGTAAGGGAGAGAGCCCTTAGGACCTCTGTGGGAAGAGCCCTCCAGGCAGAAATGCAAAAGTGCTGTGGTGGTCTCATGCCTGGCTTGCTCTCCAAGAAGGCCGGTGGAGCAAGCCAGGGGGAATGTAGTAAAAAGTCAAAGATGTCAAGGGCAGGCTGTCTAACATTCAAAGCCTTAGAGGTTATCACACTATGTTGACTCTTCCCCCACTTTCTTCCTTCCTTCTTTGTGAGTTGGGGAGCCATTAGAAGATTCTGCACTGAGGAAGGACCTGATTAAATGATTTTAAAGATCACTGGTTATTGTGAGAATAAATATAGGAGGGCAAGGTTGGAAAGAGGGAGACTAAATAAGAGGCTGTTGTAGCAGTCCAGATGTTGGCTTAAATATGGGTGGCTGCAGTGGAAATGCTGAAAAAGGGCATTCTTTATCTATTTGGAAAGAGTGGAGGAGAGGATCTCTGAAGGATAGGATGTGAAGTATAAGTGAGAAAGCAGTGTCGAGCATGCTTCTAAGGTTTGGGGGACTGATAACTGGAAGGACAGGGCTGTCATATACTGAGATGTAAAGACTGAAGAGGAACAGATTTGGAATAGGATCAGATATGGTGTGCACACCTTAAATTTGAGACACCTATTAGGCTTCTAAATGTAGAAATGGAGTAGGAGGTTGGGAATGTGAATGTGAATTCAGGGGAGACATCTGGGCTGAAGATTTAATGCTGGGAGCTGCATGATCTCAGTAAAAGCCATAAAAGGGGAGCAAATCCACGAGAGTGAGGAGATGAGATCTGTCTGTCAGAGACAGAGTGAAAACAATGAAGTTGCAGTTGTGTGCTCCATTATTATTTGCTGTAGGTACAGAGAGAAGTAGGAATTTGTGGGCTAGAATAACTGAAGCAACTTTCATGAAAAGTGTGGGACTTGGACTGGTCCTTGCAAATGGTTAGGATTTGGAGGGGTAGAGAAAATGAGGAGAGGGCATTTGGGTTAAAAGTTACCAGAGTTAAACACAATACAGTATGAGGTAGTAAGGGAAAACATACCAAAGTCATGATGGGATTTTTCTCATGTGTGGAAGGGGTAGGACTTGAAGGTTTTGTTCAGTCTGTTTCCAGGGATCATGATATGCAAGTGGTAAAGAGACTTGGTTCCCATTAAATTTTTTAACATTTCCCAATACTTTGCTAACAGCTTTTCCTCCTTACCCTTGCAGCTGGCGCTGCCTTATATTTGGTAGTAACTTGAAACTGACATGTGGGGAATTTTAAGTACATATGTTATCAAAACAGATGTTTCACAGACTTCATAGACTATCAGGAGGTCATCTTGTCTTTCAAAAAGCAGCCTGGAATTTGAATTTAGTTCCTTTTATAATTTCATGCTCCAAAGTAACTATATGAGAAATTTAAAATTTATTAGCAACTTTCTCTTGTTCTTAGATTTTAGAGAGATGGCAATTTCATTAAATCTGAAAAAAAAAAAATATATGCTATATTACCTAGAGGCAGATTATCGAATAACTTTACTTGCCTGGTGATAAATCTAAGGGACATGAGTATTTTAACGCTTTCCCAGCAACTTTGGAGTTATATTTGTAAAAAGGAAAAACATCAACAACCCTGCAGTCCTTTTTGATGCAAAGTAACAAAGCAAAAATGAACCTCATAAAAGAATACAAAGGGTGCTGGCTTCAGAACAAATGGTTAGATACATTTTGCCTCTTGTCTCCTCTCCCCACTTTTTCCTAGAATCTAGATGAGAATCAAGTGTTGTTTTTATTCTGTGTCAAAGTTTTTCATGGAGTTGCAGAAGCTAAGGACTTTGGCAGAACTCCCCGAAGTAAGAGCAAATTATGCATTTTGTTGTTCATTTTCCTTAAAGAATGCCTTTAAAATAATGTGGTGTTAATTGTTTGGCATAACCAGGCATGACGTTCCATATCCCCATTTGTCCTTTGGGGTTTCAGGGAGGTGCAGAGTACAACTCCTGCAGGACTTGACAGTTTATCTGTGTCCCTTGAATCCTGCAGGTGTTGGCTGGAGAGCAGCGAGCAGTTAGTGGCAAAGGGGTTTGTAAAGAAACCCTGTGGACCCTCTAGTGCTGTCCAGTAGAATTTTCTATCCTATTCTTGGTGACAGGAATATTCTACTTATGTACTTTCCAATATGGTAGATGCTACCCATACTGGCTACTGAGTATGTGAAGTGTGGTTAGTATAGTTGAGGAACTGAATTTTAAGTTGATTTCATTTTAATTAATTTAAATGCAAGTAGCCACATGTAGTTAGTGTCTCCTGTGCACTTGTTTTTATTCTGTAGATAAAATAGTGACTGCACAGCCAAAGCTGACAGCTCATCTTGGGTTTTCTGGAGCACAGAGTGGACAGATGCCCGCACTACACTTACCGGGGCCTTTCTGCCATCCACCGGCAGATCTTTCACACAGGGACACGGCACCCCTGATTATTTCCAGGACAGTATACAGGACTTTTTGAAATGCCTCCCTCTTGTCCTTACCAGAAGTGGGGAGAAGGAATAAGGAAAGGCAGAATGACATTAGATGAGATGAGGTCATTGTTATGGTCTTAAAGACTTTTTCTCACAGAGATATTTTTAAAAATAGCCTAGGCTGGTTATGGCGGCTCACGCCTGTAATCTCAGCACTTTGGGAGACCGTACGGGTGGATCACTTGAAGCCAGGAGTTCGAGACCAACTTGGCCAACATGATGAAACCCTGCGTCTAATAAAAATACAGAAATTAGAGGGGTGTGGTGGTGCACACCTGTAATCCTAGCTACTCGGGAGGCTGAGGCATGAGAATCCCTTGAACCTGGGGGGCGGAGGTTGCATTGAGCTGAGATCATGCCACTGCACTTCAGCCTGGGTGACAGAGTAAGACTCCATCTAAGAAAAGAAAAACAAGCCTATTTGTATATTTTATTACTGATTGAGAATTATCCTGGGCCGTAGATGTTAGAGGAAACATTAGTACATTTTCATCTTACTGGTGTCTTGAAAGTAAGAATTCTGTGAAGAACCCAGTTTCATACCTGGAGGAAGATTGCATGTTCATAAGGAATATTCTCTAGATTATTGTTTTAAAAAATTAAAAGTGGATTATTGAAGGTCTGCCATGTGCCTTTACGTGAATACAAAATGTGTATGTATTATTCCAGGAAGGGGGTTATTAAAGAAAGGCGTAGATAGCACAGGGCATAAAAATGATGAAGATTGGATTACTGTAAGCCAAGGAAGGACTGAGTGTGTGACAAGGACAGGCAATGGGTCCTGCCCTGGAATTTTCCAGAAGGGTGTTGCTGTTACAGAAATGCTGGTTAAAATCACACTCCAGGAGCACGATGGGTGATGCAGGATAAAGGAGGTCTTTTTGCCTCTCGGTGGTCAGTGTTTACACTGAAGAAGTTGGCCACAGTCTTACTGCTGCTGTGGTGAGCTGCGCCCGCCCTGCCCCAGTATCAAAAGCTGTCCCAGTTGAATTTGCTGAGAAAGGTGTTTAAAAAGATTTGTTGGTTGATATTTCTGTGGACATTCTGCCACTCTCACTCATAAACCTAAATGGAGCTTATGTGCCAGGGACCATGCTTCACTTGCCACCTAAATGAGGAAGAAAAAAATGTGTACATGGAAGAAGAAAAATAATGATAAAAAATGCTACAAGATAGATCCCCAATGAGTGGTGCAGACAGTAACTGCCATATTCGATAGTTGTCTTCAAATGCATAAAGGGCTGTCAGGTGGAAGAGGTGTTAGACTTACTCTCTGGGGCTCTGGAAGGCAAAACTGGTGGTATTTCTCTTTAATTAAAAAAATGATTTTTGAAGGCCTATTTGTGTAGAGTACTCTGGGGAGAGAGAGTGATTTAGGAGAGGACAGCATGTGCAGGATGTGAAGATACGATAGTGGTTGCAAGTTACAGGGAAGTTCATTCCAGTAAATAGAAGGGAGAGCTTCAGAAAACAGAACAGGCTGCCATGAGGAGGTTATCCCCCTTCCTCGGAGGTGTTCACAAAGAGACCTTGCCTACTGGCTGAGGAAGGGGTTTCATTCTGGTAGAGCAGGGGTCAGTCAAATCTGGCTAGCTACCTCCTTTTGTAAATGAAGTTTTATTAGAACTCAGTCATTGCCCATTTGTGTAAATATCCTACATGGTTGGTTTTGCACTACAATGGTAAAGGTGTGTAATTGGGACAGAGATCATTTGTCCCACAAAGCCTAAAATATTTGTTATCTGGCCTTTAATAGAAAAAGTTTGCTGGGCCCTACATAGGATTAGATTTAAAGATTTGTAAAATCCTTTTTAATTTTCTCGTTGTAAGGGATTCAGAAAAGAAGACAAAAGCCTTGTGAGTTTCTTGCAAGATGGGAACTTTCTGTTGGATGTTAAAAGAAAGCACTTGCTGGTCCTGGCAGAGGAGGCCTGTCTACATGGAACACTTGGGCAGATCTCAAGAGGACTACATCTCTGGTCCTTGAATGCAGTGTACAGACGCATTCCGACGTTCGACATTCATGCATTCATTCATGCATTGTGCCTCCAACATATTGCAGGCCAATGTAGTCATCTACAAACACTTCTTTGTCTGCTCTTGGTAAAGTAAGCACAAATTCTGGCATGAGATGTTGGCATTTTGATACTAACTTTGCCAGAATGAAAATGCTCATAAAGTTCAATGTTTATCATTGAGTTTTGCAGAGTTATTTTATTCTAAGTATAATTGTCTCACCTAGACACAACTTAGAATTTATTTACATATTCTGCTTAATTGTAGGATGTAAGAAATGATGGTTCCAAAATGAAAACCTCACTGTATTTGCAGGAGATGCAACTCGGAGTGTTAAGGATAGGATGATGCACATTACTATTCATGCCTTTTTAATTGATTAGCCTTTAAGGCTTCTGCAAGCCTTTAAAAGTTGTTTTGTCAACATTAGACCAGCTGCTGTGTAATTATGGTAGCTCTTCTTGCAGTTAAATTCCTTTAATAACGTGTTCAATCTGCCGATGCCAAAGTGCTTTGAACCTGTGATATATACTATGGAGAGCTTTTGTTTTTACTTACAGATGGTCGGTGCCATTTTCTGGGCAACTCTAGAATTTTCACAGAAATTTTAAAGATGAATTACTTAAAAATGGGAGGCAAATGAATTTGAACATCAGGTTACTCCTCCCCCTATAAAATTTGTTCATATGTGACTTGAATTTTGAACTTGGCTCATAACATCATAAATGTACTCATTAAAAAAAAAATTCCACCTTGAAACCTTTTTAAGGCTCTTTTCTCTGACTCTCCAGCTTGTAAATGAAATCAAATCTTTCTGGCACCAGATAGATGATGGTGGAAACAGTGGGCCTGTAACAAGGATCACTGCTTAATGGGAGTCACGAAAGGGTGGTTCTGCCTTCCATTCAGGGGCTGAAACTTCACTCAGAAACTGAGTGTGATTTTAGCAGCGTGTGAAGTCTGGCGTGAGAACCTATCACTAGGGATAGGGTCTGGAGTCAGAAAGATACAAACAGAAGATGCTGTGTTTGTCTCCTCCCCAATTCACCCATCCTTTACCCCACATTGGATTGTACTGGTGGATAAGGCATGAGAGGTGGGAGCAGTGATGATGGTGGCTTTAGAGGCTGCCCCTGTTAGTTCAGGCCATTTTGGTGGCTTCTTTCCTATAGCTTTTTTTTTTTTCCCCAAGATGGAGTCTTGCTTTGTCACCCAGGCTGGAGTATAGTGGCATGATCTTGGCTCACTGCAACTTCTGCCTCCTGGGTTCAAGCAATTCTCCTGCCTCAGCCTCCGGAGTAGCTGGGATTACAGATGCATGCCACCACACCTGGCTAATTTTTGTATTTTTAGTTTTTGACATGTTGGCCAGGCTGGTCTCAAACTCCTGACCTCGAGATCTGCTCACCTCAGCCTCCCAAAGTGCTGGAATTACAGGCATGAACCACCGCGCCCGGCCTCCTATAGCATTTCAAAAGGCAAACCATTCAAAACAGAGGCGCAGAGCATCAACACATGAAGGAATAAGAGATTAGAGCAAGCCACAGCAGCTTTCTATGGCCCTATTATTTAATTTGTATTAAGGAATGCACCTATGTTGTTGGAAAACCATGAGACAAGTCCCTCAACCACCTGTGCTCACCTTTTCTTTTCACTGTACAGCGTGGAATGCAATTGACCTTATACATTGTGAAAAAGCCGACATGCTTCAAGTTTGAATAGAAGTTCAAGAATATTAATGACCTGCAGAATTTGGAGAAGCAGCTAACCTTGACGATATTGGCTTACATAATGGTAGGGCTAGCCAAAAATTGTGTCTCGTGTACTCTCTCACAATGTGCAGATTTGTTTGCCTTGAAAGCTCGTGAGCCCTGAGAATTGGGGCATTTAAGAGTTTGAGGAACCATAGACTTATAAGCATAGAGCACTTGTGGTGGTATGAATTCAGTAGCCACTAGACACTCAAATGAAGAAAACTAGAATTTATGTAATTAAAAGTTGTTTAATTAATTATATTTTTTTCCTGTGGGATAAAACTGTTCCTGGTAAATGGCTTAATCTTTTCAGATATTAGACACATATAAACATTAGAAGGGAATTTAATGATTATCTCATATCCCAACCTTCTGCTTCACAGATGGTAAAACCAAGGCCCTGAGAGGTTGAGTGACTTGCCATCACAAGGCTATTAAATGACAGAGAAGAACCAGAAGCCAGGTCTTCATGTCTCTCAGATATGTAGATGGCATTTCTTCCTGTTTTTTCTTTTTCTTAGAGTTAACTCCATGAAAGGTTCTAATCAGCATATCTAAAACATAGCCCTTCATGAACTTCTTCCTCTTTCTCTGCTTTTTGTATCCCTCTATTACCAGAAAGGGGTCCCAATCCAGACCCCAAAGTTACATTACGTGTTAATCTGGAGTGTTTTTAATATTGCAGGCTCATAGAGTTGTGTACTAAGATGTGCCCAAGAAAACTACCATCAGTCTCAGCATTATATTTCTAAATATCAAAACTTGCTAGTGTCAGTAGAAGCATACATCTTTTTGGTAACATCACCTTTTGCTAAAATGCATGGTTTACATTGATATGATAGGAATTAAATCAGCCTCAGTTGTCAGTTCTGATCAGCTGCATGAGACATGGTCTTCAATTAATCTTATAACCATTAGCATTTTATATACTTTGTCAAAGTCTTGCATACAGTTTTAGAAAATTAGAAACTTTTAGAACTTTTTTGAGGACTTCAATATCGTTTTTGTTATCCTTCCAAAATAATCTTATGTTATCTTGAGATTGCATTGAACCAGAGAGGAGATGTTGGCTTTAGCCTCTGGTACTAAGACCCGATAGTCATAAACCTACATACATACATATGCACATATATCCACATACATGAGTAATCGGTTCCCAAGGAACCCAGCGGTCAGCAAGACAAGGGACTTGTGTATACTCCCAAATGTCATGGAGGTCTTTATTTCTCTAGTCATCCCCTTAAGTCTCCTATTATGTTCAGAGGTACCCAGGAATAAAATCTTTTTATTTTTCTTATCAAGTATTTAGAATCTTGTTTGTAAGCAGCAAATACGTAGCTCAAATTAACTTAGGAACATTTATCTCATGTGTCTTTCTCTTTCACTTGGCTTACTCTCTGTGGACTCTGTGAGGATTGGTCTTTGTACTCCGGGTCTGTGTGTTTACCTAGGAATAAATTTTTATGGTGATGAACTGTGCCACCCCTGTCTTATGTTATTAAGTGTAAAATAAATTGAAAGAAGAATTAAATAGTCAAAATGCTGGAAGAACAGGGCAATAGCAGGGACTTGAGAGCATTTAATACTCTTTCCCCACCTTTTTATTTTTTTCTATCATCTTACTGGTTTCATTCTTTCTTAATGCAAAACAAGTATGCAAACAAGGTGGGAGTGATATCCTCAGATGCTCCTGAAATGTACAAATGTCATAGTTTATGCCACCATTTAGGACTGACTGATACTTTTTCCAGTACCAGACTCAACAATCCTAGGGAAGAGAGCTCATTGGCCTATCTTGGGACAGATATCAACATGGACCAATGAGTTGTGGCTGGAGGTAGGACCACATTGTACAAACTTGTCATTGGTAACCCCTTTTCTATGTATTAGTAAAAGAAAAATCACTGTGGGCTGGAGAAACTTCAAACACATGAGATGTTTTCCTTCCCTACATGGACACATCACCTCAGTCTTCCCAAGTATGACTACTAGCCTCTTCTGGATATCTTCTTTCTTCCCCATTACCTCTAGCCCGAGTGCCATTTCTTTTCATGATTTGGTAAAGAACTTGGGGCAAGACATACTGTAGACAGGAGGAGAATTTCTGGGTTGGTGATTTAGAGCAGATCTCTTCTGATCCTTTCTCCTGAGCCCAATGACCCTCATCTTCCTTTCTGTCATGCAGGAGGAAGTGGCAACTCAGGAGAAGGCAGATAGAAAGGTTAAATGGTGAAGCTCACAATCTGCTTGTCCAAGGAAATGATGCCCTTTTCTTAAAGGCTAAATGTTTTTTCAGGATGAGTGGTTCAGTCTAGTCCAAATATTCTTGACTACTATAGGAGATATTTGATTCTTTAAGTATGTATAACATTGTGTAATAGTTTTAGATAAAGCCAGTTTGATTTTTCTTTGTTTACTAATTTGTTTTCATTATCCAAATTCACTCGTATGTACTTTTAGGCTGAGAAAGTTTTACAAACCATTTTAACATGCGACTCTTCAAAACTTTACTGGGATTCTATGTGTTTGCTTAAATAGGAGCCATTCTGTTTTTTTTTTTTTTCCCCCAAGTTAATGGTGCTAACACACTTATGTTCTAATTCTGGCAGCCATTCAGTAGTAATGCATTTCCAAAGGAGTTGCAGTAGATTTTTAAGCCTTGTGTTTTCAGTTCCTGCCTAGTTATCTACCCTGATTGGCATTTAACCATTGAATTAGATTTTTCTTCTACTGAAGAGAGCTTTATGAGCTTTAACTTCAAGTGCCTGTGTCACAGTGTGATTTGTTTGCATTGTGATTGACACTGAGTAAGCACTTTTTGCAGGAAAAGGCATTGTCTTTTAGGATTGAGGGAGGATTTGGACACATAGTCTCCAGACACTTTTTTCTAGGGTTCCATTTAATAGTGGGCACATCAATAACAATCTCACCTGGCGCATGTTAACATGGTTACTTTGTTTTTGCCATCAGTAACTATCATATTCCCTGAGAGCTGTTTCTCTGGGCCTGTTGACTGACATGGCCATAAATATATCCCCAAAGGCTAAAACTGTACCTGTTTCAGCATAGATGAAACAAAAACAAATGTCCCACTGTTTTAGGATTACAAATTATAATCTCACTGCAGCATGAACTTTAAGGTGGTGATAATTCAATTTCTACTCTTTGATTTTGACATGATGGTAGAATAAATACAGTTTAAAAACACTTTATTCAATTAATTTTCGTGACCATTTTGTGTGCCTGGTTCATTCTGTGCTCTCTCAATCATGAAATACATTATATTTCTTTCTTTTCTTTTCTTTTTTCTTTAATAGACGAAGTCTCACTCTGTCGCCCAGGCTGGAGTGCAGTGGCACGATCTCAGCTCATTGCAACCTCCGCCTCCCGGGTTCAAGTGATTCTCCTGCCTCAGCCTTCTGAGTAGCTGGGGTTACAAATGTGTGCCACCATGCCTGGCTAATTTTTGGATTTTTAGTAGAGACAGGGTTTTACCATGTTGTCCAGGCTGGTCTTGAACTCCTGACCTCAGGTGATCCGCCTGCTTTGGCTTCCCAAAGTGCTGATATTACCGGTGTGAGCCACTGTGCCCGGCTGAAATACATTATATTTCAAAAACAGTACTACCCTTAGAAGTTCTTACCTTTAACTGTTAACAGTAAATAAACAAAATAATGTTTTCTGGGCCTATAAATTGATTTTGAACATATGCTTGCCTTAAAGAGACCAAATAATGCAACTGCTGTTTCTTCCTATTGTATTATCATATTCATTCACTCAATCAGCAAACATCGATTACTGTACCTCTGGGAACCTAAAAGATAGGGACTGGCTGGTTCCATTCTGGGATTGCTTTAACTAGAAGATAACATTTGAAGTAAGCCACTTATGCTAACCGGGAGTACCCAGAGAGGGCCAGAAAGAAGGCCAAAAGAATGTGAGTCAAGTCTTAGAGCATAAAGCAGCATGGGCAATTGGGGGAAGTTGTTTGTTGAAGTTTAGAGTCAAATGTGTAAAGGAGTGAGTATCTAGAAGTGGGACACAAAAAAGGTGGGATAGAGCCTATTCAGAGATGAATATGCAAATATATATATTTTCTATATATATATATATATATGACTAGAATTTGAATTTTATTCTAGATATTAGTAGTATTGCAGTGTTTTTGGTTTACAATATTAAATTTAAGAGGAGGATGAATATTCCTGTGATCGTCAACTTGGGGAAGTATCAGAATCTTGTTGGGTGGAGGAAAGGGGCACATTAATAATTTAAAAAGCCCACGAGGTGATTATGATAAGTCCTTGCTTCCTCCCCATTGAGAATTATTGCTGTTGGTAGTAGAAACCACTGAGTTTTAAGTGGAGTCCTTAATATCAGTGACCTCATTACAGTACTATCTCAATTTATTATTCTTTAAATAAAACAATTGAAAAACATAGTTACCTCTTCCATCTCTATGCTCCCATGATCCCCTATGTAATTTTTCAGTATCAAATTAAAAAAAAAAACTCATTTGTTGTGCTGCTGCCATAAACATATTTTAAAAGGAGTGTTTGGGAATGGAACATAAAACAGAAATGGAAAACAAAATTGACATTATATGTGTCTATCTTTGATTTCCATGACTGCACATCTTTGATTTCCATGCACGTCTTCAGTTTTCATGACTCAGGGCTTTTCTGAGATTCTTTTGGGGGTGTCCAGGCTAATGGGAGAAGCTGCTGGAGGAGAATATAGCAGGCTGAGTGCCCGGCACACAGTGATTGCTAGTGTCTTTAGCTTCTCCTTTTAAACTTTAGCTCTTTAGTTGAAAATTAGGAGCCACTGGATTTGCTGTTAGTGGCTAATGTCAAGAGTGGCTGAGGAAAATGTTTGAAACTGAGGAGAAAATAATGACTCAGATATTAGACACATATAAACATTAGAAGGGAATTTAATGATTATCTCATATCCCAACCTTCTGCTTCACAGATGGTGAAACCAAGGCCCTGAGAGGTTGAGTGACTTGACATCACAAGGCTATTAAATGACAGAGAAGAACCAGAAGCCAGGTCTTTTAACTCCTTCATGTCTCTCAGATATGTAGATGGCATTTCTTCCTGTTTTTTCTTAGAGTTAACTCCATGAAAGGTTCTAATCAGCATATCTAAAACATAGCCCTTCATGAACTTATTCTTCTTTCTCTGCTTTTTGTATCCCTCTATTACCAGAAAGCGGTCCCAATCCAGACCCCAAGAGAGGGTTCCTGGACCTCGTGCAAGAAAGAATTTGTGGCACGTTCATATTGTAGAGTGAAAGTAAGTTTATTAAGAAAGTAAAGAAACAAAAGAATGGCTGTTCCATAGGCAGAGCAGCAGCATGGGCTGCTCACCCGAGTATCCTTACAGTTACTTCTTGATTATATGCCAAACAAGAGGTGGATTATTCATGAGTTTTCTGGGAAAGAGGTATGCAGTTCCTGGAAATGAGAGTTCCTCCCTGTTTTAGACTATATAGGGTAACTTCCTGATGTTGCTGTGGCATTTGTAAACTGTCATGGTGCTGTTGGAAGTGTCTTTTAGCATGCTAATACATTATAATTAGTGTATAATGAGCAGTGAGGACGACCAGAGGTCACTTTTGTCACCATCTTGGCTGTGGTGGGTTTTGTCCAGCTTCTTTACCACAACTTGTTTATCAGTAGGGTCTTTGTGACCTGTATTTTGTACCAGCCTCCTAATCTCATCCTGTGACTAAGAATGCCTTAATTTTAACCTCCTGGGAATGCAGCTCAGTAGGTCTCAGCCTTATTTTACCCAGACCCTATTCAAGATGGAGTTGCTGTGGTTCAAATGCCTCTGACACCTCAGTGGCATCAGGCATCTACCATGCACTTGAGCTAGTCATTTCAGCATCAGTTTTGTCTCCATCTTATACAGCATTCAGCTAGTCATCGAGTCCTGTTGGTATCACTTTGGAAATGTCTCTCACACCTGTATTTGCTTTTATTTCCTACATTACTTCCTTAATTTAGTCTTTCCTTGTTTTGTCTTTTTCCCCCCGGACTATTAAATTAGCTTTTTAATTGGGTTCTGCCTTCTGCAATCCACTGTCTCCACTGCCTCTGGAGTTTTCTTTTTGAAACATAAATCTGAATGATGGGTTTACTAGCCTTCAGTGGCCTTTCATTCTATTGAAAAGTCCCTTTCTCTAGCTGTAGCCTTTCACAATATAGCTTTGATGTCCCTCTTCAACATTTTCTTCTGACCATTTTCTACTCCTTTTATCTGCCAAGACTCTGATCACACCAGCCCATTCAATGTTCCTAACTTTCCAACGTACTTTCCTGGGACGCCCTTCGTCACCTCAATTTGAGCACACATCAGTGCTCAATTCTCTGCATGTGTAGGAGAAGAAAAGTTGTTTTCCTTTGTTCTTCATACTTCTTAATTGGAGTGGACCCCTGTAACAAAAGACAGATTAAGATGGGAAAAACAAATACAAGTTTATTAGCACATATAGTTCATATATCCATGGGAGATAAATGAGTAAATCTCAAAAAGGTAGATTTGAATTCAGTCTTAAATTACATCTTTAGCTAAAACAAAGAAAGCTGTTGAGGGATACGGTTATGGGAAGTAACCAGGAAAAGCATGAGACACAAGGGTAAGATTCCTTATATAGATTTAAATTGGTGCCTTCTCCATTAATATGAGTCTCTAGTGATTTAGAGTCATCTTTCCTGATGCAGAGAAGGTGACACAGTTACAAATAGAGATTTCCTTTACAGATGTAAACTTTCCTACAAAAGGGTAACTTCTGCTCTGCTTTTAGAGCTTCTCCTGTATTTTCAGTGTTCAAAATAATCAGCTTGAAATAATCTTTATGCCAAAGAGGCATACTTTGAGATGGCGTATTCTGGTCTCTTAAACACATCACTTTCTTTATGAGGCCTCCTTTCCTTTCTTGGTCAAGATAAACAGATGGATCTTCTGTTACCCACAGAGCACTTTGTTTCTTCTCTAACCATACTGAGTGCTGTAGTCTGATGTGCATGAGAATTAATTTTCTTTTTGAATATGTCTGTTTTACTCAATAGTTTGTGAAGTCCTTGAGCTCAGCAGTTGTATCAAATTCATTTTTATATCCTTGGTACCTATGGTAGACTGAATAATAGTCCCCTATAGATTTTCATGTTCTAATCCCTGGAGCCTGTCAGTATGTTACCTTACCTGGTAAAAGGGATTTCTTAGATGTGATTAAGTTAAAGATCCTGAGATGGGGCTATTATCTTATCATGGTGGAGAAAGGCAGGAGGGTTGGGGCAGAGAAGATGATGTGATGAGAGAAGCAGGGGAAGAGAGGGGATAGTCAGAAGAAGCAGAGGTTGCAATGATGTGCTTTGAAGATAAAGGAAGGCACCATGAGCCAAGGAGTGCATGTAGCCTCTGGAAGTTAGAAAAGGCAAGGAAGCTCATTCTCCCTTAAAGCCTCCATAAGGAATGAAGCTGTGCAGATGCTTGATTTTAGCCCAGTAAGACCCATATTGGATCTAACCTTCAGAACTTTGAGATAACACATTTGTGTAAGTTTCGAGCTGTTAATTTTGTGGTAATTTGTTACAGCAGCAATAGGAAACTAATGCAGTGGAGGAGAGGAAAAATATTTTTTTCTCTACCCATTGTAGGTTTATGGATGAGGCCTCTCTAACAAAAAACAGATTAACAAGAAAAAAAACATACAAATTTATTTAATAAATTTTTATGTGATGTGGGAGCCTTCATAAGGAAATTGAGACCCACAGAAATGGGTAAACCTGAGTATTTGTAGGCTAGGTTTGATAATGAGTGGATAGCAGTGGAGAAGTATAATAGGATAAAAAGGGCATAATGTAATGGGAATAAATTGAGGAGAACTTAGAAAGATCTGTTTGTTCAGATTCTGCTCCGTAACTGTCTTAATCCATTTTGTGCTGCTACAACAGAATAGCTGAGACTGGGCAACTTATAAACAATATAAGTTTACTTGTTTCATGGTTCCAGAGGCTGAGAAGTTAAATATCAAGGATCTGGCATCTGCGGGGGGCCTTTTTGCTGCATCATCCCATGGTGGAAGGTAGACAGGAAGGAGAGTGCTTGTGAGAGAGTGAGAAGTGAAGGGGGCTAGAACTCATTATTTTCTTAGGAGTGTACTCTTATGATAAATAACCCACTCTGAAACTAATGGCATTAATGCATTCCGAGTCACCTCTTAAAGATCCCACCTCTCAACACTGTTGCATGGGAGATTTAAGTTTTCAACACATGCAGTTTGGGGGACACGTTCAACTCAAAACAGTGACCCTTCATCTTCAGAGACAAGGAAGTTCCTTTTCTCCTGGTATAGGGAAGCACCTCTTAGATGAGGGTCAATGATCTCCTTCAAGGGAAGGTCAGTAAGTTCTTCCTAGGTTTCTTGACCAGCTTTAGGGGAGAAGTATAGGGGCAGGTCAGAGAGACCTTCCTGCTACTGAAGGAATTTTTCTCACATTCCTTTAGCCTTAAAGTTTCAGTCCGCCACAGTGCCATGTTTTGGGTTAGTATGGTCTGAGCCTCATCAGCAGCACTTACACACATGTAACATGCAGTTGGGCTGAGTGTATTTGCATCTGACCTTGACTAATCAGAGAATTGTTCTCGATGCCCATGATGATGAAAGCTAACATTTGTTGAACCTTTTGCTGTGTGCCAGTCACTGTGGTCAACATTTATACATGATCCTCATAATCACACTATGGCACTATTATTATCCCTATTTGGCAGATGAGGAAACTGATGCACAGAGTGTTTTGATAATTTTCCCCCAGTCACACTACCCAATAGGTGATGGCACTGGGATTTGGAAGTGAGCAGTCTGGCTCCCAGGTCTGTGGCCACAGCACTGTGTCCTGCTTAGTCATGTTCTCATGTCACATGTATAGAGTTCATGTGTGCTGTCCTAGTGTGGTATGTTGTGAAGAAAATTGGAAGAGCTAGATTTGAATATTGATGCCTACAGTAATCAGTTGACTCTGTAAATGTGGGCAAGTCAGCTAACCTAGATCTGTGTGCCTGTTTTTGTTAAATCATTCTTTTTGTGCTTACCTTATGGGGTTAATATGAAGACTGAATGATAAATCACATGAGAAAGTGCTTTGAGAAACAGCAGGCACTACACATATGCTATTTATCAGTATATATTTGCTTGATGTGTATCTTCTGCAGATTTCCTCATACCAGGATTACCTGGCTGGTCTGACTCATTTGGTGACTAGGGGCTTAATAATATTTGCTAAATGCATTTGATAAAAATGCTCTTTGTCCTCTTAGTTCTCATTCTTATATTTTGGGTTGTTGACACTAAAAATCTGAAAGCTGAGAATTTAGTCTCCTTCATAGAACTTTATTTTCTTTCCTACTTTTAAAAAAATGAGGCTTTCTTATCTCACTCCTGAGCTAATATTTTTATCTTGTAGCCCATAGGAAGGTGGGACTTACAGAAGATTTGCAATGATTTCAGCAGCTTTTCAGAAGGGCTTTGAGTGAACAGTTAATCTCTTGAGAATGCAAAGTCATTTGTGGCGGAGAGTCTTAGGCCAGTGTTGAGTTGCAAATCCTGGGGAGTCCTGACTCAAGAAGATAGGGAATTTAAAAAGAAAGCCAGTGAAATACGTTTGATTCTTTTTCTCCCTGTCCTGCCTTAGCCTGCAATGTTACTTATTCCTTTAATATGCTTTAATTGCTAATTGTCTGCTGTTTGATTTTGAGGTTAGTTGAGATCACCAGGATGATGGAAGGTCTGACCTGACCAGACCTGAATTCATTGGTACATTCTCAACTTTTTGAAAAATTAATGAGTTTTGGCTGAGACACACCTGACTTTTGCAGCATCTTGTTTTTATTTATTGTTTCTTTTGTTTACTTGTCAGATATTCCCGCCCACAACATGGATTTACAGAGTAGAATTTTTTTTTTTCTTTTGCATGTTCAAAGTAAGTCAAGCTATCCTGATTGGTGCAACATACAGACATAAAATGATACTTTGAGGGGCATCCTTATGGATGCATTTTTGTTCCTCTCTCATTGTTTCCCTGATATGAATTCTTAGACATAGAATTACTCCAGGAAGGGTACCAACTTAAAACATTAAAATCAAACCAAACCAAAAAAAGATGCATATTAATAGATCGTATTCCCTAAAGGCTGTACTAATGAACACTCCCACCAGTAGCGTATGAGAATGCAGATCTCACGGCAACTTTGTCAGTGTTCACTTACTCCGTAGCGTCTCTGGAGTACTCACAATCTTCCAGGTTCGGACATTTTTCAGAAGTTTTCCAAGTCACCCTAGGTGGTTTGAAGCTGAAACCACTGGTTTAGTTAATAGGAGAAAAGTATTTTCTCACTGTCTCTTAGTGGTTTGAATCTCTCTCACTATCCCCTTAAAATAGATCAGTCGCTTTAGGTCATTGGTGTGTTTTGCTATACAGGACATACTATTCCTAATGAGCAGTCCCTTCATCAGTCTAAAACTCCCTTGAACCACTAATTCACAGTAATGTCACCTCTAGGCTTATTAACATAATCTTTTGCCCATGCAAAGCTCTCCAGTGTTCAAATAATTCTGCTGGATGATGTTACCTTTCAACTGAACCGCATCATCTTGTTGGCAAAGCACTTCACGAATACTATCATTTCACTATTGCAGGGACCTTGGAATTAGACATCTTCATTCTATTTTTACAGAAAAACAAAAAGGAACTCAAATAAGTAGGTTTTCTCTAAGGTTGTGCAACTTATAATCACATGTTAGGACTCAGTGTAGGTCTTCTGACTTCAAGTTCAGAGTTTCCAATGCTGTGTCAGAACCTGTCTTTGGCTTTCTCTAGTTCTGCTGCTTTTTAAATACGCAAATGGATCTGGTTATTGGATTGTTATTAAGGTTTTTTTTTTTTTAGTGTCTGCATTTCTTATGCTCATTTTCTTCTCTGTATGCTCATTTAGAATTCTACATATTTACAGCTGTGTTTCTCAACTTCTTTTTTTTATTATTGCTCCTCCTTTCCTAGGAGAAAAATTTAATTTAAATTACATTCTTCCTAATGATAGAAATTAAATATTAAACTGATAAGAACAGATACTATACTTGATCTTAGCCAAAAGGCTGAGAAGTGAAGAGAAATTAGATATTAAGGAATAAGATTTTGACAGGTACAGTTGAGCCTCGGAGGACCACAAACTATGATGTCTGATACTTTGTTCCTCAACAACCAATTTTAATCTTCTTGGGAGTTCAGAAATGCTGTTAATGGACACACCAATTTAGATGACTAACCCTGGCTATCAGGGCAGAGAGGAGAGCTGTTGAGCATACTGATGGATCGTATAACCATATGTGTGTAACTAGTGGAACACATGACACTGACATTACTCTCAGCTCACATCAACTAATGACTTACAGGGAAGCTGTGCTTAGTGTGGATGGCTAATTATTCAAACATGCATTCTGTATGATTAAACCACATGGAATTTCACATTTGCTTTTGTTTTCCATATATTTTATGGGTCATATAGGTTATATCTCCACCTTTCACCCACTGCCTGCCTTTTTTTTTAATTAAATATGAGCTTTGTATGAGGCTTTTGTCTACTTGTGGTCACAGCTCTGGGCTGAACTTTTAGATTCATTAGTTTCTGATTTGTGGCAGTTACCTACATTTTTACTTATAGTTTTAGATAACTAAATGCTGGCATGTTCACACGCAGGAAAGCACTGCATTGGTAGATAAGGGCTATTCCATGCTGGGCTTGACTGGTTGCCACTAACTCTGACATCCCTGACCCTTTGGCAGGGAAAGAATGTAAATGAGTGAGAATAAAGAGCCCCAGGTAGCTTCTGTTTGTTTTTGCAAGAGAGCCAGATCTAGGTGATTTGGGAGAATGCCAGATACTATAAACACAGAGCCAGAGAAAAAGAAAAAGGATGGCAAGAAGAGCCCGGGGACTGGGGGAGGTACACTTGCAGGGAGTGGAGGTTGGCCCTGAAGAAGGTTTTCATTCATTTCTATGTGTAGAATTTTTAAGATTAACTCGCTAATTTTTTTTTATTGAAGTCAAGCAAGATTTTAAGTCATTTATCAGGGCTCATAGAGTTATCTATTTATAGAAGTCAGAATAAAAGTAAATGAACCATGAATGCTAACACACATCTTGCAAATTTAATAAGATTTAAAAGTTAAATAAACCGATGAGCCTGTGGATTTTCTCCAGGGCCCCTTTACGAGTTTTAACTTTGTTTCCTTTCCACCCACTTCATTTTACACACTGTCTTGTGTGATTCTTTTAGCCTTAGCTTGTAGAATACTAAAATGATTTACAAGCCTGCTTTTAGAGGATATTTCATTTTTAGTTAAACATTTACATGATGATGGCTTTCTATGTAACCTGCTGAAAAACAAAGTTTTTTTCTTTTTTCTTTTTTTCAAGTGCTAGACTGTCAATCAGGATAAAGGAGATTGTATGAATTATTTGTTGCTGCATAACAAACTGCCAAAAGTAAAACAACAAATATTTATTATATCAAATGTTATATGGCTTAGGCAGGTCCTGTGCTTCAGGGTCTCTTACAAGGCTGCAATCAGTTGTTAGCCAGGACAGGGATCTTATCTGAAGGCTCAACCGGGAAAGATCCACTTCCGTGCTCCCATGGTTGTTGCATAATCCAGTTTGTTGAGGGCTTTTGGGCTGAGGGCCTCAGTTCCTAACTGCTTTGGGGGCCACCTTCAGTTCCTGGTTATGTGGGCCTTCTCGACATTGGAACTTGCCTTCTCAAAGCCAGCAAGAGATACAGTCTGCTGGAAAGGCATCTACCATCTTTGCCATATTATGTTGGTTAGAGAGCCATTAGACCAGCCCACACTAAAGGGCAGGAGAACACACAAGCACATTTACACCAGATCGAGGGGCACCTTAGGATCCTAGGCCAAGGAGATACGTGACTCCATCCCAACAAGCCTTCAGGATCTTAGATTCTTTGAGGGAAGAGACCTTTTTTTCATAGTTAAAATATTTACAAAACCTTTGTGAGGTGGTAGCTAGCACTCTGTGCTGAACTGGATTGTAGAGCCCTGGGCTAGGACTGTGTGCGGCATTAAAGACCAGCTACTCTGTAAATGCACGTAGAAAACAACCTCCTTGAGCAATATCAAGCAAGAGAAAGAAGAGGCCTCAGAGCGCCAGCAAAACAATGGCAGAAAACATATCCCTATCTTTTCCTTCTCATTTTCAAAGCTGTGTTAGAGGGAAAGGAATATATTCTGGTTCTGGAGATTTTCAGTTTTCTTTTTATCTCATTAATTCCTGGCTGGGTGCTCCAGGACGAGATATCCGAAAAGCCTTTTTTGAATCGCAGGTACTGTGAATATAAATAGAAGAAAGACACCATCTCTTCCTTTAAGGAACTTACAGTCTTAAGGAGGAGACACAGATGGAAGTGGACAATTACCAAATATCATCAAAAAGCCTGAGAAAAAGTTATGCGAAAGCTACTGTGTGAGCACAGAGGCTATAAACCTAATCCTAAGTTGCAGGTGGGTGAGTATTAGACGTCACTCAAGAAAGCCTTCATGGAAGAGGTGACGCAGAGTTGAATTAATTGGACTTAACCTTTGAAGAAATAAAGGCAGGCTTTGCTGGGAGGCATTGGAGTATTAGATATAAAGGCTTAGAAGCAGGAGAGCATTTGAGACCTCACAAAACTGCAAGTTGTTCAGTGTGGATGGAGTTTAGGGGCCTTCTTGGGAAGTGGTAAAAATTGAGGCTGGAGCTGAGTGTGGTGATGCCTGAAATCCCAGCTATTCAGGAGGCTGAGGCAGGAGGATCACATGAGCCCAGGAGTCAGCGGCTTCAGTGATCTATGATTGCACCACTGCACTCCAGCCTGGGTGACAGAGTGAGACCCTATCTCTACAAATAAAAAATAAAAAGATGAAACTGGTAAGGTAGGCAGGAATAAAATGATCATCAGAGTTCTTGGATGTTGTTCCAATGATTTTGGACTTTACCTTAGAAGAATCGGGATAATTCAATCAGATTATGCTTTAGAAGTAGAGAAGGATTGGAGGGGTGTTAGGAGACAAGAAGACCAAATAGTATGTAGGCAAAGGGAGAGGGGGTCTAAAATACAATGAAGTCAGAGGGAGAGAAGACAGTGAATTTGAGATCCTAAGGATGCAGAATCCTCAAGACAGCATGATAGCACTGGTTGTGAAGGGGGAAACAGGAAGAAGGGAAGCTTGACTTAGATTTCTGACTTCAGTGACTGGGTAGACGGTGGGGTGACTCGCCCGTCTACAAAATATTGGAAAGTGATACGTTTGAGTTCAGTTTTGGAATTATACATTATAGGGATTTGTAGGAATCTGAGCAGAGATGAGCAGTGTTTCAGGGTGTCCAGATCTGGAGCTCAGGTGAATATGGAGGAGATCACCAGGGGAGAGTATGCAGACCCAGAGGAGAAAAAGAGTGAAGGGTGAGTGCCTGTGACATCTGCAGTTAGGGGGAAGAGGACACTGTAAGAGAGGAGAAGAAATGAGTGGTATGGTAATCGAGGTTCCCGGGGTTACAGGCCACAGGAGCCAACACAAGCTAGCTCAAGTAAAAACACACCTTTTAGAATTTAGGATATCAGGCACTAAAGGTTCTGGAACTAGGACCCAAAAAGTCTCCAGGAGCACAGCAGGCACTCTGTCACACTAAGGTCCTCATATTGCAGCAAAGCTCTTTCCTTTTTCTGTCTAAACACCATCTTCCTCCACTGCTCTGTGCGAGTGATAAACCCACAGCTCCTGAGTTGAAGCACCCCTCCCCCAAATAATGAGGTCACCCATCCAATTGACTGCCTTTCGACCTCAACTCCAGTTTTCTGGGAGAGTTAGTCTAGTATTTCATCTTGGAAAGGTGCCCATGGTGTCATGCAGTACAAATGTAGCTAATGAGGGCCCACCTTGGTTGCAGTCAGCCCTTAGAGAAAGAAGGATGTAGTTAGAATCGTATCTATCATGGGCAGCCAAAATGATAGGAAGACAGTGGCAGGAAGAGGGGTCAAAAAAGCCAGACAAAGGGAGAAATTCAAAGAGGAGGGAGAAAGTGGTCTACTGTGCTAGATGCTGCTGACTCAACAGAAGGATTGACTTCAGGAAGAAGAGGACTGTGAGTCCACGACTGAGTAGCTAAGTTTTTGAAAATAAGTGGGCAATTGTTGGTTTTCATGTTGGTAAGGCATAAGTACGCTTCTCTGTGGGGGAAGAGGAGGAACAGGCATTAAATTGGGAGGGTAGACAATACAGATGAAGGAGGGCATAACGGATGGATGAGATTCCCGAGGAAGCAAGAGGGAACACAGGCGGAGGGATTAGCAGCAGACAGGAACAGGCCACAGCTCTCACCAAGGCAGGCAGGAAAGTGGGGTGCAGATGTAGATAATTTGGAGGGTGGGCTGCTAAGAAATTAAGTCCAGATTCTGGTGACAGGAATTATTTACTCTTGACAAAACCCTAAGTTCTCTTGCTCCTTAAATGTATTGCATCAATGCTGCAATTTAAAGATCTTTGACAACTAAAGAATCTGGTATTCCTATGCCAGGGGATTGACACAGAGAGCTTAGGCCAGGCCGGAACTCTTTATAGGAGCCCCCAGTTGGGCCCAGTGTCCCTGTCTGAAGTAAATGCTCCTGTGTTCCTGCTGTGGTCTGTGTTCCCCCAGAATCCATATGTTGAAACTTAATTTCCAGTGTGATAGTATTAAGAGGTGGAGCCTTTAGGAGGTGATTTAGTCATGAGGGTGGAGCCCTCATGAGTGGGATTAATGACCTTATATAAGAGGCGTGAGGGTGCTGTTCATCCCTGTTCCCCTCCCATCTCTTACCTTGTGAGGGTGCAGCAGCAAGGCACTATCTTGGAAGCAGAGAACAGCCCTCACCAGACACGGAATCTGCTAGTGCTCTGGTCTTGGAATTTCCACCGTCAAGAGCTGTGAGTAGTACACTCCTGATGCTTATAAATATATTACCCGGTCTGTGGTATATTGTTATAGCAGAACAAACAGACTTGGACAATTCCTAAGTAAGTTCAGGAACATCCCAAGAGAAGCAAACATAAAAATATGAATGTATCACTCCAGCCTGGGCAACAGTGAGACCCTGTCCCTACAAAAAATTAAAAAAGTTAGCTGGGCATGGTGGTATGCACCTGTAGTCCCAGCTACTCAGGAGGCTGAAGCAGGAGAATTGCTTGAGCCTAGGAATTCAGAATTACATAAGTGAGCTATGATTTCTCCACTGTTCTCTGGCCTAGACAACAGAGTAAGAACCTGTCTGTTAAAAAATAATTAATGTAGCTAATGACAACTGTACACAAATTAGAAAATTTCGAGTTTGTCTTTCTCCTGTCTTCTTGCCATGGCTTTCCTCTCCTCACTGAGGCTGACTTCTTTTTATAAGTCACAGGATCCCACTCTGTTGCCCAGGCTGGAGAGCAGGGGGCGAGGCCATGGCTCACTGCAGCCTTGACCTCTCAGTCTCAGGTGATTGAGGCCGACTCCTGGTTGCATGAACAGTATAGGGCTGGGATCCTGTGCAAGATGGCCTTGCCCCAAGTCTGTCAGCTGTCACTGGCGAAGCATGTATCTAAGGATGTGTGGCCCTAACTGGACTCATCTTCCCACCCACCACTCCATTTACCAGAAGACCTGGAAGGTTTTCTTCCATGCATCTTTAGCCAGGCTAAGTGAGAATTACTCGCATAGGATTCAAGAGAAACTTAGGTTTAGTAAAAAAGAGAAAGTGGAGTTATATAACATGAAATATTCTAAAGCAATATTTTTTCCTCTAAGATATCTTCTGGTTTAGTTTATCGAAAAGAGGATGGGATGATGGTGATTTTACTCAAGTTAATTTATATTTCAAATGGAAGAAGCAAGCATGGTTTTTTATTTTATTTTTATTTTTATTTTTTTTGTATTTAGGAAGCAAAACCCATGATTTGTGGGAATTCTTTCATGGTAATAGTCACCAGCATTTTTTGAGTGCCTCATATGCGCCTGAAATTGTGTCGTCAGAACCCGTGCCTGGCACTTAGCAGGCGTCAGGAGGCACGGGTCTGCTGATGCACTTAACTAGTGTTTGTGTTACCAGAAGATGCAGAGGGCAGACTTTCTAGTACCAGGGATGAGTCTGGCAGTCAAATCTGCCAGACTTTGCTGGAGTGGCCATAGTACGCCTATTTAATCCTGATGTTAGGCCTAGAAATTCTCTGCTTGATCTGAGGAAAGGGTATTGGACCATCAAGGGAGCAAAAACAAGTCCTTAAGCCCTTCTGTCTGCCCATCCACAGAGGCTTCAGAAATTCCAAACCCAGGGGAGATGGCTCTTTGGGCTTCAGGTGGCAGAATAACTCGTAGGAGAGCTGAGGCGTTCCAGGGATTTGCTTCCCTGGGGTATTTATTTGAATAGGCCCTTATTCTGGACAGAAGGACTACAGGACTGTGCCTTGAAATAGAGGTTTGTTAGCCTTCTTCCTGGGTGAATAGAATGTTCAGTGGGTGCAGGTAAGGCTTCATCAGACTTCAAGCTGCCCCACCACAGCCCATCCTCATTGATTCCTAATACTTGCAATACAACTCTATCAGTGAGACCTTACACCTGATAAAGTCCCATTCCTCTCCTAAGACTATAGCCATATACTTTGCTCTTGCTATTGAATTTTTGTCACTTTGAAGTCTCTGTTTGAATTTAAAGAGTGGTCTCTTTGACTAACTTTCCCTAGCAGAATATCCAGATTGGTTCAAAACCCGTGAGTAGAGGCAGTAGGTCCTCTTAAATACTGTTGTCTTAATCACTGAGGGACAATTCACAAGGACACCTTCATCTGGAGTGTTGGGTGCATTTAATTCTCACTTTTTAATTAGCAAACTATTTTGGGAATTGAGATATTTGACATTAGATGACTCCAGGATACCACTGTCTTAAAGCTGGTCTAATAAACTTGCAGAGCATTCGAAAAATTTGGTTTAGTTTAAAAAATTATTGTTCTGGTCTGGCACCGTGGCTCATGCCTGTAATCCCAGCACTTTGGGAGGCCGAGGTGGGTGGATCATGAGGTCAGGAGATTGAGACCATCCTGACTAACGTGGTGCAACCCCGTCTCTACTGAAAATACAAAAAATTAGCCGGGTGTGGTGGCAGGCACCTGTAGTCCCAGCTACTTGGGAGGCTGAGGCAGGAGAATGGCGTGAACCCAGGAGGCAGAGCTTGCAGTGAGCCGAGATTACACCACTGCACTCCAGCCTGGGCAACACATCAAGACTCTGTCTCAAAAAAAAAAAAAAAAAAATTATTGACCTCTATGAGCCAATGTATATAATGGTCAAGAAAAGACAATACTAATCCATTGTAATAAAAGCTAGAGTAGTAGTTTCCTCTGAAGAGGGTGGGGACAGGACAGGGCATAAGCTTTCTAGAATGCTGGAAGTGTTTATAACTTGGTTCAGGTGTCAGGTAGGGGCATACAAATGTAAAAATTCATAGAGCTTTATTTATAGCAGTGAAAAAGAACACAAAAATTTTCATCTAGGTGTTGATCCCATCATTCCCTAAGATTGCAGGCTTCATTATAGGTCCTTAGTGTAAACCTTTGTGGGGTTTTAAGACCCCATAGGGAGTTACAGGATCAGATTTATGCTTTGAGGAGCTCTCTGGTTGTTGCGAGAGAAGGGGTTGGAGGGGACTGAGTGAGAGCAGTGGCCATGACTGGGAGGCTGATGCTGTGGTCAGCAAGAGAGAGCGGGCCCTTGATTAGAGTGCAGGCAAGGGGCTTTGTGGGGTTCAAGAGAAGGTGTTGAAGGTGACTACCAGGAGTCGTACACGAGCAGTTGTGTGGAGGGAAGGGCCATTGCCTGGAGATAAAGAATTCAGCTGCAGACATGTTTAGTTTCTAATGCCAGTGAGCCACCCTTGAAGATGACAAGTAGGTAATTAAGTAGATAAGTCTGGAGTCAGAAAATCGGTCTGAGCTGAAGTTATAAATTTGGGAGTTGCTGGCGTGGTATTTAAAACAATGGGAATGCATGAAATCATTTTGAGGGAGAGCATAGAATAGGAAGGAAAGGGGTTCCAGGACTGTGTCCTGATAAATTGCCACATTTGGAGGTCAGGTAGGGGAGGAGTCAGAATAGGAGGCTGAAGAGGAGTGAAAGGGGAGTACAAGGGCAGCAAGGAGACTGGGCTATCCTGGCATCCAAGGGAAGAATGTTACAAGAAGTGGAGAGTGGTCAACTGTGGTGAGTGCTGTTGAGTAGTCGAATAAGTGGAGGACTGAAATCCTCAGTGGGATTTCATAGCATGGAGGCCATCCATCATCTCAGCAAGAATGGCTTATATGGAGGTGTGCTGGTAGAAGCCACACTGCAGTGAAGCAAAGCTGTACTTTTTTTTCTTGCAGGTTATTTGTTGCTTTAGTCGTGTATTCAGAATATCAATCCTGCATGTAACATTTAATTATATAAGCTTAATTCTATTGTGTAATGTAAAGGGATTAATTGGAATCCAGTTTCCTTAGCTGTTTTAGTGAAATAAATTGAAGATAGAAAATTGCTGTGGGAAACTATTTTTGAGGCTTTGTATTTACTCAGTTGGATTTTTAAAGAGGTCATTTTATGGTCCATTCCTGCCCCCATGCGGGAATGAACTGCATGATACTTGATTCATATTGCTTTAAAGGGCAAGGTATTGAGGGAGCTTCTTGGGACATTTAGAATTTCTTTAGCTGATCCTGAGGCTAAGTATCCCTGGAGGCTAAATGGCCATCATCTTTTCTTAAACCTATCATGGGCCACGCGCAGTGGCTCACGCCTGTAATTCCAGCTCTTTGGGAGGCCAAGGTGGGTGGATCATGAGGTCAGGAGATCGAGACCATCCTGGCTAACATGGTGAAACCCTGTCTCTATTAAAAAAAAAAAAACTAAAAATTAGCCGAGTGTGGTGGCGGGTGCCTGTAGTCCCAGCTACTCGGGAAGCTGAGGCAGGAGAATGGTGTGAACCTGGGAGATGGAGTTTGCAGTAAGCTGAGATTGCGCCACTGCAGTCCAGCATGGGTGACAGAGCGAGACTCCAGCTCAAAAAAAAAAAAAAAAAAAAAAAAAAAGAAACCTATCATGGAAATCCCAATAATGGAAAGAAACCAGGGCAGGGAGGGCTCACATCACTTTATTTCAGAAGTCAAGCATATGGTTTTGTTGACTAAAATACATAGACTGAGAAAAAAGAAAAAGGGAAAAAGGTCTCAATTATATTCAGGTCTTGAGTGTAGGAAGTGTTTTGTGAATATGATGCATCTTACAGGTTTGTATTTGATATCAACTCAGTATTTAGTCAAGGTTGAAAAGTAGAGTAGATGTGTGACTTTCCTACTTCCCGGGACACAGTAACATCTAGCCCTGGATCCTGGTGTTCCATGATACTGGGAACGAAGGCAGCAATTTGAGTATTATCTAGGTAGAGCCCAACAAGTAGTGGGTGCCTGAGTGATATTATGTTGAATAATGTTACACTGAAGGGAAGTCTGGCCCTGACAGTCTCCCTTCTTTTGTTTGCTGAGTCTCATGCTCTTACGAGAAGTGCTCTGTATTAATTTTCTTCTTATTCCTGTACTTAGGAGGTTCTGCTGAGAATCAAGAGGTTCAATCTATAATCTCTAGGTTTCTCTATGCTGTTGTCAACAGGGAGCGTTAACATCCTGCCTCACAGGAAGGTAGCACATGTTAGGCTTTTACTATAGATGGTTAATATTTTCAGGATGAAGTTTGATTTTATAGCATAGTCATATTTATGCAATATGATGTTATAATACAATTATAAGGAAAAAGTCATTTTGTTTTGTTTTGTTTTGTTTTGTTTCACATGCAAGGAAATGTGCTGGGATGACCAGGAAAGAAAACAGTGAAGGAAACAACTTCACTCCCACTATTTGTGGAGCTTGTTTGGTTCTGGCCGGAAGTCAGGGTTTCAGAGGAGATGGGATGTTCAGTTTGGTCCAGGTGATCTTCAGTCTTCAAGGATCTAGAGAGACTTGGGGGTTGTCCATGATTCATCAGAAGAACTGTTCCACAGACCTCAGGGTTTGTTTCGGTTTAGAATCACAGTGCCTTCGTAAATTTTTCTTAGATTGAGGTGAAGGTATGAGTAGGTTTATTTTGAAACCAGGATTTACCTTGATTTCTTGAGTATTTTTCATCAGCATAAATGAACCCAATAAGTAAGTGCCCATGGGTGGCCCTGTGATTTTTGGTATACAGTTGTTATCAAACTAATTGTAAAGGGTCTTGGCGAGATGAAGTCATGGACTGTGGGAGGTAGATGGGGTGTGAGTGGGGAATACTTGAGTGAGAGGTTTCTTTTCCTCTGAAGGAACGATGATGATGATAATGATGCCTACTGTTTATTGAATGGGCACAGATGTGGTTCTGCCCTCTGTCTTGGCATGATGAAAATAAAGCTTGGCAAGTTCTTATGTGTTCTTTGGCCCTGAAATCCCAATGGTCTGAAAATAGATTGAGAAAATACCTTTCCTAAAGAGAATCAGAAAAATGTTTGGGGTTCTCCCAACATTTTCTCTTTGTACATTCTTGTTTCTCTGTTTCTTCTACCATGCTTTTTTGTGGGCCCATTTGCTGTACCTGTTACCATGACATTTGACATTCCCAAGTGCTATAAAGAGACAGCGTTGTTAGTATTGCTGTTTGTTGTTTTTTTATTCTTGCTGTGATTGCAGGGAGGGAAGGAACTGGGTTTGACAGGTGGAAGGGGAAATTCCAACAAGAGTACGTCTAGGATGATGGGAAGCCGAGGACTGGAATATAGAGAGAGTTAGACAGGATGTGACTAGTGAGAACAATGCCATCAATATGCAAAGCATACAGAATTGCGAGTCTGGTTCAAAAAATGCTACCACTGCAAAATTACAATAGCAGCGTTTTCTTAGTGCATATGCCAAGTGTTATTTTAGCCTGAGAGGAGGCTGCTGGACTGGAGATAGTGAACGCACCTAAACAAATGTGGCCTGGGATGAAGCTGCAAAAACACAAAAGGGCTGTGTGCTGGCATGGAAACCGCCTCAGAGCTGAAACAACAGAAGCTGAAGTTGAACAGTGTCAGCCCGGGATGTGTGGTTTGCCCTGGGTCTGTTTTGGAGGCCTTGGGAAAACAGCCCCACAGATAAATTCTCCAGATTTGCGGTCTAAAACTGGTACAAAAGAAACAGCTCTGTCTAACTTGGCAAGATTGAAGAGCTTTCTGGTGGTTAACTTGCACTGTGCATATCTATTTGTGTGCCCTGCATTTCATCTGAATACTATTAAAATAAATGGAGTTAGAAGTCCCTCACCCACCCCATTCCGACCCAGAACATTTTTTGTTTCCATTGCTTTCTGAACTCTGCTCAGTAGGGGGGTCCTCCTAGTTTGGAAAAACCACTGCTTGGGTGTTCTATAGGAGGGGATAAAGAACAAAGTCAGATAAACCTAATCTCCCATCTGTAAAATGTTGCTAATAATAACTACTTCATAGGGTTGTTGTGAGAATTAAATGCAATTAATAATATTGCAATTTAACATAAAATTCATTATCATTAGATTCCATGCATGTGTAGAAGATCTAATAAAAATATATTACTGGGTACTCATCGTGTCTTACCCACTGTTTCACTGTCTTTATATGCAATTTCTCATTTGGGATAAGCAACTTAATCCAGGGACGCACGTAAAGCTTATAAAGTGTAGAGAGATTTGAAATCCTCAGAACTGATGGCAAAGCTCACATGTAACCATTGCTACTGTTCCCTAATTTGGAATCTGGCATTTTGTAGGTGTAGTACTGACTAAATTCATTTAATTAAACATGGAGCAATCCAAAGTTCACATGTTCTTTTCTCCTGGTTTCATGTAAACTGTCGACAGTGCAGTCACCAAACCTTTGCATCTCCTTTGTCACTGGGACCAAGAGATAGCATAAAAACAGACTTCTGCTGTATATGGTTATACATATATGAGCCATCTCACTATAGAACTCAGCCGTCTTAACCAGGGTCTGGACTATTGCTGCTGAGAAAATTGATGACCCCTGGTTTAGAACTTTGTCTAACGACAAACGACTTTGAATAGGCAAGTGGTTTTTTGTGGTGAAGTAGATGACTCTTTTTTTTTTTTTCTTGGAAACATGCTGAGTGATGTCTCTCAGGTCTGCTGGAAGGTTTTGTTGCAAGGAGACTATGCAGGAATCTGCCTGCTTGGTTTAATCACCGGGGAAAAAAAAAAGACAGTTGCTGAGCAAGTCCCAGGTTGAAGTGGGCACTGTGTACACGAGCTGCTTTATCAGACTTAAAGGGATGCTGTGAGAGGCAAGAGTACTTCTCCTGGATGTAGGCTCTAACCTTGAAGGAACAGTGGCTCTCACAGGCCCGGTAATAACGTGAGCATAAAAATGCAAAGTGGCCGGGCGTGGTGGCTCATACCTGTAATCCCAGCACTTGGGAGGCCAAGGTGGGTGAATCACCTGAGGTCAGGAGTTTGAGACCAGCCTGGGCAACATGGTGAAACCCTGTCTCTACTACAAATACAAAAGTTAGCTGGGTGTGGTGGCACATGCCTGTAACTCCAGCTACTCGGGAGACTGAGGCAGAAGAATTGCTTGAATCTGGGAGGTGGAGGTTGCAGTGAGCCGAGATCATGCCACTGCACTCCAGCCTGGGCAACAGAGTGAGACTTCATCCCCACCCCTGTACCCCTCCCTCCAAAAAAAAAAAAAAAAAAAAAAAAGCAAGGGAAACTGTTAGGACGCCTCTGATCCTTCCACTGTCTGTATCTGTGTTTGCTGGCTTTATCATTACTCTTGCCCTGGAGCCTCCTGCAGGCCTCATGTGTATTCATCGCACATACACCATCTCCAATGTGCCAGGCATGAGTCAGGCCCTGGGGATCCAGTCATGAGACATAGTTCCTATCTGTATATTGTCTCTTCCTTTTTCTATGTGCTCTCTAAAGCTGGAGATGCCATTTTACCTATTCTTGGAAAGACTTTCCTAGTTATGTGTAACTCATAGTAAGAATCAAGGGAGTATCTATGATTAATAATATATATATTTTGAGACAGGGTTTCACTCTGTCACCCAGGCTGGAATGTAGTAGCATGATCACAGCTCCTTGCAGCCTCAACCTTCCATGGCTTAGGTGATCCTCCCACTTCAGCCTCCTGAGTAGCTAGGATTACAGGCGCCTGCCACCACACCCAGCTAATTTTTTATTTTTTAAAGAGACAGGGTTTTGCCATATTGCCCAGGCTGGTCTCAAACTCCTTGGTTCAAGCTGTCCACCTGCCCTGGCCTCCCAAAGTGCTAGGATTACAGGCATGAGACATTGTGTTCGGCCCGATTAAACTTTTAAGAGGACTTGTCCCATCGTTTCATGTTAATTCTCCTGTTTTTAAGTAGTCAGTTTAACAGCAATATTTTAACTTACTCTAATACTCATTAGTGTATTAACAAACATTTTCGGATGTCTCTTATCTGTAAGGTGTGATGTGGTTCATGTTTTTGATGAGTGGTTATTTTTGTTTGTATAGATTTTTTAAATGAGAATTTGCAGAAGTTGAAAGGGGAGTCTTGCATTCAGCAATTTGCCCTGTATTTAATGAGCCAGCCACCTTGTGTCTTCCCCTCCTATGACATAGCCCTGCAGCTCACCCTCCAACTGACACATGAAAACTTCTTTCATGAAACGCACAGTGTCAGTATCTCTCAAGTACTCTTTTCCTCCACTTCTGGGGCATGATCTTGCAATGTACTCCTTACTGCCCCATCCTGGAAACTTCTACCTATATCCTTGTTTTCTATACAGTGTTTAGCCAAGGTCCTCGACCAGAACATAGATCACAAGAAGTACTGGTTGTCAAATGTCATAGTAACTGACATTTGACAGAGAGATTATATTTGAGGATGCCAAGAATTAGCAAACTTTTTTTTCTGATCATCTCAGGCTATTTGAAGAAGTTATGAATTCACCGAATTGACTGAAACCTGCCCTCTAAATAATTCTTCAGCACTATATAAACCAAAGTTTGTGTTGGTTCAATCAGGCAGGAGGGCTGTGCATCTGTGGTACGGGAGTCCCCTCAACTAGAGGCATGAAAAAAACAGCATTTATGCTGCAGCTGGTTTTGGTAACAGATGAGCAGCTTTAAATTGGGAGTCAGGAGAACTGGAAGACTGGAGCCCACGAGGAAGGTAATTGAAGCAGAGATGGCTCAGAGACCACTAGGACCTGTGCATCAACACCTGCCTCAGGTCTTTATGGACACAACTGCTAAACCTTTGGAAGCCTGAGGTTTACAAACCACTTACCTTAAATGTTTAACACTTAAATTTTGAGAAAAATTATTTTAAAAGTTTACCAAAGGATGCCCAATGCCTGAAGTAGAAGAGACCTTCATTTTACAATTGATGTTTGGAAAAAATTCCGGATTAGTTCATATTAGATTCAATGAAAATCAGCAGTGGAAGAATTTATTCTCATGATCATGACTGAACTTATCTTGGGTGGGTGCTTCAGTTCTGTCTTTGTGTTGGGAAAGGCTGTGGGCTGAAAAGAGCCCTGAGCTCAGCTGTGTCTCATGTCAGCCATGCTCCTTCAGAACCACAGAATAAGGCAAGGACTAGACATCTGAAATCACTCACAGCTAATAGCTGTAATTCCATCATTTAGTTCATTAATTCAACAAATGTTTATCAAACATCACCTACTAAGTGCCAGGCATCTTCCTAAGTGCTGGTTTACAGCAGTGAACAAACCAAATCCCTACCCTTGAGAAGCTTCAATCTGCAGCATGGGTGAGACAGACAGTGAGCAAGATAAATCAGTAAACAACAGTAGATATCAGAAGGTGAGAAGGAAGTACTGTAGAGAACTCCCTCGAAACAGAGCAGAGGAATGGGAAGGATTTGCAGTTTTCAATAAGGAAGGCTTCCCTGAGAAGATGACCTTGAAGAAAAACTCGATGGAGGTAAGGAGGCAAATGCCACGGGTCTCTGGGGAATCTTCCTGACAGAGGAAAGAGCACATGCAGATGCCCTGAGGCAGAACCTTGTTGGCAAGTGTGAGAAATAGTGAGCAGTGGAATGATCCTGAATAGGAGATAAGGTCAGAAAGGGGGAGGGGGGCGGCTCTTGATTATATAGTTTCTTGAAGGCCTTTGTTATACTTCTGGATTTTGTTGAGTGAGGAAGAAAGCCACAGGGGGTTTCTAAGCAGAGCGAAGATATAACATAACTTATCTTTTAAAAGAATCACTCTACATGACGTGCTAAGAAGAGGCTATAGAGGTGAAGCAGGGAGCCCAGGTGGGAGGCTATTGCAATATTCCAGACAAGAATTGATGGAGGTGGTAAAGGGGTGATCCATTTGAAAGATTTGCATATGGTAAGTTGTGGGTGTGGGACAAAGTGTAGAGTCAAGGATAGTCCCAAGCATTTTGGCCTGAACAGCTAGAAATATGGGAGTGACCATTAACTCAGGCAGGGTACCCTGTGACCATAGCAGATGTTTGGAGACTGACCAGTTATTCTGTTTTGGACATTGTAAGTTTTCTAAGAGCATGAGACCTCCAGGAGGATATGTTGGGTAGACAGTTGGATACAGAAGTATGCAACTCAGTGAAGACATCTGGGATAAAAATATATAGTTGAGAGACATGAGCATACGGATGGTATTTAAAACCATCAGCCTGGATGAGCACACCAAGGTATGAGTGAGAAAGAAGGTATTGAATGAAGGATTTAAGGACTGACCTTTGGGGTACTCAATTTTGAGTCTGGGACACAAGGACATAGCACAGGAAGGTGAGAAAAAACAACCATTAAAAAAGAAGGAAAGCCAGCCCAGGGAAGAGTCCCAGAAGTCAGTTGAAGAAGAGGATATGAAGAAGATGTGATCTGCTGTGTCAAATGCTGTAAATAAGATGACAATTGAGAACTGAGCAGTATATTCAGCACCCTGGAGGTCATCGGTGGTTTTGAGGAGAATTGTTTGGGTGGTGTGGTGGGGCAGATGCTTTTTGGAGGGAGTTGAAAACAAAATGGAAGAAGAGGAACTGGAGACAAGTGTAAAAACTCTTGAAGAGTTTTGCCGCAAAAGGAAGAGAAGAATAGTCTGGTACCTTATAGGGGAACTTCAGTCAGGAGGATTCTGTTTTGTTGTTTGGTTTGGTTTTGCTTTTAGAGGGGCAAAACAACAATGTGAAGGTTTACTGCTGGTACTGATCTAGTAGAGAACAAAAAGTTAATGATATGGAGGGGAGAATTGCTATTGGGTTGCTGAGTAGGGAGGAAGAGATGTGGTCTGTTGACGAGGTGGCCCTGTTTTAGGAATATAGTTCATCCTCTGTAACAGGAGGTAGGCAGAGTGTATGGGCAAGATTCTCACAGGTAAGTAGAGGTGGTGGTGAGACCATGTGGAAGTTCTTTTCTGATTTCTTCAGATTTTTTAGTGCAGTCAGAAAATAGGTCACCAACAAAGAGTGATGCTTAGGTAGAAAATGATAGAAATTGGAAGATAGAGAAGGAAGATAGAACATTGTCATCAAAGAGAATGAGATCATGAGTGGACTAATGTCTAATACTGCAGACTAAATTTTAATGGTAACAGTAGATTTTTATTAACCTACATTTGTCAATGCTTTTCCATTTACCAAGGGCTTTCTCATATGTTGGTTGCCCCAACAACCCTGTGAAGTTGGCAGAGAGTTGGGTGTTCTAAAATCACACAGCTTGAAGTCAAAGCGTGGGTCTCAAATCCAGGTCATCTGAATTGCAGTATAGAATTCTTTCCTTCTGTTAATATTCTCTTTTTAAATGACTGTTAATTTGTGATGATTTCCAGGTCTGAATGTACTCATAGGATCTCTTTTTTCCCCTTATGTGTTTTATTGCTCTGAATAGTCCTAGAGAGACAAGATCAGATTAAGTATTTTTTGTTCATTACTATTAAATGTTGAGTTTCACCATTTTTCAGTTATAGTTCAGTGTATAGCAAGTTTTAATGGGGAGAAAGTCCTTGTGGAGCTTAAAAATGAAACCTTCTTAATAGGAAAAACATAACCTTGTTAATGGAAGTTTTGGTTGCTTTCCAGCCCCAAAATACATTTTTAGAAATACATTAATTAACATGAGAAGTTATAATTTCCTTAAGTGCAAAGTATTATTATAAATAAGGTTGAGGTAGATGGAATTGCTCTTCTTACCTTGCAGTCACATCTCATACAATGCTAATTGTGCTGTACGCATAAGTAATATTGGGTTAAAATGTCTCTCATGTTCCCTTAGAGATGATTAGAATTTTTAGGTGGAATTATTTTCCTGTTGTATTAGAAGTCGTTTAATCAATTTCAACTCATACATCTTCTCCTCAAAATGCCTACTCTTAAAATGAACTCTGACATACTCCACCATCGGAATATTTGCCCATTTCTTTCCACCTTTTTTTCCCAGACTTGATTCTGTGGCCCTAAATCATGTTTGTGAACCTCATGTTGACATCAGTCAGCATTTCAGTTCAGTATTACTGTCTACACCATAAATCACTGGAGTTTCTAAATCTCTCATCAGCTTGATTCAAATCTTGCATAAGATTTAGTTAGTGTCGGAACAATTCAACTGTGCACAAATTCTCGTCAAACAAAAACTATAAGAATTGAGATCATTTTAGAACATCTGTAGAAAAGTAGTAGATTTGATAGCATGTTTGCTATCAAATTGATAGCTGTTATAATTCTGTTAGCTCATTAATGTAACAAATTTATGAAAATATTGTGGACTCTTCTCTAGAATTCTTTAAGATAGATAAAGTTTTCTTATAGTACTTCATATATGGTTTTGCCTGGATAAAAGGCAATATATCTACAATCTTTAATCTCTTACAATACTCTCCAAGGAAAATGGTCAGAATAAAAACTTCAGATGTCAGTATCTGTTCTATAAAAAATTCTAATAAGTGCTTTTTAAATAAAATATTTCAATAGGGTATTTTTATTGTGGTGAAATATATATTGCATAAAATTTACAATTTTAACTAAAGTATGTAATTCAGTGGCATTAATTAATTCAGTGTTTTGCAACTATCACCACTATTTCCAAAACCTTTTCATTACCCAAACTTAGTAAGTGCTTTTGAAATTACAGAAAATTGTTAAAACTTTTCTATGCCGGTTGACTAACCCTGAATAATACCTTGAGTTTTAATAGGTCAGTAAAAATGTTTTGGGTCAAAAACTGAGTGTTCATTTTGTAATATTTTTGTTTCTTACTAGGATAAACTTAACCACATCTTTTGGCTCATTGATTATTGTTAAAATTCAGTTTTTGGGGGGGTAGGGTGATTGCTTTTGTGAGCCTTCTTTTAATCCTTTTTATCAGAGTACCACAAAATTAAACTCAACATCTGTTTAACATCAAAGAGATTTGATGATCATGTGCATTGCCACATGTACAGTCCAAAGATGAAAGTCAGTTCAGTTTAAAGAGACTCCAAAAACAGCTGACTAAAGGAAACAGTACATGGAAATGGGAGTGAGAGAAGCATTCATCTTACTGCGTCATTATGGGTCAAAGCCTTCCATGTACCTGTATAAAAACCATAGAAAGAAACAGTTTGGTAAATTCCAGTGAAGTGATCATACGTTGAGCACATTTATAACTTTTCAATTTAAAGCATTGGTCCATTTGCTTTTAGATGATAGTGGGGATGATTTCCTAGTAACCGATGATATGTATTAGTAAGTAATAAAACTGAGTTTTCCTACATATGATATGTTTATTATAACCTACACCTCTTTCTTCACCTATAAAACACATATTCGTCCCTAAGGATCTAAATTACTTTTATTTGTGAAGTCTTCCCCAACTCCCATAGACAGTCAATCAATCTTCCTTTGGTGTAATAATATGCTACAAGAAATACATATTATAGCAAACCTCACATTAACTTCCTGTTTTTTCTACACTGTAAGCTGCTCAAGGGTGGGGGCTATCTCTTATTCCTGCTTACATTCTCAGTATAGTTCGTGTCCCATAGTAGAATCCCATTAAATATTTGTTGACTCACTATTTGAATGGATGAACTGATCAATGTAAGCATCCATACTGGAGTCTTCATTTTTTAACAGCATCTCAATTATAAGATATTCATAGTTTATTTACCAAGGCAATCAGCAAAATATATATAGGGTTCAACTTGTATGCATTGAGGCAGCAGACATTTCCATTTGTGACATAAGCTGTAGGCAAAGTATTCTTATCACAAACTCGTGGGCATTTGTCAGTGCCTATAGAAAACTCAAATGACATCTGTAATAGAAATACCTGGATGTCTGTGTTTGTTGGTTGGAGGAGACACATCTCCCACTACAGGGGGATGTGTCTCCTCCAATCTGCCTGTGCTAGACTGTGAACTCTCTATCATCTGCTTTGTTCCTGGGCAAAGGCTCAGCACTGGCCCCAGTCATGGGCACTGGTTGGGGGAACATTCCATCTGACATGGCACCTACCACAGTTGTGTGCTCATGTTGGCACTATAGCTATTCATAGTACCACAGTGGTAATGGCACAGAGGGAACAGCCTGACTCAAGGTGTCACCATGCATCTTTGTGACTAGACAGTGGGACTTCCCTTATTCTTCTCCAGGCTCTGTTTGTGGATGTAGACAGCATTTCTCTACCTTCAGTAGCTTCGTGGGACCATCCTTTCATTTCTTCTCCTTTCATTTTCTCTCTCTTCCCTGTTGCCCTTCTGATTCCTCCTTTGCCCTGAAGGAAAGTTATGAATCTCTAGGTGGCAGAGTGCAAATGGGGAAAGATGGGGTGTTCATTAGTGCCTGATGTATTCACTGTGTGTAAACCCAGCCTACCCATCTCACAGACCGCCTTTGCCTGAGATCCTCTAACATGTGGCATTCAGAGCAGAAGAATCTGAAAGTCACATTTCTTCCACTAAGCCTCCAAGAGGACAAACCCAGCAAGGACATATTGGATTCATCAGAGTTTAATGGTATTAGCCTGAGACCAGCCATGATGTGCCAAAGACACTGGCAATTTGGAAAACTACTAACAGGGTCCTAATGTCAGTCATGTCTGCATAGGGCTACCTTGGTGACTGTTCTGCTAAAATTCAGGGACTTGGCTGGTCTCCTCAGTCAGGCATTTGGAGTGATTTATTTTCTGGGACTGAAATGACCAGTGGATTCAGTGAAAGCAATTAGACTGACTCTGTATAGATACTGAAATTTTCCTTTCCCATGATTAACAAACAGAGTAATTAAGCCTTGTTTGTTTGTGCTCATTCTGGAACAGAACAGCTATGGCAAAGGGGGAGGGGAAAAGGGTTGACTTTTCTTTGGCACTGGAAATCAAAATGCACATTTGTCTTTGTGTATACAGAAAGAGAGGGAAAAAGAGAATGATGGGGCAGAGAAGGAGAGAGGCAGAGAAGGAATGAGGCAGAGAACAGGAATTACCTGCTTTAGAGAGTGGAGTGGGGTTGGGACACCCTTTCCAGGAGTTGGAAGATTAAGGCAGCACTTGGGTCTAGAAAACTGCTACTGTTCCCCGGGTATGGTTAAATAGATACATCTTGACAAAAGAGTCAGAATTTCCCCCCAGACCTGTAATTAACCATTACAATTGCCTATGTTTTCCAAAATGAAAATTTCCTTAAAATTTAATCCACATATTTTAACCTTTTAAATCTTTTGTAAAGGGATAAATAGCATGTGGGGGAAGTTACTCCTTTTTGAAGAATGACAATTAACCTGAACTCAGCTATAATTATAAGGAAAGGAGAATCTTTAGAAAAACAATGGCAGGGTGCTAGGTTTTATATCCTGTTGTACCTAGATTTAGAGTATTTTGGTTTCCATTACAGCTGCCTGAGCATTTCTTCCTCTGTGTAAGATGATTTTTAGATTTCTCATTCACCACATGCTTTAAATTTTGATAATGTTATGGACATGAAAGGTCCTGATTTTCTGCTTCTTACCAGTCTCATCCTCTTACCTCAGCTACTAGAAACTGTTCTCTCCACAGTAAGCCTGTCTGCAACCTAAAGCCTTCAGCAGTGAGGATAGAAATGGGTTCTTGAACATGAGGCTCAGAGTGGGGACCTGTGACCTACTTTCCAGATGGAAACCATGAGAGCCATGGATGTAGACATATTCCCAGCTGCTGAAAACAAGGAGGTGTGGTGAGCACAGGATGGTGCTGGTGGTGAAGAACCACGTCTTCTCATTTAACAAAGACAGATATTCAGAAAATAGACATTTTAGAACAAATATGAATGCTAATAGAATTTCTGAAAAGGGAGAGAATGGATGTAAAGTATGCTGTAATCAACACAGGGAAGTTCTGGTAGACCAAAATGAATGTACAGTTTCTGTGTGGCAGCCTGTAACCAAGCAGCAGATGGCTGCCTGTGGGCTTTACCCTCACTACCTCTTGAGTATAAACAATGAAAAAAAATTGAGAACATGAAAAGATGTTTTATCAAGACTTGGAAGATCTTTCAGTCACCCTTACATGTAGTACACAATCATCGCTCTCCCACCAGCTATCATGCTTCCCAATTATGAAAACAGAGCACTCTGTCCTCACCCCCAACATGACCCGCATGACTCTTGTGTCTCCTGGAAAGGCTGGGGACTGCAATGGCCATTGAACCAAGTGGAAAAAAAAAAAAAAAAAAAAAAAAAAATCTCAGTGCACCCAGCAGGCCACTTCCCTCTAGCAATATCGAAGTGTGCTGTTTAGGAAAGCCAACCTCTTCCTTAGTTTGTGATCGTCATTTTCATGTAATATTAACTCTCAGTTCAATGTGAACATCTGAACAAAAAGTTTTTCCAAATGAATAGAGCCAAGGGGAGATATTGTATTGAGTGCAGATAGCAGAATGAGAAAGAAAATGTTTTAGTACTTCTAGTTCCATAAATTTAGTCTTCTTGATACTTTTCTCTTAGGCCAAACCACTTTGAGTAACAGAGGTCCTTGGCTAAGTTCCAGGTGGAAATAAGCAAACTGGCATTCAATTCCATTCTCTTTCTCACCTTGCCCTTTTTTGAGGTAGCACTGACTGGTATGTTAATTTCACTGATTCATTTTTCATTTAATAAATATGCACCTAAGATTTACTGCATGGGAAGCGCTGTGTTAGATGCTAGTGATGCAAAGATTAATAAGACAGGTTGCAGCCTGGAGTGACTCCTTGGGTGGAATTAAGGAAGCATCAAAGAAGTTAGCAACTCAGCAGGAAAGGATTGGGGTGGAGCGCTAGAGGGGGAATCTGCTTGAGCTGAGATAGGGCAGAAGATGAGCACGAGACGCTCCCAGCAAAGGGGATAGGTCAGAGAAATGTGGGTGAGTGAGAGAATATAGAGGGAGCTATGAGTGTAAATGATGAAATAAATGGAGAAAATGGGAACGTGTACTTTATCAAGAATTGGAGCATCTTCTCAATTGTCTTTGCATGTAGTACACAAAACCAAGGCTCATCCATCAGTCACTCTTGGCCTATGGAAGTTGGGGTCTACGTGAAATATGACCTTGTTGTTATACCACGCAGTTTGACTTCTAAGTATTTGGTAGGGAACACTTAAGGATTTGCAATTGGGACTTACATGTCCATATTTTCATTTTGGAAAATGTATTGTGACCCTCAGTTCTAAATGACCGAGCCTTACTTAAATCACCTTATGCCAAAATGAAATTTTAAGTAAAGTTGAAATACTCTATGTCTTCTAAATAGTAACCTACATTTCATTTAAGTAATTAAATATGTGTAACTACCTTTCTCTCTCTCTCTCTCCTTTTTTTTTTTTTTTGGTCTAAGTTGGTCTACAATGTCTGAAAGAGTTGGTGGATTTCTTTAGAAGCAGAGAGTAGTGTACTTTGATACTGTCGGTGTGCCATGGATATACAAGGGCACAGGGTTAACCTGGGATGATTCATTCACATGAAATCAGAAACATTGCTATTAAATGAAAAAGAAATGTATATATTATGGAGTAGAATGCAATGGGCATGTTTTAAAAACAAACATGAGGTGTGAAGGAAGTTTCTACTTTGGGCTGAATCTCAAGCCCTCTTGGATGGGCGCCTGCTGTGCTCTGCAGTAGGGTTGTCAAGAAGACTGAGAAGCACTGGGCTCTGTTGTTGAGCAAAGCCATGCACAAGGAGGTCCTTATGCAGAGATGGTGTGTCAGGAGAACATGTCTGGGTATTAGTTAATGCTCATGGAACTCTCACAACTCCACCAGGGGGATGAGGAGCTGAGAAAGTAGGGGGTGTGGTGGGAGGGAGAGTCATGTAATTCTTGTTTCGAGGCCTGGCTTCTTTTTTACAAGATGATTAGCTACATTTAAAAACCTGTTCTTTACACATTCTTAATTTCACTGGAGTTGTAATATCTTTTCCTCTTCTCTATGTTGGTATTTTATGAGCAGATCAACTCAACCTGTTTTCAATAACATTCAAGTTAATAGTACTATGAGTTAGATTGAAAAAGAAAGATAAAAAATTACCAACAGCTTGGTATACTTAACCCTTCCTAATGCTGGACACATTAGCTCTCCTTTCCTGGATGGACTGGGGAAATTCTGGAAAGTAGTTGCCCGACAAAATAGGTTAGTACTGTACTGCACACTTTATTCAGCTTTACTGTGGGCATTGTCAGATCAGTTTACGGCATAGGATTTAAAGGTCAATTATGCCATGACTTTAGGGGAAAGGGAGAGTGGCTAGAAGGTTAAAAAAAAAAATCCTAAGTTTTGGCTTAAAGACTTATGAAATTGTATTCCCTTTGTGACATTTGATGAATCACTTTTCTTAATTTCCATTCTGATAACAATCTCCCTAACCTTTTCCTAGGAAGCTCTTTCATGGCAAAAATACTGTTCTGTGGATGCCTGAGCGAGTTGGGGCCAGTTAATACAGGGTGGGGGAGAGTTTCGGGAGCTACTCCTATCTCTCCTAGTTGATTTGATACTGCTTCCTTGAATTTACTGAAATCAAGACACCTGAAGAGATGAAAATTTTGTGGCATATGAACAGTCACAGCTAGGCATGGAACCGGCTTCGGGGAGAATGACCAAGTTAGGCATTTAGATGATGAGAACCAAATTAGAGATATATGAAAATTCGAGAAGCCAAAATGACCCCATGCATTAATGAATGGCCTGAGGGAACATTTGTGATTGTCTGCGTCTTAGCTTAGAAACTGAATCCAGGGATGTTTTCATCACAATGGCTGCATTTGAATAGCATGGAAGGTCACCAGGATTAAGAGTTTTGACCTGTCACCGCAATGGGGTTTAGGTTTGGTATCTTTATTTTTGATCTGTAAGCTCTTTTGTTCAAGGCAAAGTTGATCTCTCCCTGAGTCAGGCCTTGAGTGGAGGTGGACTGGCTTCATGTTTCTAATTAGTCAGACACTCCCCCTGCTGCTGACTACTGATGGATGTCCTGTTAGGACAGGACCCCCAGGCCCTCTCTCTCTTTGAGCTGCAGTGCAGGGATCCACTTTAGTACTAAACTGTCATTTGTATGGTTAGCATGGTAGCCGGCTCTCTTGAGATTATGTTAGCAGACCCCCTCCCTATCCCTGGCTCTTGACCTTTCAGCATATAGCCTCTTGGCATTTTCCCAAATGGAATGATATATGTGTAAGCACATTGAACAGCATTATATGCTGTTTTCTAAGCAGATGTGGTTGACTATAATTATTTTGCATTCAGTTCCTTGTTGGTAGATATTCTGTACAGGTAGTTCATTTGTATTTTGGATCTTGATTAATTTTCACAGTGCCATATATTGACCTTGAAAGAAGTCTTGGTCAGTTTTGAAAATCTTTAGCCATGCAATGGTTAGTCCTTCAGCCCCACCATTTAGTTTGGCTTTCTGGCCTCTTACCCACAGCATCTTATTACTTCATCTCTACTTTGAATGATCTCTTGTCCATCCTTTGGGAGGATAGTGGCCCTTGTCCCTCAGGGGAGACCCTCCTACATGCTGTAGCTATGAAGCTAAATGCTTACTGGTTCTTACTGGTTTAGGGGATTTGGGGAGGCCTGGTTTGTCCTGGGTCCCTGTCTTCCACTCATGCAGTACTTACTGTGGTTCCATTTAATTGTACATTTGTATATTGGTCATTTCAACCTTGCTCAGTGGCCCTCTGTCCTACTTAGAGACAGCTAACTTTTTTGGCTTTCTGGAAAATTCCTTGGGATTTGTTGCAGCAGTGCCCATTCCTCAGTTATGTAGGCCTTGTCTGTACTGCTTATCCTAGAACATCGGGGTACATATCCTAGCTTACATTATAAATCTCAGTACCTCAAGTCTTATAATAGCCAATTCTGTCTTCTTAGTATTGTGACTTCTTGATGTTCAGCAGAAAATATTGCAATCCATTAATGCACAGAATAGTGTGGACAGTTAATTGAATGGAAATATTACTAGATGCACTTTATAGATGATGAATAGATTATGACATGTAGTAGATATAATTGGGTTCTTCCTTGGAGAGATTCATCAATAATAAAAACAACTTTTATTTATTGAGAACATATGCTGGATTGCATAATGCTCTATGTATTTCCTCTAATGCTTTCAACGTGTATAGTGAGCATTGGTATCTCCAGTTTATAGAGGAAGGATATGAGATGCTTGCCTGAGGTGGAATCAGTTTTACTGTGCAGGTATATCTGACTTCAAAGTCAGTTTTCCATTAGGCTGTGTGGCTATATATTCACAAAGAAGACTCCTAGTGGTGATAATTAATGACCTACTATTGGCAGGAGAAGACACTCGCGTTCTCTTGAATGTACACCATGTTTGCTCATTGACTGATTGATCCTTTTTTGTTATGTGCCAGGCACTGAGATGGTCTCAAGTTTTAAATGTAAGTAAGACTTCAGCTCTTACCTCAAACGTTTCATAGTTGAGTGGGGGAACCACTTGTTTAATGTCACTGATTTTTTTGGTCTGGTGTAGAAAGGTCATGAAACTATTACCTTTGAGCTTTTTCTTATTCCAACTCCCTTATTTTCCCCTGATAATGGAGAAAACTTCTTGCCCTAAAGAAACACACCTTTTTTTTTTTTTTTTTTTTTGAGACGGAGTCTCGCTCTGTCACCCAGACTGGAGTGCAGTGGCCAGATCTCAGCTCACTGCAAGCTCCGCCTCCCGGGTTCACGCCATTCTCCTGCCTCAGCCTCCCGAGTAGCTGGGACTACAGGCGCCGCCACCTCACCCGGCTAGTTTTTTGTCTTTTTAGTAGAGACGGGGTTTCACCGTGTTAGCCAGGATGGTCTCGATCTCCTGACCTCGTGATCCGCCCGTCTCGGCCTCCCAAAGTGCTGGGATTACAGGCTTGAGCCACCGCGCCCGGCCAAGAAACATACCTTAAGGGATGGCAGAGACTGTTGTGAATCTTCATATGCTCGTGGGTTTTTTTTTTTTCTTTAAACTTATTTTGTTACTGGAGCTGTGCGATCTTTGCTTTGAGGTCAATTCCACAAAAGGAGCTAAGATTGTATAATTATGTTTCACATCTGTAGGGCCCCCTCATGATCTATAAAATGCCTTCCATATACATTATTTGTTCCTAGAAGGGCAGATATTTGATCCCTGTTTCACTGTGGTACACTTAGGAGCCACTCAAGGGTATGTGATGATCTGCACATGACCCTGAGTTCTCCCTGCCTGTGACATACCTGCCTTCCAATAAGAGGAAGAGGTGTTGCTGGCAGAAGCTTTCTGCAAGAATAGAAGGTATATTAGAAGGAAATGTGATTAGGTGTATCCCTATTGGTGGGGAAATATAAACTAATTGATGTATCTCAGCAGGACAAATGGTTTGACCACCTGGGTCCCAAAAACAAAGCAGGGGGAAGCCACAGAAGTTGGTGCCTGAATCAGCTAGGGCTGCCATAACGAAATACCACAGACTGGGTGTCTCAAACAATAGACATTTATTTTCCCATAGTTCTGGAGGCCAGGAAGGCCAAGATCAAGGTGCCTGCCAATTTGGGTCTTAGTGAGGGCACACCTCTTGGCTTACAGATCTTGCCTTCTAGTTATGTCTTCCCATGGGGACGGGGTGGTTAGGGCAGACCCAGTTCCATGGTGCCCCCTCCTATAGGGCACTAATCTCACCATTAGAGTCCTACTCTCCTGAACTCGTCTAAACCTAATCACCTCCCAAAGGCCAAATCTCCAAATACCATCACAGTGGAGGTTAGGGCTTCACCATGAATTTTGTGGGGTACAATTCAGTACATAGTATAAGGGTGGAGAGGTTAAAACATGTGGAGGAAGATTGCACTCCAGGATGGTCAGGGCAAGTGTGTGGGTGTTTTAAGTGTGGGCATAAGAGGCACAATCAGGAAGGTTATAGAAAACAATTGATCAGTGGTCTGTTTGGACTGCAAGTAACAGGCAAGTGGGACTTGTGAATGCTTGGCATACCTCAGCTCTTCTCTCACCTCTTGGAAACTCCTAGGGTGACCAGTCCCCCTGAGGACCAGGGAAGCTGTGATGGCATGGGAGAGTGTTGTCCCCATTGCCATAAGCAGAATGTAGACGTGTTATTTATTTATTTTTGAGGCTATATGAATATCTGTTCTTTTGAAATACGTTAGGTTCAAATTTGACACCCTGGGAAAGTTTTCTGTCACTTGAGAGGATACTGCTTTATGTATGACCCCACTAGAAAGACTAATCCTTGCCTGGGCACGGTGGCTCACGCCTGTAATCCCAGCACTTTGGGAAGCTGAGGCTGCTGGATCATAAGGTCGGGAGTTCAAGACCAGCCTGGCCAATATGGTGAAACTCCGTTTCTACTAAAAATACAAAAAAATTTAACTGGGTGTGGTGGTGAGCACCTGTAGTTCCAGCTACTTGGGAGGCTGAGGCAGGAGAATTGCTTGAACCCGGGAGGAAGAGGTTGCAGTGAGTCAAGATCGCACCACTGCACTCCAGCATGGGCGACAGAACGAGACTCCATCTCAAAAAGAAAGACTAATCCTTGTACTTTGGCCCAGGTACGTGGTGAAGTGTATGGTCTTGTGTTCTTCTGATATACTCACCTGATTGAGCAGAATCTCACACAAGTCTTTCCTTGCTTCCAAAGTTACAATGACTCAGTGACATCTATAAAAGCCTTTTTTTATGGTAATTATAATCAGACATCTGAATACATTTATGCATCTGTAGCTTCTCAGTTTTACACGTAAATAGATGCCATCAGAAGTATTTTGAGGGCTGATTTAGCTCGAAGACGGTCCATTAAGAACCTATTCTTGTGTTCCCATCATTTTCGGCAGCCAGGCAGCTGAGGTCAGTATGGTCATAAATGGCTTCGGGTGAGTGTGTAAATTAAAAGCTCTTCTCTGTGTGACGATAACAGTGTATTTTCTGCTCACAATTATAGAAGCATACATTTTGAAAGTAAATAGCCTCATAGTTGTTCTTTCAGGTACTAAAGAGCCAATTTATCAAGAATTAAGGCCTACTGAGTTAGGGGGCATAAAAGCAGAGTGGACAGGGTAGCCTCACCAAGATGGAGCTTGAGCCAAATGTGGACCTCCTGACCCTGTGTGGGCAGCCAGCAGGCTACTGACTCCGTGGTGCACTAAGGAGCTGCCTTTTTGGACTGTATTACTTAAATATCAGAGGGTAAGTATTATGCACAAATCTGAGGAAGATTAAGGGATCTGGGTTGCTCTGTACCGTGAGAGAAGATGAGATTAGCTTTCCCCAGCTAGAGAGACTGGAGACATTTTAAAAAGCATTTTAACTGGAGGGTTTTCTAAGTTCTCCTGGAATCCATTACCATCTATTAGCTTTGAAACACTGACTGCCAAAAAGATAGGGCAGTGACAGGGCAATTTGCTCTCCTTTGTGGTGGGGTTTGAATCCCAAGGTGCCAGATGAGACTGGAAGGGCTCTCCAGACCTGCTGATAGAGCTAGGGAGATATTACACAAAGCCCGCTTACAAATCGGGCAGCTCGACAGTCTCAAATATAAAATGTGGTCATTAGTTTACACTGTCACATTTCTAGCTGGATGACAAGAGGACTTAAGACCTTCTGTTTGGAAAGTCAGAAACCAATGTTTTTGCTTCAACTCTCAGCTCCCAATAATGTCATCTCCTGTTGTTGCACGGTCCTGTGGAGAAAATCAGCCCATATTCTTGTTTTCCTCTGGATGGAGGTGATTTTAGAGCCATTAGTGCTTCTAGAAAGTTCCCTCCCCTCTGGGTCCCTGAGGGGATACTTTTGGTACAAGTAGACCGAGTTGTCAACAGGTGATCACGGACCTCTGAAAATAGTAGTAAAAGTAGCAATCATTATTCTGTGTGTCAGGCACTGTGCCATGGGCTTTTACTCTCCACCATATTTAAACTCCTCAAAATACAATAGGAAAACCCACCAACTTGGAATCCATTTTGGATATATGTTAAAACTAAATTTACACCCATGCATTTATATTTTATAATTTCAGTATATTTGATAATGAAATTTGTTTTTTTGATCATATAAAGTAAAAACTATTTGACATTTCATCTGTCTATAATGACCACAAATAACATTTTGGTACTCATTCTTTCATCTCTCTCTCTCTCTCTCTCTTTCTGTCTCTCTCTACACATGCACTGGTGTGTGGCATGGGCATAAAGAGATTTTCACAAATTATTATACATTTTGTACTTATTGTACATATCTTTTAAAGATTATTTGTTGTTCCTTTCCGCCCCTTGATACTCACTCCCCGCTCACCACCATCAACCAGTGTTGAACAGCCTGGTTTGTAGATGTCCACATTTCTATCCATGTTTTTGTAACCATCTATAAATGTATATATTTATGTTTTGTTTTCTACAAAAAGTCACCCTCCAAAGCAGTATTTGTCATGTGCCCAGAATCCATTATTCACAATCAAAATGGTGGACAAGATATTCCAAAAAATGAAGAGATTATCGTAACATATATTCTCTGCATGTTACTTTTCTCACTCGACAATATCTCATGGACTGCCCTTCCTGATGGTTTAGGGCTGACTCACTCTCTAATGGCCTTGGAATATGATGTGAGGTGGGAGACCAACCATTTTCTTTTCCATGTGAGTAGTCAGTTGTGCATGCGCCATTTATCAATAAGCTGTTCTCTCCACCTTGGATCACAAGACTCACCTTGCCACCTAGAAGCTTCTGTTGGTACTGGAATTGATTTCTGAGTTCATCAGTCGGTTCTGTTGTTTATTGCCATGCCATGTTTTCATTTTAATGGATTTCAGTCTGATATGATACTCCCCTCATTATTCTTTTTCAAACATTTTCTGCCAATTTTTGAATATTTGATGTTACCTAAAAATGTGTTATATCCACATTAAAAATTTTGGGATTCTAATTAAATGTATATGTGAAATTTGAATTTATATGCTTTAATTTTTCTTTTCCTTTTTAATGACAGTATAATGCTATTGTAATTTTTTTCAATTTGCATTACAGATATTTTAAAACGCCCTAAACTTTTCCAGCCACCTGATTAAATTCCTTCATTGATTTGAGTACTTTTTATTTTTAGAGTTGGTGTTCCTAGGAGTATGAATATATTATTAGCAAAAAGGGAAAATTCGTCTTCTCATTTACTCTGTTTATAGAAACTATTTTTCCCCCTCAATTTGAATTATAATGATAACAGCAGGTATCCCATCTTATTCCTGGCATTTGATTGTTTGGAATGATGTTTGCAATTGATTTTTGATGAATCCATATTCAAGAGGTTTCTTTTATTCCTATTTTACTTGAAGTTTTATTAGAAATGGCTGTTGAATTTCACCAAATGCGTTTTTAGAACCTGTTGATGTAACCAACCACTTTTACTCCATGCATTTGTTGCTCTCATGAATGATGGTAATGGATTTGCTGATGTGAAAACTGCCTTTCTGGAGTCATCCTCAGTTTGATCATTGATGATATTCATTTGATATAGTTTTGGGTTTTACTTCATAATGTTTTATTTAGAATTTTAGCAAATATTTACAGGTGAGATTGCTCTGTAGTTTTCTTTTATTGTACTGCCTTTACCAGTTTTGGTTTTAAGGCCAAACCAGTTTCATAAAATGGACTTGGGGATTTTCCCTATGTTTTTGTTGTCTTGAATAATTGAAATAACAGTTCTGTCCTTTAAGTTATATAGAACTATCTGTGAAATCAACTGTTTTTGCTCTCTGCTCTTTTTTTTCTTCTTAGTGGTAGAAAATCTCTTCTCCTGTCTTTCCTGTGGTAACTGGTCTATTCAGTTTTCTACTTGAGTCAGTTTTGTTCCTTTATATTTTGTGGAAAGTCACACCAAGAACTTCAGAATGCTCTTCTTTCTCCCCCTCCTGCCTGCAGCCCTGCTTCTTCCTAATGCCTGTGTTTTCTTTTGTTCTTGAGTATTACTATATCCTTGAAGTTTGCCTCTTATTTCAGAAATCTTTAATATTTATTTACATGTTCTCAGTCATGGTATCATTATCCATTTAGATTTCATAATGTATTTGCAAGATACCCTTCTCACCACTCTTTTCTCCTTTCCCCTCCCATCTCCCTGGGATCTCTGCTCTGATTTATTTTTGTTGCATTAGAGTCTTTCTTGATGTTTTCCTCAGATGAAGCCTGGGGTTGATTTACTATTGAACCTCTGCATTATTCCAAAGATTTTCTTTCTGACTGTATAATCTTGACAATGTTATTTAACTTCTCTGGGCCTCAGTCTCCTTAACTGTAAAATGGGAATACTAAGAACAGAGACCTTATAGGAACTTTATGAAGATGAAATGAGTTAATATATGCATTCTGGTTATCTATTGCTGCATTGTCCCTCAGTAGCTGTGGGGGACTGGTTCCAGGACACCCTCTGCCCTCCCATACCAAAATCCACAAGTGCTCAAGTCCCTTATGTAAAATGGCTCAGTATTTGCGTATCACCTTTGCAACCCTCCTATATGCTTTAAATCATTTCTATATTGTAATACCTAATACAGTGTAAATGCCATGCAAACAGTTGTTATACTGTATTTTTTATGTTTTAAAAATATATTCTATCTGTGGTTGGTTGACTTAATCAGTGTCGAACCTGTGGATATGGAGGGCCAACAGTATATAATGAACTACTTTAAAACAGCAATTTAACAACAATGTATTATTATCTTTCATGGGTCTATGGGTTGCCTGGGTTTAGCTGGAAAGTTCTTGCTTGGGGGCTTTCATGGTTGGAGTCAGATAGCAGCAGTGGCTGGAGTCATCCAAAGGGTCAGCTGAGCTGAGAGTCCCAGATAGTTGTTTTTTTTTTTTTAATTATACTTTATGTTCTAGGGTACATGTGCATAACGTGTAGGTTTGTTACATATGTATACTTGTGCCATGTTGGTGTGCTGCACCCATCAACTCGTCAGCACCCCTCAATTCATCATTTATATCAGGTATAACTCCCAATGCAATCCCTCCCCCCTCCCCCCTCGCCATGACAGGCCCCGATGTGTGATGTTCCCCTTCCCGAGTCCAAGTGATCTCATTGTTCAGTTCCCACCTATGAGTGAGAACATGCGGTGTTTGGTTTTCTCTTCTTGTGATAGTTTGCTAAGAATGATGGTTTCCAGCTGCATCCATGTTCCTACAAAGGACGCAAACTCATCCTTTTTTATGGCTGCATAGTATTCCATGGTGTATATGTGCCACATTTTCTTAATCCAGTCTGTCACAGATGGACATTTGGGTTGATTCCAAGTCTTTGCTATTGTGAATAGTGCCGCAATAAACATACGTGTGCATGTGTCTTTGTAGTAGAATAATTTATAATCTTTTGGGTATATACCCAGTAGTGGGATGGCTGGGTCATATGGTACATCTAGTTCTAGATCCTTGAGGAATTGCCATACTGTTTTCCATAATGGTTGAACTAGTTTGCAATCCCACCAACAGTGTAAAAGCGTTCCTATTTCTCCACATCCTCTCCAACACCTGTTGTTTCCTGACTTCTTAATGATTGCCATTCTAACTGGTGTGAGATGGTATCTCATTGTGGTTTTGATTTGCATTTCTCTGATGGCGAGTGATGATGAGCATTTTTTCATGTGTCTGTTGGCTGTATGAATGTCTTCTTTTGAGAAATGTCTGTTCATATCCTCTGTCCACTTTTTGATGGGGTTGTTTGTTTTTTTCTTGTATATTTGTTTGAGTTCTTTGTAGATTCTGGATATTAGCCCTTTGTCAGATAAGTAGATTGCAAAAATTTTCTCCCATTCTATAGGTTGCCTGTTCACTCTGATGGTAGTTTCTTTTGCTGTGCAGAAGCTCTTTAGTTTAATCATATCCCATTTGTCAATTTTGGCTTTTGCTGCCGTTGCTTTTGGTGTTTTAGACATGAAGTCCTTGCCCATGCCTATGTCCTGAATGGTACTACCTAGGTTTTCTTCTAGGGTTTTTATGGTATTAGGTCTAACATTTAAGTCTCTAATCCATCTTGAATTAATTTTCATATAAGGAGTAAGGAAAGGATCCAGTTTCAGCTTTCTACTTATGGCTAGCCAATTTTCCCAGCACCATTTATTAAATAGGGAGTCCTTTCCCCATTTCTTGTTTCTCTCAGGTTTGTCAAAGATCAGATGGCTGTAGATGTGTGGTATTATTTCTGAGGACTCTGTTCTGTTCCATTGGTCTATATCTCTGTTTTGGTACCAGTACCATGCTGTTTTTGGTTACTGTGGCCTCGTAGTATACTTTGAAGTCAGGTAGCGTGATGCCTCCAGCTTTGTCCTTTTGACTTAGAATTGTCTTCGCAATGCGGGCTCTTTTTTGGTTCCATATGAACTTTAAAGCCGTTTTTTCCAGTTCTGTGAAGAAACTCATTGGTAGCTTGATGGGGATGGCATTGAATCTATAAATAACCTTGGGCAGTATGGCCATTTTCACAATATTGATTCTTCCTATCCATGAGCATGGTATGTTCTTCCATTTGTTTGTGTCCTCTTTGATTTCACTGAGCAGTGGTTTGTAGTTCTCCTTGAAGAGGTCCTTTACATCCCTTGTAAGTTGGATTCCTAGGTATTTTATTCTCTTTGAAGCAATTGTGAATGGAAGTTCATTCCTGATTTGGCTCTCTGTTTGTCTGTTACTGGTGTATAAGAATGCTTGTGATTTTTGCACATTGATTTTGTATCCTGAGACTTTGCTGAAGTTGTTTATCAGCTTAAGGAGATTTTGGGCTGAGACAATGGGGTTTTCTAAATAGACAATCATGTCATCTGCAAACAGGGATAATTTGACTTCTTCTTTTCCTAACTGGATACCCTTTATTTCTTTCTCTTGCCTGATTGCCCTAGCCAGAACTTCCAAGACTATGTTGAATAGGAGTGGTGAGAGAGGGCATCCCTGTCTTGTGCCAGTTTTCAAAGGGAATTTTTCCAGTTTTTGCTCATTCAGTATGATATTGGCTGTGGATTTGTCATAAATAGCTCTTATTATTTTGAGGTACGTTCCATGAATACCGAATGTATTGAGCGTTTTTAGCATGAAGGGCTGTTGAATTTTGTCAAAAGCCTTTTCTGCATCTATTGAGATAATCATGTGGTTCTTGTCTTTGGTTCTGTTTATATGCTGGATTACGTTTATTGATTTGTGAATGTTGAACCAGCCTTGCATCCCAGGGATGAAGCCCACTTGATCATGGTGGATAAGCTTTTTGATGTGCTGCTGAATCCGGTTTGCCAGTATTTTATTGAGGATTTTTGCATCGATGTTCATCAGGGATATTGGTCTAAAATTTTCTTTTTTTGTTGTGTCTCTGCCAGGCTTTGGTATCAGGATGATGTTGGCCTCATAAAATGAGTTAGGGAGGATTCCCTCTTTTTCAATTGATTGGAATAGTTTCAGAAGGAATGGTACCAGCTCCTCTTTGTACCTCTGGTAGAATTCAGCTGTGAATCCATCTGGTCCTGGACTTTTTTTGATTGGTAGGCTATTAATTATTGCCTCAATTTCAGAGCCTGCTATTGGTCTATTCAGGGATTCAACTTCTTCCTGGTTTAGTCTTGGAAGAGTGTAAGTGTCCAGTAAATTATCCATTTCTTCTAGATTTTCTAGTTGATTTGCGTAGAGGTGTTTATAGTATTCTCTGATGGTAGTTTGTATTTCTGTGGGGTCGGTGGCTTTGTTTACCTACTTAAGCCTCAGTAATGGCGGGCGCCCCTCCCCCAGTCTCGCTGCTGGCTTGCAGTTAGATCGCAGACTGCTGTGGTAGCAATGAGGGAGGCTCCGTGGCCGTGGGCCCCTCCCGGCCAGGTGTGGGTATAATCTCCTGGTGTGCCCGTTTACTTAAAGCGCAGTATTGGGGTGGGAATTACCCGATTTTCCAGGTGTTGTGTGTCTCAGTTCGCCTGGCTAGGAAAAGGGATTCCCTTCCCCCTTGCGCTTCCCAGGTGAGGCAATGCCTGGCCCTGCTTCAGCTCTCGCTGGTCAGGCTGCAGCAGCTGACCAGCACCGATTGTCCGGCACTCCCCAGTGAGATGACCCCAGTACCTCAGTTGAAAATGCAGAAATCACCGGTCTTCTGTGTCGCTCGCGACGGGAGTTGGAGACTGGAGCTGTTCCTATTCGGCCATCTTGCTCCGCCCCCCCAGATGGTTTTTTTATTTATTGTCTCAGTGTTCCTCCAAGAGGCCTCTCTCTCCATCAGAGTAACCTGGATTTCTTACCTGCCAATTCAGGGTTCCCAGAGGCAGAAAACTGCTGGTCTTCATAATGTCTTGGCCCAGAACTGGTGTAGCAGTGCTTCAGCCACATTCTTTGAGGTGGAAGAATAGACTGTACCTTGAGTTGGAGGACTGGCACAAGTAGAGAGGGAGGGAAGGAATTAATGATAGTCACATTTGTAGACAAACTACCACAATAAGTGAAGCGCTTAGACGAGAATCTGGCACTGAATAAGTGCTATAGAATTATTAACTCTCATATTATTGCGGTTGTTCAATTACCTTCAGAATTTGCTCTTACTCGGAGAGCTGAATGATGTCTTGTATGAGTATAGAAGTCTAGGACTGCGGTTCTTTTCTGTAAGTAGTGTGCAGATGAGGTGTGATGCCAGTCTAATGACTTTTCCTTTGTAGGGACGTTGTTATTTTTATCTAGGAGCTTTCAGGATTTTTCAGTAAAAGCAGAAATAAGATAGTTATCACGATTTGTTGACAGACCTTTGGAGGTTCTAGAAAATATAAGACAAGGAAGAAGTCGATATTGAAAAAAATAAAATTTCTTCTCTGTGCTGATGATTATTTTTAGCAAACCCAGGAAACTCCATTAAGAAAAAAACAACTAACTAGAATTAAAGAGGGAACATGGTAAGATGAGAGATTACAAGATAAAAATGGAAACACAATAGCTTTTTTTTTCCTATTCTAGCAAGTACCATAGTTTGGATTGATAGAAGTCTTTTATAATCTATTCTTAACCAGGAACTGGATGAGCTCTTTCAGTTCAGTTGAATGAGACTTCTTATGCCAACTGAAGTCTTTTTAAATAGTAGGGAATTTGGCCAGGCGCGGTGGCTCACGCCTGTAATCCCAGCACTTAGGAAGGCTGAGGCAGGCAGATCAGAAGGTCAGGAGATCGAGGCCATCCTTGCTAACATGGTGAAACCCCATCTCTACTAAAAAAACACACACACAAAATTAGCTGGGCGTGGTGGCGGGCACCTGTAGTCCCAGCTACTAGGGAGGCTGAGGCAGGAGAATAGCGTGAACCCGGGAGGTGGAGCTTGCAGTGAGCCAAGATCGCACCACTGCACTCCAGCCTGGGCAATAGAGCGAGACTCTTTCTCAAAAAAAAAAAAAAAAAAGGACTTTTTCCTCTTTTCTTTCTTTAGTTACTGTCTCTGTCTCTCTTTCATATACTCCTTTTTCTCTATTATTTGCTTGGCTGTGGTATGACAATTGCCTTTTCATGGGAAGATTTGTTCTTTTGTTATAAAGTTCTGTTTCTCCTACTGTAGAAGATCATCCTTTATGATAGGATGGAAATAGCAAAGATGGCTCTGTGTGTGTGTGTCTGTATGTGTGTATGTTTGTGTGTGTGTATGTACGTGTGCATGCACTTTGTTGTTTTTGTCTCCTGGCTGTCCTGAAAATGTTTCCAGCAGATTTTCAGAGGGATGCTGCTTTCCTTACTTTCTTGTTACTGAGGAGGCTGGAGGGGAAAGGGATGGGGGTAACAGAGAAGCTTTCCTGGAGACCTCAACAAAGGACAGGCAGCTAGACCTGCTGCAGCCCAACCCCTCTCATGAGGTTGTTGCTGTTCAGAGTGCCCAAATAGTTTGACCTGAATTGAACTCTGAGGGCGAATAGAACCATGAGAAGCCTGGAAACCAACATAAGGGGAACTCAGCCACCAGAAAATAATAAGCAGAAGGTAAGTGGTGCAAGTCAAACAGAGTGGATAGAGGAGAAGGTTTAATCTTAAAAAAAAAGGTATAAAATAATTCCATTGCAAAAAGTAAGTTTTCTGGAATTTAAACAAGTAGTGTAAAAATGAGACATTCAATATATGGAAAAGATACCCAGGAAATTGCTAAGAGATTACCTCCAGAGAGGAGGCAGAGGGACAGCTAGGGACCGAGGTGAGAAGATGACTTCCTTTATTCATTAACATTTGCCAGTATGCCAGAATGATGTATCATGTATGTATGCAGTTATGTAGTTGAATGGAGAATGAAGAGGAAGGTGTTTTTAAAAAAATCAAGCAGTGATGTTAGGCCAGGGTGGAAATTTCCTGTTTATGAATTATAGTAGAATACAACATTTAATTTGTAAGTAAAAAAATGCATCTTTATTTTCATTTTCTTCTAATGAAACTGCAACAATGTTATTCGTACCTGTAACTTTGTCAGCAATAGAAATCAAAAATATTTTCATATAGTATTACAGTAGTTTCAGACATTTGAATATCATTTATGTTCATCAGAGCTTAAAGTTGTAATTGTTCATAGTACCACCACTAGAGCTTGGTATTTAATGTCATAATAAAAGCACATGTCATTGAGTTTGTGCATTTTAGTATTTTGATACTTAAATAGGATTGGTTTCCTTAGTAATCCTATGGATTTCACTTTATACATTTAAACACATTATTTTTGGAATAGGGTCCCTATCTTTCATTAGACTACCAAAGGGATCATGCCCTCAAAAAGGTCAAGAAACCTGTGGGATATAGCGGCCACTAGAGTAAACTATTGGCCCAGAAGATCAAGTGGAAAAAGAAATTTAAAATACAGAGCAAAAACATAAAAAATATAAAAATAAAAGTGGAACAAAAACAAAAAATAAATGATAAATTATAAAATAAATATATAAATTATAAATAAGTATGTGGATAAATAAAAATAAGTACATAATGAAATAAAATCATTAGAGGGACATAAAGAGACTTAGAGGACAGTCTAACACACCCAAAATGGGAAGAACAGAATCCTTCATAATAAAAGGATAAATCTTCCCAATAAAGGATGGTTGGGAACATTATGTCTAAAAGGCTTTGTCCTTTATTGTTGCTTTATTTGGATGCTCATTTTAAGAAAAACACAACATTGGCAAAGCTTTGTTGGACCACACTTTTACTAGTCCACAAAACCCTCCAGCTGACAACCCACAGATGCAGGGTGGAAAAGCCTGTGTGACTGTCGGAGGGGAGCAGCTGGGTCCTTCCCAGCACACTGCAGCTGGAGAGAGAGTCCTGGCAGTGGGAAGTCTCAGCACAATGGCCTGGTGCTTTTACACCTGCGAGAACAGCTAGTGATGTGTGCCCTGCGTGGGCAGAAGCAGCAGTAGTGTGTCCACTGTCTGAGCACTTCTTGCCGCTTACTCCACCCTCCTGGGTTACCCGGCTCTTCCCATTCTTACAGGGGTAGTGAAGATGTGGATTTGAGAATGCTTGAATTGTTTCCTGCTGACCATAGGTCACAGATGGCTGTTTATGTAGCAAACGGAGAGCAACATCAGTTCTTGGGACTGGTGACTGTATGTGAGAAAACGATAAAAGGATGGGGGCAGGGTGTGTGTGTGAGTGAATGCTGCGTTGGTGTGTTCATAGTTCAGTGTCTTTCCGGAGCATGAGAGAGGAACAAGTATTGTTTAAACGAATGCTGTTTAAACCCTGGGATTATATAGTCATGTGAACTTTTTTGGAGGAAACTGCAAATGTTGCTAGCCATTGTAGTTGTGTTAGTTCTTGACTAAATGTCATATATAAACTTCCTGGTAACACAATTGTAATAGCGTTTGCTACTTAATTATAACAGCATTTTACAAAAGTGTCAGGGCATCCTTAATTTCCATTCTGATAAGAGTGAAAGATTCAGAAAGTTTGCTTTCAGTTTTCTAAAACTTGGAGCCTTCTCCAGCATATGCCACCAAATAGTAATGCTTAAATGCACTATGTATATGAGATGGGTTTTTGTTTGTATATATCTAGATGGATCCTCACTCCAGGGGCTTAACTAAACTGGGATTTACTTTTCTCAATAATATGAAGACTGGTAGTGGGTAGCCAAAAGCAGGTATGAAAGCTCTGGGATGCTAGTCTCATTTCATCTTTCTGTACCTCATGCTCCCCCAAATGACAGCCATGCCTTTGGGCTTCTTGTCTGTATTTCAGGCAGCTAGAAGGCTGGAGGACAAAGAAGAAAAGCAAAAGTCCAGTGCAAAGCTTTCTTGGAAGGCCTGCTAGTGGCTTCCACTTACATCTCATTGATCAGGAATACACCATATGACCATCTGTATGGATCCATCTAGTGGCTTCCACTTACATCTCATTGGTCAGGAATGTACCACATGACCACCTGTATGGAATTCTGGGAAGTGTATTTTGGGTCAGGCTGGTAAAAATTTTGTTACCTTGACCAAAATTTTTTCTATTCATAATAAAGAAGGAGTGATTGGATTTGGGATATGTAAGCAGAAGTGCCAGGTACAGGAGCCTTCACCATTCCCCTCTGTCTTTGTTGCAGCTGATTTCTGCTCATCTGGAAGGCCTCTGTCTGTGTCATCTCCAGGAAGCCCCCTGTGAGCCCCAGGTGGGGTTAAGTGTCCATTCTTTGAGCATTGATAGTACTCTGTATCCACGCATCTCATATTCCCTATCTTTTTCCACATATAAATTTTCTATATCTGGTGGAAATCTCTACTTTAAGAGTATTACCTCATTATACTTGTAAGTGCCATGAGAGTAGGATTTGTGTCCAATGTTTATTCCCAGCTCTTTTATTTTTAGTATTATTTTAATTTTTAATGTTTTTAATCTCAATAGGTTTTTGGAGAACAGGTGGTGTTTGGTTACATGAGTAAGTTCTTCAGTGGTGATTTCTGAGATTTTGATGCACCCATCACCTGAGCAGTGTACCCTGTACCCACTGCATAGTCTTTTATCCCTTGCCAGCCCCCACCCCTTCCCCCGAGTCCCCAAAGTTCAATGTATCATTCTTATGCCTTTGCATCCTCATAGCTTAGCTCCCACATATGAGTGAGAACATACGATGTTTGGTTTTCCATTTCTGAGTTACTTCACTTAGAATAATAGTCTCTGAATACCTAATTCATGAGGGGCTTAAAACCTCGATGACGGGCTGATAGGTGCAGCAAATCACCATGGCACATGTCTATGTAACAAACCTGCACATTCTGCACATGTATTCCAGAACTTAAGACAAAAAAAAAAAAAAAAAAAAAAAAGAATGATAGTCTCCAGTTCCATCCAGGTTGCTACAAATGTCATTATTTCATTCCTTTTTATGGCTGAATAGTTTTCTATGGTGTGTGTGTGTGTGTGTATGTGTGTGTGTGTGTGTGTGTATCACATTTTCTTTATCCACATGTTAACTGATGGGCATTTGGGCTGGTTCCATATTTTTACAATTACAAATTGTGCTCCTGTAAACGTGCCTGTGCAAATATCTTTTTCGTATAATGACTTATTTGCCTCTGGGTAGATAACTAGCTGTGGGATTGCTGGATCAAATGGTTGATCTATTTTTAGTTCTCTTAGGAATCTCCACGCTGTTTTCCATAGTGGCTGTACTAGTTTACATTCCCACTAACAGTGCAGACGTTTTCTCTTTTCACCTTGGCATCCACGCCAACATCTATTATCTGTTGCGTTTGCTTTTGGGTTCCTGGTCATGAAGTCTTTATGTAAGCCAGTATCTAGAAGGGTTTTTTCCCTAGTTATCTTGTAGAATTTTTATGGTTTCAGGTCTTAGATTTAAGTCTTTGATCTATCTTGGGTTGATTTTTATATAAGGTGAGAGATGAGGATCCAGCTTCGTTCTTCTACACGTGGCTAGCCAGTTATCCCAGCACCATTTGTTGAATAGGGTGTCCTTTTCCCACTTTATGTTTATGTTTGCTTTGTCGAAAATCAGTTGGCTGTAAGTATTTGGCTTTATTTCTGGGTTCTCTATTCCATTCCATTGGTCTATGAGCACCTGTTTTTATACTGGTACCATGCTGTTTTGGTGACTGTGGCCTTATAGTATGAAGTCAGGTAATGTGATACCTCCAAATTTGTTCTTTTTGCTTAGTCTTGCTTTTGCTATGCGAGCCCTTTTTCAGTTCCATATGAATTTTAGGATTGCTTTTTCTAGTTCTGTGAAGAATTATGGTGGTATTTTGATGGGAATTACATTATACTGTTGGATTTGGTTCACTAGTATTTTGTTGAGGATTTTTGCATCTATCTTCATCAGGGATACTGGTCTGTAGTTTTCTGTTTTTGTTATGTCTTTCCCTGGTTTTGGTATTAGGCTGATACTGGCTTCATAGAATGATTTAGGGAGGATTCCCTCTTTCTCTTTTGGAATAGTGTCAACAGGGTTGGTACCAATTCTTTGAGTGTCTGATAGAATTCAGCTGTGAATCTGTCTGGTCCTGGACTTTTTTTTTGTTGGCAATTTTTTTATTACCATTTCAGTCTCACTGCTTGTTGTTAGTCTGTTCAGAGATATCTTCCTGGTTTAATCTAGGAGAGTTGTGTATTTCCAGGAATTTATCCATCCCTCTTGGTTTTCTAGTTTATGTCCATAAAGGTGTTCTTAGTAGCCTCGAATAATCATTTGTATTTCTGTGGTATCAGATGTAATACCTCCTGTTTCATTTCTAATTGAGCTTATTTGAATTTTCTCTCCTTTTGCTGGTTAATCACACTAATGGTCTATCAATTTTATTTATCTTTTCAAGGAACCAATTTTTTGTTTGATTTATCTTTTGTATTTTTTTGTTGTAGTTTCAGTTTCATTTAGTTCTGCTCTGATCTTTGTTATTTCTCTGCTTCTGCTGGGTTTGGGTTTGGATTGTTATTGTTTCTCCAGTTCCATGAGGTGTGACCTTAGATTGTCTATTTGTGCTCTTTCAGACTTTTTGATGCAGGCATTTAATGCTATGAATTTTCTTCTTAGCACTGCTTTTGCTGCATCCCAGAGGGTTTGATAGGTTGTGTCACTATTATCATTCAGTTCAAAGAATTTTTAAATTTCCATCTTGATTTCATTGTTGACCCGATGATCATTCAGGAGCAGTTTATTTAATTTTCATATATTTGCATGGTTTTGAGAGTTTCTTTTGTAGTTGATTTCCAGTTTTATTCCACTGTGGTCTGAGAGAGTACTTGATATAATTTTGATTTTCTTAAATTTACTGAGACTTGTTTTTTGGCCTGTCACATGGTCTATCTTGGAGACTGTTACATGTGCTGATGAATAGAATGTATATTCTGCAGTTACTCGGTAGAATGTTCTGTAAATATCTGTTAAGTCCATTTGTTGCAGGATATAGTTTAAATCTATTGTTTCTTTGTTAACTTTCTGTCTTGATGTCCTGTCTAATGCTGTCAGTGGAGTATTAAAGTGCCCCACTCTTACTGTGTTGCCATCTGTCTCATTTATTAGGTCTAGTTGTAATTGTTTTATAAATTTGGGAGCTCCAGTGTTAGGTGCATATGTATTTAGAATTGTGAAATTTTCCTGTTGGACTAGTTCTTTTTATCATTATATAATGTTCCTTTTTGTCCTTTTTAACTGCTGATGCTTTAAAGTTTGTTTTGGCTGATACAAGAATAGCTACTCCTGCTCGCTTTTGGTATCTATTTGCATGGATTATCTTTTTCTACCCCTTTTCCTTAAGTTTCTGTGAGTCCTTATATGTTGGGTGAGTCTCCTGAAGATAGCAGAAACTTGGTTAATGAATTCTTATCCATTCTGCCGTTCTATATCTTTTAAGCGGAGCATTTAGGCTGTTTACATTTAATGTTAATATTGAGATGTGAGGTACTATTCTATTCACTGTGCTATTTGTTGCCTGAATACCTTGCTTTTTATTTTCATTGTGTTATTGTTTTATAGGTCCTATGAGAGTTATGCTTTAAGGAGATTCTATTTTGGTGTATTTCAAGGATTCATTTCAAGATTTCGAGCTCATTTTAGCAGTTCTTGTAATGCTGGCTTGGTAGTGGTGAATTCTCTCAGCATTTGTTTGTCTGGAAAATACTATCATTCCTTCATTTATGAAGCTTGGTTTCACTGGATACAAAATTCTTGCCTTATAATTGTTTTGTTTAAGGAGGCTAAAAATAGGACCCCAATCCCTTCTAGCTTTTAGGTTTCTGCTGAAAATTGGCTGTTAATCTGATATGTTTTTCTTTATAGGTTACCTGATCCTTTTGCCTCACAGTTCTTAAGATTCTTTCCTCCGTCTTGACTTTAGGTAAGCTGAAGGCTACGTGCTTAGGCAATGATCTTTTTGCATTGAATTTCCCAGGTGTTCTTGAGCTTCTTGTGTTTGAATATCTAGATCTCTAGCAAGGCTTGGGAAGTTTTCCTTGATTATTTCGTCAAATATATTTTCTAAACTTTTAGATTTCTCTTCTTCCTTGGGAACACCTATTACTCTTAGATTTGGATGTTTAACAGAGTCCCAAATTTCTTGCAAGCTTTTTTCATTTTTTAAAATTTTTTCTTTGTCTTTGACAGATTGGGTTAATTTGAAAGCCTTGTCTTCAAGCTCTGAAGTTCTTTCTTCTGCTCATTTGAAGACTTCCCAGTGCATTTTGCTTTTCTCTAAGTGTGTCCTTGATTTCCAGAAGTTGTGATTGTTTTTTATTTATGCTCTTCAATTTCACTGAAGAATTTTCCTTTTGTATCCCGTACCATGTTTTTGATTTATTTAAGTTGGACTTTGCCTTTCTCTGACGCCTCCTTGATTAGCTTAATAGTTGACTTTCTGAATTCTTTTTCTGGCAATTCAGAGATTTTGTCTTGGTTTGGATTAATTGCTGGTGAGCTGGTATGATCTTTTGGGGGTGTTAAAGAACCTTGTTTTGTCATATTACTAGAATTATTTTCCTGGTTCTTTCTTATTTGAGTAGATGATGTCATAAGGAAGATGTGGGATTCAAGGGCTGCTGTTCAGATTATTTTGGCCCATGGGGTGCCCCCTTAATGTGGTGCTCTCCCTTTTCCCCTAGGAATGGGGCTTCTTGAGAGCCAAACTGTAGTAAATGTTTTTCCTCTTCTTGGTCTAGCCACCTAGCAGAGCTACGAGGCTCTGGGCTGGTACTATGTAGTGTCTGCAAAGAGTCCTGTGATGTAATTCATCTTCAGGTCTTGCAGCTGTGGATACCAGCACCTGCTCTGGTGGAGGTAGCAGGAGAGTGATGTGGGCTCTGAGAGTCCTTCGTTGTGTTTTTGTTTAGTGCACTGGTTTTGTGTTGGTTGGCCTCCAGTCAGGAGGTGGCGCTTTCAAGAGCACTTTAGCTGCAGTCCTATAGGGAGAGGATGCACCCTTGCCCTAGGGACACCTGGTTAAGTATTCAGGTTTCTCAGGTGGTGAGCAGGGCCATAGAACTTCCAAGAAATTATGATCTTTGTCTTTGGCTAACAGGGCAGGTGGAGAAAGACCACCAGGTTGGAGCAGGGATACGCATGTCTGAGCTCAGCATCTCCTCGTGTGGGGCTTGTTGCAGTTGCTGTGGGGGATGGGAGTGTGGTTCCCAGTCCAATGGAATTATATTCCCAGGGGGATTATGACTGCTTCTTCTGAGTCATATAGGTTGCCAGGGAAGTGGGGGAAAGCTGGCAGTCACTGACCTCGCCCTGCTTCCACACAGCTGGCAGTCCTAAAGGCTGGTCTCACGCCTACCATGCCCCCCACCAACAATAGCACCAAGTCTATTTCCAGGCAGCCAGTGACCAGGGCTGAGAACTTGCCCCAGACCATGAGCCATCGAGAAAGCAAGCAGCAGATTCACAGTTTTTCGGCATTTCAGGGGACCTGCAGCAGTGATCCGTTTCTCCATTTCCTTCAAAGGGCCTGTGGATTCTCTTGGCTTCCCTGGTGTGTTCTTGGAGCAAAAGGTCATGATGTGCATCGCCACACACTGCTGTGTCCCTCTGAGCAGGAGCTGCAAGCTAGTCCTGCCTCTTATGTGCCATCTTAATCCCTGGTTCCTATTTCTTAACACTGCACTTGGCATACAGTAGGTACTTAGCTGAAGTTTGTTGACTTGAACTGTCAGAAACTAGTAAAACTTACTGAAATTTAGGGATCTCAGAATACTTCTAGTTTTGTAAAAATTCTTTTCTCATTTTTCTCTTTTTTGAGTATAATGCATACATTTATAAATGTATCTGTTGGATACATTTTTAGTTGTTTTTAATCTTGTAAAACATGCTGGTTGTTGGTGCCAGTATACATGAATATTTGTATGCGTGTGTGATTTGTATCTAGGTGCAGTTGTTAAATGCATGAGCTATTTCCTATGGCATCAAGTGCTTTTGACAACTGTGAACCAAGTAGGAGTTAGAAGTGATGGTCTCAGACATAGGATTCTAGTGCTGTGACTAAGGTGCAGTTTACCCCTCAGGGATGTTGGAAAACAAATGAGGTTGTTTACCTGAAAAGTAACTCTTGCTTCTCTGGAGAAAAGTCCTATGCCAATTTCTGGTACAGCTAATCCTCCATTCCCCATGTCAATAGAAAAAAATAAAGAGTGCAGATTGTCTAAAGGTCATTGATTCCTGATTTTGAATTGAATTATAATGTATTTTGGATGTTGGCAGGAGATCAGCCTTCTGTGTGGATAAAACAAAACTATTGTTCGTGCGAGTCAGTATTCAATAAATCTGTATTATGAGCTCTTGTCTAAGCCCTATCAGGGGCAGGTGATGTGTAATACATTTGCATTATGAAGGGCACAGGCGAGTACAATACATTTGTATGTATGGGTGTACTCCAGTTCTATCTTTGTTTTCTGGTTAGATCACAGGAAAGTTATGTGGCCTCATTAGGTTTGTAAATGCTTTCACCATGTTACATTTCATTGTTTTACTGAAATGGTTATGTGAAGAGTATCTCCACATCTTCAGCAGAACTACTGATGAAGTCATCAACCATTAGGATTAGTACAGTGGAATGGTTGGTCTAAGGTCCCAGTGTCTCAAAGTGTGGTCCCAGATCAGCAACATCAGCATCACCTAGGAAACTGTAAGAAATGTAGTCTCAAGCTCCATTCCACAGACCTAATGACTCAATTGACAGTGGGGTACAGTAATCTGTTTTAACAAGCCCTCTGATGCAGGGTCAATTTTGGGAACCACTGGCTAAGCCGTAAAATCAAGATGTTTTCAAAGTGTCTTGCATAACATCTCAGAATTCAGCACCTGGTAAAAATGTGTGTGTATTTTTTTTTTTTTTTAAATAAATAGGCATGAAGTCTTTTTCCAGACAACAAGAGTGACATCACTCATCATGTTTCCATTTCTGCCTTTTCCTTCAGGAAACTTGGAGCTGTGCTTATTGCTTAATCATAGGCATTCCATTTATTCCATTTGCCTGGGCTTTTTATTTCCTTTTCCTTTCCATGAATTTTACTGGATTGTTTTATTTAACAGGCTTTCTATGAATCTTTGATTATAGGCCTTCTCAAATCCATTTTGCTAGTAAGTGGGTTGGCAGTGTAGGGTGGGATATAATTTGAAACAAATTGACTCACTCACATGATATGATTGACAGTGGAAGTATTTGACGAAGAAATGATAGTAGGGGAAGCTAGCATGGAATTGAGCGTATTTTGCAGCAAATACCATGTATGCCCTTGAATATTTATACATGGTAAGAAAATGCATACAGTATAGAGAAATATAAAATGAAAAGTTTAAAACCTCCCTCACTCCCCTGGTGATGGCTGTTTCCCCAAAGATAATCGTTAACACAGTTTAGAAAATAAAGGTTAGACAGAGCCCATATATGTATGTATATGTATTTATGCATTTGCCTTTTAAAAATCACAAAAGGGACCTCGTGTACATTCTTGTTTGCATCTTTTTTTCTCGTAATATAGCGTATGGTCTTCTCATTAAAGTCTATATGATATTCTTTTGTATGATTGTACTTTATGAACCTACCTCCTGTTATCAGGTATTTAGATTATGTGCATTCTCACCTGTATTATCTTGACACACTTTCAAAATTTATCAGCTAGGAAAATTGTTGGAAATGGAATTTCGGGATGAAAAAGTATATACATTTAAAAAATGAATAAGTACTGCCTAGTAACTTTCCAGAAAATATAAATTAATTTGCTTTTCAAATGAGACTGTCTTTTCCCATAGGATATTATCAAATGAAAACCTTTTTACCAATTTTATAGATGTACAAATTGAATCTAATTGTTTTCACATTTCTTTAACTCTGATAATGTTCAGCATTTAAAAAGGATTTATTAGCTAATTTTATTTCTTTTTTTTGTGTGTGGATTGGTGTTTAGAGATGACACTTATCTATGTTTTTCATGATCTAATCTTAAAGTTCTCATACCTGGAAATCCTTAGAATCCACCGGAGAAGCTGTTTTGGTTTTTTTTTTTAATACAGATTTTCTGATTCTACTCTAGAGTTCTTGAGTCTGTTTCTCAACTCGAATAGCCTGCTTTTACAGATTCTTTTGCCAATCAGTCAGGTGTAGGCTGTGGTCCAAGAGCAGCATAAATATACATCTAAGGGAGCTTTCTCACACCAGCAGTGTCTCTGCTCTCTATAAGCAATTGACTAGACATCAGTTTTCAATATTGCATTGTGAGTGATATTATCATTGGAAGCCAAAATACTGTGTCAACTTTTTTAAGCCAAAAAAGTATATGTAAAAAGTAATTTCGTATTAGGATCCAAACTGTCTTTTGTGGCAGAAATGAACATGGAAGGTAGGGAATAATTATTTCTAGGAGAATTCCCATTTGTGAATGATGTGCTAGTTCAGTGTTTTCCTTTCATAATCATTAACTCATCATGCTCTCCATACTACCTTTTGAGCCTGGAAGCCCAGAACTGAATTTTAAGAACAATCATAGCACCTGTACTTTGATAGGTTTCTGATATTTATATGTTTTTTCGAATTTCTGTTGTTTTTGAGAATGTTACACTCATCTCCAAAACTCTGCTGGGGCTTGTGTTTTCCCTTCTTCTTGACTTTATAAAGGATTAACACATCTTTAAGTATCATCTGCAGTTGGCCTTTTCCTCACCCAAGGCAAACCGAGGATGTTTGGGAATCCCTAGCTGGGTCCTCCAGACACCCTCTGTTACTCAGTAATCATGGCGCCAACATCCTGTCAGGCAGCCTTTCCTTGCCCAGGAGAGACTAAGACGGGGGAAGGAGGAGGTTGAGTTTGTGAGTTACTGGATACATTTTCTGCCTTCTGATTTACTGCAATATGATAGAGAAACATGGATAAATAAACCAGCCCCAATTTTCTGATGTGTAAAGAAAAATGAAATGACAAGAGAGACAGAGAGAGAGAGAGAGAGAGAGAAATTAGAAAAAAGAAGAGTTTCATCTTTCTACTATGTTACAGACTTATCACACTACGGTTTATCTGGCCCAAAATTCTTTTAGTTGTTCATCTTCCGCTTATTTTATTCTCCTTTCCACCTCATTTCTGTGAGATTTGCACTTTCCATTTATTCTTGAAATCAGTTAACAGTTAATCTATTCCCTGGCATTAGCACTTCCCCTGGGGACTTACCTATTGATTGGCCTTTTAATCTAGTTGTTAAAATTCTCCCAATACTCACTGACATGGAGCAGTTTCAATTTGTGTGTTTTAAAGTATTGGCCAGGGTCATTAGAAAAGCGAAGTTCACATATCTACTTTGTGGCACCAGGTACCTGGCAGTTGATTTGCTGTGTGACTGTAGGTTTTGGGGAAGAGGAAGAGAAGAGGTATTGGGAACAATTGCCAAGTCTACTCTAATTCTGGGGTCCCTCCGCATTCTGCACCATGCAACACAATCAATAAGAACATATCTTATAACCTTTACAGGTTATTGAAAATGTGCATAAGTTAGGGATACTGGCCAAAGGGTGGCCACTTACATCTTTAAAATGTGTAGGTTGTTCTTTAGCAATCCCAGAATCTATGGCCACTTTTCCCTAGAACTAGTTGGTGTTGTGTTTGTGTATTTTTACAAATTTACATGATTAGAAATAGGACTTGATAAGCAATGGAACTTTGATAGAATAGATGTTCAGTTAAGAAACTTGTATCGTACCTGTTTTCTTCCCTCAGATTAATTTGTGTTTTATGCCACTATTCAGAAAAAGAAATTTCAGAGTATTAGAATAAGATATAATTTTAAAGTGATTTTATTAAAGCATTTGTTAAAACATTTACTAAATATTCCCTAATATATTTTTAATACTCACTGTTTAATATTTCTCAAATTCTTTACTTTCTACAATTTTGTAATCACAAGATTTCTCATCCATTAAAATCTTTCTTTGGAAATAGCTTATGTTTAAAGGTGTTTCTAAAAAATAGTATTTTTAAATTTGCATTATATTTTTGTTTGTTTGAGATGGTACTATTCTTTGAAAAATCAAAGCATTGGCCTTTAGTAGAGAATATATATATTAAAATCACCTCAAATAATATAAAATTATGCTTTTAACATTTCTGTCTTTCCTATTAAATTATTATTTTCTAGAGGATAAGGATCAACTCTTACTCAAATCTGAACCTTCATAACTAGCACAGGGCTTGGCCCATACTGAATGCTTAGAAAATACATGCTGAATAAGACAATACATTAATTGCCTCTTTGGTGAGGTTAATATATTCTGTAGTAGCCTGAGGTTATGAAATACCCCATGAACTGAAAGGACAAAACCCAAAATGTAATGACTTAGTTTCTTAAAATTGTGACAGTTCAGCTTCTTAAGAGGCATTCTGTGGAGGTCATGTTGAGGCTGTGGGAGCGTTTAGAATGGTGGACACCAGCTGGCAGGCAGGAACCAAAACAGTCATTGGGTGCATTTGTCCTCCTGTTATGTTTTGTTAATTTTGAATCCATTTACAACATTAAAAATGCAGTGGTCTTACAATAAAAGTACAGACTTCTGTGGTTTCTTAAAAACTCAACAGAGCTAACCTCACTAGCCCTTGTGGCAACATTCAGCCAGAGCTGGTAGCGGGTGTTCCTTATAGATGGACACACACTCTAGATTCTATCACTGTCCAGTGGGAAAGAGACATTTTGTGGGATGCATGCTGTGTAGTATAAATATATAGAACCCTACAACTTGGTGTAGGATGTGGAGGAATCTGTGCTCCAGTCAGGCAGATCCTTTTGAATGGCCATGCAAAAACAAATAGGGAAAACAGGGCCAGAATCAACTTTCATCCTTAGACTGGCTGCCAAACCTATGTTCCTGGAGAGAAAGCAGAGGGAGTAGTACAGATCCCCCTCTGCCTAGCTGAGAAAGGAGGACGGCTCTTTAGTGTGGAGTCTGTGAAGCACATGGCAGAAGGCAGTAGGTTTACTAGGGGCAAAGAAGGGGGCTAAGTCTAGTGATGGTACAGGCAAATTAGGAAGGACCGAAGCAGACGCTGAGAGCAACTGACCGGAAGAAATATCTCTAAGGGAAATGGTGCTAGAGCTGGGGAAGGCTTGGAGAGCTATCAGACTGCAATGCAGGTCTCACCCTTATGAAGGAGAGAAGGAAGGGAGGAAGGAAGCAAGGAAGGAAAGAAGGAAGGGTTGGGTAGAAGGGCCTTACACTAAACTATAATTCTTTTTTTTCTTTGAGACAGGGTTTCACTCTGTCCCCCAGGCTGGGGTGCAGTGGCATGATCATGGCTCACTGCAGCCTCAACCTCCTGGGCTTGATCCTTCCACCTCAGCCTCCTGAGAAGCTGCGACTACAGGCGCACACCACTGTGCCAGGCTAATTTTTGTAATTTTATTTTTTTTGTATTTTTTGTAGAGACGGGGTTTCTCTTCATGTTGCCCAGGCTGGTCTTGAACTCCTGGGCTCAAGCAATCTGCCCAACTTGGCCTCCCAAAGTGCTAGGATTGTAGGCATGAGTCACCATGCCCAGCCTCACCTGTAATGCTAAGAAAGTTTGACAAAGCTAACAATCTCGAGTCAAAGTTGCCACAGTTGTGCCTTAAAGACCTCTTTCTCCACTCAAGTTTGAAGAGCAGTGCCTCCATGATTTCCATGGACTGCTTTTCCTAAGAGAGAACTCAGAAGAGTAAGGTTAGCACAACAAACTATATCCCTTCCTCACCACAGTTAATTTGGGGTCTGCAGTGGGTACTCATCTTCTCCTTCCTGAGCTACCAGCTCTGAGTTCTCCGTATCCCTAATTACCACCTTGGTGGGTCTTGCTGGCTTACTTAATGATGTGACCCAAATCCTCTTTCCTGGGGGAATGAAACCTTGTAGTCATGCCCTTCAGAGGCTGGGTTTGCTGCATGTGTCTGTTCAGTTACAGTGGGGTAAGGGAGTATCAGGAGGCACCCACATGGGTTGCCTCGGTTTCATATGTATTCCTCTCTGCCTTACTTGGGTAAAAACAGCCCTGCCTCTTCCTGCCAGTTAGGGCCAGTTTTCTCTGCCAGTTGGTCCCTGGACACAAAGAGTCCAAGGTGCCCTCGTGGCAGCTGTAATTGTAGTTCAGTGGGACCCTTGGTAAGTTCTTTGGCAACAGGGTAAGGAGACTAGGACCTCCCACCTTACAGAGCCCGGAGTTTTGTGAAGGGGAAGCATAGAATCCCCTGGTGAGTTATCAGGAGTGCTAATAAGCAGGGCTACTCCTGTTCTTGCTTTTGGGGCCCACGTCATCTTCCTATTCGAGACATAGCACCCTGTGGAGGACTCTGATGCAGTGCGTATGCTGCATCCTGAAGGACAGCACCACATCCTTTCAGAAGATCGCCTCCTAGTTGGTGCTTCAGCTGCACATTTAGAAGGCAGTTCTAGTGTTCTGTGAGGCCTTGCCGCTCCTGGGTGGTGCGGTATGTGATACAACACTGGATTCCATGGTCTTGGGCCCAATCCTGCATCTCTTTTCTGTGACAGCATGGGAAGACGTCATGCTATGCAGGATCTCATGCCTATGGACCAGGCAGTCCACAAGCCCCCAGGTAACAATGCTGGCTAGGGCTCTGCTGGGTGTGAGTGCCTTTATGACTGGGCATGCCCAGTAGAACCTAGCTTATGATGGGTAGTTCCAGATTCAGGATCACTCATTATCACATGGGTAACACTCCATTGTTGGCAGGAATCAGTAACATGCCAAGGGTAGTTTCTTAAAAGGGCTTTACTCTTCTACTGCAGATGGCATGGACTTGCTCCAGAATCCCAGGGCCTATTTTATGATTCTCCCACTGGGGCTCCCCACAAGCTCTCTACTGCCTTGTATATACTGATAAAGTGTTTACTCTTTAGCCTGTGAGCAGTGGGAACCACTGACAGTTTCTAACTATAGGGCTATATTATTAGATCTTTTAGAGAACTGTAATACAGAATGTTTGGAAAGAAAAGAAACAGACCAGCAAAAATTAAGGGTCTGAACTAAAATTTAGGCCATAGGCATGATGAAGAAAAGGGGAGTGATTTGAAGACTTTTTAGAAAGTAGGTTCAGTAAAATGGGGAAGTTGCATGTTGGGAGGGAAAAACTGTCTAGAACAATTCTGGGGTTTGGGGATCTGCAAAGTAACCAGAAAGGATTTCATGTGTTAAATTTTTGATGCTGCATTTTAGAGTAAAGAGTTCCCAAGGACTATACCACTAAAAGAAACTTGAACTGTGTTGAGATGTATTTAATCAGCTGGATTTTTAAGTGAATCCCAGTATTAATTCATATTGAATTAATTTTTCTTCCAAAAAAAAACTGAGCTGGGATAAACCAGAAATATAATGAACTAGAATATCAAATATTGTTTTCACCTCTTTTGTTTTCTTTGTAACACCAGAACCTATAGCAGTACCTAATACATATTAGACACAGTAAATATTATTAAATGAATGAATTCTCCCAACTAAACCAATAATCCGAAATTTGTGATTCATTTTTGCCATGAGCATTGAGTTACTACTGGGAGATGTTGAACTTGCAGTGTAATAAATATTGGAGGAGAAATGCTTTGTTCACTCATCTTGTGGTAAGTGGGACTGGTTGTATTAAATTACGGACAACTCGAATGTTTCCTGATTTTGCATGGACTCGATCTTTACGGCCTCATCAAATCTTTACATCAGGAAGGGACCAAGAAAGATCCTCTTTTTTCTCCTGTTGATTATAAGCCAAAGGGAACAAAGATTTCCAGACAATATGGAAATCCCTTTGTGACACAACTGTAGGGGCAGGGAAACTGCCACATTCTTACTGGTCCAACCAGTGCAAACTGGGATTCGATCATTTCCTTTTCTCCCCCACCATGTCTAGGAGTTTATTCTAAGAAAATAATGGGACATAGACCATATAATGTGGTAGCAAGGATGTTGCTCATGCATTATCTAGAACATAAAAATTTGGAACTCTCTGAAATGAGTAATAATAAGAGATTGAAATGGGGGACATGGCCCTTTAAAATAACCTACATTTTGTTCTGTATTGATAAAATTTTATAGTTAAAGCAAACTGGGTTAAAGAGAAAGCAACTTCTAACATATAAAAACACTTCTTTCCTCTAGTTCTCTCAAAACTTGCGCTATTTCTCAGATACCTGTCCACAATCTTCCCATTGACTTTAATAGCTTGAGGAGAAGCTAGCAGATTCAGAGAAGGCCTAGAGCAATTGGCCAGTTGGCAAAGTGCGAGTCCCCCAGAACCCCAGGTTTCAATGTTTGTTCCTTCTCTTAACCCTTCTTCAGCACCCAGCTTTCACATGCTTGCTTTATACGTCTTAAAACTGAAATGATCACTTTCCCCTACAGTGACACAGTCTTAGCATGTCCAGGATACATTGAGCATGCCAGCCTCCTCTCAAAGGCAGCTCTTTTGTTCACCCTATCTTCTAACTGACTGAAGACTTTTAAAGCCTAGCATATGAAACCAGGCAGCTTCAATTCAAATTTTGAGTCTGCCACTTTCTATAATACAATTATAGGTGACAATTGATCTCAGCTTACTCATCTGTAAAAACTGGGATTAAGATAATAACCTACCTCAGAGGGTAATTGACAGAGTCAAATGTAAAGCATGGAATGATTCTTTTCAAATAATCTATCATTGTCAGCCATCGACTACAAAAGAGGTGAGGGTAGTGTAGTACTTCTGCAGGTATGATGCCTGGTCTATTTCATTTCCTTTTGATCCCCTTTTACTGGGCTCTAATGATCAGGCCCAGAGGATCTCCCGTAGAAGCAGCTGTGCTATATTTCCTGATTTAATTAACGTTGATGTGTTGGTATTTCACTGGGTAATACTCATTCTTCTTCACCCTAGTCCTAATTGGTTTTGAGGTCACAGCTTTAAGTGATTGAATTTTATTCATTTATCGTTAATTAAGAACTCTACTGTCCAGTACTGTGGCCACTGGCCACATGTGACTATTTAACTTAAATTTCAATTAAATACAATTAAATTCAGTTCCTCAGTCACACATTTCAGTTGTGGCTAGTGACTCCCAAATTGGACAGCACTGACATAGAACATTTCTGTCATTACAGAAAGTCTTATTGGACAGCACTGACTTAGACCCTTTCTTTTGCTGCCCTTGTTACAGAGAATCATTGTAGCATTTATCCTCACTACCTGCATGCTCCTGTGCACAGACAAGCTGGCAGAAAGCTTCAGATCCTTATAAGCATAAAAACAGGAATTAGAACAACCATAAAAACAGGAATTAGAACAACCAGTTATCTCATATCAAATGCCAGTCCTTCAGAGACTTTTGATCAAATTCCTTTGCCTCTTGTAGGATAATTCTCTACAACATGTGCTCAGGTGTGTGTGTGTGTTTCCGTTCATAAGGAAAAAGACCTTGCAGGATACAACATAACTACAGAAATTGTATGGTTATGATATTGGAACTATGTTATTCTGCGTTACAGAGTGAAATCAGAATGAATGTATCATTACCTTTCCTGTTGATTCCTGACTACATTACTTGTATTTATTCCCTTTTGCCTTATTCCCAGGCCTGCCTGCTTTTCTGGTATGAATAACATCAGAACAAGTGACTAGAAAGAGAAGACAGAAAGTATGCCACCTTTAGAGAGGGGTCACGTAATCAAGGCTTAGTTCTCACAAGCATAGTTACTCACAGTCCAGATGTCAGGGCGGGGGTCCCAGTGAGCTGAAGGCATCTCAGTGTGCCACTGCAGACGAGGACATTGAACTGCAGGGAAGTTTTATTGCTCAAGTTCACCCTGCTCTTTGTAGCAGAGCAGGAGTCAAAGTTCAAGTCTGCAGTCTGCAAAAGCTGTTCTTTTCTAGTCGCTGCATGCTGCCTCTGAAAATGTTGGTGTCTGTGTATGTTTCATTTCTCAAAATCTGACCCGTCCCACTGGCTACCTTTAGAGTAATGGGTGTGAGTGTATGTTCGTCCCTGGAGAAGCCTCAGGACATTTTCTTTTTTGTTGTCATAAAAATTGAGTGTGCTTGACTGCAAAGGTAGAGTGTACTTCACCTGGAGTATTTCAAGGGTAACACCGGACAATCACTTCATCAAGAGGGTGAAAAACACTTTAGGGAAGTTATTGCCAAAGAAGTGACGAGAATCCCATCAGGTTTAGGGCTGAGCGTTGTTGAAACCAGGAAAGATGCCATGGTAGTTTCATAGGTCAGGGCCTGCCTACTTCCTTTCCCCAAAGACTCGGAAGAGTCACAGGCAGGATAGAGAGAGGAGACCTAGTGGAATACATCATGCTCTGATTATGCGGGACTGCTAAGAGCCCCTTCACTGAGCCATGTGGAGAACTTCTCGGTGCTGTTTGCCGCGGCCTGTGGGAGAACAGAACACATTTCGGGCTGTTTCTTCCCACTGGCAACTTTGCAGAAGCATTATAAGGTTTCCCGAACTGCTGCAAATTAGAATCATGTGGAGGATTCTTAAAATCCCAGTGTCAAGGTCGCATCCCATAGCAGTGAAATGGTAGTAGGTGAGAGCCATCATCAGTTTTTCAGGATCCCCAGGGGATTCCGATGTGCAGCAGATTTGGAAACCTTGGCCCTTTTTGACAGGCTCTTTCTTTCATCTCCTTCTCTCCTTTCACCATCCTTTCCCCCTCCTCTTCCCCTTTGCAGGTTTTCCTGTAACTGTTGTTCCCTACTGTGGACCAGCACTTGTCTTCCTGGGATGTAATAGGGAGGCCCTCTTTCCTCCCCACCCTGAAACAACAGGAAAATAAGCAAAACCAAAAGGAAACCAAGGCAAGGTGGTCTTCAGTGGTCCCAACCTTCCCGCAGAAGACACTGGTCAGGGTCTCCGTGTCCTTCTAGTTCACACGGACTGCCCAAGCTTTCATCTGGGTCTATTTCTCTATCACCTCATCCCCAGGATGCTTTATTGCTTCCAGGTCTCAGGCACCTGCCAGCTTTTTAGATTTAAAAATGTGTGTTTTGGAGTTGGATGTGATGGCTCATGCTTGTAATCCCAGCACTTTGGGAGGCCGAAGCAGGCAGATCACTTGAGGTCAGGAGTTTGAGACCAGCCTGGCCAACATGGCAAAACCCTGTGTCTACTAAAAATAAAAAACATTAGCCCGGCATGGTGATGCATGCCTGTAATCCCAGCCACTTGGGAGGCTGAGGCAGGAGAATTACTTGAGCTTGGTAGGCAGAGGTTGCAATGAGCTGAGATCATAACACTGCACTCCAGCCTGGGTGACAGAGCAAGACTCCATCTCAAAAAAAAAAAAAAAAAGTGCATTTTTATTTCTTGATGCCCAGTTTCCGTATCTGTAAAATGGAGTAATAATAATTATCCCTACTACACTGAGTGTTGTGGGGATTCACAGAAAGCACTTATGGAAGCATCTTGCGCATACTCGGTTGAGCCATATGAAGTTGCTCTTTTTGTAGGTCAAAAATGATGGAATAGTGGCAATCTTATACTGTTCAGTCCTATAGTAAGTGCTCAATAAGTGTTAATTGTTGCTGTTACTTTCCATGTAACCAATGTATTTTATTTGAATATAATATTTGTATGTGGCAATTTTTATTTAGTTTTAAAGCCATATATGGGCTTTAAAGCTTAATCCCAGTTTTCTGTGTGTATTCATAAGTAGTGTCATAATTAACATTCATTAGTTAACGGAGTGGGAGAGGTTCTGTCTGTGAAACTGTTTTCTCCTTTTATAGGGGAAAACACTTTTCAAATTTGAGAAAGTCTGTCCCAGACCTCCCCTAACTAATCTGTCTCACTTCTGCCTGTGTTTTTATCCTCACCACAAGATGCTGATCTTAGCTTGGGATCAGCTAGGACAGGTGACCCAGTCTTTTGACTTCTTATAATAGAGCTTGGCATGCCATGGCGCCTTTTGGAAGACCTTTCAAAGGTCATTTCTGATTGGAAAGCAAACGTTCCTGGGCAGTGTCTTGACCCAGATGAGTAACCGGGTGCCTTCTTCGCCTACTGTGAGCTGATTTTGAGGACTGTATTATATTAGCTAGCAAGCATGTGCCAGCATTGTTCAAAGTGTACTGTCTGCTTTAAACCTCCTAAGAGTCCTGTGGTTTTAATTTCCCTATTTTGCAATTGAGGAAACTAAAGCACAGAGAGGTTGAGCAACCTTCCCAGTAGCAGTCAGCATGCTAGGCTGAGCTGGCCCACTCCAGAGCCTGTGCTCCTGTATTGCACCACACTGCTTTCGATGCATTACCTATTCTCCCTCACAGTATTCCTAGCAAGTGGGTAATGGGGCCTGGGGTCTCTCTGCTCTGGAGCCCAGCACTTCATGTCCTTGCTGTAGTGGTTCCTGGTCAGCCTGCTTGTGGCTGTTGGGTGTGGCTGCCCTATTACCCTTAGAGGCACTCCTTTCCAAGACCAGGACTCTGCCCTGCTTAGGGTGATGAGATGAAATGATTTCTTGGAGTCTTCTTAGAATAACTAAAAAACACGTTATCTGCTGCTGGAGCCTTCTCTTTACTGTATTTACCTTGGGGCCCCCAACACCCTCTCCCCTTTGAGTGTTCCAGGGCAGTGCTGGAGGAGGCTCAGAGACAATGGGGTTATTCAGTGGGTTAATAGTTTTCTCCAGCTGTAACTCTACTTCCCCAATGTTGAGAAGGCCTACCTTTGTTAGTATGGCATCTTTCCCTCTTTGTTTCTTTCCATGAAAATGCGATGACAGCATGTATTCTTACTTATTAATCCTTTCTCAGAGAAAATAATATTATTATCAATCATAAAAATTGTTATTGCATTTTTCTGGCCAGGGGTGATGGATCCAGGTTTTTAGAGAGTAGGGCCCTCCCTAAGGAAAAGAACACACAATTACAGCCGTAAAATTAGGAGCAGGGTCTTGTCATGCAATCAGGTACCCTGAAGCTTAGATTCCACTAAACTCTATGATACATCCACCTCTAGCAATGGGATTTGTGAAGTTTTTCCTTTTATTTATTTATGTAATATCTATTTATTTTATTTTATTTTTTAGGGATGTCACTCTGTTGCCTGGGCTGGAGTGCAGTGGCTCCATCATAGCTCGTTACATCCTTGAGCCCCTGGGCTGAACAGATGCTCTTGACGCAGCCTCCTGAGTAGCTGGGATTAGTATTTTTAAAATTATATATATTTATGGCATACAATGTGAAGTTTTGCAATATGTGTACATTGTGAAATGATTAAGTCAGGCTAATTAACTTATCAGTCACTTCACATAAGATTTTTTAGTGATGAGAACATTTAAGAACTAACTATTCTCTTAGCAATTTTCAAGTATATGATACACTGTTATTAACTCTAGTCACCATGCTATACAACAGATCCCCAAAATTTATTCCTCCTATCTTACTGCCATTTTATACCCTTTGACCAACATCTGCCCCACATCTACCCATCTTCCCCCATCAGCTCCTGGCAACCACCATTCTACTCTTCCTCTGTGAGTTCAGCTTTTTTAGGTCCTACAGATAGTGAGATCATAGAATACAGTGTTTGTCTTTCTGTGCCTGGCTTATTTCACTTAGCATAATGTCCTCCAGTTTCATCCATGTTGCTGCAATTGAATTTTAACATCTTTTTCTCGAAGCCCTTTTATTTCCAGTGTCCAGTAATCAAATAAGTATACCACTGGTATGAATGAACATAGAGGTTTATCTGATCTTTATAAAATGTAATGGATCCTGAGCTGGGTTGGCAGTTGGAGGCAACACCAAGACAGATAACCACTTGCCCCCACAGGGCAAGACGGTACAGGGTGATCTCATAGGTAGCTGGAGGATCAGCTGGACTGCCCTGCCCGTCTCCCAGCCTCTGTCTTCCTCTCTCATCAGCACCGTGGGGACAGCTGTATCTCAGGTGGGATGTGGAGGTCAAGGAATTAGATTGGCCTGAAGCATTCAATAAGGGAAGATTCTCTCTTTTTTTTTTTTTTTTTTTTTTGAGGTGGAGTCTCGCTCTGTCGCCCAGGCTGGAGTGCAGTGACGCAATCTCGGCTCACTGCAAGCTCCGCCTCCCGGGTTCACGCCATTCTCCTGCCTCAGCCTCCTGAGTAGCTGGGACTACAGGCGCCCGCCATCGCGCCCGGCTAATTTTTTGTATTTTTTTTTAAATAGAGACAGGGTTTCACTGTGGTCTCGATCTCCTGACCCTGTGATTCGCACGCCTCGGCCTCCGAAAGTGCTGGGATTACAGGCGTGAGCCACCGTGCCCGGCCGGGAAGGTTCTTTTAAAGTAAGCTTCTGGGGTATTTGAATTTTAAAAGAAAACATTTGTGAACCTTAAATACATTTCCATTTGGTGATAATATCAAGCTGCATCATGAAGGGGGGAAATTTTGATAGGTGGGATGCAGATTTGGGGTAGATTTTAACCACCCTGTACATTGCAAAATGAGACGATTGCCTACTTTCTCTGTTGAAGTTAAGCAAGGTTTAGAGTTGCCATGTTTCTGCTGACTGTGACATGGCACACCTGTCCTAGCCAGGGTGGCAGGAAAACGAGGCTGCCCTTGAAGCTCTAATTGTTTGCCAGCTTTTTTCTGTGGCTAGATACCTGAAATACTCTGTGCCTCAATTCCTTCATTTATAAAATGACACACTTTGAATAGGATATTGAGTCCCCAAACTACTCCTCAGAAAACTAGACTTGATAGATGTTCATGAAAAAATAAGCTCTCCGCCAGCAGGGTGGCAGGTGTCACTGTTCAAATAAGTGTGGGGAAAATGCTGGCTTAAGCAAAACCAAAGAGATTTCCTCACTGCACTACTTTTCAGTGCCTTTAGTATGCTCATGTGTATTCTGACTCTTAATGCACATTATTTCCCATGGACGCCTCTGAGTAAGCTTGATTTGGGAGATGTGGGACACAACATGTTGCTGGTCCATCCAGCTCTGATAAAGAATTACTCAAAGACTTGAAGATTTCCCTGAAAGATGCCATCCTCTCAAGATAGCTCTATCTTCTCACTGGCCTCACCAGAAACACCCCAAATTCTTTAATTCCTCCAAGTTCCTGTAGCATGCATACACAGGTCAATGTGCACACAACACACACACACACACACACACACACACACACACACACATCCTTCTGTTATAAAAGCAGTTATCATGATTACTTCTACATAAAATCCATGTTTTCAACAAATCTGCTATCAGAGACCTCCTATGTCATAGGGGCTGGGGACCTAAAGATAAATCAGATGATGTCCGTAAAATTTACGTCCTTAAGGAGCTCAAAATTTAGTAAAAAGTATGTCATCTTAACAGTTCTACTACATGTTGGCAATCACAATCACTAATAAAAGCTATACATGGTATATTAATTTGTATCATGTCCCTACAGCATAGAAGCTATCAGTCTCATTTTAGAGATGAGGAAAGAGAAAGTAACCTGTCCAAGGTCATAGTCCTAATAAGTGGCAAAGCTGGGACTTGAGCCCAAATCTGTCAAAATACAAAGCCCATTGTGCTTATGAAATAAAGCCTGTAGCCACCTTAGATAGGTAGAGGCCAAAACACCAGCAGAGAAGGTGGTTTCTAATTGATCTGGCGTGAGGAGAGGGGATGGGAGCCTTTCTAAAGAAAGTGAACTGAGCCTTCAGTAGAAAATTGAAGGAAACCAAGGGTGACAGCAGGAGCCAAGCACTGAATGAGAAGCAGCTTGGTGCACTAGACACCTAATGCATCGTGGCTCTGTCAGTTGAGCTGAGATGTCAAGGGGCAAGTGGTAGGCAGGCGCCAGGTCATGGGAAGGCTTGTATTGTAGACTTCCGCTTCTACCCAGCACCGATGCTTCTCATTGCTGCTGGAGCTCCCACTTTACTTCCTCCCCAAGGTTCGTCTTAGGGTTGTTTTGAAGACAGAACTGGGCCCTACTTGCCAGACTGGAAAGCTTCAATGGGATCACCTTGGATCAGGGAGTCCAGGGCATTCCACAGCTCGCACCTGCCCCTCAGGTTGTGTGTCATCCCTGTCTCTCTCCATTTTTTTCCTTCCTTTTTTCTTCCAGATAAACCGCCCTAGTTGGAAGGAAAGAATATGGACGTCTTATTGGTTTTCATGGATAATGCCTGTGTAGGGTTGGTGCAGTCATGTCACCTGGCTCCTCTTCCTGCATCTCACACGTATGTGGCCTTGGTTCTAAGGATGGCACATCAGCATCACAGCATGCTCACTCTTCACTAAGTGACTGAAGCCAGCATTTCCTCCCGTGCTGTTAGCAGCCTTTGTGGGGACTTTTATTTTAAGAATAACATTAATGATTTTACTAAGAGAGCTCAAGAATTTGAGTATTATGCTAGAACTATTAACAATAATGTATATAATAGATAATGTTATCTATGCCTGCTTTGTAGAGCATGATGAATGGGTGAATGAGTGAACATGTAAAATAGAAAACAAGGAGGACAATTTTCTTATCCATAAGAGGCTACTCAGTACTTTTTTCTCTAAGAAAGAAATTAATTTTGATGCAAAAACAAACATTTTCTGTTATCAAGGAAAACCGTCTTTTATTAATAACCCCTATATCCTTTTCTGCCTAAATTAGTGCTATGTAAAATCTTATGTACCCAGTAGTCATTCAGGAGCAGGTTGTTCAGTTTCCATGTAGTTGAGCGGTTTTGATTGAGTTTCTTAGTCCTGAGTTCTAGTTTGATTGCACTGTGGTCTGAGAGACAGTTTGTTATAATTTCTGTTCTTTTACATTTGCTGAGGAGTGCTTTACTTCCGATTATGTGGTCAATTTTGGAATAAGTGCGATGTGGTGCTGAGAAGAATGTATATTCTGTTGATTTGGGGTGGAGAGTTCTATAGATGTCTATTAGGTCTGCTTGGTGCAGAGATGAGTTCAATTCCCGGATATCCTTGTGAACTTTCTGTCTCGTTGATCTGTCTAATGTTGACAGTGGAGTGTTGAAGTCTCCCATTATTATTGTATGGGAGTCTAAGTCCCTTTGTAAGTCTCTAAGGACTTGCTTTATGAATCTGGGTGCTCCTGTATTGGGTGCATATATATTTAGAATAGTTAGCTCTTCCTGTTGAATGGATCCCTTTACCATTATGTAATGGCCTTCTTTGTCTCTTTTGATCTTTGATGGTTTAAAGTCTGTTTTATCAGAGACTAGGATTGCAACCCCTGCTTTTTTTTGTTCTCCATTTGCTTGGTAGATCTTCCTCCATCCCTTTATTTTGAGGCTATGTATGTCTCTGCATGTGAGATGGGTCTCCTGAATACAGCAGACTGATGGGTCTTGACTCTTTATCCAGTTTGCCAGTCTGTGTCTTTTAATTGGAGCATTTAGTCCATTAACATTTAAGGTTAATATTGTTATGTGTGAACTTGATCCTGCCATTATGATATTAACTGGTTATTTTGCTCGTTAAATGCTCATCATCACTCGCCATCAGAGAAATGCAAATCAAAACCACAATGAGATACCATCTCATACCAGTTAGAATGGCAATCATTAAAAAATCAGGAAACAACAGGTGTTGGAGAGGATGTGGAGAAATAGGAACACTTTTACATTGTTGGTGGGATTGTAAACTAGTTCAACCATTATGGAAAACAGTATGGCAGTTCCTCAAGGATCTAGAACTAGATGTACCATATGACCCAGCCATCCCACTACTGGGTATATACCCAAAGGATTATAAATTATTCTATTACAAAGACACATGCACACGTATGTTTATTGCGGCACTATTCACAATAGCAAAGACTTGGAATCAACCCAAATGTCCATCTGCGACAGACTGGATTAAGAAAATGTGGCACATACACACCATGGAATACTATGCAGCCATAAAAAAGGATGAGTTTGCGTCCTTTGTAGGGACATGGATGCAGCTGGAAACCGTCATTCTTAGCAAACTATCACAAGAAGAGAAAACCAAACACCGCATGTTCTCACTCATAGGTGGGAACTGAACAATGAGGAAACTTGGACTCGGGAAGGGGAACATCACACACTGGGGCCTATCATGGGGAGGCGGGAGGGGGGAGGAATTGCATTGGGGAGTTATACATGATATAAATGATGAATTGAGGGGTGCTGACGAGTTGATGGGTGCAGCACACCAACATGGCACAAGTATACATATGTAACAAACCTGCACGTTATGCACATGTACCCTAGAACTTAAAGTATAATAAAAAATAAATAAATAAATAAATAAATAAAAAGAGAAATAACGTTCATATTCCAAAAAAAAAAAAAAATTCTTATTATATTCTGCTTTGCTACAATAATACACTTCTTTAATTATCATTGTTTATAGAGACTTATAAATGAAGATGGTGCATTACAAAGGAAGAATTCCTGCCTCAGTGATACAGAGTTGGGAGCTTATTTGATACATTTTTTTTTTTTTTTTTGCCTTCAAATGCAGGATGGGGAAATCCTTTCCTCTAAATAAGTGTGCTAATTAGTTAAATGTGTTTGAAAAGTCAAATTATAGTTTAGGTTGATTTAGCCAATCTTATACCCTTTCACAAAAACAAAACTGTGATGGTCTTTCAGCTGTCAGGAGACATACTGTGTGTAGCTGAAGGTATTGGTTGATCACAGATTTGGAGGATATGTACATGCATAGATTTGTTTTTAAAACATATTCATTGTCAAGTGAGAAATACTGGTTAAGATTTAGAAGTTGGGTGCTAATGAACCCAGTGGTTTGCAAATAATGGTTTAGCCATAGGGTTTTTATATAAGCCATTGTTTTGTTGTTGGCTGTTTGATTTTTCTTTTTCTTTTTCCTGCAAGAAAAGAGAACACAGGCTGGCTCTTATCTGCTGTAAGAAATTCTGGAAGGACTCTCCACACCTACCAGATTAGTAATTACAGCTCTTTCTTGAACTTAAATTATTTCAAAGGCCAAATGGAAACAACTCTCAAGGTGTTTTGACAAACGTTTGGTCAGGATTCTTGGAACCATGGGAAAAACCCTACTCCATGCCAGGTAGGACATAAGATTCAGCATGAGTTGGTTCTTCCCAATCTTGAATGGGAATCAAGATGAGGCTAAGTGCTTGTTAATGGTTGAAGGTGAGCCATATTGTTCACATTCTCTAACCCCTTCTTGACAGCTGGCTACAAGGGCAGATGGTGTAGGCTTTGAGGTAAGGAGGAGAATTTGTGTGGAAAGAAAGGGCATGATTTGTAAACTATGGTGGGACGGAGAATTCTGACTTCCTCCTGTCCCCAGAATCCATGGGACTTGAAAGAGTGAGTACCCTCTACTGGACTTAGCTCAAAAACGAAGCAGCAGTTTTTTTTGCTGTGAACTGGGCTTCTGTCAGTACAAAGCAATGGAAGAAACATTTCATGAAGAGGTTAAAGATTTCAGAGTGGTTTGTTTACATTTGGCTTTCAGACAGTGTGGTGAGGGGTGTCAGGAAGGGCAGAAAACCCTTAAGAATGTGGGCGAGCAGGGCAGTGCCAAAGACATTGGATGGGGTGGGAGAATGAACCGACCTCAAAGCCTCAAACAGAATCTTCATGCCAACCCTCTAAAATGATGACAAAGTGGCCCAAGACACCTTTCAATGGGCACTGCCAATAAAACTCAGTTCAAATAGTGCAGAATATCTTCATGGGTGCATGGCAGGCAGCGTCTGCTTTATAATTGATTACTACTGCTTCTTGTTTCTGAATATTTGGAAACATGAATAAAAGAAAGGTAAATTCATCACTCCAAATACAGAAATGACTACCTCTGTATAGTGCCAAGATAACTCTTGTTTTTGATTAAAAGATATAAAACATATGCCTAATAATCTAATGTTAGATTTGGAACCAGGTTATTTTGAATGTAAGAAAAGACCTGGCTGCAATTTAGTTCACTTAGAGCTATTATATTGTTTCTGAGTATGTTTTATACTTCTACATTTTTGGAATATCTCTAGGGTAAAAATTCCTGAAAAAAGTAAAATGAAAAATGGCATTCTGAAACATAAGAAGAGTTTAATAAAAGACACAAAAACAAAAATTTCTTCAGACAACCACCCCCTCCCAATAAATAAAAAATGGCAAACTGTAACTGAAATGTACCTAGTGTTCCATTGCTGCCTAGGGGTTCCTTGACTCCTTTCCTTTCTGGCTGTTTGCACTTGAAAATGTCTCCTTGTCAGTTCTCAAGAACCTTCAGATTGATGGAGAAAGCAAACAAGCGTACAACCAACAAGCTGAATAGCTCCTAGAATAAATACATCCTTTAGAATTGTGAATACTGTCACGCACCGCATAATGACATTTTGGTCAACGATGGACTGCATATCCAGTAGTAATCCCATAAGATTATAATGGCTATACTCAATAGCCTAGGTGTATAGTAGGCAACCATTTAGGTTTCTGTAAGTACACTATGATGTTCACACAACACCAAAATCACCTAACAATGCATTTCTCAGAACATATCCTCATTGTTAAATGGTGTATGATTGTATATTAGTAGACATACACAAAAAGACATCATTTGCCCTTCAGGAACTGAAATATTTTGATGCAGTTGAACTTTAAATCAAACTGGGGCAAGACAGCTTTTCCCTATAACTCTAGCCTTGCCAAGGGGCTCCAGAAAGAGAAATGAACTTCTTTAAAAAACCTTGATTTTTATGCAGATGGATTCTCAGTTCAGATTGGGCATATGTGAATAACTTTCTCCTTCTAGGTGTAGAAATAAAGCATCAGTGTCTATGAAGTCCAAGAGAGATCATCTCTGCCTAGTTCTCTATTATTGACATTTTTAAAACCACCTTTAACCTTTAGTTGATATGCCTTAAAGAAATCTTAATGTAAAAAGCATATTCGTCTACAAAACAAATTTAAGCTGGTGGCTGGATCCTCTTGGAGGACTCTTTTGGAGCCAGAGTTCCTGACTGCAAGGGACAGAATGCCAGCTCAAACTAGCTTGGGCAAAAGGGAGATTTATTAGATGGATACTAAGGCTTCTATAAGAATTAAGGGAAGAGTTAAAAATTGGCCAAAATGCAAGAGTTGGGGCTTTTCTGACTCTTTCTCATTCCTGTTTCTCTTAGCCAGCAAGGACCTTCATTCTCTTCTTCCTCCTCCATGATGGGAGGAACATGGCAAACACATGTTCCTGCGTGTCACACCTTGGGGGCTCCTGTACCAGAGAAGACTGGTTTATTTTTCCATTCCCACTTGAAAAATATTCAGAAAGACTTCTAATTGGCCAGACTTGGCGAAAATGTCCAACACTGACCCAAAAAACAGTAGCCAGTAGGATGGGCCATGTAAGAATGTGAAGCTCTTCAGTAGTGACATATGATTGGTGTTAGCAGAAGACTCATTCCCATAAGAAGAGGGAAGTATAGAGCAGAATGAATTGCAAATGCCCCCTAGAACTTTGGTTTTATTGTTTCAACCTTATATATTGATTTGAAAAATTGTAATGGAGTGGTATTAAAGTTTTAGAGAAGAAAATAGGTAACATTCCTACTTATCAATAGGTAACATATCAATAAGGAACACTTTTATCTTCTGGTATTTGCAGAAATATTCACCAGAGCAACCTTTAGCTTCATTTGCATGCCTAGGCTAAGGAGGTTATTCAAACTCTGTATTGTTGTTGTAGTGGTCATCTGTGGTTTTGCTCTCCCAGCATCTAGTCAGTCCTTCTGCTTGAGCTTGAAACACCTAGGTTTTCCTGTGGGAAACCAATACCTCCCGCACTCTCATACCTTGTGATTTCAATAAAAATTACACGTTTGCTCTTGTTCCAGCTACATGCTAGTGACACAACCCTGGGCAAGTGGAATGACACATTACTCTGGCCAATTCTTGGTCCAAAGATGGGCCTCCCTCCTTTCTTAGAGCTTTTCTTGAAACATTTTGGAAAGAGACTTCTGGAGAATGCTTTTGGAACTGCTGGTGACTGTAGTTTGGGAGGACCTGATGAGAATAAAAGTAAAAGAGGGGGCAGAGCAAAGTTGAGGGATGAAAATTCCTGAAAACAAGGCTAAAAGTCCAGCCATGTCTAAACTAGATGGTTAGGTGAGACAGTATAATGCTTCCCCTTCCATCCCAGTTGCAGTTTTAGTTACAGCCTATTTGATTGGGATTTCTGTACCTTACAACCATTGTGTTCTTAAAAATGCAGTTGTCTTCATGAGCTGAACTATAATTTCTAGTTAGCTCTTTAGCTCCACTTCCTTGTATTTAGATATTTGTAGCTGCTTTGCAAGTCACCACAGACCTTAGTGGCTGGAAGGCAGTAACAATCATTTTATTTTCTCTCATGATTTCTGTGGGTCAGGAACGTGAGCAGGGCTAAGCTAGGCTTTTCTGGAAGTTCCTATGCAGTTGCAAGGTAACTGTGGCTATGGAATAAAAGGGAGGAGCTGGGACTGGAGCCCCTGAGGGTTGGCTCGGCAGCTCTCTTTTTTCATGAAGTCTCAGTAGCTCCTTGTGGACTACTTGGGCTTCCTCATAGCATGGCAGCCTTAAGGCACTTAGGCTGCTTACATGGTCTCAGAGCTTCAGCATAATTTTTCCAGAGTACCAGGTGTAAGTTGCATAACCCTCTGTGACCTAGCTTTTGAAATCACATAGCATCATTTATACCACACTTTGGTCAACTAGTTAGTAAAGTTGACCCAGAGTCAAAAATGACAAGATGTAGACCTCACATCTCAATGGCGACATGTGAAAGAATTTGCAGACAATTTTATTTATTTATGTATTTATTTATGTATTTATTTATTTATTTGAGATGAAGTCTCACTCTGTCACCCAAGCTGGAATACACTGGCGTGATCTCGGCTCACTGCAACCTCCACCACCCGGGTTCTAGCAATTCTCCTGCCTCAGCCTCTGGAGTAGCTGGGATTACAGGTGCCCGCCACCATGCCCAGCTAATTTTTGTATTTTTAGTGGAGATTGGGTTTTACCATGTTGACCAGACTGGTCTCGAACTCCTGACCTCAGGTGATCCTCCAGCCTCGGCCTCCCAAAGTGCTGAGATTACAGGCGTGAGTTGCCGCACCCAGCCCCTAGACAAATTTTTAAAGCAGGGCATGTCTTGAGCAATTCCCGAATTGCAAGAAAGGTGCCTGTGGTCAGAGTGATATATTTAAGGAGACTTAGCTTTAGAAAGACCTACCTTTAGTTTATACTTTTGGAAACTATTAACTTTTTCAGGTAACTAAGGTACCACCATATTAAAAATTAAATCAAGATTGATTGTGATCTTTTAGGCTTCAGATTTCCATTCTGCTCTTGTATTAGGCATTTTAAAATTTCTGTTTGAATAGCATTGAAGTATTTAGATTTGTATTTGCCACTTTATAATTGCTTGTATGTTGATTTAGTCCTGAGATTTTGGAATTTAGTACTTGTTTCTTAAGATAGCTTCCAAAGTGCTTGATTTTCTACTAGTGACCAGTTTAAGTGGAAGTATCTCATTTTATACACTGTACATGAAATAGTAATTAGGGTGTAGACTTGTAAAACTTGACCTGGGTTATGGTCCTAGTACTTTGCCTGTGACTGATGTAGAAATCCTCCTTTATATTGTCTAGTACCATCCACAGAGTGAAGGTTCAGAATGAAACATTTCTCAACTTTCTCTGAAGTGGAGGAAGTCCAATAGATCTTGAACTAATTTTTTTTTTTTTTCTGTTTTGGAATGTAGCAAGTAATCCATTGGAATAAAACCAGCAGTTGAGTAACTCATGCAAAGGTAATTTAGAGCACAAATTAAATCTGTCAGAGTGGCATTAGATTTGCAAAAGCTCATAAATAACAAATGAAAGGTCACAGAGCTGTGAAAATGAAAGTGTACTTCTTCATAAAGAGAACCGTATTCAGGGACAGGATCCGCAGTGCATATTCAAATAGCAGCATCATAAAATGGAAGCACAGTGTCTTTTCTAAATGTCTAAAACAGTCCAAAGGCACCGCAGATTCTGTGGAAAAGCATCACAGTCCCAGGAAAGACTTCATATCTGAACATGTCCAGCATCACATGTGTGAGGTTTGTGGATTAAAGCCCCATCAACTACTGAGAATCTGTGAGGAAAAGATCCATCCCCTCAGCAGAGCTTGTATTTCAGTAGCTGTTAGGTTAATTGTGAATACATGCCACTCGTCTTTCATTTTTCAGTTCCTAGAAAATACTAATAGAGTGAGTGGTGCTTCATGATTTATTGCAGGAATGTAAACAGTCGGTGATATGAATAAACAGTCCTGCCCATCCTGTTTTTCTCATGGAAAAGAGAGGTGGAAAATACAGCCTTGTCTACTATAAAGTAGACAAGTTCTTTTACTGTGCATTGTATGCATTTTTTTAGTCCTGTGTTGGTCGTGACTTTCATAAGGGAACAAAATCTATGTTTATAAAAAATAATGTGTGGGCTCTATCAAAATTAAAAACTTTTATAGATCAAAGGACTCCATCAAGAAAGTAAAAGACAACACAGAATGGAAGCAGATATTTGCAAGTCATTTATCTGAAAAGGATCTAGAATCCAGAATATAGAACTCTTACAACTCAAAAATAATTAGACAATATTCGGGCAAAATATTGGTCAAAGGATTTGAATAGACGTCACTCCAGAGAAGATATACAAATGGCCAATAAGCACATGAAAAGATGTTCAGCATCACTGGTTGCTTGGAAAATACAGGTCAAAACCAGTGTGAGATAGACTTCACAGCAACTAGGATGGCTATAACTTTTTTAAAAAAGAAAGAAAAGTGTCAGTGAGAATGTGGAGAAATTGGAACACATACATTGCTGATGAGAATATAAAATGGTGCAGCTTCAGTGGAAAATTGGCAGTTCCTCTGAAAGTAAAACATAAGACCACAAGACCCAGCAGTTCCACTCCTGCATATATACCCAAGAAAAACAGAATGCATATGTCCACACACAAACACGTATGTGAATGTTAACAGCAGCAGTATTCACAATAGCCAAAAAGTGAAAATCACCCAGTGTATATCATCTGATAATGGATAAACATCTTATGTTCGTACAATAAAAGAAACCTCAGATTTCCGTGCCAGGTGCTTGCTTTCTGTTTCCTGATCAGAGGTCCATCCACACTGGGCTATGGCCCTCCATTCTGGCTGCTGAAGTGTAGGGGAGGGAGGGAGTTCCTTGTGGAGTGAAGCTTGATCAGTGGAACTGGATGAAGCAGGAAGGAACCAGGCAGATGACTTCTCCCTTTCTCCTTCCACGGGCTACACAAAGATGCAGGCCTTCCTCTTCTACTGTTGTGACATGATTTGAGGTGGTGAGCAGCATAGTACCCTACAAGCACATTGCCTCCTGTTTTCTAGATTCATTTCCATCTCTCTTTTCCCACTTTGCCTCATTGTCTTAGGCTTGCATCTTCCAAATAGTGTTAGGACACCAGGGAAGGGCATGGTAAGAGAAGAGAGAACATTCTGTTTCATATTGAATCTATTATTTTAGAAGACATGTGACTATTTTGAGGTTATGTTCATTGGTTTTAGGTGAAAATCTGACTTGTGCATAAAAAGTCTGTCAAACTCATTCTTTGAAAAATGTTATTAAAAGTTTTTTCTCTATGAAATAATACCTGCTCATTAAGATGTTTTGAACATGTAAGTGAATATTAAAATACTCCCTAAATCCTACATTATTTTGGTGTCTATCCTTTCAGTCCTTTTTCTAATTATACATAAACCTAGAAAAGACATACTCTTTTTTTTTTTTCCAAAGAAGAAATGATTTTACAAGTAAAAGGTATTGGGAGAATTAGAATTCAACTACTTTAAGAATTTGTAAATTCAGAATTAAACACATGAAATTCAATGTTAAAAAATTATTTGAATCCCCCAAATTTGAAAACTTGTGCTAAACCAATCAGGCCTAAATAATTCAGCTTGCTCTTTCCTATGATGAGTAGAGGTGGATCTCTTGTAAAGAATGAAGTAGTTGCTTTAATTTCATCCACGTTGATCCACCATCCTGTGCACACACAGAACGTGGCCTTGGAAGGCGATACAAGGCAATGCGCTCCTGACCTCCATCAGCATCTTTTATACAAGTAAAAAAAATTTTTTTTTTGATGTCGAGATATTGCCATATAGTCGGGAAAGCTGTAGGGGACTTGGTTTAGTTCCTGGCTGCAAAGCAGGAACTTCGTTTTCTCATGAGGCACCCAGCTTGTTATGAGTCACAGCTTCAAGCAGCAATTGTAGCCATTTGGGATTTTTGGCCGTTTGGGTTTTTTAGCTTCTATAAGTGGAGTGCTATACTCCAGTCCCTAGTTTTATGCTGTGAGCCTGGTTTTAGTTCCCTAACTCACATGAAAACATGTAAGACTATTCTCCACAGAGGCCAAGTTCTGCTGCCACATCCCTGCTACTGGGTCCGTTTCTCTGCAGCCCTATGGCATTTTCCCCACACCATGTATGTACTCTGTGACTGGTCTGTAAAAATATCCATCTCCTTTTAGACCTGAGCCTTGGGTTTTTGGTATTGTCCTTTAATATATCATTAGCATTAGTGTATAATTTTATCAGAAAGGGTGTGGAAGCATGATATATTGTAAAGACATCGCCCACCATTTCTTGTTATATTATTATCATACTTTAAGTTCTGGGATACATGGGCAGAACGTGTAGGTTTGTTACGTAGGTATACATGTGCCACGGTGGTTTGCTGCACCCATCAGCCCGTCATCTATGTTAAGCAACATGGAGGTACCATGATCACTCTTAGTTCTGCACATAGATATTTGCAAACCAATTAGATGATAAGTAAGTGGTATGGTGGAGGGAGGGGGGAAGCATGTTTGACAATTTAAACACACTATTAAAGGCAACAAAACAAAAATGGAAAATGCTTCATAAGATTACCTGGAAGAGTAAGTTAAAAATTGAAGTGATGCCACATAGTTTTATAAGTCGTTACTTTTTTCCAAAAAGTAACCAGAACGAAAGCTCTGCTATACTTAATCCTCATCCACTTAAACTTTGCCATGAGTTTGCTTTACTATTTACTTTACTATGAAGATAATTTTTTATATTCTTGATACTGTGAATTTTTAACGATGCCTTCCAGACATTTCTCACTCCCACTTGCTCATATTTTTGGTCATAAACGATATAGTATACATGGCTTCAAATTAAGTCTTTTTCTATAGCATGGATCTGGATTTTTGTTTTTAGCTGATGTGATGATGCTTTTATCACTCATCTCTTATGGCAAAACAAAGGATGAGTTGATGAAGAAAAGGAGTGGAGGGCAGGAGGCCACCCCTGAGGTATTAGAATAGTCTGACATAAATGTTCCCATCCACTCCACAGAGGCTCTTGGAGCCCTCTCTGTGGCCAGAGTCTGAGGCAGGGAAAGTAAGGATAATCATGGCAAGTTCCTGTCGTGAGGAGCTCATGGTCCTGTAACCTGGGAAGGAGTTTACAGTACTCTGTGTCACGTCAGATCAGTTACACTCTTTTAAAATTATGAAACATTATCATCACTGGGACATGTCATGTGGGAGGAAATGTTACCTAAAAAACAAAACAACAACAACAACAAAAAGCATGCAATGGGCTGAAATGTGTGCCCCCAAAATTCATATGTTGAAGCCTAACCCCTGGTACCTTGGAATGTGATTGTATTTGGAGACAGAGCCTTTAAGGAGGTAATTAAGGCTAACTGAGGCCATAAAGCTGAGATTATAATCCAGTCTGACTGGGTTCTTATGGGTAGAGGAAGTGACACCAGGACTATGCATACAGGGCAAAGCCATCAGCAAGCCAAGAAGAGAGGCCTCAGGAGACAGCAGCCCTGCCGACACCTTGATCTTGGACTTCCTAGCTTCCAGAACTGTGAGAAATCTCTGTTTTATAAGCCCCTCAGTCTATGGTGTTTTGTCATGGCAGCCTGGGCTAACTCATACACCATGTCTTTACTATCTTAATTTTGTATTTTCCTCTCTGGTCTTTTGTCTCTGCTTTTGTTCATATTTATGTTTATAGTTACACATATAATGTTCATGCCATTTTGATCTCTGACTCTCAATCTGAGCCCTGCTACATACAGATTGGGAGGAGATGGGGGTGTTGGCCATGGTGCTGCCAGGTCTCCATGGGGTGCTGTGCAGACCTGTCCCAGAGGTGCAGCCTCGCCTTACCAACCTCACCATGCTGGCAGAGAAAAGCCAGATGGATGTGGAAAGAAGCACTGTTGCATTCTTTCAAGATGAAGTGATGTTTGTCTCTGTCACTTGGCTGCTAACTTGCAAACAAAAGATACTGGTGGATATTTGTTTTTTCATCATATTGTTCAACCAAGTGCCCAGCACAGTGCCTGGCAGTCACACTTACTAAGTGATTGAGTGGCCCATTCTCTTCCTGAATGCCAGGTTTGCTTGGGGAACTAAATTATAAACAGAAGATGGCGTAGTGAGCGTGAAATTAGCAAGGTTGGCATTATCAAGCTGTTACAAGTGATAAGAGAGCTCTACTCTGTTTTCTAACAATTTGCCAATTAAAAAAGAATAATCAACACATCTGGAAGTAATTTAGCATGTTATGCATTTTATGGTTTCAGCTATTTAAAAAAAAATTTGAGAAAGTTATAATACTATTAACATGTGTCCTGTTCTGTAATTTTGAACAATGCTTGCACCCTATAAACAGTTGGGTCTATTTCTGGACTCCTTAGAGTGTTCTACTTTCTAAATTCATTTTTACACTTTCTATCATTGTGTTTTGATTAATTTTGCTTTGTAGTATATTCTAGATCTGATTGGGTCATACTGATTTTTTCTACTGAGTTTCTGTTTCATAATATATTTCCTTGCGTACGTATTTTTACAAATTTTGGAATTCTTTTGTTATGCATTTAAAAAATCTTGTTGAACATTTATATTAAACAAAATATCAAAATTGTTGGTTTTCAGCTAGGTTAAAATAAAATTAATAACCTTGACTTCTGGCAGAGAAATAGAGATAATGGTACTTAGAAAAGTAGTAGAACATGAGGAATAAGCTTTATAGGAAACCAAGAAGATAGTAAGAGAATAGCACCTATGTAAAGATTAGGACAGATCTCTGCATTCCCAGTAAGCAGAGCAATTCAGCCTTATTACAGATTTGTCTTTTCCTCAATTTTGAGTGAAAAAAGGACAATCAGAATAAAGGACAGAGTAGATAATAATCACTTCGTGCTATAGCGACAACACGATCTTACCAGTTTTTTTCCCCCCGCCGAGATGGAGTTTCACTCTTGTTGACCAGGCTGGAGTGCAACAGTGCAAACTCAGCTCACTGCAACCTCCGCTTCCCAGGTTTAAGCGATTCTCCTGCCTCACCCTCCCGAGTAGCTGGGATTACAGGTGCCCACTACCACACCCAGCTTATTTTTTGTATTTTTCGTAGAGACAGGGTTTCACTTTGTTGGCCAGGCTGGTCTCGAACTCCCAACCTCAGGCGATCCACCCGCCTTGGCCTCCCAAAGTGCTGGGATTAGAGGCGTGAGCTACCGCGCCCATCCAATCAGTTTTTAAAATACACCTTAAGTCAGTCTTAAGAACACAGAAATGCCTAGTGTTTAAAAATGCAGACTCCAAAGCCACATTGCCTGGGTTGGAGTCAGATCTGCTACTTATTTGCTGATCCCCAGTTTACCCAAAATGGTTTAATAATTGTGCCTACCTCATAGGGTTGCTGGGGGAATAAATGGATATACATAAAGGACTTCAGTAGTACCTGGTCAACAAATATTAGTTACATTAAGGAGATTTTGTGTCACGGAGGCACTTTTTGATTTTGGAGAGACCAGCTTTCCTGTATTTGTTTGTTTTCCCAAATCTGAAAGTCTGCCCTCTACAGGTTTGCATGGACACCGTGGCCCAGTACGGCTGCACTCCCTATCTGACCTGCACCATTCTCAGGGAAATGCTTCTGAGCTTTTGCTCCTGACTTCTTTATCGTACTCTGACAGCCATCCTGTGGCCTCCTGGCAAAAAGTAGCTGGATTTCGTTAAAATTCAGTCTCCTTGATACAGTCTCTGCTGGGTATAAGAGGATATGTCTACCAATTGAGCCTTAGCAACCTGATTAAGACTGTATCTGGGCTGGAATGTTCTAAGTTCTCTAAAATTACTGTTGATAAAGTTTCTCTCCATGTCTACCCACTTCCTTATGCCCTGTTCCTCTCCATCCCATCTTACCAGCATGGGAGCTCAGCCAAGCCTCCTGTGGCTTTCTGCAGTCGATCACTGAGATGATTCTTCATTTTTCAGGTGCAAGTTCTCTGCTGTCGTCCTGAGTGCCCGCTCCCAGGCCCTCTGTATGAGTGACGCTTTGGTCTGCCATGGAACCTGGCCCTGCTCTGGCCTGGCTCCTGCTCCTGAGCCTGCTGGCGGATTGTCTGAAAGCTGCTCAGTCCCGAGATTTCACAGTGAAAGACATTATCTACCTCCACCCTTCAAGTAAGACTGTTCTCTTTGCTGCAGAAATATCACTTTATCTCAAATAAGAAGTGGTTCCAAAACCAGCCAGGAGAAGGCATCCTTCAGTATAGTGAAAACTTCTGGTGATTTAGTTAGGGGGGCGCAGTAATTTACAAAAGATGTTTTATGCTTTACCCTCACCTTTTCACAAGAAGATTTTTGGTGGTGTTAAGGCAAATTATTGGGCTTGTTTTCTCTGTTCCCTACACAATCACTCTGATTCTGAACACTCTTCCCCTTGTACTCATGCCGGTCCTAAGTCAGCCATTAAAGTGAACCACCATATCCCAGAAGGAGGATTGTTTGTAAAAGATCAGTCCTTTATAGGTGAGATAATAGCTGGTCTTCCTCTCTGTGCATCTAATTCTCAGTTTCAGCATAATTTCCTCCCACAACTTCCAATGCCCTCTCCCTCCTTTTGATTTCCTATATTTAAGAATTATCTAGGGAATGCATAACAACATAGATGCCCAGATCCCTGCCCCAGAGTTTCTGATTTGCATGTATCTCAGGCTGTACCTGTGGATTTTTGCTTTCAGCAAGAACTTCGAGTACTTCTGCTGCAGATATTCTAAGGATCACACTTTAGGAAACACAGCAGTTTGATTTCCTCTTTCGTTCTGTATCTTTGTATTTATTGTGTCTGTTTGTATGAATCGTCTTCTCTATTGCTCCTGTTGAGGTGAGAGCTGGTTGTATTGTGTGTATTCTGACCTTCAGCTTTTGCCCCAAGGTGCATGACTCTTTTGAAATGCTCTGCTTAACACATATAGTTTGAGTGTCCACTGTGTGTCAAGGATTGTGATAGGCTTGAAAGCATAAAGGCAAATCAAACACAGTCCTTGCTTTTGAGGATCACATAGTCTACAAAGTGAAGGCAGCCATGTGGACTCCTTCAATCCACGTGGTTGGAATATTTAATGTCTGCATGTTCTGGGTTAGCTGAGAGGTGGTATGCAGAATGCCCTGGGGCTTGGAGTCCACCCACTAGGGTCAGCAACTAGCTTGGCTGCTTTTGACTTAAAATAAATTCCCTATCATTGTAAAGATTAAATTTAAAATGTGTATGAAGCACTTAGCAGTGAGTGTGAGACATAGGAAATGCTCAGTCAATGTTAGGAGAATTCTTTGTGTTAATTTTGTCTTTTCTAAAGTGATAAAGTAATATAGTACATACTCTGTAGCATTATTTTATGGAACAGAAATAATATCTGTAAAACACTAGGCCTAGACCTCACCAGCAATCAAATGGTTATTTACATTGTTGCTTTTATTATCATTGGCTTAGTAAACTGGGGGTGCTGAGAATACACTGCTCCAGTGTTATATAACTCCCATACACTTTTAATAGGCAGCAAATAATTTTTTTAGATTTCTATTGTCTCCGTACCCTCTTACCAGTATAGTCTGGTGCCCACTGGTTAATCATATGGAAGACTTATATGACTGCTTGTTTCGTGGGGCTTTTTATTTTAATAATATTCATGAAGAGAAGGTGCTTTAATATTTGTTCTGTTTTCTAGATTGCATTTTGCTGTTTTCTGCAAACAGGCATGCTACTTTATTAGACTTGGCGAATCAAAAACCTAGGTTTCTGTCTCTTAGGGTTGATTGCCAGAGTTCTCAACTTCTGTGTGATTCTTTCTCAACGTCAGTGACAGACTCAGTAGTAACTGGGCTGCAGAAAAGGTCCACACTGGACCTACATGGAGGCTGTGATTGTACACACAGAGTGGGAAGGAGAATTAAGGTGACTGGATTTAACAACACACACACCACTTCTGCCTCAGTAGTGTGGTGGGTCAGTGCCCTGTGTGGTGGGCCTCTATTTGGAAAGTCAATTTCAGAAGGAGGTCTTGAAGGCTGAGTCTTGCAAGCCGTGGGAAATCACTTCTGCTCTTGAAAAATTGATGGAAAAGTTCTGCTCATATGACCAATGTTAATTAAATAAAGCCATGGCCTGATTAGAAGAAACTTGCCATATGTAAAGAATTAGTAGGGCTTCCTCTTCCCCTCACTGGCCTGAGGTGATCTGTAAAAATGGTTCACTATAAACTTGACCTGGAAAACGAAATTATGCAAATCAGGGTCAGATCTTCATGTTCATTTTAAGAACACCTGTGAAACTGCCCAGGCCATCAAGTGTATGCCTGTACAAAAAGCCACTAAGTTGTCTGAAAGGTGTCATTTTACAAAACTAATGTCTACCATTCTAACATTACAATGGTGGAGTTGGTAGCTGTGCCCAGGCCAAACAGTGAAGCTGAACACAGGATCAGTGGCCTGAAAAGAGTGCTGATTTTTTGCTGCCCATGCTTAAAAACACAGAGAGTCATGCTGTACTTAAGGGTTTAGATGTAGATTCCCTGGTCATTGAGCCTATCCAGGTGAGCAAGGGATCCAAGATGCACGGCTGAACTTACTTAAAGAGCCGTACGTGAGCTCCCCCTGTCACATCGAGGTGACCCTTACTGAAAAGAATCAAATTGTTCCTAAACCAGAAGAGGAGGTTGCCGAGAAGAAAAAGATATCCCGTAAGAAACTGAAGAAACAAAAACATATGGCATAGGAATAAATGCAGCATAAAACAAATACAAATAAAAGTAAAAGAAAAAAGAATTGAGGTTTTCTGATATGATTTTGAGATATGGAGAAGGACAGAAGTTGTTCCTAAGGGAGATTATAAGTAGATGATTCACTAGCAGATCAGGGTCCAAGTTCTCTTTAGAGTCTCCTTCCATAACTTATGATGGGAATACTGTATAAATTCTTGTTAGAGTGAAGTTACTATGAATGGCTGCTACTTGGCCAGAACTTTGTTTATTCTGTCAATTTTTTTTTAATTTTAATTTTTATTTTTGAAACAGTCTGTCTCTGTCGTCCAGATTGGAGTACAGTGGTGCCATCTTGGCTCACTGCAAGCTCCGCCTCCTGGGTTCACACCATTCTCCTGCCTCAGCTTCCCGAGTATCTGGAACTATAGGCAACCATAACCACACCCGGCTAATTCTTTTTTTTTTTTTTTTCTTGTAGTTTTAGTAGACGGGTTTCACTGTGTTAGCCAGGATGGTCTTGATCTCCTGACCTCGTGATCCTTCCACCTCAACCTCCCAAAGTTCTGGAATTACAGGTGTGAGCCATCACGCCCGGCCTGTTCTGTCCACTTTTAAATCAGCATTAACTTCTAATTTCTTTGAACTATTTTAGAAGTTTGTGGTGTGTGTGTTTTTACACTTTGATGTTTTAAATGGCATGGTTCTCTGTCCTTGAGCAATAGACCATGTTAAGATGTAGTCTCTACAAATAAGTAGGTATCTGTTGAACATAGACGGTAAAAAATATATGAGGGAAGTCTGGGATTAGTTTGATTTTGAATTATTTATGTAGTCACCTCACTTTGTAGATGAAGGCACAAACAGGGTTCTTTTGTGAGTGAGCCACATTTCATTAATGTTACAATATGTAACATGAAGCTCAGAACCTGCTGAAGGAGGAATACAGTGATGCTGGAGGCATGAGAACACACACACATTTTCTGTACCAGACAAACAGAAGCTATTTTCTCCTCATTCCAATGCCCAGAACAGCCATCACTGACAATAACTGGGGAGAGATTGGAACCCAGGCTGGGAAAATTCAGCCTCCCATGACTAATCTTTTTTGCTTTCTGGTTTCCTAATCTTTGAAGTTTCTGAACATTTAAAAGAAAGAAACTTCATGGCTTTCAAATCTGAAGCACTGTATTCAATAATGTTCTTTTCTATAATCCTTGTGTCATTTGTTGTTGTTTTTTTCTTTGCTTGTTTTTATGTGAAAAATGAATTTCTTCCCAGCCTATGATTAAAATACCAAATCAAATAAAAAATTTCAAAACAAGAGTTAGTATTAAGAGAAATGGAGCTGCTTATTTGGTAGTCAGACATCATAAGAGATAGCAGAATTTAATATACTAAGTGGCTGCAACCTATTCTTGGCCTCCATTTCTTTCCTTAGAATAGAAGGAAACCTTTCCTAAGAATATCCAATTTTCTTCTGGTTGCATGTTTTGAATCTTTCCTTAATCATGTGCACCAAAGAGCTGTATTCCTGTGGGGGCTTGTTTGTGTCCACGTAGAGAGCCAAATAAGTTTGTTCAGACTATATTACGTAAATCTTGGAGAATAAGGGGACTTTCTGGGAAGGTACCAGATAATGTATTTATTTCTGTTAGAAATATGTCCCTATTAAAATTGTACTCACAATATTTTGTTGCCAAGTGGACTGAGAAAAAAGATACATTTATTAGATTTCTAGAATTTTTATATTTGCATCCAGTTTTCATAAACAATGGAAGTTAATTTGGTAAGAATCAAAAAATGTTTGGATGCGTTACACATCAGCATACCTTTCAAAACAAAAGTCTGTTCTCACCACGGTTTTGGTAACTGAAGGCCTTTGTCTAGGCAAAAGTTCCAAGAGGTGGAAACAAAGACTAAATCTTTTCTGATACCGTACAAATGAATTATGGTCGGTTGAACTATGGCTGACCATGAGAGTTAATGGACAGATTATTTTACAGGAAGTAACTGGGCACTTTAGTGTTTCTTTTTTTCTTTACAATCACCTTCTCTTAAGGGACCAAGGACTTATGCCCTGAAATACAGAGTACTGAGCTTATTAACTCTGTGATCAAGAGCCAAATTAGATTCATTCACAGCTGGGGCCACAACAGTTTGAAACTCCGCTTGCTCTGCAATGCTTTGAAGTAACAAAGAAGCAAATAGCACATCTCTTAGGAACCTCTTTCCGTCCTTTTTTTTTTTAAAAAAAAAAAAAAAACTCTTTATCAGATGCAGTGTCAGTTAGCAAGTTACTGGAGATAGTGATAGTTGTTCATCTGTAGACCTCATTTTTGGCAAAATATCTGAAGAGGGAAGAATTTAACCATTTACTTGGTATTATACCTTAATTATCCACTTAAAGCAGTATGTTTGCAGAAATTTGTCATTAATCAGGGTGTGATTATTCACTAATTGGTATTACCTGCCAAGATGTCAATAAAAGTTCCTATAAGCAAATATTAAACTCTAACCATTGAGACTGTGCACAGATAATGGAACTGTAGATTCTAAAAGAAAATTCACCCAAAATGAGATAATTTGGTTGTCAGTGATACGTGCTGATAAACTCAGAGATAAATGAATTTAAGCAAAGCTTCATTTTGCTGCCATAGTATTTTAGTCCCCATTCCTTTTTAAATTTCAGTATACTTTGGGTTAATTTCAGAATCCAGGCCTGCTTATGTAAGAAATAAGTGTTTGATTTAGTATGTCACTTGTCTCTCAAAAGATCATTTTGAAAAGTCTATTAAGTAATGCAAATTTGGGAGCACTACAACTTACTAGGGTTAGGGTCTCAATAAGTTTGTTCTTGGAGTAGTTGGATCGTCAGTCTTCATTGAGAATTCTTAATTTATCTCTGATGGGAAAGTTTCCAGGAATAACTAATTCAATATTCCATCCAAAAATTTTACTGGCTGCAGTGACAGAACAGATAAAATTTGATGCCCCAGTGAATTAATCATGCAAACTGAAGTGGTACGGGTAGCTTGCAGCCATAAACCTTGGTGAATATGATGATCCTTTTTTTGAGAAATGCTGTTCTTTGACAAATGCTTTATATCTTTTTTTTTTCCAAAATGTCTACTTTGATCATTCAACTTCAAATTTTACAAGCTATTTTAAAGTCCAATCTTTGAAAGTTGTTTATGTATTGAGCATTTTAAACTTGATAGGGAAACTATTTTTTAATGTATCCAATCAGGACAATTTCCTAAAATATTTTATATGATTAATTAAAATATCTGCAAGAGTATTGCATGGCTTTGGCGTTTGAGAACCTGTTTTGTTTTTGATACTTTAATTCTTCAGACACGTACAGGAATACCTTAGAGATTATTGCAGGATCAGTTTCAGACCACCACAACAAAGCAATTAACCACAATAAAGCAAGTTATGCAAATTTTTTGGTCTCCTTGTGCATATAAAAGTTACGTTTACATTATACCATAGTCTATTAAGTGTGGAATAGCATTATGTCTAAAAAACAACGTGCATATCTTTTTTCCTTTTTTTTTTTTTTTTTTTTTTTTTTTTTTTGAGGCAGGGTTTGGTTCTGTGGCCCAGGTTGGAGTGCAGTGGTGCAGTCTCGGTTTACTGCAACCACTGCCACCTGGGCTCGAGCGATCCTCCACCTCAGCCTCCTGTGTAGCGGGGACCACAGGTGTTCGCCACCACGCCTGGCTAATTTTTGTATTTTTAGTAGAGACAGGATTTCTCCGTGTTGCTCAGACTGGTCTCAAACTTGTGAGCTCAAGCTATCCACCTGACTCGGTCTGCCAAAGTGCTGAGATTGCATTGTTGGCCACCATGTTCCGCCAACAATGTACATATCTTAATTTAAAAAGACTTTATTGTTAAAATGCTAAGGATCATCTGAGCCTTTTGCTGGTGGAGTGTGTTGCCTTGATATTGATGGCTGTTGAATGATCAGGGTGGTGGTTGCTGAAGGCTGGGGTAGCTGTGGCAATTTTTAAAAATAAGACAACAACGAAGTTTACCATATCAGCTTATTCTGCCCTTCACAAAAGATTTCTCCGTAGCATGTGATGCTGTTTGACAGCATTCTACTCACAGCAGAACTTCTTTCAAAATTGGAATTAATCCTATCAAAACCCTGCCACTGCTTTATCAACAGTTCTATGATGTTCTAAATCCTTTTTTGTCATTTCAACAATGTTCATAGCATCTTCACCAGGAGTAGATTCCATCTCAAGAAACTGCTTTTTTTGCTCATTCATAAGAAGCCAACACCTCATTCATTTAACTTCTATCAAAAGATTGCAGCAATTTGGTCGCTTTTTCAGGCTCCGCTTCTAATTCTAGTTCTCTTGCTGCGTGCACCACATCTGCAGTTACTTTCTCTACTGAAATCAAAGTCATCTGTGATGGTTGGAATCACATATTTCCAAACTGCTGTTAATGTTGATATTTTGACCTCCTGTGAATCACAAATGTTCTTAATGGTACCTAGATGATTAATCCTTTCTATAAGGTTTTTAAATTTACTTTGCTCAGATTCATCAGCGGAATCATGATCTATGGCAGCTATAGGCTTACAAATATATTTCTTAAATAATAAAACTTGAAACTCAAAACGACTTCTTGATTCATCACGTACAGAAGGGATGTTGGGTTCACAGGCATGAAAACAGCATTAATTTCCTTGTAGATCTCCGTCAGAGCGCTTGAGTGACCAGGTGTATTGCCAATGAGCAGTAGTATTTTGAAAGAAATACTTTTTTCTGAGCAGTAGATCTCAACAGCGGGCTTACAATATTCAGTGGACCATTCTGTAAATAAATGTGCTATCATCCAGGCTTTGTTGTTCCATTTATAGTGCACAGATAGAGTAGATTTAACATAATTCTTAAAGTCTCAAGGATTTTAAGAATGATAAATTAGCATTGGCTTCAATTTAAAAGTCACCAGCTGTATTAGCATCTAACAAAAGAATCAGCCTGTCCTTTGAAGCCAGGCATTGACTTTTCCTCTCTAGCTATGAAAGTCCTAGGTGTCTTCTTCCAATATAAGGCTGTTTTGTCTACACTGAAAATCTTTTCAGTGCCATCATGTTCAGTGATCTTAACTAGATTTTCTGGATAACTTGCTGCAACTTCTTCATTAGTACTTTGCATTTTACCTTATGATTTTATGTTATGGAAATGGATTTTTTCCTTAAACCATATGAACCATTCTCTGCTAGCTCCAGACTTTTCTTCTGCACCTTCTTCATGTCTCTGAGCCTTTATAGAACTAATGACAGTTAGGACCTTGCCTTGGATTAGGCCTTGGTTTAAGGGAGTGCTGTGGCTGGTATGATCTTCTATCCAGACCACTCAAACTTTCTCTGTATCAGCAAAAAGGCTGTTCTACATTCTTAACATTCATGTATTCATTAAAGTAGCATTTTAAACTTCCTTCAAGAACCTTTCCTTTACATTTACAACTTGGCTAACTGGTACAAGAGGCCTAGCTTTCAGCCTATCTCAGCTTTCAACATGCCTTCCTCAGCAATCTTAATCATATCTACGTTTTGATTTAAAGTGAAAATTGTGTTACTCTTCCTTTCACCTGAACACTTAGAGGCATTTGTAGGGTTACTAACTGGCCTAATTTCAGTATTGTTGTATCTCAGAAAATATGGAGGTCTGGGGCAGGGAAAGGGAGAGAGAGAGAGATGGAAGAATAGCAGGTTGATGGAGCAGTCAAAACATACACATTTATTCAGTTCACCATTTTATGTGGGTGCAGTTTGTGGTGCCCCCAAACAATCATAATAGTATTTCAGAGATTACTGATCACAAGTCACCATACAGATACAAAAGTAATGAAAAAGTTTGGCATATTTCAAGCATTCCCGAAATGTGACACAGACATGAAGTGAGCACGTGCAATTGGAAAATGACACCGATAGACTTGCTTAGTGTGGGTTGCCACAAAACTTCAATTTGTAAAAATACAGTGTTTGCAAAGTGTGCTAAAATGAATTGTGATACAACAAGGTATACCTGTCCTTAGCTAAATAGAACCTTTCAATTCAAGTGTAACCCATTTTTCTATAGGTGGGTAATGTGAAGATATAAAAAGTATTTGTTTATAGTTTACAAAATACTTTATCACAATTATATGACATTTTCCCCTATTAAAATTTCCTCATGAAAATGGAGTGGTTGGATGGCTGTGTCTAAGCTGCTTTCCATCATTTTGTAAAATGATCTATGCACTTTTTCTGTCATTCTGTTTATGAATTTGAGTTACTATGTGAGAGACTTAGAACATGCAAATGGGCCCATAAAAAGTTCTGATTACTCGTCTTTTTTAGACTGCTTATGACTTTTGATTATGATACATTATTTGATATTGTCACAGTCAGGTCTGTGAAGTAATGCAAGCATGTACATAGATGGGCAGCTATTCTCGGCAAGGTGAAAATCAAAGTGATATCTGGTCCATCGTTCTGGCCTTAAGCTGCTGCCTTCTCCTTCATTTATTTTTGATAACATATCTAATTGGTTCCATGTGGGCAGAGCAATTTACCCTGAGATGATTATTTCCACCAGTGGGATATGCAGGCTCAGCCATCTGCGAGGGAGAACAGTTGGCTCCTGCAGATGAAGTGTTTGAGTGTTTGCAGCTTTCAAATAGGCCAGGTAATTTTACAAATTAAACAACACAAGTTTTGTTTATGAAAGGCAAAACTCTAAGTAGTGAAGCAAGCAAATGATTAGAGCTAAGAAGCAATTAAATGCACATCAGTGGTAAGGACAAAGAACAGCTGGGCCTGACATTCTTCGGTGATCCTCATCTTTTTGTGGAGGGAAGGCCCTGGGTGCCCCTGACAATCTCCAGAGCTAGAATCTCGTGTGACCCCTCCCCACCTGAGCTTATAGGTAAAGAATGAAAGCACTTGGAGGATGGTTCCTTCTGAAGGCAGGAAGAAGAAACTCACCAGTGGGAGTGGTGGGAAGAGTTAAGTGGGGTTTCCTGGAATGGCCTAGTCCTCAGGCTGGAGCTGATAGCGTCTGGTGCCTCATCCCCACGTCCCCTCAGCATCCGGCTTCTATGGACATGGGTCCAAAAGACACCTGAAGAGGGTCACCTCTGCATGGGCAGCATATATTTGAGCAATGAAGACTCTTCTCTTAGCTAAGGCTCACCATCTCCAGGGATTCATAACATCAGGTCTGATCAGATAAAAATTTTACAGTGTACCAGAGAAATTGCCACTCTTATAGATTGAAATGCTCAAACATCAGGAAATTTCGTGATGATTCAACCCAATATTTTTATTTGCATGTTGACATCTGTGTATAAGTTGACATGAGTAAGGTATTAGAAATCCAGAGAATGCCTTTTTAATTAAAATTTTTATTGAGATAATTTTACAGTCATATGCAATTTTAGGACATAGTACAGTGATGCTGAGTGTGGTAGTTCATGCCTGTAACACCAGCAGTGTGGGAGGCCGAGGCTGGAAAATCCCTTGAGGCCAGGAGTTTGAGAAATAATACACTGAGATCCCATGTACTCCTTATACAGTTTGTCCCAGTGGTGACATTTTGAAAAACTATAGCATAGGCCGGGTGTGGTGATTTATACCTGTAATCCCAGCACTTTTGGAGGCCAAGGCGGGTGGATCACCTGAAGTCAGGAGTTCAAGACCAGCCTGGCCAACATGGTGAAACTCCATCTCTACTAAAAATACAAAATTAGCTGGGTATGGTGGCACATGCCTGTAATCCCAGCTACTTGGGAGGCTGAGGCAGGAGAATCGCTTGAACCCGGGAGATGGAGGTTGCCATGAGCTGAGATTATGCCACTGCACTCCAGCCTGGGCAACGAGAGTGAAACCCAAAAAAAAAAAAACAAAAAAAACTATAGCATAATATCACAACCAATATATTAATATCAATACAATCAATCTACCAATGTCATTCTGATTTCCCCGATTTTACTCTGTGTGTGCACATTTAGTTCTACCTAATTTTATCATGTGTAGGTTTGTGTATCCTCCACCACAGTCGACACACTGAAGACTTTCAGTAGCACAAGGGTTCCTCCAGCTGGCCTCAAACCCACCTCTCTCCCCACCTGTCCATACCTACTCCCATCTCTGCCATCCCTAACCCCTGACAACCACTAATCATTTCAAAAATGTCATATAAATGGAACCATGCAATATATAACCTTTTGGGATGGGCTTTATTCACTCCAAATAATTTCCTGGAAACTCACCCAAGTTGTTGAAAGTAGTAACAGTTCATTCATTTTTCTTGCTGACTAATGTTCCATAGTATGGATGTCCAACAGTTTGTTTAGCCATTCATCCACTGAAGAACATCGATGATATTTCCAGTTTTGGGCTATGACAAATAAAGTTGCTGTTGACACTTGTGTACAGATTTATGCATGAATACAAATGTTCATTTCTCAGGGATCAATGCCCAAGAGTAAAGTTGCTGGGTCATATGGTAGTTGAATGTTTAAGAAACTGCTAAGTTGTCTTGAGAATCCTTTCTTTAAAATGAAGAAAACATCAAACTTCACAGGATTCTGTGCCTTGTCTAAAAATTAATCTTTTCTCTTAATCCTTTTTTTTAGCCACACCATATCCTGGTGGATTTAAATGTTTCACCTGTGAAAAGGCAGCAGACAATTATGAGTGCAACCGATGGGCTCCAGACATCTACTGCCCTCGAGGTAAACTCTCAGTAGACTGATTGGGGTCCCCTGGGCTGTCTGTGAGTGAACAGCCCTTTTGACTTTGGTGCATGTATAAAGAGAGGCATGCTTGCAATCTCAGCTGCTCCTCTTTTCTAAGGCTATTAGATCTTTTGTACCACACCAGTAACATATCAGAGATTCTCAGAGACATAAACTGAGCCATAGGATTGTTTCCTTTCTCGCGAAGTATTTTTGGCACTCCACAGGAGGTAATACCTTCCCCTGTACCCCCAGGTCCAGTGAAATGTAGGACAAGAGAACAGCCAGTCTGTCTGCCACTCTTTGAGGCATTAGTCAGTGCATAGTAACCTCTTTGATGTAATGTATGAATTGATGTTCATATAAAGATTCCATTGATTACATATCTTGCCAGAGACTTTCACGCAGTCTCTAAAATTTAGAATTCTAAATGTCATCGTTGCACAAATAAAATCCCTTGAGATTTTTAAACTATTAAATTTTTTTTTTGAAGGATGAGATGAACACTGAACTGAAGCATGGAATTTTGACCCAAAGGCCCATTTCAAAATAAAGAAATACCCATTATATTCATGTCTCTTTTATCCTATAAAAAAATAGATGGTTATATTTGGCTACAGAGTCACTGTTAACTGGCTATTTTACTTTGGAGGAAAGTCTGTTTATTTGGTGGGGGTAGAGATAATGAGAACAGGGAATTTTACTGACAAATGTTTGAATGAGTAGTTAGATGGGTTTCACTGCTGATCTAATTCAGTTGTTAAAATGGCTTGGACACAACACCACCAAATCCATTATTTTTCAACATAACACGGGAATTATACAAGAGTTCTCATATTCAGCCCAGTGAGTGGTATTCTGCTTCTCATGGAGGATTGGAAACTGGGAGAGCGTGGAAACCAAAATTAAAGGAAACGTCAACTATCCAAGCTAGTACTCTTTAACCCCGGAAACTCCACCTAGGGTGTGCAGTAGAAACACCTGTGAAACTTTTCAAAGAAATCACTGAAAGCTTTGCCCTGCCTAGACCCGTGGTTTTCAAGCTTCAGCAGCATCATCATTGTCCAGAGGGCTTATTAAAACACAGATTTCTGCTCCCACACCCTTCTACCTAGAAATAAAGTCTAGAAATAAAACTGGTTAGGGTTAGGGTTAGGGTTAGGGTTAGGGTTAGGGTTAGGGTTTTTGATTCAGTAGGTCTGAGATAGGGCCTGAGAATTTGTATTTCTAAAGGGTTATCAGGTGATGAGTTAAGAATCACAGCTGTACACAAATTGAACCAGCATTTCGGAGATTAGGGCCCTGCATTGGTACTTTAAATATTGCAGTTGATTCTAATGAAAAGTCAGGGGCAAGAACTATGGGGAGCTCCTGCACATAAGAGAAATGTAGTGTTATCATTTCTAGACTCTTCTTGTTTACTTTTAGGTAGAGATGATAATGGGGTCTACAGGACAGAGAAAAACATGGAAGCACTAAAGATTGGCTTAACTGAAAACTAGATATCCAGCCATCTGAGTAATCAAAAATAAGTTTTGTTGCTGCCTATAGTCACTATTCATTTCCAAATGGGCCAGTATTTTCTAACATTACCCACTGTGGAATGACCATTGCTAATAGATCTGGTTAAACTACTGCTTCTCAAACGTGGCTGTCTATTGAAATTACCTGGTAAACTTTCGAAAACTCTAACACCTAGATTTATTCTCAGCGATTCATATTAAATGGTCCAGGTAGGCATAAGGATTTTTAAAAGCCCTCCAGATGGTTCTAATATGCAACTAAATTTGAGAACCATTATGAACAGTGACTTTAGGCAAAACCAAGATGATTTGCTTTGTATATGTAGTCGTCTTTGGGCTGGCTCCTGTGGCGATAAAGCTAGCTGACTTGCTTTTGAAGCTGGCACCCCGTTGGTTAGAGCTATTGTGTTTTAGTGGGAAGTGTGTTTTAGTCCACTTGTGATGCTATCACAAAATGCCTCAGACTGGGTAATATATAAACAATAGAAGTTTATTTCTCACAGTTCTTGAGGCTGGGAAGTCCCAGATCAAGGTGCCGGCAGGTTCTAGAAGGGCATCGTCTCTCTGCTTTCAAGGTGACACCTTGTTGCTGCATCCTCTGGAGGGGAGGAACACTGTGCCCTCACATGACAGAAGACAAAAGCGGGGGAAGGGAACAGACCCACTCCCTCAAGCCCTTTTATAAGGGCCCCAGTCCCATTTGTGAGGGCTCCATGCTCATGATTTAATCACTCCTTAAACACCCCGCCTCTTAATAGCCTCATATTGGTGATTAAGTTGCATATGAACTTTGGGGGACACATTCAGACCATAGCAAAATGTGACTATGCTTCTTCTGGTACTGACTGAGCTTTGAGGTAACCTTAGTGGAGATAATGCAGAGGAAAAAGGAATGCGAACTGGTATTCTGTGTAGGCTGTGGGCCACGTTTGATGGTATACAAGTATATCCCTGTCAAAAAGAAAAAACAAGGGACCAGAAACACTGCTTGAATGCCTCTCAGAGAAAAGAGGAAGTTCCATCTTGATGCTTTCTTTTGAGGTCATAATCTATCATTTCTAAGTCCAGATACCTAAAGGTATTGCAGAGTGGTCTCTACACAATTTATCCTTTTCTCTTTTTTCCCCTCTACTTTTCTTGTCCTTCAATTTAAAGGGATAAATAGAAAGTCTTGCACTGAGGTTCAAAATACAAAACAGCCATGCTAGGCCCCTTGGGGAATTACAAATTGAGAGATAGGAATCTGGTTTCTTCTTTCAGGGATCAGGCAGTTTAGTTGGGTCGATAGGATCTGAACATATCAGATGTCAAAATTAGCAGGACAAAGGTAAGTGCCAAGTGGAACCTGGCATTAAGCGCTGTGGGAGTTTACAGGAAGAAGAGCTACTGGGGACTGAGGTGGCCAGCGAAAGCATCACGTGCTGGAAAGATTGCAGTAGCTCAACAACTTGGAACTGGAGGTCCAGCATTGAAGAGAACATGTCTTCCAGGAGCTCACTCAGAGCAAAGATGTAGAGACAAGATTCCCCAGGTGTGCTCAGTGGATGGGGAGAGACCTGACATGGGAGTAGCAACTAGTTTGTATGAGAGGATTATGGACCCAAAATAGTGGAGCCAGGTGATTTTTGTAGGGCCTTGAGCATCAGGTAAGGAGTGGGAACTTAAAGCTATAACCCGAGAAGGGGTGAGGCCACACTCAGCTTCCTGGTAGGCCAGCCCTATTTCCCATGAGTCTTCTGCTCTTTCCTCCAGGTTTTCTTCAGATTTTTCTAACAATGGAAATAATGCCATTTTATTAATAAATTAAAATAGAAAATGTATTTCACTACTCGCTAACTCTAGATTTTTCGGTTTGTTAGTAGTCTGAAGCAGCCCTAGGACCACCAATGGGCTTAGGAAGGGCAACTGAGATGGAAATTCTAAGACATTCCTAGTTTTTTGGTTTGTTTTGTGACATAGTTAACTAGGTTTAAATTATCACCTGATGTGAAAATAATTTGTTGAAAGTGAAAAAATCATCTCACCTAAGTATTCAATCTTATATACACGGAATAAGTGCACACCCCAAATTGCTTAGGGGATTCACTGAATGTCATGAATTTTCTAAAGCTGACCTCAGTCACATGCATGTGGATAGAGACATAGTGTATCTTAGCAACTGACATTCAGGGATTCAGACTTGTTTCGAGTTATTGTTTGGCCAAGTAAGTGTCAGGAAATCTTCCTCCTGACTGGAATCACTCTTTTGGCAGTGGCGGCATCGGCTGGACACACCTGTAGCTAATTCAGGTTCCCTGTCCCTCTTCTTTTCAGAAGGTGTGTGATATAAGTGCATTCTCCGCCATTACATTATTTGTGCCTCTGGTGCTTCCAGATTCACAGTACCATACTTCCTTCCCAGAAACGGAAACTTAAGATGCTCTCCATAACTGACTCTGGTTGCTTTACTTGCTTGGCTTCCGTTTCAGCTTTGGTCTCTGAGCACTTCCTTTGCAGCAACTTTAATTTCATCAGCTACTCATAAATCTGTCCCAATTTTTCTTGACTTTGTGAGCCAGAATGGAAAAGGCTCTTGAAATCATATGTGAGGGGCCAGTTAAAGGAACTGATGATCTAAAACAAGAGTGTTATGTGCTTGGATCTACATTTGCCCATGACTTTTCTCTGTGCTGCAAGATGAAAAGGTCCTAGAGAGAGGAATTGTATAAATGGTTATTAAAAGTCTGTGGAATTAAATGTGAAGTCAAAGACATTACAGTTTTTTAAAAGGCCTGTTTTGTGGAGGATACCTAAGCCAAAGACATTATGTTCCTTCTTAATTATGGAGTACAGATGCCTCCCTCTAAGGCAAAATCTCCATTTGAAAGTATTGCTGATATATAATCAGGAAAAGGAAATTTTTGAGTTAGAGGACACATACTTTTTTGGCTCCAGCTTCTATGCTCTTCACTGTTTTTCTGTAAAAGTAAAGAAAAAGCTGGACATATCCCTTGATAGCTTTTTCCAGATCAGTTGCCTGATGGTTCTTGCTACAAGCAAGAATTGTAAATATGATCCTCAGCTCAACTGAGGACAAGACCATGGTTACAAATTTTCAGTAACGACTTCTTTGTTGTTGACTTTTTCCAGACATAGCCCAGCCTGAAATAGACAACCTTTGTGTTTGACTTAACCTAAGGGTGGAATTTTCTTCCTTTTAGGCAATTTTACAGTTAGAATATAGCCCTCCAATTTTGTTTTCATTTATACAGGAGTCTCTGTTCTCTCTCTGAATCCCATGGGGACCCAGCACCTTGAGATTTATTATGGCTTATCTTTTAACATTGTTCTTTCCCTAGGAGAGAGAAATCAGTACCTTATCCAGTGTTGGCCCTTGACACTTTCCTTTTGGGAGAATTCATTTGTACATTTACAAAAAGTGTTGGTTACATTTTATCCAACACTTCTGGCTGCTTTTTAATAAGATGTTTTCAGATGATGTCTCTTATCATATTATTGTCATATTGCTCAGTGAAAGTCTTAGACTTCCTCCTTTTTAAAAGTAATTTTAAAGTAAAGTTGAACATACATACTGCAAAGTGAAGAGATCGTAAGTGCACAATTTGTGAATTTTTACAAAGTGAACATGCCGTGTTTCCACCTATAGCAATAGAACCCCCAGAGGCTGCTGGGGTGCCCCAGTCATTATACTCCATCCCCAAAGGTAACAATGTTGAGATTACTATCACTGAGCATCATGTAAGTGGAGTTGTACAGAATGTACTCCTTGCTTTCAAACATTATGTATGTGAAATTCCTCTATGATTTTTGAGCAGCACAGTCATGTTTTCTCAGGGATGTATAGTAGATCATTATATGAATATATTAAAATTCATCTGTTCCCCTACTGAAGGACATTTGGATTGTTTCCAGTTTCTATGAACATTCTTCTGTATCTCTTTCGGTACATGTTCATATGCGTTTCTGCTGGGTCTTTCCCAGAAGTGGGATTGCTAGGCATGGGGTATGTAAGCATTGACTTTACTAGATACTGCCTGACCGTTTGCGAAATGACGGTACCACTTATAATCTCACCAGCAGTGCATGCAGATACTAGTTGCTGCACAATCTTGCCAACCTGCCTAGTATTGACAGAAACAATAGAAGGTAGAAGTTAACCAGATGACATTTTTAAAGTGATGAAACTAAATAACTGCCGTCCTGGAATTCTATGTGGAGACTATCAGTCTCGCTTCTCTGAACCTCCTTTCTCCTGTGGCTGCCCCGCTAGCTCTGATCTCCTGTTTGTGCTCCCAGTCCCCTAGAGACTGATGAAGGTGCTGCCCTACTTCTCTGTCCCTTAGCAGAGCTTTCTGCTTGGTTTCTCATCCTCTCCACCTGTGCAGTTTTTGAATCAGCAAAAGCCTTGAGGGGAGAACAGGTATAGAATGTCAGGCACCACTCAGGGGGCTTGTCTTTTCTCTGGTACCTTGCTCTTTAAATCCAGTCCACAACGGCAGTCCCGTGCTTTCATACAGATTTTTGTTGTTTACATTTTAATTGACTTTTTAAATTTTATTCCGTTTCTTGGTAAGACAATGTAAGCCAGTCCATTTCAGCTGGCCTTGTAATCCTCGGAATTAGTCTTAGAACTTTTCCAGCACGTTTTTACCCTTAAGTTCTATCAGCCGACTACCAGACATTTTTCATACACTGAGAGCATCTAACCTCCAGTTCACAATGTTTTGTCCAAATATTTTTTACAAATCCAGTTGCCTCAACTGGGACGCTTCCATTTGATGGTCTGCCTTACCACTTTTATTCTAACCATTGTTCACCATCAAGTCCTGTCTATCCTCACTACCTCTGCATACCTTCCCAACTGCCTTTTTGGAGTTGGCCTTGGTAATAAGTACATTGCCTCTTGAATTTAAGTGATTAGTTTTAAAAGAAGTTCCTCAAGGGAGAGGTTCATTAAGAAATGTGGAGGAATATTTTTTAAAAGAAAATAGGGAAGTCTCCATTTGGCAGCTTCCTCAAGAGGTGCTGACTTCAGGGTAGAGGAGACCAACCAGCTATGATTTAGTCAGGTTGATGAGCATTTATTTGTTTTTAATTTCTGCCTTGAGGAATTTTTTACTTGGGACAAGAGGATAAAACACATATTTGTAAAAGATCTATGGAGAGTAATTGATAAGAGCAGAAAAGCCAAAAGAACAATCTGATGCCTGAAAGCAGAGACTGTAGTAATTCCTAATTAGGGTAAGTTTTAAATAATTCAGTTTATCTGCAACTCAATTTGTAGTTCATCCTTTTCTTTCATCTTGGGCTCTTTTTTTCTTTTGCTTTCAATTTCACTGAACTTTGAAGTATAATATGTATATGTAGAATAGTAAATAGCGTTATGGACTTTAACAAATTGAACACTCCATGTAAGTGGCACCCTGATTAAGAAACTGCCCGGCATCTTAGAAGCTCCCTGTATGCCTGTTTTCAGTCACTTTTGCTACCACCAAGCGTCGCAGTTATGGACCGACTTGTGTCCTCCCCACTTTTCCCCCTACCTGCTCTCAAATTCGTATGTCGAAGTCCTAACCTCTAGTACCTCAGAATGAGACCGTATTTGGAAATAGGGTCTTTAAATAGGTAACTAAGTGAGGTCATTCAGGTGGGCCCTGATCCAGTCTGACAAGCATCCTTATAAGAAGAGATTGGAACAAAGACAGGAACTGAGGGAAGCTGATGGGGAGACACAAGGAAAAGACTGCCCAAAAAGAGAGGACTCAGAAGAACCAGCCTTGGCCAACACCTTGATTTTCAATTACTAGCCTCCAGGACTGAGAACACCTTTGTTTAAGCACTCATTCAGTGTTTTTTTTATGGCAACCCTGGAAACTAATATAGTTACCCTCCTAATTTCCAGTAGTGTAGGTTAATTTTGCCTCTTACTGGGTTCTTTGTAGAGGTGAAATCATACAGTACAACTCTTTCGTGTTCGACTTCTTTCACTCAGTATTATGTGAGATTCATCCATTTCTTTAGATTTAGTTGGAATCCATTCATTCTCATTGTTATGTGAACAGATACCATCATTTATTCATTCTATCACTAATTGACATTTTTTACAGTGTGTTTGTATGAATAGTTCTTCTATGCACATTCTAGGACTTACCATTCATGTTGGATGTATATTGAGGAGTAGAATTTTAGCTTCATAGAATATACCTAGGTTTACTTTTGGTAGTCCTGGCAAATAATTTTGAGAGGTGGTGATAGTATGTGAAAATTGCACTACTGGTAGAAGTGTGGTATTATTTCTCTCTTAAATTTGATGAGACTATTCAAAATATAGCAATGGAAGATATGTTATCGACATCATAGAACCAAATTAAAATGTTTTCATTTGGTTCACCTTTGAATGGAAGAGCTCAGCTAGATATATTCTTCCCACCCATCCATCTCTGCGGGTAATACAGAGTTTATTAGAAATTAAATGCCTGCTATGGTGTGCAAGGCCCTGTGTTATATGTTGGAGGGAATGCAGACACCAACAAGAATGGGCCTGATTCTCAAGATTATAATGTACAATACAACAGTAGATCTCAACCAGGAGCAATTCCCTCTTCCCTGCCCAAAGTGTATTTGTCAATGTCTGGAGACATTCTTAGTTGTTATTGTCGGCAGTGACATTGGCATCTAGTGAGAAGAGGCTGTTGGATGCTGTTAAATGTCCTACAATTCACTGAGCAGTGTGCCCAAAACAAAATTAGCCCAAAATGTCAAAAGCTGAAAACTTCCATTTCTGGAAAGATGGAGCAGATGTACTTTTCTATTCCTCCTGCTAAGTACAACAATAACTTCTGAACATTATTTATTAAGAAACAAACCAAAAACATGAAAAGACTGAAAGGGGTAAAGAAAATGACAGACTAGGGACTTCAAGACTGAAGGAATAACACAGTGCTTAGTTCACTAGGTTTTCTTTCAGTCTCATATATTCTAGACTTGAAGCTGAGGCAGTCAACATCCTAAAAATGCGATAGGCACTGGCAAAATAAACCTCCAACAAAAGTTTGCTCTTTGGCAAAAGGACTAGGAAGGGGGAAGCCTAGAAAGGTAACTTTTAGACAATAGCTGTTCTACTTCAGCAAAACACTATGGAAAAAATTGTAGCCCCAACCCCATACCAGCAGAGGCTAAATGGAAAGCTTTGACTTCATCCTCAACAGGCTATAATGAGATGTCCCAACCTTTCTGCTGTATCAGAGAAGGACAAGTAAAGGAGATTTTTATCCCTCTCTACCAGGCAATAACAAGGTCTCTTCCACAGTGTCAATGGAGACTATGTTAGGGAGCCTAGACTTTACCTCCACCAGCAACAATGAGATGCCTGTACTTTCCCCTGACCACAGTTGTGTCAAAGGAGGCTTAATGGAGAGTCAAGACTTCATCTTTCACCACCACCCATTGGCAATGAGGCTACAACACATCTCCCACCCCATGGCATCAGTAGAGGCCACAGGGGAAGCATTAATGAGGCACTCTTGCCACTCTCAAACAGGGAGTGTAAGATCAAGAGTGTCCTAACATAATAACAATATGTTTAGACTTCAGTTTAAAAAATCACTTGTCATACCAGGAAGATCTCAAACTGAATGAAAAATAGCAATCAATAGATACCAACATCCAGATAAATAGGGATGTTGGAATTATCTGGCAAGGGTTTTAAAGCAGCCATAATACAAATGTTTCAGTAAGTAATTACAAACACACCTGAAACAAATTTTTAAAATCTCATCAAAGAAATAGAAAATATAAAGGAGAACCAAATGGAAATTGTAGAATTGTAACATAATGTACCTGAAATAAAAATCTCAATAGATGGGCTGAACAGCAGAATGGAAGGAATAAAGGGAAGAATTAGTGAATTTGGAAAATAGAGCAATAAAAATTATCCAATCTGAACAACACATAGAAAATAGTCTGAGGAGAAAGAAACTTCTACAGAGCCTCAGAGATCTATGGAGCTGTAACAAATGTTTTAACGCTACATCATCAGAGTTCCAAGAGAACAGTAGAAAGAGGGTGAAGCTGAAAAAAGTACTCAAAGAAACAGCAGCTAAACATTTTTCTAAGAAGCTGAGCAAACCCTAAAGAGGATAAAACTAAAGCAATCCACACAAAAACACATAATCAAACTTCTAAAAACAAAAAGTCTTAAAATAGCAAGAGAAAAAGAACATCTGATATGAGAAAAATCAGTTGAATGAAATGTTTTCATCAGAAACTATGGAGACCAGAAGTCAATGGTACAATATTTTTCAACTGTTAAGAAAAAAAAAATCAGTACAGAATCTTATATTCAGAGAAAATATCCCTCAGGAATGTGAAGAAATTAAGACATTTTCAAGGGAAGAAAAACTGAGAGAATTTGTCACTAGCCGACCTACCTTAAAAGAATGGCCGAAGGAAGTTCTATATGAAGAAAGGAAATGATAAGGAAATCTGAAACATCAGAAAGGGAGAAAAAACTTAGTAAACATACTTTATACTACAATAGAGTACAATGGTAGAACTACAGAAAAAATAAGCAAAGATATGGAATTCAACAGCACCATTAACCAACAGAATCTAATTGACATTTACAGAACACTCCATCCAGCAACACCAGAATATACATTGTTTTCAAGTGACCATGGAACACATACCAAAATAAACTATATCCAGGGCCAGAAAGCAAACCTCGACAACCTTTTAAAAATTGAAATCATGCAGAGTGTTTTCTGACACGCAAAACTAGAGATCAATGACAGAAAAATAAAAGGAAGATTACCAAACACTTGGAAACTAAACAGTGCACATCTAAATAATCCACAGATCAAAGATAAAGTCTTAAGGGAAATTAAAAAGACAATGAACAGTGCTGAGACAGAAATTTATAGCACTATATGCACTTATTTAAAAACAGGAAAATCAACTGTCTAAGCTCACACATCAAGAAGATAGAAAAGGAAGAGAAAAACCAAAAGTAAAACAAAACAAACCTAAACAAAAAGCAGGAAATAATTATAAGAATAAAACTCAATGAGATTACGTATACTAAAACATTTCATTGTACACCATAAAGACATACAATTTTTTTCAGTTAAAATCATTGAAGAAAAACATTAAGGTACTAAGAAAAGGAAAATAAGAGAATAGTATGAACAGCTCAAAAACATAAGTTTGACAGCTTAGATGAAATGGACCATAACTCAAAAAGCAAAGTACCACAATTCACTTAAAATGAAATAAATAGTTCTATAACTACTAAGAAATTTATTTGTATAACTTAAAAACACCCATAAAAGAACTCTTCAGGCCCAAATAATTTCACTGGAAAATTTTACCACGTTTTAATAGAGTAATTAACACCAATTCTACACAAAATCTTCCAGAAAATAGAGGAGAAGGGGGAATACTTCTCAATTCATTTTATGGAGCCGGAGTTACCCTGATACCAAAACCAGATCAAGACAGCACCAAACAAACAAAAAAACAAGATACAAAATTCCAATCTATTATTTTTTATGAATATAGACACTAAAGTTCTTAACAAAATATTGGCAAATAGAACATAGCAATATGTGAAAAGAATTGTGCATCATGACATAGTGGGGCTTAATCCAGGGATGAAAGGCTGGTTTAATCTCTGAACATCAACCAATATAATCCACAGTATTAATAGGCTAAAGATGAAAAATCACATGTTCGTATCTTGGCAAAGTTAAACACCATTTATGATTAAAACCTCTCAGAAAAATAGGAATAGAGAAAAACTTGTTCAACTTGATAACATCGATAAAAAGCCTATAGCTAACATTATGCTTAATGATAAAAGACTGCGTGCATTCCTGCTAAGACAGAGGACTAGGCAATTATGTCTGCTTTCACTACTTTTATTTAGTGCAGTCCTGCAGGTTCTAGCCAGTGCAATAAGACAAGAAAAATAAATAAAAGACATACAGATTGGAAAGGAAAAAAATGACTGTCCTTTTTCACAGATAACATGATTTCTATATAGAAAATTCCAACAAATCTGAAGAGAATTCCTGGAACTAATAAATGAGTTTAGCAAGGTCATAGGATATAAGATAAATTCAGAACTCAATTGTGTTTATATATGCTATCAATTAACACGTGGACACTGAAATTTAAAATATACCATTTATATATACCATTTAAAATACACCATTATATTGCTCAGAAGAATTAAATACTTACAGGTAAATCTAAGCACAACATATATATAGGACTTGTATGCTGAAAATTACAAAACATCAATGAAAAAATAAAATTTAAATAAATGGAAAAACCATGTTCATAGATTGAAAGACAGCATAGTAAAATGTCAAATTCTGTACAGATTGTTATGTAGGTTTAACACAATTCCTGTCAAAATCCCAGGAAGAGTTTTTTTTTTTTTTTTTTTTTTTTTAAAGACATAGACAAAAGTGTTCTACAGTTTATATGGAAAGGTAAGAAACTGGGATAGCTAAAATGATTTTGAAAAAGAAGAATAAAGTGGGAGGAATCAAATTACCCTATTTCAGGATTTAATATACAGCTGTAGTAATCAAGACTGCGGTATTGGCAGAGAAATAGACATAGATCAGTTAAACAGAATAAATAGACCCTTAAAAATATGCCCAACTAATTTTTACCAAAGGTGTAAAAGCAATTCAGTGGAGAAAAGATAGCCTTTTTAACAAAGCGTACTGAAGGAACTGGACATTCACAGGCAAAAAATGAATCTTAGCCCAAGTCTCACACCTTTTACGAAAGTTAAAGTGAGACACAGACTTAAATGTGAAATATAAAAGCCTATCTCATTTAGGAAAAAATAGAAGAAAATCTTCATAAATCTAGGGCTAGGTGAGGTTCTTGATGACTCATAAAAGAAAAAATAATAAATTGAACTTCATCAAAATTTAAAACTTTTTTGCCCTGCACAAGACCCTGATAAGAGAATGAAAATGCAAGCTATGAAATGGGAAAAATATTTGCAAATCACATACCTGACAAAGAACTGCTATCTAGAATATATAAATAATTTTCAGAACACACCAGTAAACAAAATACATAATTAGAAAATAGGAAAAGTATGAACAGACATTTCACCAAAGAAGATAACCAGATGGCACATAAACACATGAAAACATATTTAACAGCATTAGCCATAAGGGAAATGCAAATTTCAAGCATGAGATATTACTGTACTTCTATCAGAATACCTAAAATAAAGAATAGGAAAAATGCCACATGCTAGTAAAAAGGAGCAGAAACTACATCACTCATACGTTGTTGGTGGGAATGTAAAATGGCACAGCCACTCTGGAAAGCAGCTTGACAGTTTCTTAACTAAACATGCAACTACCATGTAACCCAGCAATTTTACTTCTGGTCAGTCATACAGAGAAGTAAAAACTTATATTCACACAGAAACCTCTACACAAATGTTCATAGTAGCTTTATTAATAATATCTCTAAACTGGAAACAAACCTCGATGTCCTTTCAACATCTATACCGTGGAATACTACTCAGCAATAAAAGTTAACAAACTCTTAAAAATTAATAAACCCAGTGAATGAGATTGAGTGAAAATGCCCAATTCCAAAATATTACATGTGTGTGACTCATTTATATAACATTCTCAAAATGACAAAATTATAGAAATCCAGTACTGTTTAGTGGTTGCCAAGGCTTAGAGAAGGGGTGGGGGCAGGAGGGAAGAGGGTGTGACTATAAAACGTCAACATGAGGGATGGTTATGGCTGTGAAGATGTTCTGTATCTTGACTGGGTTAATGTCAGTATCACAGTTGTGATATTATACCATACTTTTGCAGTTGTAACCATTTGGGGAAATTAGGTAAAGGGTGTAGAGGATCTCACTGTTACTAGTATTCCTTACAAATGTATGGGAATCTATAGTTTTCTCAAAATAATAGGTGAAATTTTAAAAAGTTTAAAAACAAAAGGTCAATTGTTTTGATCAGAAACTTTGATCTAAAAGGAAAGCCAGATACCCCAAATGAGAAAGTTAAGAAGGACTGGGGCAACATGGAGAAGAGAGATTAGCATTGACCTGGTTGGGAGGAAGATCAGGAAGATTTCACAGAATTTATCACATTTGGATTGAGCCTTGAAGAATATCAGGTGTCCAGGAGTAGAAGATAGGAAAAAATATGCAGACCAAGCTAAGGATGCACATTTTTCATCGTGCATGGTCAAAAGTTGTGGTACTATGTCTCAAGGTATATATGAGGCAATGAGATAGTTTGGAGCCTCCATCAAGGAGAACCTTGAGTAATGAGGGCTAAGTTTCAAATGCCAGGCTCTGAGTTAGAAATGAAATTAATTGATGATTCTATCAGGGAAGAGCAGTTACTCCAATGCACTTGACACACAGCTTCAGGAGCAGAGAGAGCAATGGCCTATTCCCAAGCCGCTCAGGTAGGCCAAATAGGCATAGTAATTCAACAATCAGGATTCCTTGACAATTAGGTGGCATTCATGCTTTCGTGTGTGGTGAGTTGCATGTTAGAGACAAAGAAAACAAGAAACGATGAAGTCCTGAATTGAGGAAATGGAAAATGGAATAGGAAAGACCAGATGGATAATGGAGACATTTCAGAGGACTTGGAGACTCCCAGATTAGGGAGAAGTCTGAGCTGATTCTAGATTTCTAGTTCAAGTTACTGGAGAAGAGACCAGGAGGTCCCTTCCTGAGATAGACACATGTGAAGATAAAAAGATGCAAAGGGGAGGGAGATAATGCATTGGGTTAAGACACATTAGGTGTGAGGTGATCCTGGCAGTGTCCAGAAAATAGTTGGTAATTTGGTTCTGCAGTTCAGGAGAAAGAGTCAGACTGAAGACATGGCATCAGAAATTTGATGAGGCCACTTGAGTGAGAAGAGGTTCAAGGACAGAACACGGGAGAATATTGACTTTCATATTAGGGAAAGTGTTGAAAGTGGAGAGACCAGAGATGAGGAGAACATCTGTAAGACGGAACTCTGAAGTCTAGGATGGAGAGTCCCACAGATGAGATTACCCATAGTAGAGTCCCAGAGTCACAGAGAGATCCTGCTGGGTCAGACATGGGAAAAGGGCATGGAATTTGATGTAGAAGGAACAGTCGTTGCAGGGAAGTAGGTGGCAGAAGTGAAGAGCTGCATGAACAGTAAGGAATGGTGGCAGGGAGAGAGCAGGCAGCTGCGACTGGCTTTTCATTTTTCAGTATAATTCTTAGTATTACTATTCTCCACCCATTAATTTTCTTGCATGTGAAGAATTATTCTCTAGCATCATTTTTATCAACCTGTATGTTTATGAAGAAACTAAAACTAGCAGAACCGTGAAGAATAATTGAGTGGCAAGAAAGCCTTTTATAAGAAAGTTGGACATTTGTAATGTCTCAGTTCAAATCATCTTATGTATGTTTTGTTTAAATATAGTTTCTGTTAGTAAAAACAATATTGGTGGGTAAATGAAAGTTTACAATTTAGCTTTGGGTTACTTTTAAATTTCAGAACTAGATTATGAACTCTGTGTGCATGCGTGCACATGGGTATGAATTTCATAAAAATTGTGTTTTCCAATTGTTGATGAAGTTCTCTTTTCCATTTCTGATTTCAGTTGAATGCCTGTGAATCTAATAGTAAAAGACTTTTGTTTCACAACCTCTGGGAATACCGTGTAGTTGCAGAATATGAGATTTTAGAGACTGAAACTAACCTGGTGGAAATTCAAATTCATCTTTTTATCTTTTAGATAAAAGCCTTTGAAATCCTTTTAGTGTGAAGTTATCAGCAGGCTTGATTCTCATATTACCTCATTACTAACCCAATGAGTTTTCGAAATGCATGGAGAACAATGCTCTGTGGCTGAAACTTGGTTTTTATCCTTACTCCAGTCCAGTGATAAGCCAAATGTGGCCCACCTAGTTCTACTTGGGAAATTCTGCCTCCTCACCGCAATATACCTTTGGAGATCACAAGATCACAACACATATAGAAGGTTCTCATAAATTGTGCACTGAAGAAACCTGTTCAACTTTGAGCATTTTCAAAACTTCTTAAACCACAGAACCTTTTTCCACATTAACATTTCATAACTCACCTAGGAGTTTTGTAAGATAAGAAGTGGAATAAATGCTTTTGAGGGATTGATGCTTCAGCACTGAGGTCTGTACTGCTGGAAGTGAGGGCAGTGTTCTCTGCATATTTTTGTTTCATGAATTGGACTGGGTGAAGTAAAAGAAAAAATTCTTACTGCACTGATCTCCCTTCTACCCCCAGAATGGCAAAAAATCAGCTTATTAGGTATTAAGCTTTTGCATGTTTTCCTGAAAAATTATTTTCATCAGTTGTTGTATCTACTTTCATTCAATGGAATACGCGGTCCATTAATAAATGTATAAGATATTTTGTTAAAGTCAGAAAAATATGAACAAAGAAGTAGTCATATCAAGTTCACCAATTGTTATTTTAAGGCTTACTTAAAACAGGATAATTCACTACTTGGAGGAAAAGGCTAATTTCCAGAACTGCAGCTATGTAGTGATTTACTTATTCCATAAGCCTATGATCTTATCTGCTCGGATTTACATTTGGAGCAGTAAAACCTCTGGCAGCTGCTCTTAGCTGTCTGCATGAAGAGGAGACAGGAGATAAGAACATTCCTGATTTTATTGCTTTCTAGAACATTTGAAGTTGGGGTGGGGGTGGGAAAGATGAACCTATTGTGACCATAAAGCGTCCATCGAGTCTGATACCAAAGAAGTAAACCAGTCCTCTAAGAAGATGTGGTAAATCTCCCAGGCCACCGGCCTCCATTTTTCAAAACCTGTCAGAGGCTTAAAAAAGAGGAGAGCTGCTGCCTCATCTTCATCAGAAAAGCAATCACTCCAATGTTAAGACAGTTTAGGGCTTTGGGAGAATTATTGCCAGGTAGAAAACTTTCAACTGTTCTTATTGTGAGCTCCCCAGATGACCTTACCCTACTCCCAAAGAGCTCCGTAGGACTCTTAGCAACCTTGGAGCAAGCCTCAGCCCAATCCAACTATCAATTCCAGCCAGGATGCAGTGTGGGACAGCATTTAGGGGAGGGTGTTGACCCAGGCTCTGCCCAGGCACACCCACCAATAGCATCACCACTGGGAATGTGGCAGCTCTTAGTACGATTTAATTGGAAACCATTTGGGATTCCTGTCAGGTGAGGGTCTCTAGGAAGACTTAAAACCCCTGAGTTTTGATGACTTCCAGGATGTGCTAATGGGTCTGTATTAGCTCATTCTCAGAACCTAAAATTTTCTTACGCTTTCTTCTTTGGACATTAGTTCTTCAGTTAAAAGCTGCCAAAATCATGACAGAATCTGGTAGGGGGGAGTTTTTATTGCCTAATAAATAACCTCATAGGAGGTCATAATTCCATATTAGCCACTAAATATCTGAAATGTATAAAGCATGCAAAGTTGGGTCCAAGATGTGGATGAAAAACAGCTCAGTGACATTTCTTAAGAATTACTCATTTTCTTTTTTAATGTGAAAGGAGAGCAAGAACATTCTCCTAAATCCCAGACTTAGAAAGCTGAACATTGCCTGGAGGTCTTAAAGAATTACATTGACAAAGCCATTTTTCTTTAGTTTTTAAATTACACATAAAAAGTTCCCCCAAAGAATTTTGGAAGAAATCACAAGCTTTCAGATTCATTACACATAGAAGGACCTCTGGAAACTCCCATCATGGTCTTCATCTGTCATCCTAGGAGGACACTGAAATCATGCTAGGGAGAAACGAAGCTCCTCAGTTTTGGAAAAATGTTCATTATTGTTTCAGTCTTTCTCTGTAATGCACCCTGGACCCAGCTATGCTCAATAGCACAAAGTTTTAAATTGTTCTGCTCCTGTGAATAGCTGCTTCCCACACCACACACACACACACACACACACACACACACACACACACACACATGCCAGCCACTGCTGTAGTGTTTTATCTCCTTGAGGACCACTGTTACCTGCCTAACTCATTTTAACCCTGAGTTCTTTGAACCTCTTTGTCCTTTCATCTTCCTTAAAATTGCTGTGACTTATACCTCTTAAGTCATCCCTCCCAAACCACTCATCCCCTAAAAATAAAAATCAGTCCAGTGGCAAAATTTGTTGAAAGGCAAGGAGAAACCATTGTGTCTTGGTTTATGGGAATAATGCTGGGCAGATAAATCAATATTCTTTGAAGACTGTCCTCCTACCATGGCACAGTGGAGCTCTCCAAGGAGGTCTTTGGGGGTGGACATAAACTCAAGGCAATGCACATCTTATGTGCTATTAGGTCTTTTCTGAAATGATAATGCTGACACTCCTGTTATTTTCCTTTTAGGCAGGTTGGGACAACATTTCCCGTCTCAAATAAAATATATTTTCTCTGTTGACAGAGACCAGATACTGCTACACTCAGCACACAATGGAAGTCACAGGAAACAGTATCTCAGTCACCAAACGCTGCGTCCCGCTGGAAGAGTGCTTATCCACTGGCTGCAGAGACTCCGAGCATGAAGGCCACAAGGTCTGGGCAACAGAGCAAGTGACCAGTACTACATAGCCAGCTGCCTTCTCTTCAGACATCTGCCAGTAATCAGGAGCAGATTCTTACTGCCCCATGAAGGCTGGCTTTTGACTGTCTTTATGCTCTATGAAAAGACTCTTCCTTTCGTGTTTGCTCTAAAAGAATACACATTTATACCAGAGCATAGGACAACTGATATAAATTGTGTAAACGCACATCAAGAGGGTATTCAGTGTTATTATAAACCCTTTCTTCACTCAGAGGAAAGTAATAAAGCTACTAGAAAAAAGAGGAGCGAGGGACCAGTTATGCCCATCACGGTGAAGCTTTGCAGATGTACCCCATTCATTCATCACAGGGGGACCAAGGCAATTCAGCTTTGATAACTTTCTGTAAAGTAGGACTCATGTTGTGACTGGGATGTCAGTTTGGCGAGGGTCCATTGGCTCTTGAGTCATTAGATAGGTGACAAGAGACCCATCTTGTGTGTTTGCTTAAGCTTCTTCACCTGGTACCTGCAGAAGGCTGTATATGGAAACACCTGGTGCCTACGTACAGAAGCACTCAGTGTAAAATGAGCTTGGGAGGTAACCTTGAAGGGCCATATAGAGAATCACAGAAAGACAGCCTCGCCCTCCTGCTGTCTATACATGTGACCTTAACATATCAGGCCTTGGCCTTTATTTAGCAGCTGAACACTTCTCCTGCAGGTGGCCTTCCTGCTGGTTTGGGCACTGTCCACTCCCAATACCTGGGAACAGCACTGTCAGTAAGGGCTTCTTTTTCTTAAGGCAGACACCTAATTTTCAAGCAACCTCTTGAATACACTAATAATTAAAATTTTAAATATAATCTGCCTACTCTGCTCCTGGTTCAAACTGAGTAAAACCAAAGGCTTTCCCTGACCTCTCCAGCAAATTGGACTTGATTCTGAGGAGTTACTGTGGCCTCTTTACTAAGGAGAAAGTTAAGGATTAGAGAAGTTGGGTCATATGCTCAGTCACACAGCTGGTAAGTGACAGGCACAGAATTCCAACTCACCTCTGGTTTGGAGTCTATCTCTGTAACGTTATGCTGTCTTCCTGGCACATGTCAACTGTGACTACAGACTCAAATCCCTGCAGGATAATGACTGTATAGAATATTATTAATAACCATCCTATGAATAGGAATCACCTGGGAATCTTGTTAAAATGTAGTTCTAATTCTCCATCTGGGGCAAGGTTTGAGATTGTGCACTTGTAACAAACTCCCAGCTGATATTGGAGCTGCTGGTCTATACTTTGTGTAGCCATGCCCCAAGACAGTTTTTGTCACTAACTCTGTGGGTTTCTTTCTTATGATCCACAAGTAAGGTGGTGTAAAGCAGGAATAGCTGCATGAATGAAAACCCTTCAAACATTAACTCACCCAATGAGAATGGAGACACTTCATGCAAACAGTTCTATGAAAGTCAGTACGCAAGTTGAAATTACCTGGGTTGTTGCCACTTGACTCTCACTTGAAAACTTAGCAAATGAAGGCTTACCCTCTCTTCCTCAAGTAATCAGAAAGAGCCTCATGGAAAAAGGATGAGTTTCGTTATTCCCGTTTTAAGGGCGAAATAACTGAGGCCCAGGAAGGCTACACACCTTTCTAAGAATCGTTTGAGTAGGGGGGTGTCAAAAACAAAACCTAGATCTCTTGAAGTTTAGCCTGGGGAGTTTTCCTGTTGACCAGATTGCTTCTAGATGAAATATTATCCCCAGCCTTCCTGAACATAGAGTTGGCATCTCCTTCATAGATCAGGTAATTTTTACTTGCATCTTGCCATGTGGGTGACAGTTCCTTCAAAAACCCTGCCTCCTTCCAAGACATGCTGGCTTCTCATTATCTTTTTTTCTTCCTTTCTTTCAGGTCTGCACTTCTTGTTGTGAAGGAAATATCTGTAACTTGCCGCTGCCCCGAAATGAAACTGATGCCACATTTGCCACGACGTCACCTATAAATCAGACAAACTGGGCACCCATGCTGTATGTCAGTGATAGTGTCCTGCTTGTGGTTGTGGTTAGGGCTCATGTTATAGCAGCTCAGTGGCTTCATGTGTTAATAGCGATCCATGGGGATCTCGATGGTCCACAGTCCTGCATGAGTCATTGGCCTGACAGTAATTACACACATGTGACACAACACTCTTGGAGGTGGTCACAGCCAAGCGTTGCCACTTACCATGAGGAATAAATGTTGCTTCATTGTAGCCATTTTGAGTCTAACCAGGACCCATCAAAGCCTTCTCTCAGTACAGCCCAAGTTCCATACCATAAACCTTTGTTTTCATTCCAAGAAGTAGTTCTGCATTTATCGAGATCTGGGGTTCTTAATTTGGAAGAATACGTGCATGAAATGCAGTAGGTCCTGAGACTCTAAGATATTAGGAGTATGTTATAGGGGCATGTATAGATGTGGGCTTTTCAGGAGAAAAGTAAAGAACCATTGGTTTAAATATAATCATGAATTCATTTGTAGCTTTATAATTTTAAAACATTGACTCCAAAACGAATGGACTATTTTCTTGGAAATTCTGACTGAGTCCCTGGAAGAGTAGTAATTCCAACAATTCCAACAATTCCAGCCATTTGTTCAATTAATTTTCTTAACATTCTTCTCCCAGTGCTGGGAATTACATTCCCTCTGTTCCGTGCAGAAGACAAAAAGGCAATCATAAAAGTTCGTTACATTTGTCGGGGTGCCTGGAGGAGGATTTTCCCCAACTTAATGGAGCCAATGTCCATAAAGTGACTGTGTTATAATATATTCTTCATATAATATACTTCATGTAATTGGTGAGATCGGCCTTCTCCTTGACTTGGCACCTAATTCTGCTTCATGAGATCCTAGATTCCACCTGAGTCAGTTGTGTCCAGAGCCCCAAACCAGGATGGAGTTGTTTTCCCCAGATATGGGGCTCTATTCAGCCATAGGTAATCTAGACAGAGGATTTCAGAATGAAAGGAAAATGTGTGGAGATTAGTCCTAGTTCATTCTGAGGGCCGACTAAGCGGCTCAGCCAGCTTCTTACTCCATCGGCAGTTCGTACTGTCAAAGAGCTCCCACTTCCAAATCCCCAGTGACTTTATGGAGAAGATTCTGCATTAAATTGTCTTTAGAATGATAATGAAGCAAGGCGCAATATGCGATGATGAGGAGAAAGTAGACCAGTGGGGTGATTGCAAGACTAACAAGGAGACTCAATGGGAAATTTTTATTTCTTTTAGATGTTGTTTTAGAAGTAGATGGTAAAATTTTTGTCATCCTTCCTGTATTTTTTGTACCCCAAGTTATGATGTTTCTTCTTCCTTGTAAATAATTTAAACAGTATTTATTTTTGTAAGGCATAACTAGAAACTAAAATATATTCTAAAAAATTCATTATTCTGAACAAAGTGATCAAATTAGAATACATATTTTTCAACAGTGGTAGAGCTTTTAATATATGTTTATTGAAAGTTATCTATAATACTTGCACCAGTGTTGAAAAAGTTAACATGTGAGCAAGAGCAATATGTCTGAAGGATTTTTCTCATGGTTTCCTCAGTGATGGTATCCAGGAATCATTCAGGTGGTGACCATCACTGGTCTAAGTTTCTGTGCAGGGTTTTGGGATGTGTTTGTGTGAAACTTGGTAGAACCATGGCTAATAAAGAGGATAGTGTTGTCAGGGTCCATCTGCCCTCCATAGAAAAATGTCTCTGGCTCATAAAATGAGATTCCCTCAGGGACTAAATATGAACTGACAGCAGTAACTCTGATACAAAATAATCTAAATTACATCAAATGGCCTTAATTCAGAGTTTGTTAGGCTTATCAATATGTTGCTTTTAATTGGGGTCGGAAAGTAGAGGGAGAGAAAGCAAGACATTTATTAAGCACCTCATATGTGCCAGGCACTATGCTAAGCACTTTACATAAGTTAGGATTAATCCCTGCAAGAATCCTATAAGGAATGTTACTAGTATTTCCACTTTCCAAATGGAGGTACCAAAACTCAAACACAATGTTGTGAAGCCGTTTCCTTCAGATTTAGGTTATGTGGGATGAGGTGAGATTGAAGAGGAAAGAAAGGTGGAATTATCCCGGTAGGAATACTTTCAGGCCTGACTTCATGGGAATTCATCCATCTTATCATGTGGAGTTTATCTCGCCCTGCTGTTGCAGGATGCCATTTGCATGTGTCCCCAGATGATGTTTTTTCTCTGGGGAGTAGGGGTTTGGCTTCCTCATTCATCCCTCTTGCTAAAAGAGGAGATAGTTGATATTGCATCTAAAGATGCTATAAGACAATGAAAATTTGATGTTGTACATACCTACAAGTACCATTTTTGTGCATGATTACACTCCACTGACATCTTCCAAGTACTGCATGTGATTGAATAAGAAACAAGAAAGTGACCACACCAAAGCCTCCCTGGCTGATGTACAGGGATCAGTTCCACAGTGGTGCAGATTCAACTGCCACCCAGGGAGTGCTTGCAGACTCTGCGTAGATGTTGCTGCATGCATCCCATGTGCCTGTCAGAATGGCTTGTGTTTAATTCTCTTGAAAGAAAGTGATTTGCTCACTATCTCCAGCCTCAAGGAGCCAAGGGAGGTCATTCACATGGAAGGTCCAGGACTGGTCAGCCATCTGACTTTTCTAACACATTAAATTCTCCATGAAATCTCACCATTGGTAATGGCTTAAGTGTAAAGAGCCATGATGTGTATATTAAGCTATGTGCCACATATTTATTTTTAGACTCTCCACAGCATTCATGTCAATATGGGATTAATGCCTAAACTTTGTAAATATTGTACATTTTGTAAATCAATGAATAAAGGTTTTGAGTGTATCTTACCAGGCTCCTCCCTGCAAATGCACATATCAATCAATGATTAATGCACCCAGGTTATGTACAAGGCACTGGGCTTAGCACCACAGGGAACTTGCTTCTGGAGGCTCGCTTTCTAGTTGTATAGACAAGAATACACGCATGAGAAGATACAACACAATTCACCAATGCCAAATGATTCATACAGTCTGTTTACTGCAGAAAATAAAAGAAGGAAAGACGACCAGACTTTTAAATAAGGTCTACAGCTTCCCAAGAGCATGTCTTTGTTAAATCAGGAAATATAAAAATTGTGTGTATGTATGTGTAAATATACCACCCTATTAACATTTTTAAATCTTACTCTATTTTGGGGGTTGTGTTAATGATGATACACCAGAAAAGATTTCCTCTTGATGGTTTCTCCTGCAACAGGAAACAAATATTGGAATAGTGTACATGTCATTTCTATCTATATAATGAATTTATTATATTTTTCTTAGTAAAGTGATAGACATCAAAAGCAAGCTTGAAAAATGTCAACTTGTTTGTGATTCCTGATTATTCTCCTCCTCCTTGTTTTTGTTTTGTTTTGTTTTGTTTGCGACAGCAGGGTCTTGCTCTGTTGCCCAGGCTGGAATGCAGTGTCACCATCATGGCTCACTGCAGCCTCAAACTGCTGGGCTCAAGTGATATCCTCCTGCCTCAGCCTTCCAAGTAGCTTGGACTACAGTATAGGCATGTGCCACCACACCTGGCTAGGTTTTAATGATATTTCTTGCAGAGACAGAATCCAACTGTGTTGCCCAGCCTGGCCTCAAACTCTGAGGCTCAAGCAATCCTCCCACCTCAGCCTCCCAAAGTTCTGGGATTATACATGTGGCCACTGTGCCCAACCTCTGGTTATTCTTTAATTACCTATGTTTTGAAATTTCCAGGGAAATCTTTTCCACAAACTAATATGTTTTCTCTTGGTCTGAATCAGTGACACAGTTGGTCACTGATGCTCCTTAAAAGTGTGGTACTTATGTGAAGATAGCTCTTATTGCTGATCTCCATGAATAGTTATGTCTGTTTAATGTCAGTGGTACTGCAGGTGGACTGTGCTTTTAGAAAATTTGATTTTGAAGATACAGACTTACATGTTTACTTAATGTGGGTTTTTTGTTTGAGACAGAGTCTCGCTCTTGTCACCAGGCTGGAGTGCAATGGCGCAATCTCACACTTACTGAGACTCCTGCCTCAGTCTCCCGAGTAGCTGGGATTACAGGTGTCCACCACCACACCCAGCTAATTTTTGTGTTTTTAGTAGAGACAGGGTTTCACCATGTTCGCCAGGATGGTCTCGATCTCCTGACCTCATGATCCGCCCGCCTCTGCCTCCCAAAGGAGTTTTAAAAGAAATTCTTCACTTTATAAATGTATTTCATATCCCTTTCCTAACACATTTATTTTATTTACAAACAAGATTTAGGGCATGCCGGCTCTGTAAAAGTTAGAAGTGCTGCCTTGGCTGTGTTACAGTGTCTTTTATCTGAAATACTTAAAGAGTGCTTACAAATGTTTTTATAACTTTCCTTTAACTTACCTACTAGGAGTGAAGTACATGAAAACACTGAGAATCTGTTATGAATTCTCGTCGTAACCGGGGGCACTTGAACTTAAAGATTCAGATGTTTTTCTAAGATTGCACGGGAACTTGGGGCAGGACTAAGGCATGGACATGAAGCATCATGACTACCTTGGGGCACTCTTCACTGGAGTCTACTGAAAACGGGCCTATGATTTTTTTTAAAAAATAAACATTTCTGACATAATTTGGTGTTACAAAACCAATGCAAATTTCCAAAATGTCTTTCAAATGAAGCCTTCACTTTCAGCAGTTACTCTCTCTAGCTATTTAAAAAAATTATGGCCTCTCTCATTAGCAATTACTATTGTCTTGCTGTTTATTGTCTTTGACAAATTTTAACTCCATTGCAGTTGCTAGAATTGGATTGGGGGACCTCTACATGACTGTATTTTAAACTGGGTAGAGACCTAAAATCTAGAGCCTAAGAAATTTATCTGGGGTCCTCTTTTCTGTTACCCGAATAGAATAATTTTTGTATATGACTGTTTGCAAAGCACTTTTATATACCTTGCTTCAGTTGATCAGCATGACCCCATTTATAGCTTTAATAGCTAAAGCTTTGGAGTGGTTTTGGGAACCCCCCCCCACACACACACACACATACACGTCACCAGGGTGGCATGCATAATGGCCTCATCCTTCTCTGGCACTTTTACTAGAAAGCCATTTCTCAGGTCACAAAGTTAGAGTCAGTAGAACCTTAGAAAACATCTGTTTTCTAGATAGTCTACTCCCTTAGATTTATACAGGAGAGAAAAGAACCCTGGAGAACCCAGATCATTTGTCTCTGAGAATGACACATTGTTTGTGTTAAAAGATAAAGCTCATCAAAATGTCCCTTCTTTGATACAGTAATTTAAGACATGGGTGATAGAAAACAATTTAGAGGCCTCCTGTCACTTTACTGTGGGATTGGTAATCTCGTGAGGACCTCATGGTAGTGAAGGGTAGAGAATAAAAGGGCAAGGTTTTGCAGGACAGCAAGCTAGCCTAATGGAAACAGATTTTTTTCATTCTCATTTGAGAAGAAAAATATTCTGGGAAAATAATCATTTTCAGAATTATAGCCTAAAAGGGTAGAATGATGTGTCTAAATTAGACCTTATCAGTTATTCAGAAGTGGTTTTCTCAGGGTTTATGGCATGTCCCATGTCAGAAACTGGCCTCCCAAAACCGTGTGTTGTCTCTGTGCTCAGAGTTCAGGCCTCCATTGATGTCCTGGGGTGGTGACAGGGCTCATGTTGTCAAAGTGGGAAGAAGTGTATCTGAAAAGCAACTGTTGGATTTAGGCAAAATGAACAAAATGCCACCAGGATGTAGCCATGATGCAAAGAGAAGGGCTAAAAATAAGCCATGCTCTCAATAAATCCATTCATCTTTGAGAAGAATTCAAAATAGACTTAGTGTCTTGCTGCTCTTCCATCTACAGAGGAGCGTGACTGGGTCCCATGGAGTTTGCACCCAGAGTCTGAGCACAAATGCCGTCCACCGCCCCACTGGTGTGCCCCTGGCGATGGCTAGTGGTCCAGCTTCACAGCTACCTGCTGGCTAAGCTTTCCCCTTACCCTAGTTTCTCCCAACCATAAAAAAGGTCTGTGAACAGCGAGCAACCCACATCACACAGTGGCATGTGAAGACCAGTTGTTTGGGAAGAGGGATCATGCTTGAGAAGCTTGGCACTGAGGTGCTTTGGGTGGAAAGGGGCTGAGTAGATGTCGGTGGTGGGAGAGAACACTTCCGGACTCACTCATGACTCAGCCTGGCTCAATCCTGGCACATGTCAGCACGGGGTTTGTCCCTACCTTTAAAGGCTTTAAACACTCAAAGGGTTGTGCCCATCCTTGACTTTAATATGTTTAATTACTTAATAACCTGTGTATGTTTTGCCACCTCCCTAAATACAAGTGTGCTGTGTAGACACATTCTCCTTGATGTGAGACAGCCTGAGACCACGTGAGATGTACCATCAGACCTCCCATGAATGCCTTTTCTTCAAAGTCAGATCATCTTGAAAAAACTGAAAGGTCAGCCGGGCATGGTGGCTCACGCCTATAATCCCAGCACTTTGGGAGGCCGAGGAGGGCAGATCACCTGAGGTCAGGAGTTCGAGACCAGCTTGACCAACATGGCAAAACACTGTCTCTACTAGAAAAACAAACAAAAAAAATTAGCCAGGCATGGTGGGACACACCTGTAATCCCAGCTACTTGGGAGGCTGAGGCAGGAGAATCGCTTGAACCTGGGAGGCAGAGGTTGCAGTGAGCCGAGATTGTGCCACTGCACTCCAGCCTGGGCAACAGAGCAAGACTCTGTCTTTAAAAAAACAGCAAAAAAAGAAAAACCCTGAAAGGCCTATTTGGAGTATTTAGGAAGAAAAACATAGTGGTATGTTTCAGCCAGGCTAGATCTGAGGATCCTAAAAACAACCAGAGTATAGGTCTGGCTTCAGATTACAGGTGAGAGAAGATTCCCCAGGGAAAATAATATTTAATCCAATACTTGGAAAATGAGAAAGTGTCAGACTAGTGAAAAGAGTCCCCTTCTCAGACAGGCATCAAAAGGTCACGGATATGGAATTTTAGGAAAGCTGTGAGGTCAGTCTTGAGAGAAATTGGTAATTAGCTGTAGGTAAATATAACTTGCCAATAGACTCGTCTGTGATTAATTTTTATAGATTGGTCTTCACTAAGGCTGCTTCTGTGATTATTATTGTTCATCTTTGATGGTTTTTGCCCTTCCAGTTTGTTAGCTAGTATCTGCCTGTTAGAATAACGTGGGGGTAGGGAAGCTTTCAAAAACTACCTGATGTTTTTAGAGCACTCCCGACCAACTTGATTAGCTGGGCTCATAACCACTTTAATTTTAAAGACAGTGGGACAGCGAGGGTTTCTCTACGTACTCACCTCGAGAATTCTGGAGTACCAAGGCAGCCTACTAGGAATATGATTTTCACTAGGGTCCTCAGAGCCCCTGTTCAGTGGTTCTAGCCACTGAACAAATAGGGTAGACAAATACCCAAATTCTCAGAAGACAGGGAATTCACCTTTTGGTGTATAGAGATTGTGTGTGTGTGTGTGTGTGTGTGTGTGTGTGTGTGTGTGTATTTTAAAGACAGGGTCTCAATTCTGTTGCCCAGGTTAGAGTACAGTGGCACAATCATGGCTCACTGCAGCCTCCAATTCTGGGCTCAAATGATCCACCTGCCTCAGCCTCCTGAGTAGCTAGAACTATAGGTGTGTGCCACCACACCTGGCTAACTTTTTACTTTTTTGTAGAGATGGGGTCTTCCTATATTGCCCAGACTGGTCAAAAACTCCTGACCTGAAGTGATCTGCCAGCCTCAGCCTCCCAATGTGCTGGGATTACGGGAGTGAAGCACAGCACTTGGCTCTGGAAATGAACATTTGATTCAGTCTAGGAAATGCCTCTTTTGAGCATAACTCTGGATACTTTTACTTTATTTTTCCACCTGCTACCTGGGGCATTTTACCCCTGGTACTTACTCAAAGGGAATAATAAAGTTGAAAGAACTGGATCTGTCCCACCCACATTCAAACATCATAAAAGCAAAACAAAGGAAAATTGACCTAAACCCTACCTCTCCATCCAGCTACCCCCTCTCTTTAGTACTCTCTACAGCCAAACCTCTTGAAAGACTTTTGTGCTCACTGACCCCATTTCCTCACAATCCACTCACTCATTATACCACTCCAGTCTGTCCTCGGGCTTCACAGTGAATTCACCGAATTCACTAATGAAGGACAAGTCACTCAGCCCAACGGTCACTTCTCAGTCCTCTCCTCACCTAATTTCTCAGCTTCGTTTAACACTTTGCCTAGTTCCTCCTTCTTGAAATACTTCCATTAACTTCCATGAACCACCCACTCCTAGGAGCTTTCCTACTTAGAAAACCTGCTTTCTTTCTATACAAATTTAAATGTCAGAGTACCTCAAAGTTTGTTGCTAAGATTCCTCTCCATTCTATAATCTTTCCTAGTTGATTCCTCCATACCTGTTATTTAAGTTTCCAGCCATTCGTCAGTGACTGACAAATAATCTCTCCCCGTCAGATTCCTTATATGAATTCTAGAATGCTCTCCCCAAATCATCTACTCAACATTTCATTTGTATGACTCCTCAAACTCAAGCACCTCAAATGCAAGAGTGACCAAAACCAAATGTATCATCCACGCTCAGGCTCACCTCATCTAGTGTCCCCATCTCAGTGAACAGCATTGACATCATCTAGTTGTGTGGACCAGAAACCTGGGTTTCTCCTTCACGCTTCCCTCTACTTCACCTCCTAGGTCTAATCTGTCCAATTCTGTCCATTTTTTTCTCTTTCAAGTCTACCCACTCCTTTCCATGTCCACTTCCACCCCTCTGGTCCCAGCTATGATCACATCTTTCCCAGCATCCTTATTGATCTCACCCATCCTTTCTTGCCCTATTTCAATCCATTTTTCATAGCCAGAATAGATTTTAAAATGCAAACCTGATTAAGTTACCCATCTGCTTAATACCATTCAAGAATTTCACATTGTTCATGGGGTGGAAAACAATGCCCTCTCTATGGGCCAGCAAGTCCCCCTGCACTGGCCACACAGCCTTCCTCCATGGCCTCATGCCTGTTACATGCCCTTTGACTTGAAAGGTACCTGCCACTCTGTTTTTTTTCTTTTCTTTCTTTTCTTCTTTCTTTCTTTCTTTTTTTTTTTTTTTTTTTGAGACAGAGTTTCACTCTTGTTGCCTAGGCTGGAATGGAATGCAATGGCTCACTGCAACCTCCGCCTCCCAGGTTCAAGGGATTCTTCTGCCTCAGCCTCCCAAGTAGCAGGGATTACAGGCATGCACCACCACATCCAGCTAACTTTTGTCTTTTTAGTAGAGACAGGGTTTCACCATATTAGGCTGGTCTCAAACTCCTTACCTCAGGTGATCAGCCCATCTCTGCCTCCCAAAGTGCTGGGATTACAGGCGTGAGCCACTGCACCCGGCCTCTGCTTTTCTTTGAACACTGTGCTCCCTCCAGCCTCAGCTCTTTGCACAGTGTTCTTTCCTCTGCCAGGTGTACTCTTCACCCTCTCTCCATTGACCCCCTTTATACCCTCCATATCTCAGCTCATTATCACTTCCTCAAGAACATCTTCCCTGACACCCCCAAATTAGGTCAAGTCCCCTTGTTGCCCACTCTCATGCGACCCTGAAATTTCCTTTCACAGTGCTTTTCAGTTTGTCTTCGTGTGTGTGGGGGGGTGTTTGTGTCTGTAATACCAGTGCCTGGCTCTCCTTCCAGCTCTAAGTTCCATGGGGCCAGGACCATTGTCTGCTTTGCTCATCACTTGCAGTGGTATTGCCATGCACCACCCAGATTTCACCTCAGGAATGATTGTTTCCTCGCTGTTGGGGGAGCGTTGCCCCAGCAGCCCTCTGATAGTAGTCCTCCTCATGAAGTGATGGGGCTGAAGAGAGTTGCCTCACCCAAGGCCGTGCCCCCTTCCCTAGGCAGCCCCTACATGCAGCAGTCATGGAGCAAAGGGAGAATATAAAGGCCCAGCCCCCATCACCTCCCTTGGACACCTTTGAAGGTATATCCCATCTTCAGAGCTCACGTGGGGTTCACTGAGACTTCATTGCAGCCCAGCTCCCCTCTCTGTTCAAGCCTGCATCTGTCGCCTCCCTTCCACAAGTGTCGATGCCAAGAACAGTCTCTAATCTCTTGCACACTAATCTCCATCTCAGCGCCTTCTTCTCAAGAGTCCTGACCTATAGCAATACATATTCCCATCATGGAGAACAGTGCCTGGAACATAGGAGGTGCTCTGTAAACATGTGAAGTAGACCCATAAAATGAGGAAGAAAGAGTACGGGACCATCTCAAAGCACCACAGCTAGTAAGTAACACAGCAAGAGTTAAAACTGAGGTCGTGTTTCTGCTAGTCCTGGCCTACTTCTGACACATCTTCATATATTTAAGTTTGCACTAAAAAATGTATAATGTCAAATGCTATAAAACTAGCATCTCTTTCTGGTTGCCACATAAATTGTTAAAGCTCTTTCACAAAGCAATTTGGCAGTATGTGTTGAGTGCTATGAGAATGGACATATTCTGACCCCATAATCCTACTTCTGTAAAGTGGCCTGAAATATTAGAAACAGTGCTATGGACAAATTTGTTCCTTGAAGTATTATTTGTAATTCCAAACAAAACAAAACAAAAAACAAATTGTGACAACCTAAATACACGAAAGTAAAGGAATAGTTAAGTCAGTAACAGCACATCCACTTGATATACTATCAACAAAAATGATTGCTCTACAGACATTTTCAAGTCCAATGAAAATAGTGCTAAAGCCATATGTACAATGTGTCATACTATGTAGGAAGCAAATATGTACAATAAAAAAATGCTTGGAGAAGGCTGGGCATGGTGGCTCATGCCTGTAATCCCAGCACTTTGGGAGGCCGAGGTGGGTGGATCACCTGAGGTCGGGAGGTCGAGACCTGTCTGACCAACGTGGAGAAACCCCATCTCTAATAAAAATACAAAATTAGCCGGGTGTGGTGGTTCATGCCTGTAATCCCAGCTGCTCGGGAGGCTGAGGTAGGAGAATCACTTGAACCTGGGAGATGGAGGTTGCGGTGAGCTGAGATCATGCCACTGCACTCCAGCCTGGGCAACAAGAGTAAAACTGTCTCAAAAAAAAAAAAAAAAAAAAAGAACCAAAAAAAAAAAATCAAAAAAAAAAATGCTCAGACAAAATAAACCAAAATCCTTTCTTTGTTTATGTTATGGTAATAGCTTTTTTCGTTTAAAAATAATTTTCCAATTTTATGCAATGTAGTTATATTACTTTTATAATGAAAAACATAAATATAATAAATGCTTAAGACTATATATGTTAAGTTTATGGTTGTTATTACTTTAGGGATTCTTCAGAAGTGTTGCGTTTAACCCAGTTCAGGGCTCAGACCCTGGGAGCCTGGTTCCCAGCTGTGGCTGCCCAGTGCAGTCCCTGGGGAGCTTTTAAATCTACCAGTGTTGGAATCCTACCCCCAGAGATGCAAATTGTACTGATCTTGGATGAGATAATCTGGAGAAAATGACTTTAAAAAATATTTCTTTTAAAACTACTTACTTTAAAATAATTCCAAACGTATATCAAGACATTAATTTTTAAATTTTGCCACATTTGATTTATCATTCTCTTTGTCTCTAATAATATATTACAGTTTGTGTTCTGAACCATTTTGAGGAAGGTTACAAGCACCATGCCTCCTTATCCCTTAATACTTCAACATTCCTAAGAAAAAAGATATTCTCTATCATAACCAGAATGCAGTTATAAAAATCAAGAAATTTAAGATAGACACAACCGCTTATTCATATTCTAATTCTAAGACAAGCATTTGACAAAGAAGGTAGTTATTATGGAGGAACTGGCTTTCTTCTAATTGTTACTCTGACTACACAGACCATCAGCTACAAAGCAGCAGGAATCAGCGCTTATACCAGAAATCAGACCTGTCCTTTCTCATGTTTCCTCAGACTCCTTCCATTCTCTGAGCTCCCATATATCATTCTAGCCAGTCCCCCTTTATTCCAATAAGTTTTATGTTATCTAGGGTCAGTTTCTGTTGCTTGCCACCAAAGAACCCTGCTAGTTTAGAGTAGTTGAGCTGGGACTGTTACTAGAATACTTGAGTTCTTCATGAGTGTCTTTAAGCTTATTGGGCTGTTCTAGGACATTCCTCCTCTCCTGTTTAGGACACAGAATGCTTCAGGATACAAAAACTGGTGGAAGACAAGTATCATTCCTGTCCACAGGAGATCTGGCCACACCTGACCGGGACTCCAAGGATCAAATCCTGACTTAAGAAAAATCCTGGAAGGCTGAGGCTCTGAGTGAGCAGAAAGCATTGCTTAAAGCTGCTGATCCCAAGACTAGAGGAAGCTGTAGCCAGGGACCCCCTGCAGACATGGGACTCCAAAGGTGACTGCTTCATTTCCCTGTGTCTGGAGAGTCCTCTGGATGGGAGCCCCGTGGAGCTTTGTTAAGACTGCACCTGTCATGGACACCCCCTCAGGTCTTAGTGGAGGGAAACCAGTTGTCTGCGGGCCCAGGGGACCCACCAGCCTCCAGGCAGGATGTCAGGAGCTGCCTTTGTCTGGCATTCCAGCATTGCGGCATTCAAGTGTAGGGCTTTGCCTGCTCCATGATAAGAAAACCTTTGACCAGGGAACTTCTGTCTGGGCAAGTCTGCTCAACTCCGGGAGTTGTGGGCTGCATATTTCCCTGGAGGAAGAAAGATGCTGAAAAATGCATTTTCTGCCTCTCTGCTTCTCACTCTCTAAGTTGATTGAATATGTGGGATTGTGCTAAGAAGGAAGGGAGGTTTTAATGCTCCCATTAAATACAAAAGCATGAGAAGGTCTCTCCTTCTGCTCTCTTTCTCTTGACCTCCTCCTTCTTTCAAAAGTTTCTGGCTCTCTGGTCAAGAATTAGCTAGAAGACTCTAAATGGGAAGAAGACTTAGACTCAAATTCTGACTATAAATAAATGCAACTGAGGAGGTGATATATGCTATTTGCAGTTAGTTAAAAAATAGATTTTAAAAGTTCTCACTGCAAAAGCATTGATAAGTCCGTTAAGTGATGGATATGGTAAGCAGCTTGATTTAATCATTCACAATGTAAGCATATATCAAAGCATTACATTGCAGCCCATAAATTATATAATTATTATTTGTCAATTAAAAATAGAATTAAATTTAGAAAGTTTTGAAGTATACTTTTTTCTGAAATGTTATTGAACCCAATGGCACATTTTACAGCCAGAATAAACAAATCCAGAAAATGCAGTGTATATTGTTGTGACAAGAGAGAGCTGTAAAATGGAATGAGCATTAGCTTGGGATCAGTAGGCTAGGTCTCCAGTCATGGCTCAGCCCCCGCAAAAAAGTGGCCTCAGTTAAATTTCTTCACATTGTGTTGAGGCTCAAAAGAGATCATGGAAAGCTGTTAACTCTGGGCACACAGTGAGCCCACAACAAATGTTACTAGATTTGTGTATGGGTTGCTCTCTTTCAACTGCTTATTCAGTTTCCATTGACTTGAATTGGATAAACCTATAGCACTGTCATCTGATTTAGGTTGAAGTTTACCAAACTGTTTGACATTTCAGATCAGAGAGAAATGGATTAGAATAGCAAGAGACCCAATGTTGACTGTTTAATTGTGAACTGATTATCCTTAACCTATACCTTACTGAAAAATAAGTGATCTAGTGTCAGTGCCAGAGGACTGCAACTTGCAGTTTTATGGCTGGGATATGTTTAATTTTACACAAGAATTGTCATGTTGCCAGGATTTCTGTCCAATGGGAAATCCATTTTCAGACTAAACACTAAGCATAGATTTAAAATGCCTTCCATGGGAATAGAGAAGAGAAAGCTTGGATCTTATGGAAAGACCATAAATGGCAGAGAAAATTCAGATACAAACAAAGAACTTCATAGATCCATAGCTACCCCCATAGTCCATGCACACCAGTCTTCAGAACCTGGTGGATGTGGGCAAAGCTTTCCTTAGAAATTAATGTGTCAAGGCTTTCAGGTTGTTCTTTGAGCAAATGGATAAGCAAGGATTAGAAATGGAATTCCAAATCAAAAAACGAACATTCCAGCTTAGGCCAATCCTAGTGGGATCAAAACAAGGTAAGATAAAAAGAAGCACACCTAAATCAAACCAGTCGTAATGAGCAAATGAGTAATTTAGGTTAAAAACAACAGGTGGGATCAAAAACTGCAAAATGTGCTGCATTTTTTTTGTTATTTTTTCCCTGTTTCCCTCTAAGGATGTCTTTAGTACTGCCCATGTCCAGACTATACCAAAACAAAGGTGGCAAAACCCAACAAAAGTTGGAAACTTAGCAATCTAGCAATATCTACTTCTTAGCCTTGTTCTGTTTCTTGTCTTGGGATATCTGATATCCAGCCACAGTGTTTTGACTGTGCACGTGGAGTGCCTGATATTAATCCTTCCATAAAGAGTCCTGTTAAGTGGGTCATCACGGGCCCCTCAGCACAGGTCAAAAGGATTCATAGCACAAGTGATCGTAGTTAAGGGCCAGGGAGGGATGAAGTGTTTACATCTCGAGATGGAGAAGGGGAGGACATTCCTTATGCTCCTGAGGGAAGAAAATTTGTACTTCTGTAATAAAATGGTACGTTGGTAGACAAAAGAAAAGCAACAGTTTTTACTCAGCATGAAAATGAGTAGGGTAAGGCATTGGAAAAAGCATTAAGGTGAGTCACAATTACAACTTTCTTATCAATTTAATACACCTGTTGAGGCTACAGGGGTGCAGGTAGAGCAAGGATTGGCATTGAAAGGGAATTGCTTTCAGGCGTTTGGAGGACAGTCACGTGGGATGTTCGGTAAGTACTCATTGCCATGCTGCATTGCTGGTGCTGTGCCACACGCTTTCCTCTCTACCTGTGAGCCATTTAGGGATTGGAAACATTTTTTCTAAGCTGTCAGCATATGTGGACCTGGAATTCTCACTCTCCAGGTCATGAAATCTACTCTGTTTATCTGACACTGAGCCAGTGACTTCGGATCTGGCCAGAGCCCAGCAGCTCATCCTGTATTAATAGCAAGGGAAGTCTTAGGGGGTAGAGCTTCAGTATTTATAGGTTTTATCTTTTCAAAGCACTTTAAGATAATTTCATTCCCCTAATGGCCCTGTCAGAAAGGTGAGCTCAAAATTAGCCCCATTTGAAAGATGGGAACATTAAAACACAAAATGTACATGAGAAGCACAATATGGAGCCAGGTACTGTAGGCAAAGACACTGTGGCCTAAAGGAACCACCGAATCCCTCCAGACCTCAGGGTCACCAACTGGTGAAGTAGTAGACATTGAATCAGGGGTTTTAAAACATTTCTGGCTGCCATTCATACTAATAGTTTGTAATGTGACTCAGTGCACATATTTCTATGTATATAAAAATGCAACTGAAATACATTTCACAGAAAGATATGGACCTTCACAGTATTCATTATTATATTATACTTGAATATTGTCTCTATTCCATTCTGTTCCAGTTTACTATTTTTTAAAAGTCTTATAATTTCAACACACCAATATTGATTTCATGACTCCACTAATGGGTTAAAACTTATAGTTTGAAAAACAGTGAACTATATGATTATTAATGACCCTTTAAATATTTATTTCCAGTTACATACCTGAAGTCAAGAAATCAGGAACTCAATACCTGGTCTAAAGACCATGCCCTGTCACTGCTCAGGTGTTTTGATAAGGTAATGATCTCTTCCTGAATTATGAGTCCCACATTCACTCTTGTACTAATTCAAGTGTAGCCCTGTAATCTTTCTGCAGTTCATTCGAATGTTTTTTGATGTGTTCATTAATTGTCTCAAAAATCTTCTTGTTTGAAAAGACAAATCTAGGTTCGGATTCAAGCTTCACTAGTTAAAACACTCTCCCTAATTTTCTTGAATCTTCTTCTTGTAAAATGGGATAAATGAGCTTGTTGCAAGGGTTAGCCATCAGCAATGTAAGCCCATAGCGTGTGCAGGTGCAGGTGTGTGGCAAGCATCAAATAAGCAGTCCTTTCTTGACGGGTGTGCTGGGCACTGTGCTGGCACTGGTGTGACAAAGACCCTGACCTGGAATGTACCTCTAAGGTGCTCCAGTGCTTCTCAGGCTCACCCTCTTTCTCTTTTTATTTTGTAAACTGCCTTGAAAATGTACCAATACATCACAAACATTTTTCTGTCAGCAAGTAGAACTGTAGGAAATAATTTTTAATGGTTGGTTAGTATTACATTTTATGATTGCACCATAATTTATTTCATCATTTCCTCCTTATTTTTTAGGTGTTTCTAGTTTTTTACTTTGATAATCTTTTTATATAAAAACAATGCATGAGGACTGAAATTTGAAATTGTTCTGTAGAAATGTAAAACCATTCTCTTTCTACTCCGTCTCTTCCCATTCTTCAGCAATAACTACTATTAATACTTTCTTGGGTATACTTTTTAAATATTTTCTAATGCATATACAATTTGCATATATTTATATAATTACGTGAAAGAGTTAATATATACATGTAGAAAGCAAGATCTGCAATATGCCTTTTAAAATTAGTACATTTGGGCCTGGCACGATGGCTCAAGCCTGTAATCCCAGCACTTTGGGAGGCCGAGGCGGGCGGATCATGAGGTCAGGAGATCGAGACCATCCTGGCTAACACGGTGAAACCCCGTCTCTACTAAAAAAAATACAAAAAACTAGCCGGGCGAGGTGGCGGGCGCCTATAGTCCCAGCTACTCGGGAGGCTGAGGCAGGAGAATGGCGTAAACCCGGGAGGCGGAGGTTGCAGTGAGCTGAGATCTGGCCACTGCACTCCAGCCTGGGTGACAGATCGAGACTCCTTCTCAAAAAAAAAAAAAAAAAAAAAAAAAAAAAAAAAAAAAAAAAAAAAAAAATTTAGTACATTTGGAACACCTTTTGTTGCTAGCACATGTCGATTCATTTTGTTTTCTAAGTGGCTGTATGTATTCCATTGTATAGATGGGCCATAATTTATTTAACTAATCCCCTACTTATTTAAATTCAGTGTATTCTAAAAGTTGTGTCTAGATTTTGCTATCATAAACAATTATGCCATAAACATCTGTGCACCCTCTTAACTGTGGGATAACTAATAGAAATGGAATTGTTTTATGTGTTTACAGTTGTGATCTGTGTTACCAAGTTACTCTCCTGAAAGATGTGCCAATTTAGGCTTGTACCAACAGTGTATGAGAATGTCTATATCTGCAAAACCTCTCTAAACTTGGTAATCCATCAATATTTTATCTTTGAGATCTCTTTTTCTCTTATTTAGAAATATTAACAAGAATGTTTATGTTAACTCAGTGGAGAAAAGTAGGAGACATTTGGATAAGAGGGGTTAATGCCCCTTCGCATTCAGGAATTATTTGGGAGGAAAGCTGCTCATGGGACAAGTCATTTTACCTTCCAGGAGAGATTTGACACTGGCCATTGACTATATGTGCAGCAAACACTTTTTCTGAAGGCTATAGGCATCCACCATGTGACAGATCATGAATCAAATGACCTGCAAGCCTAGATAGCCTTTCTTAGCCCTGCCACAGGCAGCTATGTTGATGTTGATGTGACTGATTTTACTTCCTCCCCTTTATTCACCAACAGAGAGGTCGCTATCACACCACCATCTTCTGTTGCTTAGGTCCTGGCTTATGAAGAATAGACTCTGGGAGCACATTGGAAATCAACACTCTTGCCTTATGCAGGACAGATGCTGAAATTCTCTTAAGAGTAGCTTCATGATCATTTTCTTTGGAAACATGGATTAACTCACTTGCCATCTTCAGGCAGAAGAAAATCCTCTTCCCCTCCCCACCCCACCCCTATGCCTTTTAGACTCTGCAACTCTGTATTCTGAATTTTTTAAAGAAAATCTACAAATTAGAAATATCATTTTAGGGACAATCAGTATTAGGTTTCAATGTAACAGCAACTGTTGAATAAGAGAAAATACCTACTTTCAAAGCCCACATGTCAGTAAATAGTAATAATAAAGAAGTAGTAAAACTGGCTCAAGGAAAACTAGCCGAGGATTCAAAACTAGCAGATTCAAATGACCAAATGTACACAGAAGCAGCAAGATTCATATTGTTGAAATGTGACAGTGGACCTTAGAAATAATTAAACAAAACATCCTCAGTTCATGTGATGAATGAGAACATGGATACACAAAGAGGAGATATGACTTAGCCCAGGTCACTCAGTATGTTAGAGGCACTGTTGTGACCTGTGACAATAGCAAATAAGAATGGCATGTTGAATTCTCAACAGCATGTACATTTGGCATTGAAAGGGAATTATTTTTACGTACAGAATGCTCTTATGTGAGCTGAATAATGTCATGTATTGAATGCACTAAAACCAAATGGATGCAATATCCAGTTTATTCCACATTTCCAGTGTTAATAGAGCATTTTAATCACCTTCTCTAGTCGAATTTGTTTCCTTCAGAACAACACTCCTGCTGAGCACCATGTTTCCATGAAACTCTGTTGTTTTTTTCTCTGCAACTGTGAAACCCTTGTCTTGCTCCTCTGAAATAAGATAACCACAGGCAGGCTTTAGGCTACATCCACATTCTAGAAATATTTTATGAAAGGTTTTCTAACTTCTTGGAGAAGCTGCTGTTGTCTCTAATGGCAAAATCAATAGGGGGAAAATAAAAACACTTTAATTTGGGAAATTCTAGGACTTCCAACCAGTGAGACCGGAAAGATAGGAAACAATCTGCTCTGCCCAAACATAAAAGTTCTCACTGGGAAGTTCAGTGGAACACAGCAGCTTGTCTTAGACTCAGAAAATTCTGGGTCTTTGGGATGGAAAAAAAATTTTTTTTAATTTAAAAAGTCTTTTTGTTGGCTTGTGTACCAGAAACAGAACATTCACTACATGTGGGCTTGCAGAAGAAAAGAGGCCAACTCCGGCCACAGTTTCCTCCCACCTTCCAGAGAAGCCACTGAGCCACACCCTAGTGCCTTCTGTGTGGGGCACAGTTTTAGTTTATTATTATTATTAAACTCACTATCTGTCATCTTTCAGTAGGTTATGCCACGGTAGCCAACAACACTAAAATCTTAGTGGCTTCAAAAAGAAAGGAATTTTATTGTTGTTGTTTTCCCTCCTTGCTCACACTATCAGCTGCAAGTTGGCACCACTGGTCACCTTCATTCTGGAATTCAGGCTACAAGCGCAGCCTCTTTCTGGAGCTTGTCATTCTCTTGATAGAGGGCAAGGAGAGCAAGGTCGCTGTGGGGAAGCCACATGCCTCTTAACGCTTTCTGCTAGAACACACACGTCCACTTTCACTCTCATTTCATTGACCAAAGCTGGTCCCTTAGCCAAGCTGTTGTCAATATGGCAGCGCAGAGCAGCACACTCCTCATCTTCTCCGACTGGGGACTCTGCAAGTCACGTGGCAGGGGCAAGCCAAGTGGGGAAGGGGCAGAGAAAACTCGGGAACAACTGCACAACCTACCACTCAGGCTGAGTCCCAGAAACGTTGTGCTCCTCGAAAGTCAGAGGGGATGAGGTGTTCTGACCAATAGCTCTGAAGCCAAGGGGCATCAATATTTAGTCATGATTCTAAAAGTAGGGATGGGTTAAGGTCAAAGTTCATGGGAGGTGTGGTTTCACTCTATGCAGCCCACATTACCCACCCATCCCACCCTCATCTTTTCCTCCTTACTCAAATAGGTAGGTTTGATGTGGTTTCTACGTTTTCCAAAATTGGGTAAGATAGCAACAACAGAAAAAGTCTATTCGGATGTTTTCCATATGGCTGAGCCTTGGATTTTTTTTATGTGGAAAAATGGTTTAAGTGGGTGATTTTGAGTGGTGGCTGTAAAAGAAAAATCCAATTTTGAATCATTTCTGAGCCAATTTTCCCTACTTGTGTGTTTAGCTAAAACAAGGAAAAAAAGTAAGACTGAAGATCAGCTGCTTTTTAAAAATGAAATGAGTCTACTTTTTTTTTTTTCCCATGAAAATCAGTTTTAGATGTTGATTCTGAAATGCAAGTCCAGCTCTAGCAAAGGGGTTTCAGTGGATGGTTTGTCTTGCCTTTTTCCCGCTGAGATCTTCAGGCATTCAGTACCCTCATGCTGCCCTCTGCAGCACTCTGGGCCAGGAATCTACAAAATTCAGCAAAAATGTAGGACACGTGTACTCAGGGCTGGGAACTATGCCAGCTAGAGCTGAAACGATGGATTCCACACTGCACCTCCCTTCAACAGCCAGCAATCTCAGAGGGGAGACAAACAAGTAAACAAGAAATTATACAAGAGTGATGAATGCTGCAAGGTTGAGGTACACAGAGAACTTTTGAAGTGCAAAGGTGGGAAGTATAACTCACTTTTACAAAATAGGAAAGGCTTCCTAGAGAGGATGATTTATAAACTGAGAGATGAAGGATGAGTGGAGCCATCCAGGTGATAGAGAGGAGAGGAAATCCTTTCTGGGACTCAGGCTGCACGCCCCTAAGTAGGAAGCAAAGGGTGAAGGGCTTTGTAGTTGACTCGCAGCAGCATCCCTGACCACTAAGATAATGGGATGATGATGATGATTGTTAGCTTTATTATTTTGAGACAGGATCTTACACTGTCACCCAGGCTGGAGTACAGAGGTGCGATCTCGGCCCACTGCAGCCTTGACCTCCTGGGCTCAAGCAGTCCTCCCACTTCAGCCTCCCAAGTAGCTGGGATTACAGGTGCATGCCACCATGGCTGGTGGGGTTTTTTTTGTGTGTGTACTTTTTCATAGAGATGGAGTTTCGCCATGTTGTCCAGGCTGGTGAGCTTTTTATAATGGTGATTCTCATCCTGTTAACAGTCTTTTTTTTAAAAAAAAAAAAAACAAAAACAAACAAAAAAATAAAAATAAAAAACCGATCTCAGCTCCTGTTTTTGTGTTTTTCCAAAATATTTATAAACTGTTATAATTTATTTTTTATTTTGAATAACTAAAGACCAAAAAGTTAAAAAAAAGGATAAGATAAATGCCAGTGTACTTCCCATCCAGAATTAGCGAATATTTGTATGTCATATTTCATTTGATTTTTAAAGAAATAAACTATTAACAACAAAGTTGAGTTCTCTATCAGCCTTTCTCTGGTTATATTTCTTTTTATTCTTCTCAGAGTTAAATGCTATCATGAATTTTGTGAGTCTGGTTTTATACGTTTACTAAATATATATTAATAAACAACATTGTTTTATGTATGTAAATTTTACATAAATGATTTACTGTACATAGTATTTTGCAAATTGAATGTTTCTCAACATGATGTTTTCAAGATCTACATATGTACTGAGCTTCATGATAGAAATATACCAAGATTAATTAGGCTGTACCACTGCTATGAAAATATGGGTTGTTACCAAGTTTGTTTTCTTTCTAGGAGGACTGCAGTAAACGTGTTTGAATGAGGCTATTTACCTATTTACTTATGTTTACACATTTAAGGGGTATTATCTCAAAATGTGATTACTGAGTCATTGAGAACACACATTTTAAGTTTTGCTAGATGTTAATATCTCAAATTGTTAGTTTTCATTTGTTTTCTTCTTGAAATCTTGGTGAGACTATTTCTTTCCTCTTGATCTTTAGTGATTGTGTGAGGTCCCATGTTAATTGATTTTAATTTGCAATTTCTCCAGTGAGGGATGATCTATGCAGATATACTCTTTGTTGAATGATTGGATGTGATGTTTCTCCTCACCACCTTCCCTTGCCTTGGTGCTATTAAATGCATTTCTCATATTTTCAGATCCAACACTCTCTTCCCTCTACACTCTCAATAAATGACTTCACTTCTTAGTTAATGGAAAAAATATAAATAATGTGAAGAAAATAACCTGAAGAAGTACCTCTAGATTCACTAATGTGCGATTTGTTTACCATACCTGCCTTCTCCAGTTACAGAGGGGAGGTGTCCTTGCCTGTAGTTCAGGCCAGTGCTTCCACTTGTACCCTGAATCTCATCTCTCTTAATCTCTTCAAGTCCACAGTTCCTCCAATTTCCCCTGACCTCCTACCTCAGGGGTCAGCACACTTTTTCTGTAAAAGACTAGATAATACGTATTTTAGGCTTTGTAAGTCTCATGACATCTGTTGCTGTGTTTCAATAAAATTTTACTTTTAAAAGTAGGCAGAAGTCCGGATTTGTTCTGCAACAATTGTTTGTCAGTTCCTGTCCTATGTCATCCATAATTTCTCCAGCTCTACTAGGGTTTTTCCCTTCAGCGTACAAATGTGCTGCAATACCACCCATTTTAACAAATAGTCTTCCAACTGTGAAGGTCATCATAATTTCTCATCTCGGTTCAAATGAAGTGAGAATCCATGTGGTCAGATGGAAAGTGCTTTGTGATAGGAGTGAGGAGATAGGGAGATAGGGAACTGATCCTCCCTCTACTTCTGATGCAAAAAGAAAGGAAAAGAAAAATATTGACTTAAACCCACACCTCCTTCTAGCTACTGCTCCACTTCTCTACTTCCCTCTACAATAAACTTCCTAAAGGGTTGGTCTGTTCTTGATATCCCCACTTCCTCTCCTCCCTTTCTCTCTTGAACCCGCTCCTATCCATGTTTGGTCGACCCTTACATGAAATATTTTTCCCAAAGTCAGCAGCCCCCATCTTGACAGCTCCCAAGGCCAATTCCCAGTCACGTTCATCTCTTGGCAGCGTCTGAACTGTCTTCCATTGTCTTCCTTTTCTGGGTTCCTCTCATACCTTCTTGCCTTCTGTCTCTGACTAAATGCAGGAGTGCCCCAGGCTCAGATCCTGGCTGTCTTCTTTTCTGAATCTACCCTCATTTCCCAGATCTTATGCAGTCACATAGCTTTAAATTACAATTATTTATAGATGACCTTCAAATTCATGTCTCCTGCCCAAATGGCTCCCCTGAGCTACACACACATCTTAGATAGGATTCCTAAAAGTTAGCTCTATTAAACATATGCAAGGCTGGGCACAGTGGCTCATGCCTGTAATTCCAGCACTTTGGGAGGTGGAGGACGGTAGATCACCTGAGGTCAGGAATTCAAGACCAGCCTGACCAATATAGTGAAACCCCATCTCTACTAAAAATACAAAAAAGCGTCGCCAGGCTTGGTGGCGTGCACCTGTAGTCCCAGCAATTCAGGAGGCTGAGACAGGAGAATTGCTTGAACCTGGGAGGTGGAGGTTTCAGTGAGCCGAGATCATACCACTGCACTCCCACGTGGGCGATAGAGTGGGACTCTGTCTCAGAAAAAAAAAAAAAGGCAAACCAGAACCTCAATTTCTACCTTCTCAGCTGTATTCCTCCCCAGATTTTTCCATCACAATGGCACCGTCACTCATCCAGTAGTGCTGATGCAGGACCAAGGAGTCATCTTTAATACTCTTTCTCTCACATACTACATCTAATTCATCAGAAGACTCTATCACCTCTGCCTTCAAATTATATCCTGAATATGACCACTTCTAATCATGTGCATAGCTGTTACCCTTATCCATGGCACCTCCACCTCCAGGCTGGATGGGTACAGCAGCCTCCTAATTGGTGTGCCTCTTCTACCTTTGTTCACATTCCATAAATTCTCAACACAGTAACTGAAATTATCTTTAAATGATGTAAACCCAATCATGTCATTCCCCTTTGGAATAAAACCCAAACCCTCCACTACCTGCCCCCTGGTCACCTGTGTTCTCTTTTCTCCCACAACCTCTCAGTTGATTGTGCTGCTTCCCTGACCCAGGCTCTGCATTCATTTCTGCCTCCACTTCTTTAATTTTCTTTGTCTCTGTAATGCTCACCATGACCTTCACACTGGCCTATTTCTTCCTGGTCTTTCTTCAGATGTCACTTCCTCAGGCCTTTTGAGACCCCCATCTCCACTTCCTTATTTAGATTAATTTTCTTTTTTAAAATTATACTCTAAGTTCTGGGATACATGTGCAGAATGTGCAAGTTCGTTACCTACGTATGCATGCGCCATGGTGGTTTGCTGTTCTCATCAACCCGTTATCTAGGTTTTAAGCCCCACATGCATTAAGTATTTGTCCTAATTCTATCCCTCTTCTTGCCCCCCACCACCTGACAGGCCCCAGTGTGTGATGTTCCCCTCCCCGTGTCCATGTGTTCTCATTGTTCGACTCCCATTTATGAGTGAGAAAATGTGTTTGGTTTTCTGTTCCTGTGTTAGTTTGCTGAGAATGATGGTTTTCAGGTTCATCCATGTCCCTGCAAAGAACACGAACTCATCCTTTTTATGGCTGCATAGTATTCCACTGATGTATATGTGCCACACTTTCTTTATCCAGTCTATAATTGATGGGCATTTGGGTTGGTTCCAAGTCTTTGCTGTTGTGAACAGTGCTGCAATAAACATACTTGTGCATGTGTTTTTATAGTAGAATGATTTATAATCCTTTGGTTATATACCAGTAATGGGATTACTGGGTCAAATGGTATTTCTAGTTCTAGATCCTTGAGGAATCACCACACTGTCTTCCATGAGGGTTGAAGTAATTTACACTCCCACCAACAATGTAAAAGTGTTTCAATTTCTCCACTTTCTCTCCAGCACCTGTTGTTTCCTGACTTTTTAATGATGGCCATTCTAACTGGTGTGAGATGGTATCTCATTGTGGTTTTGATTTGCATTTCTCTAATGACCAGTTATGATGAACTTTTTTTCATATGTTTTTTGGCCACATAAACGTCTCCTTTTGAGACATGTCTGTTCATATCCTTTGCCCACTTTTAGATGGGGTTGTTTTGTTGTTGTTGTTGCTCTTGTTGTAAATTTGTTTAAGTTCCTTGTAGATTCTGGATATTGGACCTTTGTCAGATGAATAGATTGCAAAAATTTTCTCTCATTCTGTAGATTGCCTGTTCACTCTGATAGTTTCCTTTGCTGTGCAGAAGCTCTTTAGTTTAATTAGATCCCATTTGTCAATTTTAGCTTTTGTTGCCACTGCTTTTGGTGTTTTAGTCATGAAGTCTTTGACCATGCCTGTGTCCTGAATGGTATTAACTAGGTTTTCTTCCAGGGTTTTTATGGTTTTAGGTTTTACATTTAAGTCTTAATCCATCTTGAATTAATTTTTGTAGAAGGTATAATGAAGGGGTGCAATTTCAGTTTTCTGCATATGGCTAGCCAGTTTTCCCAACACCATTTATTAAATATGGAATCCTTTCCCCATTGCTTGCTTTTGTCAGGTTTGTCAAAGAGCAGATGGTTGTAGATGTGTGGCATTATTTCTGAGGCCTCTGTTCTGTTTCATTGGTCTATATCTGTGTTGGTAGCAGTACCATACTGTTTTGATTATTGTAGACTTGTATAGTTTGAAGTCAGGTAGCATGATGCCTCCAGCTTTGTTCTTTTTGCTTAGGATTGTCTTGGCTATATGGGCTCTTTTTTGGTTCTATATGAAATTTAAAGTAGTTTTTTTTCTAATTCTCTGAAGAAAGTCAGTGGTAGCTTGATGGGAATAGCATTGAATCTATAAATTATTCTGGGCAGTATAGCCATCTGCACATTGTTGATTCTTCCTGTCAATGAACATGGAATGTTTTTTCATTTGTTTGTGTCCTCTCTTATTTCCTTGAGCAATGGTTTGTAGTTCTCCTTGAAGAAGTCCTTCACATCCCTTCAATGGTTTGTAGTTCTCCTTGAAGAGGTCCTTCACATCCCTTGTAAGTCGTATTCCTAGGTATTCTATTCTCTTTGTAGCAATTGTAAATGGGACTTCACTCATGATTTGGCTGTCTGTCTGTCTATTTTGGGGTATAGGAATGCTTGTGATTTTTGCACATTGATTTTGTATCCTGAGACTGTGGAAATTGCTTATCAGCTTAAGGAGTTTTGGGGCTGAGACAATGGGGTTTGCTAAATATACAATCATGTCATCTGCAAACAGAGACAATTTGACTTCCTCTCTTCCTATTTGAATATGCTTATTTCTTTCTCTTTCCTGATTGCCCTGGCCAGAAGTTCTAATACTATGTTGAATAGGAGTGGTGAGAGAGGGCATCCTTGTCTTGTGCCCGTTTTTAAAGGAAATGCTTTCATCTTTTGCCCATTCAGTATGATATTGGCTATGGGTTTGTCATAAATAGCTCTTCTTATTTTGAGATATGTTCCATCAATACCTAGTTTATTGAATGTTTTTAGCATGAAAGGGTGTTGAATTTTACTGAAGGCCTTTTCTGCATCTGTAGAAATAATCATGGGTTTTTTGTTATTGGTTCTGTTTATGTGATGGATTACGTTTATTGATTTGCATGTGTTGAACCAACCTTGCATTCCAGGGATGAAGCTGAATTGATCGTGGTGGATAAGCTTTTTAATGTGCTGCTTGTGGTTTTGGTTTGTCAGTATTTTACTGAGGATTTTCAATCAATGTTCGTCAGGGATATTTGCCTAAAATTTCCTTTTTTGTTGTGTTTCTGCCAGATTTTGGTATCAGGATGATGTTGGCCTCATAAAATGAGTTAGGGAGGAGTTCTTCTTTTCTGTTGTTTAGAATAGTTTCAGAAGGAATGGTGCCAGCTCCTCTTTGTACCTCTGGTAGAGTTTAGCTGTGAATCTGTCTGGTCCTGGGCTGTTTTGGGTTGGTAGGCTATTAATTACTGCCTCAATTTCAGAACTTGTTATTGGTCTATTCAGGGATTTGGCTTCTTCATGGTTTATACTTGGGAGGCTGTATGTGTCCAGGAATTTATCAGTTTCTTCTAGATTTTCTAGTTTATTTGCATAGAGGTGTTTATAGTATTCTCTGATGGTAGTTTGTATTTCTGTGGGATTAGTGGTGGTATCCCCTTTATCATTTTTCATTGTGTCTATTTGATTCTTCTCTCTTTTCTTCTTTCTTAGTCTGGCTAGTGGTCTACCTATTTTGTTAATCTTTTCAAAAACCAGCTCCTGGATTCATTGATTTTTTGAAGGGTTTTTCATATTTCTATCTCCTTCACTTCTGCTCTGATCTTAGTTATTTCTTGCTTTCTACTAGCTTTTTAATTTGCTTGCTCTTGCTTCTCTAAGTTCCTTTAATTTGATGTTAGGATGTCAATTTTAGATCTTTCTTGCTTTCTGATGTGGGCATTTAGTGCTATACATTTCCTTCTATATACTACTTTAGCTGTGTCCCAGAGATTCTGGTATATGTCTTTGTTCTCATTGGTTTTGAAGAACTTATTTATTTCTGCCTTAACTTTATTATTTACCCAGTAGTCATTTCATTCAGGAGCAGGTTGTTCAGTTTCCATGTAGTTGTGCGGTTTTGAGTGAGTTTCTTAATCCTGAGTTCTAATTTGATTGTACTGTGGTCTGAGAGACTGTTACGATTTCCGTTCTTTTGCATTTGCTGAGGAGTGTTTTACTTCCAATTATGTGGTTAATTTTAGAATAAATGCTAAGTGGTGCTGAGAAGAATGTATATTCTGCAGATTTGGGGTGGAGAGTTCTGTAGATGTCTATTAGGCCCACTTGTTCCAGAGCTGAGTTCAAGTCCTGAAGAATCTGGTTAATTTTCTGTCTCATTGATCTAATATTGACAGTGGGGTGTTAAAGTCTCCCACTATTATTGTGTGGGAGTCTCAGTCTCTTTATAGATCTCTAGAACTTGCTTTATGAATCTGGGTGCTCCTGTATTGGGTGCATATATATTTAGGGTAGTTAGCTCTAATTGTTGCATTGATCCCGTTACCGCTATGTAGTGCCCTTCTTTGTCTTTTTTGATATTTGTTGGTTTAAAGTCTGTTTTATCAGAGACTAGGATTGCAACCCCTGTTTTTTTTTTTTTTTTTTTTTTTTTTTTTTTGCTTTCCATTTGCTTGGTAAATCTTCCTTCATTCCTTTATTTTGAGCCTATGTGTGTCTTTGCATGTGAGATGGATCTCCTGAATATAGCACAGCAATGAGTCTTGACTCTATCCAATTTGCCAGTCTGTGTCTTTTAATTGAGGCATTTAGCCCATTTACATTTAAGGTTAATATTGGTATGTGTGAATTTGATTCTGTCATCGTTATGCTAGCTGGTTATTTTGCACATTAGTTGATTCAGTTTCTTCATAATGTCGTTGGTCTTTATATTTTGGTATGTTTTTGCAGTGGCTGGTATCAGTTTTTCCTGTCTATATTTAGTGCTTCCTTAAGGAGTTCTTGTAAGGCAGGACTGATGGCAGCAAAATTCCTCAGCATTTGCTTGCCTGTTAAGGGTTTTATTTCTCCTTTGCTTATGAAGCTTAGTTTGGCTGGATATGAAATTCTGGTTTGAAAATTCTTTTCTTTAAGAATGTTGAGTATTGGCCTCCACTCTCTTCAGCTTGTGGGACTTGTGCAGAGATCTGCTGTTAGTCTGATGGGCTTCCCTTTGTAGGTAACCTGACATTTCTCTCTGGCTGCTGTTAACATTTTTTCCTTCATTTCAACCTTGGTGAATCTGATGATTATAAGTCTTGGGGTTGCTCTTCTCGAGGAGTATCTTTGTGGTGTTCTCTGTAATTCCTGAATTTGAATGTTGCCCTGTCTTGCTAGGTTGGGGAAATTCTCCTGAAGTGTGTTTTCCAACTTGGTTCCATTTTCCTCCTCACTTTCAGGTATACCAATCAAATGTAGGTTTGGTCTTTTCACATAGTCCCATATTTCTTGGAGACTTTGTTCATTTCTTTTCATTCTTTTTTCTCTAATGTGGTCTTCACACTTTATTTCATGAAGTTGATCTTTGATCTCTGATATCCTTTCTTCTGCTTGATCAATTTGGTTATTGATACTTGTGTATGCTTCACAAAGTTCTCATGCTGTGCTGTGTTTTTCAGCTCCATTAGGTCATTTATGTTCTTCTCTAACCTGGTTATTCTAGTTAGCAATTCCTCTAACCTTTTATCAAGGTTCTTAGCTTCCTTGCACTGAGTTACAACATGCTCCTTTAGCTCAGAGGAGTTTGTTATTACCCACCTTCTGAAGCCCACTTCTGTCAATTCATCAAACTCATTCTCCATCTAGTTTTGTTCCCTTGCTGGCGATGAGTTGTGATCCTTTGGAGGACAAGAGGCATTCTGATTTTTGGAATTTTCAGCATTTTTGTGCTGGTTTTTTGTCATCTTTGTGGATTTATCTACCTTTGATCTTTGATGCTAATGACCTTTGGATGGGGTTTTTGCGTGGTCATCCTTTTTGTTGATGTTGATGTTATTGCTTTCTGTTTGTTAGTTTTCCTTCTAACAGGCCCCACTTCTGCAGGTCTGCTGGAGTTTGCTGGAGATCTACTCCAGACCCTGTTTGGCTGGGTATCATCAGTAGAGGCTGCAGAACAGCAAAGATTGGTGCCTGCTCCTTCGTCTGGAAGCTTCATCCCAGAGGGGCACCCACCAGATGCCAGCCAGAGCTGTCCTCTGTGAGGTGTCTGTTGGCCCCTGCCAGGAGGTGTCTCCCAGTCAGGAGGCACAAGGGTCAGGAACCCACTTGAGGAGGCAGTCTGTCCCTTAGTGGAGCTCAAGTGCTGTGCTGGGAGATCTGCTACTCTTTTCAGAGCTGGCAGGCAGGAATGTTTAAGTCTGCTGAAGCTGTGCCCACAGCTGCCCCTTCCCCCAGGTGCTCTGTCCCAGAGAGATGGGAGTTTTATCTATAAACCCCTGACTGGGGCTGCTGTCTTTCTTTCAGAGATGCCCTGCTCAGTGAGGAGGAATCTAAAGAGGCAGTCTGGCTACAGTGGCTTTGCCACACTGTGGTGAGTTCAACCCAGTCTGAACTTCCTGGCATCTTCGTTTATACTGTGAGAGGAAAACTGCTTACTCAAGCCTCAGTAATGATGGATCCCCCTTCCCCCACCCAGCTCGAGCGTCCCAGGTTGACTTCAGACTTCTTTGCTAGCAGCGAGAATTTCAAGCCAGTGGATCTTAGCTTGCTGGACTTTGTGGGGGTGGGACCCACTGAGCAAGACCACTTGGCTCTGTGGCTTCAGCCCCCTTTCCAGGGGAGCAAATGGTTTTGTCTCGCTGGGGTTCCAGGCGCCACTAGGGTATGAAAAAAAAAAAAAAAAAACCTGCAGCTAGCTCAGTGTCTGCCCAAACAGCCACCCAGTTTTGTGCTTGAAACCAGGGTCCTGGTGTTATAGGCACCCGAGCGAATCTAATGGTCTGCAGGTTGCAAAAACCATGGGAAAAGCATAGTATCTCAGCCGGATAGTACTGTCCCTCATGGCACAGTCCCTCATGGCTTCCCTTGGCTTGGGGTGGGAGTTCCCTGGCCCCTTGCACTTCCCAGGTGAGGCAACACCCCACCCTGCTTCTGCTCTGCCTCCTGGGCTGGGCTGCACCCCCTGTCTAACCAGTTCCAATGAGATGAACCAGGTACCTCAACTGGAAATGCAGAAATCACCCACCTTCTTCACTGATCTCCCTGGGAGCTGCAGACTGGAGCTGTTCCTATTTGGCCATCTTGCCAGATCACTAGATTAATTTTCTTCACAGCACTTAATGTTAAAAAGCAACATTTGTTCTTTATTTCCTATGTGAAGGTAAGCTGCTTGAAGGCAAGGAGTTTACCCCATTGCCAGGAAGAGTGTCTAGCATATAGTAGCCACTAAATAAATAGTTGCTGAGTGAATGAATAACTTTACCTCAGAAGGAAGGAAGGATTTTAAACACAATCCCAAGGCCAGTTCCTCTCACCCCACATGTTTCCATGCCATGACTCTGCTGGACTGTGGCAAGGTGCTCTGACACTCAGAACCTCTGGAATACATGTGATATTGCCACTCCTAGATTTTCCCACTGTCATTCACGCCTACCCTGTCCTTCTTCATGATTAGTCAACAGCAGTGTCACTCACCCTCTCCACCTTTGTAGTGCAGACAATTCCCCATCTCTCTGGCTGGTTCAGACCTTATCTGCTGGGCCAGTGACAAACAGCAGGGACAAGGAAAAAGGCTGTCAGATTGCTCCCTTTCTGGAGGTAAAAAATTAGAAGGTTACAAATGTGTCTTTCAATCTAATTCCACCAGTCTTGTAGTTTATAAAAATTCCTCCTAGAGTTGGGCAATAGCTTGACTGTCAGTACTAGCTCTGGCCAGTGTAAATACTTACATTTCATTGTGGATTTTCTTGGATTTTAATGAAAAATTGGGACACCAGGCATCAGTCTTCACACTAGAGTCTGCTGTCAAATAGAATTTCCTTTCTTCCTTTATTTTACAATATACAGCCCCAGTCAACAAATAAATACATTTGTCTTCTTCCCCAACCCACTCATATCCACCAGACACTAGAACCCAAAGGTAATGAGGAATTAGGCAGAATGTATAATTTTCATTAAAATATTTGTTTACCCATTTCTTGAAAGCTACTTTCAGAAGTGTGAGATTCCCACTAAAAGAAGTTAACTCTGATGCTGACTTTTTAATAATTCTAGGTTTGAACTGAACACACCTCCCATGGGGAGAATGTGGAGTGGCAGGTGGCACTTCTGGAAGACAGGCCATGTTCCTGCCTGTTTGTCCCTCCTCACCCCTACCCCCAACTATGAATATAGCAGTTCTGACCTGTAAATATGTATGACAAGCAGAGACATGGCATCTTTCAGGGCTTGACACTGAGGATTTCCACAGCTGGGGACCTGACAGAGGGAGAGGCAGCTCATTCAAGGGAAACAAGTTCTCTTGACATAATGGGCCTGGAATGTAGATGTGGGATCTGTCAAAGGAGCTTCTCTGTTCTCCATATTGACAGCTCGTGCTTGCTCCATGACATGCTTGCTGCAGAAACATGACCTGGAACTGATGTGTTCTGACAGAAACAAGCTGGGAGATTTCAGGCATGCTCTCTCTGTCTTTCTTTTTCTCTCTGCCTTTTTCTCTCCTCACTGATGGTGCTGAACTGTTGAAGAGGAATGGGGCCATGTAGCTGTCAGAACAGGGTCCCCAGCCCCACCATCATTGCCTTCCTGAAAGCCATGCTCCTTGGCCTATTAAATCCATATGGAGGCTGTTCCTGGAAGTCTTGGAAGAATGCGCTGTTATCTGAAAGTGGGATTTTACTGTACATAGAATACAACTCTGTTGTGATATCTGCAAAACAGGGATTGAAAGAATGAAAAAAAAAAAAGAAAAACCCACTTGTAGAGACAGGTAGTGTGGTATAACCAAGATAACAAGAACGTAATATAGAAAAAAGACACTCTTAATTTTGATGTTGAAAGATAAATAATCTATTATGATCAGTCTTGATTGCCTGTATCAGTACAATTGAACTCTCTCTGTGTAGTTTTAAAATTTCTTTTTGGGAGTGAGGATTAATCAAATTTTACTTTGAAAAATTCTACCCAGATGATCAAGCATTACATTAATCAATTCATTCAGCAGGTATTGAAAGAGTATTTACTATGTGTTATGTACTGGGAATATAATGGTGTAGAAGAGGAGGGTGTTTCCCATCAGGTTTGTCTTTATCAAAGGCTTGGACTGATCAAAACAAGTACACAAATAGGAGAATTACAACATCTGATAAAGTATATGAAAGAAATGAATGAGGGGCTGAACCAGAGAATATGAAGGAGGGGTAAGGGACTGAAGTTAATATTTATAGTGAGATTCCAAAGATGAGATTAGAATATTCACATGAGGAAGTGGGAAAGGGCATCCAGGAAAGGGTAGCAGTGAATTCAAAGGCCCTGTGATAGTAGGGGGCAGGATCTGTCCAAGGAACTGACGGAAAACCAGTGTGGCAGAAGTTAGGAGGGGTAAGGGGGCAGAGGAGCTGAAGAAATGGGCAAGGGCAATATGGAGGACATGGCAAGCAGTTTGGATTTTGTTCTACATGTGATGGGAAGCCAGTAAAGACATTTAAGTTGGAAAGTGGCATAATCCATTATACACACACAGGCACACACTTTATAAAACAAAAAACAAAAACTTAAAGTACAGCCTTTTCTCCAGAACCATCTGAGAGTAAGTTGCAATATGATGTCCTGTATTAGTTATCTATTGTCTAACAACTTACCCAAAAGTTTAGCAGCTTTAGGAATGAGATTATGTATTTAGAATGTATTTAATTCTAAAATAAAGGGAGAAAGGAAGTTCTATTTGACTGCAGACAGCAGAATATAGTTTGAAGACTGATGCCTTGTGTCCCAACTTTTCATTAAAATCCAGGGAAATCCAGAAGGAAATGTAAATACTAAACAACATTTATTATCTCAGAGTTTCTGTGGGTCAAAATCCAGGTGTGGTTTGGCTGGGTCATCTGCCTCAGAGACTCTCAGAAGTCTTTGAACACGGTGTTGGCTACGGCTTCAGTCTCACTCAAATACTCAACTGTAGGAGGATTCACTTCCAAGCTGTTTCAAGTGGTCATTGGCAGGATTTAGCCCCTTTCAGGCTCCTGAACTAAGGTCTTCAGTTGCTTTCTGAGGATTGAGTTCCTCACTGGCATGTGGCTGGAGGCTTCCCTCAGTTCCTTGCCATGTACTTCTCTCTATAGGGAAGCTCACAGCATGGAAGCTGACTTCTCAGTGTGAGTGAGTAAGAAAAGGAGAAAGAGTACCCAAGATGGCAGCCATGATCTTTTTGTAACCAAAAAGGCTAATCTCATAAGTGATATGCCATCGTTTTTGCTGTGTTCTATTATTTGGAAGTGAGTCACTAGGCATAGATGTAACTCAATGGGTGGGGATTATATGAGGGCATGAATGTCAAGAAGAAGGGATCATGGAGACATCTTAAAGGCTGCCTACCATGTGACCCATCAGCCCAACCACTTTATAACAAGGACATTCTCCTACTACTCACAATGCAATCCCACAAATCAGGAAATTAAATAAATACGTTATTTATTCATTTATTTATTTTTAGACAGTATTGCTTGGTCACCCAGACTCTTGGCTCACTAAAACCTCTGCCTCCCAGCTTCAAGCGATCCTCATGCCTCCCAAGTAGCTGGGATTACAGGTGTGCACCAACACGCCCAGCTAATTTTTGTATTTTTAGTAAAGATGAGGTTTCACCATGTTGGCCAGGCTGGTCTCGAACTCCTGACCTCAACTGGTCCACCCACCTGGGCCTCCCAAAGTGCTGGGATGACAGTCTATTAACTAATCCTTGGACCCTATTCAAGTTTTGCCAATTGTCACAATAATGTCCTTTATGGCAAAAGGATGCCATTCAAAATCATGCTTTGCTTTTAGGTAGCATGTCTCTTTAGTTTTCCTCAATCTGCTATAGTGCCTCACCTTTCCTTGATGGCCATGATCTTGACACTTTGCAAGATTCGAGGCTACTTCATAGACATCTCTCAATTGTGGTGTTTCTGATGTCACTTTATGATTAAATTCAGGTTATGTATACTTGGCAGGAATATCATAGGCGTGATACATTACATCCTACAGAGTGGCGCATGGTTTTGAGCAACCTATTTAAGCCAGTGATTTTAACTTTGATCACTTGATTATGCCCAGGTGAGAGCCAGACCTCTCCACTGAAAAGTTACCTTTAAAATTTGTATTTATTTAATGAATATTTACTATGATCACTAATTTTTGGTGCTAAAATAGTTCCAGATGTGACCAGTGGGAACCCCTTCAAGGTGGCTTCTGTGTTCTTTTGATATGTTTCCATCATTTTATGAACACTTTCTCAATTTCTCACACAAAACATTTTCCATAGTCATCTAGTACTTCCCTTGCCCCAGGCTTGGGATGATCCATTTCAATTAGGAGCCCTGGTTCTTTTTAGTAGAAAATGGTATTTAGACACTTGCGCTTATTGTTACTTAGGTGTCAGTGCTCCCAGGCTTTCTCAGTGGATGGAGTTAGGGAGCTATATGTGTAAGTATGTGTGTGTGTTTACACATATTTACCTCTGTTGATTTTTATGTCCATTGGTATATATTGGAATCATGAATTCATACTGCTATCTCCAATTCCAGTGCAACACAACAAGGTAAGTCCTGTTTTAATACCTTTCCATATTTGTAGCCCTTTTCTCCCACAGTGAGAAATATGGCTTCCATCACCCTGAATCTATTTAACTTATTTGATCAGTATTCCTGCATATAATCAGTCTCCCATTTTTGCTGCCAACCCTCTGCACCTTCCAGCATTGACAATCTCACCCACTTAGGCTCCAACAGCCATGCTGGGCTACTGCCATCTCCTCGCCCTCCTATGGGGATATCCTTCGCACCCACCCAGGCTTAGGCAACACCCACCAAGCCGTCTCTCCACATGGATGCCCTCCTGAGCTCTCCCTGGGTTCTGACCCCCGTTTCTGGGTCATTGTGGCCAATCCTCCACAACATGAATGCCTATGTTGTTTAACACCAGTGAATGGTTTAGGGGCTGAATTGTTGAGGAAGGGTAAGGAAACAAAGGAAAAAGAAAGAGGAGAAGGAAGAAGAGCTGTGGTATATTTTAAACCAACATCCCTTACATTTATCTGGCGCATGGATTGGAGAAGACAGGAACTGAAGCAGGGAAACTAGTTGAGGGGCTAATGTGCAAAGTCTGGTGAGAGGTGATTGTGGCACAATTGTGATATGATTTAAGGGACAGGCAGAGGAGAGAAAAATACATTGTTTGGAGAGTTGAAAGCACTTTTTCTTGGATTGCATGCAGAAGGTAAGGGAAAGGTAGAAATTAAGGAAAATTCCTAGATTTATAGCTTGAGCAACTGTTAGAAAATGATGCTCTTGGGCCAGGCGCAGTAGCTCATGCCTGTAATCCCAGCATTTTGGGGGGCCAAGGTGGGTGGATCACCTGAGGTCAGGAGTTCAAGACCAGCCTGGCCAGCATGGTGAAACCCCATCTCTACTAAAAATACAAAATAATAATAATAATAATAAATTAGCCAGGCATGGTGGTGGGCACCTGTAATACCAGCTTCTTGGTGGGCTGAGGCAGGAGAATCGCTTGAACCTGGGAGGCAGAGTTTGCAGTGAGCCAAGATTGTGCCATTGCACTCCACCCTGGGCAACAAAAGCAAAACTCTATCCCTACACCTACAAAAAAAGAAAAAAAATAATAATGCTTTTTAATAGGAGAGGAAGAAATTGGGGTTGGGGTGCAGTGTGTTATGAAAAATCAAAAATTATTTTTCAAATATGTCAAGCTGAAAATACGTGTATGAAACATTCAAAAGATGTTAAGTAGGCATATGGCTAAGGTAGCAAACTCAAACCAGAAGTCTGGGTTGGCAATATAAATTTGAGAGTCATGAACATAAAAAAGGATAGAGAGAGGGAGGGCATTCAGGACTGACCCTCAGCAGCCCCCAAAATCAAATTCCAGACCTAGCAAGCAAGCTTGAAAAGAACAGGCTAGTGGCAGAGGAGAAAGCCCAGAAAAACAGAAGTGGTAACAGAGAACTAAGAGAACAACGTGTTTTAAGAAGGCAGTCATAACTTCACATTTCAAATATCATTAAGAAGACAAGCATGAGAACCCAAATCTTTTTTGGCTTTAGCAATAAGCACGTTGCTATGGACAAAATTGTGTTCTCCTCCATACCACCCCAACCCTGCAAAATTCATCTATTGAAGCCCAAGCTTCCAATGTGATTGTATTTGGAGACAGAGCTTTTAGAAGCTAATTAAAGTTAAATGAGGTTGTAATGGTGGAATCCTAATCCATAGAATTGGTGGCTTTATAAAAAGAGGAAGATTCTCTCTCTCTCTCTCTCTCTCTCTCTCTCTCTCTCTCTCTCTCTGTCTGTCTTTCTCTCCCTCTCTGTATCTCTCTCTCTCTCTCTCTGTATCTCTCTCCCGCCTAACCCTCGACCACACATACATACAAATAAACCAAGAAAAGGTCATGTGAAGACACAGTGTGAAGGTGGCCATCTGCAAGCCGTAAAGAGCTCCCTCACAAGAAACCAAACCCTGTTGGCGCCTTGATCTTTGATTTTCCAGCCTCTAGAACTGTGAAAAATTAAATTTTTGTTGTTTAACCCACTCAGTCTGTGATATTTTGTTATGGTAGCTGGAGCTGACTAATACAAAAGTCATTGGTGATCTTGACAATATTAAATTCAGTGGAATGGTTCAGGAGGAAATCAGATTATAGTGCATTAAATAGAGAGACAAAGAAAACGGAAATGTGGTATGAGACAGTTTTGAGAGGTTTGCTCGGAATGACGGGAGAAATGGTGCTGTCCTGGAGGAGCGTTTAGAGTCAAGAATGAGTCAAATGGTGGTTGGTTTTGGAATCTGATCATATGTGGAGGGTGATGATCTCAGAGGAGGAGACTGATGAGGCAGAGTGAGGGGAGATAACCTAAAAGGGAAATCCTGGAGGGTACTTGTGGTTGTTGACAAAGTGGAGGATTAGCCTTTTATATGAATAGTCTCCGTGGTGATGGAAAAAGATAAAGACACTATGGATTAACAAATACATTTGTCATGTAGGAGAATGGACATCTAAAAACCATAACCTGACTTTTTTTTTCTTTGTTATGTGGGTTTCTCTCTCGCTGACCTTCTACTATAAGGTTAAATTACACATATTATTGCCCCAAGGAAGAAGTGGAGGGTACTGCCTTGAGTAAAACACAAAGAATAGAAGAAGAGGAGAAAATGATAGGAGGGGACTTCCTGCCAGGCAGGCAAGGGGAGGACAAAGAGAGGAGACGCCAGAGAGAAGAAGTGTGAAAGAAAGAAGCAGCCACATGAATGTTCTTGAGGTCTAACTTGAGAGTATGTTATATTGGAAAGTTCTAGATAGATTTGTAGAAAACAAAATTTATATGGCTAGTACTTACTTTCCTGAGACACAACCCGGGGTGGTTGAAATCCTCTCAAATGAGCCCTACATTTGAGGCAACATCATCTCCAAGAAGGCAAAGGAATGGGAGATAAATCAAGGCTGAAAGAGATGCTTGAGAGATGCTTCAACAAACATTTCCATCAACACAAAGCCACTCCCACAGATTTGAGAAAGCAGCTGGTTCCAGCCCCCATTGGTGGCGGAAGTGCTGAGAGGAGCCAAGGCTCAGAATAAGGCTGAGGTTGAGATGGAAGTCTGTGATATGGTGAGGGACCAGAGTATCATCTGTGGAGGCTGCTGGATGGCCAGAAGCCCACTAGAATGACTTATCCCCTAGTGGGACTGGGGGCTCAAAGGAGAGGAAGTGGACCAGAGGCCTCTCTCCCACTGCTGTGAATTCACACAGGGTTCCACTATGTCCAGATGCTACCGAAGGAGAAGAGAAAGACAACAAGAAATGGAAAACACTTTGAAAAATTGAGTATTTAACTCCACAGAGACTATTTAACCAACAGCTTCTTTTAAATGGAAAGAAACCAAGTTACTCTTAGTAAACTTATTATCATTTTTTTTTTTCATGGAAATGAGAACTCCAGAGAAAGATGAGGTCAATTAGAGATGAGGAAAAAAAGTCGCCTTTTCCCTAAACATGGGCTGTGATATAAATTTTGACAGCAATACAGTAGGTTTATTGGTGAGAAGATGAATGAGGTTGCATTGAATGGCTTCTATGTTGCTCATGAAATGTGAGGTGTGAGTGACAGTTTAGAGGAAGGGCTCGGAGAGAGGTGTGGGAGTTTGGGGAAAGAGGAGAAGGTATAACATTGCTATCTCAGGGGGATTCAAAATGCACATCAGTATCTTTTTTTTTTTTTTTTTTTTTGAGACTGAGTTTTGCTCTGTTGCCCAGGCTGGGGTGATCTTGGCTTACCACAACCTCCAGCTCCTGAGTTCAAGTGATTCTCCTGCCTCAGCCTCCTGAGTAGCTGGGATTACAGGTGCATGCCCGGCTAATGTTTGTATTTTTAGTAGAGACAGGGTTTCACTATGTTGGCCAGGCTAGTCTCAAACTCCTGACCTTGTGATCTGCCCACCTCGGCCTCCCAAGGATTACAGGCCTGAGCCATGGCGCCTGACCTGCACATCAGTAGCTTAAAGTCTCTGAGAAGCCCTATTTTGTGAAAAAGACACCTACTTAAATTTATATACAAGCTGACGAAGATTCAGGTTTGATGGGTATCCAAGTTTATACAATTTGAAGGTCCTTTTTAAGAAAAAGAACACAAAATTCAGAACAGAGCCTTGGAAGGGACCTATGAGAACAGAAGATTTAGCTTCCTTAGCTTTACCATAAACCCACTTCTGTCTACATGTTACAATGCCTGTATTTGCTCACCTGAAGACTTTCCCCTCCTCACGCCTACTAATAACTCCCAGAATAGGCTTCATTCACAGCAATTTGGGATATGCTTGCATAGACTGTTGCAGCTTCCCCTAACTTGTTTCCTTTCTTCCATTCTTCATCTCAAATGTAAATACATCATCCCACAGTGTTATTTTTCTAGGACATCAACCTCATCCCCACACTACATCTCTCTTCGTGACTTAGGTTCCAACCTCTCTAGATGAGCACCTTCCGCACTTTTTAGACCACAACCCACAATAAGAAGTATGTTTTATATTATGACCCAATACTCATACATATCATTGAAAAAAATTTCACAAAATCAACCTTAACTTTTCTATGTGTGATGTACTCTAATATTGTCTCACTGATATACTCAATATACAAACATACTGTGGTAGGGCCACAGTAAAATAATTCTTACAGTCGGCAGGTTGAGAAACACTCCCTGGTCAGCATCGCACCCCTAATGCTTTTTTATGCTGCCATGCTTTGCTTTTTAGTCTGCTGTTTTATTTTTCTGTGTGGTTTGCTTTTGTGGTTCCCTCACTTTTGTGGATTGTCCTGTACCTCTGTTATGACTCTGCAAATTCTTTTCACCCCTCCAGTTTCAAATCAAATTCTATCTTTTAAATAAAGGCATCCGTTGAATCCTCTGTGCCCTCCAACATTTTGCATTCACATTGCTGTGGGAAATATTTCATTCTGCTTTTGATTATAATTAATTATTTAAAAGTCAGTCCTTTTTACTTCATTGTAAAGTCCTTGAGGGCAGGATCAGGTCATTTATAGACATGGTCATTTCTATGAGTCCTTCAGCAATCAGCACCCAGTATCTTGCAAAGTTTTAAAGTTGGAAGAAATAATAGTGGCTCACAAGGTTGTTGCGATGATTCAATGAGATAATACGTTTTAAAAATAATGGTATAACTAATATTTATGATAACTTCTTTTAAACTGAAGTAGCTGGCTTATGGTTGCACAAATAATAACTGGTGTTGCCGGGACTCAAGGCAAGCCCGATATTGGCAGTCACCACATTACAGTCTTATTCAAGTGCTTAGCCCATAGGACGCATTCAGTAACTGGTAACTGTTATTGTCACTTAACAAAAGGGTGTTGAATCAAAGCTGAATGAATGAATTAGAGACTGTAGATTATGTATAATAGCCTTTGGGCCTAGGGATAATTCCATTCATCATTCTGCTATTAGTTTGCTATTTAGTCTGCTGTTTTATTTTTCCGTGTGAGTGGTTGTGACTATATGATTAAAAATCACCAGATCAGGAAAATGAATTTACTGTCTTCAGTAGTCTTAACGGCCACATCAGATTAACTGCAAGACTGATTCAACTATGAACAAATTAGATATTAAGATAGATGAAAAAAATCCAATTTGATCAAAAATAATTTTGAGACTGCATAGATAAAACTAATTTTCTTCCTTTGTGCACTTTAGTTCAATTCAATCTTTCAAATATATGGTGTAAGGCATGGCAGGAGATAGCAAAAAAAAAAAAAAAGCAATGTCTTTTGTTACCAAGGAATTTGTAATCAAGTGTGAGTATGTTGGGGGTGGGGGTAGAAGGAATGTGATGTCTATCTAAATAAACAACCCTAATAGAAGGCAGAGCAAGAGCTGTTTCATGAGGTTTCAATGAGCTCTGAGGCTCCAAGGAGGAATGAATTGTTTCTCCAATGAGGGAATTGTGGAGAGGAAAGGTGTTAAAAAAGTGGAATGAACAAATGTGATTCTGATTCTCAAAATGAAGTAGCAACATTTTTTCACTAAAGATCATTGGGAATTATATAGATTCCAAGTAAGATTCTAGTATTAATTATTAACAGGATGGTGGTGAGAAAGGAGTCTGGTGATCATAAATATTGAAAAAGTCTTCTATGAAGACTTCAATCCTATTGACACTATTTGACAAGATAGAGAAAGAGGGAACCCTTCCTAATTCATTCTCTCAAGCCAGTATCACCCTAATACCAAAACCAGAACAGAACAAACCAGAAAAGGAAACTACAGACAGATATCACTGATGAACATAGATGCTAAAATCCTTAACAAAATGCTAACTGAATCCAACAATATGTCAAAAAGATAATCTACCATGATCAACTGGGGTTCATACAAGGGTTGCAGGGATGGTTTAACATATGCAAGTCAACAAATGTGATACACCACATAAACATAATTTAAAACAAAAATCACATGATCATCTGAATAGATGCAGAAAAAACATTCAGCAAAATCCAGCAATGCTTTATGATTAAAAACTCTAAGCAAAATCAGCATACAAGGGACATATCTCAATGTAATAAAAGCCACGTATGACAAACCCACAGCCAACATAATACTGAATGGGGAAAAGTTGAAAGCATTCCCTCTGAGAACTGGAACAAGACAAGGATGCCCACTCTTACCACTCCTCTTCAACATAGTACTGGAAGTCCTAGCCAGAGCAATCAGGCAAGGGAAAGAAATAAAGGGCATCCAAATCTGTAAAAAGGAAGTCAAACTGTCACTGTTTGCAGATAATATTATTGTTTACCTCAAAAACCCTAAAGACTCCTCCAGAAAGCTCCTAGAACTAATAAAAGAATTCAACAAAGTTTCCAGATACAATATTAATGTATACAAATCAGTAGCTCTTCTACACACCAACAGCGACCAAGTAGAGAATCAAATAAAGAACTCAACACCTTTCACAATAGCTGAAAAAAAAAAAAAGACAAATACTTAGGAATATACTTAACCAAAGAGGTGAAAGACCTCTACAAATAACACTACAAAACACTGCTGAAATAAATCATAGATGACACAAACAAATGGAAACACATCCCATACTCATGCATAGGTAGAATCAGTAGTGTGAAAATGACCATACTGCCAAAAGCAATCTACAAATTCAATGCAGTCCTCATCAAAATACAACTATCATTCTTCACAGAATTATAAAAAACAACTCTAAAACTCATACGGAACTAAAAAAGAGCCTACATAGCCAAAGCAAGACTAAGCAAAAAGAACAAATTTGGAGGCATCACATTACCTGATTTCAAACTACACTATAAGGCCATAGTCACCAAAACAGCATGTTACTGGTATAAAAATAGGCACAGAGACCAATGCAACAGAATAGAGAACCCAGAAATAAACCCAAATACTTACAGTCAACTGATCTTTGAAAAAGCAAACAAAAACATAAAGTGGGAAAAGGACACCCTTTTCAACCAATGGTGCTGGGATAATTGGCTAGCCACGTGTAGGAGATGAAACTGGATCTTCATCTCTAACCTTATACAAAAATCAACTCAAGATGAATTAAGGACCTTAAAGAGAAAACCCACAGAGTGGCAGAAAATCTTCACAATCTGTACATCTGACAAAGGACTAATATCCAGAATCTACAACGAACTCGAACACATCAGTAAGAAAGAAAGAAAAAACAAAAAACAAATAATCCCATCAAAAAGTGGGCTAAGGACATGAATAGAAAATTCTCAAAAGAAGATATAAAAATGGCCAACAAACATGAAAAAAATGCTCAACATCACTAATAATCAGGGAAATGTAAATCAAAACCGCAATGTGATACCACCTTACCCCTGCAAGAATGGCCATAATAAAAAAGATTAAGAAAAAAAGTAGATGTTGTTGTGGATGTAGTGGTCAGGGAACACTCTACTCTGCTGGTGGGAATGTTAACTAGTACAGCCACTATGGAAAGTAGTGTGGAGATTCCTTAAAGAACTAAAAGTAGAACTACCATTTGATACAGCAATCCCAGTACTGGGTATCTACTCCGAGGAAAAGAAGTATTACACGAAAAAGATACTTACACACACATGTTTATAGCAGCACAATTTGCAATTGCAAAATCATGGAACTAACCCAAATGCCCATTAATCAACGAGTGAATAAAGTCTGATATATATATACACACACACATATATACATGTATATATGATGGAATACTACTCAGCCATAAAAAAATGAATTAACAACATTTGCAGCGACCTGGATGAGACTGGAGAGTATTATTGTAAGTGAAGTGACTCAGGAATGGAAAACCAAACATTGTCTGTTCCCACTGGTATGTGGGAGCTAAGCTATGAGGATGCAAAGGCATAAGAATGATACAATGGACTTTGGGAACTTGGGGGGAAGGGTGGGAGGGGAGTGAGGGATAAAAGACTACAAATAGGGTGCAGCGTATGCTCCTTGGGTGATGGGTGCACCAAAATCTCACAAATCACCACTAAAGAACTTACTCATGTAACCAAACACCATCTGTGCCCCCAATAACCTATGGAAAAAGAAAAAAGTCTGCTGTAGGTGGAATGTTTCGGTCATCTCCAAACTTATGTTGAAACATAATTCCCAATGCAACATTATTGGGAGATATGGGCTTTGGGAGATGATTCAGTCATGTGGGCTCCACCCTCAAGAATGAGACTAAGAGATCTCCTTGTAGAAGGGCTTGATGAAGTATGCCACTTTTTGCCCTTCTGCCTTCTGCCATGTGAAGACATAGTGTTCCTCTTCTTCAGAGGACTCAGCATTCAAGATACCATGTTGGAAGTAGAGAGCAGTCCTTACCAGATGCTGGCATCTTGATCTTGAACTTCCTAACCTCCAGAAATGTGAGAAATTAAATTTCTGTTCTTTATAAATTACCCAGTCTGTGGTATTCTTTCATAGCAACACAAGTCATATCAAACTAATTTTTTTCAAGGGGGCCTTGATTATTAAATTGGTACAAAGAAGAAATGCACTATATAGAGGCAGCATCCAACTTTCATGATAGCCTTGGGAGTGGAACAGAAGAAAAATGAGGAACATTAAAATTGATGAATTGAACAATTTTATCCAAAGGATGCTGATTAATAGATAGATGTTACCCTGAAGGACACTCTTTAGTGTCTTTTCATAGGCCTCTAACTTTAACACTGCTTGATTCATATTTAATCAGAAACTTGGATAAAGATATAGAAGACATGATCATTAATCTGCAGATAAACCAAAGCTGGGAAGAATGGTGAACAGTGACAAAATCAGGATCTAAATTGACCTTTGTTAGGTTGAAATAATGACTCAAATCTACCAACATATGATCAGTAGTCTTGATCTTGGTCCAAAAGACAACAGTAGATTGAAAAGATGATGGAAATATGACTTAGTAACAGCAAAACACGCTTTTAGTTTTAATTAATTCACCAAATCAAGAGTATTACATGATTACTGAAACTATCACCATCTTCACCGCACCACTATCACCACAACCACCACCACACCACCAACTCCACTACTACCGTCACCCTCCTCACCATCCCAACCACCACCATAACTACCACCACCACAACCATCATCACCACCACTGTTACCACCATAATCAGCATCACCACCACCACAAGGACTTGCTGTGTTCTTAGGCTGTGTTCATGGAAAAACTGTTTCTGGAGTGGAAGGGATAGCACCACTGATCACATCACACAGAGAACTGAACAGTATACAGTCTTACCATATGCACAGCCTGGAGATTATTCCGGGGGAGAGCAATTATATGAGTGAAGAAACCTTAAGGTGTGTTATATTCACAAAACTAAAAGGCCCTGGAGTTGGTTAGCCTGCAGTAGAGAAGTCTTAGCAGGAATATGATAAAAGTTCCCAAATGGTTCAAGGACTGTGATATAAGAAAAGCAATGTAATTTCTTTTATAGAGCTTCAAAAAGCAGGACTAGACAAGTAACATTGATGATAAGAACAGAGGCTTCAACTTATTAAAACATTTCTCATTGATAGAGATGTTTGAAAATGGAAAGTATGGCTCCTGCTGTAGTGAATTTTCTTTTTCTTTTTTTTCCTCCTTCAACTTTTAAGTTCAGGGGTAATGTGCAGGATGTGTAGGTTTGTTATATAGGTAAATATGTGCCATGGTGGTTTGCTGCACAGTTTATCCCATCACCTAGGTATTAAGCCCAGCATCCATTAACTATTCTTCCCGATGCTCTTCCTCCTCCCAACTACCCCCCGGACAGGCTCCAGTGTGTGTTGTTCCCCCCATGTGTCCACGTGTCTCATCATTCATCTTCCACTTATAAGTGAGAACACACAGTATTTGGCTTTCTGTTTCTACATTAGTTTGCTAAGGATAATGGCTTCCATCTTCATGCATGTCTCTGCAAAGGACATGATATCATTCCTTCATATGCCTGCATAGTATTCCATAGTGTATATGTATCACATTTTTTTTATCCAGTCTATCACTGATGGGCATTTAGATTGATTCTATGTCTTTGCTATTTTGAATAGTGCTGCAATGAACATACGTGTGCAAGTATCTTTATAATAGAATGATTTCCATTCCTTTGAGATTATACCCAGTAATGTGATTGCTGGGTCTAATGGTATTCCCACCTCTAGGTCTTTGAGGAATCACCATGTTCTCTTCCACAGTGGTTGAACTAATTTACACTCCCCCCAACAGTGTAAAAGTGTTCCTTTTTCTCCACAACCTCACCAGCATCTGTCATTTTTGACTTTTTAATAATAGACATTCTGACTTGAATGAGATGGTATCCTATTGTAGTTTCAATTTGCATTTCTTTAATGGTCAATGATGTTGAGCTTTTTCTCATGTGTGCTGGCTGCATGTATGTCTTCTTCTGAGAAGTGTCTGTTTGTGTTCTTTGCCCACTTTTTAATGGCGTTGTTTCTTGTAAAATTGTTTTAAAAGTTCCTTGTAGAGTCTGGATATTAGACCTTTGTCAGATGGATAGATTGCAAAACTTTTCTCCCATTCTGTAGGTTGTCTGTTCACTCTGATGATAGTTTCTTTTGCTGTGCAGAAGCTCTTTAGTTTAATTAGATCTCATTTGTCAATTTTGGCTTTTGTTGCAATTGCTTTTGGCATTTTCATCATGAAATATTTGCCCATGCCTATGTCCTGAAGGAAAATCTATTGCCTAGATTTTCTTCTAGAGTTTTTATAGTTTTGGGTTTTACAATTAAGTCTTTAACTCATCCTGAGTTAACTTTTGTTTACAGTGTAAGGAAGGAGTCCAGTTTCAATTTTCCGCATATGGCTAGCTAGTTCTCCCAGCGCCATTTAATAAATAAGGAATCATTTCCCCATTGCTTTTTGTTGGCAGGTTTGTGGAATATCAGATGGTTGTAGGTGTGCAGTCTTATTTCTGAGTTCTCTGTTCTGTCATTGGTCTGTGTCTGTTTTTGTAGTAGTACCATGCTGTTTTGGTTATGGTAGCCTTGTAATATAGTTTGAAGTCAGGTAGCATGACGCCTCTAACTTTGTTCTTTTTGCTTAGGATTGTCTTGGCTATTTGGACTCTGTTTTGGTTCCATATGAATTTTAAAATAGATTTTTTCTAATTCTGTGCAGAACGTCAATAGTGTTTTAATGGTAATAGCATTGAATCTATAAATTACTTTGGACAATATGGCCATGTTCGTGATATTGATTTTTCCCATACATGAGCATGGAATGTTTTTCCATTTGTTTGTGACCTCCCTGATTTCTTTGACCAGTGGTTTGTAGTTCTCCTTGAAGAGGCCCTTTACTTCCTTTGTTAGCAGTATTCCTAGGTATTTTATTCTTTTTGTAGAATTGTGAATGAAATTTCATTCATGGTTTGACTCTCTGCTTAACTGTTGTTGGTGTATAGGAATGCTAGTGATTTTTGCACATCGATTTTGTATCCTAAGACTTTGCTGAAGTTGCTTATCAGCTTAAGAAGATTTGGGTCTGAGGTGATGGGGTATTCTAGATATAGAATCATGTCATCTGCAAACAAAGATAATTTGACTTCCTCTCTTTTTATTTGATACACTTTATTCTTTCTCTTGCCTGATTGTCCTGGCCAGAACTTCCAATACTATGCTGAATGGGATGGTGAGAGAGGGCATCCTTGTCTTATGCTGGTTTTCAAGGGGAGTGATTCCAGCTTTTGCCCATTCAGTATGATATTGGTTGTGAGTTTTTCATATATGGCTCTTATTCATTTGAGGTATATTCCTTCAACACCTAGTTTATTGAGAGTTTTTAACATGAAGGGATGTTGAATTTTATCGAAGGCCTTTTCTTATCTGTTGAGATAATCATGTATTTTTTTATCTTCAGTACTATTTATGTGATGAATTACATTTATTGATTTGTGTATGTTGAACTAAGCTTGCATCCTGGGGATGAAGCCAACTTGATTGTGGTGGATAACCTTCTCGATGCGCTGCTGGATTTGGTTTGCCAGTATTTTATTGAGGATTTTTGCATCAATGTTCATCAAGGATATTGGCCTGAAGTTTTCTTCTTTTGTTGTATCTTTGCCAGGTTTTGGTATCAGGATGATACTGGCCTCATAGAATGAGTTATGGAGGAGTCCCTCCTTTTCAATTATTTGGAATAGCTTCAGTAGAAATGGTACCAGCTCTTCTTTGTACCTCTGGTATAACTCATCTGGTGTGTTATGTGACTCCATCTGGTCCTGGGATTTTTTTGGTTGGTAGGCTATTTATTACACCTCAATTTCAGACTTGTTATTGGTCTATTCGGATTCAATTTCTTACTGGTTCAGTCTTGGGAGGATGTATGTGTCCAGGAATTTATCCATTTCTTCTAGATTTTGTAGTTTATGTGCACTGAGGTGTTTATAGAATTCTCTGATGGTTGTTTTTATTTCTGTAAGGCCAGTGGTGATATTCCCCTTATCATTTCTAACAGTATTTTATTTGATTCTTTGCTCTTTTCTTCTTTGTTCGTCTAGTTAGCAATCTATTTTATTATTATTTTTTTAAAACCATCTCCTGGATTCACTGATTTTTTTGAAGGGCTTTTCATGTCTGTATCTCCTTCAGTTCCTCTCTGAGCTTGGTTATTTCTTGTCTCTTGCTAGCTTTTTTTTTTTTTTTTTTTTTTTTTTTCCTCTAGGTTCTCTCGTTCTTTTAGTTGTGATGTTAGGTTGTTAACCTGAGATCTTTCCAGCTTTTTGATGTGGGCATTTAGTGCTGTAAATTTCCCTCTTAACACAGCTTTAGCTGTGTCCCAGAGATTCTGGTATGTTGTCTCTTTGTTCTCATTAGTTTCAAAGAACTTCTTGATTTCTGCCTTAATTTCATTGTTTACCCAGGAGTCATTCAGGAGCAGGTTGTTCAATTTCCATGTAGTTGTGTGGTTTGACCCTCTTAAAGTCTGGCTGCTTTTTGGTAGAGCAGGTGTGGTTTTGGCTGCTTTTTGGTAGAGCAGGTGTGCTGTATTGAGGGGGACCCTTCCTCATCCAGATTGTTTAGATTCTCCAAAGCTGGCAGGCTGGAATGGCTGAGTCCACCAAACCACAGAGATGGTGGCCACCCCTCTCCCAGGGAGCTCCATCCCAGGGAGAGATCAGAGCTGTGTGCATATAACCCTGGCTGGAGTGGCTGAAGCCCCTACAGGGAGATTCTGCACAGTGAAGAAGAATGGATCAGGGTCCCTCTTAAAGAAGCAGTCTGGCCACAATCTGGCAAGGCAGCTGTGCTGTGTTGTGGGGACCCTTCCTTGTCTGGACCATTTGGATTCTCCAAGCCAGAAGGCTAGAATGCCTGAGTCGACCAAACCGCAGAGATGGCAGCCACCCCTCCCCACAGGAACTCAGTCCCCTCTCAGGCAGACTCCAGCCTGTTGCTGTTGGCTGGCTGGAATTCCAAGCCAGTGGGTCTTAACTTGGGAGGTACCATTGAAGTGGGGCACACAGAATGACACTGCTTGGCTCCCGGTATTCAGTCCCCTTCCTAGAGGTGTGTAAGGACGGATCTGCAGCCTCGCCAGGGATCCTGGGGCTGAAGTATGCAAAACTCCTTGGTTTCTGGGTGTGCCTGAACAGCTGCTCTGCTGAGACTCCACCAGCTCTGTGTATTGGACCCAAGGCCCTGGTGGTGTGGACTTACGAGGGGATCTCCTTATCTGCAGGTTGCAAAGATCTGTGGGCCCTGATGGGGTCGCACAATCACCCACCACTTCCCCTGGCTGGGGATGGACGTCCCTTTGGCTTCCTGCGCTCCCAGGTGGGCCATCCCACCACCCTGCTTTTCTTTGTTCTCCATGGGTCGAGTTGTTTGCCTCATCAGTTCCAATGTGAGAACCTGAATATTTCAGTTGAAGGTGCTAAATTCACTTGCCTCTTTCATTGTCTCCTTGAGTGCCTGCCACAGACCCAGCTGCTTCTAATCAGCCCTCTTGACCCCCCACTGTAGTGAATTTTCTATTGCTCTCTTGGGGCTTGAGCTAGGCGTTCAAGTATTTGATAAGTAATTTGAGTCTGGCATTGCTAATTCCTAGACAGACATCACTGAGCATGATGGAAACCTGGGGGCTCAGAGGAGAGGCTGATGAGAGGATGTGATAGTTAAATGGTGGGATCATCAAAAAAGGGAAGTTCTTCCAGTTGTGGAGGGAGGGGGCATGGGGAAATGATCTGGAGGTGGCTGTAAGGGATTTGCCGACCAGTGCCTAGGGTGTGATGATGGGGTACAGGATGAGAGAAATGGAGAGAATGGTACCACTAGAGAGATTCTGCACTGTCATGGAGGATAAAAATAAAAGCAAATGTTAGTGGATGATATACAGAAAAGTTCGATAACCAAGTAGGCTGTTTGTAATCAAATGGAGGAACAGGAAGAAGCTGGAGGGGTGGTAGAGGGATCTGAAGAGGGGTGGGTTTGATTTGGAAAGCCTGAGGGTCCTGGAGCAGGTGGGAGAAGTGTTAGGGATTGCGGCAGCAAACACAGATAATGACAAGAAAGGAGGAGTTGGAAGGCCAATCTGACTTTCATATAGGTAAGAAAAGAAGGACTAAGGCAGGATTTCATTAATGAAGATGCCCCTAAGACTAGTTCCCCATTGTCTACCCGCCCCTACTCTCACCCTCAGTTCTCCTGCAACAGAGAGGTGAGGTATCACTTTGTACCAGCCTGCAGAGTGCACTGAGCTCTTGGCCTGTGTAAATACTGGAACAGATTCTGAGTGCACACACCGCTCCTTCCTCCTTTACAGGGTTCATATTTGTTTTTCTAATCTCTTTTTTGGGGAACAAAATCTAGAATAAAGCCTGAGAGGGTTTGGCATTCTGGCAACCCCTTATAGAAGATTCCAGACACTGGAGAAAGGAGGAGGAGCTGGGAGCTGGGAAGTGCCCTCATCACAGGGATGGATGATGTGAAGCATAGACTCTCAGAGTCATGCAATGTTTCTATAAAGAACATTTGAACCGTTTGAGGGTGAATTTTCTGTTTTTGTGTCTCCAGGATCTAGCCCAATCCTTGTCACATAGTAACTAGACATTGACAGATGTTATCTGGTTGACAGAGAGCTGGATCAATGCATGAGGTTGCCATTCCTGGAAGGTTCACTCCCAAAGCGGGTCAGCTTCTGGCCCTGTTCACACTTCTCTTTCCCACTCTACTTTAAAGAAACGCGGACTCCACAGTCTTACGTGCTAGATGTGAGGCAATCCTATTTCTGAGGCATAGATTCTGAAACAAGAAGAACTCACAGGTAAACAGGATTTTTTCTCTTTGCAAAAGTTCTGTCTTAGTAATAGCTGGATTTGGTAGCAAGTAAAGGATATTTATAAGGATATCTTTCTTAGAAGTGTCTCTAAATACTTTAACACATACATGGTCTTCAAAAAGTCCTTGTTCAGTATATGACATTGTAAAATAGCTGAAGACATGCTAGAAACCATCTGTAGATGGCATTTAAAGAGAAGTTGAATTTCATTTTCACATTCCATTTAGACTTCAGTTCTTAGCCATAGGGTAGAATTTGCCTCCTCTGCTAAATAGCCATATTTTGCTTGTCATGGAATCTGAAATAAGCTCTGTGTACAACATGTAATGCAATTGTCCTAGACAAGGAATACATCTTATTTAAAATGCTGTTTTTACAGATTGTTCCCATCGTTCCTGTGGCTCCAAATAGCCAAGTTTAAAGGTACAGAAAGGCTGTGTGAAGACCTTGTGTCACTTTACTTTGTCTTCAAAAGTAGTTTACATTAACACTTCACTGAAGTAGTCTGTTCTGTATACTGGGCGAGCAGGAACCACCACTGGCTGTCAAGAAAAAAACAATTTCCTAACGTCACTTTGCCTTTGGCAGAGCAAGGACAATACCAAAGTTTACTTCCTGTCTCTCTACTGCCTGTGCACTTTTCAAAGAAAGAAAAGCTTTTTCTTCTCTGTGGCCAAGACCATGAACGCTAATAGGTGCAGCCTGTATGCACTCTATCCATCATTCCATCTATTATTCTATGCCCACTGGCTGGCCCCACACTTGGCACATAAGCGGTTTGAGTAATATTTATTTATGTTGAAGGAATGTTACTAGATCAGGTTCTACCCAGGGGAGCTTTTTTGATTAATCAAGAAACTATTTTCATTATTAAATTTGCATGAAAACTAGACTTCTCTTGAGACTTAAGTTCAAGAGAAAGAAAATCTATCCTTTCATTTATTCAGAGTCAAAGAGCTCTGACTTGGAATAAACCTAATAAATACCATCCTACGAAAGTGGCTTTGTTGGTTGTTACTTTGAATCATCTCATGACTGCTAGGAAACACTAAGCCGCATGTATAGAAAGAGCCTAATAAGATGGATAGCAGAAAGCAGAAAATCTGATTAGAACGACCGAGCACAATCAGAAAATAACCACATGGGCTGAACACAGGCCTGCTGTTCTCAGCTGATTGCTGCTGTGCCCTTCCCCATGGGCTTTTTCTTTTCCTCACTTAAGCTCCATTCATTCATTCTCTCTCTCTGTCTCTTTCCCCCCTTTTTTTCTCTCTCTCAATATCCTGGTCTTACATTTCTAACAGGGTTGGTCTGTGATAATTGTGATTTTGTTACAAGATGTAAATGCAATCCTGGCTTTGTGGCAGGCCTAAAAAAAAAGACATCTGTGTAAATGTTTGCATTTGTAATCTTATCCCACTCCCAGACTACAAGTTTTGATAGGATTAACTGAAAAACTAGCGCCCAGGTAAATTCACACTGACTCAAACTCATCTGAGCCCCTGGTGGGTTAATGAGACCATTGTCATCAGCTTCCCAAGCATGAGAGGTGTGTTCTTTGGAAGGCACTGTGGGGTGAGCATTCTCTTTGTGCACAGGGGGTAGCAATAATCATAGGAGAACTTCATGTCTTTCATCACTGGATCGTTTTCTGAAATGAACCATGTGCAAAGTGATCCAGCAAAGCTGGGAAACAAGCTGACCTTTGGGTTAGGCCTGGCCAGGGATGAGGAAGTATTTAGCATTCTGGCAAATGTAAGAAGCCTCTAGCTAAGGCAAGTCTGTTGCCCAGGCTTCACCCAGAAGTGGTGGAGACAGGCTTGTCCGCACAGAAAGGCCTTTCCCCACATCCCCCTACACCTCAGTGCGTCTTCTGCTGCAGGACACAAACAGGTGGGCACTAGATTTCCTGGCAATTGAAAGAACGTGGGTCCCAAATATATGTTACTGACTTGTTGAGCCTCTGTCAACACCCTTCAAGTGAAGATGAGGACTGATGCCATGATCCAGACATATCAAGACCCCAAAGGTCTATTAATTGCAATATCCAATTAACTGAGAGTTAGCCAGGTGGGCTAAAGGTCCTGGGTAACTCTCCCTTCTCTTAGGATGTGCAGATGAGCTGACTGCAGGGCATAGGTTCTAAGCTGCACACCCAGCCCTGGCCTGCCGTGTTGGTGGGAGAGCTTGTTGCAACTGCCAGCAGGATGCTGCACTCCAAGAAAAACAAGACTGATGACATTTACCATTGCCATGTGTACTCTGACCTAACTCACTGGAAGGGGATTTGTCTGTGTCTTGGCCTCATCATGTGTTGGGGGAATGTTCAGCTTTATAAGACCTTAAGCTTATACATTTTTAGGGGTCCTCTTTAAGAGAAAGCATACAAAATTGGGTGTAGGAGTTTCTAATAAAGTTAATCATACACGTACTCTGTGACCCAGCAATTCTACTCTGACTTATATCCCCAAGAGAATTCTTACAGATGTCCACAAAAAGACTAATGCAAGAATGGTCATAGCAGTTTTATTCATAATGGCCCCAAACTGCAGAAATTTTAGCTATTTGAGATTACAGGCTATCAGTTTTCCACTTTAGAGAGTGGTTCTAATGCAATTCCTCTATTTAATCAAAAATTTTGATTTTTCTTGCTTTTAGCTGGAAAAATGACCATTCGCCAACTTTATACAGTCTTTACTTGTTTTTGATCCAGAGAATATAGCACATTCCTTGTGCAAGCTGTTGATTCAGCAAGGCTAACAACAACAGAAAGACAAGAAACTACTGAAGAGCTTGTAATTGCCTGTTTCTGTACAACCCAAATGTCCATCAACAGATGAATGCATACAGGAAGAGATATATATTTATACAATGGCATACTACTCAGCAGTAAAAAAAAAAATGAGTTACTGGTATGTGTAATAACATGGATGAACTTTATATACATTATGCTAAGCAAAAGAAGCCATGTAAATGACTCCATTTGACATTCTAGAACAGGCAAAATTAATCTCGGGCAGTATCTATTAGAATGAGCAAATGATTAAAAACATCTAGAACTCTGGTGGGAATGTGAAATGGAACAGTCACTTTGGAAAGCACTTCAGCAGTTTCTTATAAAGTTCAACATACATTTAGCCCACAACCCAGCAATCCCATTCCTTGCTGTTTACCCAAGTGGAACAAAACCTATGTTCATATAAAAACCCATACATAAATGATTAGAGTGTTTTTATTCATAATAACCCCCAAGCTAAAATCAGCCCAAATGTCCCTCAACTGTGGAATGAATAACCACATTGTAATGTATCAATATAATGAAATATAACATGGCAATAAAAATAGATCATTGATATACACAACAACACAGGTGGAGCTTAAGTGCTCCATGTTAGTAGGGGAAACCACACCCAAAGGATACATACAAACTCTGATTTCATTTCTGTGACATGCCACAGAAAACAAGATCAATGATTGCAAGTGGTTGGCTACAAAATGTGTGGAGAAAATTTTGGCGTGATGAAAATGTTCTATGTCTTTATTGTGATGGTAGTTACATGACTGTTTATTTGTGAAAACTCACAGAATTGTGGCCTTAACTCCACGGAGGTTTCTCCTTCAGTAGAAGTTATATATGTTATGAAAACCATGTGAGAAACAGCCTGGGGAGAAAAATCAATGAATTAAATTCAGGGAAATATCCACCAGAAGACTTAGCCACGAGCATCCACATAAAACTCTTTCCTATCTCTTAAAATCACAAACTCTATGGCTGGTAATATAGGTAGCAGTGTCCTTTTCCCTCTCGGAATCCTACCTCTCACCTTGGCAGCCTGGACATCTGCTTATTTTCTTGACTGAGAAAGACCTGACTCTAAGGGAGAGAATTCTTTATATTAGATAAGTTAGACCAAACTGAGGTAAGAAATAGACTCAAACATTTAATGGCTCAAACAATAGAAGTTAGCTAGAATTCAGTCACATCACCTCACCAAACTAGAAGAGAGGCTATAATATCAAGTCCAAGTGCATCCCAGGAAGATGGGGAAAATGGAATTGGGGGCACAACAAGCAGTAGCTTTGATGCTCTGAAACCATTTAAAATAGCAAGTGATACTTTCAACTGCTTTGCTTATCAAGGATTTGGCTTAAACATAGGCAACTATTCACATATCTATTTTGTTTTGTTTTGTTTTGTTTTGTTTTGAGACAGGGTCTCACTCTGTTTCCCAGGCTAGAGTGCAGTGGTGCAATCATAGTTTATTGAAGTTTATTGAGTTTATTGAAGCCTCAACCTCCCAGGCTGATGTGATCCCCCCACCTCAGCCCTCTGAGTAACTGGGACTACAGATGCATGCCACCATGCTGGGCTAATTTTTTTATTTTTCATAGACATGGGATGTCACTATATTGCCCAGGCTGGTCTCGAACTGCTGAGCTTAAGTGATCCACCCACCTTGGCTTCCCAAAGTGCTGAGATTACAGGCATGAGCCACAGAGCCCACTACTATTTTTATCAAGGCTTTTGACCATTCATAACTCTTTTGATAGAAAGATAGAGAACAATGGCAAAGAAGATAAAAAATCATACTAACAGAAGGCCCAATAGTGAAAGATCTTATAATTATGGTTTCAATTGAAGCTGATGAATTACTTGTAGATTTAATGATGACACCACTCTGATCTTAGGTAATTGATAGGGGTCAAAATTATTAATATAATTAAATTTGTATTTGATATAATACATAATAGGCAAATCAATAACTACTAGGTGTAGCTGCTTTTGAGTTGACCTGAACTTAGAAGGCAGCACAGGCTGGAATCTTTCAGACAGTAAGAAGCTAAGCAGTGAGATTTTTCTAGGCTTTGCAATTTTTTTTTTAAATGTCAAATGCATTTCTCCATGAGCGAGGGGGAAGGTGATGGCACTGGGGAAAATACAGTTATGTAACACCTAATGATAAAGACATGTTCTGAGAAATGCATCATTAGGTGAATTCATCATTATGGAAACATTACAGCATGTATTTACACAAACCTAGATTGTATGGCTTACTACACACTTAGGCTGTATGGTACAGCGGATGGCTCCTAGGCTACAAACCAGATAGCATGTCACTATGTTGAATACTACAAGCAGTTATAACACAGTGGTATTTCTGTATTAAAACACAGAAAATGTAGAGTAAAAATATGGAATTATAATCTTATGGGACCATCATCCTATATGTGGTCCAACATTGACCAATATTGACAACATGGTCCAACACTGTCATGGGGCATATGACTGTACTCCAAAGGATGATATAACCCTAAACACTCAAGCATTACTCATGGAACAATGCTAATAATGACTACTGACAATGTGTACTAAATAGGTATATTTTACAACAAAAAGACAAAATGTAGGCCATGATTAGAAGGAATACTGGGAACCAAACAAAATGTTTTCCTATCTTTGTTTCAGAAATGCTGGGTTCTGTGGGAAGTGCTAGCTGTGAATTATTAAGACAGAAAGCTACCTGAGGTATCACAGGTAAGGACAAGTGGCTAAGCAAGGAGAGTAATATCTAGCTCTGTGAAGGTAAACTACAATATAAAAAGGACTTTTGTATAAAGTAAATGATCTTTAAATATTTGTTAAATAAATACATAAATTAATCAAAATCTTATAGGGTATAGAACATAGACGTATTTGCCAAATGCTGGAAGTAAGGATTAAGAGGATAAATTTAGCACACTCATAAAAAACAAAGAAGAACTTTGCACAAGAGCAGTAAACCTAAGGAACAAGTTGTTTTTTATTTTTTTAATTATACTTTATGTTCTAGGGTACATGTGCACAACGTGCAGATTTGTTACATATGTATACATGTGCCATGTTGGTGTGCTGCACCCATTAACTCGTCATTTACATTAGGTATATCTCCTAATGCTATTCCTCCTCCCCCCGCCAACAACAGGTCCCGGTGTGTGATGTTCCCCTTCCTGTGTCCAAGTGTTCTCATTGTTCAATTCCCACCTACGAGTGTTTGGTTTTCTGTTCTTGCGATGGTTTGCTGAGAATGATGGTTTCCAGCTGCATCCATGCCCCTACAAAGGACATGAACTCATCCTTTTTTGTGGCTGCATAGTATTCCATGGTGTATATGTGCCACATTTTCTTAATCCAGTCTATCATTGATGGACATTTGAGTTGGTTCCAAGTCCTTGCTATTGTGAATAGTGCTGTAGTAAACATACGTGTGCATGTGTCTTTGTAGCAGCATGATTTATTCTCCTTTGGGTATATCCCCAGTAATGGGATGGCTGGGTCAAATGGTATTTCTAATTCTAGATCCTTGAGGAATTGCCACACTATCTTCTACAATGGTTGAACTAGTTTACAGTCCCACCAACAGTGTAAAAGTGAGGAAAAGTTTTCTTAAGAGGCAGAACATGAAAAAATCAGTAGGACTGAGAGTGGATAAATAAATTCATGAACAATATATCATTAATGGGTTGCTAAGGGAAGCAAGGGATGTTTGAGGGTTTTTTTTTGAGACTGTTGCTAAACTATAGTGTAACTTGGGGGAAGTTCTCCAAACTATGCTTTTCTATAAATTGTCCCTGGATGTCACTATTGGAAAGAGGATAGTGGGATGAGCAGTCTATGTGTCCAGTATGGTTCTTCTTTTATAAAAACAAGCTTTTAAAGTAAAGCCAGAACAACAACAACAACAAACACCCAGGCATTTGTTTCTGTCCACAGCATTTTCAGATGGAGTCTGCCTGCTCAGAGATGCTGAGGAGTGCTCTGTGACTGACAGCCATTATCTAAAAAGACATCCATGACACAAGAAAGGAGTGGCCACTCAGGAAAGGGCTCTGTGCCCATTTGTGTTACAAGACACAGTCCAAGGAATCATAGTGATGGAATTTCTGCAGCCTGAAAGAGTGGGGGTAACAATTAATTAATGTTCAAAAAAGTGGAAAGTGTGCTAGCTATTTTTGGCTGCTATGTCTTCTAGAGTAGAGGCTGAATGGACAAGGAGTAGACAGAAAAGAACAGCAAAGAGCACCTGGAGCCACTCCCAGAACACAAAGCTTTTGTGCCAGGGAGCTAGCCTCCTGGGAAACGTGTTGTCTTTTCCTGCAAGCAGAAAAAAAGCACTTAGGTCCATAGAAGCACACATGCCCTTATGCCAGAGGACCACAGCCAGAGGCAGTCTGTGTGGCATCCTGGAAAGGCCAGGATGGGACTGTGAAAGAAAGGAGTCACCCAGGCCCATGTGCACAGCTCTGGTGACATCCTTTGAAACCTGGTTTCTGTTCTGAGATTTCCTCTTTGATCTCTTCATTCAATAGTCTGATCTGAGGAAAACACAAATCCCTTGAGCTGGGTTATCTTGCCGTCCATCCGGTTCCTCTTCCAGGCAACTTGTTTCAGGACAAAAGTGCCAGAGATGACTGCCAGCACGATGACTTCTGGGGCTTCCTGGCATGAGTGATGCTGTATCGCTTGGGTATAAGCATGGCTTGGATGCTACATCATGAGGACAAAATGTACTTGTCCTCTCCCTGCTCTGGGCTCGTTGTGGTTTGCTCTCTGCCTTTCTCTCTATACACCTGTCTCTCTCTCGCTCCTTCTCCCCTGCCCTCCTTCTCTCTATTGCTCTCCCACCCAAGACATTTTTCATTCTAAAAAATGTAGCAACACATTTATTACCCCTGGGTAACTCCACAGACAATCAAGAAAATGCATTTCAGCATGACGAAGTGTCACGCACAATGAACATAAAGCAAAATAAATTACCCTATAAACGAAGAAAAACATTTCACCAATGCACGGTTCAGAAATATCTGAAGGTAACAATTTACTTCAATTAACAACTGTGGAAAAAAACAACAACTCTAAGTCAGAACCTGATATTTATAAAGGGTTTCAGACTTGTGCAGTGCAATTATTTAGCCAGTGAGTTTGTTAAGGTGGAAGGCAGGCTGCCAGCACCGAAGCCTACTCATCCTTCATGTCTCGTGATCTTATGAGACCCCCCCCCAGGTCTGTGTTGGTGCCCTCTGACCTCTCATTACCCATGCACATAACTTTATTTTGCATCTAGTGCATTGTTTTGGGATTGCCATTTCATGCACCTGCACCTGTGGCTAGGTTGCAAGCTTCTTGAGGAACAGGTAGGACCTCAGCTGATTGAACTCTGCTGGCACAGGGCTCCCAGCATGATGGACAATTAATACATGATTGACAAATGCACAAGTGAATAATTGATACCAGCTCCAAGATCTTGATTGATTTCTGCAAGATGGCAGGGTGCAAAAACTAGTGTGTGGCTTCATGTTCTCTTGAGATCCAAGAAATATGAGTCAGGCCAAGTGGTCTGCAAGAGCAACTACCATCAGGGATTGCCTTTAGATGGCCTCCAGGCCAACCTCACATAGGGTGGGACTCAGCAGCAACCTTTTACAGTGAGTCCATCCACCATTATTGTAGCACTGGCTCACCTTCAAGTCTCTGCTTGTATCACCGTCTCAGTGAGGCCTCCTCTGATCACCCATTTACGGTTGTACCTGCCCCACCCCACACCAGAACTCCTGACTCCTCTGGCTCTGTCCTCCATTTTCCTCTCTAGCTCTTATCTCCTTAATATATTACCTGATTTACTCTTTCATCCTGTTTATTGTTTACTGTTTCTCTTTCCCACTAGAATGCAAACTCCCCTATGTGCTTGGCACATAGCAGGTGCTCAATAAATATGTGCTGAATGAATGTATACTACCTTATGACACTGGCCAAGATATATAAACTAAAGCAATGGGATTTTATCTATGTCCTTTGGAAAACAGAGTTCTGCTGAGATACTTCTGGCTGCAGGACGCTGAGAAGGAGGCCAAATAGGCAGGGTTTAGGGGATCCTCCTTCTATGTAGCCACTTTTGCCTGTTTTTACTTTATGGTTTTATAAAATACTTATATTGAGAAAGGAATTCTGCTGCTCTTAAAACATGTCTGAAACCTGCTGATGTATAGCAAAATATACATCGCTCTGTATTTGAATAAAAATGTACCAGGGAGGATCTTTATTTGATTACCTATATTCTGAACCTTATGTAAAAGTAAAATAAGTTCTTATCTATTGCTTGTCAAGGTGTACCACAATTTGCCTAAGCCTTTTCTACTCAAAATGTTTGGATTCATGGACCAAAGATGATAGCATCACATGAGAACTTGTTGGAAATGCAAAATAGGGCCTGGTGTGGTGGCTCACACCTGCAATCCCAGCACTTTGGAAGGCTGAGGCAGGAGGATCACAAGGTCATGAGATCGAGACCATCCTGGCTAACACTGTGAAACCCCGTCTCTACTAAAAAACTACAAAAAAAAAAAAAAAAAAAAAATTAGCTGGGTGTGGTGGCACGCGCCTGTAGTCCCAGCTACTCAGGAGGCTGAGGTAGGAGAATGGCGTGAACCCAGGAGGCAGAGCTTGCAGTGAGCCCAGGTCATGCTGCTGCACTCCAGCCTGGGTGACAGAGTGAGACTCCGTCTCAAAAAAAAAAAAAAAAGAAAGAAAAAGAAAAAAAAAGAAATGCAAAATCGTAGGCCCCACTCCAGACTCACAGAGTTAGAATTTGCATTTTAACAAGATCCCCAGTTGATTCAGAGCCACCTCTAAGGACTATGTCTTTAATACTGTAATTTCTTGCTTTTTCTAGAATGCTGTGAACCCACTGGGAAGCTAGACTTCACTGTGCTGTCTTTCTTTAGGTTGGATTTAAAGCACAGGACTGCTGACAAAGTTGGGTAGGTAGAGTGGGCGAATATGGGGGAATCAGTGTATGTGGACACACCACACTTGAGATAATAAAACTTGACCAGCTGACTGCATGCCTGGGACTGGATTATTTGGCTAAAGAACAGAGTGAGAGCTCAAGTAATTGAAATATACTATATTCCCTGAACTTCATTTCAGCCAATACTTTCAACATCTTCCTGTAATAAATCTTCTACCATTGCTGCTAGCAAGAGGTAAAATGAATGGAATTAAGTTTCAGCTCCTTTCTCTGCTCCTTTGCCAAGTAGAAGCACTAACAAGGGATGACATATCTGGAAAGTAGGCAGCAGGAAAAACAAAGAGGAGAAAAAGGGGAAGGGAAATGGAGGCTCTATACAATCCCAAAACATTATTACCAAGCTATGTCCTCTGAAAAAGTAAGGGCTCACTGCACATTAATTTGAAATTATGCACGCATTCTGTAAGCCAAACTTTATTAATTACATTTGGGAAGAGAAATTTAGTAAGGTAGCTGAGCTTTTACCCACAGTATACTTTTAAGTTACCTGCAATCAAATTGAAAGATACTTTAATATTTCTTGAGCAATTGCAAGAGATCCTATAAACACCTTTCAGTTTCATTTTATCTTCCCTGTAACTTAGGGTTGTGGTTCTTGATGAATGATTTGGCATCTTCCTATATGACTTTGATCATACCAGTTAGCAACACTGTAGCAGGATACTTATGTGCCTTTGCTCTGAAACTACACATTAAGAGATGAATAAAAAATCAACAGCATTACCCACATCATTAGTTTATGTAATAAAAAGTGATTAAATACAGCTAGCTTTCAAATGCATGTAAAATAGATCTAGCTGAAAGTATAAATTTTCATAATGTTTACGTTCTGCTTGGATTGAATTACCTTAAATAACAGAAAATCACCATCCTACCTCACTGATAACAGTCAACACTGAAGTCATTACTGGATTATGACAATTTTGCAAAAATCGTTGGATGATGCTGTAGTTTACATTGCTAGTATTGTTATAGTTCTAATTGGTTAAATCCCCCAAAACTGACCAATTATATCTTCAGCAAAAAGAAATGAGAGCATGAATTTTTAGGTGTTGGAAGTGGAAGTGGGATATGTGAAAGAGGGAAAGATGAACTTATTATTTAAGAAATATACATGGTTGACTGGGCACGGTGGCTCACGCCTGTAATCCCAGCACTTTGGGAGGCCGAGGTCAGGAGTTTGAGATCAGCCTGGCCAACATGGTGAAACCCCATCTGTACTAACATACAAAATTAGCCAGGCATGGTGGTGTGCACCTGTAATCCCAGCTATTCGGGAGGCTGAGGCAGGAGAATTGCTTGAACCTGGGAGGCGGCGGTTGCAGTGAGCCAAGTTCGTGTCGCTGCACTCCAGCCTACACCTAGCAAGACTCCAACTCAAAAAAAAAAAAAAAAAGAAAGAAAAAGAAAAGAAAAGAAAAAGAAATACATGGCTTTGCCCTACCAAAAGATTTGATGAGTCATATGTGTGTGTTTACTCTCTCTGTTTTTAGAGATTAGCAGGATTATGGGCATTCCCAGCTCATGTCCACATTCCTGGACTTCTTTGGGTGGAAGTTCTAGGAGCCAGGGTACTATGGGTTTGGAAACTTCATCTCTAGAACACCCTTCAGGTGGGTGAGTCATGGCTTATTACTAACGCTACTTGGAAGGCCACCAAGTCTCAAGTTCCCTAATCAGCATCAGGCGCTTCTTTTAACATTCACAAACCGTGTTCAACAGCACTCAACAGTGGTCACGCCTCCTCATTAAAAGGTTGTGTCTGGATGTGAGGTTTGTAATTTAATCTCTTTATGAAATACTTTTGACATGGAACTATATGAAATTTTCTTTTTTTTTTTTTTTTTTTTTTTTTTTTTGAGACGGAGTCTTGCTCTGCCACCCAGGCTGGAGTGCAGTGGCCAGATCTCAGCTCACTGCAAGCTCCGCCTCCTGGGTTTACGCCATTCTCCTGCCTCAGCCTCCCGAGTAGCTGGGACTACAGGCGCCCGCCACCTCGCCCGGCTAGTTTTTTGTATTTTTTAAAGTAGAGACAGGGTTTCACCGTATTAGCCAGGATGGTCTCGATCTCCTGACCTCGTGATCCGCCCGTCTCGGCCTCCCAAAGTGCTGGGATTACAGGATTGAGCCACCGCGCCCGGCCTATATGAAATTTTCACAACGGACATTTTTCAGTCTTTATCCTTACTGAGTTCTCAGGAGCACTCAAACCACTCTTCCGTGCTTGTGGCTCCTTTCTCTTTGAAACACTCTTTTGCCTTGGTTTCCATGACGCTGGATTATGTTGATGTTCTTTCTACTTCTCTGACGAACACTTCTGTCTCTCATTTAGTGGCTCATTCTCCTCATGATGGCCATTAAGTACAGATGTTCTATAAGTTCACTGTGGCCCTCAGTCTTATAGTCCTAAACTGGTCTTCTTTGCTTCTTGCGCTATTCTCTCTCCCTAATCAATCTCATTCACTCCAAGGTTTCATTGACCATCCATATGATGATGACCCCTAAATTATGATCTTCAGTTCAGAACTACTCTACCACCAACCTTGTCCAACTTACTAATAGTATCCCCCACCAGGATTATTTTGATTGAACCCTCTCCAAATTATTTGCCACACTATGGCCAGAGTGATTGTTGGAAATTCAGATCTGACTATGATGCCTCTGGCTGAATAGCTTCATATTGTTCTTAGGTGAACCCTGCCTTAGCCTTGCCTACAAAGGTTGTAGGAACTCACCTCTGAGGACTCATCATGTCTCACCTTGTCCCCTGACATACCTCTGGGCTCTGCCACATTGGCCTTATATTTTAGGTGTCCATGTGTTCTAGGCTCCTTCTTTCCACAGGCCTTTTTCAAATAGTTCTTCTTTCTGGAATTTCGTTTTCTCCCTTGTTGCCTTCCTATAGCAATTTTCAAGATTTTATCTTGGCTTAGTCTCTTCTCTCTGCACTTTCTCACTCAGAGTTTTAGTTTTTATCAGTTTCCATGGTTCCAATAACCATTTCTGTGTCGACAATACTCTTATCTACCTCTTTTTAATTTTTATATTTTTTCCCATTTAGAACCACCTGCATTTAAAGAGCTACCTCTTCAAATTACACTTTCAGTAATGAATATTTCTATCTACATGGTCTTATAAATGCCTTAATTTAATATGTCTCAAAATCACTTTGTTTCCTAAATCTGCTCCTCCTTGTGCTCACTGTATCCTGGTAATGGTATCAGCAGTCTTAAAGTCACTCCCTTTTTTTTTTTTTTTTTTTTGAGACAGAGTCTCGCTCTGTCGCCCGGGCTGGAGTGCAGTGGCCGGATCTCAGCTCACTGCAAGCTCTGCCTCCCAGGTTCACGCCGTTCTCCTGCCTCAGCCTCCCGAGTAGCTGGGACTACAGGTGCCCGCCACCTCGCCGGGCTAGTTTTTTTTTTTTTTGTATTTTTTAGTAGAGACGGGGTTTCACCGTGTTAGCCAGGATGGTCTCGATCTCCTGACTTCGTGATCCACCTGTCTCGGCCTCCCAAAGTGCTGGGATTGCAGGCTTGAGCCACCGCAGTCACTCCCTTTTTAAAATAACATCTTGATTGAGATAAAATTCACATGCCATGAAATATGTTACATTTATATTTACATGAATATAAAAACCCTTCAAAGTGTATAATTCGGTGGGTTTTGGTGGATTCAAAGAATTGTGCAATCGGTACTAATATCTAATTTTAGAACATTATCATCATCTCACAAAGGAACCTCAAATCCATTAGCAGTTATTTCTCACCTGCCTCTCCCCCTAGTACCTGGGAACCACTAATCTACTTTCTCTCTCTCTGGATTTGCCTATGACAGACACTTCTTATAAACAGAATCAAAGAATCTGTAGCTTTTTGTGTCAGGCTTCCTCCACTTAGCATAATGTTTTCAAGGTTTGTCCATGTTGTAGCAGGAATTAGTACTTGATTCCTTTTTAAAGCTGATTAATATTCCATTCTGTGGATATACCACATTTTCTTTACCTACTCATCAGTTGATGGATATCTGAGTTGCTGCCACTTAGGGCTGTCAGGAATGATACTGCTGTAAATATTCCCACTGCAGGTTTTTGTGTGGACGCATGTTTTCCATTCTCTTGTATATCCCTGAGAGTGGAATTGCTGGGTCTTACGCTAGCTCTATGTCCTACTTTTTGAGGAACTGCCAAGCAGCTTTCCACAGTGACTGCACCATTTTACATTCTCATCAGCCATGTAGGAGGGTTTCAGTTTCTATACATCTTTACCAATAAGGCCACTCACTTTTGAAGCCATAGTCATGCTTGGATGTAGAAACAAAGAAGGAGTAACTGATTAGCTGGCTCATCTCACTTATTCAATCTCTGCAATGTCTCCTAAATCTGCCTCCTGCTTTCCACGAGCATTGGTACTGCCTTACACCATAGCTTCATGACTTTTCCTCTGGGAGACTGAAAGGTGTGCAAACTCCTGTTTCCTTCCCTGTTTCTCCTTATTTTAGCTCTGCCTTTATCAAATTAATAAGAGCCAAATTAAAGCTCTGATTCTGTCACTCAAGTGGTAAAACATCCTCAATGACTTCCCAGTGCCAACTGAATTAAGCCAGACTCCTGGAATGGCATTAGGGGCCCTCCATGGTATTCCTCTTGCCTGATGTTTTGGTCTTAACTCCATCTACTCTAGCATAAAAGTTGATCTATTTGTAAAGCCTTTCCTGAATAATCACAATCACATCCCAAGTGGAAACCAGGTGAACTTTGTTAATCCTTTCCTAATACTTCCATAAGCACATCCATTTGTATTACAGTAAAAGTCTTCTTAGAACAATGTGCAAGTTCTAGAGCAATACACATAGCAGGTGCACAATAATGCATCCAACAAATTTTTGAATGAATTTTAAAAATGTATGAGTATTCATTTTCTTCTCTCTCTCCAATATGCTCATTGAATTCATTCAACACCACTCTAGGGCGGTAAAGTTCCTGAGGGACAGGGCTGTGTCTCAGACATCTTTGAATCTTCATCAGGTAACACATGACCTGGCATACACGAAGTTTTCAATAAATACTTGTTGAATGAATGAATGCATGAATCAACCAATGAAAACCACACTGCACTGTGTCCTGGTCTTTGGACATGCTCTGAGCCTCTCCACCTTGCCTTTGATAACAGTGTTCCTTCTTCCTGAAATGCCGTCTCTCTCCAATAAGACCCATTTCAGAAGCCCGAGTAGCTGGGACTAAAGGCATGCACCTCCATGCCCAGTTAATTTTTATATTTTTAGTAGAGACAGGGTTTCACTATATTGGCCAGGCTAGTCTCGAATTCCTGACCTCAGGTGATCCGTCTGCCTCAGCCTCCCAAAGTGCTGGGATTACAGGTGTGAGCCGCTGCGCCAGACTGATAGTCTCTTTATTTTAAGTCAGTTGATTAGTTACTTGCCCAAAGGCAAATGAGATAAATTTTAGTTTTGACTGGAATGGATCACAAAATCATCATAAAAATGATGAAGCTCAACACTCTTCTTTTAGATAGGTATAATCTGAAACCCAAGAGAAGTCACACAATTTTCTCAAAGGTACCTGTGAGGTAGCCACCCTGTGAGGTATCCAGGACTGAAACCTATACTTTTCAACATTCGATCCAGTGTGCTTGCCAATGCAGTGAAGACTTGCATGAAGACTGCTCCTATGCCTCCATTCAGTTCTTAGCCACTGCCATTCTGTTTTTATGCTTGACATTCAAATATTGGTTTCATTTACATTGTAGCCCATTATTTAAAGTAGTGTTAATTTATTCAAGCAAAGAGATTACAAATCTTTTTAAAATGTATTCAGTGAACATATTGACTGAATCAATCACTCAAAACAAAACTCAAAAATTCCCTCATTCTTGGACATGCTCTGAACTGTAGGACCTTTTAATAAGTGTAGAGCCCCTGTTATGTGTATACTAATGGGCTAGTTTAGGAAGATGATGTGAATAAATGTACGATGCCACATCTCTAATAATTCAGGACAAAACAACAATAAGGAGACACATAATAATGCAAGTCAATGGGGGATTAGTTGCCAAATGAAATGATACAATAAAAATGTTGATAATAAAGTTCGGAGCAGAAGAGACCAATATTGACTGTTTAGACATGGAGAACTGGATCTTTCTTGCTGGAAAGGACAGAGATTAAAAAAAAATGCAGAAGGAGATGACAGAATGCTCTAAGAAAAGAAATAGTATGAGAAAAGAATTGGAAGTAAAACCTAACATGTTGTTCATAAATATAGTAAGAAAACCGTCCAGCCTAGAGGAAGAGATTAGCATCAGGAAACGGTGGATGACAAAGTTGAGTGGAGAGCATAGGACAGTTAGTGGAGAATTCTGAATGCTGTCATTTGCTTTTGCAAATACGAGAGTCAAGAAATGCTTGTCTCCGTCATTTTTTGCAATAATTTTCAATTTTTATCCAGCAAAAGCAAAATATCTCACGTTCATTGATAAATTTCATGAACAGCTCTTTGTTTTGGCAAAATTATACACAGAGACACAAAATGATCTGCTATTATTATTTAAAAGAACACCAAAAATAAAACTATGCACTATATATATTTTGTTTAAGTGCCAATAGAATTGAGAAATGAAGAGTGGAGATAATGTATACTGTATCTTTAGGGATGCTGTTCTGAGAAGGCTCAACTCATGCTTCCTCAATTCATGGAATCAACAAGTCTGGAATCTTGCTTTGTACCAAGTGTTCTACTAAAAGGAGGGATTGTTCGGGCTGGGAACAGTTACCTGCAGAAATTTAGGAATAAGAGTGTACCTGATGGATAAGGTGGTGGGGAGGGAGGCATTCCAAGTAAAGGGGAGCAGATATGCCAAGGTAAAGCTTTGAGGTTAGAAAAATTAAATGGGCAATGCCAGTATTCAGGATGCCTGGAGACTACTAGAAAACAAAACTGAAAGTAGGGGGGAGGGAGATAACGAAGGGCCTTACATACCATGCTAATTACTTTGAATGTCAAAGCAGTGATTTTTTTTCTCTTTAAAAATGTTTTAATTGACTAACTTCTGTATACTTATGGTTTGCAACATGATATTTTAATAGATGTTTTCATTGTGGAATGGATAAAGTGAATTGTATGTATTACCTCACATAATTCTATTTGTAATGAGAACATTTCAAGTCTACTCTCTTAGCAATTTTCAAGAATACATTTTATTAACTATAGCTACCCTAATATACAATAGATATCTTAAACTTATTCCTACTGTCTAACTGAAATTTTGTATTCCTTGACCAACATCTCCTCAGCCATTCCCTTTCCCTAGCCTCCGGGAATCACCATTCTACTCTATGTTAGAAGTTCGACCTTTTAAGACTCCACTTATAAATGTGATTATGTAGTATTTATCTTTCTGTGTCGGACTTATTTCACTTACAATAATGATCCCCAGGTTTATCCATGTTTTTGCAAATGACAGAATTTCTCTATTTTTAAGGCTGAATAGTAATTCTTTGCGCATATGTGTGTGTGTGTGATATACATATATCTCACATTTTCTTTATTTGTTTATTTGTTGGTGAACACTTAGATTAATTCAGTATCTTGTATATTGTAAATAATGCTGAAATGAACATAGAGGTGCAGATATGTCTTCAACATATTGATTCCAGTTCTTTTGCCTGCATACCCAGAAGTGGAATTGCTGGGTCCTATGGTAGTTCTGTTTTTAATTTTTAGAGAAAATTCCATATTGTTTCCTGTAATGCCTGTAGTAATTCAATTCACACTTCCATCAACAGTGTGTAACGGCTCCCTTCTGTCCACATTCTTGCCAACACTTGTTATCTTTCGTTTTTTTGACAAATGCCATTCTAACAGGTGAGAGGTGATATCCCACTGCAGTTTTCATTTGCATTTCCCCAATGACTAGTGATACTGAGCATTTTTTTTTTCATATACCTGTTGGCTATTCATTTGTATGCTTTCTTTTTTTTTTTTTTCTTCAACTCTTATTGTAGGTCCAGGAGCTGCAAGTGCAGGTTTGTTACATGAATAAATTGTGTGTCACTGAGGCCTAACCCTGTCACCAAGGTAGTGAGCATAGTACCCAATAGGCAGCCTTCCAAGCCACCCCCCTTGCTCCGCTCCCACCTCAAGTGGTCCTCAGTATCTATTGTTCCCATCTTTGTGTCCATGTGTATTTAATATTCAGTTCCTACTTATAAGTGAGAGCATGTGGTATTTGGTTTTCTTTTTCTGTATTAGTTCACTTAGGATAATGGTCTCCAGCTGCATCCATGTTGCTGCAAAGGACATGATTTCATTCTTTTTTATGGCTGCGTAGGATTCTATGGTATATGTAGCACATTTTCTTTATGCAGTCCATTGGTGAGCATTGATGGGCATCTTGGTCGATTTCATGTCTTTACTATGATGAATAGCACTGCATGAACATAGGAGTACATGTGTCTTTTGGGTAGCACGATCTATTTTCCTTTGAGTATATATCCAGTAGAGCGATTGCTGGGTTGAATGGTAGTTCCGTCTTCAGTTCTTTGGGAAATCTCCACACTGCTTTCCACAGTGGCCAAGCTAATTTACATTCCCACCAGCAATATATAAATGTTCCCTTTTCTCTGCAACCTTGCCAGTGTCTATTGTTTTTTGACTTTTTAATAATAGCCATTCTGACTAGTGTGACATAGTGTCTCATGGTGGTTTTGATTTGCATTTCTTTAACGATTAGTGATGATGAGCATTTTTTTCATATATTTATTGGCTGCATGAATGTCTCCTTTTGAGAAGTGCCTGTTCATGACCTTTGTAGGGCGGTGATTTCTATACAGGTTCCATGGCATTCTGGAAGTTTCCTTATTAAGGGGGCACTGTGTAGTGTTATGGGGAACAGTGCAGGTTGTGGGGAAATGGAAGAGGGTTCTGACACTCTCCCATTGCTCAACCAGTGCTTAATATAAGAATTTTTATTTGCTTAAACTCTTACATAAGTATGTAAACAAAAGTTTTCAGGGCCAAAATGGTTATAAACCACTGGAGGAAAAAGGAAGCTGTAAGATTTTGAAAAAGACAAAATCAGGTGCAATTTGAGAACACTACTCTGAATTCCAGAATAGAGCATTAGTCTCTAATCTTAAGTGGCTGTTCCCCAAAGTATATTGGATTGGATTGATTGTTGTCAACTGGTACCATCAGCTCCAGTATCTTCTGAGGCAGGGAAATACATTTATTGGAATTGCCTTCTCAGTAGAGTAATGTTTTAGAGTTTTCTGAGGAGAAGAACTTGGGGAAATTGAGAAGGTAGAGGTGAAGCAAAAAGCATCATATGCAGAAGGTCCTGGGGTCCCCAGAGATGGTCCCACACAGCAGTTTTCTGAGAATTCTGTAGGAGCTCCTACTTCACTGTCCTTATTTGTGGTCAGATCTACTGCTTCTGAGACTTATCTGCAAACTCCAACTCTTCCGTCAGCATTTCTACTTCAAGCTGAAGTTGTTAGTGTTTCTCCAGTCCTGACTCTCCCCTTCCAGACCCACCTGGGCTTCCTAGCTTCTCCCACATTCAGGTAAGCTGTAATTCTTCAGTGACTCCTCCAATGCTTGTAGCATCCTTTGTCTTGACAGTACACAGGATGATACATGTATGTGTCAAATAATTCATTGAATGGAGAAGATCATCTTAGAACTTCTATTCACATTTATCTTTTAATCTGTCCATTTAAACATTTTTAATGTGTATAAACATCTTATTATATACATATAATAGTGAAAGTATACATACTTATAAAGAAATCAATGTGCAGGCATGGAAGTGTGTGCTCAATGTTTTCACTCACAGGGGTGTGAAGTTTTAAAAGTTTGGAGAATAGTGGTAGAAAAATGACCTTGGGAGGGAGGACAAAACTGAAGGCAAAACATTCCATCCATAGGCTATTACAGAAGTAGTGCAGGAGAGAATTTAAGAGCATCTGAAGTAAGGCAGTGGCAGGGGCAGTCCTGATTAAAGTGGTATTTAGGATGTTAGATAAATAGGAAGCAGCAATTGATAGATCACCCTTGAGGAGTCAAAGAGAAGGACACTTTACACAGCTCACATGCTTGCAGTTTAGCTGCTCCCATTCACAGAGCAAAGGCTGCTGAGTTTTTTGTTTGTTCTTCCCAGCTCAACCATTTAGAAAAGCAGCCAGTCTGCCACAACCAAGTAAGGTTTATCTTAGGAATGTGAGGGATGATATGAGAAAAACACCATCTCAAATCTATCTCTTAAGAGCTTTAAAAGAAAATGATTGTAGGAGCAAAAGCTAATTTTCCAGCCAAATTTTGTCTTGGCTTTTAAGTTGCCTTGACCCAGAAATGGCTCACATCACCACCACTGCTTTTTTTTTCCCCTACACTCTTTCCACTCTTGTCAGTCGAATTTAGACCAGTAAGGACTTAGGAGTTAATACACATATAAGGTGGAAGGAGTCTGGGTCCCTGAATTACCTCCTGGAGGAGAGCCACCTGCCTTCCTGTAATATGACTGAGAAGTAAGACTTTCATTGTGTTGGACGCCAGAATATATATCAGTGCAAGCCAATATAGTAGTTTAGTCTACCTTAAATATGACAGCGATTATTATAATAGGAGCCCCAAAGTATGCAATGATAGTAAATAATCATTGCTGATACAAACTTGTGGAAAACAGATATCTTAGTTACTTTCTTAACAAGAGGTCCATGGACTTCCAGGGGTCCATGCATAGAATAAAATTTGGTTGGAAAGAAAATTACATTTTTATTTTGGCATTCCTTTCCATTATGAACATAGGCAACAAATCAAGTGTTATTAGCAGTTCTTGTGACTTGTCACCAATAGAAAACACAGATTTTTCCCCATCATATTACAGCCATTGCAGATATCTCATAAGATCATTTCTCATCACTAATTCAAAATTATAGCAGCAATATAACGCTGTACGATTTTGTAATTTAATGCATTAATAAAAAGTATATATGTCACAAACTTTAAAAATGTTTTTGATAAATGCATTTCAAAATAATTGGGTTTTTAGTAACTATATGTATTTTATGCATTTAAAAACATAATTCTGAAAAGGGGCCCATAGCATAAAAAAGGCTAAGAGCCCCTGAAAGATATTTTTTCAATGTAGCAATGAATAGCTAATGTAAACAAGAGTTGCTGCCTCCAAATTTCATATTTCTAGTTTGAATAATAACTAAGATGTAATAAAGAAACAGAATTATAACAGTTAAAAAACTTATAGTATTTCTTTCTTTTTTTTTTTTTTTTTGGTTCATTGAATTCATTTATTTATTGAATATTTATGGCCTGCCCACTAATTATCTGGTACAAGTGTAGGTCCTAGAAGATACACACTAGGGAAAAAATAGACACACAGACTAGATCCCTACTCTCCTATCTTACATTCTAGGAAGGAGAAAGAAAATGTTAAAAATGAACAAAGTAAGTTGTCATGTCAGGTGCTACCAAGTGCTAGGGAAGGAGATTAGAGTGGTGGGTTTCATCTGGATAGAGTGGTCAGGGGAGCCCTGTCTGCTAAGGTGGCATTTAAGCGGAGACTTGAGGTAACAGACTGGGAAGTGAGGTGGGGACTGAAACCTGACCGACTAGCCGTGGGCAGACCAGACAGGAACTTAGCCAAGGTGAGGACTTACAGAGGAGTTGGGCAGGAATGTGAAATAATTAGATTGATGTTCTGCATAGCATGCCCTGGGCTGCAAGGTGTGGAACTGATAAGCCAAGACCTCCCAGGAGGCTTTGCCACCATCTGCAGAATCATGCTGATGGCTTTGAAGAGAGAGACAGTGGTGGTGAAAAGTGGCTGATTTGGGGCATGTTTTGAATAAAGAACCCACAGATTTGCTGAAGACTTGACTGCAGGTTGAGAGGGAAGTCGAGGTCGACTTTGGGAGTTTGGGCCCAAGCTACTGTGTGCATGGAGGTGCAAGTACCAGAATAATATTAATTTGTAATAATATAATATAAAATAACAAAAATTTTAAAAACCTGTGCATATCTGTGTATGTTTGGACATATGAACATACATATTTGTAACTTTTTTATTGAGGGCAACCATAGCCATTATACCTATTAAGACTTTTTTTGGGATGTTTCTAATTCATTCATACAATCACTTTATAAATAGTAGAATTCAAGTTAAAGTATTTACACTATTCTTGAGCTTCATCAAACCATATAAGCAGGTGCTAATAGACACTTTATTCAGGAATCATGCTGGGGATTGCAATACTAAAATTTTAAATTTCATCTAAATTTTGTTAGTCTAAAAATATACTAGTGCACTTTTTCTAAATCCAGAATTCAAAGGCTTCTTGAACTTTTATTTTCAAACATAGCAGAACATACTCTGAGCCACCTGCCATATAAAGACTTGTATTATCAAGGCTTTTCATTTATGACTTTGGGATACTTAAAAAAAATCATTTATCATAATCACTTTAAATCACGTTCCAATCACTTCCTTATAATCAACAGCCCCTCCCTTCAATAAAATATCCAAAAGTCATTTCCAAAAGTGAGAGGCTTGATCAGTGGTTTTCATGAAGCAGTAGGGCATGAAAGATTGGAACTTTCATATCAAAAAGACCTGAGTTTGGATTTCTAGTCCGTTACTTAGAAATGTTGTGAACTTAAATCATTTACTTATTTTTTTTCCAAGTTTCGATTTCCTCCTCAGGAACTGGAGATACTATCACTTATCCCATACTGTTTTTATGACTATTAAATGAGATACAGTACTTCTGTAAATTTTAACAGTTAATGCATGTGAAAAAATGGTTAATTTCCAATCTCCTACTGACTCGTAAATGGAATCACGACAATAGATGTGAACAGTTTGACCTTTGCGAAGACCTAGCAAAATCTCTATGGAGGGAACTATTTTGCACTAACATAGGATTCTTAAAAACTTAGCTTTCTAAACACATAGTATCTGTCACTATAAATGCTGATACTTTGAAGACCTGTATTCTCTCACAGTGCATGTATATAAGTTTTTAAACTATTGAGGTGGAATTCTGTTGGATACAGTGTTTGCCTGTTGGGTTTTGAGGTACTGTACACTTCGCCAACAGGAAACCATTTCAAATGCCAATAAAAACTTTCCAGAAAAACATCTCTGGGCATGTAATGGCTGATTAAGTCTAAAGCAGTGAATTCCATGGTTATTTAACACACTATCTGTGTATGAACAGCTAGTAGGAGTGCTGCATTTATTTGTTTTGGATGTGATGAATTGTTTGTGAAGGTATTACTTTTCCTTTTCTAAAGTTGTGGTGAGATTAAATACTGAAGTGTTCTGCCAAACACGTTCTCTTGAAGAGGTTTGTATTATAATTTTAGGAAAATATATTTGGGGGTAATTTTTACTGTTTAGATGTCCACAAAATTTGTACACATTCAGAGGTCAGATAATAAGAACAGCTAAAATTTACTGACCTCTTCCACAGGAATAGTAAGAAATGGCTTGCATATGTCATCCCTCCTAAACCTTAAACCTTCTCATGAGATGGGTATTAACAGAAGTGGAACTTGCCGAAGGTCAGGAAACCTGTAAATGGCACAACTGAGATCCAAACTCAGGAGCTTTTTTCCAAACCCCAGTCTCTTAACAATGCTGTACAGCCCTTTGATTTTGGATGAGTATCTGGATAACTGAACTAGTCATGATATTTCATGCATGTTGTAATGTTGAGAAATTTCAGAATCCTAAAACAGTTGTTAAACATTGGAACATAAGAATGAGCATGAAAATATTATAAGCGACTTGATTTCCTAGAACCAAGTGGAAATTAAAATAGTACATGATGACGTAGCAAATTATTTGCATACATCAGAGAACAAAAGATAAGCAGAGCATTACTACTGAGAGCTATGATGACAAAGCCTGTCAAAACTCTTTCCAATGGGTCTGAAAATCTTTATTGTTTTGATCCCAGCCCTACCACACCCTCTCTCCCGAGCTGTGGAAAATCAGTGGGTTAAATTCTATCATCAAATGCAGTAATGGAGTTTCAAACATTCAAGTTGAGTGAAGTATGCATGTCATTCAATTTTATATCCTCTATCCTGAGTACTCTCTGAACTCTAGGTTCCCAACTCTAAGTATATGCAGATATTCACCACCATTTTAACTTTACCACATAAATTTAAAAGGGCTATATGCTACAAACTAGTACTTGGTAGTGAGACCACCAGGCTAGGCATTAGGGTCCAAGGCCCAGTTGCTTGTGTTCCAGTCCTGGCTCAGCCATTCAATATCCATACAACTTTGAACACATCATCCGACCCCTCTCTGCTTCAGGTTTCTGATCCATGAAATGGGAATAATAATACTTATTTCATGGGGTTGTTATGAAGATTATATGCATTAAGTATAAAGCACTTATAGAAGTGCTGGGCACAGTAAGCACTATGAAAATGTTGGCTGTTATTATTATTACCAGTGCTATTATTATTATTATTATTAATCATCCATGTTGAAAACTGCAGTCTTTTGTTTGGATTGCTGGAAGTGGGATTGGACAGCAAGACCTAGGGAGCAGTCAGTCCCTGCTTTAATTTCTCCTTTGGAATATTTATGTCATTCTTACGGCCACCACCCTAATTTAGGCCTCTATTACCTTTGAGTTACCCAATTACAATAGTAGTCTTTTTGTTGCCAGTACTTTTTGCCTACAATTTATATCCTATACCACCAGGAGATCTATCTTTCCAAAAGTTGATTTAATCGAATTATTCTCCTACTTGAAAACCTTCAGTGTTTAATGCTATAGCATATCGGGGAATTCCTTATTCTGGAACTAAAAATTCCTTCAATCTAGCCCCAAAGTGTCTTTCTAGCCTCATTTCCCAAGTCCTTGCAGTCAAGGAAACTCTAGATAAACCAATCCACCCTCTTGTGTTAGTCTCACATTCCTAGCTCCTGGAATATCCTCTGCTCACTATTCAAATCCCACCTGCCTTTCAGGGGCCAGCTCAGATTTCCTCTCCTCCAAGAGTCTCTAGACATGCCATAAGCTCTACGACTTGGAGCAGACGTAAAGGACGTCAGCATCAAACGTCAAACTTTACTAATTCAGAGTGGATGTATATTGGGTATGATTAAGTAAAAAGCAAAGGAAAGGTGTAGAGTTTGAGAAAACCTCTGTGAATCATAACATTTTAAATGATTTAATTATTCTTATACAGTGTTAGTCCGTTTGGGTTCGTTTAACAGAATACCACGAACTGGGTAATTTATAGTTACAGGTAAACTTGAATAATACGGGTTTGAACTGCCCAGGTCCACTCATATTCAGATTTCCTTCTGCCTCTGCCACCCCTGAGACAGCAAGAACAATCCCTCCTCTACCTCCTCCTCCTCAGCCTTCTCAACATGAAGACAGTGAGGGTGAAGACCTTTATGAGGTTCCCCTTCCACTTAATGAAGAGTAAATATATTTTCTCTTCTTCATGATTTTTTTTTTTAAACATTTTATTTTCTCTAGTTTATTTCCCAGCACTTTGGGAGGTTGAGGCTGGCGGATCACGACGGTCAGGAGATCGAGACCATCCTGGCTAAAATGGTGAATCCCCGTCTCTACTGAAAATACAAAAACTTGGCCGGGCCTGGTGGCGGGGGCCTGTATTCCCAGCTACTCGGGAGGCTGAGGCAGGAGAATGGCGTGAACTCGGGAGGCGGAGCTTGCAGTGAGCCAAGATCGTGCCACTGCACTCCAGCCTGAGGGGGAAAAAATACAGAATGTAATCATTTAACATACAAAATATGTTAACTACTTATGTTGCCAACAAGGCTTCTAGTCGACAGTAGGCTATCAGTAGTTCAGTTTCTGGGGAGTCAAAAGTTGTATGTGGATTTTTGACTCAGCATGGGGTTGGGGTGGTCGGCACCCCTAATCCCCCTCTTGTTCAAGGGTCCACTGTAATAGAACTTTCTCACTGTTCAGGGTGCCGGCAGATAGAGTGTGTGGTAAGGGCTCTCTCTCTGCTTCCAAGATGGTACCTTGTTGCTACACCCTCTGCAGGGATGAACAGTGTCCTCACATGGCAAAGGGAGGGAGGGTAGAAGGGTCAAGGTGCTCTCTGAAACCTCTTAAAAGGGCGTTAATCCCATTCGCAAGGCAGAGTCCTTAGAACTTAATCACTCTCCCTAAGGCTCCACCTCTTAATATTACCACCTTGGCGTTTAAGTTCCCACCTATGAATTTTGGAGGGACATGTACATAAAACCATATAGTGATGGCAGGCAATGACAGAAGTAGCAAAGGGCTTGCTGTAATCTATTTTAATAAGTGGTTGGCATTGTGTACAAAAGAATGCCTGACATAATTGTTCAAGATCAAATTAATAGCCCCATCATCTCAAATATCTATGCTGCTATGTGACAGATACATTCCTAGGAAATCTTGCATGATAAAAAAAAATTAATAGCCCAAACAGGAGTTTCAAATGCATACCATTATTGTTTATGAAGAAATTTCAATAATAAAGGTGCTTTCTTATACCCATAAGTGTATAACTATGAAACCTAAATATTAATGAGCAAATATAGTATTTTATCATATCAAAAGGCCTTTCTGTGTTAGTTCTGGCCCTCCCACTAGCCAGAACTTCTTGCCATTTATATAAGCACTGATATAATAAATGGAGCAGAGCTGCTCAAATAAAGAGTACAATGAGTTTCCCTTTTCAGAGTGGAGAAGCTTCCTAATTAAGACTGCATTGCAAATACATTATCATGTAATGCAAATTGATGAAATTATAAAAGTCTATACTGTAATTAAAAAATCTTTTTTCATAAAAAATAATATGTTAAAGTCACTTACCTCAATTATCAGAAATTGCCAATTAGACAAGAAGTAGTTCATGGACTAAGACCCAGAAAAGCTGTATTCTAATGCAACCTTGGGCAAATCATTAAACTCTTCAAGGCTTGAGTTTTCTCATCCAAAAAATAAAGGGCAGGACTACACAATTTCTAAGACCTCCCAAATCAATACTCTTTTATTTTTCTTGTCTACAAGGCTATTATTTGTGTAAAGTTCTGTTACTTGCTTACCTTGACCTTGATGTTCAATGTGTCTGTTCCCACATAACTTATTTTTCAAATAATTAGAATATAATTTCTTAATATTAAAATAATTATAAATTTTGAGTTTTCTTTTACTATTCACAAGACACTTTGGATTTTGCCATGGTCTGTTCTAAATACTCCATAGTAACATGACAAAATTGAATTGGTTCATTTTTTCATGCATTTTCTCTGCATTTCACATAGTATGTTTTAATGACTGTAAAACCATATTTTACTTTCATGTCAGAGCCACAGTCCCGTTTTTTTTTTTTTTTTTTTTCAGGAATGGGAGGCACTAAATAATTGCTTAACAACTAAAAATTAATTTTAAATCTCAGATCATGTCAGATCTTTTGACTAAACACAGTGCTCTCAATTCCAGGATTTCTTGACTGCTTTGCTGGTGAGAAAAAATTCACTATCTCAAACCAGGTCTTTTTGCTGCCTGTTTCCTTATTTCCCTAAGTGCCTAGGAGTGCTCCCTTATCTTTCTTCTGATTCAAGACACTAGATTGTATTGTAACAGACGGATACTTTTCTAGAAACTCACAATTTTAAAAATGATAAAAATTACATGTATAATGATGGAACAACATGACACTGCATCAGGCATTCATTTTCTATTTCATAGCCCAAGTAATGGCATCTAGGAAATAACACTAGAAAAAAATGCTAGTTTCTAAAAAGCTACAAAAAGAAGTAATTATCAATGTGCAGGAACTTTTCTAATAGTTTACCTTTCAAACATGCAGAATTGATAAGGTAATTTTTTTTTTTTTTCTTGGCCAAACTACAAGTCTCAAATTTGAGTAATTTCAAGGTAATTAAATGGTGCCACCTATTGGCCAAATGTATCACTGCAGCCTGTCTTTTTAAATATAGAGGATGTTCAATAAAGTTGGCAAAATCCTAAGTGCAAAATTAGAGGTTCTCATCCATTTGAGATAGTCACATTTGTGAATAAATTTTAGTGCAACGTAGATGACATATCTCAAATATATAACTATTTTTCTTGTTAGGTTTGTCCACAAGGTGTGTGTATGTATGAATAAGAAATACATATATATGCTCATGAAAAGGACACTCATTGTAGCTTTAGGTTATTTTTCACTCTGAAATGGACGGGCATACTGGAAAAGCTAATAGCTAAAGGCAATCCTGGACTTACAATAGCTCTTTCTGCTGGTTGAGACTAAACGGTACTCATAACACTGGGGATCTAGTATTTGAAATGACTGTAATGTTTTTTTCATACAACTTATGGAATTAGTTCATCTCAGTGATTTTCAGTTATCTTTCATAATGCAGTATCAGAAAAGGGGTTATCATAGTAGGCTTCTACAGAGTCTTTAACTTGCCTGTGAAAATAAATATCACTTTAAAATGAAAGCCAGAATTAATTTAAGAAGCAGGCCACGAGTTCTGATAGCCCTAAAGAATAAACTGCTTGTTTTTTGCCTTATTGTGACTCCCCTACTTTGTTGAGAGGATTTTTAGTTGTATCTCTATTTTAGATTCCATGACCAACTTGCAGGGTTTTTTTTTCAATATGCTAAAATATTTTTTGCTTCTTAGAGACACTGTCTTGAATTAACATGGACTTTCGACTAATCTACATAAAACTACACTGTAGGTTAACCTACATTTGATTCTTGAAAAACTGTAACGTAAATAGAGAGCAATCTAGAAGCCAAGTGCTCATTCATTTGAGATTAATTGCCTCTTCAGATCACTAATTCATGCTCCAGTGTCCCAGGAGAGTTAATTTATTTCCCATGAGTGACCACTTGACTCAGAAGGTATTTTAACTCATCCAGGCTTTGTACAGGACAAATCTTGTTACTGTAACTTAGTTACACTGCCATAAACATAGTTTCCCTTTCTCTTTCTCAGCTTGATTACTTAGTACCAGAAGAAAGTCTTCTCTGTGACCACTGGTGACTTAACTCACTTTGAATGGGCACAAATCCAGCAACTGACAACATTGTGTGACACTGAAAATGGAGTTCATATTATTTAAAATAACTTTAAACAAGGGTAAATGAAGTCACATTCACTGTAAGCAAACAAGGAATAGACCTCATGTCCTTCTGCAATCAAAAAGGGATGTGAAAAATAAAATTCTTATAAAATTATTGTTGATTTCAATGTTGAGGATCTTAGTCACAAATTTAAAACAAACAGGAGACATAAAATAGCAATTAATGAACAGTAACTATGAACCTTCAAAGGCAACAGCCTGAAATTATAAGCTGATGATGAGCCATGGAGGCACTGTTTAACCCGGAAAGTGCTGATTTTCTAGGGTACTCAAAGCTTGTACCCTTTTTGGCTTTAGCATTTTTTTTTTTTTTTTTGAGTCCCTCTACAATTTTACCATTAAAAATAACTGTCATTTGATAGCAATGTTGTCATTCACACACAGTCACCAGATTCAGCAAATACAAAAAAGAAGACACTAAGATAAAATTGAATTTCAGATTAAAAAAACTTTTAAATATATGTGCTATTCAGTATTTGGGAGACAAGCAGTGTATTTCATTAAATATACTATCACAATTGTGCTGATAAAATAGTGCTACAGTTGTAAAACAGGCTAAACTAGTCTGAAACTACAGTCATGCATCTCTTAACTACAGGGATACGTTGAGAAATGGGTAGTTAGGAGACTTCATCAATGTGTGAATATCAGGAGTGTACACAAACCTGGATTGTATAAGCTACTATATGCCTGGGTTCTAATGGTATAGGCTATTGCTCCTAGGCTACAAACCTGTACAGCATGTTACTGTACTGAATACTGTAGGCAACTGTGATACAATGATACGTTTTTGTGTATCTAAACATAGAAAAGGTACAGTAAAAATATGACTACTATCATATTTGTGGTCCAAACTTGACAGAAACGTTGTTATATGGTGCATGACTTCAACTAAAGATCTCTACACCAGGTTTTTGGATTAAAGCGAATACATGACACAGCTCCAGTTTGACCTCAACAAATCTAGATTTACTCTTCTGAATCATCATTAAGTTAATCAGCATCTAATTCACATCTGTTACTGAACATCTATGTGACAGGAACTGTGCTCAACCATTCTTCCAGTAACAAAATTGGACTTTCTGGCAGGCACTTTTTCATGAAGTCTGTGACAAAGATGACTTTAAACTATTTAAAAACTACTAAAAATTAAATTTGTAGCAAAATGGCATATACAGCTACAACATAAGCTATGAGTACAAACCAGTGTTTAAAAAGTTTAATGTCTATTTTTGTACTACTGAATTGTCACTCATTTTAAATAGAGTGGCAATTTAATGACAAAATATACTAGAAGATGTAAGAAGTCGTAACTTAAATATAATCCTATCTACATAAAATTAAAGCAATTAGAGCCTCTATTTTTATATAGAACAATGAGATCAAAGCAGATTATAGCATTGCAACCTTACCAGTTTAGCCTATTTTCATTTAAAGGAAACAAAGTTAGTGACTATGCCATTTCATATGAATACTCTGTGCCCAAGATGCAACATTTCATGAAATAACTGAAACAGTGAAAGAATGTTAGATTGATAAAGAGGAAATCTACATGGATGCCTCAGTGTTAGGAACCCTAAGCATGATTTAACTATCCAAGGATTAAGAGGTTCTGGGAAAACTCTTAAAAGCTCTTGACAAAAATGATCATGCTATAAAGAATGTAAAATATGTCTAATAAGAATATTAGTAAGAGAAATAAAATGCTTTGAAAACTTGTTTTATATAAGCATTAATGTATAATTAAAACTCTAAATATTTAATAAGAAGATAATTTTGCTTCAAAATTTCATTTACCTATAAATTTTAGTTCCTTTTTAAAAACTGGATTCAGTTTAAGGGCTCTTTGCTGGCATCACTTATTTGTGAATAGGTTCTCCCACTATTTTAAGAGTGGATTTGATTGTATTTTTCAAAACTTTATTGGAGTATACCATACATACAAAAAAGTGCACGTTAAGTTTGCACAACTATATTCATCATGTGGTCAATACTCAAATTCAGAAAAACAAAACAACACAAAACATTACCAACATTCTAGAATCCTCTGTCCTTTCTTCCAGTCAATTCTTCCTTTCTGAAGGGTGAGCACTATCCTGACTTCAAGCAGTGTAGTTCTGTTTTTGTATTTCATATTAATAGAATTACATAGCATGTACTCATGTGTCTGGCTTCTTTGGTATATTATTTTCATCCATTTTGTTGCTAGTCATAAAGCATTTATTCTCATTATTATATAGTATCTCATTATGTGAATGTGACACAACTGATATATAAATTGACAAAAAAAATTCTAGTGTGCATCTGAGTAGTTTCTTACGTTTGGTTATTTAGCACCGGTATAGACTTTTACATGAGTAAACATCTTTTGGTGAATATATACATACATGTACACACACACACATATATGCATTTCCGGTTGGTCTATACCTCAGAGTGAAATTGCCAGGTCCTAGGGCGCATTAAGCCTTAGAACTGTCAGTTTTCTTAAGTATTTATACCACTTTACATTCCCATCAACAGAATTTTAAGTTGTTCTATATCTGTACTATAACTTGGTGTTATCTACGTTTTCATTTTTCATTCTGGGAGAGATGTAGTGGTATGGCACTGTAGGTTTAATTTACATTTCTGATGATTAATGAAGTATTCCACCTTACCATGTTTATCGACCATTTGAATATCTTTCTTTGTAAACGTTTATCTTTATTTTTCTGCTGGTTATTTGCTTACTGATTTTAGGAGCCTTTATATATTTTGAATACAAGCTCTTTATTGGATATGTATATTGCCGGATTGTTGGTATGTACTTATCTTTAACTCTGTTAGCTGCCTTCTCTTTCATAATGTCTTTTGATGAATTAAGAGTTCTTAGTTGTTTTGTGTGCGTGTGTATGTGTGTGTGTGTGTGTTTTTTTGAGACACTTTCGCTATTGTTACCCGGGCGGAGTGCAATGGCACGATCTTGGCTCACTGCAACCTCCACCTCCCAGGTTCAAGCGATTCTCCTGACTCAGTCTCCCGAGTAGCTGGGATTACAGGTATGCACCACCACGCCCAGCTAATTTTTTTGTATTTTTAGTAGAGACGGGGTTTCTCCATGCTGGTTGGGCTGGTCTTGAATTCCCAACCTCAGGTGATCCGCCCACCTTGGCCTCCCAAAGTGCTGGGATTACAGGCGTGAGCCATGGCACCCGACCAAGAGTTTAGTTTTAACATGATCCAATTAATCATTTTTTCCCTTTGTATGATTATGTTGTGTTCTCTTAAAAACAAATCTTTACTCCAAAGCACAAGTATATATATATATTTTTCCCCTAGAAGCTTTAACCTTTCATATTTAGACTTGGAATCAATTTAGAAGTAATTTTCATGTATGTGTCATGTAAAAGCAAAAATACACTTTTTCTATATGAATATCCAGTTGACCCAGCAATATATACTGAAAAGATCATTCTTTTCTCACTGCACTGCAGTGTCACCTTTGTTATCAAGTGACCACTTTATGTGTTTTATAGTAGTGACATGGTTTTAACTGATTGTAATTTCCAGTAATGAATGGAAGTCAAATGCTCAAAGTCTCAAAATACAAAAAATGCTCAAAGCCTTAATTTAAGTCTAGGTAATTTATAGTTTACATGTATTCTGAGAGGGCAATGAAAACCCTATGAAAAAGTTTAAAATATCCTGGTTAGTAATGAGAGGATAAGAGGAAAGTTATTACTGCATATTCAATGGTGTGTTTTAGTGGGAAATTGGGTCCTTACTTTCCAAGTGTGGGAGGCAAGATTTAAGACAAAAATACAAAGGAACTGTATACAAAATTGTGTGGTGGAGACCAAGATACAAATGAAGGAAAAGACCAGTGAGGGATGGAAGAGCCAGGAAAGGTTTCATAGAGGAGTGCGACTCAAATCCTTGAACTGATTTAGGCCTGATTAGGTCACTCTTAATGCAAAATATTAGAGCCTTCACTTTTGTTTTCTATAGCTCCTTAATACATGAACTGGATGACCAAATCTTACTCTTACTTCCTTAGATGCCGCTAATCCACCAATTACTACTGAGTTTTCGAAGAGACTGGAGGTTCTAACCCTGAATGCACACTGAAACACCTGGGGAGCCCTTACAAAGTACTTATGTCCAAACCTCATCAGACTTAATGATATCAATCTGTGGGTGTGAGGCCAAATCATCAGTATTAAACACCCTCAGGGGATCTAAATGTTCAGTTAAAGTTGAGGACTTCGAATCAGTGGTTCTCAACCCCAGTGATAGAGTTGTCAGGTAAAATTCAGAACACCTGGTTATATTTGATTTCTGATAAGCAAGTCTTTTGTCCCATAGAAGAAATATAGCAATAACTGAAGACATTTTTGTCATAACCATGGATTGCTGTTATCTAGTAAGCAAATTAGGGAATGCTGCTAAACTTCCTACAATGTCTAGGACAGCCCACACAACAAAGATCTGGTTCAAGACGTCAGTAGTGCAGAAGTGGATAAACCCTGCTTTGGAGCAACAAGAGTCACAAGGAGAATATAGAGTTGGAACTAAAAAGAGAGTTTTGTTCAAATGTAATAGCAATAAGGACTAGGTTGATATTACAAGTAACAGAAGCCCAAGAAAGACATGAAGATTTTAAACTTGAAGCTAGAGAACTATTGTTTGAAGTCAAGCATTCTATAATTGAATTTTTAGATACATGTTTCAGTAAGTTTTCAAAGAAATTTGGAGCAGATAGAGTTCAATGTAACGAATTCCTAAGTTTATGAAGTGGCAGCATTAGTTAACCCGAAAGTTCTTTCACTTTAAATTCTTCAACTCTTTGATATTTTTGATCAGACACTTAATAGACTTCTTGATTATGACCATGAAGAGTGAATATAGAAAAATATATATAACTATTGGACTAACGGTCAAGTCCCAGTGCTGGGACTTAACACTAGCTGTGTGACCTGATGCCTGCTCCTGTTTCCCATTTTATCTACTATAAAATGAGGAATGTGGATCACATGATCTGAAAGATCTCTTTCAGCATTTAATTTCTATGTGCTTGATAAATTTTCATCCATGTAATCAGCATTCAAGAACAAAAATTCCTAGGTTCTTGTGAAAACACAAATTTAACAACAAACTTTTCTTCAGTGATAGCTCTAATAGTAATTTCAATGGCTCAGTCTTATTTTAAAAGGTAGCAAATTTATGTTTAAGATACATAATTTTGCAAATTCTTTCTTGTCCACGAGGTCCTGATCAAGTGAACAAAGTTACCTGAGGTGTTTTTTTCCTGTGGTACATAATAGTCAACCACTTTGTATTATTATCATTCAGTTAAAGTTCCTTGGGTTATATTTCTAAAACCTGAATCTTGCCATAATACTTCAGAAAAAAAAGTTTTTAATTAACAGTTACTGCTGATCATGGTATTTGTTTCTGGAAATCCTGTTAAAAAGCAAGTTGATAAGGAGTCTCACCACCATGTACCCTTTCTCAGTACAACAGAATGCACCGAGTTAGCCACCTATAGGGAATAAGTATCATTTTCAAACAGTAAGTGACATTTCATAATTGTTAAAGCAAATGGTGAAATTTCAAGGGAACTTGCCTTAAAGAATGGTGCAAGGTAGGAAATGGCTGAATAAGCAAAATACACACTAGAAATAACGAGTGGTGCCAAGGTACCTGACCAAATTCTGTATTGTGTAAAACTGTCCTCTGTATTGTGGGATGTTCAGCACTAACCCTGTCCTCTACCTACTAGGTTCTGTAGCACAACTCCCCCATATCCCTCCAAATTGTGAAAGCAAAAAATGTCTCCAGACATTGCTAAATTTCCCTTGAGGGGCAAAGCTGCCCCAATTCAGAAGCAATGAGAAAGCAAAAACTAGGCAAACAAGTGTGATACCATATATGATAATAGAAATTAATTTCACAATGTTGAGTAAAAGCTTTTATATATGTATGTGTGTGTGTGTACATATACATGTGTATGTGTGTATATATATAAAGCATCAAAAGAGGCAAAATCAACCTATACTAAGGAAATCTGGACAGTGGTTACTCATGGAAAGGGCAAGGGCTGGGGCATGTTAAGTACCTAGAAGGGAGCAGGATGAGTATGTCTGAGGTATTCTGTGTTTTGATCTGGGTGCTGGTTACATAGATAAAAATTTATTGAGGATATATGACATATGCATATATATATATATACACACACTTTAATAAATGTTATTCTAAATGCTGTGGCAATCACTACACTTCATCATTTCAAAATGAATGAAAACTTTCTAGCTCTAGATCATAAGCAACACCTCTTATCAAACGACATGTTAACTAAGCTAGGAGTTTAAAAACAAGGTGTGATTAAAAAGTTAAGAAAATGTGGCACATATACACCATGGAATACTATGCAGCCATAAAAAAGGATGAGTTTGCGTCCTTTGTAGGGACATGGATGCAGCTGGAAACCATCATTCTTAGCAAACTATCACAAGAACAGAAAACCAAACACCGCATGTTCTCACTCATAGGTGGGAACTGAACAATGAGATCACTTGGACTTGGGAAGGGGAACATCACGCACTGGGGCCTATCATGGGGAGGGGGGAGGGGGGAGGAGGGAGGGATTGCATTGGGGAGTTATACATGATATAAATGATGAATTGATGGGTGCTGACGAGTTGATGGGTGCAGCACACCAACATGGCATAAGTATACATATGTAACAAACCTGCACGTTATGCACATGTACCCTAGAACTTAAAGGATAATTAAAAAAAAAAAAAAAAAAAAAAGTTATCTCCATGTAGTCCTTTTCAAAACAGGCATTTCATGAAAAGACAAAAAAACAGAAAAAATCAATTTCAATTCATTTTGTAGAAGTTACTTTTACTCCTCACATCTGCCTATTTCTATTAGAAAAGGTTCAAAAATGAAAGATAATTCTTTTGAAGTTTCTAATGCTGTAAAAACAAGCCCCATCTCAAATGAGGCACCTTTGTAAAGTACTGCAGTTTCCACCTATTGCTAAAATTGAAAAAATAAATTTGGCAGTTAAGGCATAGTTTTATTTATCTGTCTCAACTCAAGAGTTAAGAGAGAATTACCTTTTTTAGTAGGGATAAGGACAAGACTCATGTGTGTTTAAAGATGTATTATCCTTCTTCTTCTTTTCCTGAACATAAATTATTTCAAAGTAATACTCAGACTGGTACCACAACACTTTAATAGACAGTAAAGATAAAAGAAAATTTGAAAAAGTCTAAAATGAATCCAAAATTCTCAATTGCATTATTAAAAAGAACTTTAAAAAGATTAATACAGAAACTTAAGAATCAATAATGATGGTATTTTAAAAATATTGTAATGAAAACACACATTATTGTAACCAAATGTGTGATTTATTTTGGGAAGAAAATAATTAAAACTGAGGCCTTTTTCCAAAAAAGGGGAGAAATAACAATAGCAGATCATACCCTGGTTACAAGCTAATTACCACATCCCATACAATGTGGATGTGCTCAATGTGTATTCAATGATACGAATAACGAAGATTTGCAATTTTAAAGTCCCAAATCACTTGCCAATGTTGTAAATTCATAAATGCTGAAATAAATACTTAGAAATAAGTCTATTTTAAAAACTTTAGTCTGACAGTGTTTACAGATCAATCCAAAGATCACATACAAATAGTACAGCAAATAAATGGACATTTCTGCTAATTTCCACTTAATTTCTTCATAATATGGCTGTCTGGTGTTGCATTAGTGAAGATACTTCCTACAACTACATGGGTACCCCAGAGACTATGACGAATCACTTTACAGCATCCAAGGTCATCAACAGAGAATCCTAAATGTCGGTAGCGTTCATCAGTTTCAAAAAGAGTGTTGTTTGTATATGGTCCAAAAAACTGAGGAAATAAAAATGAAGTATTTTCATTAGTAAGAAAGACATTTTAGTAATAATTTTTAGGTAAACATGACACCTATCCACTTTAATATTCCAAATATTTAAAAAAAACTAAATAAGTAAAAAGTCACATGCAACACTTAAACTGCCTTAACACCCCTTTCCCCCAATTCCTATGCATTCTGGAAATGTGAAATGATCTAGCAAATGTCATGTTACCCAAAATCAAACGCATAATATTGCACATCCTTTAAAGATGGAATAAACTTTAGACAATTATCTATAGTTCACCATCATTTTCAAGACAAGGAAACTAAAGACCAAGCAAGTTTTCCATTTCTCGATACCTTATTTGACTTTGAGAAGAAATGGTATATATTCCTATCTTAAGATTCAAAAAATGATTTGATTACTACTTGTTACTGAAAGATATATCCAGAATTTAAAATGTGACTACAGTGGTAGTTCAGTTATTTCTTCAAAGTACAACCTTATAAATGTTAATTTCCAAAAATTTACTGGTCTAAGTATTTATTTTTACCACCTGTATTTTAATCAATTAATTCTAATAATAATTATTTCTTCCTTACAGAAACTAGACTGGACCAATTTATAGTTTTCAATTTATAAAAAGTAAACACACTAATGCAATGCAACTCAAATATAGAATATCTACTAGTGAGAACAGAAAGTAAAAACATTTCTAATTAAAAAAATTAAAGTGATGGAGAAACTTAACTGTGAGTGATAAAGGTCTCTCAAAAGTTGTGAATTCCAATGACTCATAGTAGTATTTATTTGGGTAAAATTGTGAGATTTTTAAAAAGTCTTAATCTATTACCAAAGTTATAAACAAATTTTATAATAAAAATCATCTCTACTTCACATAATTTGATTTTCAAATGATAATTACTCACTGCCAAACCAGATGATGGGTCAATAAAGTCAGCCCAATATCCCTCAGCTCGAAGAGCGTAGCAAATTTCCTTAGCACCGCTGATGAACTGCATTGAAAGTCACAAGTAATATGCTTAAAGATAGCATTACTAGAGATTGTTTTATTTTTAAAGAAAATTTTAAGTGACTATCTTGTTTCAGAACTCAAGATTAATAAAAAATAAAAACCAATGGCAAATTAGACTATAAAAGCATAAGATTATTTTTACCATTCCAGAAGATTGTTAATACAACACTTTATTTTAAAAAGACTAAATTCTATACATTTTCTTCTGAATTCTTTCTTACTTTATGAACTAGTTGTAATCAGTTCTGTGCTACTAACTTCTGAATCTGTCATAAACTATCAACTATGGTTGCTATTTTCTATTATTACGGTGATAACAGATATAGGTAAAATACTAAATAGGTATTTTAATAGAAATAGGTAAAGGAAAACAAAATGCTCTTAGTGAAAAGATCTGAAACATTCATTTGTTTGAATGAAAGTTGTTTAAAAACATTTACTTGTTTGTGTGTCCTTCAAAATACATCTATCTACTCACATAGTCATGAAATCATTCTGAAAAAACACATAAAAATAATATAAAATGGTAAATGGTGTACAGTTAAACAAGGTACTTGCTTTTCATTATATACTCTTCTCTATCTTTTGTATAGTGTACAATTACTACTACCATGTGCATGTATAAAAATTGTGGTCTTACCATCCTAATTTATAAGCTATTTTATTAGCTTTATCAGAAGTCTAAGTAGTGAAAAGACAGTAACAAATATTAAGACCAGATTACAATGTTGAAATAAAGAAGAGATCATGAATGTTTAAAAACAAGGGCACACAGCTACTTGGGAGGCTGAGGCAGAAGAATTGCTTGAACCCGGGAGGCAGAAGTTGCAGTGAGCCGAGATCACGCCACAGCACTCCAGCCTGGGCGACAGAGAGACTCCATCTCAAAAAACAAAACAAAACAAAACAAAAAAATCAAGGGCACAGTTCCACTTTGGCCATAACAGAGTTAACAGGTATTGAACTCGCAATCCTGTTGTAAAACTATAAAACTGATCAAAATATACAAAGTAACTATTTTTAGACCCTGAACAACAGGTGAGACAAGACTGTGATCTTTCAGAGAAGGGAAACAAATGAAAAAATCCCCATATTTGCTCCAGCTTTCTGTCTGTGGACATTTGCCTGTCACAGGGCAAAGAACCAGAGCCCAAGCAAAGTGATGGTGTCACTGGAGCTGAGGAGGTAGAAAGCAAGAGTTCAAGACAGCTGAGGCACCTGGGATTTGTAGGGCAAGGTATTGGAAATGAAGGAGATACATAAAATGGGCTCCTGAGTTAGTCTGCAGAACTATTCACCATGATTTCTTAGCTAAGGGCTGAGCTGTGCACTCATGAGGCAAGATTCCAAGAGGCCTAGAGATCCATGTGTCATGCAGTGCTGGGAGACATGGATTTCCGACCCACCCAGAATGAAAAGGCCTTACTGACCAACTGTGGTATTTCAGCTGAGATCTCTATAAGTCCAAGCCTTACAAATCAAGACTATATTGTAATTCAGAGGTTAGTAAGCTACTGTCCAAGGGCCAAATCTGATCTGGTGCCTGTTTGGATAAACAGTTTTACTGGACACAGCCATGGCAATTCATTTACATATTGTCTACAGATGTTTTAACAACACTGGGGTAGAGCTGGGTAGCTGAGACCCTAAGGCCATAAAAGCTAAAATATTTACTATTTGGCCCCTGTTAAACAAATTTTATGGGAGCTCCTTGTTTTGGACTAGCCTCCTGCACTAGGTCGCAGGAGATGAGACCAAACCAGAATGGAGTCACTCATGCTAGGTACTGCCTAATCTAACTGAATTCTGAAACAGACTAGTTTTCAAACAAATGAACAACAAAAAAAACCAGGATTCACAGCAACCAATCAGAATGGGCCTAGTTTACCTGAGCCAGCATAAGAAAGCCACCTGTGTTTTAACCCTATAAGGAAAGTAACTTTGAAAGGAATAATCTGCTTCTTGTTTCCAATTGCTGCTTTCTCCAGCTCTTTGCCGTGTATAAAGCCAGTCTCCTCTGCTTAGTTGTTTGTAACACTCAATCTATTTTACAGAATGAGGCATTGCTTAATTCTAGAATTTCAAATCAAAACCAATTAGATCTTTAAATTTGTTATAATTTGTCTTTTAACACCCTTTCCAGAAAAAGTTAGTTGATCTAAGGTAACTTTTCTCTTAATATTTTCTTGTAAACTAACAATAACCATTAAGATAATACTGTATTCTTTAGATTATCTTCTATACTTAATATTTATTGCTGTATTTTATTAATCCTCACAATTCTTAAAAATAGGAAAACTACTGAATACAGCTTAGAAAACAGTCATTAGAATGTATTTCAATTTAATGAACAGATGTATCATACATAAACCACAAGGAGAGCAAAACAATGCAATGCAATCAAATGTTTACAAAGGTTAACTGAAAGAATCTCAAATTAACACAAAGCTGAAGTATTTTTCTTAGGATTTCTGTTCACCAACACTGACATCTGCTGGAAAAAATTAGAACAGATTTAAACCATAAAATATCAAATATTTCCCTGGAGAGCTAGGTGTGGTTCCAAAATAATCACGAAGAAATCTTTAATCAAAAAAATCTTTTTTCACAGAAAATAAAATAGCTTCAGTCATTACAAAATTAAAACTCTCAAGTTGAAGCATGTTGCTATTCAAAGCCCTGAAACTGGTTACAGGAAACTAACTTAGAACTATACTGGAGTCAGTATCAAATTAGGTTCAGAATCTTAAACTGACCAAAAAGTAGAACCACTAATGCAATATACATGTGATAATATTCTAGCACTTCAATGATAGTGATGAGTATATATTTACTAAGCATTATTTTAATATGTAAATAGAAAAGATCCTACGCCTCTCTATAACTCCTTTGTTAATCAGTATATAATATGCTTGTGATTGTTAAAAACCACACAAAATCTATTAGCAGCTATATGACATTTAAATGTGAAATTATAATATTGCTGAATATGTAAATTACAATATACTTTTACAAATAAAAACCATACATCTAATCCCAAAGAAAACATAAAATAATTCCTAATATCCTGCATAGAAATCACTAACGGGATTTTTAAATTCAAGTTAGTGACTTGAACCCCTCAGCTAACCTGAGTTGGAAAGAACTGCTAACACCCAGGGTAAGCTGGCATGACAGTTTATATACTAGAACAATCTTTTTGGTGGGCAAATTGGAAGTGTCTTATCAAAATTTAAAAGGTAGATACACACTGATTCAGCAATTCTCTGTTTAGGAATCTATAGATATTAGCATGCATAAAAGTATTTGTAAAAAGATTGTCACTGCTTGTTGCCTATAATAGCAAAAGTTGGATTTTAAACTTATAAATGACTAAGAAACTTCTTTTATAAGAGATGGGAGGTCTCACTTTGTTGCTTAGACTAAAGTGCAGTGGCACCATCAAGGCTCACTAAAGCTCGACCTCTCAGGCTCCAGTGATCCGCCAGCTCAGCCTCCAGAGTAGCTGGGACTACAGGTGCGCACCACTACACCTGGATAATTTTTTTTTTTTTGTAGAGACAGGGTCTCGCAACATTGCCCAGGTTGGTCTCAAACTCCAGGACTCAAGCAATCCTCTGGCCTCAGCCTCCCAAAGTGTTGGAATTATAGGTGGGAGCCACTGCACCCGGTTAAAATTCTTAAATAATTTTAAAAGTTTATGGTTTACCCATGTGATATAGTGCTATGCAGATTTTATAAAGAATAAAATATATCTATGTATAAGTATGGAAACATGTCAAAGCATACTTTAGGTTAAAAGCAAAACACAGAAAAAAAGTGGATATACATTATTATACTGTTATTGTATCGCATACTGTTACTGTTTACTCTTGGAGAGAGCTGGCATAATTTTCACACATTTATTTGACATGTTCTAAGCCCAGGAGAAAGGCGATAGAGATGGAGGGGAAGATGGGGAGATAAAAGGGGAGATGGAGGAGGAGCGGGAGGGGAGGCTGAGGGGAGAAGGATAAAGAGTTAATTTTACCTTTTTGTCATTTTCCAAATTTTCCAAAATAGACTTTTTAAAAATAAATTGAGGAAAGTAATAAACAGAATCTAAACTTTTAAGGATACTAAAAAAGCAGTTTTATTCTCAAAAAAGATGTAAGTCCTTTCGTATTACAACACTTTGGAGGAAAATGAATGAAGGGTGGAAATGACAGTCATCATTTTAAGACACTGGTTCAGTTACTTAAACAATGACCATAAAATTAAATTATTAGCAATTAAAAGAATTACCTTTTCTAAGAGCACTTCTCTTTCAATTTCTACTTCTTCACTCCAAACAGTCATATCATTCTTAGTTTTCTGTGTTACAGTCAGAATCAGTAGTTTGTTATTAGCTACTTCTGGAAACAGTGATTCAAAATCTACAAATAAGAATAAATATTCCAGGTGGAAAAGAATTTGATTTTTAAAGAACAAATTTTTAAAGAAGGATAAAAGTACTTCTTTAGAAAAATGCTGATTAAGTAAAATTACTGTGGCATTAGATTTTTATAAATGTATATTATTTTTGAAAAGGGTAAAATTAAACTTAGTTTTGTTTACTTCTGCTTTTGTTGGATGAACTGAAATATTACTACCAACAATCCTGAAGTAGGATTATACATTATTTGGGGTTAATATAATTTTCAAAAATGCTTACTAAGATTTTTCAGTATTATATTAACTCATAAGATTATAACTCTAATAATCACACAGGAGTAAAAATGACTTTAATTTAGCCTTAGGAAAAAAGTTATAAAAATTTTACTCTTCCTATCTAATGGCAGCATGAGGTCAGATGTCACAGGACATTTTAAAGCCTTTATCTTGGTCATGCAATCACTTCCAGCCAGATACAGTAAAATATAATATTAAGGTATAGAGCATTCCAATTTCTAGAGAGGACATTACTCAACATATTAAAAAAAGTACTAACAGTATTTCAAAGTATAAAGCATGACATACCTTTTCGCAGCAATTCTGGACATGTTTGTATTGCACACTCTACTCTGGCACTTTCAAAGTAAGTTTCTGCACTGTTAATTTCTTGTTCAACAGGTGCATCATTACCCTAAGGAGAACAAGGATGTAAGTCAACAAAATCTGGAGTTCAAATAAAACGGTATCTTGCCTGTTATAAACTTGTCTTCCTTAGAAAGCTTTTTGTTTGTTTTTATAAATAATTATAATCTCTCTGGGAGGTGAGGTAATAATGTTTTTTCATTTACTCAAACTTTTCTCTACAATGAATATAAGATTCGGAAGTTCAAAAAATGTGAATACAGCAGAGCATGACTATATAAATATACTGATATTCTAAAACTTGCTATGAACAGAAATTGGCTAAGTAACTAAAATGCTATAATGTGTCTCATAATGTTACATCTTCTATTTTGGTAATATATTTAATTATCTTTTCTTCTATAATCTGTAAAATGGGGATAATGATACTAACTTACAAGATACATGACTAAATAATACAGCCTCTCCTACAGGAAGAGCTTAGAGGCTTTTATTCAACTGAAATTTACTGAGAGCCTACTATACATCAGGCACTATGACAGGAGCAGGCACTGCAATGGTAAAAAATTCAGTCCTCACTTTCAGCGATTTCAGGCCTAACAAAAAAAATAAGCACAAGCACATAAATGCAATTCAATATGACAAGTGCTATCGAGTTATGAATAAAGTCTTCTAGGGGCATAGATGAGGAAGAAACACTTTGCTGGGAGGAATCAGGAAATGATTGAAATGGTGGTATTTGAGCTACAAGTTAATGTGTTATATCTGACAGGTAAAAAATAGGTGGTATAGAGATTAGGAATTCAGGAGGAAAAATAGTTCAGCAACAGACAATAAAGTGCAAAGACACAGAAGGGTGTATTCAAGAAAAATGGCAAGTATGTTGTGGCTGGAGTACAGAGGGAATAGGAAGTAGTGGCAGATAAGGTGGGAAGGATAAGGGATCAAAATTGTGAAATGCCATTTATTCAGCATTAAGAAATCTGAACTTTAGTCTACAGGCAATGAGAAACAGAAATATCAAATGCAAAAATTAGCCAGGAATGGTGGCATATGCCTGTAATCCCTGCTCGTTGGGAGGGTGAGGCATGAGAACTGCTTAAACCTGGGAGGCAGAGGTTGCAGTGAGCCAAGATCGTGCCATTGCACTCCAGCCTGGGCAACAGAGCAAACCTCTGTCTTAAAAAAAAAAAAAAAATTCTTGTGGGCCAGAGATTACTACTATCCTCATCTGACATATAAAGAAACAGGAGTGGCCAGGCGTGGTGGCTCACGCCTGTAATCTCAGAACTTTGGGAGGCCGAGGCAGCCGGATCACAAGGTCTGGTGATCTAGACCATCCTGGCCAACATGGTGAAACCCCACCTCTACTAAAAATACAAAAATTAGCTGGGTGTGGTGGTGTGTGCCTGTAATCTCAGCTACTCAGCAGGCTGAGGCAGGAGAATCACTTGAACTAGGGAGTTGGAGGTTGCAGTGAGTCAAGATTGCACCACTGCATGCACTCCAGCCTGGTGACTTCATCTCAAAACAGGTGACTTCATCTCAAAACAACAACAACAACAAAAAAGAAACAGGAGCTTAGAAAGGTTAAGTAATTTCCTTGAGGTCACAAAATTAAGCAAGCTGCAGAGTCAATCTCTGAACCCAGATTTATTCTATCTTCATTGTGTGTCATGCTATAATGACTCTAAAAATCCAGGTAAGACAAACAGGCCTTGAACTCTGGCAAAGAATTGAAAGGACACTAATATTTTAGGAGCAACATGAGAGAAAAAAGTGATGTGATTTTTATATTATCTATAGTGATATGATGGAGAGAGAAGGTTGGTGCTCTAAGTTTTATCTTAGGAGAAAGGGGAGGATGGTTATTCCACTAATAGTATTGATTATATGGGAGTTAGAACAGGTTTTTAAGGAAAAAAAATTATTACTTCAGTATTAGACACACAAAATCTGGGGACTTGTGAGACATCCAAACAAAGATGGTCCAGTAGGCATACAGAAATATAGAACTGGAAATGTCAGAAAGAGAAATACTGAATTAGAAATTATAAAAACACAGACTGTGGAGAAGGCCAAGGGATTAAGTGACCAAGGAGTGATTCAAATGAGAAGCTGTAGGACAGAAACTTAGGGGAAATGTAATTTAATTGACAGACAGGAAGAACAAGGAGCCAAGAAGGCTGAGAAGGAATTATCTGATAAAAAGATAGGACAGGTCAACCGTGTCTCAGTGTCAGGTCATCTAATATAATTCAAAAGTAAGGAATTGCTGCTGCTTATAATATAGCTTTGATTTAAAAAAAAAAAAAAAACTCAGCTTAAAACTATGCAAAAATATGAAAAATGATAAACATCAGGGGTTTGACAGGAACCCTGAATTGCATGTAGCATTCCACTTAAATAATCATAAATGCAAGTTTAAAATGTTTAAAAGTGAAAAAAAAACCAACCTTAAGAAATTGTTTAAGAAAAAATAAACTTATGAAACTGGGTCCTTTTTATTATTATATCTGAACAACTTCAGAGATCTCAAATTTTTCTTAAGCTTTTAAATGGCTAGAGGAATACAGAACCAGTTGGAATTAGATCCATATACAAATTTAATTACCATTTATTAAAAGTGAAAAACAGGAAACCTAAATTTCCAGTATATAGACATAATTACTTGTGTATATCTAGAGTAGTTACTTAAAAACATATTTTTGAAGAAATATATAAAAAATATTATAATCTATAGTACAAAAATTATATAGTAAACACTTTGTAGAGGACAATGCCAAGTCTTCCAAAGCTATATATGCTGTTTTGTATATACAGGTATTGGAATTGATTTTTAACTTTTTCAACAAAAGTAACACGCTTATAATAATCAGGAGTAATATAGCATTAACAATCAGGAAACCACAATAAATGTTACCAACAATTTACCTGAAATTCATTCACATATTGTGCCATCACAAACTCATGTCTTTCACTTGATAAAGGTTCTGCTAGAACATCAGGCAAAGTTTTATGAACCAGGCTTTTCTTCTGTGAAGCAGTCCCATTGAGGTGACAATCAAAACCTATGTTCCCAGGAAGCTGGAACCTCTGATCTTGAGGTCCGAAGGGTCCCATAGTTTCATCAGGCCACACTGTTCGAGAGCCTGAAGAGAAACAACAAAAGGAACAGTTTCTCCTTAATAGTTAAGTATATTGGTAGACTGAAAGAATGTTCTTCTTAAAATTATGTATATTTTTATCTAAAAGATCTTTAAAATCTGTTTTCCCGTGTGAATATAAATAGATAGTTTCCTATTGTTTCCAAAACACTAATCAAAGCAACTGATTGACAGATTACAGGCAAGTCTGTTATTAGGGGAAAGACGGAATAAAATAATCCATACTAAGAAATGCTTGAATGTCATTAAAAAGAAGACAATAAACCTTTACGTACTGACACTGAATGAAATCCAGGATACAATGCATTAAAAGAAAAAGCCAAGTCAAAGAACAGCATGTATAATAACATTTACATCCTCATATTTGTGTATTATTTTGTTTTTGAGACAGGTCTCTGTCATCCAGGCTGTAGTACAGCGGTGTGATCGCAGCTCACTGAAGCCTTGACCTCTGCAGTCTACCTCAGCCTCCCAAGTAGCTGGAACCACAGGTGCACACCACCTTGCCCAGCTAATTTTGTTTATTTTTGGTAGAGACAAGGTCTCCTCTTCCCTCAGCCTTCCTAAGTGTTGGGATTACAGTCATGAGCCACTGTGCCAGGCCCATGTTTTTAAGTAAAGAGAAGACCTAAAATGAAAGACGCTACACTTAGTAATGGTCGTCTGGAGAGGGGCATTCTGCTGCTGTTATCTGGTGGCACAAAACATGAATGGGAAAAAAAAATCATGCATCACGTGACCTAATGCTCTGTTTACCAGCCACATGAGTTAATATGGATTGCAAATACAGAACAAACCACATTACTTTATTCACTTAAAACTGAAAAACAATCCTAACTTATAAAAAATTCAAAAAGATTCAGAAAAGAATAAAGCAGAAAATTAATAATTACTCAGAGTAGCGATTTGGGCTTACAGAAACAGAGGGACAACTGCTATGCATATTACTTAGCAATAAAAATAGATATTTAAAAATATCCTGTCAGAGAACTAAGTAACTGAAAATGGCTATGTCAGTATGGCTGCCTCATTCCTAGATCATGAGCCACCATATCCCTCTTCCACACTTAGGGTATACATCCCCCATCAATCATGGAACCATTTCCTGCTGAACCCAGACGATGTCTCAAGATTCTCAACATAAACTCTAGTCCAATGCTTCTCAAACTCTAAAGATGTACTTAAGATACATCTGGGATCTAGTTTAAATGCAGATTCTGATTTATCAGGTCTGGAGTGGGGCTCAAGATTTTGCATTTCTAACAAGCTCCTAAATGATACTGATGCAGATCATGTTGAATAACAAGGCTCTATACAGACAGCCACTAGTGACTACTCAAGTCATTTCCCAAGAGAAAACCTGTCAGCTATTTTTGAACAAGATGGTTTTTAAAGGTCTAACAATCTCTAGTTCTCTTTACAGAAAACACACGTCCCATATTAATAGTAGATTTGGGCAGTGGATTTGACCGTATGTTTACTGGTCATTTTAGGTTTTCTTTTCTGGGAAAGCCCTATTCATGTCCTTTTGTTTTCTGGTTTTTCTTTCGGGTTGTCTTTTCCTATTGATCTATTACAAATTCTTTATATATTCCAGATACTAATCCCTTACATAATTTGAATGGCAAATCTTTCATTTATTATAAATATATGGTTAGTCTTCGGGTGATGTAAATTGGGGAGTAGTCACGAGAGTTAGAAAACTTGAGCAGGATGGACGGCTCTGAATGTTCAAGTGAACTAAATTACACTGTAAGTAATTTGTGCCATGAAAAAAGGATTCCATGTCCAATATCTTTAGGACACATTAGGTTAAGTTTCTAAGAGTCTTTAATATTTTAGTGTGCATTATAAGCCTCCAAGACAGGAATATGGCATATAGCATTTCTCAAACTTACCTACCACAGAGACTATCCCTCCTACCCCCACTTTTACTTTTTAACCTTGAAAAATGCTTCATGGCTTGACGTTAGCCTGGGAACTACTGCTGAAAGCAATGAAAGGTAACAGGTTTTTCAAGAAAGTGACGTGGTTAAAATATTTTAGAATGATTAGCATGGTAGCGGTGTACCAAACAGATGAGAAGAAATAGACTTTGTAGAAAGCAGGTAAGTTCAATAAACACTAACACATAAAAAGTACAAGGTACACTTACGAAATTTAGCAAAGAATGGGAAGAAATAATAATATGGTTTAACAGGACCAAAAGGAGATTTGTTTCAGGGAAGACTCTATGTTTGAAGACAGAAAAAGTTTAAGAAGTTTTAGAAACCAGTACTCATTCTTTCTTCCTTTTTTATACTGTAGCTTTCTGACATAAATATATTTAGGCAGAGCTGTGATTCATTTTCAACTGAATAAACACAACTTTAGAAAAATGCATTAACCCTTAAGAAGAAATATTAGAGGAAATACAACTAGAAATGTTTTGAAACAATTATAAGTAAAGCAATAACAACTTTCACTTACATATATCTGGAGGTGCAGCTGGCCACATGAGACTCATCCGAACCTGACGATCCTGCAGTCGAAAAGGCTCTGGGATTGACAACCCTTTTAACTAAAGAGCAAAATCCTGGGAGATAGGAAACCAGTCTGGCTCTGTTACAAAGCACCTAAAAATGACACAAAATTGAAATTATTTCTTCTGAATATTAATGTTATACTTACATAGACAATCTCTGGCAAATCTTTACAATGCAAGGTTCTTTTAAAAACCAACATTCTACTTTTACTGAACACCTACCATATGACAAGCATTATGTATATTTGTAATTTTAAAAATAAAAATAAATATTGAAAAAAAACAACTAATGAGTTAGTTTGGGTAAAAGTCTATGTACTTTTCAATAAAGGCTAGAATTCAAGAGTGCCACACATGAGAGAATAGACATCTAAAAGTTGTCTTACTTCGACACACTAAAAAGGTAGCACAACGAAGAAGATTCTTCTATCCTCAATAAAGAACTCTCAAAACATCTCGTTGGACCAAAATCTGTTACTTTCAAACTTTCCTCTCTTCTTTTACTGCTATAAATTATGCTAATTCTCTCCCATACTGTCCTTTCATTGTGGTTTCACGGCAATGTCTGCTTTTCTCCATTTCAGCACATATCTTTGTGGTACATTTTTTTCTGCTTGTATGTTCACTTACTAGAGTGTGAGGTCATGTATTACAATGGATGAACGTGTAAATATCTTTCATTCATAAATTTTTTTACTAAGTACTTGGGTCAGAACAATTTAATGCAGGGATTGGCGAATGATTTCCCAATACAGCCCACTGTTTTGGTAAATAAAAGTTTTACTGTAACATAGCCATACTAATTTATGTACTGCCTATGGACACTTTCCCACCATAATGGCACAGTTAAGTAGTTACAAGAGAGATTCTATGGCCCACAAAGTCTAAAATATGCACTATCCGGATATTTGTATTAAAACACACACACACACACACACACACACACACACAGTGGCAACTCTCAGTTTAGTGAAAAAGATATAAGAACAAACACCAAATCATCTGTGAAATGCTATGAAAAGATCTGAATAATTGTTAAGAAATCTTTGGGAGAAAAGGTAATAAATTTCATGGAGTATAGATATATTAAGCTTTGAAGACAATAAAAATTTGCTTGGGAAAAGGTGCATTTCAACGAGTGACTTTCAGGAACAAAGGAATAGAGACATATTTCAAAGAGTGACAAATTCAGTGAGGGTAGGTATAAGAATGCAATAAAAAAAAGTTTGAAATTGAACTTATGGGTAACTATATAAGACTGTATATTTAACTCAGATGGTAAAGGGCTTGTTACATCAAGATAGTAAGTCAGAATTTTAATTTGTAGGCAGGAAACAGAGTAAACGGACAAAAACAAAGGCTGTTTCAAGAAATGTATCACTAAGGGTGGTATGAAAAATGGACTGGAGGAGCAGTAGAGAGGTGGTGTGAAAATTAGTTACCAGGATGTTGGAAAAATCCAGCCATCTGACACTTGAGAATTATTCTATTTCCCTTTCACAAAGTACAGTATTCTAAAATTCAACCTATTCTTTCCTTCCACCTTTGTCACCGTTAAGTATAAGAGTGCATCCTAACTGCTCTTTTTGTCTTTCTGACATAATTTCCTACAAATTTACCCTCACTTCCCTTACTCTACTTTTCAATCACATAAAAATATCTCCCCAACATTTCCCATATTTCTCTTCATTCTTTATACTGCCGTAAGATTTCTTCTAAAAGATACTGTTTCCTTATCGTTCTAGAAAATTCTAGCCAATTCTTACTTTTTAAGACCTGTATAAATATAACCTCCTTGGTGATACGTGTCTCCAAAGAATTCTGTCTGCCTAAAATTTAAGCAGCCTCTCTTGGGGTCTGTACCCAACTTGCCCCAAGAAACAAAAATGGTAATTATTTGGCTTTTTACTTACAAACAAACTCAGACTTTTGGGTGTTTATATAGTACAAATTTACCTTTACAACTAAGGACATTTAAGAGAATGCCCCCAAGATCTAAAGGAATCTAAAATTTCAAATTCCAAAAATATTTTCAGCAAGGGCTCAAAATAAGCAGCAGCAAAATAAAAGATTATCTGAAGGGGACAATATTTGAGAGCATGTAACAGTAATAATCAATTGATGTTGGACACTATGGGTCCAAGTTCTATAGTAAGTGCTTTACATATACATTGTTTTACTTACTTTCCATAACAATTCTATACACTGTTATTAGAACTAGTTTCAGCATGATTAATCTACAATCTGCGATCATTCACATCGTTTCACAAGCAAAAACAGAAGCAAAAGGAAGATCAAATTATTTCAAAAATTGCCTATTATTAATTATTATTTCAGCCTATCAAGGCCATTAGATTATATTTTGACATTCTTTTCTTGGTGATATAATTTTTAACAAAAGTTATATAATAAAATACTAATTTTGTTCCTAGCCTAAGAAAATCCAATCACCAAATTTCATTTTAATGGCAAAATAAACCAGTATCTAAATTGCCCACTGAAAGGGACAGTTGATGACAGTACTAATCTGTTTCAAACCTTACCCGTTAACCTGTAAGATTCTCAAATCTTGGTCGGGTGCAGTGGCTCATGCCTGTAATCCCAGCACTTAGGGAGGCAAAGGCGGGTGGATTACCTGAGGTCTAGCCTGGCCAACTTGGTGAAACCCTGTCTCTACTAAAAATACAAAAAAAAGACAATTAGCCAGGTGTGGTGGTGAGTGCCTATAATCCCAGCTACTCGGGAGGCTGAGACAGGAGAACCACCTGAACCTGGGAGCCAGGCTTGCAGTGAGCAGAGATCCTGCCATTGCCCTCCAGCCTGGAAAACAAGTCTGAAACTGCATCTCAAAACAAAACAAAACAAAACAAAACAAAACAAAACAAAACAAAACAAAACTAAACTAAACTCAAATCTCTAATTGTGGAAGTGGAGTATTTTCTGACCACCTGACAGATTTTATGACTGGTTCAGCTGGTGAGCATAATAAAAAATAATTGCCAAAAAGCAAGACAAAATTACAGCAGAGAGTTCATTTTAGTTTGAGGATAAGTACATATTTTATATATGATTAAATTCAAACTTCTAGACTTAGAAAGATGACATGCTATTATGTTTTAACTTTAAAATCCTTATTAGTATATAAAAAGAAAGTGCCTTTTGTGCACTGCCTTAGGACTAGGTTCTGCTTTTGATCATGTGAGAAAATACAGTCTGTACAAAAACTAAAAACCGGTAGTTTATGCAATGCATCCACATCTATCCAGACATTTTTTGCAGCCCCCAGTGTTGCAAGATATTTGAATTACATACAAACATTGAGAAATTGAAATATTTACACAAAAGGTCCAGAAATTTGGCTCTTCCCGAAAACTCAGAGGATCTGGTAGTATTGGACTCACATAACCAAATGGCATTAGTTAGCAACAAATCACTGTGGCTAAGGGAAGGCTGTTCCCCTTTTAACAAAGGCTTTGTCATAGTCCCTATGAAGGCATCTTAATTTACCTGTCTAGACTCTGAAACATCAACATTTTTGCCCCTTGTTATGAAACACCTATCTGCATATTTCATTAGTAACATCCATCCAGAATTTACAATCCATATAAATTAACACAAAAATTGTTAACGTACATTTGGATACTGACACTTAAAATTTACTTTAATATGAACTTCTTTCTAACAAAAGACTTACAAAAGGATCTTCCCTACTGAACTATTATAATTTATTCATTTAAACCAAAATAAAACCAGGTCAAATAATAGCATTCTATTCTACTTCAATTAATTTCTCTCCTTTGAAAGTGCCACATACTTCTTTTACAGCATTCTTTTCCTGTGCAGGTTAGGGGCAGGCAAAAATTCACCGTAGAACTTGGCCAAGACTAGTAATCTACTCTTATGACTTGTCTCTAAAATAGTCACACTTTAGACTTAATATATCATGTTCAATTACAGAAATACCATCCTGGCTAACTGCTGCCATATAAGTCTTCCTAGCACACAGCTCTAAGTGAATAATCACAATTTAAGGAATAAAGTCTAAATTACTGAGTTCGGCATTCAAGGTTCTCATTTACTTGGTACCAACCTCACAATTCAATCTTATATCCCACTTACCTCTTTCACACATCTTACATTTAGGTTAGCAGGGAGCAATGACTTTTTAATTTTTCAAAGGGGTAGGCGGGTGGGGAGTTCTATGAATATACCTTCCTGTCCTTCCCGCTCATACTTTAGACTATACAAATCTCACCCATCTTTCAAACCTTTCAAAAGTTAAATGTTTCCCTCATGAAGTGATCCCAAACTCCTCTCCACAAAGCCTTGAATCTGCATTGCACCTTTGTGTAGGTTCTAAAAAAATTATTACTTTAATTGTAGCTGTTTTTATATATGTCTTATGACCGCTACATATGAATTCTATAAATAGGATGTATCTAATCACTGGAAAGTTACAGTCAATAAATATCTCTGGTATGTGACAGTATCTCCTGTTCTTATTTTGTAGGATTTGGAAGTTCACTTCCAATACAGAAACTGTTTAAAAAAAAAAAAAAAAGAAAAGAAAAAAACACCCTTCAGTTTAGCTAACCCAAAAGATAAAAAAGGGCCTAAACACAGATTCTAATATTTACTGAAACGCTGTATTTAAAAATACCGAAAGGGTGCTTGAATTTCCACATCTGTACAAGTCAAATTGTATAAATAAGTGTTATTTGCAGTGAAATGAATGCTACCACCTTCAAAGCATAACACAATTTCACACCACTTGCTTCCCCTGACACTTTTGAGACATTATGTCTAACTCTATGCCACCCAATGCCATCATAATTAAACCCGTTCTTTCATTTCCTAACATTCCCAAACTAGTTTACTATGCGGATTCTTAGGAGATAATGTACTCACATTGGCCATCTCCACTGGAGAGGACAGTTCGCAAAATAGCTTTCCTTTGGTAAAGTTATTCCTGGGAAAGAACACAACAAAACAGACGAGTGTCCGATTAAACTTCAACAACAGACAACTGAGGTAACATCCACTCTTCGAAGGCGTGTCCTCCACCACGTCAGGACCAAAGTCCAAGCTCTCCCCGTAACCCTAAGGAGGCCAGAACTCGCCCCCATACCAGGCACAGATCCCCCAGCCTGAGAGCCCTTCCGGTTTACAGCCGCGGAAAATAAACTCGGACCAGATCGGGGCGGGGAATGGGGGCTGGGCGGCCAAATTCAGTCCCGGGAATCAAAGCGGCTGCTTTAATAGAGGTGGGGGCTGCATAACAACAGCTCCAGGCAAAGCTTCGGGCTAAGCTGAAGGATGAGGAAGCAGAAAAGAAACTAAAGACAGAGGGACAGGATGCCTGGGGACGACAGGGACCCAGTGAAAATGCAGGCAATACCGAGGGCTGTAGCCCTAACACGAGCAAATTTGGAGGGGCTAACGTGGGCGGAAACCGTCCGTACCAGGTACCACCACTGTCCCCAGTTGTCCCAGAACCAGACTCTTCCTGCCGTTAAAATGGCGGCGGCGACTGCAGCTGTGGTAGCGCCTACGCTGGCGGTGACCAGGCAGAAGAAGTTGCTTCTGAGCGCGTCGATGCGAAGGATAGCCGAACCGATGATGCGCACGCGCAAAGTAGGCCTACGTGGACCCGACCTGTCACTGGGTTAAACGCATGGCAGGAGAAAAGGTGGGGCGAGGGTGATTTGGGTAGATGGAGAGGAGGGCTCCCAACCTGCGTTAGGCGGTCAATTAACCTTCCTGAACTCCTTGATGCGTTTGATAGTCTTCCCAACTTAAGTCTTTCTTACTGCCTCCAGGAGATACAGTCTTCTGTTCTTTTTGTCATAGTTGTTTATTTTTCATGAAAAGCTGTTTTTGAGCATAGGACACTTACCTCTTTCTGTGTTCCCATCCCTACCACAGTGCCAGGCTCTCAATATGCTCAATAAATAAATATTAGGTGATTGATTTGTAAATCGTATATCATTTTCATGTATCTAATACGTTTTTAAAAAATTGACTATTCACAATAGCAAAGACTTGGAATCAACCCAAATGTCCATCAGTGACAGACTGGATTAAGAAAATGTGGCACATATACACCATGGAATACTATGCAGTCATAAAAAAGGATGAGTTTGTGTCCTTTGTAGGGACATGGATGCAGCTGGAAACCATCATTCTCAGCAAACTATTGCAAGAACAGAAAACCAAACACTGCATGTTCTCACTCATAGGTGGGAACTGAACAATGAGATCATTTAGACTCAGGAAGGGGAACATCACACACCGGGGCCTATCATGGGGAGGGGGGAGAGGGGAGGGATTGCATTGGGAGTTATACCTGATGTAAATGAAGAGTTGATGGGTGCAGCACACCAACATGGCACAAGTATACATATGTAACAAACCTGCACGTTATGCACATGTACCCTATAACTTAAAGTATAATAAATTAAAAAAAAAAAACTAACTAACTAACTAAATAAATAAATAAATAAAAATTGACTGAAGCCCATAAGCTCATATTTTATTTAAGCTGTCCTTAGTTTTCGGCCTGGTGTTCTTTTCCGTTCCAGGTTCCTGTCCGGAATACGTCACCATGTCTCCCCAGGCTTCTCTGGACTGTGACCGTTTCTCAAACTTTCCTTGTTTTTGATAACCTTAATAATTTTGAAGCGACTTATTGGTCATTTGGTCAAATGTCCTTCAGTTGGATTTTGCCTGTATTTTTCTCATGCATTGACTGAGGTTATAGGTTTTTTTTGTTAAGAGGTAAGGTAAAGTGATCTTCTCATCACGTCATGTCAAGGGTATATACTATCAACATGACTTATTACTGTTGATGCTAACCTCTATCACCTTGTTAATGTAGGGGTTGTCAGGTTTCTCCACTGTGAAGTTACTCTTTTTCTGTTCCTTTCCATGCTATACTCTTTGGAAGGGCATCACTCTGTGCAGCCCAAACTGTAGAAATGGGAAATTGTTATACTCCACCTTTATGAAGACAGAGTATCTTCATAAATTATTTGGAATTCTTTTGTGTGGGAGATTTGTATGTACTCTGCATTTCTTTAAGTATTCAATCATTTATGTCAATATGGACTCATGGATATTGATTTTACATTTTGGGTTATAATCCAATACTACTTTATTTTGTTGTTCATATTGGTTCCAGCTTTGGCTATTGAGATTTCCTTTAGTTGGCATTTGTGTCTTTTTGACACACCCTCCTCTTTTTGTGTTTATGGATTTTTTTCTTGAGCATTTTCTTAATTTCTATAAGATGCTCCAGGCTCATCTTGTATATTCCCTGCCCCAATCCTAGAATCAGCTACTTCTCCAAAGAGCCAAGGGTCCTTCTAATGAAAAATGATATTAGAAATAAAGATTTGGACATTTGGGATATTTTTGCCTCTAGACCCTCTCAGCTGACAGAGCAAGGAAATGTTCATGCATATGCTAACCTGACTAAATATGCATATCTGTAAGTATTTATATATGTATCTATCTGTATCTTTGACAGCTACACAGGAGTTCTAGGTTCAAGTATTAGAGCTGTTATCTTCAGTTCAATTCCAGCACCACATGGATCATTGTAGCCTTCTCCCCTTGCTTGTCTGTAACCTCCCACTCCAGTGTGAGACACTTGGCTCTCATCGTCTGCAATCCATTTACCTAATTGTGCAATTACAGGTTACATGTATAATGGATTCAGAACCGTTAACCCATATTCAGAGTACATGTATAGTTGTTTCTGAATTGTTATCAGGTATACCTGTGAGAAACAGATTTACCTATTAGAGTACAATGCTTATGGATAGTTCTTTTGCTTTTAATCTTATAGATTCCACTTATTTTCAACTGAAGTCAGCAACCCTCCATCCTACCTCTACCTGGCTTCAGTGAAGTTATTTTATATGCTCCTAATACAGTTGTAATCTTTTGCCACAATCTGCATTACCTACTGGGTTTCTTTGAGTTCCTAAGATTTAAAAAAAAAAATCTTCCTCCATTTAAGTTCTCTTTGTGCAATACTCACATTGCACATTTATTTTTTTCTTTTACTGCGCATAGTAGCAGACAGCTGGTCAGTAGTGGGATAGAAGTAAGACATTTTTTCACTTTAAATTTTCTTTCTGTGGGGTTTGACAAACCCATACATAGTGTCATGGATCCACCATTATAACAGTGTCATACAGAAAAGTTACAGTTCTAAAGAGATCCCCTTTGTTTCATCTAGTAAACCCTCCCACCTTCCTATACCTCTAGCAACCCCTGATGTGTTTACCATCTCTATAATTTTGACTTTTCCAGAATGACATAGAAATGGAATAATACAGTATGTAGCATTTTCAGACTCGTTTTCCTTACATAGTAATAGCTACATTTAAGATTCATCCATGTTTTTGTGTGGCATAACAGTTCATTCCTGTCTTTTTATGGATTCCTTTTTAAGATGGTCTGATAGCTCTGTTGCCCAGGCTGCAGTCCAGTGGCACGATCATACCTCACTGTAACCTCAAATTCCTGGGCTCAAGCAATCCTCTTGCCTCAGCTTTCCAGGTAGCTGGGACTACAGGCACACACCATCACGCTTCACTAATTGTAAAAACTTTTTTGTAGAGAAGGGGGCCTCAAACTTCTGGCCTCAAGGGATCCTCCCACATCAGCCTCACAAAGCATTAGTATTACAGGTGTGAGCCTCCATGCCTGGTCTTTATTTCTCCCTTTTTGATCCCTGAATAGTATTCTAATGTATAGATATACCACCATTTATACCTATTAAAGAACACTGTGATTCTTCCAGTTTTTGACAATTGTGAATAAAACTGCTATTAAGTATTTAAGTTCAGGTTTTTCTGTGGACATGTTTCAAATCAGTTGAGTAGATATCTAGAAGTATAATTGCTGGCAATTGGATTTTTTTTTTTTTTTTTTTTTTTTTTTTTTTTTTTTGAGACGGAGTCTCACTCTGTCGCCCAGGCTGGAGTGCAGTGGCCGGATCTCAGCTCACTGCAAGCTCCGCCTCCCGGGTTTACACCATTCTCCTGCCTCAGCCTCCCAAGTAGCTGGGACTACAGGCACCAGCCACCTCGCCCGGCTAGCTTTTTGTATTTTTTAGTAGAGACGGGGTTTCACTGTGTTAGCCAGGATGGTCTCGAACTCCTGACCTTGTGATCCGCCCATCTCGGCCTCCCAAAGTGCTGGGATTACAGGCTTGAGCCACTGCGCCCGGCTGGCAATTGTATTTTTATAAGATATTTGAAAATAGTTCTGCTAGGTTATTTGAGCATTTCCCCACAATCATATATATAGTTAATTTAAGAAATGCTGTTCTATGTTAATAACATAGAGCAAACTTCATTCCACTTCTGTCTGGTTACCACAAATTGGAGATGTCCAAATGAGTAGGCTTTACAAATCACAGGCTGACACTCCTGCAGCTGTTCAAATCAATGAATACTCAATCACAGATAAAGGAGAATATCTTCGAACGTCTTTGTTAAGGATATCCAGAGAAGGAATTCTAGGACTTTCCTTGGAAACCATCTGATAACTCAAAGAACCTTAATCTTAGGAAATTATCCCTGCCCCAGAATCCTCATGTTGTACATTTATTTCCTCTTCCTGTATGTAGTAGGAGACAGCCGGTCAGTTGTGGGATGGAAGTCAAAACATTTTGACTTCAAATTGTCTTTTTCTTTGATGCTTTTTTATGCTGGGAATTTGTTGCTCCAAAAGTAGGCCAATTACTAAAGTCATCAGACTCTCAATTTCTGAGATGTGAAATTGAAGGAGAGCAGCATGTTTTCTTACAGAAAACACTAGATATAAGGCACAACCAAAGAAGGGGTGGGAGGTCTGTTTCTCTGTTGTGACTTCATGATTCCTAGTTAAAGTCAGTGGGTGTCAAGTTGTTCAGTGATGAAGACAGCAGAAAAGTGCCAAAGAAGCTGGTGATTTGAGACCTTTACTTTGCAAACATTAGTGATAGGAAACTAGAGTTGAGAAGAAATTCTAAATTTGAAGAGCGAATTCTAGATTATCCTTCCAAACTAACTATGTCCAGGAGTTACCAGCCTGAAGACCTCTACCACCACTACTGATGCTATTTTATAAAGGCAGAATGTTGTATGTAATGGTACAGGTATAGACTAACACTATATGGCCCTGATTGGATTCTTGAATCTGACATTTCTAGTTGAGTCATTGTCTTAGTCTATTTTATGTTGTTATAATCCCACAGACTGACTAATTTATAAAGAAATTCATTTAGCTTTTGGTTATGGAGCTGGAAGTCCAAGAGTATATGCTAGAATCTTCTAAGGGCCTGTGTGCTTCATCATCCTGTGGCCAGAAGAAATGTAGGGGGTTGAGAACATTTCAGGCAAAGGAAGCAACATGAATAGAGGAATAGAATCCAAAAGACTGTGGGCAGTTGGAGAGATTCACAACTAGTTCAAGGGATTGAGTTGGAGGTAGATGGGGCCAGATCATAATTGGTCTTCAGTGCAATGCTAAGGTGGATGTAATCTGGAAGCAATGAGAAGTAAGTGAGCAGGTTTAAGCAGTCATGCCATTATCAGATTTGTGTCTTGGGAAGATCCTCTGGCTACAGCGCAGAGAATAGATTGGAAGGGTGTTGGGCCGCAATTGGATCAACTAGTTAGGAGACTCTTGTAGTATCCATGAGGGAGAACACAAAAAGCCTGAACTAAGGGAAGGGGAGAGTTAAGGAATCAACATGGCATAGCTATCCATGGGTTGCTGATGAGAAAAAGAGGACAAGTTGAATCTTCAGCTTCTACATTTTTGATTCAAGATATGTGGCAAATGGAGTTCCTTTTACTGAGATTGGGAATCCAGTAAAAAGTGGATATTTGTAGAATATATCCTATGTGGATAGGCATTTTTTCAATATCTATTTTAATCCTCAATAATGCAGAAAATTAAGGTATTATTATCTTCATATTATACATGAAAAAACGAAAGCACAAAGAGGAAGTATATTACTGAAGCTTCTAGGGCTGGATTTAAATCTGGGTCTGTTTGGTTTAAAACTAGTATTCCCTTTTTCATAGGATACTTCCTCCCAAGAAGAAAGCAAATTTAAGAAGAATAATATGCTTAGTTTGAATTTTGAATTTTAATTTAAGATGCCTGAGAGCATTCATGTGGGTTTTTGTCCAATAAGTCATTTGAAAGGTCTATTGCTCAAGAAAGTTGTTTGTTCTGCTCAACGAAATAAAAGATGACACAAGCAAATGGAAGAACATTCTATGCCTCATGGATAGGAAGAATCAATATCATGAAAATGACCATACAGTCCAAGGTAATTTATAGATTCAATGCCATCCCCATTAAGCTACCAATGACTTGCTTCACAGAATTGGAAAAAACTGCTTTAAAGTTGATATGGAACCAAAAAAGAGCCTGCATTGCCAAGACAATCCTAGGTCAAAAGAACAAAGCTGGAGGCATCACGCTATCTGACTTCAAACTATACTACAAGGCTACAGTAACCAAAACAGCATGGTACTGGTACCAAAACAGAGATATAGACCAATGGAACAGAACAGAGCCCTCAGAAATAATACCACACATCTACAACCATCTGACTTTTGACAAACCTGACAAAAACAAGAATGGGGAAAGGATTCCCTATTTAATAAATGGTGCTGGGAAAACTGGCTGGCCATATGTAGAAAACTGAAACTGGATCCCTTCCTTACACCTTATACAAAAATTAATTCAAGATGGATTACAGACTTAAATGTTAGACCTAAAACCATGAAAACTCTAGAAGAAAATCTATGCAATACCATTCAGGACATAGGCATGGGCAAGGACTTCGTGTCTAAAACACCAAAAGCAATGGCAACAAAAGCCAAAATTGACAAATGGGATCTAATTAAACTAAAGAGCTTCTGCACAGCAAAGGAAACTACCATCAGAATGAACAGGCAGCCTACAGAATGGGAGACAATTTTTGCAATCTAGCCATCTGACAAAAGGCTAATATCCAGAACCTACAAAGAACTCAAACAAATTTACAAGAAAAAAACAAACAACCCCATCAAAAAGTGGACAAAGGATATGAACAGACACTTCTCAAAAGAAGACATTTATGCAGCCAACAGATACATGAAAAAATGCTTATCATCACTGGCCATCAGAAAAATGCACCTCAAAACCACAATGAGATACCATCTCATACCACTTAGAATGGTGATCATTAAAAAGTCAGGAAACAACAGGTGTTGGAGAGGATGTGGAGCAATAGGAACACTTTTACACTGTTGGTGGGACGGTAAACTAATTCAACCATTGTGGAAGACAGTGTGGCGATTCCTCAAGGATCTTGAACTAGAAATACCATTTGACCCAGCGATCCCATTACTGGGTATATACCCAAAGGATTATAAATCATGCTGCTATAAAGACACATGCACATGTATGTTTATTGTGGCACTATTCACAATAGCAAAGACTTGGAACCAACGCAAATGTCCATCAATGACAGACTGGATTAAGCAAATGTGACACATATATGCCATGGAATACTATGCAGCCATAGAAAAGGATGAGTCCATGTCCTTTGTAGGTACATGGATGCAGCTGGAAACCATCATTCTCAGCAAACTATCGCAAGAACAGAAAACCAAACACTGCATGTTCTCACTCATAGGTGGAAATTGAACAATGAGAACACCTGGACACAGGAAGGGGAACATTATACACCGGGGCCTGTCGCTGGGTAGGGGGAGGGGGAAGGGATAGCTTTAGGAGATATACCTAATGTAAATGACGAGTTAATGGCTGCAGCACACCAACATGGCACATGTATACATATGTAACAAACCTGCACGCTGTGCACATGTACCCTAGTACTTAAAGTATAATAAAAAAAGTATATAATTTAAAAAGTAAAAAAAAAAAAAAAAAAAAGAAAGTGGTTTGTGTATGTGAGAGATCAAGATTTGAGTTTTTTTTTTTTTTTTTTTTTTTTGACGAGTCTGGCTCTGACATCCAGGCTGGAGTGCACTGGAGTGATCTCTGCTCACTGCAACCGCCGCCTCCTAGGTTCAAGTGATTCTTCTGCCTCAACTTCCCAAGTAGCTGGGATTATAGGCATGCACCACCATGGTGGGGCTAATTTTTATATCTTTAGTAGAGACCGGTTTCACCATGTTGACCAAGCTTCTCTTAAACTCCTGACCTCAAGTGATCTGCCAACCTTGGCCTTCCAAAGTGCTGGGATTACATGCGTGAGCTACCGTGCCCAGCCAAAATTTGAGAGTCTTTAACAAAGAGTTAAAGCCATTGGAATCCCTTCAACTGGAGTACAATGATGGGCTTTGCAGAGAGTGAAGAAGATTTGTGAAATTCCTGAAAATGCATGTAAATTCCTGTATATTTATAAGTAGATTTTGTTCCCCCTTAGAGGGAGCTGAGCTTCCTTAGGTCTTTGAAGGAGTCTGTGCCTCTGAAAAGATCAAGGGCCGCTAGTGGAGAGTGTAAAAGAAAAAGGGCAAAAGTCAGAGCTCTAGGAACTATCAATTAAAGGAGTAACCGAAGAAGAAAACTAGCAACAGAGACTGAAAAACTTTAGTCAGTGGGTAGACAAAAATCAGGAGAAATACATATTTTAAACATCATGAAGATAATTGCTCAAGATTATTAGATGCTACACAATGGTCTTATTAAGGACCAAAAAGAGATCATCATATTTGATAGGGCAATGGTGACTTTGCTGGAGGAATTTCAGTGGAACAGTAAGAGATGAAATTGTGATTACTGTGGTATTCAAAGGATGAAACATAAACCTCTTGAGGACAGAGATTTTTTTTATCTGTTCACTGTTCTTAAGACTTCACTATATTCCTGCCACAGAGAGATAATCAATAAATATTGTTGAAAGTTGAACAGATGAAGAAGTGGTGGCAGTGACCATTAATAACAGCTTTTCTTTGTTGTTCTATTTTCAGGCTCCATATCTACCTAACATCTATCTTCTCAAGAGCTCTGCCAGGGAAGGAGTAGTTTCTGTGTTTCATAAACAGACTGAGACTCAAAGAGGCTAAGTAAACTACCTGAAGCCGTATGGCAACACAGTGACGGATGTGAGATTCAAACGTGGATTAATCTGGCTCCAAAATTTCCGTTTTTTTTTTTTCTTTCCACTACAACAAAACTAAGGAGAAGAGACAGAGGTGAATAGCTGTCTCTCAGTGGTTATTCTATTTTCCCTTATCTACATGTTTTCCTCCTTTCACTCTCTTGGTTTGTTCTTATCCTTCAGAGGTAAAGAGGAGCCTTCAGAGGGCTAAAAAGGTTGATCAAAGTACCAGATTATGAGATTATTCGGAGGCTAATATGTAATCCTTGGGGTTTCCTTTCTCATCTCACTCTTACAGCTGCCTGTATTATTGCTTTCTGATTAACATATGGTCTCCTTTTTACTCCAGAAAACACTAGATCTGAATAATAAAGGATGCATACTTAAGCAAACTAAGGCATATACAGTTATCACTAAATGCTCAACCTGGAAAGAATATTGGATTGCAGTCTGCTCTTTCTGTAAAGACAATAGTATTATAAAACCACAAGAGACTAGAGGGAATATTTTCTACTCAACTAAGCATATCTAAAAGCACATTTGAAGTTTGGAGACAATATTCTATGTTATTATTTTTTTTTTTCCCCGAGACGGAGTCTCGCTCTGTCACCCAGGCTGGAGTGCAGTGGCCGGATCTCGGCTCACTGCAAGCTCCGCCTCCTGGGTTTACCCCATTCTCCTGCCTCAGCCTCCCGAGTAGCTGGGACTACAGGCGCCCACCACCTCGCCCTGCTAGTTTTTTTTTGTATTTTTTAGTAGAGACGGGGTTTCACTGTGTTAGCCAGGATGGTCTCGATCTCCTGACCTCGTGATCTGCCCGTCTCAGCCTCCCAAAGTGCTGGGATTACAGGCTTGAGCCACTGCGCCCGGCCTCTATGTTATTTTAAGAAAAGATTCTATAGCATTATTACCTGGTGGTAAGAAAATAACATGTTAAAAAAAGGTAATAGAATAAAAAATAAGTAAAAGTATGTGAACATACTAGACCCGGTTATACAACTCAACTGTTGAGAATACATTTTTTTAAAGTTGCCTGCATGGTTGCTCCAAGAGTTCTTCAGTATTTAGTATATGAAGACAGGCATATGCTCTGGCCATTTCCAGAAAAGCCAAGGCTGTCCTGTATGTTCTAGCCATCCGTTGTTAGGTGAAATGCATGAATGGTATAGAGAAATGTTATGGAGAGTGAATGTTACATGCCTCTGAGATACAATAGAAAAGAAGCCCTTGATTTAATATTTTGGTTCTTAGTTTGACTGTGACTCACAGGGAGTGATCCTGACCTGGGCCTTTCTGCCTCCTTTGTATCAGGAAATGATTTAGTTCAGAGAAAAGCAGGCATAGGTTTTAGTGGGACTCCCACCAGGATAATGGCCTTCTTTGTTCCTAGCTACTTTTTGAGGTTACTATGGCTATCCTTTAGGCCCCAAACATGTGGACAGAGTTGAGAACAGGGTTAAGGAGAAGACTTAAGCAAAATCTCTTTAGCCACTGAGCAAGAAGCACTTATAAGTTGCATTTTGTAAACGCAGAGGATTTGGTCTGTGGTGATCTAGCTACGTAAGAACTGGAAATGCCTAGGTTTAAAATCAGGGTATCAAGCAACCCAGAGCTTGTTAAATATGCAAGATCTCTGGCTCTATCCCCAAACTACTGTGCCAGAATATGCATTTTAACAAGACTGCTAGTGACTCATGCTCAATAATGTTTGAAAAGCCCTGCTCCAGACTATTGAATAAGATTGGCCAGGAGGTGGGAAAAGGGATGGTAGCAGTGGTGCTTGCAATGTACATAGCCCCAGATATATAGAATCAGGATCTGTAAGAGTGGGGGCTTAGGAATCTATGTTTTAACAAGCTCCTCAGGGAATTTTTATGGACACTGGAATTTGAAGATCACAGGTAAGAAACAAAAACAGCTCAGGGGAGAAGTGCGACATACACTGTGAACACCAGCTGTCACCACTCTACAATTTAAAAATGACCTTGATAGTTAACAGTGAAAAGCATTATTACAAGAACATTTTCTAAATTTGAAATGTAAAGATCTAGGGAACATGAGCTCTAAGTTAAACAGATTTGAATTATCCTGTGATTTTATTAAAGATCTCTAGACATATAAATAGTTTACAGAGAGTAGTGGTTGGAGATTTAGAGATTTTGGGTACGTGTGACTAAGTCCATGTCAGAATAATGTCTTACTGTACTTGGGGAAATAAAGTGAATGCTTTTGTGGTTTAAAAACCAAACTGGACTCTATAGTCTGATAGTATGTAAGGCAGGTCAATGACTTTCTGAGAATATCTTTTCATTTTCTTGGCATTATGTCATGATGTTACTGGGTTTTTCAGATACTTAAGTTTCATGTGCAGCTCAGGGATTAAAAGTCTTGTACAGTATTCACAGGAACTTTTTCTGTATTTGTAGACACCACACCACACTGGCAGACTTGGATATGAATTCTGACTTTTCCTTATAGTTTCGTGCAGATTACAATGACAATTCCTTAACATCTCTGAGCCTTTAAGTGTGCATAAAAATACCCACATAAGGGTTGTCATGAGGAGGAATATGAAAGGCTCTACCAATTGAAGCATTAAATAAATGCAAAGTAGTAGTTGAATGCTTATGGCATTGGGCCTTCATTTTTATATTTGATCTTTGGAACCCCACTATAGCACCCATTTCCATAAAAATGACTCAGGTTTCACTAGAAGCCTAGTTACTTTTCCTAGTTAGGTCTTTTTTTTTTTCCCCATCCCAAATAGCCTTGCCTGATAAAATACTGGACAGCTAGGTAAGTTTGATGTAAAGTTTGATTTCATGTAAACAATGAAATTTTTTTTTTTTTTAATTCTTCAGCTAAGACAGCGGAAGAGGTGATTTATTGTATGGTGGTTACACTCAGCCACAAGCAAACACAGAAGTAGTCCAGAATGTCACAGGTCCAGGGCAAAAGACCAACAAGGGCAGTTTGGGTTATGAGCAACGTGGGTCTTAGAGGTGATTGGCGATCAGAGGGCAATGAAGTTCTAGATCATGAGATAAGCTCTGGACAGTAGCATGCAGTCCTACAACTTGTACCAGCATCCCTAGCGTCTGGCATTCCATGTTTCTGCTCCTGTGGCTTCCACGGTGCAAGAAGCTAGTGGTTTACTTGGACATCTGACTCATCTTTCTTCTTTTGTGCTTCAACTTGCACATTTGCTTCTTCCTCCACTTGGCTTTCATGGCACAGAGGTTTCTAAGAAAATGGTGCTAAGGCCGAGAGGACAATGAATAATTTTTTAGTATGACTATGTCCTATGTATTGCACAGCAAACTGGAAAATCTAACTCCAAAACCAAATGCTATCTACATTCATGCATCTTCTACTCACCAATGTCATCTAATTACTTACATCTTCTATTTTGCCTGTATTGAAAAAGTCTGATTCAAAGACAGTAATGTAGATCTAAAAATGCTCTTGAGAGAAATTATTGCTATCTGAAAGCGCACATCTTCAAAAAATTTATACTTCCTGTCTAGAAATGGCTCCGGCTTATCTCTAAAGATTGCTTAGAATAAAATAGAGTCTCTTAAGTACTTACTCGTTGGGATTATTTTTGATATTTGTTACATTCTGTTATTCTGTTGACTTTTGGTTATTCATGAACATCTCTTTCTCTGTCTCACTGTGTGGTTGTGGGAGTAGAAGGAGGGAAGAGGTGAATCTCCAAAATGCAATAATGTGAAAGCCACTTACATGTTGCTATTATGAACAATTCTGAGGCATTTTTTGGTACAACTTTCTCTTTCCAATTATCTTTGGTGTAGCAAATAATGCTATTAAAATATATAGACTTTATATAAAGAAAGGCCACATCCTGATACTGAAGGAGAGGAGGAAGAAGGAAAGGTGGGAGTTTGCTGTGTGCTCAGTAGAAGGAAGGGTCGTCCTGGGGAACACTTGGCAGTTTCAAAGTACTTGAGGAGGGTAGGTCACAAAATGGGAGTTTAACTGCACTAAAATAAATTCTTAATGACACTTTCACGTGGATGCCCTGAGGTAGAGTGAGGAATCACACCAGGAAACCTGATGTGGGAGAGAGCCACGTCCCACAGTTGGATCTAAGAAAAATGTCACTTTTGGGCTCACTTAACTCCGGACACTAGGTGTCAGTATACAGCAATGTAACGATTTTAGGATACGGGATGGATGTGCTGATTTAGTGAGGGAAGAGTTGTGAGATGATGTTTCGTTTCCTGCTGTTAACATAGGTCCTCGATTTATGGTAGAAGGTTCTTTCAGCTGTGATCTTATGAATCATCAATTGAGACAGGAACTGTGTTAGAGTCACCTCTGGGGGTTTCCTTCATATTTTCTTTTTCTTTTCTCACCGACTAGGACTGATTACTTCTTCACACCTCTGCAAAGTACTTAATTAGTCTCATCAGGCAGCCAAACTTGATACCTTCATCCAATTTTAGATACAGAGATGATGAAGGTGTTTCATTGGCAGTTGGAGCCATTAGAGGGACCCTGCAGGGCAGAGAGACATTGCATTGAGGCGATCTGAGCTGAGCATAGGGGTAAGGATATATTCCTGGACTGTGCGTTGCTGTCACTGAGAACATTTGCAAATCTGCTGACACATTACAGTGGGAATATCCCCTGGACGCATGGAAGGCCTAGTGCCCTGTCATTTGAGCAGTGCAGGCACGTCACCGGTCCATGGGAATGTCAGTGTTCATGCTGCTCTTTGATATAAAGTTCGCATTTTCTATATGGTTTGATGATGTTTAGTGGGATCAGTGATGGCTGTTTGTTAATTGCTTACAGGAGATTTGGACTTAAAAATAAGATCTTGGTAACATTGTCTGTTTTAAATTTTATTGATATTTCTGAATTCCAAGGAAATTACATACATATCAGATGATCTTTGAGATCTCATTTTTTTTCTATTATTTTTAGTATTCTGTGCACTCTCTTATATTTCTACCCTTTCTCCTGCATAAGTAAAACAGAATGATTTGGTTAGAATTTGAGGATGAAAATTATCAAGGCTATATTCTCAACAACAATCTGGGATTTGAGTTAATTTTAATGTCCAATTTGTATCCCACTTGCCCCCTTTACATGTGTGACTTTATTTTGAGCTTTTAATATTATTCACTCTTAGTCATACCAACTATGCTTATCCCTACCTAAGTCTTTCTCATCTTGTTATCACCAGCTGGTAAATTCTTCCTGCTTCCTTTACTTATGTAAATGTGGCTGCTTTTTCAATATTCAGCTCAAAGCCATGTCCTCTGTGAAGCTATCTGGGTAATTCGTGGTAATCTGCTTTCCTGAATCATAGAGCATTGCTCAGTTTAGCTCATGATTATAACCTAGTCTCAGTCACTTTTTAATTAGTTTTACTCACATGTACATATACACACACATGCCCACACACACAACCAACTAGATTATAAGCTTTTCAAAAGTGAAGGCTGTGCCCCAGTGACATCTAGTAATATGGTGGGTATTATATATACATTTTCAATAGATAGCCATTTTTTGTTTATCTCTTTGATTACGGAGGCTAAAACATAATAGGTATTTAATAAATGTTGAGAGATCTGAGGAATTGATTTAAACTACTCTGCTGAAGTACTAGATCTTTGATAATATTAGATTGTGACATTTGGTGTGACAAAACTGGTAGTCATTAGCATATACCTTTGCAAGAGCTAGCTCAAGTTGTATGCCTTCCATGACAACTTCTCCAGGCTAATACAGTCCCCGTTGCTCTTCCTGGTGCTGATTTTCTCCTTCTCCTGTTTCTGAACTACTAAAGCATCTTATCATATCTACATTGGGCAAGTGCCTTAGGACTATATCTGTAGAATGGGTTTAATAATAGTGCCCATCTAATTGGAACTATGATAATTAAATGAATTAGTATATATAAATTACTTAGAACATTTTCTGGCATATGACAAGTAATCAATTTAGTCATGGTTCTCCAGAGAGGCAGAACTGATGAGATATATGAATTAGCTCAGTTGATTATGGAGGCTGTGAAGTCCCATGACAGGCATCTGCAAGCTAGAGAACCAGGGCAACTGGTAGCATGGCTCACTGGGAAGTGTGGAGGCTGCAGAACCAAGGAAGCCAATAGCATAACTCTCAGTTCAAGGCCAAAAACCCAGGAGCCTGGGGGTTGCTGGTGTGTTTCTCAGAGTCCAAAAGCTAAGAAGGGGAGTTGTAACATTCAAGACCAGCAGCAAAGTATCCTAGCTCTAGAAGACACAGCAAGATTTTGCCCTTTCTCCACCCTTTTATTCCATCTGGGCACCCAGCCAATTGGAAGGTATCTGCCCACATTGAGAGGGGATCTTCCCCACTCAGTTCATAGACTCAAATTCTAATCTCTTCTCGGAACATTCTCAGAGACATACCTATGGTGGCCTAATAATTTTAGTCAAGTGCCAAATCACCTGGAGTTTCCCTTCAGCAGAGCGAAGGGCTTTAATTTAATCTAACTGGAGAGATTGTGGAGAAAAGGGAAAACTTATGTACACTGTTGGGGGGAATGTAAATTAGTTTAGCCATTGTAGAAAGCAGTTTGGCAATTTCTCAAAGAACTTAAAACAGAATTAAGATTTTATCCAGCAATTCCATTATTGGCTATATACTAAAAGGAACATAAATCATTCTACCATAAAGACACATGCACGCATATGTTCATCACAGCACTATTCACAATAGCAAAGACATGGAATCAATCTAAAGGCGCATCAGTGGTAGACTAGATAAAGAAAATGTGGTACATATACACCATTGAATACTATGCAGCCATAAAAAAGTACAAGATCCTGACCTTTGCAGCAACATGAATGAAGCTGGAGGCCGTTACCCAAACAGCAAACCAAATACTGCATGTTCTCACTTATAAGTGGGAGCTAAACATTGGGTATGGACACAAATAAGGGAACAACAGACACCAGGGTCTATTTGAGGGTGGAGGATGGGAGGAGGGTGAAGATCCAAAAACTACCTATCAGGCATTATGCTTATTACCTGGATGATGAAATAATCTGTACACCAAACCTTGTGACTTGCAATTTGCCTATGAAAAAAACTTGCACATGTACCCCAAACCTAATTTTTTTAAAAAAAGTCACATATTGATGTAAAAAAAATACAAATAATTTTTATTAGAAAAACCTTATCCCAATCTACCTTATACCTCTTCGCATATAGTGTAAGAACATCACAACAGGGTGCTTCCATCTCTATATCCTGATGGCTGCTGTTCTCATGTATTTTACTTCCACGTTTGCTGTGAATCCCATACTACACTGCTCTCATTTTTGCTTTAAACAGTCGATTATGTTTTGCTGATATTTTTTAAAATGAGAAAATTGTTTTTTCACATTCCCTTACGTACTTACCATTTCTGGCTTTTTAAATCCTTTGTGTAGCTTTAATTTTCCACCTGGTGTTATTTCAGCTCTGCCTAAAGAACTTCCTTTAGTACTGTTGGAATGCAAGTCTTTAGGTGATGAATTCTCTTTATTTTGTTCTTCCCGAAATGTCCATTCATTCTTCACATTGGAAACATATTTTTCTTGATAAAGAAATGTAGGTAGACAATATTTCCCCCTCTCAATACATCTGGCTTGCATAGTTTATGATGGAAGTCTACTGTCATTCTTCTCTTTATTGCTTTGTTTGCAGTGTGTCACAATGTATCTTATTTTTATGACTGATCTTAAGATTTTCTTTTTATCATTAGTTTTTGGCAATTTAATGATATAGAGCTTTGGAATGCAATACCATTTTCAAGCTTCTACTTGATACCTTATATATTTGTTTTTTGGTTTTTGAAATGTTGTTGTGGTTATTGTTTCATCTTGGCTGGTGGGAATATGAGCAATTCCTAGCCCGCTGTGAGCTCCAGGAATATTTCTGACTACTCTTTTCTTGTGGTTCTTTCCCTAGCTTGAGTCATTTCCTCTTATGCATGCACAGATCAGTACTTAGGCAAAGCGTCCTCCAGACCCCACTGCAGATGTCCAGAGTTCCTTTTCTGTGCCGCTCCTTCCTCTGTGCTACTATGCCCCACAAACTCCACCTTTCGTAATATCCCTGAATTCTAATCTCTCTTTCTTCAGCTTAAAAACACTGCCTGACTCTGCTGTTGCCTGGAAACTGCCTACAGGAAGTAAGATGGTACGGGTTAGCATTTCGTCATCTGGTTTCTTTCTCTCAGGGATCAGTCTTATAACGCCTCTTTTCAAATGCCTGTAAACCACTGTTTCCTATGTGTTGTCTGATTTTTTCTAGTCGCTTACAGCATGTGATGGGGTGATAGTGCTAAATCTATTCCATTTAACTCTATTTTAACTTGCAACAAAAGTGTCCATGGAGATGGAGCCAGTTTCTTACTTCCTGAATTCTTATTCCTAAACACTAATAGAATACTCCAGAGTTTATGATAAAACAGAATAGCCATTAAATTAATGATAAGATCAGTGCATATATGAATACTTCAGTAATTCCCAGGTGATTATAAATAAAATGATCACAAAGAGCTGCAGAATTAAAAAGCTATTTGAACTTTGAATCAACTATGTTGAAGCAATATCATGAAATACAGAGTCTTTTCTTCTAAAGACTCTGTAAAGTCATAGAATTTTAGAAAGTATTGTTCTCATTATTTCTGATGCAGTAAAGTTCAAAGAGGTAATTACATTGCTTTCTGGCAGACAATTGACCAGAAAGGCCAAAGTAGAACTAATAAGCCAACTGCCTTAATGGTTTGGGTAGTGGTATAGGTGAATGAAAAGGCAACTTTAATCTTCTCACTTCAAATTACGAGATTATATATTTAACTTCCTAATAGATAAACATATTATTGCCTTTCAATTCATTTTTGTTTGAAAACAGCGTCTTCTAGAATTCTGTTTTGGTGTATTGCTTTAGCGTGGGCACAAATTCCCAAAGATTCCATGAAGAATTCAGTATATAATCTCCCTTAGAAAAAATACAGCATTTTTATGAGCAGAATAATAATATTCAGAAATGATATAAATGTACACACAGGAATATGTGTGTAGCTTCAATCTCTATAAGGAATTATAATTTTAACATTTTCTTTTTATTGATCTTTTAAGGTGTTTTGAGTTTTCAAATAAAATTACTCTTTATTATTGTGCACTTAGAGATACTTTTTCAGGCAATAATATGTAATTTCATTGCCTTTTCAGGCTGTGCTATGGTTTCCCATTGTACCATGGAATAATATATTGGGAAGATTTTTCTGTTTTGTGGCAGTTTTAACTATCTTTTAAAAATGGTTAAAATTTCCAGTTGCAATATCTTAGCGTTAAATTATTTAAAAACTGTTATGAAGAAATATATCTCAGGATTAATAGAAAAAATTTCTTATATTGGCCAATTTCAAATTTAACCACAATTCTTAATATATTTCTCTTTGACATGAATTTATAAATACCAATTATAGTGAGTATGGTTCTCTAAATCAAAGAACCTGTTAAAACCAAATGATCCAATTACAGGTTTATATTAAAAATGAATGAATAAGGAAAGCTTTTTAGCCCTTAAGATGCTATCATTCCTTTTATAGAATGTCAAGATTTACAGAATACCAGGAAAGCAATCAATCTTCCTTTGATTCGGCTTGTATCTTCTCTTTCTCTCAAATTTCTGCAGACTTTCCTTTTGCTAGGGGGAAAAGTGGAAAGCTATGGGACAGTGAAAGATGACAGTTAAAAATTTCCAAAGGGGCTGGGCGCGGTGGCTCAAGCCTGTAATCCCAGCACTTTGGGAGGCCGAGACGGGCGGATCACGAGGTCAGGAGATCGAGACCATCCTGGCTAACGCGGTGAAACCCCGTCTCTACTAAAAATAGAAAAAACTAGCCGGGCGAGGTGGCGGCGCCTGTAGTCCCAGCTACTCGGGAGCCTGAGGCAGGAGAATGGCATAAACCCGGGAGGCGGAGCTTGCAGTGAGCTGAGATCTGGCCACTGCACTCCAGCCTGGGCGACAGAGCGAGACTCCGTCTCAAAAAAAAAAAAAAAAAAAGAATTTCCAAAGGATTCAAGGGTGTAGAAACAGAAATGACTCAGATGGTCATTGCACTTCATATTCCATCAGAAAGGCTGAGACGCTGTAGTCCTATCCTGAACTGGTCCTAATATTCTACCTTCACATATGATTTTAATTTTTATTGCATATAGAATTCTAGGTTGCAAATAATTTTCCATAAAAATTTTGAAAGCATAATTCTATTGTTCTCTGATTTCAGATTGGAATTAGAGAAATCTCTGCCATTGTGATTCTTGAAACTTTGTTTGAAACTCCTTCCCTTTAAACTTGTTTCTGGACTCTTACATTTTATTATTTTAATTATTACTAATAATTTTTTTAGATATGGGCTCTCCCTTTGTTGCCCCAAACTGGTCTCAAACTGCTGGGCTCAAGCAATGTTCCCATCTTGGCCTCCCAAAGTGCTGGGATTACAAGCGTGAGCCACCATGCCTGGCTTCTCTGGACTCTTACTGGATTGTCTAGTTCCTACTCACCCTCCCCCCGACCAAGTGTTTTACAATTTCATAGTGATGGCATTTGGTGTAGGCCTAATTTCCTTCATTATGCTTAGTACTGACTAGATCCTTTCAATCTGGAAACTTATGTCCTTCAACTCTATAAAATTTTCACGGATTTTTTCCTTGATGATTTTCTTCTCTCCATTTGTATTTTTCTCTGAACTCCTATTATTCAAATAGGAGTTGTATTGTTATTCTATTTTTTTCTTTCCTGTTTTCCATATTTTGACTTTTTGTCTTATTTTTGGAATATGTACTCAATTTTTTCTTGCAGCCCTTCTATTAAGGTTTTGCTTTGTTTTGCTTAGGTATGAAACAAATGTCTATTTAGGCTAAGAAATTCCCACAAATTACAAATTTTAAAAAGGTGACAAATATTATAAACATTATTTTTTGCTAGTGCTTTTCAATAATATTTGTTGGTAATTTGAATTAAAGTAGATTAATAAAGATCATAAAGGCAAATTAGGTATATTATTCTGCTACTGGCGTTACTTGTCCAATTCAGCAGTCAATTTATTATCTCCTCTTACTCAACTGTTCTACAGCATTTGACAGTGGTGACCACTGCATACCTCTTTTGACACACTTTCTTCTTCAGCCTCGGTTACACCCAGTCTTCTGGTTGTTTCTTCTAATTTTCTGGTTGGTCATGCTCAGTATCTTTTGCTGGCTTCTCTTCCTCTGCTGAATTTCTAGGTAATGGAGAATTTAATAATGTGCTGAGAATTTAATCCTAGACCTCCTTCTCTTTTCGTATTAACCCTGTAGGTGATTTTATTTTTTAAATAGAAACTTTATTGAGCTATAATTCACATACCATGAAATTCACCATTTTAAGTTGTTTAATTCAATGTTTGTTGTACAATCATCATTACTATCTACTTCTATTTATTTATTCAAAAATATATTTTTATTTTTAAATGTTATTTTTACTTGAAAAGTTGTAATTATATATATTTGTGGGCTATGATGTAATGTTTTTAAATATATATTCAATGTGAAATGACTAAATCAAGTTAACTGACCTAGCCATCACCTTACTTACCTATTGTTTTTTGTAGTGAGATAGTTGAAATTTACTGTTATTTTGAAATACGCAATACATTTTTATTGACTATAGTCACCTGCTGTGCAATAGATCTCAACATTTATTTATTCTGCCTTTCTGAAACTTTGTACCCTTTGACCAGTAACTCCACATTTCCTTCCTCCTCTCAATCTCCCAATCTGTAGTAACCATCATTCTACTCCCTACTTCTATGAGTTCCACTTTTTTAGGTTCCACATATCCACACGTCTGTCTGTACCTGACTTATTTCACTTAGCATAATGTCCTCCAGGTTCATCTCTGTTGTCGCAAATGATAGCGTTTCCTTTTTTTAAAAAAAGTCTGAATAGTATTTCATTATGTACACATACCACATTTTCTTTACCTATTCATTCACTAAGAGATATTTAGGTTGATTTCATATCTTGGCTATTGTGAGTAATGCTGGAATGAATGTGGGAGTGCAGAGATCCCTTCAACATGTTGATTTCAATTCCTTTGATTATATACTCGGGAAGTGAGGTTATTGGAGTATATGGTAGTTCTAGTTTTACTTTTTTGAGGAACATCCATACTGTTTTCTTTATAATGTCTCTACTAATTTACATTCTCACCAGCAACGTGTAAGAGTTCCCTTTTTGCACATCCTTGCCAACACTTATCTTTCATCTTTTGAATAAAAGCTATTCTAACAGGTATGAGGTAATATCTCCTTGTGGTCTTAATTTGCATTTCTCTAATGATTACTAAGCATTTTTTTCATGTACTTACTGGCCATTTGTATGACTTCTTTTCAAAAATATCTTTTCAGACCCTTTGTGCATATTAAAATCATGTTATTTGTTTTATTGCTGTATTAGGTCAATCTTGCATTGGTATAAAGAAATACCGGAGACTGGGTAATTTATAAAGGAAAGAAGTTTAATTGGCTTATGGTTCTGCAGGCTGTATAGGAAGTGTGGTGCTGGCACCTGCTCAGCTTGTGGGGAGGCCTCAAGGAGCTTTTACTCATGGTAGAAGGCAAAGTAGAAGCAGGCACATCGCATAGCAAAAGCAGGAGCAAGAGGGGTGGGGTGAGGTGTCACACACTTTTAAACAAACACATCTTACCAGAACTCACTCACTATTGTGAGGATAGCACCAAGTCTTGGGGATCCACTCCCATGATCCAATCACCACCCACCAGGCCCCCCCCTCCCCCCCGACATGTTGTGGGAGGGGTCCAGCGGGAGGTAATTGAATCATGGGGGCCAGTCTTTCCTATGCTATTCTTGTTATAGTTAATAAGTCTCATGAGATCTGATGGGTTTATCAGGAGTTTCAGTTTTTGCTTCTTCTCATTTTCTCTTGCCACTGCTACGTAAGATGTGCCTTTCACCTCCCGCCATAATTGTGAGGCCTCCCTAGCCATGTGCAACTGTAGGTTCAATTAAACCTTTTTCTTGGCCGGGCGCGGTGGCTCAAGCCTGTAATCCCAGCACTTTGGGAGGCCGAGACGGGCGGATCACGAGGTCAGGAGATCGAGACCATCCTGGCTAACACGGTGAAACCCCGTCTCTACTAAAAAATACAAAAAATTAGCCGGGCGAGATGGCGGGCGCCTGTAGTCCCAGCTACTCGGGAGGCTGAGGCAGGAGAATGGCGTAAACCCGGGAGGCGGAGCTTGCAGTGAGCTGAGATCCGGCCACTGCACTCCAGCCCGGGAGACAGAGCGAGACTCCGTCTCAAAAAAAAAAAAAAAAAAACCTTTTTCTTCCTAGTCTCAGGTATGTCTTTATCAGCAGCATGAAAACGGACTAATACAGGTGGGCACAAATACTCAAACTATATCATCCTGCTCCTGGTCCCCCAAACCTTATGTCCTTCTCTAATTGCAAAATACAGTTATACCTTCCCAATAGTTCTCCAGAGTCTTAACTCATTCCAGCATTAACTCAAAAGTTCCAAGTCCAGGTTCAAAGTCTCATCTGGACTCATTTGCTTCTATTTATGAGCCTGATAAATCAAAACAAGTTATTTACTTCCAAGATACAATGGGGGTACAGGCATTGGGTTATCATTCCTGTTCTAAAAGGGAGAAATCAGCCAAAAGAGAGGGGCTACAGGCCTCAAGCAACTCTGAAACCCAGCAGCACAGCCATTAAATTGTAAAGCTCAAAAATAATCTCTTTTGACACCATGTCCCATGTCCCATGTCCAGGGCACACTAACACAAAGGTTGGGATTTACAAAAGTGGAGCTCATGGAGTAGAGAGTAGAATGGTGGTTATCAGAATCTGGGAAAAGAAGAGGAGGAGGATGAAGAGAAGTTTGTTAATGGCTGCAAAAATACAGTTGGCTAGAAGGAATGAGTTCTAAAAATCAGTAGAGTAGCAGGGAAATTATAGCTATCAATAATTTATCGAATATTTCAAAAAATAGCTAGAAGAGAAGAATTAAAATGTTCCAAACACAAGAGATAAATATTTGAGGTAATGGATGTCCCAATTACCCTGATTTGATCATTACACATTGTATACATCTATCAAAATACCATATGTACCCTCAAAATATGTGCAAGTATGATATATCAATTTTTTTTAAAAGAAACTGTTATCTAAGGTCATAAAGATTTGCTGTTATGTTTTCTTCTGAGGGTTTTATAGTTTTTGCTCTTACATTTCAGTGTCTGATCCATTTTTAGTTAATTTTTGTGTATGATGTGAAATAGGGATCAAACTTTATTATTTTGCATGAGGATATCCAGTTATCTCAGCACCATTCATAGAAAAGACTGCTTTTTCCACATTGAATTAACATATGAAATTCTGATTATGTAATCACTTTTAAGTTTCAAGAACTCTGTTTTCCCTTCAGAATATTCCTATTTGATAATATCCTGTTTTTGTTTTTCTCTTGTTTTCTCTGAGGGTATTCTCTGAGGGTATTTTGATATGACTCTCGCCGCAGAAATTTTTTGTTTCCCTTTTAAAAATCTCCCTCCTCTACTCTCTTTTTGGTCACATCTCCCATGTTACAATATTTCTTCAGCTATCTGGTAATCCTTGGTCCTGGTTCTTGATTAATATTGGTGTCTTATTTCGGGGGCTTGTGAGCTCAATTGTAGGATGATTTGAGTGGGCTTTTTTTGGTGAAATGCTGATGCCAGTATATGTTAAGTCTTTTTTCTTGGGTTGGTCAAGTTCTGCAGTGAATATTCCTCTATTCTCTTTCCAGGAGGGTAAAGGTCTGGCTGCCAGTATTCTGGAAGCTTTGTGGGGGAAGAAGTTAGGGGCCTCATTATTCCACCTCTAGTATGATTGCTGTTACTTAAGCCTTCTGTGTGAGGTCTGGTACCACACATTCAACTATGCCCAGTGAATTCCCAGTCCAAGGACTTTATCTGTCACCCTCTTCCAGAGAATAAATTCCCAGTTTCCTTTCTGAGAGGTGATGGGTCAATTTCACAGCAACAGGAATGGGGAGGAGATCTAGGGTTCTAACTATTTATAAGCAACTTGTATAAAAATATTTGTACAAGTGTAAAACTATGTACATATAGTTTCACACATATAGTAACCTTGCACATATAGTTCTGCATTTGGTGCAATCTAACCTTGCACATATAGTTTTGCACTTGTACAAATAACATTTCAATATTATTTATAATCCAAATACATTGGACACTATCTAGATTTCTAGCAATAAGACAAATATACACATTCCACACAATAAGATATAGTATAAAAAAGATTAGGTAGAATGTATGTTAATGTGGAAAAATGTTCATAAAATATTGCTAATGTAAAACAATTGGAATACCATTCTCCAATTTATGTAAAAATGTATACAAATGTTCATATAATGCATTCCATGCATGCATAGAGAAGAGTCTGGAATGATATACAGCCAGAATTAGAGGTGAATATGATTTTGTCCCCTTTATTTTTAGCTGTATTTCATACTATTCTACAAGACAGATCAGTTACTGACAAATGATACTTTTGTAAAGTGCAATTCTCAGTTCACAGGTGTGAGCTCCTTTCTTAAGCAGGAACTATCATTTTTGAACTCGTGTATTGTAAGTAAACAGCACAGAGTCTGCACCTAAGTACTCAGCAAACCTGTGTGTAAGGAATTCATCCCATTTGCTTTCTTTCATGTTAATAATTTCTCCCGTATTCAGTGAAATCTACTTTACCTTGATGTTCCTGTTTTCTTTTGTCCTCATCAGTGTGAATGCTAAGGGAATGTGTGAATGTAATTTGTTAAAGTGGTCTGATGAAACTTTTGACAAAATTGATATAAGCTTGTTTTCAAAAGATATAACAATTTGTTAAACTTATAAGTAAGACTGTTGAAATGACGTTTGACTTAAAATTGAAAAGCTATCAACTCTGAGTTACTGTTTAGAGGGTCATCTGAAGAAATTGCTGCCTCCTAGCCCACAAAAGAAGAAATGATAGGATCATTTTATAATAAGTCCATTGGCAGACATATAGCGTGGAGGCTGGAAGACAGGATGGCTTGCTGATTTTGGAAAGTGTTCCGAACATTTGATTTGGGGGTTCTGTCTCATAGGAATCACTGGAGGAAACAACATGAGTTGTGTTTGATAAATCACTTAAGAAATAAATTCTATTGTGTATATTTAAGGTATACAACATGATTTTATAAGATACATGGATAGTAAAAAGATATATAGAGCATTCACAAATTTGCATGTCATTCTTGCACGTGGGCATGCTGATCTTCTCTGTATTGTTCCAATTATAGAATATGTGTTGTCAAAGCAAGCACTAATTTTTTTTTTTTTTTTTTTTTTTTTTTTCAGAGGGAGTCTCGCTCTGTTGCCAGGCTGGAGTGCAGTGCCACGATCTTGGCTCACTGCAACCTCCGCCTCCCAGGTTCAAGCAATTCTCCTGCCTCAGCCTTCTGAGTAACTGGGACTACAGGCGCGCACCACCGTGCCCAGCTAATTTTTTTTTATTTTTAGTAGAGACAGGGTTTTACCATGTTGGCCTGGATGTTCTCCATCTTTTGACCTCGTGATCCACCTGCCTCTGCCTCCTAAAGTGCTGGGATTACAGATGTGAGCCACTGTGCCCGGCCTAAATAATTTTTATTTATTTATTTTCCTACTAGTTAGAAGACTTGGTAGGAAGAAGCCAGGAAGAGGAGCAGAGCTCTGGTCACGTCCTTCATTGGCTCAGCACTTGAGCTGCTCTTTAATAGGCCTCAGGCTGCCCCTGAAACCCCAGGATGAGAGGTACTTTACTTTGCCAGATTATCCTGTGTATCAGTCAGGGTCCAGCCAGAAAAATAAGTCACTCTAGGTCTTTCAGTAGATGAAATTTAGTCCAGGAAATAGATCTTGCAGATGATGGAGAGGGAGTTTACGGACCAGAGATAGGGCTTTTGTATGGGAACCAGAACTGTGGAAGAAAAGATAACCTGGAAGGAGGTGCAGCTTCTGGAGACATCAAAGGAGACAGAGAGAGAAGGGAAAAAATTCGCTTGCCATGCCATTCCTTGTGGCCTTCATCTTCTAGCTGTGCCTCCCATATGCTGAAGCCAGAGGGCAAAAGAGCCTGAAGAGTCGTTCCCTGAGATGGAGAGCAGAGCAGGGCAAGGCAGGGAAGAAGAGCACAGACTGGCAGGGATAGGCACATTGAGTACATTTTATGAAGTTGAGATTGTATGAATTAACTTACTACGCCTGCACCTCTGACATGTTCTTACATACCAACATGCACCCAAGCATTTTCAGTGTGTGTGTGTACCTGTGTTTGTGTATGCATATCTCTGAGATCTTGGTTGGGCTAACGTCCTACTTATGAGAAAAGTGCAAGTGCTCATTCTAAGATTATATGCAAAATGACAGTGAACACTCCTGTTTTCAATTGGCACTTAGCATTTACATAATGCTGAAACATCTGGTCTTTCCCATCAACCCGGGCATGAAGTTAGTCCAGTTGATTGCCTGGCATTATGTACAGACAACAGCTGGCTGGTTAACTGGAGTTTTGATTATGGCTGAGTTGGCTGGATGTTTGGTGTCACATAGACTGATGTTATGACTGGCTAACGATGGAACAGAGCCAGTTACAGGGAAGATCAATGACAAATTTGTGAAATCAAACTTTTGTATGGAATTTCACCAGAAAAGATAATTATTTATTTCCAAGACTGAGTTTCAGAAACTCACTGGAATTTCACTGGAAAAGATAATTATTTGTTTCCAAGATAGTTTCAGAAACACTGAGACCTGGCTGAGTTTATCTCTGGTGTCTTTTCATTCCCATTTCATCTCCTTGTACCCAAGTGTCCCCTGCCCATGTACCCAATATCCTCAGGTGCTCTTGGCCGTTCACCCTTAAGGCACCTGGCTCCTGGGCTTATCACCCTGGGAACAACCTCCAGATTCTGAATTTTTTAGCCTTTGTGTCTCTTTCCCCTTTGTCCCTTTCATCAAATCACATTTGTCCTGTCATTCAGAGATCTGCTGTCTGTTGCAGGATCAACTGATCTCAGAATCTAATTTTCATGAAGATGTTTGTAGATGATACTGTGCAAATACTTATATTTTCATCTTTCCATATGTGGAAGTGGTCTCAACTGAGACTGAAATTCAGGCATACTTGGCACATTTTTATCTTGTGCTTGCCAGAAGCATGTTTGCACAAACACTGAGGAATGTCCTGGGAGAAGAAGAAGCCAGGTTGGATAAGCTGTCAGCAGAGGGCCTTGCCTTTCAGGGGGTGCTGAGCCAGCATGTGCCATGGTTTCAGGCACCTAGAGCTGTCTCCCTGCCCTAATGGAACATATCTGAGTTTTCTGGAGAGCAGAGGAATTCTAAAATTTTAAGGGAGGTTAGGGGTGAGAAGAGAGAGAGATAGAGAACTCTATAAAGTAAGTTCTGAGACCTAAGTGATCATGCTTGAGAATCTCTCCAAAGCAAAATGGAAGTAAGATTTCTTTCTTGTGACATAGTTCTTGCATAGATTTGATTTCTGGAGAGCCCTATGAGGAACTGGGGTACTTGCAGGAATGATGGCTAAGCCAAGCTGAGGTCATCACAGGAGCCAGCAGGAATGGGATTATTTAGCAGCCTGTCTCAGACTCAGAAATATTGGAAAAAAGTTTTTGAAGGGATCAGGGCGAGTAGTGGGGTGGGGAAGGCTGAAGGCCTGAAAGCCTGTCAAACACAAATGGTTATACAGACTAGAAACATTTAAATTATTCCATTAAATAAAACTTCGTTTTAACCCACACTTTTAAGGTCTAAGGAAATTCAGATGGTACCTGTAGCATATTTGCCTTTTACCAGAACCTTTGAATGTTTTGCATCCAATACATGATTGATGGTAGCAGCTTCAGATCATACCAATGGTAAATTGGTGAAGGAAAAATACTTTTAGGCAATCATTTAAGTATTCTTCAAATAATACTCCATAAATTTGCTTCTTAGCCCCCTGGTTTTATTTGTTAGCTTAAGACATGAGGACTTGAAATATCACTATATGATTACTATATGATTATTGATAGAGACTTGACTGCTACTGGGTAGAAGAGTGTGAAATCCAAACACATTTTAAAAATCTGAGTAGATCTTTATTAGCTCATAACCAGCAATATTACAATGGAAATTATTTTAGTTTATGTAAATAAGGTAAAACTTCAGTTTTAATGATAGGTTGCTGATTGGTCTTACTATATTAATTCATTTAACAGACATTTGCTTGGTGCCTATAATGTATTAAACAGTTTGCTGGGCTCAGGGTGAACTTTGGTGAATGCAGCAGATTTAAAATCTAATATAACTAAATCAGGCTTAACTTTCTTTGTTGTCTAGCTGAGACACCAACTGAAAAGATTAAGGTATCAAAACAATAAATTTTCCCTAAGAAAGATTATGCTCTATATCCTCAGAAAGTATGTTCCCTGTCCCAAGATCTGGACATATGAATATATATCAATGTTTTGTGTGTGTGTGTGTGTGTGTGTGTGTGTAGTATAACTTGTGTTCATATCACAGAACCTCGTATGGCTAAATAAAAATTACAGAAATTTAAATATCAAACATATAGGTTTCATCTTTAGAAAAAAATTCCAGATTTTATTTAAACCACCAAAATTGCAGTCAGCTGCCGAAAGAAAAATAAAGGCAAAGATCCTGTTTACAAGGCACCTAGAGTTCAGCCATCAGATGGTTTTGGTTAAGATGTAGTTTCTCTTCATGCCGATGTTTCTATAAGACATTTTTGTGAGTCAGTCATCACCCAACTTCCTAGTATCTTTCTTTCCCTTGTGTGGTTTCTTTCTTTCTTTCTTTCTTTCTTTCTTTCTTTCTTTCTTTCTTTCTTTCTTTCTTTCTTTCTTTCTTTCTTTCTTTCTTTCTTTCTTTCTTTCTTTCTTTCTTTTTTTTTTTACAATACCTTTATAGCACTGCTTTTAATTTTTGACATTTACTGAAAACTTACTCCTTTGCAGCTTTTATGGGATTTGTAGAATTGCATTCTATAATAGGCAAAATTCTGATGTGTGTGTGTGTGTGTGTGTGTGTGTGTGTGTGTGTGTGGTGGGGGGAGCGGGGATTCCTGTTGTTTCTTTGTGGCTCTTTCTGTCCATCTTTAACTTCTGCTGGCAAGACGCTGATATTAAATCTTTACCCCACTAAGTTGTTAAGTATTTAAGCTTTTAATAGACTTGTCCTCTCTACCTTGTCTATGCATTCCTGGAATGAAGGTACATTAGAAGGTTTACGGGTTGTAACTACCCCACCATGCCTAGAATAACTAGGTGATAAGCCATCTCATGCCAAGCTAATATTCTGCCCTCTGGGAAGTTTGCTATAGGTATTGGGGTGTACCCCACTACACCAAAGGTGAGGGAGTTAAGCTGCCTGTTTGCCAGAGGGTCACAGCTTTCCCATATATGTGTGCCAGGATCTGCTGATAGGGAGTCTGTCTTGATGAGCTGCACTGCACTCAGTGCCTTCACTGCTAAAGCATTCAATGAAAATCTTTTTGATTGACTGCTCCCACTATGGCAGTTTTTGATTTCGCAGTGGGTTAGGATTTAAACCTGTTGTCCTCATTTTCTGATAATGGGAACCCCTACATGCCCATTGCCATAAAAGGAACCCAGTAGACACACCTGTGAATTATATTTTGCATGTTTTCTACCAACTGGTAAAGCCACTTAAAATATTTAGATTCATTTGTTTTAGATGTAGAAAAAAAACTCTCTGTGTGACTACAATTGCAAGTCCACTATGTGTGTATTTGTTTTTAACCATTCTTTCTGAAATGGAAACTGATCATTCTGAGTCATAGCTGAAGAAGTACTTACCCCTTTTCAGGGGTAAGTACTGAATTATGGGTATATGAATTATGGGAGAATAAAATATATGAAATATGGGAGAATAAAATAAATAATTATGAATTATGGGTATGCACCTGAATTATGGGAGAATAAAAAGAAACCTTCAGTTCACCATTCTTCTTGGCTCCGTTCCTTTGGTAGAGAGGAGGTAAAATAAAACTGCACACACACCAAAACCTCATGGACTATTCCCTTAACTTCTTTCCCTGGATTCATTGATTACTAACTGAAATAAACCTATCTATTCATTAAAGAAATTTTTATTTACCTATTTTAAAAAGCCGATTTTTCTGTATCTCTTATTTTTCTTTAATTCTGAAGAGTATTGAATGGAAAATGTGCATTTTCTTTTTTTTTTTTACGTAGTTTGTGAACAATTTAAAGAAAACTGTAAAACGTTATTATGTTTTAGCTTGTGACTTTGTGCAGATCTGAGTATTGTGTGTTCTTCATAATGTATTGTGTAAATGATTAGTTACAATCACAACCCACTCTTTTGGCTCTGACAGCAGATATTTTTGTTAGATTTGAATTAGGCAACAAATAGAATGCTAACTCTTAAATTTTTTTTGCTATAAGTGTTTTATGTTTGTTTGTTTGTTTGTTTGAGACAAACTCTTGCTCTTGTCACCCAGGCTGGAGTACAATGGTGCGATCTCGGCTTGCTGCAACCTCCGCCTCCTAGGTTCAAGTGATTCTCCTGCCTCAGCCTCCTGAGTAACTGGGATTACAGGCACCTGCCACCATGCACAGCTAATTTTTGTATTTTTAGTAGAGACAGCGTTTCACCATATTGGCCAGGCTGGTCTCAAACTCATGACCTCCAGGCGATTCACCCGCCCTCGGCCTCCCAAAGTTCTGGGATTACAGGTATGAGCCACCATTCTTGGCCGCTCTAAGTGTTTCTATTATTTGTAATAAGACACTTTATTTATACAACAGTTTATAAAACTTCATTGCCTTCTTTGAGTCTCAGCTCCCTAAAACAGGTGCCATTGTCTCCAAATTGGGAGCCAGAATGTATTCATGACTTGTTTGAGGTCACACATTAGGTTAGTGACAGAGCCAGAACCCAAATTGAAATTCTTTCTACAAAGGCTGGACACCTTGACCAAGTATATCAGTTTATCTAGCGCTTTGGCATAGCTAGAGCTTGTCTGTCGTTCAAAATGCAATTTTTCTCTCTTCTCTGCTTCTATATGAAGACAGCAGTCTTATCTATCTTGTTCCCAATTTCAGCCCCAGCAACTTGCACAGAACTTTGAATGGAATAGTTAATACATGTATGTGAATACTTATATGTGAATGAATGAAGTACAGAAGATGCTGAGGGTTTACTTTGAATAACAATGCAGTATGCCTCCCATCCCCTTTCTGCATGCTTCTCTTATGCTAGAAACAATATTTGAAGTTTGAAATAATGGAGTTAGATGCTGCCTTATTATTTAAGGATTTGATATGGTAGTCAGGCAAAAATAATTTCATTTAAATCCCCTATTTCTTGACTTACTCTGCTATCTTAGAAAATTAAATTAATCTCTCTGCTGGGTCTTGAGATCCATCTAGAACTTGGCTATCACCTGAGAACGTTGTGTGTTCTGGTTTTTTCTTCACTGTTGGAGTCTGCTTGAGAAGGCTGGAAATGTATTTTCATTCCATTTTTCAGTATAACACATTGTGAGTCTTCACAGAGTTAGATTCTTCCCCCTGAAAAAGCTGTCCCTGGAAAGATGTTGGGCACTTTTGGATATGGCTCTTTTTTTTTTTTTTTTGGACCCCCCAGGGAACCATTTAGTAAAAATGAACCATTGTACTCAAATCCCTGTTCAGCCACTACAAGAACCATTGCCCATGACTTCCCATTCATAAAAGCCATGCTCCAGCATACGTTTCTGTCTGAAGTGCTTTCTGGTTCCAATCCCATGTCTTTGGAATATTTCAGGCATGCAGGAGATCTTTTCTGGAGGTTTTACTGGAATGATTAGTTTGTGCTTGAAACAGGAGAAGCAGCTAAGGACGAGGCCTACTGGGACTCTAGATGCCATGGAGACAAGCAGATATTAGTTATGATTTCCATCATTTTTTTCACTACCTCTCTGAAAGTAGTAGATATTGTGATAAGACCTCTCAAGGAAGGGAGGACAATTATTCTCTTTCTCCCTTACCTCACATTTCCACCCTATAAAAGTGTGGCAGAGTCAAACCAAACTTGTTGGCTGGAAGCCTAAAGGGATTCCTCCTTATGTGGCAGGCTGTCGTAGCATTTTTATGATAGCTAGTGTTTCTTTTGGTCTGAAACTCTGGTATGTGAAATATAGGTCAGGGGTTGGAAATTAATGCCTGCTTTTCATGTGAGAAGGAATAATTGGCATGAAATGTAGTAAAGAATGCCCACAAGCCTGGCGGTGTTGGGTCATTTCTTTCTTTTTTTTTTTTTTTTATTGGTTTTGGCTGCTATTCCCAGAAAAATAATGGGCAGGTTCACATTTCTTAGAACATATCTTTATCAACTCTGACAACTTACCGTGTCTTGGACCCCCAAGAGACAGTCAGCCGGGAAGTCTTTGCTTATGCCATTTCCATGCTGGATCCTTGGCTGTACACACCATGATAAATTAATACAGACGGAATAATGAATTTCTCTTATCCCTGAGACCAGATCTACTGGGGAAAACATCTATATCCTTTGAGAGATTTGAAATTAGTATAACAAGTTCTATACAGAGATGATCATGTTGAATAAAGATTTTATTTTACTCTTACATATACAGTCATCACTGGAGTATGCACATATTACAGGGAAGCTTAGTCTCCAAATGGGTTGAGTTCTAACCACTAATTTTGGAATGTTGCAGACATTTTCCTTTATGAAGAATGTTATAAGTAGTGTTTCAGATCCTAGGTCTACCTGACTTAAAAATCAATAGGGGAGTAAAAGTACAGTGCATTTTCAATGAAAAACAATAGAAAACACAATTTTAATGCTATAAATTAGGGAAAACAGAGGAACAACACAATCGAAGAAGAAACAGTTTTTGCTTTTCTCAAATGTGGGTGCTTGCAGTTTGATTAGGGGCAGATGAATCAATGCCTTTTGGTGTTTTAAAGTGGTTTTGAAAACATTCAAGGACTCGAAGAGTTGGAGGCCAATCTTTTTCTATTAAGTCTGCGACCATTGTAGTTAAAAAAAAAGTTCATTAGAAAAAAAACAAAACAAAACAAACCTGAAGCAACTTTTTTTTTCTTTCCCTCATTGTCTCTTTAACACATTGGGTTGAATAGCTTTTTTCCTGATTCTTGGATGAAATTTTGAGCAGATCTCAGAGTTTTAAAAATTACTCTCTATTTTCTGGCAATTAATAATCTTCTAGTTACTTTAAAGCTTTAAGCAGTTCGGTTCAGTATAATAATAGAAACCCATTGTCCTCTTTAAATTTTCTCCCATTTCCCAGCCATGGCCTGACCAAGAATTGGTAGCCTGGTGTGTGTGTGTAGTGTGTGTGTGTGCAATTGTGTGTGAATGCATATAAATGCATGTGTATGAGAGTGTATGTATATGAATGTATGTATATGAATGTAAAGTGTGTGGGTGTGTGTGAGACGTGGCATCTCCTCTTCCATCACTAACTATGGCTTCTGGTGCCTTCAGCACTGGAGGGGGATGAGGGAGAAGAGTTAAGGGGACAGCAAATATCTTACTGATGTGATTTGGATTTGCCATCATAGATGCTCAAAGCTGACTTTATCACAGGGGTGTTTTTGGAGTGATTTTGCCCTGGGAGCCTCAACTGCAACTATAATTCCTGTAAGATAGGTGACACCTCATGCAGTTTGCTACTTTTGACACTGTCCTTGATTCCTGGCAGTTTGCTTTGTCTTTCCAGGCAGTCCTTTCAACAACTCTAGGTTTGTTCCCTCCTGTGTGGCACACAGTTGGTCTGCAGAAAGTTTGATTCCTGCCTTGTTCTCTGCATTGTTCCTTCAGGCCAGTCTAGCCACAATGTCTTATACCTGCACTAACATTTTTTTTTAAACTCTGGGAGATATTTATCAAACTCTTCAAGTGTCTCCTCCCTTTGAAGTTCCTCTCACTTGGCTTAAAGCAAAGCAGTAGGTTTTCTCCCTTGGGGGAGCCATACTGCCAATAACTCAACAGGATTCTTCTACAGTTCTTCCAACTCCGGAGGTTTTTTTTTTTTTTCTTTCTTTCTTTCTTTCTTTTTTTTTTAATTGGTTAGTGTTCGTTGATGCTGATAAAAATGGTTTTACAATAATCTTAGCAGTTCTGCACAGGGCTCTCTTCTTACCTCACTGTCATATGATATCTAGGCCTTATGAGCCTAGAAAAAGCTGAAGTAGAAAGAATTTTATTTATTATTCTGTCAAATGTCCAATTTTACTTCAATACATGAAGTCTTCTTGGCTTTTGCTGTATTATTAATACTGCCCCAATCAGCCCAAATTCAGGTTTTTTATGCTCACAAGTAGCGTTATAAGAAAAACGAAAAGAAAGGTATTGGTAAAAAAGATATTGTTTACCCTGAGATAAATCTGACAGTGATATATGACAGGAAGAAATGCAAATGGCAAAGAAATGCTAAAAACATAGTCTAGCGTGAATTCTAATGTAGAGAAATGGTGGTGAGGAAGGGAAGTTTCCACTAGGGGACGAGGTCAAATGGAGGACGTCTTGGCGCCTCCAGGGGAGTGAAGGAGCAGAAATGGTGTACAAATGGCACCGTTCAATTTGCCTATTACCAACCTGGAAATTTTCTTTATCCATAGAGAAAACTATTCTTCAAATTAATCTCTTGATTCTTTCTCCTTGTTCTCATGCAATCTCATACCCTATTCTATACCACTAACCCGTCATATGCCCAGGCTACTGCCAGTGTTACCCAGGTGAATCATTTATTCAGCAAAACAGCTATGTAGGAGGCACCTGTTAAATACAAGGGCCTGTGCCTGGTGTGTTGAGGATATACTATATTATGGCATAACCCACTCTCAAGAAGATTGTAGTTGAGGTGGGAATGCATGATTGTATGAAGGATGACATAGAATTATAGGCCTGTTAGGATTAGAACGTTATTTCATGTGCTCCTGTTATTGTATAGATGAGAAAACTGAGATCCAGAAAGGTTCAGTGGCCTTAGAATCAACTAGTTATGGAATGACAGAATGAGGGCTAGCACTTGGTTCTTTTTGCTTTTGCTCAGTGCTGCTTTTACACCTCTTTTAAAAGTACAATAGCTTGATACAGTCTTACAAAGCTATGGGCCATTTGTTCCTAAAAAAACAATTGTATGCTGGAGCCAGCTTTCACCAGCTCTTACCAGCAGATTGTGAACACCTTTTCAACTGGCCATGGTAAGAGAGTTTACACCACAGAAATGGACAAACACCACAAATCTGGGATCCTCTTCCTTCCAGGGACAGCCAGTTATTAAACATTTACCAGCAACCACTGCTTATAAATAACAAATATGGTAAGCTCAGACACCCCCTCATGAAGTGGTCATCACGTGAATGGATTTTATGGAGAAATGAACTTTAGACAGGGAAAGGGGAAATGACGGAGGCTATTTGAGATTGGAATTATGGAGTGAACATAATTCTGGGATATCAAATAGAGAAATTTGGCGGGGTGGGGGAACATAGGACAGGAATCCCTAAATCACATGCCTGCAAAGACCAGGCTGAAAAAATAAAGGTGTAAATCAGGGTAGAGTTATGAATATTAGGGCATGAGGAGTCTGTGGTAAAGTGAAAAGTAAAAGCCTCCTTAAAGGTATTAAAAAAAAAAAAAAAACAACTTGCTGTATTCTACCCACTTTGACTTTCCCGTAAAGAACTAACAAGAGTAAGCCTAGACAGCAGTTCACATCAAATAGGGCCCTGAGAAGGGATTATCATTTTCCCTCTTAAATGATCATTAGTTTCCCTGACACAGTGAAGGCAACATTTAGCATCCTAATTTATTTCTCTTTTCTTTCTTACTTTACTTCCATGTTTTCACTGGGAAATGTCTGTAAATTATTGCTTTTTGGTATGTGTAAAAAGTCGTTCAACCAGCATTTTCCTTTGTTAGTGTGGGTTATTTATAGTTGAGTTTATGGTATTATTCTCAGCTTTGTCATCCTGTTTCAAGGGTAGTGATACTCCCAAAGAAATAAAGACTCAGTTATGTTTCTAAGGATGTTCATTCATATCTCTAGGTATCTGAAAAAAATGTCACTATACAAAATGGAAAGTTTGTGTATTTTATGAAAGGATCTAGAATCACATTATTTAATTGATTTTTCCTTTCAAAGTGTCCCCAAGTTAATTTCAAATAGGGTTTTAAACATGTTTCTTTTTTACATTAATCTGTAAGGATAACTCCACATTGATCAACAGTCATTTTTTAAAAATGAGAATTGCCTTCTGCAGAGATATCTTTATTCTAACACATTAAATCCACAGGGACTTACAAAAAATGAAAAAAATCAATAAAATGAATGATGTGACTCCTAGTGAAAAGTTGTTCTGTATAAACCAAATACTGTAATTTTTGTCTGAAAAAGTCCTAAATTCTTAAAATTCCCTAATTATAATTGCAACTGCAAGAAGCCTAACAAGAAAAAAATATTGCTCTTTGAAAATGTTCTGCAAGCCCCTCTAATGACAATGACTACCACTGTGTTTGACAAGAATCCCACTGATGTCTGCTGTCAGGGGTACATGTTGTCTCTAGCCTCAAAGATGGACTTAACTGAGGTGCCCTCTGGGATGAACTGGTCAGAAGAAGGGCAAGGGTAGGATGGACACCGATTTTGGCATTCAGTCGTCAGAAAATAAGAGACAATCTAATCATGACGATCTAGTCTACAACTTTAGCCTCCTTAGCACGGATAGGCTAACTGGCAGAGTGTATTAGAGGGGTTTGGGGATCCTGGCCTGCTTGCCCCTATGACTCTGCTAGAGATATAAATGAGAAAAAAGTAGGTGCTTAATAATTGTTTGCTGAAGGAGTCAGGAACTGAGAGGTCAGGTGGTGCAAGTTCTCTCACAATTTTCAGTCTACTTCAGCCTAGACTCTGGGCCTCAGCCCATCGCCCCAGGTTTCTCTCTGGATCTCTGCTGCAGAGGAAGACGGCACCCAACAAATTCTGTGCGGAAAGCCAGGAGAGTACAGAAAATGTCACGCTCATGAGCAGATTTCTGTGTACAAAGGACTTGTGGCATCTGGAAATACCTGAATTTTCCTTGGAAAGATGAGGCCTGAGTAGGTGTTCCAAATTGGACCCCTCCTTCCAAAATGTGTCTGAAAAGTGTGTCTGGGATGGCAACATGCATGGATGTGCTTTGAGAAGTACTGCGTGTTCAACAATAGCCAGTCAGGTTAAAAGGTGAGCCCATAGGCCCAGAGGTGCCCATGTGCCGTGGAAGAAGGACCAATAGCACCATGAGCTTCCTGCTAGGGCACACCAAAATGAAAGTGTTTGGCTTGAGATGTGTACTACACCCTCCAAGTCAAAATTCTGACTTTCTTCTGGACTGCCAGGTTTTTCATTTCACAAAAATTTCAGCCTTTCACTTCCCTTGCTCAGATTCTTTTTACCCTGGGATTTACCCTGGGAATTTTTACCCTCTAAAAAAACTACCCTGTAATTGTTTTTACCCTGAGATATTACCCTGTAATGTTTTTATCCTGGGATTTACCCTTTCACAATCCATAACTTGGTTTTAGCTCCTGTTTTTCTGGTTTCATTTAGTCCTCAGTGCCCTGAAGCACATGCCATCAGTGTCCCCTTTTTTCCTTTCTGTCATCATCCAGTGGGCCTTTCCCTGACTTCTAACTCCCAGTATTTTCATCTCAGTATCTCGTTTCTTTTTCAGCAGAAGCACAGAAAACAGCTTTGCCTATGATCCATGATCAGTGAGCCAGAAGTGCCTGGGAATTAACAAACCCTTGGGAGCAGCTTTCAACAATGATCTCAGGACAACTCCTGAGATATAAATACCCCAGCTCCCCTGCCTCTTGGATGCAGTAATTCGAAGGGGTATGTTCCCTGGCTCTCAGAGTTTCCTCAGTGAGATTAAACTCAAGTTGCATACAACACTAGTGGGACTGGTAAGGAACCCCTTTTTTTTGTATTCCTTCCCTTCTTCTTTACTGTTACACCCAGCATTTCCTAAAATTGCTGTTTGCACTCAAATCCTTGTCTCAGGGTGCTCTGGAACAATACAAACTCCAGCACATATCTAACATTAGGGGCTCTACCTCTACTCCCTTGCTGTTTCTGTCTTTTTAAAAAACCTCTTGCTGAATCACCTAGATTCTGTTTCTACAAAAGGATGAGCAATGGTGTTTCGAGATAAAAAGGAAATTCTAGAAATGTCCAAAGAATTTATACTTATGCTAGATATTCAGTGCTTTTAAATCATTAGAAACCAAGGTTGTTGGCTGACCACATCAAGTGAAAGAATTCAGTGAAACCAGGATGGAGGTAGAAAAAGGTACCAGTATTTTTAAGAATGGTAATAGCTTATCATTTATTGAACACTTATGTGCTAGTGACAATGTTTAACTATGTGTGTATGTTACTTAAGTTTATAATAAACCTAAGAGGTAGATATATTTATTCCATTTTTACTGATGATGAATATGAATGGACCAAAGTAATTTGCCTTAAATCAGTCAGCTCATAATGGGCAAAATCCACATTTAAAGATCTCACTCCTGTCAAAGTCCATTCTCTTAATTAGTCTACAGTCTTCCTTGTAAGTTTTCTTTGAAGTAGATGGGAGATATGTAATCAATCCTACTTACTGATTCTAAAATGCGATTGATCAAATCATCATTCTGAAGGCGTATGATTATAGCTTTTCTTTAAAAAGGATTGAGCTGGATATAAATTGCAGTATAAATTCAGATTTATTCTGTTTCATCATTTAATTCTTGGAAAAGACCATTCATAAAAATTCTTGCATAGCATTATTGTTATTATGCATTAAGAGCTAGAAAAATGGGTCAAAGTTTTAGATGTATTTCTGGTGGCACATTTTGCTATTAGTCTACAAGGATTATAGCAGATCACTATCTTTAAATGACATTGCAACTTGATGCTCAAATTTGATGATCCTGGGAAAGTTGAAATTTAGTGCCCTGTTTTGAGGTTAAACTATGGCTGCAAGTAATTTGTGGAAAACTGACATCCTGATAGACTTGAAAAAGAAAAATAAAAAGAAAGAAAAAGGAAACAAATTAAAATTGTTCTGTCAGGCTTTGCCAAGGTCTAGAAATTCTAATTTATAATGAAATTGAAGGTGAGCTAAGATAGGAATAGAATGAGAAGATAGGAAAGGGAAGAAATTGACTGGGAACAGTGAAAATACTGCTTACATTACCTTACATCAGAATTCAGGAGTCTCCAACATTCATTAACTAAATTCTCTCTTTTGTGTTTACTCTGATAGTTTTGCAGTTGTGATAATATTATAGATATAGTCTAGTTGTTGACATTTGAAGGTGAGAGTATCTCCAACCTGGGTCGGGTAGCAGTTTAGTAAAACATTTTCTCTTCATTAAGATGAGAGGTGTTATCAAATGGAATAAATATTTGACTTTTCAGTGTGACCACATGATATAGGTGTTAAATAGGTTTGTCTTCAGGTGCAAACATCAGAAAACCTGACTAAAATCCCTCAGGATTAATGGGGTTTACTTTTTCTAAATAGTACTAAGTCTGAAGGTAGGTGGCTCTGAGCATTTATGGGTTTAGACGTGAGAACTGTCCTTCCTGGTTGCAAGTAGCAATCCTGGCTTAATCAAGTTTATACTCAAGGCAGAAAGAAGAGGGAATGGATGACAAAAGCTTCCCCAGAACCCACATGTGGAGTTTTCCTATGTCTCATTAGCCAGAACTGGGTTATGTTGGCAAGCCCTTGCTGAAACAGAGACCAGGAAAGTGAAGATTTAGTTTTTCTGCTCATGTTGTGGAAGCTGAAAGGAATGGAGGTTAGGAGAGGATATAGAATTAGCAAGCCAAGAGTTCCTATGTAATGCCAATGTGTAAGTAGGATCTATAAATATTAAATCTAAGAAAACAAACTTTAGTAGAATATACCAAGAAGGACTAACTAATCATCACGGCTGCCCAGAATTGAAACGGGCTCCCCACTAGGTAATTCATTCACTATCAGAGCATATGTTTAAACACTGGGTGAATGAGCATTTGACTGATTTACTATGGAGAAGATTTAAACATTAGATAGCTAAGTGGTTGAACTTTATGTCTTTAAAGTTGTCTTCAAATCCTCAGGATTTCATGATACTCTGTAAACATTCCAATTGCTTGCACTTTGAAAATTGTTTTTTTCTTTGTGGTTCACTTTTCTGTCATGTCCACTGGCACAAATCTGCTTTACTTTTATCCTAACATTAATACCCAACAGTGAGATATCTAGTCTCTACAAAGAAAATGTGTTTATCTCTGACTGTGTTCATATCTTAAATAAAAACCTTTTACTTCCTTCCAGGAATGTTGACAGAATAGATGCTGAAATAATTTTTTTTCTAATGCGTATGATTTTTAATTTGATGCATTTTAAACTTTCAAAGGCTTCATTAAAGCTCACACACCTTGTCTTTAAGATGCCCAGTAGGACTGCACATTTCTGTAGTAGTCTCGAAGCACTTCCCCTATTTTTGTATAAACTTATGAGAGAATCTCTGTTTGGAATTAAGTCTATGTTCATGAAAGTCAGAAGTTGCTCAAAGAGAAAAATCATGTAAGTAGTGAGTTGAAATTTTGAACTGGGTAATACTGAAAGTTTTGAATTTTTGCCAAATACAGGCTGAAATGTATCCTAATCCCAGTACTTTATATGAAATAAGATTGATTTCTGCTTTGTATGAGAGAAAGCTAAACTAAAGATGTTAGAAAAAATGCTGGAATTAATAGTCTACCCAAGAGCACTGAATTATATTTGCCAATTCCTGGAATCAAATGAGTATTTAAAATATACTTGTAAGTCTCAAGACAGAAAACTTTTATTGTTATTATTTTCCTTTTCACAAATAGTATCAGGAAAGACTAATTAAACAAGGATGTGGAGAATACAGGATTAACTTAAAAAGAAAAATCCTCAACTTTGATTTGTTAAAAATAATCCAAATTGAATAAAAGTTGAGACATATTCTTCTTCTCTGGTCAGGCATTATTAAAATAATTGATAGCATTCAGTGATGGTAAGGGTATAAGAAAACAGGCCTTATCATTTATTTCTGATGAGAATGTAAATTGACTCAAGTGATTTGGAAGGTAATTTTTAAAGTATTTGTAAAAAGCCCTAAAAATGTAATGATCATTGACTCAGAAATTTCACCTTTAGCAATTTATCCTTAGGAAATTCTTACATAAGTTCCAAAATATAACCAAAGAATATTGCTGTGGTATTATTTGTAATAGTGAAAAATTGCATATAACCTAAATAAATCATCATTGATACAATGGTGGTTGAGAAAACTATAGGACATTTGTAGAATGGCAAATTATGTGGATTTAAAAATATAATAAAGCCTGAAAATGAAAATATCTATAATATATTGAAAAAAGAAAAATTTAGGATATTATGCATAGTCCAATCTCACTTTGATTTTAAAAATTATATGACTGTATCCATCTTATAAAAAGTTTTGAAGGATCATTAACCGTTTAATAGTAGTCACATTTTGGAGCTGGCGTTCAGCATGATTTTATAAAACAATGTCTTAAAAGTTGAACTCAGCCTGAGCAACATGGCGAAACCACTTCTCTACAAAAAATACAAAAATTTTGCCACTGCATTCCAGCCTGGGCAACACAGGGAGACCTTGTCCCAAAAGAAAAAAAAAAGAACTCGATTTGAGGACCATGTATCCAGTGAAGGCTCTGTTAAGAGTATTTCTTTCATGTTAGGTATCTTAAAAGTATTCATGTGGTCCTAGGAATAGCGAGTCTTACAGCCAGGATGTATGGAGAAGAAATTGCCTGAGAAATTTGTAAAAAAAGCAATTGGAGATAAATTTACTTCTAGTTCTGGTCTTTACACAGGCCATTTATAATTTAGGTCGCATCAACAAAATTCAGTGCTTCAGTTTGTCTATCTGGAAAATGGGAAGCTTAAAGATGAACTGAAACTGAGTAATTCTAAATGCTTCTGTATATAAATGTCAAGCAATATTTATTTACCTCTTCGTTTTCTTCTTTGTGAGTTTTTTTAAACATGGGTATCTTTAAGATTAAGTTATTCTACGCACACTATCTTTGCATTATTAAATTCATGGAATGGTTTCTTCTTATTAAATTTCTTCTTATTTGAAGCTTGTCTTGGAGAAAAGTAAGTTTCTCCTTTTCTGAATATCCTGTCACAACTATAAGGTACACTTCCTTAGGGAAGGGTAGGAAAATTATTCAGAACAGCTTTCCTAATGCAGCTATTCTCTTTTTGAATCTTTATCAAATCCCTCTCTTGCATGCTGTCTGTCTTTTTGCAGGTTTCCATTTCCTTTGCCCAAATGGGATCATCTTGGGATTGTAGGTCCTTTGGACTCAGTGATATTTAATAAAGGTCTTACTGTATATTCCAGATCAGAAGGACAGTTCTTTTCTATGGTTAAAAGTTTTTTTTTTTTTTTTTTAATAATTCTTACTTTTCAATGCAGTGGCTGGAATAAGTGGCCATGGAGGGTTGATTGGTGAACTGAATTTTGTTGTTGTTGTTGTTTTACACTTGGCCTTTTCATCTCCATTTTTTCCCTTAGTTTCCTTATGAGAATTTTCTCTTTTGTTTGTATATCACAATTATAGTGGTCACTCATTTTAAAAATACCTCTCACATACGTAGGTGGTTGGTCATACGTCATATATTACATACATAATGAAAGCTGAGTTTGAGAATAGATCACAAGTACTAGCATCAAATCTACTTTCCAAATGTCTTATATTCGATTTCATGATGCAGTTTTGAAGAAAGTGTTATGACATTTGCCGAACACATCTATCAATGCATGTATTATCACTTGCTGTCTATTCTGCTTAGTGAAGCTCCAAGCTGAGGAGGTCACCTCTAGACAAGAACAGCATTAGAGCATTTCTGGTTCAGTATCATTTGGCATGATACAGAGCCATTAATGCAGGTGTCTAAAGGGCTTTAAAAGCACTTGGCAGGTCAGTGCCTTTTAAACATGATTAATAGCCATTAATTAGTTTTATTTAATTTACTATTATATTCTAGTCAATCCTAGAGGTAAGATAATACACAAATTTTAAATAACCAGTAAGAAAGAATACATTAGAATTAAATAACCAAGACTAATCCAAGTCATTAAGAATAAAATCTTCAGAAAACTTCTGAACATCTAGATCAAAGTTGTCCAGTAGAAATATAATGCAAGCCACATTCATAATTTAAAATTTTCCAGTCACCACATTAAAAATAAAATGAAACAACTGGTATTAATTTTAAGAATATATTTAATTTTACTCAATATAATCAAAATATTATCATCTCAATATGCAATCAGTTTTAAAAATTAGAGATGTTTTGTATTCTTTTTTAATAATAACTTTTTGAAATCCAGTGCTGTGTATTTTATGCTTACAGCATCTCTGAATTCAGATTAGTCATATTTCAAATGCTCAATGGCCATATGTAGAGGCTACCATATTGGACAGTGCAGGTCTAGGTTTTTAAAGTTGAAGCTGGAGCACAAGTTCCTTTTTATCTTAATGAAAGAAATAGAATGGCTAGTAGGTTATTAATTAGAGTAACTAATAAATGCTTAAAATGACAACCAAGTCTAAGGACATACAGCAAACCACCACTTAATCTTAATAAAGGAAGTGCAGTGGATCCATTGCTGATTCAATGCCAAGGTGTAAAGAAACATACAAGCTGCTAGTTAGTGGCTTCTATTATGCAACAAATAAAACCGTAACCCACAAATCCAAAGGGAAAAGTAAAACTAATGAGCTTTGGTTGGAATGAGACCAATGGCGGAACCAGTTTGACCACACAAGCCTTTCCTGCAATCTCTTGGGGAGATGGATTTAAGGGCCACACTCTAGGCCTGAGGGCAGAGAGCCAAAGGGCAAACGTGAGCTCTTACAATATAAGCTTTTACATGTTGCCCATCTGTTAGTCTCCTAATGAAGCCTGGTGAACTGACAGGCAGACTGACTGGTGGACGTATGGTGGGCTGTTTTAGTATCATATTCCAGTTAATAGTAGGAATAGCTTGTATTTATTCAGCATTCATTCTTTTAAAGAGCATTTCCATTTATTATTTTGCCACTTTTTAAAGCAGGTTTTACTAATTATGGCACACTAAGAAACTAAGGCCCCAAAATTTCATTTTAACAAATGATATTGAGCAATTAATAGCAAGGAATTATGCTGGGCTTCAAGAGATAATGGTGATTGTTACTTGAGAATATAGATATATAAGATCTCATATATCTAAGTCCCGAAAATGACCGTTTGAATCATTTGGTTTCAGGGTAATGTGTTCAGGTCTCCCTCAGGCAAATGCCCAAATCTTGCTGTGTAGCTAAGTCTATCTACTTCTTTATCCTGGCGAACTGGATTTACTATGCATAAGCCTCAAGGAATCCTTTTCTCAGGCTGAGGTAGAGCCACCAAAACTTTTTTTTTTTTCTTTTTATGGGTTCATTTTAGCCTTCCCATCAGCTTTCTAAGGGGAAGATAAAAGGTAATTAAGAATGAGCTGCTTTTGGACTCTTCATTTTTCCAGCCAAAGCTGTACTTAATCTTTAAGACTCTTGGACCTATGCCAGAGCTCTGCTTTCAGGAAGTACATATATTCTACATGGGTGATGGTGACAATGACTGTGAAAAGACAGGTACCACCTGAAATTCTCCCTAGAGTTTAACATGAGATAGAGCAGAGTATGTAACTAAAGCATTCCCAATCTTGTATTTTTCTTCCCTTGAGTCAATTGACTTAACTTCCAAATCTAGTGAACCAAAGATGTTGCTACCTCTTTCAAGAGAGATGAGTGGAGGTTTTTTGTCAGTTGTGTGTGTGTGTGTGTGTGTGTATGTATGTGTGTGTGTGTGTGATTTCTGCAGTCCTTGGCATTGCTTCTATTTATCTTGAAAAAAACATGGTAGGCATTTTTATCCATATGGCTATTTATAAGTGTGCTACTTTTATTGCCCCCAGAAACCACTAAAATATATGATGTAGTTACTTAAATTGGCAGCAAATTCATTCTAAAGCCATATTGTAAAATGGGCAAGAATTTCACCTTAATTATTCTCTCAAATTGTGCCTAACTATTGTTTAACCAAATTTACAAGCTTGATCTGTATAGTTATGTGTCACTTAATAATGGGGATATGTTCTGAGATATATATCCTTAGGTGATTTCATTGTTCGAACATCACAGAGTGTACGTCACAAAACTAGATTATACAGCCTACTACACACCTAGGCTATATGGTACAATCTATTGCTCCTATAATACAAACCTATAGAGTATGTTACTATACTGAACATTGTAGGCAATTATAACACAGAGGTAAATATTTGTATGTGTAAACACATTTAAACATGGAAAAGGTAGAGTACAGTACAAACATGGCATAACAGATTTTTTTATAAAGTACACCTGTACAGTGCACTTACCATGAATGAAGCTTGCAGGGCTGGAAGTTGCTCTGGGTGTCAGGGAGTGAGTGGTGAGTGAATGTGAAAGCCTAGGACACTACTGTATAATACTGTAGACATTACAAACACTACACTTAGGCTACACTAAACTTATTAAAAATATATTTATGTCTTTCATAGTAAATTAACCTTGGCTTTTTGTAACCTTTTTACTTGATAAACTTTTAAATTCTTTTTCTTGACTGTTTTGTAAAAACCCTTAGTTTAAAGTATGAACACATTGTATACCTATACAGAATTATTTTCTTTATATCCTTATTCTATAAGCTTTTGTCTATTTTAAAATTTTTATTTTATTTTATTTTACTTTTAAAGGTCTTTGTTAAACACCTAAGACACAAACACACAATGAGCCCAGGCCTACACAGGGTCAGGATCATCAATATCACTGTCTTCCACCTCCACATTTTATCCCATCGGGTGGTCTTCAAGGGCAATAACAAGCACGGAACTGTCTTCTCCTATGATAACCATGCCTTCTTCTGGAATAGTTCCTGAAGGACCTGCCTGACGCTGTTTTACAGTTAACTATTCTATATAAGTAGAAGGAGTACACTGTAAAACAATGATTAAAAGTATAGTGCAGTAAATACATAAACTAGTAATGTAGTCATTTATTATCAAGTATTACATACTATACATAATTGTATGTGTTATGCATGTATACAACTAGTAGTACATTTGTTTATACTAGCATCACCACAAACGCATGAGTGATACACTGTGCTATGACACTAGATAGCTATGACATCACTAGGCAATATGAATTTTTCAGCTCCATTATAATATTAGGGATCCACCATAGTATATGAGGTCTGTCCTTCATAATGTTATGAGGTGCACGACTATGTATTTTGTGCCAGATTTGTATTGCAAGTTTAAACAAATAATACAGTATTAGTAGTATAAAGGTGCCTGAAATTGTTCTATCATCTTTTACATATGTATTTAATATTACAAGAATTTGTCATCTTTTCAGTGAAATGTTTGTTCTTACATAATGTGCGAAAGTCTCTCCTTTGGTACAAAAATACTGGATTTCCCTCTCTGACTCTAATGGGAATGAGGTCTTTCTTCTGGGGCCTGACTAGAGTTTGTGGAACAGGTTATTTCTCTGGCTTTTTCTACTTTCCAAAGTTATTAGGGACAATCAGGAATCACTGCAGCAATCCTGGCCCCCAAAAGACCTTATTATCCAAGAAGTTTGTTGTTGAAAGGTAGGAAATTGATATGGTTTGGCTGTGTCCCCACCTAAATCTCATCTTGCACTGTAGCTCCCACGATTCCCACGTGTCATGGGAGGGACCAGGTGGGGAGTAATTGAATCATCAGGGTGGGTCTTCCCCGTACTGTTCTCGTGGTAGTGAATAAGTCTCACAAGATCTGATGGTGTTATAATCACCTGCTTCCTCTTTTGCTCGGCTCTCTTTCTTGCCTGCTGTGATGTAAGACATGTCTTTCGCCTTCTGCCATGATTGTGAGGCTTCCTCAGCCATATGGAACTGTAAGTCCATTAAATTTCTTTTTCTTTATAAGTTTTCCAGTCTCAGGTATGTCTTTATCAGCAGCATGAAAACAGACTAATGCAGAAATCAATGGAGAGTTACCTCTAGGGTTAACAAGGTTCTTGGAAGTTCCTTTTGTTTTGGAAGGTCTTCTGTTTTTGTTTTTATGGTGAGAGAGACTTCACATGGTTGTGATCAGAAAGAAAAGTCCACTGAGAAGAGGAGATGATGGTTTTATCATCGTTATTTTCAGTAACCCAGGTGAGAATGATGGTGAGGTTGTGATGATAGAGATGTTTCTTGATTAAAAATCAAAGTGATAGCAGACAAAAAGAAAAAGATGACAGAACTTATATCACACTCCCATAATCTATGTTAGGTAAAAGACATGGTTATAGTTAAGAGTAGGTTTGAGGCCAGGCACGGTAGCTCACGCCTGTAATCCCTGCACTTTGGGAGGCTGAGGCGGGTGGATCACAAGGTCAGGAGATCAAGACCATCCTGGCTAACATGGTGAAAACCCGTCTCTACTGAAAATACAAAAAATTAGCCAGGTGTGGTGGGACGCGCCTGTAGTCCCAGATACTCAGAAGTCTGAGGCAGGAGAATTGCTTGAACCTGGGAGGCAGAGGTTGCAGTGAGCTGAGATTGTGCCACTGCACTCCAGGCTGAGCAACAGAGCAAGGCTCCACCTTAGGAAAAAAAAACACAAAGAGTGGGTTTGGAGAAGTAGTTTTGAAACAAATGGAGAAAATAGCCTCTCTGTTTGGGAGGTTTGGCAGTGCTTTTGAACTCTGGAAATCATCTGTGACCTTTTAAAAACACCAGATGTCAGGACCCCACATTGGACTAAATGAATTTCTGGAAGGTGGGACTAAGGCCTGGTGTTTTTTAGAAGTCTCAGAAGTTTCTCATGTGCAGCCAGGGTTGAGAATCTACTAGTATGGTATTGCCATGGAATGTACTGGCAAAAACCATAATTACTTTTGCACCAACCTAATTCTAAGGTGGTAATTTCCCACTCAAGACCAGTTAAATTAGAAGTTCAGAGTGTGGGGTCAGGATCGCTGGGTTTCAAAAGCTTTCCAGGTGGTTTCAATGAGTAGCTCTGAGAATCACTGCACTGGAGAACCTGGGTGAAAGAACACAGAAGCAGGAAGGGTGGCAGATGGAGGGATTTGCCTCTAAAACTCAGCATGCTCCTTTATATTTTCCAGGAGTTTCTCTTACTTGATCTCTACTTCCTTGGTGTTGATGTTTAGCCTCTACTGTGAATTTCCATCATATTCACCCATATTTGGACCCAGAACAAATATGTCTGCTATTGTAACACATCTAGTGATGTAAGCCTGCCCCACATGGTTTCATCTCCAAGTCTGCCTTACAACTTCAGGCAGCCGGGCGCAGTGGCTCACGCCTGTAATCCCAACACTTTGGGAGGCCGAGGCAGGCAGATCATCTGAGGTCAGGAGTTTGAGATCAGCCTGGCCAATATGGTGATATCCTGTCTCTACTAAAAATATGAAATTACCTGGGTGTGGTGGTGCATGCCTGTTATCTCAGTTACTCAGAAGGCTGAGGCAGGAAAATTGCCTGAACCTGGGAGGCTGAGGTTGCAGTACAGTCAAGATTGTGCCATGGCACACGCCTGGGCGACAGAGCAAAACTCCGTCTCAAAACAAACAAACAAAAAAACAAACTTCAGACTAAACCAGACTTTGTTCCTCTTGGTCTCCCACAAACCTGGGAAGGGAGGTTAAACCCTTACTATCTGTACCCTAGATTTTTAAGGGTTTATTCTATGGACTCCTGCTAAAGAAGCCTCAATTTACTTTGACTAAGATTTGACCCGTGATTCCAATCTACTCTCAGTGTAAAGGGAGACCAGACACTACAAAGGGAACCACAGGCACTTCAACACCAAAATCCTCAACTGAACTGTTTTCTAACTCATTCGAATCTGCCTGCTATGCTATATTCCTTATCTAAGTGAATGGCATCGCTATTTCACCTTATGCTGAAGTTTAAAACTTCCAGTTTCATCCTAAAATTTACAAAAGTTGTTATAAGACACAGAACACACTTACTTAAACTGAAAATGAATTCACTAGTCCTGTGTAATTTTTAACTCTTTGGAGTTTCTCTTGCTGATTAGAAAACCATTATATCCACTTAATTCTCCAATTCTATTTCTTTGTCCACGTCTTAATTTGTTTCATCCTCTTTTCTCTATCTTGATCATCACTGACAAAACTCAAGCTACCATCTCTACTAATGCATTAATTCCCATACTTATCTGCCAACCTCTAGTCCCATTCCAGTTACCCCTCCCTCCTCCTCGCCCTTAATCCATCTTTTTCATTGCTGCCAAATTGGCCTATCTCCAATGCAAATGTGATGATTTTACTTCCCTAATCAAATTCTTTTAGTGTCTTCCAAAGGCTCAAGTAACATCTGGGGGTGGCATTCAAAGCCATCATGATGTGGTTCCTGTCTACCTCTCCTGTTTTATTCCTGCTGTTGTCCCTCTTTCCATTTCATAGTGTTCTGTTTTTGCCCATGTGGTACCCTGCCCAGTTAGTTCACCTGATACATTGCTCATCCTTCAGGTCTCAGCTCCATATCTTCTATCTGAAGCTACCCTTCCTTGCCTAGGCAGCCTGAGGCAGCTCTTTGCTTGATAATGCCATCATTCTTTAGAACGTTCTCCCACTAAGTCATTTTCTTCACTCTAATTGCTAATCACATATGTCTCTAATCCCATTAGACTATATGCTTCTTGAAGGTGCAGCTTTTATGTTTGTATTTGAATCTTTAGATAAACTAATAGTATAATTTGAGTTGGCTGAGAGAAAACTAGTGTTGTAAATAATAGCAGAATCTTCACAGTCCATTTAGCACTGAATCATATTAACTCAAAGCTAGTGAGGTTATTTTAAGTGATAAATCCAATTTCTTATGACATATATTTTGTAACTAAAGTTTCACTAATGGCATTTTTATTTAACAGTAAAAAGATTTTATTACTGAGTATGCACATTTCAATCTGGAAAATACTCTCTTGTTTCAGCATTCTTGGTCTATAGTCATGATCTATGATCCTTTGGTCATCTGTTTCAAAATGCACTTGCTAGCATTCTAAAGCTCCTTGACTTGTTTATTAATTCATTTATTTAATACATGTTTATTCAATATGCACTAAATGTGGAGGACTATGCTAAGGCTGAAGGACTTAAAGACATAAAAGTATGGTTTACCCCTTGTGGAATTAGAAAGTATATAGGCTTTATTTATCTAAATTAATTCTCGTAACAGCCTGACAGGCAGTTATTATCTCTGTCTTATAAATGAGGATATTGCAGAACAGTATTTATAATTTCAAAAGTGTCTTAGAATGCGCATGTTTGTCAAATATAAAATGTGCAAGTCTCTTGTTTTGGAGATTTTCTTACAGTTTACAATGATGGGTATATTTTTTCTTATTACACTTTAAGATCTGGGATACATGTGCGGAACGTGCAGGTTTGTTACAGAGGTATACATGTACCATGGTGATTTGCTGCATCCATCAACCCTTCATCTACATTAGATATTTCTCCTAATGCTATCCCTGCCCTAGTCCCCCACACCCAATAGGCCCTGGTGTGTGATGTTCCCCTCCCTGTGTCCATGTGTTCTCATTGTTCAATTTGCACTTATGAGTGAGAACATGCAGTGTTTGGTTTTCTGTTCCTGTGTTAGTTTGCTGAGAATGATGGATTCCAGCTTCATCCATATCCCTGCAAAGGATATGAACTCATCCTTTTTTATGGCTGTGTAGTATTCCATGGTGTATATGTGCAACTTTTTTTTTTTTTAATTTAAGTTCTAGGGTACATGTGCACAACGTGCAGATTTGTTACATATGTATACATGTGCCATGTTGGTGTGCTACACCCATTAACTCGTCATTTACCTTAGGTATATCTCCTAATGCTATCCCTCCCCGCTACCCCCTCCCCACAATAGGACCCGGTGTGTGATGTTCCCCTTCCTGTGTCCAAGTGATCTCATTGTTCAATTCCCACCTATGAGTGAGAGCATGTGGTATTTGGTTTTCTGTTCTTGTGATAGTTTGCTGAGAATGATGGTTTCCAGCTGCATCCATGTCCCTACAAAGGACATAAACTCATCCTTTTTTATGGCTGCATAGTATTCTATGGTGTATATGTGCCACATTTTCTTAATCCAGTCTATCACTGATGGGCATTTGGGTTGGTTCCAAGTCTTTGCCATTGTGAATAGTTTCACAATAAACATGTATGTGCATATGTGTTTAGTGTAGAATTATTTATAATCCTTTGGGTATATACCCAGTAATGGAATTGCTGGATCAAAAGGTATTTCTGGTTCTAGATCCTTGAGGAATTGCCAGTGTCTTCCACAATGGCTGAACTAATTTACACTCCCACCAACAATGTAAAAGCATTCCTATTTCTTTACATCCTCTCCAGCATCTGTTGTTTCCTGACTTTTTAATGATCACCATTCTAACTGGCATGAGATGTTATCTCACTATGGATTTGATTTGCATTTCTCTAATGACCAGTGATGATAAGCTTTTTTCCATTATATTTGTTGGCTGCATAAATGTCTTCTTTTGAGAAGTGTCTTTTCACATCCTTTGCCTACTTTTTGATGGGGTTGTTTTTTAAACTTTAATGTTCACATGTCATCCCAGGATCTTGTTAAAATATAGACCTGAGTCAATAGGTCTGGGGCAGGATCTGAGATTCTGCATATCCAATAAACTCTGAGACACCATGCAACTGGTCTATAAACCATGCTTTAATAGCAAAGATTTAGAAATTGCCATTTGTAGAATTCTGTTGCATCGAACATTGTTCTCTTATTCACTGAGTCTTTTGTATTGAAGATGGAGTCAGCACTACCTCTAAAAATTTGTTTAAAAATGTGTGCTGAGTATTAGTACTCAAATCCTTGATTTTCCTCAGCTCTGAGACCCGTCAATGTGTTTCTACCATAAATCCTCTTTAATGGTTCTACCCCACAACAATTGATTTATCCTTCCAAATATTGTTGTGATTATTAATAGTTACATTTTCATACCTGAGCTTTGTTTCCTAACCTGGACTCTAAGCTCCTTAAGGGCAGGACCAGATCTTATTCATTCATTAACCCCCATACTGCTAACATAATGCCGTACATCTCATACGTCTTGGGTCCAAGATGTATTTCTGTGAATAGTAGGAGCTTTTATTTACCAAGGAATCTAGTATGTCCCTTGGACTGAACTTCATCTTTTGTATGCATTTTCTCATTTAATATTTCACAAAACCTATGAAGTTCTTACCATTTTGCAGATATACAAACTAAGACCCAGATCGTTTAATGAAATAAATTGATGTACTCAGTAGTGGCATCAGAATTTGAATGCAGGTTTAATTCCACAGCCCATGTTCTTTTCTTTCTGACAAACTACACCGTTTCCCATTACAGTGGACACTTAATTATACTTGATCTGATGACTAATCCTATGGGCTAATTATTGTTTGAAGCAGAATTGAATTAGAAACTTTATTTGACTTTGTTTTATCCTTCTTTTTTATGATGAGAACCTCTGTATTAGGAATCAACAGGGGAATTTCAGCAAATGATTCTGATTAAATTACTGTTATTTTTCAGTCAGGTGAGATTCCTAGACTTTGGCAGATTTCAGGCTGAAAGTGCCATTAGCTTTAAATTTTATGAAAGATTGGCAGCCCTGACAAGGCCATTGTCAGTGCTTCTACCCAGATTAGTGGCTACATGGTTGTCCAATCCTCATCACTTCTTTACTTCGTTTATTTCACTTCTGGCTTTCTGTCCTCCCAAGCTGAGGAAGACTGATTTGGTGGACATGTATTTATTCTGCTGAATACCAGTTGATGTGGAAGTAGTTGTTTTATAGTTCAACATGTTTTTACGACTAAGATCTGTCTTAGGACAATTTCACCTATAAGAGGAAATATACTTAGTCTAGATGGACTCCAATGTGTCTCTGTTTACTGATACTTATTTATTCATTATTTTCAAGTAAAATGTAGAAGTGAATAAGTTAAGTTTTATGAGAAAAAAATACCCACTTTCTTTTTATTACTTTGTTCCTCTAGAGGTTCATGAATAACATATTGAACACGTGAGGAGTGAGGCCTATCTAGCTCTTTTCCTAACATTTCCACTCCTGTGACCTCTTATTAGGTGCCTTTCTCAGTGAAGAGACACAATAAGAACTTTGCATGCATACTGGGAATTTGTCTGAAAAATCACTCAAATGTCATTAAGGCTTTTCTCACAAACCTTAATCATCCAACAACCAGAGTATTTCTTAAAATAGCTGCTCTAGAAGAAGACCATAGAATGAAGTTGCTTCCTAGGATGGCAGTCAAGGATCCTGGTTCCTTGCATGAGCTCTGAAGAAGACAGACTGTGTTCACCACTTACTATATCTGAGTGCCCTTGGACAATTCATTTAAACTGCCCCTAATTTTTTTTTATCCTCTGTAAAATGAATGTAATAACAGCTCTTAATGGGTATAAAATTAGATAATAAGGGCACTGGAATTTAGTAAGAACTTAATAAATGTTAGCTTTTATTATTTCACATTTTTCCTTGATCACTCCTACCAGAAATAAAATTCTGGAAGGGTATAAGTAAGTAGTGAAGTGCTAACTGGTCTGGTTAATTGTTAGAGTTCTGTTAAAAAAAAAAAAAAGTTATTTGAAAAAAATATTTTGGAGCTAGTATCTAATTTATTAATATATCTGGATTTTCTTTTTCAATTTTGGTGTCCATTATTCATATAAGTAATTGTGGTTTTGCTATATTTTTTCCTCATGAAAAATTAATCACAGCTGTATAACTAATCTTATTGTATACTGAATTTTAGAATTTTTTAGGATTTGATGTTCTTACTGGGGAGGTAATTTTGAATTATTTAACCACTTTACCTTTGAACTTCTTATCCACAGATGGATCCACTTACAATAAATGAGTACTACACCAGCATGAAAAGGGCTAGAATAATGACACTTTGCATAAGAAACTAGCAATAATACTTGGTAGTTTTTTAATACTTTTCTTCCATATAGATTTGGGTTATCTTAGGCTACACTGTATTTGGTTGGAAGCTCAATAACCACCACAGGACATTTATATCTTTTCAGCATCCATTTTTTTCTTGGACCCAAGATTACCTGTATAGCACTTAAGTTAAACTTCTACTCTCTTTATGTGCATACTTAGACATTGAAGCATAGATCATTTATTCTTACAGGTCAAGACCCTGTAAAAATTAATGAGATGTGTCAGAATAGTGCTCTTGGGGATGACAAAACTAGTATGCAATTCCAGATGGAAGTCAAGGCAGGTTCTGCCAGTGGGGGGCATTAGTGGCCTAGTTCAGTAGGAAGAGTTTTTTCAGTCCTGGAGATCCTCTGTTATGGACTATCCATAAGGACGAACTCAGCATATTTTAATAAACTGGGATAGCTAAAAATACAAGATTATATTAAAAATATTTTTAGACCCCTTCTACATTGTTCCAAATCTCAAAGTGGGCTCTGCTTTTCAGAGTATCATCTACAAAATGTACATATAAAGAATGAGTGATTTGCTTTATCATAAGAGTGTTTATTCACTAGAATATTTTATGTAGGATTCTTTTAAATCAAGGCTCACAAACCCAAGTGTTTATAGGGGTCAGGTAGAATATATAAGTAAGTAAAGGGGGCTGGATGGAGAACTAAACAGTTCAATCCACTTGCTAGAACTAGTCTCATATATTCATTCACCTGTCTCTAGCTGGTGTGGTAACAGTAACAATGGCCTCAGAGTCTACAGATTTGAGTTTTGGGTTGAGCTCTTTCACTTATTGGCTCTATAACTTTGGATATCACTGTCTTCATTGACATGAAGACATGTTGCAATACACGCTCTCTAAGGTGACTTCCAGTTTTGAGTGATGGAAGTTTGTGGACAACGATCACCTCAGCCCTCTACCTTACAGATTTCTAAATCATAGAGGAAAATCACAAGGAGCCAAATGGAAATAAAATATCAGCTTTATTCAGAAGTCTTTGATAGTGGCTAGAGGACACTGAAGGGCTTTCTACTACTCTCTCCGAATGGAGACCTCAAGAACCATTCCCTTAGACTTACTCCCTACTCCTGTGACTGCCCCAGAAGAAAAGTCAAAACAAGCTAAACATGATGAGCTGAGAAGGCCCTATGTGAAAAGTATAAGTACAAAGTCTGTAAAACTTGAATACAGACAGGTGGAAGAAAAATACAGAAAAAATAAATTAGCTGTACTTAAAGATGTGGTGGATCACACCTGTAATCCCAGCACTTTGGGAGGCCAAGGCGGGTGGATCATATGGTCAGGAGATCAAAACCATCCTGGCTAACACAGTAAAATCCTGTCTCTACTGAAAATACAAACAAACAAACAAACAAACAAAAAACAAAAAAACCACCACCAACAACAAAACTAGCTGGGCGTGGTGGCAGGTGCCTGTAGTCCCAGCTACTGGAGAGTCTGAGGCAAGAGAATGGTGTGAACCCAGGAGGTGGAGCTTGAGTGAGCCGAGATCGCGCCACTGCACTCCAGCCTGGGTGACAGAGTGAGACTCTGTCTCAAAAACAAAACAAACGAACAAACAAGAATGATCTTTTCTTCCGAATCTCACCCAGAAGAGAAACACCAACCACCCAGTGCATGCTAAGCTCACACTGGCCTCACAAAGTAGACATGAGGGGGGCAATATTTTCCAAATTAAATTGAAGTATTTGACATTAGCTCCACGTTTGTCATTCACACACGCTTATACTAATAAGGATTTTTAGCAACAGAAAATAGAATTTTTAATCTAACTAGTTGAAGCACAAAGGATTTACTGAGTGTGAAGACAGCTTAAAGAATTTTGGGGAAGAGTGAAGCAGCTTCTAGGTATGATTTCAAAAGTTCCTAGACTGCCCACGGAGCTACTTCCCCTGCTTGATTAGGAAGTTGCCAGCTGCCAACTCCAGAACCTTACCACCTCTGGTAATTTACCATCAAGAAGTTACCGCATCAGAGCTACTTCTACAACTGTCAGCTCTAGTACATACTTTCCTTTCCAAGGTTCCTGCTGGAAAAAGGAATGCCTTGCACTCTGCCTCTCTCCCCAGGCAGGTCAGTGTGAACCAAAATTTTGTGTCAGCACATTTGATGGACAGAGGCCAGATCTCATCCAGAACCTACCTGCAAGGGAGTCTGGGAAATGTAGATTTTAGTTTTCTAACACCTAATGTTTTTAGACTGGAAGTTGAATGAGTCACTTCATCATCCAGAAAGTCATGTTTCCTCAGAAGGATACAGGAAGCTTAACACCACAGGCAGGGCAGGAGGAGCTGGTATTTAATGTGTTTAGCAAAGCAATAGTCTTAAAGGATTAGAAGTTATTTAAAATTTTAGCATTAGGCACAGTCCCAGCTACTTGGGAAGCTGAGGCGGGAAGATTGCTTGAGCCCAGGAGTTCAGGGTTGTAGTACACTGTGATCATACCTGTGAGTAGCCATTGTACTACAGTCTGGGCAACATAGCAAGACCCAGTCTCCCAAAAGAGGGGGAAAAAGGAGAGAAAACCGGGGAAGCAGCCAAAATGGCCGAATAGAAACAGCTCAAGTCTGTGGCTTCCACTAAAAAGAATGAAAATTGCAAGTGAATTCTGCATCTTCATTTGAGGTACCCATGTTCTCTCATTGTACCTGAGTCGGTGGTTGGTGCTATCCATGGAGAGCAAGCAAAAGCAGGGTGGTGTGAGGTTCCATCTGAAGGCTGCACCAGGCAAAGGGAGTTCCTTCCACCAGCCAAGGGAGGTGGTAAGGGATTATGCTACTCTGCCCTGAAAACCGTGCTTTCTCCAAGGATCTTTGCAACCTGTGTATCAGGAGGTCCCCTCATGAGCCCATGTCACCAGGGCCTTGGGTCCCAAACACAGATCTTTGCAGACTCACGGTGGCTGCTCAGGTGGGCAGGCACTGAGACACAGGAGTTTTTTACATACTCCGTATCCGGGAACTCCTGTGAGGCAGGAGATCCATCCACTCCCTTGGGAAGGGGTCTGAAGCCAGGGAGCCAAGCAGTCTCTTTCAGTGGGCCCCACTCTCATGGAACCCCACAAGCAAAAACCCAGTGGCTTGGAATCCCTGCCAGCCAGCGCAACAGGCTGGGCACTGCCTAAGAAGAATGAGTTCCAGTGGGAGGGGCGGCAGCCATCACTGCTGCCTCAGTTGACCATTTTCCTCTGTGGCTCGTGCCAGAGAAACTGGGCAGTTTGGACTGGGAGCAATTCCCCACAGTGTCGCAGCACAGTGGCTGTGACAATTCGTGGCGGGACTGCTTCTTTAAGTGGGACCCTGACCCATTCTTCCTCAGTGGGTGGGGCCGCCCTATGGAATTTTTAGCATTGTGAGACAGGGGTTTATGGACAAAACTGTTTTCTCTAAGAAGAGCCCCTGGGAGGAAGGGCGGTGGGAGTATAATGGATCAGCGGTCTTAGTCTTTTTTACCTGCTGTCTCTGGAGAGTCAGGGGAGCCTACGTGAGGGGGATTCCCTCTGGTGCAGCACACCTGCTCTGCTAAGGGGCGGCCAGACTACTTAATTGAGGGGGTCCCTGATCTCATTCATCCTGACTGGGTGAGAACTCCCAACAGGGGTCTCTAGACACCTCATATGGATAGTTCTGGCTGGCATCAAGTTGGTGCCCTTCTGGTACAGAGCTCCTAGAGGAGGGAGCAGGCTGCCATCTTTGATGTTCTGCTGCCTCCACTGGAGATACCTCCAGGTGTGGGAGGGACCCCCAGCAAACTGCAGTGGCCCTGTGGAAGAAGGGGCTGACTGCTAAAAGAAAAACAAAGCAACAACAGCATCAACAAAAAAGACCCCACAAAAAAACCTATCCAAAGGTCAGCAGCCTCAAAGATCAAAGATAGATAAACTTGTGAAGATGAGAAAGAATCAATGCAAAAACACTGAAAACTCAAATAGCCAAAAGTCCAAATGATCGCAACATATCTGCAGTAAGGCACAGAACAGGGCTGAGGCTGAGATGGATGAATTGACAGAAGTAGGCTTCAGAAGATGGGTAATAATGAACTTTGCTGTGCTAAAGGGGTATGTTCTAACCGATTGCAAAGAAGCTAAGAACTACGATAAAACATTACAGGAACTGTTAACCAGTTTAGAAAAGAACATAAATGACATGATGGAGCTGAAAAACACAACATGAGAACTTCACAATGCAAACACAGGTATTAATAGTCAATAGACCAAGTAGAAGAAAGGATATCAGAGCTTGAAGACTATCTTGCTGAAATAAGACAAGCAGACAAGGTTAGAGAAAAAGAATGAGGCCGGGTGCGGTGGCTCAAGCCTGTAATCCCAGTACTTTGGGAGGCCGAGACGGGCGGATCACGAGGTCAGGAGATCGAGACCACCCTGGCTAACTCGGTGAAACCCCATCTCTACTAAAAATACAAAAAAAAAAAAAAAAAAAAAGAGAAAAAGAATGAAGAGGAATGAACAAAACTTCCAAGAACTATGGGATTATGTGAAAACAAAACAAACAAAAAAACAAACTACAACTGACTGGGGTACCTGAAAGAGACAGGGAGAATGGAACCATGTTGGAAAACACACTTCAGGGTATCATCCAGGAGAACTTCCCCAGCTTAGCAAAACAGGTCAAGCATTCAAATTCAGGAAATCTAGAGAATCCCAGTAAGATATTCCATGAGAAGATTAACTCCAAGTCACACAATCATTAGATTCTCCAAGGTTGAAATAAAAAAGAAAACGTTAAGGGCAGCCTGAGAGAAAGGCCAGGTCACCTATAAAGAGAAGCCCATCAGACTAGCAGCAGACCTCTCAGTGGAAACCCTACAAGCCAGAAGAGAATGGGGGCCAATACTCAACACTCTAAGGAAAAGAATTTCCGACCTAGAATTTCATATCTGGCCAAACTAAGCTTCATAAACAGAGGAGAAATAAAATCTTTTTCAGAGAAGCAAATGCTGAGGGAATTCATTGCCACCAGGCCTGCTTTGCAAGAGCTCCTGAAAGAAGCATTAAATATGGACAAGAAAAATCATTACTAGCCACTAGAAAAACTCATTGAAGTACACAGACCAATGGCACTATGAAGCAGCTACATAAACAAGTCTACAAAATAACGAGCTAGCATCATGACAACAGGATCAAATTCACACATGCCAATATTAGCCTTAAGTGTAAATGGGCTAAATGCCCCAATTAAAAGACACAGAATGGCAAATTGGATAAAAAGTCAAGATCCACCAGTGTGCTGTATTCCAGAGACCTGTCTCATGCAGAGACACACACAGACTCAATATAAAGGGATAAAGGAAATTTAACCAAGCAAATGGAAAGCAGAAAAAAGCAGGGGTTGCAATCCTAGTTTCTGACAAAACAGACTTTAAACCAACAAAGATCAAAAAAGACAAAGAAGGGCATTACATAATGGTAAAGGGGTCAAGTCAATAAGAAGAGCTTACCTAAATTTATATGCATCCAATACAGGAGCATCCAGATTCATAAAACAAGTTCTTAGAGATTTGCAAAGAGACTTGGACTCCCAAACAATAATAATGGGAGACTTTAACACCCACCGTCAATATTAGTTCGTCGTGACAGAAAATTAACAAATGTATTCAGGACTTGAACTCAGCTCTGGATCAAGTGGACCTGATAGATATCTACAGAACTCTCCACCCCAAAATAACAGAATATACTTTCTTCTCAGCATCACGTGGCACTTACCCTAAAATTCATCACATTATTGGAAGTAAATCACTCCTCAGCAAATGCAAAAGAAGTGAAATCATAACAGTCTCTCAGACCACAGCATAATCAAATTAGAACTCGAGATTAAGAAACTCATTCAAAACCACACAACTATGTGGAAATTGAACAACCTGCCCCTGAATGACTCCTGGCGAAATAATGAAATTATGGCAGAAATCAAGAAGTTTTTTAAAACTAATGAGAAGAGAGAGGCAATGTACCAGAATCTCTGGGATGCAGCTGAAGCAGTGTTGAGAGAGAAATTTATAGCACTAAATGCCCACATCTAAAAGCTAGAAAGATCTCAAATCAACATCCTGACATCACAACTAAAAGAATGAGAGAACCAAGAGCAAACAAACCCCAAAGACCTCTTCAAGCAGAACTACAAATCACTGCTTAAGGATATCAGAGAGGACACAAATAAATGGAAAAACTTTCCAAAGCTAGCAGAAGACAAGAAATAACCAAGATCAGAGCAGAACTGAAGGAGCTAGAGACAGGAAAAACCCTTCAAAAAATCAATGAATCCAAGTGCTGGTTCTTTGAAAAAAAAAATTAATAAAATAGATAAACCTCTAACTAGACTAAAAAGAAAGAAGAAACAAATAGACACAGTAGAAACTAATAAAGGGGTTATCACCACTGACCCCAGAGAAATACGAACAACCATCAGGGAATACTATAAACACCTCTATACAAATAAACTAGAAAATCTAGAAGAAATAGATAAATTCCTGGATACGTACACCCTCCCAAGATAGAACCAGGAAGAGGCTGAATCCCTGAATGATCAATAACAAGTTCTGCAATTGAGGCAGTCATAAATAGCCTACCAACAAAAAAAGCCCAGGACCAGACAGACTTATAGCTGAATTCTACCAGAGGTACAAGGAGGAGCTGATACCCTTTTTTCTGAAACTATTCCAAACAATTGAAAAGGAAGGACTCCTCCCTAACTCATTTTAAGAGACCAGCATCATCCTGATACCAAAACCTGGCAGAGATACAAGAACAACAATAAAAACTTCAGAACCATTGTAGAAGGCAGATATAATGGAAGGACAGGGAGAGGGGAGTGAGTCACAGAGAGGTAGAGGAAAGTAGATGTCAGGATCATTTTTTTCTCCACTGTTAGAACCAAACTGGAGAAATCCTGGGATTCAACTTCCTAGCAGGTTCCTCTCTCACCCAATACATTCAGTGGGGCAGCATGGATAAGCTGAGGGACTGCTGGAGTACAGCTTTCCTAAGACATTGCATTTCTGTGTATTGTGTGGTTGTGCAAACCAGATTCTTGTGTGGCCCTGAGTGGGGAGGATATGAAAGGCAGGTATGTTGAATATCAGCAGACACACTAACCAGAGTCACAAGGAGTGAGTCACCCTTCAGCAGAGCTGAGAGCTGACAACCCAGGCCATGGAACTGTATGGAAACTGTGGAGACATTTAGAGGGATGCGTAGTGTCATGGAAAGCTGAGATGAGGCTGAATCAGAGATGAGGCTGAGTAGCTGGTGCCAAACCACTGGGCAGAGAAAGACCCGCTCTTCACCAGAGCCTCCCATTATCTGTGAATTCCAGCAAGATGAATAGCAACTGAGAAGACAAGTAACATTGCTGAAGAGACCAGGGGACATAGAAGACATCTATGGATATGAGAACTTCTTTATCCCCAAGGCCCTAAAGCTTTAGATAGCAATCTTGGTGTGAAAACCGGGGTAGGAGGCTAGGAATCTAATCGACTGAGTGCATTCTACCTATAGAGACTACACTTTATTTTTTAAAAATGCTTAACATATCATAAGGTTATTGGTTTGAACTAAATGTTAACTTCTTCCTGTTACCAGCAGGCTTTAAGAAGATGATCCAGGCAGTTGTAACCCAAATAATGATGTAGATTTTCTTTGTACATGTGGTTTTAGAGGGAGTAACTTTGTGACACTGACAGTTCTCTCTTTTTCTGACAGAAACAGCTTCCCTATCACTTCACTAGGAAGTAGAAGTATTGCTTCCCTGACATAAAGCAGGGATGTTGCCAGAGTGGGAGATGGGTCTACATCCCCACACTTCTAATCTGTGCTTTTATTGAGATAAACTTTACTCTGTGCATTGCAAAGGGTTAAACCAAAGAAAACACCACCACCACCACCACCACCACCACCAGAAACAACAACAACAACAAACAAACCCTAGAATACCTTTTATACTGGTAGAGCAGATGTCAGGAAACTACAGCCTGTGGGCCAAATCTGTCTTGTCACCTAAAGTATTATTGGAACATAACCATTCTCATTCATTTACATATTATCTATAGCTGCTTTGTCAAACTTGAGTAGTTGGAACAGAGATTGTATGTCCTACAAAGCCTAAAATGTTTACTATCTGGCCTTTTATGGAAAAAGACAAAGCTTGCCAATGTCTTCCATAGAGTATAAAAAATAAGTACATACTAGTGGGATGCATTTTATACTAAAGGAACACAGGATTGGAGGGGAGTCATCATGGGATAGTGTTCACCAAAAATGATTTTCTAGAAGAGCGGGATACATCTGGCTGGGCTTGTAAGAGAAGGCAGGATGGCGTTCATTTTTTGTTCAACAGGGGCTGGATGAAAAGTGTCCCAAAGCAAGCCCTAAGATGTCATCATGGCTTAACTACTTTATAGTTGGGTGACTGGGAATGAAGTGACTGGATAGTTACTTTAATAATAAGATTGAATAATTGGCTAATAGTTGTCATGCTCTATAGCAGAGACACCTGTCTCCCAAAGTTATTCTCACTCATAGAACATTCTTACCCACTCCCTCTTGGTCATCTGCAGACGAGCATGATGAGCTTGGGCCAAAGGTGAAGAAGATGCAACCACAAGATGTGATCCTAAATCTCTGCTTAGAGGAGAGGCTCCTGCTGGTAATGAATACTGATTTTGGACTTCCTGTGAGAATAAAGAAAACTTTTAGTATGTGTGAGCCATTGTATACTTCTAGGCTCATGTTTTTTATGTCAATTGACACTATTTTAATGCCTGAAATTGTTATTGGAAGTGGAGTGCTGCAAAACAAAACCAAAACTAAACTAAACTAAAATGTCTTTGAGCAGTGGGGATGGTGAGGGAATTGATATCAAGCCTGGAAAATGAAGATCCACATTACATAGCTTCAAAACATTTGGAAAATCTCTTCCTTTCCATAATCTGCAAATAAGACCCCATCAAACCTACTGAGTCTATAACTTGGAGTGTTGAGAAATGCTAGAATAATAGTGTATATTGTGTTTTAGTTTTTTTTTGTTTAGTATTGTATTATGAGATATAGATGAATTCAGGAGAAAATTTGCAAATCTCTAGTATAAATAAAGGTAATAAAGAATGTCTAGAAATTTGAGGTCTTGAAAAATTGAGAAAGCCAACTACAAGCAGCTACTGAGTTCCTATCAAATTCAAGTATTAATCATATGTCAGGCACTGGCTGGTGGCTGATGGTCAGGATCTAATCCTAGCCTTACCACTCATTGTTTGTGTGACAGTAAGTGTGTTATTTAACTTTTGCAATGGAGAGAAGTTATGAGGTGAAGTGGCCCTGAAGGTTAAAGCAGGTCTTTAAGAAGCTGAGACTATGAGGAAGCAGAAACTATCAGTGAACAGGAATACGAGACAGAGAGAAAACCTGCACATTTGTGGTGAGGACTTCAGTGTATGTGGTTTGGAGAATGGAGCAGATGGGCACTTGTGGGACAGCCAAATCCCTTCAATGGTAGATAAGAACTTCATGAACTTTCCCTGCTAAGGTTTTGAGAAATGCTGTTGCTCTGGAACTCCAGTTTCTGCGAGGCCTCATGCTAGTATACTCTTGCTGAGTCTGTCCCACAGACTGTGGCCAAGCAACAGATGAAAGTAGTACACAGACACAGGTACTTTGCCTGAGAGTGCGGCTGGGGGACTGCATGGCCTAGCACTGCTGATGAGAGTGCAGCCTTAATAAGCTGGAGCCATTTGTATTTATTTAGTGCAGATTTAATGACAAAGGCCTGGAGCCAGCACAACCTGTGGATAATTAGTATTGTCATCCCCCCTTGCAGGGAGCAGTCTTGCAGATGATCAAAGGTCGGTTTCCAGACAACATGAGTAAATAAACTTATCTAAACTCCCTTATATTCCCTTGTACCTGCTTCTTGCCCTCTGCTTCAGGATAATAGAATTAACTGCCTTCAGCTTTTATTCTCTCCTGGATCTTTGCAAAACCTCCCAGCCTTCCAAGAAGATTTGCATTTTTCCCTATAACTTTTCCCACCACCTTGACTGATCTCTTGCACATTCTTCTTGTACTCTATGAGATTTGCCATTCCTCATTTTTTCTTTTTATTCTAAAATAACTCCACCTTTTACTTAAGATAAACTGAGTGAACCTAGCAAAAACACCTATGATTAAACAAATATTTAACTTTTATGTATCTATATTGGGATGGAGAATTTGGCTTGGTAATGGAATAAATTGTCAGGCAAACCTATCAGTCTACTCTGTAGAGATATTTTTGCAAAAATGAGATGCTTGTGCTCAGATATTCAATTATAAGATGCTTATTTCACATCTCCCTAATTGCTAACTTCTTTGCCTATTAAATTTGTGATTACGTTTTACAAAAAAGTAAATAGTGAAATTAAAAACATATAGTAAACAAAATTATAATAGTCATATGGGAAATTTTCACTGTTTTTGAGTGAAGACATGTCAAAGTGTCCCCAAAAAGAAAAATCCTGCTCCACAAAGTATCTAATGATCCCGTTAAATCCACAATTTTGTCCTCATCAATTTTTTTTTTCCCTGAAATTTGATCCCTTTAATTTATTTCGGGATAGCATTTGGTGTGGAAAGGTAGAAAAGGTCAATGAGAGCTTGTTAAAAAGATTCCGTTGGGAGAGGGTTGTTGGTGTCAGGCCAACTCCCCTGTTCCTTGCCAGCACCAGCCTTGAGTTGCAACTGCAGCAGCAGAATGGTCGCTGGGAGTTTCATGAACATTGACACTTCCTACCTTCCCCTCTTCTGCCCTAGTAAAATTAACTTTCTGTGAGTCCAGGTACTTCAGCTGCAGCTTTTTAATGTTAGCTGAATCACCCAGGGCCTGAAAGGAGGAACATTTATCATGTACTTGCTCGGTTCCAGATGCTTTTAAATACACTCTCTCAGCTAATACACACTGTTGTTATCATCTCTATTTTACAGATAAGGAAGTTTAGAAAGACTTACCGGCCTGTGCAAGATCATCAGTTTTTCAAATATCAAGATTTTCTGATTCCAAAGTCCATTTTTCTCCCACTTGCTCATGTTACCTCTTGAGCAAATTCTTTAGGAGGCAGAAACATTATTGGGAAAATTACAAGAAGCAGTTCTTTCTATGGCCTCATGATACACAGGATATAACTTATTCCACAAGACCACAGTGCATCCTATCTAAAACACAGGACATTATAAATGTGACTAGAAATCTTTTAGATAGCAGAGATGTTTAGTTCAGAAGGGGAAAGAGGGAGGAGGGTTGCAATCTCTTTCTTCTGTGCATTTTGACTTCATTTCGTTTATCTTCATGCTCCTTGGCATGCTTTGCTCAAAAGTAGCTCCTAACCACATTTGCCTGTAGTATGCCTCATAATAGCAAGGGCCCCAGAAGGCCCAGAATGCTCAGAGTTGAGACTGAGGTGCTGATGACAATGTTCATTTTGTAAGTGGCCACCAGAGCCTCATCGGCCATGCATCCTCAGGTCTGCATCAGATCTGGCTATGTAGCAATTTAGCTGTGCTGGTTCCTTCTTGCTCTTCCTCCACTCCAATAACTTACAAAAATGAAAACATTCTTCAGTTTTAAAATTGCAGTTTTATAATCATGGAAAGAAGACAAAGGAACAGGGATTTTTTCCGTTAGGAATAACTGGGGGACATACTGGACCCAGCTGAGAATTCTAACTTAAACTCTTCCAGTAGACCTCTTCTACCTTGCTGTATACAAGGAAGTTGCTGAATAGATTACTCATTGGTGCCTCAGCTGATTTTATAATTCTATGACTATGGGCTAGTGAGAGCCCACAGATATCTCCGTCATGGGCTAACATCAAATGCACCATGTTATTCTTTGAATAACTCATTCATTCATTCACCAAATACTTGTTGAATGCCAGTTGCATGCTAGGTACTGTTCTAGGCACTTGAATCACAGGAGAAAGCAAGATAGCCAACCTCCCTTCCCTCGTTGAGCTTTTTTCCTACCGGGGAGGGAGAAAATAGACAAGTAGACACAGGGAATAATTTATGATAGTAATGACTATTCTGAAAGCTGTAACACTAGCAATGTGATAGAGATGGGAAATAGATAGGGAGAATAGGGAGACAAAGAGGGGTATAGAGATCTCACTGAAATCTAAGGAGTAAGATTTGACCTGAGACCTGAGTGTCATGAAAGGGGTCTTTTGTCTGGCCAGCATCATCTCCCACCCGGATTGTTGTGACACCATCTTTATGGGCAGCCTGCCTTCAGTCTTCCCCACCTTCAACCCACCTCATTCACTGCTGTCAGATTGTCTGCTAAAATTCTATGTGACGAAGTCACAGCCTGACCTCAGCCTTTCCAGAATTCTCCTGGACCTGAGGGGTAATGTGAAAACCTTGTGGCAGAATTTGTGTAATCCTTTATGATGTGTCCTCTAGGTAGTTTTTTAGACTAACTTTTAGTCAATGGAGATAAAGCAGACATTCAGCCAATCTTTGGGCATGCCCTGAGTGTGGCTGTTTCTGGCTGGGTTGTGCCATTACCTCTACCTCGGCCCTCTAACCACACTTGGCTCCTACCAAGTGTGCATTCCTACCCGTTCCTTATCTTGAAATCCCAGGTCAGACAACCCCTCCTCCATGAATTCTTTTGAATCACCTCTTTCACCATTATCACCTGGCACTTCGGATAGAAATATTTTCTCTCTGTCAAGTTCCTATAGCCTATTGTGCACATTTCTGTGATGCCACATTATATGACATTGTGGTGATTTATTTGCATGTGGGTCTTTTTCACTAGATTATGAACTCCCCAACAGGTAGGGCTTTAAATACCAATATTCCTAGTGCTCTGCACATTTGCTTGCATATACTAAGGGTGCAAATAACATTTGTTTGATGCATTAAGATATATTCTTCATCCTATGTGCTAAAGTCAAGGTGTTGGCAGAGATGTATGTGCAGTTAAGTTTGGCCTAATTGTGCCACGATTCATATCGTATAATACTTTCAGGGGAAGATATGAGGTATAAACTTTTAATATAGGTGTAGAATCCTGTAATGTAGGTGCAGAACCAGGAAGTAAGGAGAGAGGGAGTGGAGAGAATAGGAACTTGAAGGGGCAGGAAAAAAAAAAGAATGAAATTTCTGTAGAAAGTAACAATTTTTTTTTCTGATCTTCTGACTACTTCAGATATTTTTAAAAGAGAAAGAAATAAAATTCTTTTTTTTTTTTTTTTAAAACAGACTTGCTGTGTCACCCAGGCTGGAATGCAGTGGCGCAATCTTGGCTCACTGCAACTTCTGCCTCCTGGATTCAAGTGATTCTCCTGCCTCAGCCTCCCAAGTAGCTGGGATTACAGGTACACACCACCATGCCCGGCTAATTTTTGTATTTTCATTAGAGACGGGGTGTCACCAGGTTGGCCAGGCTGATCTTGAACTCCTGACCTCAAGTGATCTGCCCACCTTGGTCTCCCAAAGTTCTGGGATTACAGGCATGAACCACGGTGCCCAGTCTTTTTGTTTTCTATTTTAAATTGTATTGTTAATATATAAATGCATTCCAATTATACAACTCAAGCACTATTCAAGATAGCTAAAGTCCTCTGTGGTATGCTGAATAATGGCCTCTCTAAAGATGTTCATAGCCTAATCCCTGGGTCCTATGGATGTTACTTTACATGATAAAGGGAGTTAAAGATTTTGAGATGAAGAAATACTCTTGGATTATCCAGGCAGGCTCAAGGTAATGACAAGTGTCCTTCTGAAAAGAGGTAGGAGGATCTAAGTCAGCAGTGGAAGATGTGGCCATCGAAGCAGGTGGTGGGAGTGAAGCAAGGAAGAGGCTGCAAGTCATCTAGTGCAGGTAGCCTCTAGAAGCTGAAAAAGGTAAAGAAATAGATTCTCCCTTAGAGCCCCAGAAAGAACCATCTCTGCCAACACCTTGACTTTAGCTCAGTGAAACTGATTTTGGATTTCTATCCTCTAGAAGTATAAGATAATCAATTCATGTTTTGTTTTGATTTTTCGTTTTCAACTTTTATTTTAGAATAAGTGGGTGTCATATGGGTGCAGTTTTGTTAATGAGTATATTGTGTGATTCTCAGGTTTGGAATATGATTGAACCCACCTACGTAGTGAGCATAGTACCCAGTAGGTAGTTTTTCTGCACTCACCCCCTTACCTCTCTCCCCTTCTAGTAGTCCCCAGTATCTATTTTTCTTGTCTTTATGTCCATGTGTACCCAATATTTAGCTTCCACTTGTGAGAACATACAGTATTTCATTTTCTGTTTCTGTGTTCATTTGTTTAGGATTATGGCCTCCAGCGGCATCTGTGTTGCTGCAAAGGACATGATTTCATTCTTCTTTATGGCTGCATAGTATTTCAAATTCATTTTTTTTTAAAAGCCACTAAGTTTGTGGCAAATTACAACAGTGGCAATAGGAAACTACTCTGGTCTCTCAGTTTCACTCTACCAAATGTAACCCAAAGTTATTAATGTGGTGTGTATCTTTCCAGGCTTTTAAAAACAAATAACATATAACTGTGCATGTGTAAATAGTTTGGTTTTTGAATGATTTCAAAAAAAAATTTTGCTGCATATATATTCTGTAATTTTCTTTTTCACTTATCACTGTTTCTTGGGTATTTTTAAAATCAGTATATTATAACGTATTTCATTCCTTTCAACTACATTTTGATTCTTCCATTCTATGGATCTTCCATAATTTACATTACATTTTAGTAATTATATAATTACTAAATTATAATAAATTGTTGAAATTTGTCTTTCTGGTTGAAAAGCATAGTTAGGTTTTTGTTCAGGATATTAAAAACCCAATTTTAACTGTACATGATCATCATTGGAAATATTATATTTCTCTCAAATGAATGGTTACATCTGAATGCACCTTGGAGAAAGCAATGTTAACAAATCCTCCCTGATCCAAGATTTTCATTTATGATTTTTTTTTAAATCTTGAAGTTTTATGAACAACTGTGTATATGAATCTGTATATGAACTGTGAATATGAAATCTAGACAGAGGTTCCCAAACCTCAACTCTTGACTTCTGCCCACCAGCAGGCCCAGCACCACATGGAAGCCGCCGAGGCTTGGGGCTTGCACCTTTTGAAGCAATGGCCTGAGCTGTACCTTGTGGATCTGCAATTCATTTGCAGACAATTCATTTGCAGATAGATTATATATAGCTTTAACAGATTAAAAATAATAGTAAAAAAAAATTCCACCCTACAAAACAGTCTTTTTTTGAGGCAGACTTGTCAGAGCAGGTTACAACACATAATGAGATGTCATAGCCTGGTGAGATATGCAAAGCAGGTTCAGAAAAACTGTCAATACTGCATAGTGACTTTAATACTGAGGATAGTAAATCTGGGGAAAAAGAAATCCATTGGCTGTCATTCTATTTAAATGACTGGAAATATGTAGTTATCAAAGCTCTGATAAATGTTCCCTGTAGGTCAAGTTCTTTCTTTTAAAAAAGGACTACGGTTTTATAGAATTGTTTTGGAAACTGAATGTACTTTGCTACCCAAGCCCTACTCAAAGCACTTGCTGTCAATCAGTAGAAAAGATTTGGCCACCACCTTTGTGTTAAATATAAATGTAGTCGAAAGGTTTAATGGATTAAAACTGTGCTGTTTAATTTGAAATGGAATTTCCCACCATCCTAGCTTAGGTAGTTAGGATTCTGTAAGTTTGCTTTTCATTCCAGCCTGGTTTATAGGCACAATAAAGAAAAGGCAAGCAATGGATTTAGAATGCAAGTGTGTGAAGTTGAGGAGATAGGCCTCCTTTTGGTAGAAGGGGAGGGGAAAATCACCCCATTAACTGCAACTTGTTAAAATTTATGAAGTCTGTATAGTTTATTAGCCCTTTTTTCCCTCTTCACACCAAAAGAGTAGGTAAAAGGTAAGCAGCAACAAGGAGAGACATTATATGCAGAGGTGAACACTGATATGACAGAGTCTTCTTTTAATAACAAACAGTGTTAGCTCTCTAGGAGGTAGACAGTATGAAGTGCAACAAAAACTGTCATTATGCTCTCAGCAGGGAACCTATATTTAGAGTGACAGTAAGAGTGTCTCTAAAAACCTGCTAGGTTAAGGCTGCTAGTCTTAATTACATGTATTAGGAGTTTGTGTCTTTACTTTTTTCCTTTTAAAATTCAAAGAAAAAACCTAATTATAACTTGGACCCTAGTAAATTGGGCCATATTTAAACAATGAACATTTGGCAATCTCATCATGCATCATGACACATCTGACTGGTACAGCTGCTGTAGAAGCCAAACTGGCTCCCCCAAATAATTTGTTTTTGCTGCCTCCATGACAGAGGAACAACAAACAAAAGCTAAACAAGGGAAATAATGAAATTATGCTTCTTTTCAGTCAATGACACCTAAGCCTTCTGGAGGTGGGGATCATTCCTTGGGTAGATTCTTATATACAGAATTACTGGTCGTTCATATGTTGTTAACGTGTATTTTAGCTAGATGATGGTGGGATAAATCTTGGTTGGATTTTTGCTACTGTTTTGGTCCTAGATATAACAATAGCTCACAACTCCTTCTAGTTGACTTTAATGGAAGTGTACGAAGCCCAAAATTTTAGGTTTTGCAGGGAGTGCAGCAGAATGTGTTATAACTGAACAACACGTTTCAGAGTTATAAGGACCGGTCCTGTGGCATTCATTATAAAGATGGCTCCTGAACATGGAGCTGACTACATTTGACTTTTCCATGTATGACTTAACCTTCACTTGGTTTATTCCATACTAGCTTCTTATGCTTGTATACAATGTGCACTGGACTTCAAGAAAGAAGAGCTCAATCTGTTAGGCTTAGATTATAATACTACGGATAAGTGTATGAATATGGGCGATTGTGATGCCCTCTTAGTGGGGTTACTTGTCATTAAGGTGACACTTTGTAATTTTGCTAAGCACTCAATAAGTATGTTCATTACTAATTCTCATTGCTCATATGCAGATTAAAAAAGCTGAGTATTACAAAGTTGTGGGATGAACTGAATAAAATTAATTTGTTGAGTTTAATAGGCAAAAGTTATGCTGATATGACTGAGCTAATGAATCAAGCTGTATAAAAGTGAATTTAATTTATTTTGATACTATTCTTTTCTATGGCTCTATTTTTGGAAGTTCTGATGGGTTCTATGACTCACGTGATTTTAAGATAGTCGGCACAAAATTGTGGTGACTAAAACATTTTCTTCTCTTTGGAATTTATATATAACTAAATTGAATTTCTATTTGCTTTCAAATAACTATCAAAGTAAAATAATAGTAGTTCTGAAAGGATTTAAATAAATGCTGAAAATTTGGAAACCATTTGCATATTTATTGGTGCCCCCATTGAAGTTTTATCTTGGGCAGCCCAACTTTCAATTTTGCTGAAATACTAATTTAGTCTTCATTATTGTTGGCTTGAGGAAAGTAATCACTGGTTCTAAAGTTAATAATAATTTTATAGTAGAGTCTTGTGGAATTTTACAGTGATAGGGATCTGTAGTCTAAATAATAGCATTTTCTAATTAAGCAGCAATTGAATAAACAATAAAAATCAAGGATGAACTATTCATTTATTTTGATGTGTTTAGTTCAATTTAGATTATACTTCATAGAGTATTTGTTATTGCTCTGTTGAATAATTTATTAAAGTAATGAGTAACATGAATCACTGGGACAGTTTTCTACATTTTATCAAAATAAATTGTTAGATGAAAAATTGAGCAAGGTTTATAGAGGCCACTTGAAACATTATTGGATATTACTAACAATAAGCATTAGGTAGTGAGCACAATAATCTTTCATATAATCCGTCCCTAAAGTGTGATCAGTTCAAGCAAGAAGTTAGTGAATATTATTATTAAAAGATGACCAGTTGCCATAATAGTAGAAATGGTGGCAAAAATACAAGACAACAGGGTCCCATTGATTTAAGAATGACTTTTAAAAACATCACCAAAAAGAGTTAGATTCTTTGAGCATATTTTAACCACAGAAAGTAGTAATTATCTTAAGTGTTCCAAAATTGAGCCATGTAATATTGGAAGTGAACCCACAGATCTTTATAGCAGGTTTTCCCCTTTTTATAGAAGCAAAATCATAGAAAAGATAATCACTGGAAAACCTGAATAAATAATTTTCATGGTACTATCAAGGAGGTCTTAGAACTGACATTCAATGCATTTGTTTCCCATTCCTATGTATGTCCATTATTGAAGATGGTGAATGACTAGCCTTTCTATGGAATCTCAAAATATTACCATATGTTACCATATGCTTCCAAGCCAAAGGAAAACCTGACTGGCCATCTCATCAATTTCACATCCTGCAAGGAGATTCATGTAAGTTAGTTAATACCAGTCAGATATTACCCAATTTTAAATTTTCTCTGGCAAAGCTCTGCCTTCTGTAACCCCACTTTGAGTGGGGTTAGCTAATCTCATAGTCTGGAAAATCTTCATAAATAATATCCATTTAAGTCAGACCCATTTTGTGGTTCTGTCTCCACAGAAATAAATGACAATTGATTTAAACATGTTTGCCTGTGATTCTTGATTGACTTTTGACCATTTCAACATCTATATTCATTTAGTAACATTTTGTTTTACTCCGTCTGTTTTCTTCTTTCCCTTTCTATCAAAAGCTTTAAATGTCATTCTGGCTTTTTATTTTTCTTTAAGTTAAACTCATTAATCTGAGGTGGGATTTGAGAATATTAGGATATTAGGAAAGTGTTTGAGATAAATTGAGTGTTTGAGATGAATTTAAACCTTCTATGATGTTTCACACTTAAGCTTGGAAATGATTCTTTTATGTGTAGTAATATTTTGAATTCTTAAAAGTTGTCAGTCATACCTTATAATTTACCCATTTCTTAGTCATATACATTTGTTCTTTCCCAATGTTTTCCACAACTGCATAATACTACAGTTGACCTTTGAACACCAACCCCAGTGCAGTGGAAAATCCGTGCATAACTTTTGACTCCCCAAGAACATTAACTACTAATAGACTGCTGTTGAATGGAAGCCTTACCAATAACATAAGCGTTGATGAACACATCATAGTTTATATGTTATAGGTATTACATACTGTAGTCTTATAATAACATAAGCAGGAGAGAAGAAAATGTTAAGAAAATCATAAGGAAGAGAAAATGTATTTACTATTAAGTGGAAGTAGATCATCATAGAGGTCTTCATCCTTGTTATCTTCATGTACAGTAGGCTGAGGAGGAGGAGGAGGAAGAAAAGGGTCTGGTCTTGCTGTTTAAGGGGTGCAGAGGCAGAATAAAATCTATATGTAAGTAAATCTGTGCAGATTAAACCCATGTTATTCAAGAGTCAACTGGTCTACGTATTATAATGTAAGTGGAATACATGTTATTAATATGAGTAAAAACAGTGATATTTATCTCTAAAGAACTGTCAGACTAAATGTATTTGTAGATTCATTGATTCAAGTGATAAATGTAAGAATAGTGATCTTTAATATGTAAATAAGTTATATTTGACAGCAGTAAATACTCAGCATAATGTTATTTCATTTATTTATTTTTACTGTTTTACAATCTAGATGATACCAAGAAATTTGTTCTTAAAATGTTGTAATAAATCTAGTTGAGGAAAATGTCATATAAGTGAGTCAAACTTTTAAAAATGATTGTTGTTATACTGTGTTTCACAATTAATATAATTTTTTTAGCCTAAGAGAAGTTTTACACTAGCATAAAATGGAATTGTTTAGACTGGTACTTTGGTTTGGCAATGGTAGGTAATACAGTGCAGTCCTCATTTTACTGTAAGAAAGTCCACCTAATGTTTTATCTATGACCCCTGATACCATTGGTTTAAAAAGATTCAGTCCACTTAATTTGTTAATTTGTTAAAGACCAGGTCATAGCTGCTCATTCATTTGAATCTTACCATGTATCTCAAGTGATCAATTCAATTTGCATGGAAAAGACACAGGGCAGAGAAGGTTTGTGAAAATTCTCATGAAAGAAGACTGGTGAAGCCAGAATTATAATTTATCCTGATTTAGCTCAATCTCCTTCAGTATGGGAATATTAATGCTGCTTTGCTCTGTTCACCCCCAAATTATATTTTAAGCATAAGTCCAAATCTACATTTAGAATAATTTCTGAGTTTTAAAGAGCGGGTCTGTGTTTTTCATCTCAGACATTATATTCATAAGAAATCTGGGGCAATACCACTTGAAAATAGGAATTTCTTAACTCCAAAATTTATGAGACTTCTGTCTGTTAGAAGAAAAATATGGAATTTTCTTTCCTTAAGACATGTTTTTACTGGGACAGCCTGTTTGCCATTGCTGCTTAAAACTGATCCCAAAGAGAAAATCCTCATGATTCATTGGATTGCTTGCCTTGGAGCAAGGCCAGGAGCAGTAAGTTTTCAAGATAAACAGTGCTCAGGCTGAAAGAATGGCACAGACGATTTCTCAGGTGGAGTGTTCCCACTTCCCTTCTGGCATGTACTGTATTTCATAGTGTCTTACAGATAAGGCTTGAGGGGAATCCAGTATGAAAAAAGTTTATGTCATAATACTTATTTCCTGGCAGTTTTATCAAACTATATCTTGAATATCCCAAAGAACATGGTTCTAAATTTATTGGCATTTATGGATTGAAACCTATTTTCATCACATTTTAACCGGGGACCCTGATGCCTGTTTTGTTCAGTGTTGTATCAGTGTTGGCATAGCATCTTGCCCAGACCAGGTGTTCAATGAATATTGACTGTACAAGTTGAATGAATGAATTCAGGTTCACCTCAATTGAAATTTGATTAATAAAGTCTAGGATGATGTAAATGTAGCCAAGTCACACCAGACGGAACATTTGGTCTTCATAATTGGCCATGTTTATGTCTTCTGAATAATCATACAATGCCATTTGTTCATTTTTGTTCATTCAGTCATCCAAAAGATATCTATTAACTATCTTGGCCATGATTGGCATTTCACTAGGAGTTAAGATACAGCAATAAGATAGACTAGGCCTCTGAGCTATATCAGAATGCATGAGGCACTTGCCCTGCCTTGCTTGGTGTTGCCATTCTGTATTTGACTTGAGGCAAGCACAAAAATATTCACAAAATTGAATAATGTGCAGACTAACATGATCAGAGTGGGAAGATATGACATGGTGCTAAGGGATAAAAAAGCCTTCACAGAGGTAGCTAGGGCTCAAGGATAGGTAGGCATTTGGAAGGTAAAGTTGGTGGCACAGTTTCCTAATATTGCAAGAACTGTGTGTGTGTGTGTGTGTGTGTGTGTGTGTGTATTTGTACACTTGACTAGAGAGAAGTGGAAATGGGGAAAAAAAAGAGACACATGGTCCAAGAGAAATTAGAAAGAAATATTTTTTTTCCATGTTTGCACTCTACTATTCTATTCTCCTATTTACTGAGATTGGAGCCCCATGGGGTGAATAATTTCATCTTTGCTTTCTACATTGCCCTTCATTAGTACACACTCATGATCAGGTTTCTGGAACTTAATGGCAAACTTGTTCTGATTGAGAGTGCAGCTAACTGGTATAATGGTGCATTGTCTGAGAGACCAAAGTTAAAGACATTTAGTTGTTTCTGCACTCTGATATCACCAAAATCAACCATTAATCGGAACCTCATTCAGTTTCCTAAGTAAGAATGTTACTCTTGGATGTTATTTATGAACCTTATGTCTTAGAGCACAAAAGTGTCATTTAAAACATAGAAATTTATAGAAGGTAATTTTGTGATTCTAAAGAGTTATTGCAGTACCAAGCAAGTATCATGCATCCCCTGAGCTTTCATATGAAAGTAAAATTGATTTGTCCACCTAATTTCTTTCAGATCAGTTTTACTAATATGTATTTATTGGTCATTTAGGAATTTTGTTGACCTTTTCTTTCTTATTCAAAACTATTGCTTATTTTAGAGTTCAAGTATTCTCCCAATATTCAGGAAACTATCTGTAAAATGAGTTGACCTAGATTAGGCTTTTTAAAAGTGACGATGGGTGGACTTGAGAAGTTCATATATCCTCTGGAATTACATGAAGCCTTGTGTACACATAGTTGATTCTTAGTATTTGCAAACTATGTATATGCAAATTTGCCTACATGTCAAAATTTATGGGTAATGCCCAAATTAATACTCACAGCACTTTTGCAGGCCTTTATAGAAATGTGAGGAGCAGTGAAAAATTTGTGTTGCCTGACATACACCTTCCCAGCTGAGATTAAACCAGGCAGTGCACTGCCCTCGTTTCAGCTCATGTACTGTACACAAGTGTGCTTTCACAGTCCCTTTACTGACACATTTTTCACATGTTTGTACTTTTTATTAGTGATTCCCATGTTTGAAATGAACACCCAATGTGTGTTAATGTCTTGTCCAGTGTTCCTAACCACAAAAAATACTGTGCTATATCATATAGAGAAAATGTGTGTCATGTAAGCTTTGTTCCAGTACGAGTTACAGGGCTGTTGGCCATGAGTTCTATGTTAATGAGTCAACAATGTATATTAAATAAGATGTCTATAAACAGAAACACACATAAAACAAGGTTATATACTGCATTGATGAAAATGTGACCAGTGGCTCATAGGAACCTAACCCTGTATTTCCCCTAGGAGCAGAGGTTCCATATTATCTGCCCTAGTGTTCACGGTGACTTTAAAGAACATAACTACCATGAATAACAAGAATTGAATGTACACATGTTTTTTGGAGGGGATAAGGGAGCATAATATGCATCAGATTCTTAGTGGGGACTGCAATTCTGCCAAGGGTTAAGAAATATTATTTCTTTGTAAGAGTTGTTTCCATGCTAACATTCTTAAACTCCTAGGCCCACCACATAGAAACTGGGACTAGTGTGCCAGCATTGAAATGTTAAAGAAAGAAAGCAACACAGATAACTGAAAAATGGGGATTCACATCTTTAACTTGCCATTTACTGAGCCATCTCTTCATTACTGCCTTTGCAGTTAGAGCTAGTTTGAATCCTGTTTTTCAGTTTACTAGCTAAGTGATCTTGGGAAAACACTCTTTTTTTTTTTCTTTTTTAATTATAATTTTAACTTTCATTTTAGATTTAGGAGTGACTTGTGCAGGTTTGTTACACAGGTTTATTGTGTGACACTGAAATCTGAGATATGAATGTTCCTGTCACTCATGTAGTGAGAATAATACACAATAGTTTTTCAGCTCCTGTCCCCTTTCTCTCTCCCCACTGTGGTAGTCCCTAGAGTCTATTGTTCCATCTTCATGTCCATATGTACCTAATATTTAACTCCCACTTATAAGTGAACACATGCAGTATTTGGTTTTCTGTTCCTGCATTACTTTGCTAAGGATAATGACCTTTAGCTGCATCTGTGTTGCTGCAAAGGACATGCTTTTGTTCTTTTTTGTGACTGCATAGTATTCCATGGTGTATATGTACCACATTTTTCTTATCCAATCCACCATTGATGGACACCTAGGTTGATTCCATGTCTTTACTATTGTGAATAGTGCTGTAATGAACATATGAAACCATGTGTCTGTTTGGTAGAATGATTTGTTTTCCTTTGGGTGTATACCTCATAGTGGGATTACTGAGTTGAATGATAGTTCCACTTTATATTCTTTGAGAAATCTCCAAACTACTTTCCACAGTGGATGAACTAACTTATATTACCAACAGTATATGAGCATTCCCTTTTCTCTGCAGCCTTGCCACTGTTATTATTTATTTATTTATTTATTTATTTATTTATTTATTTATTTATTTATGACTTTTTAGTCATAGCCATTCTGAGTAGCATGAGATGATATGTCATTGTGGTTTTGATTTTGGGAAAAAATTCTTAACCTCTCTAAGTTTCATTTTTTAAAATATGTACAAAGGCATACAATAATAGAGAATGATTTTAAAAATTAAATTAGATGATGCATTTAAAGCACCATGTAAAGTATGTGAGAATAGCCAAAACCATTTCTATAAATGTTATTATAGTAGACACTTGATAGAAAACTGTTAATTCCTTTCTTTTTCTCTTTCCCACTTAGAAATAGTGTAAGACCCATTTTCATAGATGAATTAGTAAATGTACTTTAGCATTGCCTCTTTCCTAACAATAGCTAGTGGAGAAAGCAGCACCGGCTCCCAGGGTCTCTGGTTTTCTTCCTCCTGATCCCTCTGGTCTGTGCTCTGTGGCAGGGAAGGATAATTGGAGCACTGTGGCACTGGTGGGGAGCAGTGTGCTGTCTCTTGGTTACAAGGGGAATCACCTGTCTCCAACTCTGGACCAAGGATGAAGGGCTCATGCATCAGCTCTCTCCCAGGTGCTTGTCTCCCGAAGGGAAGATCAGGTTGACTCTAGCCATTCAGAAGCCTGTGAATGACATCTAAGTGCCCACTTCATATCCACCTCAAGGGGACTCTTAGGATTTCACTTTTCTAATTTGAAAACCTGAAACCCCATTTTCCTCAAGAATTTTAGACTAATCATTTTCCTTAACCTCTCAGAATTCCCCTGACTTATCTTAAATATGTAAAATAACGTAAGGGCAATGACAGATTATTGAAGAATGAGACATTCTACGCTAATGGATTTTCCAGGTGAAATTGGCCCCTTGCTGTGTTTTACTTTAATAATTTCATAGAATTAGCCATAAGTTGTATTAGATGTTCTTTTGAGTTCTTAGATGTGTTTCTAGAGGGTGGATAATTTAAACTTTTCTTAATAACTATGAATCAACTGCTGTGCTATGTTATAGAACACAGCAACTCCCTCAGAGCCTGCTAACACAAGTAGATTAATTGTCTCCGTATATTAATAGTCCCAGTTTTGTTGCTTTTCATTTGTTGTTGTCCTTGTCATTGGATTTTTTTTCTTGATGATGTAAGTATGTAAGGAATGCCATTGTAGCTCACATTCTAGACTGCATTAAAGGATAAACCAACTAATTTCTAATTGTTTGCATAGCAATACAGATGCAACCATTTGTGTACATATTTGTTTAATAACATATTGTCATTCACTAGTTATAAATATGAATTGTGGCATTATAGTAGTACATTTTATGTTTATATTGAAGATATAAAACATATTTGAATGGACTAATATATATATACACTTCTGTAAATATTTTTCTCTTCCTTCTGTGAATTCTTGCTCTAGATGAGTCAATGTAATAGAACTATTTTTTTGGGGGGCCCAGGATAAACTCCAAAATAACCTCACATTACTAAGAATTAAATGTTTTAGTTACAGTTATGCTTTGTTTCAATGTAGTGCATATACATGCATCCCTGTATAGTTCTAGGCTCTCTTAAGTTAACACTTAGACATCACTGTTTCCTGTCTAGAGGTGGCATTTTATCCATGGACTTACAGAAGAACTTCAACTCCTTTCAACTCTGGCAAAAGTAATCTATTGTTTGCAGTATAATCTCACTCTCATTTAAAACAAAAACAAACAGAATATAAATAAACAACATCAGGTTTTAGTGTTCAGTGTCTCTGTTTTGCCCTGCATGGAAATAACCCAAACCAAAGCCTCTGTGTCTATTTATTTACTTTTGTGCTAGTTGAGATGGTTAGTGAAGTGGGTCATACAGTCAGCCTCTCAGTTTCTCTACCACCAACACTAAAAGTGGCCATATCTGCCTAATTTGAAAATGACACATTCAGTAGAATAGAGACAAAGAAATGTAGTAGCTATGAAATAAAATGTCTTTCACAGACAGACAGCAAATGTGAGAGAAGGTGTATTTAATGTAAAAAACACAACTGGGGTGCCATTCTTTTTCTAAAGCACCCTAAGTGGAGAGTGCAATGTAATGCATGATAATGAAGGTGCCCAATTTTGGAAAGTGGTTTTTAAAATGCTGCTGCAGAATGCTATCTAGAGTCTCTTAGGAAAAAGCAAAATCTCATCAGGGACCTTTTCAAGCATCATTTTCTCCTGTTTTAAATGATCTCACGTGAACTTGCTGTTAGTCGACTTGGCACAGTTTCAATTATTCATTATTTTTGACCGCTTGCAAAAGGAACAAAGGGCTTGTTATTAGTGATTTGCCAGTTGGTTGCAAGACTTAATCTAGGTATTTATGGAGCTCTTTGCCTCATGTTTATTTTGTTGTATACAGTTGTATGATCTAAGGGATTTCATAGCCCCTTGATCCTCAATTTAGAAAATCTCTTCTCAAGTGATTAGTGTGGAAGAAACTATAGTCTTTGCACACCAGGTCTCTGCTCATAATGAAGTTTCGCTGAAATCTTTTCTCCTAGCATGAGAGAGTTTAGTTTGAGATAAAGAAGTGTACTCTCTTTGATTATTTGTGCAAAGATTCCTTTCTTCCATGAGGTGAAAATGCAACTTTTCATGTACTTCTTTCTTCAAATTTCATTTTTTATTATATATATTTAAGGTATACAATAAGATGTTTTGATAATACACACACTTAAATAATTACTACAGCCAAGCAAATTAACATATGTATCACATCATATAGTTACCTTTTTCTTTGTGTTTTCATGGTAAAAGCACTTAAAATCTACTCTCTTAGCAAATTTTCAATATACAGTATGATATTATAATCCCCATGCTGTATATAATATCTCTAGATATATCTCCCTAAGTGCAAGTTTGTATTCTTTGGTATATCTCACTATAGCCACTTCTGTTCCACTACTGGTAACCACCATTCTACTCTGCTTCTATGACTTCAACTTATTTTAGATTCCATATACAATAATGAAATATTTTTCTTTCTGTGTCTGGCTTATTTTACTTAGCATAATGCTCTCCAGATTCATCCGTATTTTCACAAATGGCAGCATCTCCTTCTTTGCTAATGTTGAATTGTGCCCCATTGTGTATATGTACTGCAATTTCTTTATCCATTCACCTGTTGTTGGACACAGGTTGATTCCATACCTTGGCTATTGGGAATAATATTGCAATGAACATGAGAACACAGATATCTCAATCAGGTGCTAATTTTATTTCCTTTGTATATATACCCACCAGAGGAATTAGTGGGTCATATGGTAGTTCTGTTTTTAATTATTTGATGAAGTTCCATACTGTTTTCCATAGTGGCAGTACCAATTTGCATTTCCCCCACCAGTGTACAAGGGTTCCCTTTTCCCCTACACCCTTGCCAACTTTGTTAGCTCGTATCTTTTGGTCCCATCTTCACAGGCAAGAGGTGATAACTCCTTGTCATTTTGATTTCCATTTCCCTGATATTAGTGATGTTGAGTACCTTTTCATATACCTGTTGGCTATTTGTGTATCTTCTTTGGAAAAAATGTCTACTCATATCCTTTGACCATATCAAAATCAGGTTATTTTGTTTTGGTTTTTGCTCTTGAGTTGTGAGTTGGGAAAAGTGGATATTCACATGCAAAATAATGAAACTGGTTCTTTATCTTCCAATACAAAAATTAACTGAAATGGATTAAAGACCGAAATGTAAGACCTGAAACTGCAAAACTCTTACAAGACGACAGGAGAAAAGCTTATCGATATTGGCTGTAGCAATGATTTTTTTGGATATCACACCAAAAGCTAAATAAAAATAAAAAAGAAACAAGTGAGAATCCATCAAACTAAAAAGCATCTGTACAGCAAAGGAAAAACTAACAAAATCAAAAGGGAAGCCTGCAGATTGGGGGAAAATATTTATAAACCATATAGCTGATAAGTTAATATTGCATACTTCTATGTGTACATCTTATTAATTGGGTCATATGTCACCTACTGCACTGTCTGTGGTGCTGTGTAATGTATGGTTTATGCTATGCTATTACTTGTATAAAAATTTCCAGCTAAGGAATTTTGGACTTAGAGGGTAAGTAGAATACAGTAAGTCACATTAGGAGATAAAAGCTGCATGGGTACACAGGAGGAAGAAATCTGAGTCATGGGACAACAGCCCAGGCTCCATGGGGGTGGGGGGGAGTGGAAAGTGCTATTTGGAAAAGGATGAGTATAATTTTACATGCAGGAATCATAAGGGACTGTAGGGTGAGGTTTGCTATGTTTTCAATGTTTACGTTCCCCCAAAATTAATATGTTGAAACTTAACCCCCAATGTGATGGTATTAAGAGGTGGGACTTTTAGGAGGTGATCAGGTTACCTAATGGGATTAGTGCCCCTTTTAAAAGAGACTCGAGGCGTCCTGTTTGTGCACACACATAGAAGGTGCCATTAAGAGAAACAGGCCCTCACCAGACGCTGAATCTGCTGGTCCTTGATTTTGGACTTTGCAGCCTCCAGAACTGTGAGAAATAAATTTCTGTTTTTTATAAATTCTGCAATCTAAGGTATTTTGTTATGGCAGCTTGAATAGACCAAGACAGTTTATAGTCAGCATAAACAGTATGACTAAAGAAGCAGAGTAAAAATGGTACACATTTCTCTAGGAGAAATCAGAAGCAACCTAACTGGAGAGTATCCTAAAAAGATTTTTAACTGATCTCCTTGGTAATAACACACATTCCTGTGGTTGATGTGATGGTGGGGTTTGTGGGCTGTGAAGAACTGTTTGATAGGACCGTGTTGCCCTAATTGAGTCTTACAATGATGGTGCAGTGGCTGTGATCCTAATGGACTATTGAAGTCATGCTACAGCTGTATTTCATGGTAACGTGCTAGTTGTAATTGTTCTTGGTCATTTGTCTGATGTATAATGGCTCCTTTGAAATACTAAATTATGATTATGCATATATGTATTTACATATGATTTATAATGGAAGGGAATTTGATAGGCTACATACAGAATATTTTGAGTCTGAATGAAATCTTTCTTTTATGTACTTTTGGAGTTCAAATTTCTTTATCTAGAAGTATCATTACTTCAGAGCAGATTTGGAACAAATAGTATTCTACCGTAATATAGCACTGGCTGAATTGAAAGAGAAAGCACACAAAAACCCCAATAAGTTATAGTGTTTGGGTGTCTAAAGAGTTAGTATTTATAGGGAAATATAGTAGGTATGCCGGTATGAGGATCAGATTAAATGTGCAACAGTGGGCACGCACACACACACAGTAACTTCAGAAAGGTAAAGCTATACAAGAATACACTGGAAATAGCACATACTATCTTTCACCCATTTTTTTCCTTTGGACCTGCATGTTTTTCAAAACTAGCTTATAGAGTGCAATGGATTTCACAGATAATTCAAACAACCCAGCATTTTTCAGAATACAATTTCAGTTCAATTGATCAGCCACTTTCTTTTCTGGACGGGGTGGTGGTGAAGAAAGTGGGAGAGTTGGAAGGATTGGTTTGTCACTATCTCATAAGGAATATCCTTTTTGGTACTTTCATGTCAGTCCCCATCTGGCTGTTTCCAGCCCTCTGGCTTTGGGCAAGTTAATAAAATTTTCTACAACTTGATATTCTCATCTACAAAATGGAGATAAGATGCCTATGTGACAAGTTTGTGATAATGTATGGAAAACATGTAACTCAGTGTCTAGCACATATTACATGTTCACTGTTGGCCAGTGTTGCACACCCTCTATGAAAAAGGCACTTTGACTCATGCTTCTCATGTAATTCTCGTGGTAATCCTGTGAGTATTATTATGATTCTAAATTTATGGATAAAAATCTTGAAACCCAAGAGAGTAAAGTGATTTCAACAAGGTTAAGTCAACTCAAGAATAAAAGCCAGGAGTTTAATTTTTACCTTGCAATGCCAAGCCTCCAACATGCGGCTGCATTAAGTTCAATCCCTCCCTCTTCTGTTTTCTCTATCTCCCCCTTTCCTGTTCTCTGCAGTTCAACCTTCTTCAATATCTTTGGAGATTTTTTTTATACTTTAAATTCTGAGTACATGTGAAGAAAGTGCAGTTTTGTTACATAGGTGTAAATGTGCCATGGTGGTTTGCTGCACCCATCAACTTGTCACCTACATCAGGTTTTTCTCCTAATGTTATCCTTCTCCTAGCCCCCCACCCCGCAACAGGCCCCAGTGTGTGATGTTCCCCTCCCTGTGTCCATGTGTTCGCATTGTCCAACTTCCACTTATGAGTGAGAACATGTGGTGTTTGGTTTTCTGTTTTGTTAGTTTGCTGAGAATGATGGTTTCCAGCTTCATCCATGTCCCTGCAGAGGACATGAACTCATCCATTTTTGTGGCTGCATAGTATTCCATGGTGTATATGTGTCACATTTTCTTTATCCAGTCTATTATTGATGGACATTTGAGTTGGTTCCAGGTCTTTGCTACTGTGAACAATGCCACAATAAACATAAGTGTGCATGTGTCTTTATAGTAGAATGATTTATAATCCTTTGGGTATATGCCCAGTAATGGCATTGCTGGATCAAAGGGTATTTCTGGTTCTAGATCCTTGAGGAATTGCCACACTGTCTTCCACAATGGTTGAACTAATTTACATTCCCACCAACAGTGTAAAAGCATTCCTATTTCTCCACATCCTCTCCAGCATCTGTTGTTTCCTGACTTTATAATGATTGCCATTCTAACTGGCATGAGATGATATCTTATTGTGGTTTTGATTTGCATTTCTCTAATGACCAGAGATGATGAACGTTTTTTCATATGTTTTTTGGCTGCATAAATGTCTTCTTTTGAGAAGTGTCTATTCATATCCTTTGCCCACTTTTTGATGGGTTGCTTTTTTCTTGTAAATTTAAGTTCTTTGTAGCCCTTTGTCAGATGGATAGATTGCAAAAATGTTCTACCATTATTTAGGTTGCCTGTTCTTTCTGATGATAGTTTCTTTAGCTGTGCAGAAACTCTTTAGTTTAATTAGATCCCATTTGTCAATTTTGGCTTTTGTTTCCATTGCTTTTGATGTTTTAGACATGAAGTCTTTGCCCATGCCGGTGTCCTGATTGGTATTGCCTAGGTTTTCTTCTAGGATCTTTATGATCCTAGGTCTTACATTTAAGTCTTTTATTCATCTTGAGTTGATTTTTGTATAAGGTGTAAGGAAGTGATCCAGTTTCAGTTTTCTGCATATGGCTAGCCAGTTTTCCCAACATCGTTTATTAAATAGGGAATCTTTTCTCCATTGCTTGTTTTTGTGTCAGGTTTGTCAAAGATCAGATGGTTGGAGATGTGTAGTGTTATTTCTGAGGCCTCTGTTCTGTTCCATTGGTCTATATATCTGTTTTGGTAGCAGTACTATGCTGTTTTGGTTACTGTAGCCTTGTATTATAGTTTGAAGTCAGGTAGCGTGATGCCTCGAGCTATGTTCTTGCCAAGGATTGCCTTTGCTATACAGGCTCTTTTTTGATTCCATATGAAGTTTAAAGTAGTTTTTTTCCAATTCTGTGCAGAAAGTCAGTGGTAGCTTGATGGGGATACACAGAACCTATAAATTACTTTGGGCAGTATAGCCGTTTTCATGATATTGATTCTTCTGATCCATGAGCATGGAATGTCTTTTCATTTGTTTGTGTCCTTGAGCAGTGGTTTGTAGTTTTCTTGAGCAGTGGTTTGTAGTTCTCCTTGAAGAGGTCCTTCACATCCCTTGTAAGTTGGATTCCTAGGTTTTTATTCTCTTTGTAGCAAATGTGAATGGCAGTTCACTGATGATTTGGCTGTCTGTCTGTTATTGGTGTATATGAATGCTTGTGATTTTTGCACATTGATTTTGTATTCTGAGACTGCTGAAGTTGCTTATCAGCTTAAGGAGATTTTGGGCTGAGACGATGGGGTTTTCTAAATATACAATCATGTAATCTGCAAACGGAGACAATTTGACTTCCTCTGTGTTGAGTAGGAGTCGGGAGAGAGGGCATCTTGTCTTGTGCTGGTTTTCAAAGGGAATGCTTCCAGTTTTTTCCCATTCAGTATGATATTGGCTGTGGGTTTGTCATAAATAGCTCTTATTATTTTGAGATGTGTTCCATTGATACCTAGTTTATTGATAGTTTTTAGCACGAAGGGGTGTTGGATTTTATCGGAGACCTTTTCTGCATCTATTGAGATAATCATGTAATTTTTGTCATTGGTTCTGTTTATGTGATGGATTACACTTATTGATTTGCGTATATTGAACCAGCCTTGCACCCCAGGGATGAAGAGGACTTGATTGTGGTGGATAAAGTTTTTGATGTGCTGCTGGATTCAGTTTGCCAGTATTTTATTGAGGATTTTCATATTGGTGTTCATCAGGGATATTGGCCTGAAATTTCTTTTTTTCTTGTGTCTCTGGCCGGTTTTGGTATCAGGATGATGTTGGCTCATAAACTGAGTTAGGGAGGATTCCCTCTTTTTCTGTTGTCTGGAATAGTTTTAGAAGGAATGGTACCGGCTCCTCTTTGTACCTCTGGTAGAATTCAGCTGTGAATCTGCCGGTCCTTGACTATTTTTGGTTGGTAGGCTGTTAATTACTGCCACAATTTCAGAACTTGTTATTGGTTTATTCAGGGATTCAACTTCTTCCTGGTTTAGACTTGGGACGGTGTGTGTGTCCAGGAATTTATCCATTTCTTCTAGATTTTCTAGTTTATTTGTATAGAGGTACGTATAGCATTCTCTGATGGTAGTTTGTATTTTTGTGGGATCAGTGGTGATACCCTCTATACCATTTTTCATTGCATCTATTTGATTCTTCTCTCTTTTCTTCTTTATTAGTCTGACTAGCAGTCTATTTACTTTGCTGATTTTTTCAAAAAAGCAGCTCCTGAATTCATTGATTTTTTTCAAGGGTTTTTGGAGTCTCTATCTCTTTGGAGAATTTTTTAAAGAGTTAAAAATCATGGCATACCAAATCAAATGGAATGAAACAATATTTTTATTCTAGTACATTACAACAAATATGATGACATCATGATATCTCATAATGCCATTAATTTCCATTATTTTTATGGTTAAAAATGCATACTCAAGTAATACATATTAATTTCAGACATTAGGAAGTATAAATAAACATAAATTGCATGAATACCAAATACTCAATCACAGGCAACATTATATTGTATTTCCTACAATTCGTAGCTATCCATATAAATTTTTTTCCTCTTATAACACTATCATATTATAATTATGTTTATAATGTGCCTTTATCAGTTAATCATTCAAAAATATCTTTCCAAGTTGGCACATATGCATCAGGATAATTATTTCCATTGACTGCATAACATTCCATTATATAGAAGCATTTGATTAAAATAACTTTTATTTTTGGACACTTAAGCTGTTTTTAATTTTTTGCTTTTGCAAACTATATACTCTTGCATATGTGTGTGTATGTATGTGTGTGTATATATATATATATTTATGCCCTCGACCAATTATCTTCTTAGGATAATTCCCTAGAAGTGGAATGTATTGTTGTTTACACACTTCTCTGGCTTTAAATATATATTGCCAAATTCCTTTCCTTTTAAGAATGAACCAACTCATACTCCCTCTAGTAATGTATGAGAATGCCCATTTTCACACTCCCACACTAATGATTATCATTCCTTTTAATCTTTGAGAACTCCATTCGACAAAAAAAGTAACTTTATTGCTTTTCTTTGCATTCCTATGTCTATCCGTTCTATAAAACAATTACATTTCTGAGACTACTATCTAAACAAAATGTAAACTTCCTTAGGTCAAAGACATAATCTCAAAATAATGAAATATTTATATCAGCCATCCTTCTAAAATAGAATAACCCCCTAAAGAGGCATTGGAGACACTACATGGTAGAAAACCATGGATTAACAGCCTTATTAAGAACATCTTTGAATTTTGTTTTTAAACCTCAAGCTCATTGTTCTCAGAACTCATCTGCTGGTGTAACTTGTCTTGACTATTTGAGGGCAACACTTTTCTAGGCAGGATCTCAATCTCAAAACAGAGGAGTGGAGAAGGTTATGACATCTAAGCCTGGCATGTCCTGATTTTTGTGTTCTAGCCTGGACTGATGGAATCCAAGTAGCACTAAGAAGATAATAACCTTTAGGGTCTGTTAATTCCTTAAATAACTATCCTCAATTTGGAAACTCAGCAAGACCAAGCTATGTTTGGCTCCACATGGTTTTCTACTTAATTTAACTGTCCCTCTGTATTATTTAAACCAACATAAATTTTAAAATTTCATATCAAAAATTAATTTTTACTTGAATAAGCAGAATTTTATTTATTAAGAAGCATGTACTGTTTAAAGAGATTTCCTTAAAATAGCAAGTTTTATTTAACTAAATGTAAGGAAATGGAGAGAATCTACTCAAATCTGTGATTATAGCCTGACCTCTCACATTATCTAAGTGCCTTCCTTGGCTAAACCAGATACATTTTAATGATTGGTCAAATCTGGTTCAAGAGAAAGGTACTGCTGTGTTATTACAAGGAAACTTTAATGATTGAGTTGCCATTGGGAACGTCACAAAATCCACATTAAAGCTCACTTTATGCACTGATCACAAGGCACTTGATCTTGGCATTCAGTGGTGTTTCGCATAATTTAAAAGTTGACAACAAAGTGAAATTTGTTCAACAACCTTTGTCACCATGTCCTGGAAGTGAGATAGATTAACTCTTTGATATCCACTCAAAAAGAATCAGAATGTGAGTGAGATGGTAGACAGTGGTTTGTTTTTGTTTTTCATATATGAGAAAAGGCAGCTCTGTAAGAGGGTAAAGGATTATGAAGCACTCAGGATTTATGAAGAAACAAAATATCATATTATAGGGTGATGTCTCAGATTCCTTGAAGACAGTGGGAAAGGAATGGAAGGAAGAATATGAGCTAACATTTATATGGCATATAGAATCATGCAATTCTTATGTGCCAAACACTGTTTTAAGTGTTTTTTATGCATTAATTCTTTCAGCCCTCCAAACAGCCTCATGAGGTAGTTATTTTATTTTGCAGAAGATAATGTTAAGATACAGAGAGGTTAAATAACTTACTAAAGATTGCCCAGCTGGTAAGTGACAGAGCTATAATATGAATTTTCTTTTGATTTAAGATAGTACATCTAGATGCCCAGGTTAAAACAGTACTGCCAAGCATGCCCACAAGGAAATATACAACATTACTAGGGAGTTTTATGATTGGCCTATGAGGAAGTAGTATGTTGGCAAACATCACAAAATTAAATATACCCTTAAGAACTAGTGTGACAGCTTGGCATTGGATAGAAACTACACTCGTTTCAGAAAACTGGTTTCTAAGATCTGAGTCTACCATGAAATATCTGTGGAATCTGAGTCAAAACGTCATTTTCTGGGGCTCAGTTTCCTCTTCCTTAAAACAAAAGAGATGGATGACATACTCAAAAAGACATTCTACAATCCTTTTATAAGACAAACATGTACACTGTAGTCTGGTGGGCAGATCTTTCTGTCAAGACCTCACAGACGCACAGTGGTAGGGTTGTCTGAGATGAAATGGATTCAGTACAAAATGACTTGCTCATATTCTGAGATACTTCTACATCTCTGTGTTCTGTAGATTCCTCATCTGGGAGACAAGCTAAAACAGAAAGCAAAGTGGCATTTGTGGTTTCGGGATACCGTGGAGCAAACCCTTCTTGTTTCTCTTAGAGATAAGCTTCAGTGATAAGGCAGAGGGTATTGATACCAGCAACAGAAAATCTATTCCTAAATGAAATTCAAATCAAATGATTCCACCCTTCTGAGAATTCTCCAACAGTGGCTTTTCTTTGCAAATGGAGTCCAGCAGTTAATTTCAGTCTCCCGGCTTTGCCCATATAACTGTTCCAATCTTAGATTTACAAAGCCATTTCTGATGAAGATAATAAAAGCCTCCTTTCCTTCCTGTGTTGCCTTGTGCTCTGACACTTTATCAAAGCACACAGACAGGGGGCTGTTCTTAACTATATATGAAACAAAGCAGTCTCACAAATCATGTTTTACTGTTGCACTATGGAAACACCAAGGTTAAAAGGTAAGTCTGTGGCATAACCATATTGATTAATTGAGGTAGGAAAGTCAGGCAAATCTTTATCTTGCTTGAAAGACTCTAGTTCTACGTGGCAGGTGTGTTCCTGTGTGAAAAGATAAAAAAGAAAATATGGAGCCCTAATACAGAGAAAATGGGGAAAATCTTATCAAACATCACTCAGAAGGGCAGTGAAAAGAGTCCTCATGCAAAGAAAATAGAGAAATCTTGTTAAACAATATTTCAGAAAGGCAAAGCACTAACATGGGACCTGGAAGGTGGAAGTTATTTAGATTTCCCTTTACTTTTTAGTAGGCTTTATAGGAAACACCTTCACCAGTGAAAGAATCATAGAAGTACCAGGGCAAAGGTAGTGACTTTAGATAATCTCACCCTCTTCCCTGATCCTTGAGAACAGAAAAAGAGAGCTTCACACCTCTCTTCTCAACAAGACTGGAATCTGTTGAAGTAGCAAACCTAACTTCTCTGACCAAGTCCTGCCTAGGTGAAAAACACATAACACTGCCTCTCACAACATGGCTTCTGTATCCCCAGGATGTTGGGGAACGAGGGAATTATCCCTAGCACACGTGGAGATGCACACATATTTAAGAATGGCTTGCCCAACTTCATTTCTGGCCTGAAAAAGATAACAAAGTTTGACAGCTGAAATTTAGAACCCTGAGAAAACAGAAAGATACAAATGCAAGTGAGGAAGGACTAAAGGCTAAACATGTGTAAGTGTGGAGAGAGAAAAATGATCCACGGACCACAAAGACACAATGCAAATCCTGAAATACACTGCTGTTGAATGAGAAGAAGGGACCAGGCTGGCACAGGGAGGGGCCTGGAAGGGGGTGGAAGTGGGAGTGCATGTTGGAAATTTTTTCTCATTATAGTTGTATTAGGGTTGTCCGGAGAGACAGAACCAATGGGAAATATATATGTGTGTGCATATACATGTGCGTGCACACACACACGAGAGGGGATTTATTAGGGGAACTTGCTCAGGTGAGTATGAGAAGTCCTGCGACAGACTGTCTGCAAGCTGGAGACCCTGGGATGCCCATAGTGTGGTTCAGTCGAAGTCCAAAGGACTCAGACCCCAAGAAGCCAATAGCATAACTCAGTCCAAGGATGAAGGCCTGAGAACCTGGTGTAGAGGGTGACTGCTGGTACAAGTCCCAGAATCCAAAAGCCAGACAGCCTGGAGATTTGATGTCCAAGGTTAGGAGAAGGAGGGTGCCCCCAGTGTCAGAAGAAAGAGTGAATTTGTCTTTCCTCTGCCTTTTTGTTCTATCTGGGCCCCTAGCTGATTGAATGGTGCTCACCCGCACTGGTGAGGGATCTTCCCCACTCAGTCCGCCAACTTGTAACACCAGTCTCCTTGGGAAACACCTTCACAGACACATCCAGAAATAACACCTTACCAGCTCTCTAGGTATCCTTTAATCCAGTCAAGTGGACACCTAAAGTTAACCATCACAATGTTCATACCTTAAAAAGACCTGTAGTAAGTGTCTGAAACTAGATGGACTAGACTATAATGTAGTCACAAGCACACCTCAGAGGCTTACTACAATAAAAGTTTACTTTTGGCTCACGCAAAGTCCAATGCAGTTGGGTGACACTTCTTCATCTTATACCTCTGGCATTTAGAACATGTGGCCTTACCACAGCTATGAGGAGATGCCTGGAAGATTTCATGAGATACCTTGAAGGACAGATCTGGAAGTGGGTTGCATCCTCTTTCTTAGATCGTGCTGGTCTGGGTGTGGTCACATGGCCCTCGACCAACTGCTAGAGAGACTGGGAAATATCCCATAAAAATATCCCATAAAAAGGTGATTTGTCTAGGTTTATCTTAGAACACCAGAGATTTAAGTTTTCCTAAAGAAAAAATTTCTCCATTTTTTCCTGCACTATTAAATATCAGAAGGAGTTACCAGGGGATGTTTGGAAACTTCACTGCTATTTTAGACACTAGAGATAGGAGACAAGACTCATCTTTAAGTTCTACTCTTTATACACAATGTTATGCTTTTATTACTGCGTAGGCTTTATAGGGAAAGCATGAAAAGTAAGCTAGCTATTTGAAATTATTTGAAATTATTTTCTTATTAAACTGAGTTTAATTGTCAGTGAATAAATCACTGATCATGGCGACTACTTACAAGCAGGTAGTAGGCAAGGAAATGTTTATATTAGAGAAGTAAAAAAAGAACGAGTGGAATAGGAGATTAAATGTATTTTATTCACAAATTTATCCATTTCATGGCATAAGAGTAACATGATTAATAATAAATACTTAAGGACATAAATCATAATACACTACTAATTCATATGTAAAATATAAAGTCTAACCTTAACATTATAGTCATTGAGATTCTGATGGGTTCTGTGAGAGACATTTTGCATTTACGTGTCATTTGCTTCAATATATGTTAATAGATGATAATTATATGCTTTTAATTTGGACAGCCCTTATCCAAAAACGATTTAATATTCGCATGTCTAATGGGTTGCACATGGCTATTGATCATTTGGATCAGAGTTCAATTTAAACTGCTGCTGGTTAGACTGGGAATTGTAATCATGGTAAAAAGTAAATTACAAGGTCTCTGCAGGTCAGTTCTGTTTTCAGAGTAGATGTGCTTTTAGATATGAAACACCAAATAGAGAGATGAGAGGAGATCTCTGGTGGTATCATTCCATGGGCTTTCTGAGAAATATATCCACAGATCATCTGTAACCCCTCCATCATTATACCAGCAATAGGAAATGTATAGGGAATGATATTTTACTATATAAAGATAGTGACAAACGCCAGTAAGTTATTCGTGAATTATAACTATAGGCAAAAAGGAAGCATAATTTGTAATTATAAATTTTGATGTAATAAATAAAATGTTGTACTCTTAAAATTATGTGATTTTCAATATAGAGAGATTTTGTTTGGATTAGAAGACATCTAAGTGAATATTAATTTAGATAAAGCAGACCTCTGGAGGCTTCAATAGTAAAAGGATTTTATCTTTGCTTTGAAAACTATTTTTAATCTAATTAGAGAATAAATACATTTCTCATTGTAGAAAACTTTGAAAATTTAGAAAACTCTATTCAAGACAACAAAAGATACTCACCATCCAACAGCCCCGATATATTACTATTAATATCTAGATCAGGTCCTTCCCTTTGAATTTTTTTGGTCATGAGATATTTTAAATAAATAGAAACAGAAAACAATATAAGAAAGCCATGCACATCTACCATCTAGATTTAAATATGTTAACTTTTTGCTATATTTACTTCTGACCTTTCTTATTCACAAATAAGTAGATTACAGATATAAATACTCTGCTTCTTTTTCCTCCCTCCTTTTTCTGGAATTAACTGTTGTGAAATTTCTGTTTTGTGATTTTACTGTGTGTTATCTATAAACAATATATAGTACTGTTTTCATGTTTGAAAAGTAAATGTTATAATCACCTTCTTCAACATTGTGATTATGATGGTGAACACATTAAGTACCTGCTGTCTTTCAGGCAGTGTTCTAAAGAATATTACACATATTACCCTCAGAAAGTGGGTGCTATTATTATCATCATTTTATAGACAAGAAAACTGAGTACAGAGAGAGTAATTAAATTACATAGGGTTGTACCACTTTCTCTTTTTTCCCCACTTATTCTTTTATTTATCCATAATGATATGTATAACTCTCATTCATTCAATTTAACTATTGTATGGTATTCCAGTATATAAATGTCATAGTTTATCTGTTCTCCTATTGACAGACAGAACTTCAAATGTCCTTTATGTATTTCCTTGTGCCTGTTGGTGGGAGTTTCCTTAGAGTGGTTACATAGAAGTTGAATTACTGAGTTATAAATAATTCACATTTTATATTCTGTGTGATATGGAAAAATATATATGAATATTACAGCTCTCATTGCTTTTCTAAACTTTCTTATAAATTCTAATTATCTGTATGTTTTCTTATCTGCTGATAGTTATATTTTCTGTAACAGTTGAGTGACCATTTTCTTCCTTTCATTCTTTACATATTTCATTTCTTTTTTTTTTCTCACTGCATAGGCAAGGGCACCCAGTTCAATATGGAGGAGGAATGGTGACAGAGAGAATGCTTGTCTATTTCATGATTAAAAAAAGAGTGCTTTGTAAGTGTGCATGGTAAAAATGTACGTGGTAGTTGGCTTTCAAGAGCCGAGAAAGAGGGCAATGAAGGACCATACCTACAACTGGCCTGGGGACACTTTCACTGTATTCTGTTGGTCACAAAGTCTACCCAGATGAAAGAGACCAAAAATAAACTCCCTTTACTGATGGGGGAGTGGGCCCTTGATGGGGAGGACAGATTGCAGAATAACACATGGGTTGTTATTAAGTGTGCATTGTTAAGTGTCTGTATTTGTTGTACATATGCAGTGAGTACCCCTTATCAGATTGAGAATGCTTCCTCTAGTACTATTTTGTTAAGAAATTTGTTAAATCTTATTTAATGCTTTTCTTCACCATTAAGAGAATTACACTACTTTTCTTTTTTAACCTGCAAATTGTGGAGCATCACATAGCATAATGTCTAAAGTTTAACAATCTATGTATTTCTGTGGCACCACATATTTAGTCATGATATTTTATTTTTTGATAGTGCTGGTATTGTTTTCTAATATTCTATTCAGATTTTTTACATCCATATTCAAAACTGAGGTTTGTCTATAATTATTTCTTGAATTATCTTACACATTATTGATACGAAAGCTTTTAGCTTTATGGAATGAGTTGGAGACTTTATTTTTTTCTATTCTTTTGAAATAGTTCCTGAGATTTTGGTAAAACTTGCCTGTCAAACTACTGGGGCAAGATCTAGGGGGGTGCCTACTAGTGGAAATTTGGTAAATATAAAAATGTTATGTAATACTCAAAAATGAATTATTTCAAGGTATAAGGAATGTAATAACAACCAAGATCAAAAAGAAAAAAAGGCAACTGCAAGGTAATAGAGTAATAGGAGTTTTTAAAATCATTTACAACAGGAAATAGATGTTGATTAAAGAAATAAAAGATTAAGATAGTATATGTCATTAGATTAATACTTATATAGGGCTTGCTAGGTACAAGGCTCTGTTATAAGTGGTTTACAAATATTAACTCATTTAATATTCAGAACAATCCTTTTATGTAGGTATTATTATTTATCCTCATTTTATAGATGAGGAAACTGACCCAGAGAGAAGTTAAATATGATTAGCCAAAGCCACCAGCAAGGGTGCAAATAGTTATAATGATAGCCATTACAAGAAGCTGAAACAAGACTACGGAACTAGCATCCCAGACATACTGCACATATTCCTGTTCGTTTCTTCCTTTCTTTTTTCTTTTTTTGAGATGAAGTCTCACTCTGTCACCCAGGCTGTTATGCAGTGGCTCTCAATGATCTCGGCTCATTGCAACCTCCACCTCCCAGGTTCAAGCGATTTTCCTGCCTCAGCCTCTCAAGTAGCTGGGATTACAATCACGTGCCACCACGCCTGGCTAATTTTTGTATTTTTAGTAGGGATGGGGTTTCACCATGTTGGCCAGGCTGGTCTCGAACTCCTGACCTCAGGTGATCCACCCATCTCGGCCTCCTAAAGTGCTGGGATTACAGACACAAGTCACTACACCCAGTTGTCCATTTCTTTTCAAAGAAGGATGTTTCTATCTATGCATTTTCAGACTATCCCATGTTGTAAGATGGAGAATTATTTAGGATTGAAGAGTGGGAGTATTTATTTCCACTTTGAGGGAGGAGACTACAAGAATAATTTCTTTGGTAAGTGGACTAAAAACACAAAGCAGATTTAAAAATAGGCAAAAGATGTGAATAGACATTTTTCAAAAGAAGACATACAAATGGAAAACACTCATATGAAAATGTGTTCAACATTATTGATTATCAGATAAATACAAATCAAAACTATAATGAGATATAATCTCACCATGTAAGTTAAAATGGTTTATATCCAAAAGACAATTAATAACAAATGCTGGTGAGGATGTGGAGAAACAGGAACACGTGTGCACTGTTGGTGAGAATATAAACTAGTACAATCACGATGGAGAACAGTTTGAAGCTTCCTCAAAAAACCAAGAATAGAGCTGTCATATCCAGCAATTCCACTACTGGTATATACCCCAAAGAAAACAGTATATCAAAGAGGTATCTGCACTCCCATGTTTGTTGCAGCACTATTCACAATAGCCAAGATTTGGAAACAACCTAAGTGTCCATCAACAGATGTCTGAATAAAGAAAATGTGGTACATATACACAATGGAGTACTACCTAGCCATGAAAAAGAATGAGATTCAGTCATTTGCAACAACATGAATATAACTGGAGGTCATTATGTTAAGAGAAATAATCCAGGCACAGAAAGACAAACATAGTTTGTTCTCACTTATTTCTAAGATCTACGAATCAAAAAAAAATTGAACTCATGGAGACAGAGTGTAGAAGGATGGTTACCAGAGGCTAGGAAGGGTAGTAAGAGATGGTAGTGGGGATGATTAATGGGTACAAAAGATAGAAATAATGAATAAGACCAATATTTGATAGCATACCAGAATGACTATGGGAATAATAATTTAATTGTACATTTTAAAATAACAAAGAGTGTAATTGGATTGTTTGTAAATGCTTGAGGCTATGGATACTCCATTTTCTGTGATGTGATAATTGTGCATCGCATGCTTGTATCAAAACATCTCATGTACCCCATAAATATATACACCTACTATGTACCCACAAAAAAATAAAAAAAAATAAAAAAAAAAAATCTGAAAGCCATGGTGATATCAAGTGATAATGAGTTTGTGACCACACTTTCATCACTGCTATGACCAAAGAAGGGAATTTTTCCTTTTTCTCTATGTTTTGAAATGCTTTATAGTTATTGTGAAGTAAACTCTTTGTTCTCCATCCCTGACATTAAAACAGTAAAGAAAAATATGCTTTGGTGCTAATCCTTGGATTGATCTTTTAAATGTCTCTCTAATTGAAGTAAGAAAGGTATTAACCCTGGGGAAAATGTCATGGACAACAAAACATTCTTGGCTTTGCCGTTCACAGGATGTGTTGGTACCAATTATAGCATTTTTCCCCCAACAGAGTCTAATGTAGTGGAAGCCAAAGGACTCTACCAACTCAATGTGCTTTTTCAACACATTAACTGAGCCAGTAGAATTCATTTCAAGTTCATTTCTGCATGGATCATTTACAGTGTTAATTTGTGGGTTTGGATGATGACTGCTTTTTTTAATTCTTTTTTTGCTTCACAGTTATTGGTCACAAAATGAGTTAATTAATTTTGTCACTTAATGGTTGCTATACTTTCTTTCTTTCTTAAGCAATGACTGTTTTTTGTTATCGTTTGCTGGACTAGATCAGGTCTCCCTCTATGATTTTTTTAAAGACCTCAGTGCACACAGCTGCTTTGGCAAGTCAGGAATCAAACTGACAGCCTATTGGAAAGGCATACCCCATCACAAGTCTAAAGAGACACAGAGTGACAGTTCACAGGCGCGGGTGCAAGGCCTGCCTCTCAATCTTCTTCAGCTGGCTAGGATCTTGGCTGATGCAGGGCGCCCATGCCAGACGGCAGAGAGCCTGAAGTAACAAAAACAGGCCCAGTGAGGTAATTAGGACTGACAGAATGTTTGCCCATCCACAGACTTCTTTGCAACAGGCAGCCAAATTTAATATATCCTATGAGAGTCTGAATACATACAGTTTTTGCTGTGTCCCTGTTGAGATCCTTACACTTTCATGATTATTTTGTTTTAATTTTGCCACAGATTTCTCAATCTACTCTTTTTTTTCTGGATTTGTGGCCCAAAGCGTGTCATACCAATCATCTTGTTTTCTTTTCTTTTGTGTTAAAACTCATCATGAACCATGAAGCCTGAAAACACATGAGGAAATGCAGACTCGATTAGAGTTGAAGAGGCGAGAGTGCTATTGGATGTCTCTGAGGCGTTACTCACAATCAATGTTTTTAGCTGCTATTATTGCTGTACCTGCTGCTAAATGAGAAGGGCAGTCTGCAAACTTTGGTTCAGGTTCTTCAAAGTGTGCAGTTAGCTGGCGACATAGAATCTAATCAAAGATGAGGTGATCAGATCTCAAAAATAAAGGGCAAGTATGAATTTTTAAGAAGAATAGCCTGGGTAAAGGACAATGCTATTTCTACCAGTAGCAAGAGGCAGGCCACATGACATTCACTCTGTTTACCCTTCCCTCATCTTCACTATGAGAAGATAATTTAGATTTTAGTAAATTTCCAGAAATACAAGCTTACTGGGCCACCCTGGTATTATTGTGTGTGTGTGTGTGTGTGTGTGTGTGTGTTTCTTTTTTGTAAGTTCGGGGTCATTTTTACCCATCAAAATATTGTAGGATTAGAATCTAGGATATGATCTTAAATGACCAGGAATATGGAACTCAGGCAGAACTGGAATCTGATTTATTTCAAAAGGGGAGGGGTCTGTAGTAGTGGAATTATTTTTTCTTAGTTCTATTGATGACAACATTTATGCCAGAAAAATAATGTATCTGTCATAAACATGTGGCAAATAAACTTCAGAATAGTGAGAGAAGGTTTGGGGGAGCCATCTGACACTTAGCAGATGTTCATGCAGAAAAGTGGCTGTATAGAGCTAAAACTTTTCATAGTGGTTTATTCAACAGCCATTTCTTTTACTTCTTTTCACAGTAAGTTAATTTGGTTCAGCAATCAGATGGGCATGTCACCAGGAGAGGCTAGCCCCTTCCACATCCCCAAGGAGGGAATTTTGATAAATCTAACCCTGTCATGATAAGCCCATCCACCTTGCCATTTTTTGGTTTGGAAATAGTGCACGTGATATTGTCCTGGACAATGAGTACATATCTGTTGCAGAGGCTTGGGAGAAAGATGTTTTGATCTTTAAAATAGTCTCAGGAGAAAGTTTAGCTGCTTAGCTGTCTCTACTTAAATTAGGGTGAGGAGAAGATGCTGTATCTTCTGAATCTGTCCTGTAATTATGAGAAGGAAGTAGAGGACCAAGACAACATGTTGAAGATGGCAGAGTGGACAAGCAAAATATGGCTAGCTTGAGGATGTCACTGCAGAAGCAAAATAACCAACCCCACAACCACTCTGCCTCCCAGCTTCTTGTTACATCAGACAACAAATTTCCTGATGTTTTAAACATATTTAGTTGGGTTTTCTTCATCTTTTTTTTCTGTCTTTTTTTTTGCCAAAACGGATGCAAATATTACTAGAGATAAATTATATATTCCATAGTTAAAATCAAATCAGAAACCTACAAATATAATCACTAGTCTGTTTTCTGAAAGTTAATTAATTTGACACTGGTCTAGACATATTCACTCATTCATGAATTCATTCAATAAACAGTTATCGAGCCTTTATTATGAGCCAAGAACTGAGGATAGAGTCATAAACCAAATCAACGTTGTTGTTCCTTTCATGGAATTTATAATCTAGCAAGAAGTAAAGATGTTGAACAAGTGTAGTTAAAGCAAAATACCTTGTGGGTTCAATGATGACTTGACCTGCAAGCATTAGCATCTAGCATTTCAGGATGCACACTCAGCCAAAGCGGTTACAGCCACAGCTAAAGATCAAAGAGAATCTGGCCTCCCTGTAATTGTACTGCAGCGATTGCTAGGCTTCACAGATGGAGCTATGGGGTGACAAGAGGAGAGTGGTCACTAGGTATGCGGTTTCATACTTTCTTCTGTCCAGTTTACTAGTTTACAGCACTTTCATGTGCCATTTTTGCCCTTTGGACTGGTTAATTGGTGGTAAAACAATAAAAATCAAAATGTATTGATATAAAGATATAAATGCAATTCCTAGGAAATAGTATGTCAAGTACAGGAATATTTACCTCTAGTTATTCCTAATTTGTATTTGGGAGAGACCATGAGCCAGCTGTTAAGTGGGTACTGTTCTTCACTAGTCAGGCTTTTTTTTTTTTTTTTTTTTTTTCCTGAAACTTTTCCCACTCATGGCCTCTTATTCCAGTCTGCATATATTTATTGACATTTTGCTATGCCCTGGGAATGCAATGAATAAGCCAGACACAAACATAGGAGTCTTCTTTTTATTCTTGAAGAGTTTAATTTTAAATTAAGAGCACAGGTTTGAGAGACAGACAGCGGGTTTTGAATACTGGCACTGCCACTGATTGTGAGGTCTCAGGTAAGTCAAGAGATCCATTTGACTTTAGACTCTTTTTATGCAAAAGTATCAATAATTATAGCACCCATCACATAGGTGTTTATAGGGATTCCATGAGATAATGCAGGCAAAGCATTTAGCTGAGTGTCATGACAATTTTTCAGTAAATGGCAGCCCTACTCAGAGCTTAAGTATGTGCACAAGCAACTATAACAAGCTAGCAGGCAGTACGCACCATAAGAGGCAGAGGAAAAAATGCTGCATGAATTCAGAGGAAGGAGCCTCTGAAAAGAGATGGGGAGCCACTTCAAGAAGGAGGTGCCATTTGACCTGGGTTATTCCAGTCCTGCTTTGACATTGGCTTTCCTTTTGGTAGTGCTTCACCTTCTGTGAGAAGCCTACCCTCTAGGTTTTCAGGGGCAGACTCAAATCTTGATGAGGACCAGGTCTTCTTTGTTCCCTGTTCGCACCACTGACTCTAAGAAGTCACTCCCTGAAAACCAGCCCTCGGCACTGTGCAGAGATGGAAATATGACAGAGCAATCTATCCCCACTTAGTAGTGAAGTAGTGAAAGTAGCAGTAGTAGTGATGTAGTGAAATATACCACTTGTTTTCTCCTGGATTGCTCCACAGATAGTACCAGATCCAAACCTGTGATTTCAAAGAACTATGTGATATGAGCTGTGTAACAGGTTATTTTGTTTTTCTAGGCTTAATTCAATCATATTTAAATAGAGACACTGGACTACACAATCTACAGAGGAGACACTATGGCAAGGACTAAATGGAATGCAGTACATAATTGCTTAGCACAGTGCTTTGAACATAGCGGTCACTCAGAGGGTATCATCTAAATATTCATAATAGGTTCTATAATACTATTGTATCAGCTTGCTATTGCTGCTAAGTTACAAGTTACCATAAACTTTATGGCCTTAAACAATACAAATTTGTCATCTTATGTTTCTGTAGATTAGAATATGGGTCTCAGGCCAGGTGTGGTGGCTCACGCCTGTAATCCCAGCACTTTGGGAAGCTGAGGCAGGTGGATCACTTGAGGTCAGAAGTTCGAGACCAGCCTGGCCAACATAACAAAACTTCATCTCTATTAAAAATACAAAAATTAGCAAGGCATGGTGGTGCATGCCTGTAATCCCAGCTACTCTGGAGGCTGAGGCAGGAGAATCACTTGGAACCCGGGAGGTAGAGGTTGTCGTGAGCTGAGAACATGCCACTGCACTCCAGCCAGGGTGATAGAGCAAGACTCCGTCTCAAAAAATAAAAAAAAGAAAAATAGAGTACGGGTCTCAGAAAGCTGTGATCATGGGGTTGACAGAGCCTGTGTTCCTTTATGGAGATTCCAGAGAAGGATCTGTTTCCCAGTTATTTGGGTCATTGGCAGCATTCATTTTCTTGTGGTTGTAGAAAGAAAATCCCTTTGTCCTTGTGTGCTGTCAGCTGAGGGCCTTTCTCAGCTTTGAGGAGACACCCGCATTCCTTGGCTCCTACATCCCTTCCTTCATCTTCAAAGCCAGCACCATGGGTTGAATTCTTTTGCTTCCAATCTCTCTCTCTTCTGTCTTGCCTCCTAACTCAGCCTAGAAAAGTTCTCTGCTTTTGAGGACTGATGAGTTTAGACTGGATCCATCCAAATAATCCAAGATAGTCTCTCCATTCCAAAGTTTGTATTCTTAGTTACAGCCACAAGTCCCTTTGCCATGGAAGATGTCCACTGGGCCATGGACATCTTTGGGGAAGGGGCATTACTCTGCCTTCACACTGATCTTTTCACATTAAGGAAAGCACTTTACGATGAGACCTTTTACTATTTCATCTTGGAGTGCTCATTTTCTGTTTCATTTTTTATCCCCAGAGCATCCAACAGTTTTGACAGATCTTTGTTTCCATGCAACAGGCTTCACAGCTGACTTCTCTTTTCATGCACGAATGCCTTTTCTTTATTTCAACTTTTTCTTTCCTTTCCCTTCAAACCAATAATTTTCATACTTACCTAATCTGTGATTACAGATATCATTTCCATATCTGTTATATTTAGCTTTTGTTTCTACTTTTCCTCCAACTGGTATTGTTACCTTCCTTTTTTTTCCATTTTCATTAGTGTATGGCTTCTGCATTTTAGACTCTTGAAAATAGTCGTTATTTTAAGTTAAACAGAAATGGATTGAGAAGAAGAGAAGAAATTCAATAATTTAGGAAATGTTCTGCTTTCCAGGAATATATTATTTTATTAAGTTTTCATTATAAGTTTTTCATTACACTTAATAGCTATTCATTGTAACAATTAATGCAATGTCAAATGTGTAATCAAATATGTATTAAGTACTCCTCAACCTTAGCTAATCACATGCCCATGAAATGAAAGTTAACAGTTTGTGCATCCTGTGTATACTTCTACCTCTTTCTCTATGTAAATATAACTGTATACAAATACAAAGACCTTTTTCTTTTTCATTTACTGTGGTAGATTGTATTATATCCTTCCAAAATTCACATGTTGATGTCTTAGCCTTCAGTACCACAGAATGTAACCTTATTTGGAAATAGAGTTGTAGATATAATTAGTTAAGATGAGGTCACTAGGCTGGGTGCTAATTCAATGTGATTGTATCATTATGTAAAGAGGAAATTAGGACACAGAGATGTATGTACACTCAGGGAGAGTGCTCTGTGAAGGTGAAGGCAGAGATTAGGGTGATACTTCCGTAAACCAAGGAATGCCACGCTTGCCAGTAGACCTCCAGAAGCCAGGCAAGAGGCGTGGAACAGGTCCTCTTTCACAGTCGTTAGAAGGAACAAACCCTGCTAACACCTTGGTCTTGGATTTATAGCCTCCAGAACAATGAGACAATGCATTTCTCTTGTTAAACCACTCCATTTGTGGTACCTTGTTAAGGTAACCCTAGCAGACTAATATATCTGCTTTCCAAATATAGGGTCATATTGTAGAAATTGTCTTGTGATATGTGTTGTTCACTTTAACATGTCATGAGCATCTCTTTAGATCATGTATTTTAAACAAGGGAATTGCCATGCTGTGAACAGGAAAGTGGAATGTGGAGCTGGAGCTGCTCAAGGCTCCCTTCCTTGGAACAGCTTGGGTCCGGGAAGCTGTAGAAGTCATGGAGTAGTTCTGGCTATGGGATGTGACCAACATGGGTGCTGGCATGGTGGGCAGGGACTCAGGGCAGCTCTTCGCTGGGTAACTCCTGGAAGCCCCTCAGATACCAGCATGCACAGAGCTTTACCGTAGGAGAAAAACATTTTCTCCCCCACAGTCTGTGTGATATGAATAACATAGCACTGGCTCAATAGCTAGGTCTCTGTTCAGTTTTTAGGAAAAAAAAAAAAAAAAAAACAAATTCAAACAAATAAGTAACCACATTTGAAGAGTGGAGGAGTTTCCACACTCTAGGAATTTCTTTGACTTTTTGGTACTTCACATAAAACTCTGTTTTTCCCTTTTTATCCCCTCAATATATTGTGTATGGGAGAAAATTCATTACATGAGGCTTTGTGATGCTTGTAGCTTCTCAACTATGGATCTGGTTTTCTGTAGGGAAGGAGAGAAAGGTCTTTTAAGGAGACTAGTGCCAAGAGGCTAAGGGAACATTGAATGTGTCAGTGCCTGAGCCAACTAAGTCTTTTGCATTTTGTAAAGTTTGCAAGCCCAATTTGCAAAATCTGGGCTTATGTTAATTGTCTTTCTTACATCATCAACCTATAATAATGGGAAAACAGAAAATAAGTAATAATTTGTGCAACGTTAGAGTAATTCTTATTTCATCTCTGAAGTTATGTAACTATAGAATTTTTATTTCTTGGCTCACTTAGTCCATGGAGATGAAATTTCATGGCCAGCTCTGAGGAAATTAAGGAAGGTTTTGGAGTAAGCACAATTTCAAGGAACCAATTTAACCATTTTGCTTGGTGCTTAGAATTGGAGAGTGACACATGAGCCATAAATTCAACTTGGGCTGATTAAATATCTGCTATTATGGGATAAACTCTGAAAGAAAAAATAATTATTTCCATAGCTAAATATAGAGGTGAAGGAAGGTGTGTGAGTGAAGTAGTATGATAGAGACTTTCAGGCAAAGGAATTCTATTTTGCCTTAGAAGAACCGAATAATTAGAGAAGCCAGTAGTATAAAATCCACCACGGGAAAATTTGAGGTTGCCATGTAATTCAGTCTTCCATTTTCCCACATATTTCATTCCCTTTACTTGATCTGTGAAAGTCAAATGAGGTTGGAGTAAGGGAAAGTGGAGATACTTGGGTTTCATCATTTCTAAGATTACTAATATTCTCTGCTTTTATATTTAAGTACATTAAATGTGTTTTTTATAATATTTGAGAGAATGTGGAAACTTAGTCCACAATAGCTTTTTCTTCCAAATCCACAAGCATTAAGTTAATATAGGCTAATGGCTATAACAAATAGCCCCAATGTTTAAATGGCTTAACATACAAGAAGTTTATTTTTCTTTTGTTTCATAGTCCTATATGAATCAGTGTAGAGCTTTGCTCCATGTGGTCACTCAAGGACCCAGGCTTATTCCTTTGTGTGGCTCCACCATTTTCTAGGGGCTCGTCGTCTTCTGCATTCAGCTGCACATATAGGGAGAGTGATGGAATGTGGAAAAGGCATATTCACTCTTAACTGCTGTGCCCTGGAGGTGATGCACTTCACTTCTACTTACATTGCATGGCCTGGAACTCATTTCGATGATTTTCTCTAATTTCAAAAGAGGTAGGAATATAGTCTGACAGCAGGACCAGAAGAAAATACCCGCTGCCACAATATGCAGTAATTTTCAAATAAATATAAAGGAGTGAAAGGAACTTGACATTAAAGACAATATAAGATATATTTAATATTTAGATTTTACAGTGCTTATTGTTATGAATATGAAGTCTCTGTACAATAGGTTCATTCATTTATTTATTCATCAAATATTTACTGAGTGTCTGCTGTGTGCCACTGTGCTAGGCACTGCTCCAGCGTGAGCCAGATGGTCATAGTTCCTGAATTCATCAAGCTAACAGTTTAATGGCAGAGACATATGCTAATTAATGTATAATTTCAAACTATCCAGATGCACTTTTGTGGTAGTTCTGGGTAGTGCAATGCCACATGAAGAATGTTCTCTTGATTTCCCTTTAAATATCTTTGTCACTTCTCATCATAATTTCTCAGTTATTTAATTAATTTTATATTTCTCTATTGCCATTTCTTCCATTTCTCCAGACTCAATCATTTTCAGAGTATGTAGTGGATGATTGTCATTCCCTAGGGATTTTTAGTGGAAATGGAGGGTTGTCTTTACTTGGAGATGAGTTTGAGCCAATTGTGTCATTTTATACCCTTTGATAAGTATTTTTTTTTTCTTTTTGAGACGGAGTCTCGCTCTGTGGCCCAGGTTGGAGTGCAGGTGGCGCGATCTCGGCTCACTGCAAGCTCCGCCTCCCGGGTTCACGCCATTCTCCTGCCTCAGCCTCCCAAGTAGCTGGGACTACAGGCGCCCGCCGCCAAGCCCAGCTAATTTTTTTTTGCATTTTTAGTAGAGATGGGGTTTCACCATGTTAGCCAGGATGGTCTCGATTTCCTGACCTTGTGATCCACCCGCCTCGGCCTCCCAAAGTGCTGGGATTACAGGCGTGAGCCACCGCGCCCGGCCTGATAAGTATTTTTAAATGAAAATCCTTTTACTCTATTCCCTTTATAACTCTTACTGTGAACATATAAAAAATGTTCTATTCTGTAACTTGGGCCTCTTCTTGCACAAAACAACCTTAAGAGATGAATAACTCAAACTGCTGGGAGAGTCTACTGGTGATTCTGGCAGAACAAAGCCTATCTGGGAACGGGCCAGTCAGCTTCCTACCCTAGCACAGGTGCTAAGAAGCCTCACATGACTGCATCTGCCCTAGACACAATCCGCCACAACTGCTTTAGGTGAGGTTTGCTCAAGGAATGCCCCAGTGTGAGAAGGGATTCAAGGGCATTTTTCCACAGCCCATAACTCTACTGTCTGGTTTCACTATTAGAACAGGGAAGGTTGTATTAGTCCAGTTAAGTATACAAGTTTGGGAATGGGCTAGCAGTTTGGGTGCTTGGTGCCTTTTATTTTTGGAGGTACACAGATATGAGGAGACATCCCCAGGTAACGATATAATAAGGGAAAGATTGCCTTTTCTTCCAGACTCTTCCTGACTGTGTCCAGGCTCCCCAGGGTGAAGGGGCTTGGGATGTGGGTGAAAGCATCTGTAATGTTGAGTTCAAAATTAATCGACTCTCTCTTGAGGTCCCAGCAGCCTGGAGGCAAAATTGGAATCTACGAAGATTGCTAGAGAATCTTCTCTCTGGGACCAAATGAGAAATTAAATTTACAATAATCCCTTAAGAAGAAAAATAATCCCAAGAGCCTTTGATCCTTGCTGTGTACAATTGGAATCACCATAGAATAAAAAAAATTAAATACTAATAATTCAGTGACCTCAAACTTTGCTGACGTTCTCAGCTGACACTGAGTTCAAGCAAAATAAGCAAACCTTAGAAAAAAGAAGCCCTCTGCAAAAGTGACCTTAAGATGGTGGTGACCTCCCCTTTTTCAGAAAAGCCAGAAATGAATGAAACTATAGCTTAACTATTAACATTTCATCATGAGCTTTGTCTCTTTGACATACTAGAATTATCATTTATGAAAAGATGCCCATCTGTAAGGAATGAGATAGATTACCTGTGGAATATTAAAGGTGATAAGACTATGTCTGGTATTAATGGAAACATTTTGGGGCTACATCTCATCTCCAGATAAATAACTTTTTTTCTGTAGCTTCTAGAGTTGCAACTTACTTTTATTACATTTATGGGGACATACACATGCACAGACACACACAATATATTTAAGTGAGGGAAATGGGAATTCCAGTACCTGGGATGTTTAAAAGATGTTTCCAATAAAAAATTTAAATTCCTTAGATGTTTCTTAAGTATTTTGGGAAAATCAATCACGTGGTAAATGGCTTCATACTGGAATAATATAATGGTTGGCAACTTGCAACTATTTTTGTCAAAAATTAAATGATAAATGTTTTCCATTGGAATTTTTTTTGTTGCAAGGGATTTTTTATTTTCTTTTTGTGAAGAACAGCCTTTCTAAAATCTAAAGTAAAATTCAGAATAAAATCTTTCTGAGTGCGGAGAGACTAAATTTTACTTGGTATAAATATGGTTGCTGTTTTTGTTTAAACCAGACTATTAAAATCTATGTCCAGTATTACTGGGGCCATAAAGTTGTGATTTTTGCTCAGATTATAGATTATTATCATCATCACCAATGGGGACATTAAAGGGGGAAAAATGGAGAAGGCAAATGCAGGTTTTGTTTTTTGTGTTTTGTTTTCTTAACTTTTTATTTAGCATAATTATTTCCTCTCTGGTTTCTTTAATGTTTTCTCTTTTTTTTGAAGCACATGTTATATGATTTTAAGATTTGTTAAAAAATTGTGTTACTTAGATGATTTTGAAAAATTGTCTGCTATCACTATTCCTACTAGATGTGTTATTTGTGGGCCTAAAGAAGATATGATGTAAACAAAAATCTGATATGATCTGTGATGTGTGTGTGTATGTAGTATGTGTTTGTGGGTATGTATGTGTGCGTGTGTGTGTGTGTGTATGTGTGTGTGATTTCTGGTAGCTAAAGCCCCAAAGTGGAAAATTTAATTTTTATATTTATTGATATCCATTGGCTGCCAGGTAGATGGCCAAGTCTTTTGAATTATAAAGTTTTGTATGTAAGTTAAAAACATTTACAATAAACTATAGAGCTTTTCCTCAAATTGCTCAATATTTAGGTTTTCGGCTTGCTGGTTTAGTCAACAGAAAATCTAGTCAGAAAGGTCACGGAGGCTCCTGAAGTGGACCAAGGAACCTCTGTCATAAACCCTGAAAGTGAGTCTGCACATGAAACCTGCCCCTCCATCAGGCACTGAGTTTCCTCAGACTCAGAAAGGCACCCATTTTCAGCCAGCCCCGTGAAGGAAGCAGTGCAGTAGACTCTGGCTTTAGAGCTGAAGGCCTGGTTTTGAGAATTGCATCAACGTTTTTATTATTTACATATTTTAGAAAATATACTTAGTTTTATTTCTTTTCAATTGAATAAAACTTTCCATAAACCATAGATAATGATAACTTACTGCACAGAATTTTATTAGGAATGTGTGAAACAAAGGTGGTAAAAGTATTATAAAGTTCTCCAAAGATGCTAGATTTTGTTTTGTTTTGTTTTGTTTAAAATGTAATATCACCTCTTCCACTGGCCCTGTTTGGTTTCTATTCATTTACTCAGCAGAGATATATTGAATTTCTACTCAGTGGCAGACCCTGAGCAGGTCCTGGGCTGTGGTGGCCACCCCCAACCCAGAGTTAATGGTCCAGTGGGAAATCTGACTGTAAAGAAACACATTAGCCAGTACATAGTCACACCTGGTGATAGAAGATGAGGCGGAAAAGTGATCGGTTTTAGGAGAGAGTGTAATAGAGACTTAATTTGGATTGCGAGTCAGGGAAGGCCTGTTTGAGGAACTGACATTGCATTTGATGTTGGATTATAAGGAAGCCTTGGGTGGATGAAGAGCAGGCAGAATGTCTTCTCACTGGAGGAAACATCAAGTGCTATTACTCTGGGATGGAAAGCAAGTTTAAAAGGCTGAAGGGATACAGAGGCAGCCAGGCAGGAGTGGCTGAAGCATAGTGAATTAGAGGGGGCTCGGGGGTTGAATGACAAAGGATAAATCTGCAAAGGCAGTCATAGTCTAGAGCATATTAAAGATTTGGGTTTTATTGCAAATTCAGCTGGAGGCCATTACAACATCTGGAGCAGATGAGTGGCACAAGCTGATTTATGTTTAAAAGAGTATAAGCCCTAAATATAAGCCATATCATCAGCCATGCTGTAATATGGATTATTTAGTAGCTTAATGACTCTTGTAGAAATATAGATACTCATCATAAACATTCAAACAATTTACAAAAGTCCACAAAGGAAGGCAAAATAAATTGTGAATACCAGGCCAGGCGCAATGGCACACGCCTGTAATCCCAGCACTTTGTAAGGCTGAGGCGGGTAGATTATTTGTGTCCAACAGTTCGAGACCTGCCTGGCCAACATGGCGAAAACAAATCTCTACTAAAATTCCAAAAATTAGCCAGGTGTGATGGTATATGCCTGTAATCCCACCTACTTGGGAGGCTGAGGCAAGAGAATCTCTTGAACCCAGAAGGCAGAGACTGCAGTGAGCTAAGATCATACACTACACTCCCACCTGGGCAACACAGTGAGACTCTGTCTTAAAAAAAAAAAAAAAAAGTCATTGTGAATCCCATCATTCAGAGAAAATCACTCATAACATTTGCACACATGCTTACAATTTTATATTTGGATGATCAAAATTATATTGTTTTATTCTCCACTGACCTGAATAAAAACTCCACGTATTGTGGTCTTATTTCCATGACAACAGTGAGGTACATCAATATGTCTGATGGATGCTTGGCTGTGAATTACTCTAATTGGTTTAGTCAAGTCCCTATTGATGACTTTCAGCTTTTTCCTATTTGTTGCTAATATACTGATGTGGTGAAGCATCCTTGTGCCTCTTTTGTGTGTGGATATAGTTCGCGTATGCAATTATCTAATTAAAGCAAACGTCTAAAAGGGAAAATGCTGAATTAAGGAACTTGTGCATTTGAGGTTTTCATGCGTGTTGCCAGTCATCTGGAATTTACTTTAGGAAATCATGTGAAGAAGAATCAGATATTTTTCTTCTGTAGATGAAGAGTCAACTGTCCTATTCACTGAAAAAGTAGGGTGCAATTTTAAAGCAACACAATGATCAATTTTACTCTTTGCAAATTTAAGACTTCTTTCTCTCATTCATTTTCTCTGTGTACAGGTCCATTTTTCTCACTGGACTGTAAGCTCCTTGCAATCATAGTAATGTATGCTTTAGGTCAATCCCAAACTCCTATCCCAGCTTGGACTACTTGACAGTTGTAGAACTGAAGGCAATGGATTATTAGAGTAGGTGTAACTTATCTTTAAGATACTTCAGCATAGATGATACCATGGACACCATGTGTGAATGAGTGTAAATTGGTTTTAATCCATGCTTAATTAACATTTAAAATATTATAATTCAGAGTACACACCAGAGGGATGCTTAGTTAGCATGTGAAAAACTGTAGTCAGAATTTCACTTTCTGAAGGTCTTGGCTACAAGCCTTCAACTACCACTATCTCAATTCACATTAGAGTGTTTTCAATTAATATAATAATGTAGAAATTCTATTCCATTGGTGAAACAGATAAACAGATACTGTAGTAGATATGTGGATAGGTATGCTGTGACATATTTGAGAGCCCTCTGGCGCATTTACCCTCAATGCAGACTTAGAGGCACTTGGGTCCTCCAATTCTTCTCTGTGCCTTCCACTGTTGAGAATTCCTGATCCAAACCTGATGCACCTGATGAAAATAGAAGCTTAGTTGAATCCAGTTTCTGTGGTATTGCCTTACTAGTCTGGAGTGGCTCTTTCATGCAAAGCCCACGGGTCTAATGGGTACAGAGTTGGGACAAGATCAATCTTCCAATAACAGGTTTTACAATGGTTTCTGTAGCCATTTGGTAGTAACTGTTTGCAAGGATTGCTGAATTTGGTCTGAGACTTGCTTTATTTGTACCATATGGTAACCTGGAATAAGATATCCACTGGAAAGAATCTACTGGCTGTGCAGATCAATTCACAATGCTGGGAATACCTTGAAAGTCTCTTTCTCTCTTTTTATGGAAACATTCAACCAGGGGACTTTCAGCAACTCAAAACTGCTGAGCACCCTTGTAGCCTTGGGCAGCCAGTCGGCTGAATTGAGGTTGGTCACAAAACTCTCCCTGTGCCCCATTCTTCTTAAAATAAAAAGCTCACACCGAAAATCATGGCAGGTATGCAAATATTACTACAGTTTTTACAGGGAGATGCGATTGTCAAGTCACAGGCAGAGTTTAGGCAAGCTTCCCTTTAAACACTGTTCTCTCTCGCCAGTCTTGTCTCCACCCTCTCTCTTCCCTTTCTCATTTTCCATTGACTGTTTGATTTTCTTTCCACTTTCCTACTTTTCTAAGGCCTCAAAAATCCCATTTATTTATGGTTCACACCCTTGCAGGAAAACTAAATTGTTGCTCATAAATGCCCATTGGAACCATGGAACTATTCTTGTGTGAAAGAGCAGAACTAGAGTTATTTCATTATTTCGCCTCAGGCAAGAAATTTCAGAACGATAGAGCATTCATTCCTCACGCAGGGCATGTTTTGCCCAGAATTTTGCTTCACTGCCGCTCAGCCCACCATGAAGCCCCCTTATGTTGCCTCCTCACATCTTAGGGCAACTAAAGCCTGTTTAGCTGTGTTGAAAACGAGGCGAAGGAAATATGTATTGCAGGAGCGTGTTCCAGGGAGGGGAAGTATTTCCTAGAACATAGAGTCTGCATTCCACTTTCTTCAGAGTGGTGTCAGCAAACAATCCAGAGTGTGAAAAAGACATTTTGTATCATGTTTACAGGGCCCGTGGATACAACTTTTTTTATTTATTTATTTTTTATTTTTTTATTAGGGGTATGAGCTTATCTGTCCTTAAGATCTTTTGATTAGCACGTGGAGCCCAAGGCACTTTAGGCCTGGCCTAGTGCAGTCTATAAAGAACTGACCGTGGTACGAATGTTCCCTCCTTGACTCCTGCGGTATGCTTTAACATTTTTAATTCTGTGCTTCTCACGCTCACAACAGTGACTTCTCATGAATAGTAGGCATCACATGAAGTGCAGTATGGTTTGCATTTTAATTATAATGGGTACCTTTCTTGACCACTTGGGTTCTTTTTGATTCTCCTAACCTCACAAGTGGGATAATATGTAATGTGTGGAACCAGTTTGTTCTAGTGGTTAAGGACACAGGGAAAGAATCCTAATTTTGTCACCCGCCCACTCTGTACTGTTTGATGATTGCAAACACTTCTAAATCTTAGTTGCCTCATCTGTAGAATGAGTGTATTAACAATACTTAAATTATAGGATGGTTGTGAAATACAAATTAGATAATATACGTGAAATGTATACATAATATACGTAAAGTGTCTGGTAAGTCAATAAATGATAGTTATCATCATCTTCATCACCTAAGATGACAGTTGAGAAGTGGGATTCCTGGGATTCAAACCCTGTCCTAACTTCTAAGTTTATGTATTTGGAATTGTGTTTTATGACAAAGACAACAGTGAATCAGAGCTCTAAAAAGACTTGCTGGGTACTATTGTAAGCACATAAACCTATTAACCTCTCTTATAGTCATGAAAACCTTATGAGACTGGTATAACTGTCATCATTTTCTGTATTTGGAGATGGAGAAACTGAGGCCCAGGGAGGTTAAGTAACTTGCTCAAGATTCCTGCTGGTAAGTGGCATTAGCCAGCCACCACCTGCCTGGAGAGTGCACGCACTGAGCCACTTGCCGTGCTCTGCCACCTTTGTGAGGCCCATTCTTGGACTGGACACTTCATTGCTCAGAATTCTTTCCTGAAGTAGGGATGGTTTCTGTGCAGCATTATGGGAACTTGCAGTGTGGGAGCTTGAGCCAAGTAAGGTAAGCAGGCCTCAAGAGTTGGCAGGACGGTGTGTCAGGGTTCTCTCTTAGTGAAGAGAAGGAATTTACCCTCCTGTTGGAAAAATGAAAGATGGGGAATTCATGAAACACAAGTTGGGTCCAAAGCTGGTGACCACTAGGGAAGGAAAATTTTGAGTAGAGTTATTGTGTCAAGTAAGCGGATTTCTCCCTGACTTAGCTTGGGCTAATGCCTGCATGGGAAGCAGGGACCATATAAGACAATGAGATTAACAACTCACATTTATTACAGCTCCGTATGAGTGATCTTATGTAATTATCATGACAAGCATTTGAAGTAGTTGTTATATTTGTACCCATTTATCAGATGGGAAACTTGAGGCACAGAAAAGTTTAAAATTATGCCCGTGGTCACAGCGCTGGAGTGAGGGTCTTGACAGACAGACTCCAGAGTGCGTTCCACTTCTATGAATGTGACGATGGTACAGGGAAGCCACCTGGACCGCAAAGCAACGGAGCAACCACGCCATGAGGCACATGACTTTTCCAAGCAAGCGTTCCGAGGAATTTTCTGAAAGAGCCAGGAATTAACATGGAAGTGGGGAAGTTTTGCACATTCTGAGGTCTTATCAGTAAGAGAAATAACTAAATGAGCTGAATAAAACATTCCCTTGTTTCTCTTCTGTTCCAAGGTGGTGAGGCTTGAGGAAACATGTTAGAGAGGAAATGATTTAGTCAGAGATTGTGCATGAATAATCATACTTTTGTTTCCCTCAAGGCCATGCCATCAGTAGATGAAGCACTTTAAAGAGGGCACATCCTGTATATCTTTCTACTTTCAGGGAGAAAATTTTTCTCAGAGTAGAAAAATTATAATGGGGATCCTGCTATCCTTTGTAGGAGGGAAATGGTAATAATTTAGTGACGTGGCTGGAAGGATCATGTGTCTTTTCTCTGAGGCATCATTCTGACTTCAGTGAGGGGAGTTCTTAATTATTAAGATAATGCCAGACCAATAGGACAACTAGCCCTAGCGTAGTCAATAATAATTCTATGAGAAAAGCTTGAAATCATTTGCTGTTTGTGATTTCATAGCAAATAAAACTTTTCCCATCAGGTGTTTTAAATAACTTAGTTTGACTCCAAGGTCTACATACAATGTTTTCTTTATGCTAAATTAGTTTGCTTAAGAAGTGTCCAAGATAGGTAAAGTGAAAAGCATTGCTCCCAAGAATCAAACCAACACAACCACTTAAAACCTAATAAAAATGTATTTGACTGAGACAGGGAATAGTACCTCATTATTCTAGCAAAAGTTTAGTTTGTGTTTTATTTCACTTAGCTTCATCTTTCTGTGAACCATAAATAAGGAATGCCAAGTAATAAATACACTATACAAAATGCATTTTAATAATCCTAAAGGGCTTCATTACTGTAGTTACAACCTGCAGATGTAAATTATGGCTGATACTCTAGCCTTCATTTATCAACTTCAGAAGTTCTGTTTTTGCTGCTGTAAATGCTATAGGATTATGCTATTTTCAGAATAAATTAACTTGATGTAGCTACATGGAATTTCATTGGTTTTAAATATCTAAAAGATAATATCAAAATCTTCAAGGAATATATCATAATACATAATTTTGTGCGGTTTTGGATTTTTTTAAAACTGAAAACAATCCTTACTGCAAGGTAATAGATTGGGAAGTTACCCAAGAGAAACCAAACAGCTGTTTTCAATAATGCAGGTAAATTCTAGTCATGGGAAAATCTCTATTACTGCCTGAGCTGTTGGAAAAGTTTTGTGCGTTAAACAGGCCTTGAGACTAGCAGAGAAATCCCTTATGCAGTCCAGACCAAAACCACTGTTCTTTTTTTGTTTTGTTTTCTGTTTTTTCATTTTTACCTTCCATTTCAGTGAATCTGGAATTTGGAATAGTTGGTGCATCAGAAAAAAACAAAACAAAACAAAAAAACTATATGCCACTGCACATTTTTTGTTTTTAATCTTTTAAATTATTTCGCTTTTTTTTGGTTATAACTAACACATAATTGTACATGTTTATGGGATATGGTGTGAGGTTTCAATATATGTATATACATCGTATAATGATCAAATCAAGGTAGGTGGCATGTCAGTCACCTTAAATCTTTATCATTTCTTTGTGGTGATAGCTTTCAAGATCCTCCTTCCTAGCTGTATTGAAATATACAATATATTGTTATTAGCTATAGCACCCTACTGTGCAGTAGAATACCCGAATTCATTCTTCCTATTTAACTGTAACTTTGTACTCATTGGCCAGTCTCTATCCATCTTCCCCTGCTCCCTTCCCTTCCCAGCCTCTGGTAACCACTACTCTATTCACTACTTCTATGAGATCAACTTTATTAGATTCCACATATGAGTGAGATCAAGCACATTTTTCTTTCTGTACTTGGTTTATTTCATTTACATTATATCCTCCAGGTTCATCCATGTTGCTGCAAATGACAAGATTTTCTTTTATTTATAGCAGAATAGTATTTCATTGTGTATCTATACATTTTCTTTATTCATTCATCTGTTAGTAGACACTTAGATTGATTATATCTCTTGGCTATTATTCATAATGCTACAATAAATGGGAGTGCAGTTATCTTTTTGACTTAACTCATTTCAGTTCCTTTGGATATATGCCCAGGAGTAGAATTGCTAGGTCCTATGGTAGTTCTATTTTCAATTTTTGAGGACTCTCCATACTGTCTTCCATAATAACTGTACTACTTTACATTCCTACCAACAGTGTATAAAAGCTCCCTTTTCTCTTCATCGTCACCAGCATTTGTATATTTTTTGCCTTTTTGATAACAACCATTTTTACTGAGGAGAGGTAACATCTCATTGTGGTTTTGATTTGAATTTCCTTGATGATTAGTGATGTTGAGCATTTTGTTATATACCTGCTGACTGTATGTCTTCTTTTGATAAATGACTATTCAGATATTTTGCCTATTTTTAATTGGATTATTTCTTTATTTGTGTATTTGCTATTGAGTTCCTTCCATATCCTGGGTATTAATCCCTTGTCAGATGCATAGTTTACAAATACTTTCTCTCATTCTGTAGGTTCTCTTTGCCTTGTCGATTGTTTCCTAATCCCTACCAAAACACCAATGACATTCTTCACAGAAATGGAACAAACAATTCTAATATTTGTGTGGCACACAACAGACTCCAAATAACTAAAGTAATCTTGAGCAAACTGAGAAAAGCTAAAGGCATCAGGCATTACACTTCTGGACTTCAAAATACACTATAAAGCTAGGGTAACCAAAACAACCTGGTGTTGGCAAAAGAATAGAAACATAGACCATAGAATAGAGAGTCTAGAAATCCATGCATTTACAGCCAATCAATTTTTGGCAAAGGTGCCAAGAACACACACTGGGGAAAACACAAGTCTTTAATAAATGGTGCTGAGAAAACTGTATATCCACATGCAGAAGAATGAAACTAGACCCTTATCTCTGTCCTTACACAAAAATCAACTCAAAATGGATGAAAGACTTAAATGTAACATCATAAACTATAAAAATATTAGAAGAAAACACAGGGGTAATTTTTCATTGGTTTGGGCAAGGATTTTTTGGATAGGACCTCAAAAACCCAGGCAACAAAAGCAAAAATAAACAAACGGGATTACACTAAGCTAAAAAGCTTCTGCACTCCTGTATATTTTTACTAAAGTTTGCTACTGATCTGGAATGCCCCTTTGAAATCTCTACCCTCCTTCAAATCCTAAACCAGATGCTGCCTCTTCCATGAAGTGCTTAAACAGAATAATTATTAGACCCTTTTCTGAATCCTTTCAAAATGGTTTGCTTAGATTCACATGTAACAGACATTACTGAAACTTTTTATTTGTTATATCTGCATACAATTCTGATCTTCCAAATAAACTGTAATTTCTGTGAGGACAGAGATCTTCTTGTCTTATGCTTGTCTGCATTTCCCAAATGACTTAGCACAGTGCCTTATATGCTTTGGAGATTCAATAAGTATTTGTTGACTGTACAGATGGGTGGCTTTCTAATGAACTGGTCTGATCCAGGAAATAATTTGTTTACCCTGCGTAGGTCTTGATTTTGCTGTTTTAAAGTGCCCCCAGCTACTCATGATGTAAAGAAAAATCCGTGAGAAATGAATATTGCATAATGTTTGTGAGCCATTTTTTCAGTATATGTTTACTTCAGTCCCAAAAATATTACATATGTATGTGTGTAAAATTGTTTCTTATTACAAAGTAGTGACATTTGTATTCCCTATCCTCATCCTCATCCCTATCCTGTTTCAACCAAGAGTACAGCTCAGTTCTTTTTCTGTGCATGATAGAAGAGTGGAGATTTTCTATATAGATACAGAGCTACATTCTTATATCATGGTACTCAGTGCTGTTTCCAGCAAGACCGTTTTTCTTTCCTAGAACACTGGCCATGTGCCACACTGGTCTGAGGCCACCATTTTATTTGTGAACCAGCTCAAAAGTTACTTCTGCCTAAATGCTTTTCCAGCCTGTTCACGTATGTACCCAAAGTTCCTTCCGTATTTATGTAGGTCATGTACAGTATATTATTTCAATATTCATAAGTTTACTTGGTCATTCAGCAAATATTTACTGCATTCAAGCCCTATATTAGTGAAGGTGAAGTTATTAAGATGCCTCAGACACATCATGTCTTCAATAAATGTACAGCTTAGAATGAAAGATTAAACACACCTGTGTGCCCAGGTAGTGGAGATGAGAACTACAAAAAACGTATAAATGAAACAATACAGTTACTCAGAGGAAAGAGAACCTAGTGTAAGCTGTATATTATTGGACTGGGTTGTAATTTGAATGGGCAGGTGGAATTTGAGCATTTGTTAACTTATTGCTTTCTTATAAGTCATGGTAGACTAGAGAACAAATCTATATGATTAGCATAAAGTCTTTGTAATTCCTCCAAAGTAAACCTACTCCTCCAAGCATTTTTGAGAAATGAAAATTATACCAATAGTCACATAGCAGAGAAGGAGGTGGGTTTTACATTGCACAGTCAAAGAGATTCCTTCAGCCCATCCTCTCTATTTGTCTTATTTCCTGTCTCTCACCCTGGAGGCAAGAGGTCCCTTCTCCTCAAGTGCTCCTTTCTGATGCATCCAGCCTTGCTGACTCTAGCCTGTCTCCCTGCATCTGTCCTACTGCTTTTCCATCTCCCCTTCTCACAAAGCACTACCGTTCTCCTTTAACTGTTCCTACCCACTACTTAATGGTACATTTGTCAAAGGCCATTATTATAAGAGTAAAGATTTTATTGCACTCAATGGTTCTCAGCATCCTCTCTCCTTAGAATTCAGTGAGAAATTATAAATAACACAATTTTTGGTTATCCTACAATTATTTCATGTGTGCATGTTCTCTCTCTCAATTGCATTTTAACTCTCTCATGGGCCACATCTTCCAATTCTTTGGAAGCCCCCTCTTTCTTTTTTCATAATACCTGGCATGGTGCTATGTGCACAGGAGAAGGAGAAGCAAAGCTCCTGTCACTGTATAGGGCCATAGTTCTTGGGCACTACTCTGCCAGGTGAATCAGTAGCTGCAAATAAGTGGTGTTGTTGCTGCTGACATAATAGCTGGATACCCAGTCCTCAGGAATCGAGTTTGCTTCTGTTGACTTAGGAGACCCTTGGAAGCTTCTTTTGGTATCTCAGACTGCATACCAAAGTTTGAGTGAGATGTGGCTCTGCATCCCCTGGGAATTATCAGGAAGGAATGGGAGACTAAGGAAGGTGAGACAAGGACAAATTTATCTCTGTCCCTAAGATGTCAGCCACTGTTAGCCATGCTAATATTTATTATGACAATTTGATTCTCCCAGGTACAAAAGGAAGGCACTGCAGCAAATTCTATTCATTAACTCTGGTTGTGCATAATAAAACGTGACATCCCAATATTTCCACCATCTTTGTCAGAATTTATTTCCATATGTTATTTTACTGACGTAATAAATGTACATATGGCCTGTTTCCCTCTTTATGGCCTAATTGCTATAAATAGCCTAGAGCCCTTTCAACTGTATTGAACCATCATGTATTACAAGGTTGTTTATTCCTGTCTTCTGAAGAAGCACATGACATTAAAAATTCTGGAAAGGAGAGTTTAGAATTCAATGAAAAGAATACTGGAAATATTTCCTATGCATAACATTACAACCTATAAAAAAACATATCTCTTGAGCTGTAGTCACATAGGGAAAAGAAAATGTCCACCAGTTTATATTCATTCCTGGATTAAAACATATATGAATGACAGAAACAAAATTAAAACCATTTAAACTAGATGTATTACCCCTGCTCAGAGGAAACTACAGGAAATACTCCTTAATGGCTATTTATTCTTACATTTGTTTCGAATGTGGATGTTGGAGGGCCAAGGGCATCTCTAGGTCTTTAGCTTCCAGAAACAAACAAGCAAAGAAAAAGAAAATTAAAAGGGAAAAGTGAGCAAGGGGACAGTGTTTGAAGGAAGGATTATTTAGGAGGATAATTTTTTGAAAAATGAACAAAATACGCCCCTTGTAGTTAAAAGTCCCTGACTGTGTCCTGTGTCAGGCAAATCTTAGATGCACTGCAGAATGCAGAACCAAAGGTTTCTTTGTGGTCGTCAAGCACCACCAAAAAGCAGGGATATGCTGTGATTCATGAAGCTAATTATTGGCAAAACTGAGTCTGATGCTTATGCCTCTAACTTGCTAATCCAGTGCTTTGTCAATTCTTGCTCTCCAACATCCATGGTAGCATTTCTGATGGCTGGAAGCCATATTTGGAGTGATTTTTTTTTTTTACAATAAAAGTTGTGATTTGTAGAAAGTTTTGTCTCACAATGAGTAAATTTTGCCCTCCTATATCCACTCAAATATTCTCACTGTCTGCTAAAGCTTCATTGTCTGTTTTCTTTCTCTTTTATAGAAGTGTCATTGAGGTATTTGTGTTGAAAACAATGCCAGGATTGAGGTGTCATTGGATAGACTTTGGCCTGGGGATTTCAGGAATACCCCAGTCCAGCCTTGGACTGGACCAGTCAGCTCTCCTGCCTGTAAAGTCTTCAGGAGATAAATATAAGAAAATAGAACAGTGAGCTGCTTTACTATTAACTTTGCTTCTTGCCAAAACACTATTGGAAAGTTCTAGTAATTTGGCCCAAAGGCATAAGGAGACCTCACCCACTCACAAGCACCAAATCCAAATCTTACAACTAGTGACAAAAGAGAGAGGAGGAGAGAATGGCAGAACTTGAGCAAGGAAGGAGAACTGGCGCAGCAGTGCTGGGGAGGGCAGAATGGTGCTGGTTGTTTTACTGCTTAGGGCAGGATGCTGCTGAAAAGCCATCACGGAATGCAGAGAAAGAAGCCAGAGCTGGTTTTCTTGCATCTGCTTATGAGAAACTTTCTGTTTTGATGGCAGGCAGGCATGAGGAATGACAAGCCCTATATGAGCAGTAACCCTTAACACTACAGTGTTGTTACCTTCCGGGAAATATGTCTCAGTCTGGGTTGTAATATATTACTAGTCAGTCTGGTATTTTGCCTATGAATGAGAAGGACAGAGCAACATGTGCCAGAGAAATTGAGAATGGCCCCCGCCTCTATTTTGAAGGTGGCCCTTTTGTCTTCCTTATGTTTTGCATGCTCTGTCTTAAGTACCCACAGTTATATGATCTTCATATCATCTTTCAGCATCCTAGTCATCCTCTTCTGAATGGGCTTTCTTAGTGAGTATTCCCTAGAACTCTGTGAGAATCTTCAGATATGGTCTGACTTAGAGGCTTTGAAAGTTTGTCAAGATCCAAATAAACCATATCTATGGAACTTCCTGACTTACCACTTAGTAATTTTATACAAACAGAAATGAAAATTCATTCACTCACGTATTCACTCACATTCATTTGACACCTATGCTGGCTCTCTTGGCCTCCTACTGGGAAGCTCACTGTAGCTAGTGACTCCACCATCAACCACCCATTCTCCAGGATAATAGCTGGGGATTTATTCTCAGCCCTTCCCTTTCCATGTTCTTTTCCATCCAATCAATTACCAGACTGGCCATGCTGCCTCCCGTCTGTCTGCTGTTATGATTGTTGTAGTAGCAGTCTTTATCATTTCTTAATTGGGTGCCACAATAATTTCCTCATTGATTCTCTCATTCACCACTGCAAGTCTAGCCATTTCACCTTCCTACCCTTCTGTCATTCCCCACTGTGGACAGGACACAGTCCAAGTTCCTTTTGCGTATCTCTCCAGGACATCATCTAGCCTTGTGGGTGACCTTTTTCCTGACCTTTTCATGTTTTTTGCAAAAACAGCTTTTTCCTGTCTTGGGCTTTCACATTCAGAACACCATATGGCTTGTAACTCTTAGTACTTGGTAGCTTTCCTACACCTCTGCAATTTCCGTGTCTTTGCTTAATGATGTCCCTTGACTGGGACATCACCCCCCACTTCCATTGTTGTGAGAATTAAGTTAGGTAATACATATACTTGGAACACATTGAATAGGAGCTGGCATATCACACATGCTCAGAAACTGTTGGCCCTGAGAATGTAACCCAGTGGTTTAAGGGGCAGAAGCTGAAGCCAGACCAGCTGTTTTGGAATGCATAATTCACTTAACGTCTCTTTGTCTTCACTGCCTCTTCTGTAGAAGAGATAATAATTGTGCCTATCTCATAAGTTGTTATGAAGATTGAGATCATAAATACAAAATACTTAGAGTCATGCCTAAGAAATACATTCTCAATTAGTTACTGTTATTATTAACCTTTGAGCTTTAGTTCAGGCAACATCACCTCTGCCTATTGCCCTTATTAGCTGAGTTATTGTTAGGTGCTCTTCTTCAGTGCTTACCTAGCACTCACTTCATTCATTCATTCATTCACTCACTCAATAAAGAAATATTTACAGAAAGCATACATTCTGGTAAAAATGAAGGCACAAATAAGACTGCCTTCAAGGAAATCTCAATCTAGTGGAGAAGACCAAAACAATGATGTTGTACAAGCAATATGACAAGTACAGTGATAGGAACAAAAGCCCAGAAATGTAATGACAAGACCCAGTAGTTACAAATGAGCACCAAAGTTCCCATTACTACTTTGTTTTGCCTGTCTTCTAGTTTGACAATGAGAATTAGAAAAGGTCCTTTACTTTCTGTTTCACTGTATTTTCCAAGCAATCCTTTTAGGTGTGACTTTCCTTTTAGTTTCACCAATGGTCTTCATTTTACCTTTCCCTTCAAACTTGTGCTATGTCCTACTGACGGGTCACAAACTCAAATATGAGAGGAGCTAATGTGGTGGAGACTGGGGCATGGCTGAACTCATGGCATGGCTGTTCAATACTGATTAGAGTGAGAATGTTTAAGAAGGTCTAGGTCGGGCACGATGGCTCATGTCTGTAATCCCAGCACTTTGGGAGGCTGTGGTGGGCAGATCACGAGGTTGGGAGTTGAAGACCAGCCTGACCAACATGGTGAAACATCATCTCTACTAAAAATACAAAAATTAGCCAAGTGTGATGGTGCACGCCTATAATCCCAACTACTCAGGAGGCTGAGGCAGGAGAATGGCTTGAACCCAGGAGCAGAGATTGCAGTGAATTGAAACTGTGCCACCGCACTCCAGCCTGGGAGACAGAGCAAGACTCCTTCTCAAAAAAAAAAAAAAAAAAAAAAAAAAAAGGTCTAAATGGTTAAAGGAAATATCAGAAGAGTGGACTTCACTCCTTCTTGTCTGTGTTATGTTGGATAAAGTGCCTGAATAACATTTTCCCAAGAACTGTTATAATTTTGTATTTAATGATGCTTGAAAAGTGGACTCTTCAGTTAGATTAGGGAAGAATACCAATGCTGTCAGAAACAGCATTGCACATTTGGGTTCTGTTCTTTTTTTGACCACATATTGAGAGCATTAAAAGAAAACTGAAAGTTGTTTTGTGTCAGGTAATGCTTACGGATGTGGTGGTTCTATACTTTTGACACATTGGAGGCACTCCATAAATAGTTTCAAGTCCTAATGAAAAGCTCTTTAAGCTTCTGCAGAGCAAACAAAAATGTCATCAGAGCAAACAGACAACCTACAGAATGAGATAAAATTTTTGCCATCTATTCATCTAAGGTCTAATAATATCCAGAATCTACAAGGAACTTAAGCAAATTTACAAGAAAAGAAACAACCCCGTTAAAAAGTGGGCAAAGGATATGAACAGATACTATTCAAAAAATGACATACATGTGGCCAACAAACATATGAAAAAAAGCTCAGTATCACTGATCGTTAGAGAAATTCAATCAAAACTGCAATGAGATACCATCTCATGCCAGTCAGAATGGTGATTATTAAAAAGTCAAGAAAGCTGGGCGTGGTGGCTCACACCTGTAATCCCAGCACTTTGGGAGGCTGAGGCAGGCGGATTGCCTGAGGTCAGCAGTTCAAGAACAGCATGGCCAACATGGTGTAAACCCCGTCTCTACTAAAAATACAAAAATTAGCCTGGCGTGGTGGCAGGTGCCTGTAATCCCAGCTACTTAGGAGGCTGAGGCAGGAGAATCGCTTGAACCTGGGAGGCGGAGGTTGCAGTGAGCTGAGATCATGCCATTGTACTCCAGCCTGGGTGACAAGAGCAAGACTTCGGCTAAAAAAAAAAAAAAAAAAAAAAAAAAAAAAAAAAAAAACTCAAGAAACAACAGATGCTGGTGAGGTTACAGAGAAATAAGAACACTTTTACACTGTTGGTGGGAATGTAAATTAGTTCAACCAGTGTGAAGATTTCTCAAAGAGTTAGAACCAGAAGTACTATTTGACCCAGCAATCCCATTATTGGGTATATACCCAAAAGAATATAAATCATTCTATTACAAAGGTACATGTATGTGAATGTTCACTGCATCACTATTCACAATAGCAAAGACATGGAATCAACTGAAATGCCCGTCAACGATAGACTGGATAAAGAAAATGTGCTATATATACACCATGGAATACTATGCAGCCATAAAAAGGAATGAGATCATGTCCTTTGCAGGAACATGGATGGAGCTGGAAGCCATCATCCTCAGCAAACAAATGCAGGAACAGAAAATCAAACACCATATGTTCTCACTTTTAAGTGGGAGCTGAACAATAAGAACACATGGACACAGGGAGGGGAACAACACTCACCCAGGGCCTGTTGGGGAAGGGCAAGGGAGAAGAACATTAGGGAAAAGAGCTAATGCATACTGGGCTTAATACCTAGGTGATAGGTTGTTAGGTGCAGCAAACCAATATGGCACACATTTTTTTTTTTTTTTTTTTTTTTTTTGAGACGGAGTCTCGCTCTGTCGCCCAGGCTGGAGTGCAGTGGCCAGATCTCAGCTCACTGCAAGCTCCGCTTCCCGGGTTTATGCCATTCTCCTGCCTCAGCCTCCCGAGTAGCTGGGACTACAGGCACCCGCCACCTCGCCCGGCTAGTTTTTTGTATTTTTAGTAGAGACGGGGTTTTACCGTGTTAGCCAGGATGGTCTCGATCTCCTGACCTCATGATCCGCCTGTCTCGGCCTCCCAAAGTGCTGGGATTACAGGCTTGAGCCACCGCGCCCGGCCGGCACACATTTACCTATGTAATAAACATGCACATCTTGCACATGTACCCTGGAACTTAAAGATAAAAATAGAAATTAATTTTTTTTTTAAAAAGAGAAAAGCTCTTTAAATTGCTTTGCCAAGGCAATAATAATTAACAGTCATAATGCAAACTGAGGAACTGACTCACTCTTCTGAATCATCAAAAAGATTTAATTATATTTTATTATTATTTGTACTGTATTGTATTTTTTGGAAACTAGAAATAATTGTTTAGTAATTTTTCTGTCTATTGCCTCCAATATTTGATCCATGAAAGCATGCTTTCCCCATCCTGTTTCATAAAAATCATCATCATGATTATAATCGTCATCATGATCATCTTAGCTTTTATGACAGCATTTCATAATTTTCAAAGAGCTGTTTTGTATTATCTAATTTGATTTTCCTATTCCCCTTTTGAAGTAAACTGAAGGGATACATTCTCTAAGACTTCGTTTTCTTTCTTGTAAAATTGGTATATTCATACTTATGTGGATGTTAGAGTAAACTGCATGTGGCCCCTGCCAGCCCTTTGATGGTCGCGTCATTTTTTACAATGCCCGTTATATGAGTTTGCTGTGGCTGCTGTAACAATCTACCACAAACCAGGTGACTTAACATAACAGGAATTTATTCTCTCACGGTTTGGGAGCCCAGAAGTCCGAAGTTAGAGTGTTGGCAGGGCTGTGCTCCCTCCAGAGGCTCCAAGGGAGATTGCATTCTTTGCTTCTTCCAGTTTCTGGTAGCTGTCAGCCTCCTTGGCTTGTGTCTCACTCCAACCTCCTCCTCCAAGGTCACATTGCTTCCTCCTCTTGTCTGTGGGTCTCTCCTTGTGTGTTATACGAACACTTGTTTTTAGATTTATGGCCTACTCAGATAACCTAGAAGGATTTCCTCATCTTGAGGTCCTTCATTGCATCTGCAAAGACCCTTTTTCCACACAAGGTCACATCCACATGTCCCAGTGATGAGGATTGTGGGCATATATTTGGGGGGTATGGGGCACACAGATTTTTTCCTCTGCCACATAGATCTTAGGTGATTTGCGTGGAGCTTATGTACTGTAACAGATCTCTGATGAAGGGGTCTATGTTCACTCCACAACCATGCCCCTGAGTTTTCTGACTTTAACTTTTTTTTGTAAAATAAAGTTATGTAAGTGATTTTCCAAGGTCACAAGACAGTGAAACCAGACCTTTGGTGTTTTTTTGGGACCCAGTGCTCTTCGCAATCACCACATTATTAACAAGATTACTGTAAGACAAAGTAGGACATTTGAAAGGTCTGCCTGCACTGAGAGTAATATTCCTCATTGGGATTGTGATTATCCATGTTTAGCCTCTGGAAATGGTGAACAGCTGAATGAGTTCAGGGTAGTTGAATAAGAGCCTGGACTGAACTCTGCAGCCAGGCTGCTTGGGTTCACGTTCCACTTCTCCCATTTGTTAGCATGTGACCGTAGACAACATACTTTACCCCTGCATTCTCATCCATGAAAAGAGCTTGATAACAACAACAACAGACTGCTGATTATTAAGTGACATATGTAAGAATGTCTGGTCTGAGGAAGCGTAAGTGCTAGCTTCTGCCATCATTATCATCACTGTCACTATTTGTATTGCTTTTTGTCATATGAGTGTGTAACAGGAAATAGGCTGGCCTTTGAAAGTAAGGTTTTCTGTCACTTAGTGAAGAACATGCAAAGTAGAAGTTCATGAAGGGGCTGATCATTCAGTTTAGGAACAACACAAGAAACTTAAGAAACAAAGCCAGTGGGTGCCAAAGAAAGGATTTTGGAACTAAAAATGTCACTTACTGTAAAAAGGCTTAGAAACGGAGCTGCTTTTTCACTACTGAATAATAAACTGTCAAATTTTGCTACTGGCTGCCTGCCCTGATCAAAGATTTGGAAAAGTGTGGTAAAGACAGCTGGTTGTTAAATAAAACTATTTACAAATGCTTTAGTTTTCCCTTACATAGACACATATGTGGCTTTTACCTGACAGAACCTCAGAGGTGTTTCCCCCCTTCCCACCTTTTTGATTCGCCGTAGAAATCAAACAAAAATGTTAGTAGGGCAGCGAGGCAGGAGAATGTCAGTTACCTGAATGGTGCTACAATGGAAGGAGTCATAAGGCTACAGCATTCAAAGAATCGGAAGCATTCAGCCAACTTAGAGGACCTGGTGGGAGGCTAATTCAGGATTTCCTTGCAGAGAGACCTTGTATAACAGCAATTATTTCATTGGCTGACTTTGTATTCATCTGAAGCCTGTTTATAGAGCAACTAGAAACTTGGGCAGCCAGGCTGTAACAGAGCTTTGGGAGGATGAAAGGGACTCACAGGTTACTGTGTGCTCTTGGAAAAGGTTTGTGATTCCAGGCTCTTGGCAGGGTTAAGTAATTTGTCCATGATCCACAGACAGTACAGGCCAACACTTTGTTCTCTGCTAACACAGTTTTTTCGTAACATGTTTGGGGATAGAACCCGACCTGAATCGACATGAGGCTATTTAACATCTTAGTGTGTGCATTAGTTTGCTGGAGCTGCCGTAACAAAGCATCACAGACTGGGAGGCTGAAACAGTAGAACTTCATTTTCTCACATTTCTGGAGGCTGGAGTCTGAGATCAACGTGTTGAAAGGGTTGGTTTCTTCTGAGGTCTTTCCTTGGCTTGGAGATGGGCATCCTCTCCCTGTGTTTTTACTTGGTCTTCCCTCTTGCCTGTCTGTGCGTCAATTTCATCTTCTTATAAGGACAGTAGTCATGTTGAATTAGGGCCCATGCTAATGTTCTCATTTTGATTCGCCTCTTTAAAGACTGTTTATAAAACCAATCACATTCTAGGTACTAGGGGTTAGCACTTCAACATAGGAATTTTGAGAGGACACATTTCAGCCACAAAAATGTGAACAATAATGTGTTTCTTGCAGAGATATTACCGAGTTTGATTATGGGGTGCGGTTCCAGACCCCACTGGAGGTGTGGTTTTTAAATATGTTGTATGTACTCTATTATAATAGCTTCCTAATGTGCCCCCAATTTTGAACTTCAAAATATATCTTGCTATAAAGGTTTCAGAAAAGGAGCTGTGGACCTGTAACAGTTATAGCTGAGATTCCACCTGAGGCCAGGCCTCTGCTCTTACCCACAGAGCTAGACCATAAAATGATGAGATGAAGTGAATGGTCCCCAAGGTCCTCCCAAGTATTAAAATACCATTAACTCTATGACAATGAGCAGAGATGATTTAAAAATAATTTTTTATCTCTTAAAAATTGCTGGCATTCTTCAAGACTGATTCTTCTAATGGAACACATCTACTTGATGACCGGCAAGACAGGACTGCATCATGCTGTCACAGAAGATGACTCGAGGGCTGGGTGGGGTGGCTCACGCCTGTAATCCCAGCACTTTGGGAGGCCCGGGAGGGTCAGTCACATGAGGTCAGGAGTTTGATATCATCCTGGCCAACATGGTGAAAACCCATCTCTACTAAAAATACAGAAATTAGCTGGGCGTGGTGCTGGGCTCCTGTAATCCCAGCTACTCAGGAGGCTGAGGCAGGAGAATCACTTGAACCCGGGAGGTGGAGGTTGCAGTGAGCCGATATCACGCCATTGCACTCCAGCCTGGGTGACAAGAGTGAAACTCTGTCTCAAAAAAAGAAGAAGAAGAAAGAAAAATGGCTTGAGCTATTGGGCGTGAAATTCTGGAGTTCAAAGTGCCTAGAGGGTAGTCTAGAAGGGTGGAGTGGGCATCTACCCAAAGAAGTCGTAATATTCTCTTGCTCTGTGAGGAGTGGTCAGGCTGGAGGAGGGCCAGAATGGACCCTTCCAGAGCACAGGCCAAAAGTGGCATTGTCTGACAGCTAGGCATTTTAGGGGTTGCATGAGGAAGACAGAACCAAAGAATTCCCATCAGACAAGAGATAGGTTGAATTGTAAATCTTATGGGGCATGGAGTACTGTTTTTCCTTTTTTTATTCTTGCATATGGAGAACTTTTTGCTCTTGAGAACCATTCCTCAGGAGACAGGAGAGGGGCAAAAATTCTCTGCTGTTTCCAAGTCAACATACAATTCAAAATAAAACATAAGAAGCTCTTAAGATTTATTTTAGTAAACTTTGAAGAGCTGACTAATGCCATGTGAGATCTGAAGGTTTTAGGTTTTGGAGGATAAAAGCTTTGCTTTTTAAAATAGTCATTGCCATTATGGGGCATTAAACTTTGAAAGTATGTTTTGAAGCCAAATGTTTCATTAAAAATAAAATCTAAGAAGGAATACCTAAAGAGAAAGTTGCTATCTTGTATTTGATGCCTTTCCATAAACTGAGATGAAAGAAATATTTCCCCCAGTTTTGAAAATATTTCTATTTTGTAAGAGGTTTGGTGGTTTCACTCTGTTAGGACTTTTTAGAGACTCTCCAAACACACGGAAGCCCTCATATGAAGGACTTTGGGTCCTATAATAAAATCTGTTATTATCTATTCTGATGTCCTGTCTTCTCTGGGTTTGAGTTTCCCTGGGTCAGTGGGCAGTACCTGGTGACTGGAAACACAACACCAAATTTCCCAGATCAAGGCTAAAGACCATGGAGGGTCGCAGCAAGTGAACTTACTTGGTCTCCAGAGTGGGTATGTCACCTTGTGCTGGCTGAGAACCACGAATCCAGTTTCAAAGATTATTGTGGATGATACCCAACTCTTGGTTAAGGTCATTTTTGCTTCTGTTTGCTAGATCAAACCTACAGATAGTGCAAAGGGAGTATGTGTGATGAGGATATGAGTGAGTGGACAGCCCCCTTAGTCTTGAAGACATACTCAGGACTCAGTAGTCAACACAGAGGAATCTGACATGTAAGAAAAGCCCAGAACAAAGAGTTAGCTGCAGTTTATGGCACATCAAGAATTTACCCTTTCTAGTAAAAATCTCTTCTGTGCCACACTTCTATATTCTATTTCTCATAGATTCATCAGGGCAGCTACAGGTCTGGTCACCATACCTCTGGGAATCAAGGCAGGAACATGGGGTTGTAGTCCAGCCAATTCTACATGAGGCTGAGACAAAGCAAACATTTGGCCAGTGTGAATCTTGTTCAAAGAATGTCTCCATATATCCTCAGGCTTCTGTTTCTGACATCATGGGGGCCTCTAGCAAACATCTACCCTTCCAAGTCCTGCTACATACAAAGCTGACTTCAGTTTTAGGGCAACCACATGCAAGAGAGCAGTGGCTCATGTTTCTCCATGGCTCTTCTACTGTCCCTTTTTATACCACATGGGATTTGAGGTTGAATTGATTCATCCACATATCAAGGAAGGCACTTATTACACCGTGGGCCTGGATATGAGCATGGGTCTTAACGCAGAAGATTTTCCATTCTCTAGTTAGTGACTTTAAAAGTAGTATTCCGCATCTGAATGGATGGGGACAAAGTCTGTGATACAACCGTCATGCAGTTAAGCAGTGAAGATACACACTTTGAAATGATGTTACAGTGCTTTGTGGAATAAACACGGGACACATGAGTGGCTGACAATGAGTGATATGGAGGTTCCAGAGGGGAAGAGAGAACAGAGAGGAGTTGTCCAGGGAGGTACTTTGGAAATGTTGAGCTCTGAAATGAGCATTGCAAGTGGGCAGGGAAGGCAGCCAAAGTTGGGGAAGGGGGCCCTCCTTGATAAACAGAACAGCACAAACCAAGGTGTGAAGTTGGACCAAACAGTGATTACTGGGGACCAATGGTGGGCCAGGCAGACAGGGAAAGTCCTTATTATTAGAACTCTGTCATGTGGTCAGTCTCCCTTCAGGCACCGTAATATACTGCTGGTTTTTCTTTTGAAATACTTTTGGGTAATTTTCTTTCTCCAAAATTCTTACAATCAGAAAACTGCCATCAGCAGGTTCTGGGCTGTAACTGCTTCATCTGGCCTCAGGATCAGTCAACACTCATGCCTGCAGAGCAGGAGACTGGACCCCACTGACTCCTGTGTTGTTTGCACAATTTCTGCTGTAGCCCCTGATCCATGCCATGCCCTGAGGACTGCATTTGGAAGGCAGCCATACTCTTTTCCCCAGGAAAGATTCCTACCAACAGCCTGCTCCATATGGTAGAGAGAGAATGGGTGGGGAGGGAGAGAAGACTGGGCTAATTTCATCCTTTCATACAACATTTTTTACATGCAATAACTTTTTCTACACAAAAAAAGTCATTGTGTTTAGGTTATTTGCCCTAAAAAGCACATTTCTTTGGTAATTTAAGTGGTAATTGGATTTATCTGAAGGCTGTTCAGTCACATGTTATCTGATCCCCAGTGTTTAATTGTGTGGGTGCAGTGAAGTCTCCTTGTGAGGAATAACTTTGCAGCTTCCCTTGGGAAGAAATGCATCCCTACATGGGTTAATTCCACTCAGCTACATTATCTTTTTAATGTTGAAGTAAGCAACTTTGTTTTCTATGTCCTAAAAAGCTTCTTTCAGGAACACTACACATCTAAATAGCCTCCTAGATTTATTGTTTATTCAGCTGAAAAACAAAACATTATTGGCAACAGAACAAACTCAAAACTAATGAAACAAGATTTTTTTTTTAATTGGTGGAAGATTTATCTAATTGGAGTATGTATCACAGCCCTCATACTTAAAGAGATATTGTAGAAAATGCTGCAAATCAAGGGATATTGTAGAAAATGCTGCAAATCAGACATACAAAGATAACAAAATAAGTTTCCTGTAGGGTCAAAAAATCCTTCTCACTGGGTATATGAATGCTGGTTCCCAGTGTCCTAGGGAGCTTTGCCTCTTAAATAACAACACAGTTAGTGTTTGTGCCTGAGCTGTCTTAGAGTAGCAAAAATCAGTGTTTAATGAGGAAGCTTCTTCCTGGACACCTCAGGAGGCCACATCAGTCCTTTTGAGCTGTCTTACGTGGGATGGAGGAATGCTCCCCAGATTAGTTCAAATACCAAAGGCTGGTCTACCTCATAAGAAATGAAAAATTTCTCTTGTGCCTGTAACCTCGTATTTCTAGAATGGATGAAGTGCAGAGACTTGACCGTATGTGCACCTGCTTCTTCCCCTTACCATTATTCAGAAACAGTGTTTGGCCATCAGGTCCTGTGTGTTGGACCTCATTCACCTCCTTATCCAGAGGTAGTTCAAGGCTAAGAATTTCGGCAACACTGTTGCTATCACTTTTGATTTCCCTGACCCGTTGACCATCTGCTATTCCCACCAGCTGAAAAGGACACTGGGAAACAGCAGCACACAGAAGCTAATAGCTCTGCCTTGTCAGTTTGGGGATTTTTATTCTCTTTTGTTTGCAGGCTGCTGACAATCCACAGAGTTAAGTCACAAAGCAAATCCCAGAGCTTAAATGAAAGTGTGTTAAATACATGGTCTGTCATGGGGCCTTTCGTGCTGCTGCACAGTGCTTTGCCCTCTCTTTTACACTCCTTCACACATTCTGCTGAGTCTTGATTCTAAAGCATCTGAAAGCTCTGTGAGCTTTCTGAGGCTGGGCATCAACCTCTGACTCTAGAAGTGAATTGAGCCTTCTTTACCATTGTGAGTGAGGGACTTTCTTCTCTCTAGTATTTCCCATCATCTTCACCCAATTTTTTACACTTGTCTTCTAGTCCCTGGAAAAGGGGCATTACTCTACTTCCTTGTTAGCCTCCTTAATTTCTATGCCTTTCTGCTTCTCCTGAGATCTTGCTCTCCTGCTTATTCCCTTTACATTTTATGTCAATAAAAGTATCTCCAGAACTATGGGACTCTTCTTTCTACCTGACAAATATGGACACGTTCTCATTAACTAAAACAAAAAAATAAGTGAACAAACATCAAAGAAACGCGTTTCTCTGGACTCCTTGCCTCAGACACCACTTCTCTTGTTTTCTTTTGGTGACAAACATCTTAGTCTGCACCTGCTGTCTTCATCTCCTTAGCACTCACACACTCCCTGGGATTTGACTCCCAACCTCAACATTCTGCTCAAACTCCCCTCTTGGTCACCGATATCTCATGGTCTGCAACTCAAATGACCTCATCCTAGTTCTCACGTCATTACTGTCTGCCATGTGATGCACAATGACCACCCACACCTTGAATTTTCAGGTGAATTTGGTGATGCTGCACATTTCTTGTCCTCCTCTGGGTCTTCTGGTGACTATTAACATTTGCCCTTTGGTCCTCTTTCTTCTTCCTAAATGAGGAAGCTCTTTCTTCTCTTTTTCATCCTTCTCGTTTCTCCCCTAGCCATAGTCTTTCTCTAAGTGATCATATCTATTCACTTGAATTAACAAACCACTTTTTGGAAAATGCCTCCAGATTCTATGTCACAGTAATGACCTCTCTTAGACCTGCATTTCTGATTGTCTGCAACAGAGCTTCACCTGAAAGATGACCTGTGGACTCAACTTCAAACTCAACATTATCAAAACTAAACTCACTCTTTTCTCCCTATTACTACTTTACTTCAGTCCTTCTTCACTGCTTATCAAGAATACAGCAGCACCTTCCTACCTGGTTGCTCTAATTCCCAGGTCACCTGCTCATAATTCACATATGTGGATATATTTATTAATGATGAATTTTCCTTCAAATATTTGTTCTATTTAGAAACTCACAGTAGCAATTTTTGCCTACTGAATTGAACCCAGTCAGAGCCTTGTTTTTTAAGACTTCTCTACAATCTGGACAGACTCTACATATTCCTTATGCTGTAGACAAAACTGACAACTTATGGTTCTATGAATTGTTCTCTCTCATCTCCATTTCAATAAACTGAGATGAAAAATGGTAAATTTAACAAGTGGATAAGTAAATCTACCTTTATTAGTTGAGTTCATGAACCAAGAGATGATATATAATTCTAAACTATCAATATAGGTTAAAAAAGGTTGAGTGGGTAGGTACATCTTTGTCATTATAACTTTTGTAACTTGCTTGTCTTTGATCATAATCACATTTCTTCTGTATATGTTGTCTCTTTCCAAAGAAAAAGAAACAGAACCATGAGCTCCTTGGAGACATCGATATGAACTTATTCTTCTTTATATCTTCCAAAACATGAAGAGCACACCAAATATTCTACAATGAAAGGATACATGGATGGTTAAGAGTGGACACTATGCATATTATCTTTTGAGAAAAAAAAAGTCTGCTATTTATCACACAAGACTGGTTTCCTGTTGTCAAGTGAAAGTTTAATGGTAAACATCTGAAAGCCTAGACAAATGGAAATTAAGCTGTTCCCAAATATATCTAGAGATTACAAGGCACTTTGTGATGCTTTTCCCATTTTATCTTCCAGCTTAATTTTCATCTGGAAGGCAATAGTCCATGAATGGCTCTAGCAAGTTGCAGATGCCAGCTGGGAGAATTTGCCATTTATAGCATGAGCCATTAAGCTTTTTCACAAAATTTCCAAGTTTTTTTTTGAGGCTGGTGATAACTGCAAGGATAATGCGTATTTTCTATGCCAAAATATGTGAATTAATGAGGTAAAGGAAACATTTATCTCTTGCAAATGACCAGACAAGTCTTGCCAAATCTCTTCAAGTTGTCTCTTTTCTCTTGGCATTTTCTTGGAAAGAGTACATCTTGGTAATCAGAATTGCATGTGATTAAAGAGACCTTTATGAACTGATGCAGCCTTACATAGCCACAATTAGTGATGTGGGGATATTGGAAGTTGAAATAGTATTTGAAACACATCCAGAATGTATATTAAAGTGTGATAAATGAAAAATGTCCAACATCTAAACTTGGTCCAATGCAAAGTGTGTGTGTGTGTGTGTGTGTGTGTGTGTGTGTTTGTCTTACATGTGATGTAGCAATTAAAATGTTGAAAATAAGGTTGAAAATAAGGAAACATTCTAGAGAAAAGCCTATCCTGGTGAAAACTGACAGAGGCTGATATCTCTAAAGGAAAATTTTTGGGTGACTGAGGATGTGGACGGTTAGTCTGGGTACTCCTTATTCTCCGAATAAGAAAGAATAGAATTTCAGGGCTTTATGTTCTTTACTCTGGATGATTTCTATAGATGTTAATAGATAATAGACTTTACTTAGGCTCCACATGTAGATTTCCTTATGCTCATTCTGTCTTCAACTTTTAACGCATTCATAACAAAGTGGAAATACTTTGCACTCTACTTCCTAGACCAAATAGTTCCTTATTCAGTTAAATAAACTGACCTCTGGCCTAGAGGACTTAGACACAAGCAGAACCCTTTAAGTGGTTTGTTATGTAGTCTGTTTAGTACCATCCCTCCCAAATAGCCAGAGCATGCTTATTCATTTTGGGGCTTGATTTTGCTTTTATTTGCTTTTTTTTGGTTCTGTGTCAGATCTTCCCCTATCCTACTCTTTACCTTTCCTGTTCTCCTGCTTCCCTTGTTTTTGATTATGTAATTCTAGATGCCTAGAAGTTAACATGACTTGTTAAATATTCTCTGCATAGAGTTTAGAGCTCTTTAGTGGAAAAGCGCTATGTGTGTCATGCAAATAATGATAAGGAATCAAATTCCTCTCTGTGCTTTTGTGACTCTGTGGTAATAAGTTACGTAATAATGCACTAAACGATCAATTGGCAGCCTGGCTGGGTGAGTGCACTTCTCTAAGTGCCTCGAGAATGTGCTGGGAGTGGCTTAGATGCTAAGAAGAATAGAACTCAATAATACATGTCAGCACTGATCCACTTGAGAATTAATGTCTTGAGAAATTTCAATGGAAAAAAATGTAATTTCAAAGCCACAATGGCATTTGATTTGCATTCAAAGAGGGGTACTGTTCTGGTCTGTTTGCCCAGGGAGGGAGCAGAGAGCTCAGAAAACCTTCTAAGCCCTTAATTTTTGTTCATTTCCCATTACCAGTGAATGCTCACTAAGTTCATGGCACTGCCTGCAAGAACAGCCAAGTTAAGAGCAAGATTGGTCTGGTTGGTGTCTCTGAGATTTTTATGGCCCATAATCACCAAAAATGTCCCTTACCTGGAACTCAGCTAAGGAGTTCACTCAAATAGCTAGTATCCTGATCTATGAAGAAAAAAGCCTGTGGTCTGTCATGCATTGGTAATCCCAAACCCCAGCTCCAATATAAGGTACAATTCCTGGACACAAATTGTCTACAGTTGAGTTGAAGAAACCCATATGCTTGTTGTAAAACAACTGGTGAGCGTCATTGTCTATATCAAAGTTCAGGGAATAAATAACAGAAAAATTAGGGCAAGTAAGATCTGTACGTGCTGTGACTATCAGATGGAAGCCTCATGAGGATAGTAAGACCTGAGCTTGGTGTTTTGAAATAAAGAAGGACTCTAACTACAAGGAGCCAATGTGGTGTAGCAGAAAAAGAAGGGACTTTTGGAACAAACTGGCCAAGTTTGAATTTTGTTTGTCACCTCAGACTAGTTGCTAAACTTTTCTGCATCTCAGTTCTCTCCTGAGCAAACTCTGCTGAGATGCGTAATGGGCACAGTGTAAGTCAGACTTAACAAGGTGGAGGGCATGGAGAAAAGGCAACTGAAGGAGCTGAGCAAAGGTGCAGAGCATGAGGGAATAAGTCTGCGGGGTAGCAGTGCGGTTACTGATTGGAGATTGCGAAAGGTAATCTAGAGAGAAGTGCAAATAAGGTCAGATTATGGGAGGAAATAGAAAATGTGTAGGTCAGATACTCAAGTTTTGCAGTTAACCAGAAAATTGTGTTCACGAATGCACTCAGTTATCTGGTGTGAGGGAATTTACTGTAAAATTTGGCACTCTCCTGGTTGTGCTTCAGGTCTCGGCTTCCTAGGGAAGCCTTCCAGATTTTCTAAGGCTAGTCTGTGTATATACTCGTATTATGTTGCATTGCAATTGCTTTCCCCCATGACTATCTCCTACTCTAGATGGGTATGTTTCCTGAGAGTGGCTCATTCTGTGTCCATTTTATTCACTGCTGCCTTCCCAGCACTTAGCACAGGACGTGGCACAGAGTAGGTACTTACTAAATATTGATAGATGGAAGAAAAGAGGAAAAAGGGACAATGAAAGAAAGAAGGAGGGAAGAGAAATAATCAATAAGCTGCAAGAGAGAAGATTCTGGTCCAATGAAGACAAATGCTTTGAGAGAGAGTTGGTGAGCAGGGAGTGAAAGCTGACCTGCAAATTCCTATCGGTGGGCTTTATTTGGAACAGGCAAATAATTTAGCTTTCCAATACCTAATTGATTGAGAGTCAGTCTGCAGCTACTAGAAGTGCATTTTCCTTAAAAGCCCTGCTCCTCTCTTTTCTGCAGTTATTTTCAATGCTTAAGTACAACTGCAAAAAGAAGTCAACAATAAAAATAGTCATCTCTTAAACAGGGCAAGCAACCAGACAGGATCACTTTCAGAAATATCTGTTTTGCTGAGCCCCTACCTCTCAATTATACCATTTATCATTGATTCTAAGCTGTACTTTTTTTCATATTTTAAACATCTCTGCAATCAGAGTGCATTTTATAATTAATGTATATTGCAACTCTAAATGACTATTTTTTCTTTCCTGGTGATCAGTAAAATCGTGGTTTGTCTTTTAATCAGTACTATCTTGCATAAGATGAAGAAACCAAGGCCTCAGTTAATTTAGAGATTTGCCAAAGGTTATCCTAGAATTTGGAAATAGTGCTTATCTGGTACAGAGGGCCCTGATCTCACATTAAGGTCATGGTTCTGTTCCTATACGTCCCTCTCTTTCTTAAAAATTCCGCACATCAAAATGGTATATACTTCATGGTAAAATTGCTTTTCCCCCCTCAGCTGCAATAAATAAGCCAACTCCAACCCAGGACTGGGAAAAGACCACATGGGAAAACTGGAGAGTTAGAGTTTATATAACCAGTGTGAGATGCAGGAGCATCCACTCTTGATCTGAGTCCTGTGAAAGTTAACCAGAAGATGTTTACCACCAAAGTGGTTCAAAGAGACTCTGTTCCACTCCTGTGAAACAAGGGGATGCAGCAGGGACACCATGACAGCACACATTTCCATCTTTGTTCTCCTGCCTCTTCTCAGCCCCGAGGGCCTGTATAATGAGACCTTGACTCACTTGGACTGGATCAAATTATTAAGCATTATATTGTTCAGTGACTATTTGGATTTTAATGCCATCATGCCCTGGGTGGCCTTGCCTGACAATCTGGAAGCCTGAGGGAAGTAAGTCTCTTTGTATTATGCATGCTTTGAGGGTCCCACCATCAGGCAGCCCCTGCTCCAGATAATGAATGGGCAGATATAAGTCTCTGCGGGAAGCAAAATTTGGTATCCCAAGGTTTAGGTCAGGCTGTTCACAGTGAGTATCTTGCTGCAGAACACTCATGCAGTTTCATTTAGCTATTTCCCCCATGTGTGTATTTTCCTGGTCTCACAAAGAATATTTCTCATTCTAGAAGTTTCCACACTCAAAGAACATTTGGCTTTTGTGCGCTTCTTGTCCATTTATCTTTGTGCTTTCTTGTGGAATGTATTATGCTAATATATGTGAGGTGAGCTCTAAGACAAGTCCTTAGAATTCACCTGGCATTTGTCATTAAGATATTTTCATGGGGCCTTTATAAAACTCTTTGCTCACATGGCTTTGAAAATATCACAATGGCTGTTTCTCTGTGTTACCCTCTGATAGCAATCTGTGAATCTTGTTCTTTGGCTGCATCTACACTGATGATATTATCTAATTCTCTGGTGAATTTAGTGATTTTCCCAGGATTAGACTTTATCTTTAGGGTTCTAGAAGAGAATTAAATTACTCATTGGGCAATCAACTAGTTTAAAAAGGAAAAACTAATTAGGGTTAGGATTTGCAGACATTTCCCCCCCGCCAATAAAATGTTGGAGGGCAAAAGTCTCTAAAAAAAAAAAAAAAAAAAAAAAAAACCTGATTGTTCATTAAGACTGTAATGACCTGCATGCGTTTACTAAATAGTTTCTTTTCATAAGCAATAGTAACAGCTAACATTTGAACACTTCTTTGTGCAGGAAATAAATTGTTGGGGCTTTAGTCTCTGAATCAAAATGTAGAGAACTGAGTATGTATAGTCATAGATATTTTACTAGATTCCCATTGATTTTTTTTTTGTCTAGAGCTGATTCTTTTTTTCCACTGGGAAATTACTTTCATCAGTTTCTCTCCTCTTTAGAATGAAAATAACCAATATTTTACATGAGCCTCTGGTCACAGTCCATGGGTTGTCAGAAGACTCAAGCTAGGTCTATCACAGTCCCTTACTTAGGAAATTTGGAATTGGGATCAAGAGATTCACTCTATTTCTTGCGACGTGTAAACTAGGTGTCTGTTGGCCACCTTATTTTCTACTCATATGGCTCCCTGAAGGAGAGAGAACTATAGAGCTAGAAATGAATAAAGTCTATGTGTAAAGCGGGCAGAGAGGAGAGGTGGCAGGCCTTTCTGATGGTATCAGAGGCCCTGTTTTTGGGACCTCATAGTAATTCTATTATGTTTTTTTCTTATTTAATCATGAAGGAGTTTCTGTTGATAACCAAAAAGTTCAAAGCAACATAAGGACAGATGTTTAAAGTGCATAGATATCGTAAACACTGTATAAGATAACCCAAATCCAAAACTGATTTTAAATCCTACTTGAATTAGTTTTGAAAAACTGTGGAGTAGGTGGTCTTGCTCAATTAAATGAAGAAAAAAAGATACATAAACATACTTTCTATTCTACTTTTTATTTTGTGGATTGTCCATTCAACAACTTTCACTGAGCACCCATTATCCGCAAACCAATACAAAAAGTAGCAAAAACAAAGATAATGTGTACTTACACACTCCCTGTCCTTGAGAATCCTGTAATCTAGTTGAGGGAAAATATATAGAGGAAACATTCCTAACTATTCTACCAAAGCAACAACTGTATAAATACAAATTAAACAGAGCAAAGTAATTGCATAAATGCTGAGGGGTGACGGAGTAATGAACAGGTTCAAGGAAATGATCTCTAAGGTCTGTTTCAGCTACAAAATGTCATGAGGCTGTACAGGACTGATAATTGGATAAGGCAGCACTTAGTAGTCTTAGGGAGCTTCAAGAAATCAGGCCAAAAACAAGCAAGGATTTGAATGAAGCTTGAATGTTGGGAATGCATGCTATTCTGGACTATAGCAGAAGCTTTCGTACATGATTACAGTAAGGGGACTCCTGAAAGATATTTGGAATCTGCCTCAAAGAGAGGAGAGACAACAAGTTCTCCTCCGGAAGCTTTTGGCCAGGAAAGAAAGGGAAGGCCATCTTTGCCAGACTATCTATGACTGCTCACTAAGTTTATCAAGAGAGGGCAGTTTGGCTGGTCTTCTAGATTATTTCAATTTGGGTTTCAAGTCAGCATATGTATATATTTTAATTATCTCATTTTCTGTTATCCATTTAGATTATTTCCTCTGAAGATCCTTGTTTTAAATACATTCTGTAGAGGGAGAGTCCTTGGCATCATGTATTAAGAGAGTTTGATATGATGAGGTATGGCAGTGTAATAACAGCTATGTTTCTGGAATTAATAGATTTATTTATAATGAGATGGTTATTTACTGTTTCTCCTTCCTAAACTGTAAGTTCCTTGACCACAAGGAATATAGTCATTAAAAACAAATCTTGTTCTCCCTTGTTCTTAGAACAATGTATGACACCTAAGAGTACTCAACAGAGGCAGGATAGCTGAGCTGGCTCTGAAGTCAGAGATTTGGTTTCAAGTATTGACTCTGCAAAATTGGGTGAGGAACATTGGGCAGGTGACCATTGCTCAGTCTTCCTAGCTGTAAGGTAGGGTAACAGTAGCATGCACCCTATATAGTCAATATGAGGAGTCAATGTGAGAAGGTAGAGCACCTAGAATAGTATGGATAGAGAGCATAGCAAGCTCTCAGTGAAGCGTAGCTTTCTGTTTTCTGTATTAATATCTGCTGTTGAAAAAAATAGATTGAGGGGGGCGGAGCAAGATGGCCGAATAGGAACAGCTCCAGTCTCCAACTCCCAGTGCAAGCGACACAGAAGACCAGTGATTTCTGCATTTTCAACTGAGATACTGGGGTCATCTCACTAGGGAGTGCCGGACAATCGGTGCTGGTCAGCAGCTGCAGCCTGACCAGTGAGAGCTGAAGCAGGGCGAGGCATCTCCTCACCTGAGAAGCACAAGGGGGAAGGGAATCCCTTTTCCTAGCCAGGGGAACTGAGACACACAACACCTGGAAAATCGGGTAACTCCCACCCCAATACGGTGCTTTAAGCCAACTGGAACACCAGGAGAATATATCCCACACCTGGCCGGGAGGGTCCCACACACACGGAGCCTCCCTCATTGCTAACACAGCAGTCTGCAGCGATCTATCCGCAAGGCAGCAGGGAGGCTGGGGAAGGGGCGCCCACCATTGCTGAGGCTTAAGTAGGTAAACAAAGCCGCTGGGAAGCTCGAACTGGGTGGAGCTCACAGCAGCTCAAGGAAACCTGCCTGTCTCTGTAGACTCCACCTCTGGGGACAGGGCACAACAGGGGAAGCAGCAGAGGCTTGTGCAGACGCGAACGACTCTGTCTGACAGCTTTGAAGAGAGCAGTGGATCTCCCAACACGGAGGTGGAGATCTAAGAATGGACAGACTGCCTGCTCAAGTGGGTCCCTCACCCCTGAGTAGCCTAACTGGGAGACATCCCCCACTAGGGGTAGTCTGACACCCCACACCACACAGGGTGGAGTACAACCCTGAGAGGAAGCTTCCAAAGTAAGAATCAGACAGGTACACTCGCTGTTCAGCAGTATTCTATCTTCTGCAACCTCTGCTGCTGATACCCAGGCAACAACAACAGTTGTTGGAGAGGATGTGGAGAAATAGGAACACTTTTACACTGTTGGTGGGATTGTAAACTAGTTCAACCATTATGGAAAACAGTATGGCAATTCCTCAAGGATCTAGAACTAGATGTACCATATGACCCAGCCATCCCACTACTGGGTATATACCCAAAGGATTACAAATTATTCTACTACAAAGACACATGCACATGTATGTTTATTGCAGCACTAGTCACAATAGCAAAGACTTGGAATCAACCCAAATGTCCATCTGTGACAGACTGGATTAAGAAAATGTGGCACATATACACCATGGAATACTATGCAGCCATAAAAAAGGATGAGTTTGCATCATTTGTAGGGACATGGATGCAGCTGGAAACCATCATTCTTAGCAAACTATCACAAGAAGAGAAAACCAAACACTGCATATTCTCACTCATAGGTGGGAACTGAATAATGAGGAAACCTGGACTCGGGAAGGGGAACATCACACACTGGGGCCTATCATGGGGAGGGGGGAGGGGGGAGGAATTGCATTGGGGTGTTATACATGATATAAATGATGACTTGATGGGTGCTGACGAGTTGATGGGTGCAGCACACCAACATGGCACAAGTATATATGTAACAAACCTGCACGTTATGCACATGTACCCTAGAACTTAAAGTATAATAAAAAAAAAAAGAAAGAAAGAAAAAAATAGATTACCAGATGAATGGTTTGGAAGCATTCTGTGATAAAGTGGTGTCAATAAATATTTTGGCCCCTGAAAATAATGAAATAATTGGAATTTTTAAAAAAATCTCACTATAATTAAAGGCTGTAAGATTGGTTTTATCCTCTATCCCAGAGAGTTACATTTCACCTATATTATTAGAAAAGACGGGAACAGGGCTCCACATTTTTAATTCACATAGACTTGTGGGTAGCTGGGAACACTGTCGTGCCTGCAGGCATATGGGTTACAATGTGGAGATGGATCTTACTGCTGCTAGAAGTATCTCTGAAGCATAGAGATATCCTTTGCTCTCCTCTGCATGTAGTCAGTGACAAGCAGATTTGCAGATGCAAGATGGTATTGGCAGAGGCTGAGCTGTCATCCAAACAATGTCTTTTGTCATTTAAACTCTCATTCATTTTGAGGGAGAGGGAGGAAGAATTGCCTTTTGCACTAAAGCTGTAATGCCAAGGCATTGTATGAGCCAGAGCTCTGTGGATCTTATCACTAAACTTCCTTAGGTCTTGAAACACAAAATGGGGACTTCCTTTAACAGTGAAACTCTTTTCTTACAGCTTCATTTGTAGCAGCAATGAACTAAGATTAAATTCTCTCTTTGAAACCAAGAAAAGATAATTTGCCAAAAGAGAATGTCAGAACAGCCATTCAGCTGCAGCCAGTCAAACTCAACATAATAATGAAGGGGGAAAAAAAGGAAACCTGAAGGAGGCTTGGTTAATGTATTTGTTTTCTAGGGCTGTCATAATGAAGTAGCACAAACTGGGTGTTTAAAATGTCAGAAACTTACTGTCTCCCAGTTCTAGAAGCAAGAAGCCCCCAATCAAGATACTAGCAGGCCATACTCCCTCTAAAATCTGTAGGGGAAATTCTTCCTTGCCTCTTCCTAGCTTCTGGGGGTTTACCAGCAATCTCTGGCATTCCTTGGCTTGTGGTACCTCACTCCAATCTTCCATTTTCATACGGTGTTCTCCCTGTGTGTCTTCCTGTTATCTTCCTTTGTGTTTGTCTCTGTGTTTAACTTTCTCCTTTTTACAAACACACCAGTTATATTGGATCAGGACCCATCCTAATGACCTCGTACTAACTGGTTACCTCTATAAAGATCCTATTTCCAAGTAAAGTCACATTCTGAGGTACTGGGGGTTATGGCTTCAAGAAACTTTTCTTTGAGAGGGGTGCACAATTCAACCCATAACAGTTGATAAGACAAAGTGTAAGTTTTTGCATATCAAGAAGGGGTCATGCTTACTGCATTAAGCATAACACTTAAGCTCAGTAATGTTTCCTTCCAATTAAATGTTGAGGAGTGACCAACAATGGAAGGAGTCAGCTTGAACTCTGGGATACTAGGATGCAAAGGAAAGAAACTACCACGTGACCCCTGAGCAGTAAAGGACTACAGAAACTTTGTTTACATTTTAGCAGAACTCAGGCTCTTCCCAGAATCCTCATCTTGTGGCCTTTCATTAGTCTTACCAAGTCAGTTTCAAAGTCAATTTCAGCCCTCAAACAGTGGCTGAGGTTGGAGTGGGGAATAGAGTTAGTTTTAAGGAGGGACTACTATCATACTTGCTTCAAAGTTAAAGTATAAGCTAAATTCCTCCCATGGTTAGCTTGGTCTATGCCCAGGAATGAGCAAAGGCAGCTCAGAGGTCAGAAGCAAGATGGAGTCCACTATGTTAGATTTACTCTCATTGTCATAATTTTGTACAGGCAGTTTCATGTGGAACTGCTGAGCATCTCAGTGGGGCAGCTGTGCCCTCTTGGGCCCTGTCCCAGGACTCCCCACCACTTTATATTTTAGTCTTTTTCATGGTAATGTGTGGGATAGTACATGTGAGAGTCTTATGGGGTTACTCTGAGGGTTACCCTATATGCAAATATACAAATATACTAATCTTGTAAAGTGGTTGTAAGAATTCCATGACTTATTTCATGTAAAGCTGTTAGTATAGCGTCTGCCAAATAGAAATGCTTAACATTAGAGGGTAAATTTTTGAAATATGATCACTATGAAAGTAATCAACTAGACTGAATTCTTTTAAATCAAAGAATATTTTAGTCAAAACATAGGAAAAGTAATCAAAATAAGGGCATTTAAGAATGGCTATACAGAGTAGCCTAAGGGGCCTTATATTTGAAATGTATTCTAATGTTTTAAAAACTATAAATCATTACATAACTCTTTCTTATTACCTGTGCTGTAAATATGAAAACTTGCAAAATCAGTGTAGGAAGATGATTTAAGGAAGCAGTTGTTGATCAATATACATTGAATTTTAAACCCATTAAGCACAGTAGATTTAATGAGGAGGAAAATAGAGCTTCCCATTTAGTAGAAAAGTGTGGAAAAGTGGAAGTTTTTCAGAAACAACCATTTAAAAAAATGATTTATTCTTAGCCACAACACTAAATGTATTACCATATCATGCTCTCTGTATTTCAGTTAATTAAAGCTTTATGGATTATGGTTTCTTGTTTATTTCTAGATGGCAAATGTTAAATTTGTATCACTATTTAGAGAAAAATGCAACTTTTTGATATTCAAACTAGTTCATATATATGTAAAATTCTGACATAACTCCTGTAGATTTATTTTAAAATGTCAGTAATACAGGAAATGAGAAATGAAGACAGAAAAAGGAGAGAAACAAAGATAAATAAAGGGAGTGGGCCTGGGGAAATTTTCTCATTTTAAATGCTCTACATTTCCTGCCCTGGGGGAATGTGCTTTTATCTGTGCAGTTCTATGTTTTCTGTAATTTGACTTATCATTTTTTCAGTAGATTATAAAGCATTGTTTCCTTTGTCTACAGTGTTGAGGCTGTTGCCCTTACCCCCACCCTAGGAATTCTGCCCATAAATCACTGCTTACAGTCACTTTCTCAGACTGAGCCTAACTTCCCTTCTATCTATATTTGCCTGACCCTTCTATCAGAGGATGGAAAGTTTTCGGTAACAATTTCTTGTGCTCTACAAAGAACCAAGTTGAGATAAAATTTTAATTTCTCAGGACATAACTTTTAAAAGAGTTCTTTCATCTAAGTAATTTGAATGCAGTGAGTCAACATGTGTGCTTGGCAATGGCAGGACTAGTTGGGCTATGTGCTGAGGGATGTCGGAAAGTGATGTTAACATGGAGACTCTTGGTAGTAAAAGTCTATGAAGTCAAACTAATATCCTTTGTCTTTGTGCCTGCTCCTAGAATTCCTGTCTTAACTCTACTTCCCATTATTCTTCCTTATGTTTACTTCAAATTTCAGTCAACACAGCAGACTGCAGTTCCTTTTTTTATGCCCTGGTTCATGGCGTTGACTGTCAAAACGGAAACCTAGCATCCTAGCATCCTGCTCCTGGAGGCTCCATGCAATGCACTTTTTTCCATCTTTCCAGTTTCCTGTGTCTCTCACAATGGGCTTCGTAAGCTTAAATGTATATCCTGTTAGCCTTGAATTTGAAGGGTGCACCTCTGCAGTTTTGGGCATAGCTAAGGACCAGTGTCTTAATGAGCGGGGAGATACTTGAAAGGGCCAGGAACAGCAGAGCAGAGGACTACATTAGAAAGTAACTAAATCAGTTACACAATTTTATTTCTGCCTCCCACTAACTGTGTTTTCCTGTTTTTTTTTTTTTTCTTTTATTCTTCCTGAGGCAGACCCAGCCTCTGGATGAACACTTAGGCAGTCCCTTGACTTTTCTGGTCACTCTTAGTAGCAAAATGTCTTATGAACAAGACATAAAACACAGCCTGGGACAAGTATGTGTAATGTCCAGTCACATATAATTAACACTCCCAACTTGATTTTAGTTGAGGCATCTTGTCTTTCTCTCCAGTTTGGTTCTGTTTCAGGTGGAAAGTCCATGGTTGGGGAAGGGTGGTTATGTTTAGCTACTTTTTAAAAACTAGTAGTTCTAGCCTTTCCACTGCCCCATAGTCCCAAAGAGTTTGAAATTGGGTAAAGGTGGGGAGCGGAGCAAGATGGCCGAATAGGAACAGCTCCAGTCTCCAACTCCCGGCGCGAGCGACACAGAAGACCGGTGATTTCTGCATTTTCAACTGAGGTTCTGGCGTCATCTCACCGGGGAGTGCCGGATAATCGGTGCTGGTCAGCTGCTGCAGCCCAACCAGTGAGAGCTGAAGCAGGGCGAGGCATTGCCTCACCTGGGAAGCGCAAGGGGGAAGGGAATCCCTTTTCCCAGCCAGGCGAACTGAGACACACAACACCCGGAAAATCGGGTAATTCCCACCCTAATACTGTGCTTTAAGCAAACGGGCACACCGGGAGATTATACCCACAACTGGCCGGGAGGGTCCCACGGCCACGGAGCCTCCCTCATTGCTAGCACAGCAGTCTGCGATCTAACCGCAAGCCAGCAGCGAGGCTGGGGGAGGGGCGCCTGCCATTGCTGAGGCTTAAGTAGGTAAACAAAGCCGCTGGGAAGCTCGAACTGGGTGAAGCTCACAGCAGCTCAAGGAAACCTGCCTGTCTCTGTAGACTCCACCTCTGGGGACAGGGCACAGCTGAAAAAACAACAGGGGAAGCAGCAGAGGCCTGTGCAGACGCGAACGACTCTGTCTGACAGCTTTGAAGAGAGCAGTGGATCTCCCAACACAGAGGTTGAGATCTGAGAACGGACAGACTGCCTGCTCAAGTGGGTCCCTGACCCCTGAGTAGCCTAACTGGGAGACATCCCCCACTAGGGGCAGTCTGACACCCCACACCTCACAGGGTGGAGTACAACCCTGAGAGGAAGCTTCCAAAGTAAGAATCAGACAGGTACACTCGCTGTTCAGCAGTATTCTATCTTCTGCAACCTCTACTGCTGATACCCAGGCAAACAGGGTCTGGAGTGGACCTCAAGCAACCTCCAACAGACCTACAGCTGAGGGTCCTGACTATTAGAAGGAAAACTATCAAACAGGAAGAACACCTATACCAAAACCCCATCAGTACGTCACCATCATCAAAGACCAGAGGCAGATAAAACCACAAAGATGGGGAAGAAGCAGGGCAGAAAAGCTGGAAATTCAAAAAATAAGAGTGCATCTCCCCCTGCAAAGGAGCGCAGCTCATCGCCAGCAATGGATCAAAGCTGGTCAGAGAATGACTTTGACGAGATGAGAGAAGAAGGCTTCAGTCCATCAAACTTCTCAGAACTAAAGGAGGAATTACATACCCAGCGCAAAGAAACTAAAAATCTTGAAAAAAGAGTGGAAGAATTGATAGCTAGAATAGTTAATGCAGGGAAGGTCATAAACAAAATGACAGATGAAAACCATGACACGAGAAATACGTGACAAATCCACAAGCTTCAGTAACCGACTTGATCAACTGTAAGAAAGAGTATCAGCGATTGAGGATCAAATGAATGAAATGAAGCGAGAAGAGAAACCAAAAGAAAAAAGAAGAAAAAGAAATGAACAAAGCCTGCAAGAAGTATGGGATTGTGTAAAAAGATCAAATCTATGTCTGATTGGGGTGCCTGAAAGTGAGGGGGAAAATGGAACCAAGTTGGAAAACACTCTTCAGGATATCATCCAGGAGAACTTCCCCAACCTAGTAGGGCAGGCCAACATTCAAATTCAGGAAATACAGAGAACACCACAAAGATACTCCTCGAGAAGAGCAACTCCAAGACACATAATTGCCAGATTCACCAAAGTTGAAATGAAGGAAAAAATCTTAAGGGCAGCCAGAGAGAAAGGTCAGGTTACCCACAAAGGGAAGCCCATCAGACTAACAGCAGATCTCTCGGCAGAAACTCTACAAGCAGAAGAGAGTGGGGGCCAATATTCAACGTTCTTAAAGAAAAGAATTTTCAACACAGAATTTCATATCCAGCCAAACTAAGTTTCATCAGTGAAGGAGAAATAAAATCCTTTACAGATAAGCAAATGCTTAGAGATTTTGTCACCACCAGGCCTGCCTTACAAGACACCCTGAAGGAAGCCCTAAACATGGAAAGGAACAACCGGTACCAGCCATTGCAAAAACATGCCAAAATGTAAAGACCATCAAGGCTACGAAGAAACTGCATCAACTAACAAGCAAAATAACCAGTTAATATCATAATGGCAGGATCAAGTTCACACATAACAATATTAACCTTAAATGTAAATGGACTAAATGCTCCAATTAAAAGACACAGACTGGCAAACTGGATAAAGAATCAAGACCCATCAGTCTGCTGTATTCAGGAGACCCATCTCACATGCAGAGACATACATGGGCTCAAAATAAAGGGATGGAGGAAGATCTACCAAGCAAATGGAAAACAAAAAAAGCAGGGGTTGCAATCCTAGTCTCTGATAAAATAGACTTTAAACCATCAAAGATCAAAAGAGACAAAGAAGGCCATTACATAATGGTAAAGGGATCAATTCAACAGGAAGAGCTAACTATCCTAAATATCTATGCACCCAATACAGGAGCACCCAGATTCATAAAGCAAGTCCTTAGAGACTTACAAAGAGACTTAGACTCCCATACAATAATAATGGGAGACTTCAACACTCCACTGTCAATATTAGACAGATCAACGAGACAGAAAGTTCACAAGGATATCCAGGAATTGAACTCATCTCTGCACCAAGTGGACCTAATAGACATCTATAGAACTCTCCACCCCAAATCAACAGAATATACATTCTTCTCAGCACCACATCGCACTTATTCCAAAATTGACTCCTTAGCAAATGTAAAAGAACAGAAATTATAACAAACTGTCTCTCAGACCACAGTGCAATCAAACTAGAACTCAGGACTAAGAAACTCAATCAAAACCGCTCAACTACATGGAAACTGAACAACCTGCTCCCGAATGACTACTGGGTACATAACGAAATGAAGGCAGAAATAAAGATGTTCTTTGAAACCAATGAGAACAAAGATACAACATACCAGAATCTCTGGGACACATTTAAAGCAGTGTGTAGAGAGAAATTTATAGCACTAAATGTTCACAAGAGAAAGCTGGAAAGATCTAAAATGGACACTCTAACATCACAATTAAAAGAACTGGAGAAGCAAGAGCAAACACATTCAAAAGCTAGCAGAAGGCAAGAAATAACTAAGATCAGAGCAGAACTGAAGGAGATAGAGGCACAAAAAACCCTCCAAAATAATCAATGAATCCAGGAGTTGGTTTTTTGAAAAGATCAACAAAATTGACAGACCACTAGCAAGACTAATAAAAAAGAAAAGAGAGAAGAATCAAATAGATGCAATAAAACATGATAAAGGGGATATCACCACGGACCCCACAGAAATACAAACTACTATCAGAGAATACTATAAACACCTCTACGCAAATCAACTAGAAAATCTAGAAGAAATGGATAATTTCCTGGACACTTACACTCTTCCAAGACTAAACCAGGAAGAAGTTGAATCCCTGAATAGACCAAAAGCAGGCTCTGAAATTGAAGCAATAATTAATAGCCTACCCACCAAAAAAAGTCCAGGACCAGATGGATTCACAGCTGAATTCTACCAGAGATACAAAGAGGAGCTGGTACCATTCCTTCTGAAACTATTCCAATCAATTGAAAAAGAGGGAATCCTCCCTAACTCATTTTATGAGGCCAACATCATCCTGATACCAAAGCCTGGCAGAGACACAACAAAAAAAGAGAATTTTAGACCAATATCCCTGATGAACATCGATGCAAAAATCCTCAATAAAATACTGGCAAACTGGATTCAGCAGCACATCAAAAAGCTTATCCACCATGATCAAGTGGGCTTCATCCCTGGGATGCAAGGCTGGTTCAACATTTGCAAATCAATAAACGTAATCCAGCATATAAACAGAACCAAAAACAAGAACCACATGATTATCTCAATAGATGCAGAAAAGGCTTTTGACAAAATTCAACAGCCCTTCATGCTAAAAACGCTCAATAAATTTGGTATTGAGGGAACGTACCTCAAAATAATAAGAGCTATTTATGACAAACCCATAGCCAATATCATACTGAATGGGCAAAAACTGGAAAAATTCCCTTTGAAAACTGGCACAAGACAGGTATGCCCTCTCTCACCACTCCTATTCAACATAGTCTTGGAAGTTCTGGCTAGGGCAATCAGGCAAGAGAAAGAAATAAAGGGTATCCAGTTAGGAAAAGAAGAAGTCAAATTGTCCCTGTTTGCAGATGACATGATTGTATATGTAGAAAACCCCATTGTCTCAGCCCAAAATCTCCTTAAGCTGATAAGCAACTTCAGCAAAGTCTCAGGATACAAAATCAATGTGCAAAAATCACAAGCATTCCTATACACCAGTAACAGACAAACAGAGAGCCAAATCATGAATGAACTTCCATTCACAATTGCTTCAAAGAGAATCAAATACCTAGGAATCCAACTTACAAGGGATGTAAAGGACCTCTTCAAGGAGAACTACAAACCACTGCTCAGTGAAATAAAAGAGGACACTAACAAATGGAAGAACATACCATGCTCATGGATAGGAAGAATCAATGGATAGGAAGTCAGCTCTTGGGCACAATACAGAAAGTGTCTCAGTTGTCTCAGTACATTTAATTGTCTTGAATTCTTGCTGTTATACCTCCAGGGTCTATGTCCTGCTGCTCACTACCCAGCATGCCAATCATGGAGTCAATGAGTATTGCCAGGGAAGAAGGCTTTAATTGGGTGCTGCAGCCAAGGAGAATGAGAGGTCATTCTCAAATCTGTCTCCCCGAGTGAACAAAATTGGGGTGTTTATATATTGGGGAAAGAGGAAAACAGGAATTAGAGAGGAGTCAGGAAGCAAGCCTGATAAACGAGGTGTCCGGCATCTCTTTGGATGTGGTGATCTAGTGAGTTTCAGTCCCTTGCCTAAGGGTTGGTTTCCTGAGGAAGAAACTCAGTTAAGACAAATATAAGTGTCAAGTTTTAATATGGAGGGTCAATTTCTATGTTTATTAAAAACCTGTAAATATTATTTCTGTGTGACAGTTGGGCTGGTTTCATTCTCATAAAAACAGTGTCATTGCCCTAAAGCCTGGACTCAAGTATATGAAGAGTAAACACTGGATCAAAAGTGACCAATAGAATCAAGATGCTTTTGATTCTATTGCAAGTTAATGTGGATTAAAGCACAATCAGTCCAGTTAGTTGTGCCACTTAAGGCAGTTGAAAACTTTAAGTATAATAACAAAAAATTAGACAATGTTCATGTGAAAATAGTCTTAGTAAGATTAGCGGCAAACAGCCTGTGATTTAGGCATCATAATTTCATCTGATAGACTGTGAAACTGAAACTCAGAGAGATTAATGACTTGGATGGATTCAGCAAGCAATAGTGAGGGGCAGAACTAGAATTCAGATCCAGATCCTTCGGACTCCAAATAACGTATTACTTATACTACATTCTGCAGTGTCCTAGAATAGACCAAAATAATAGAAACTTTTAAGATGGTGAAGCTGGTCAATAATTTCAAGTATTCAGAGAGGTAAGGATGCAGGGGGAGGGAGGTTAAGAAAATGCCTTTGCAGAGAGGGATGGTGTGGTTGGGACCATCTGAAGACCAATCAATTCAGTCCATCTGGCTAAGTAGGCAGGTGGTAGCTTCCTCCTTTCACACTCTCTCTGACTGTCCTGAAAGTAGAGAAGGGCCATTCTTTTGTTAAAGGTGTGGGATTCTTGCATAGTCCTCCAATAAGTTCTCAATAACTTTCTGTGGAATAAGCTAAAGAACAGGGTGTTTGATGTGGCATTGTCAGTGGGAAACTCGAAGACAGCAATTACAATACAGTGTTGAGTATAGAAGGAAGAAAATGTAGCAAGCAAGGACTTTCCTTTAGAAAGTTTTCCAAATAAAAGGGGGAAAACTGTTCAAAGGGAGACGTGCATCTCAGAATAAATGTTTCTGAATTCTAATTTTAGATTTTGCAAGACCTGGATACATTCATAGGCAGGGGAAGAAGGATCCTAAGGAGAGGGAGAGAGATGGATTTTGCAAGGAAGAAAAACTGTAACATCAATTTGTCATAGCTTAAAGGATACTGTGTACAGATGAAAGAACTGGTCATGAAAAAAGATACTTCTTTTTTTTTCTTTCTTGGTCAGGGTAAAAAGAAAGAGTGAGAGAAAGTCATGTGAAGAAGTTTAAAAAAAATTTAAATTTCTGTATAATTAGAATGATTGTAAAGTTTATCATTTAAACCAGATCTCTTTGAAGGGGAAAGGGACATTGTCTGGGGGGATGTGGAAGAGCAGGCATAAGCCAAGGCTAACAGCGATGTATGGTCACCCTCCGATGACTTCAGCCTTCTTATTAAAATTAAGTTAAGGCTGTCTCCCCTACTCTTTGTTTTCCAAACATCTCTTACTCTATGAGGTACACATCATGCCTATGTAGTATTTTTTCTTCTATTTATTTGCTTAAAAGTACTTATCAATAACTTTTAATATGCCACACCATATTCACTACACTCTGATGTGTGGTGGAGCAGCCAGCAATTTTTTTGAGAACACACTCTATCAGATTTTTTGAACATATATTCTTAATAGAAATAAATTTATTTTTATGAATTTCATATATATCCCATTCAATTAATACATTATGTCTATTTTATTCCAAAAGAGAAAAGTTTCAAAATGGAGCAAAGATGAAATATATAATATTTTAAAGCTTTATATTTGTTGATGACCAATCATTTTGTTCTGCATAAAATACTAAACTTACTAGTACTAAACTTTATTAATATTAAATTTATTCCAAATAGTTTATTGTCTTTGAAATTATTTGTTTAAAATTTGAAACAGTGATTCATGGATTGGCTTCTAAGTGGATATACTTGGTTTCAATAATATTCATTACTGAAAATAAAAAACACCTCCAAAAGCACAGTGCATGCAAATATGTAACACAGGCAAAGGCAATGTTTAAATAATGAATACCAACCCATACCTCAAATAGGCTTGATAACTAAAAGAATTTTTTTGCCTGACTTTGAGTCCGAGTCTATTGTGTCATCGTTTCTCTTTTTTTGTGACTGACAAAGAGATCACGCTCACACGCTTCACATGTGTATACACCATTAGTGTTTACATCAATCTCTTGCTTCTTTAGAGGGATGTTTTGGAGCCATTAGTCTATTCTCTGAAGTATATTAGTTAGAAACTCAATATAAGAGACTTTACTGGGCCACATAAACTACAGCACATCATAATACACTAAAAGCTGATCAACGAATGAGGAGAATGCTGCCATCCTTCTGTCAACCCCTCTTAATTCAGGATATTTTGTGAACCGGATGTGGTATGTCACTACCTGGATTGGATTAAAATGATCTTACTGGTAAGTATAGGTCAAAAATAATAAATCTAATTAGGAATTTTAATGTTTTCTTTCTGCACCCCAGAGTGTTGTCTTGCTCATGCTTAGGGGTACAGGCATAGGCTTTGATATCACATAGACCTTGATTCAGATTTTACCTCTAATGCTTAGAAACTGTGTGGTCTTCCTTACAAGTTGCTTCCTATCTCTGAAACTCATCTCTTCCTTGTAAAATGATGATAATAATGCTTGACTCAGTTTTTTTCCTTTTGAAGATCAGCTAAAACAATGGCCATGAACAAAAAATCCAACAAAGAGCCAAGAGCACAATAGGTGTTTATTGAACCATGAACTATTTCTCTCTCTCTACCTTTTTCCATCTTTCTTGCCTACCATGATTAGCTCACACCCCATGCTTTGTACTTAAGCTTGAAATATTAAAAAAAAAAAAAAAAAAAAAAAAAGTAACTTGGTATGTTTCATTAGTCATTTGGAATCCTCAAATTTATTCTCCTACAATGTTAGTTTACAGACATCTGTTTGATATTAGAGAAAGGGGAGCTCTCCCCAGATTCATATATACCACACATTTCTCCTAGGACTCATCAGCTAGGACCACATGAGGTCACATTAATAAGAACAGCTCAAATTCCACTAGTTTTGCTAGCCTTTCCTACTTGCTGGTAAAGGACTTTTGGGTCCCCTGCCAGACCACCCACCAGCATTTTGGGGCCCTCTAAAGGGTGCCTCAAATGTCTTTGCAAGCAGTTTCACCCTGGAGGCACCCAGCAGCCCTGCTCAGTTTGATCCTCTTATTGCTCTTCTGTAAGCTCTGTCCCCCTGACACTACTCTGCATCTGCTTTCCTGGTTTTGGACCCACCTGCTCCTTGCTCCCCCACTGGCCGTTTCAGTTTTTCCTGTTTCTCTGCTCAGCACTGTTGGCAGCTGGATTGATTCACCATCAAGGAAGACCTGAGCTGACATCATAACCAACCTGCCTGGGGTTTGTGTCAGGGGAGTGGGATGTGGTAGGAAATGAAAGAGAGCTGGATTCTCTTCCCTTTGCCTCATGTTCTGGTAGGGAAATAGGAACAGAAGGACTACACAATTTACCAAACATAATTATTTTGATTAGCTATTACAGCTCTATCTCCCTCTCTCGGGCTTATACATGTGTCCAGGAAGCTGGGGCAGGAGCAGCTCTGAGAAGGTTTACCATAATGTACTCAGGCTTCCCACCCGACTCTGATAACAGCCTTTGTAATTGGACCAGCAGGTGAACACAGTCCAAGATGAATTTCTACTATGTCCAATTCTCTTTGTCACCCCAGGCATTACCAGCACATGCCATTCTGGTGAGACAGAGCTTACGGTGAGGAACAAGAGGCATAGGATGTAGTAGTATGGACTGGGGAGACCATTGCATAACTCAAATAGATTTGAGCCACTGAAAACATGTATGAAAAGTGACAAAAAATGTGCTGTTGTCTTTAAATGGTAAAGCCTTCAATTCCACTATAATTTTCATAAGTTTGTTCTTCATAATTCAGTTAAAGGGCAAAAGCAACTTATTTTTTAAGCGTTGTGCATTTTAATGAAATGCCCTGGAAGCATTAGCATCTCCTTATCTTTCCTTCCCCTAGAAAGAGCAATATATAATGAACATGCTGACATTGAAATGAGTAATTAATATGCAGCTTGTTTAGTCAGTATGAATCAGCGTTTTGATGATGTCTTTTGAGGATAGGATTATAACTGGCAGAGTTTCTGCCTTATGGGTGATAATTCTGGATTCTAGAAGGAAAAAATGCATTAAATGGTACTGTTAATTTGTCTTATAGTAAAGCATACAGCTTTACAAGGGAGAAGTAAAACTTAGACAAATGAATAAAAATGAATTAAAAATATGCTAGCTTTGAAATATTGAGGTCATTAAAAATTTGTGGCAACTCTTGAATTATTCAGGACAACATTTTTAAAAACCAATTTAAGAATTCTCTTCTGTGATGTGTTATCTATAAGGATAATGGATTCTTCAAGATTTTACCTGCTCTCTTCTCACTGACCTCTTAGTAATTATGATTCAAAGTGCTGGTTGACTTTTCTAGTTACCCGATGTGCCAGGACTGCTGCAGTATTCTTAGAGAAAGCTCCCTGAACCAAGCCTACTTTGGAATTCGTGTTTCTTCTGTGAATGTAAATTGTTCTCATCCATGCCAAACGAGTTCAACCTCTAAGCCGTGGCATGCTCCTTCAGCCTAACATGCCTTCCACTCACTTATCCACCAAATTATTTACCTCTCTCTTTCCAAACTCTGCTCCAGCTTCTCCAAAGTTGTTTCCTGATTAATCCTAGATGAGCCTAATCTTTACTGGAAGGATTTTTAGCAAGTGTGTTTTTTTTTTTTGAAATGCAACTCTTTTGAAATGCTCTGGGTAAAGGGTTTCATGAACAAAGAATTTAGGAAAATGTTGCTTTTATTGTAGGCCTAGAGCACATTCCATAGAACAATGGTTCCTAGGCAGGGAAATGTGTGATCAAATAAGTTAATCAAGATAAGCTTCTTACAGCAGAACTTTTAATAAGTGTTCTAGGAATTATGTACTCTAGCTGTGATAACTTGATATTAAGATTATGTTTGCTTATGTTACTTTCAGATTATTTACTAATTTCTCCTCCATTTTATTTATTTATTTAGTCTTGCTCTGTCTCCCAGACTGGAGTGCAGTGGTGCAATCTCAGCTCACTGAAACCTCTATTTTCCAGGCTCCAGCAATCCTCCCACCTCAGTCTCCTGAGTAGCTGGCATTACAGGCACACACCACCATGCTCAGCTAATGAAACTTTTCTTTTTTTTTTTTTTTGTAAAGTTGAGGTCTTACTATGTTACCCAAGCTGGTCTTGAACTCCTGGGCTCAAGTGATCTTTCTGCCTTGGCTTCCCCAAGGTGTTGGGATTATAGGCATAAGCAACTGTGCCCAGCATTCTCCATTTTATGTAAAGTGCTTCAGTCTTATTATCTCATCTATCCAAGCACCCATATGTACTCTGCTCAAAGTAGACTTTTAATTCACATTGACTGAAGGTAAAAATGGAAGATTGTGATAGACCTGGAAGTTACTATCCTATCTTGATTTGCAAAGATTCCTCATATTTTTATAAATAGTGCCTAGCAACTTTGTCTTATACTGACCCTGTCCATCCCTTCTTCTAATTCTGTAGTCACCACCTTAGTTAAAAATGCTGCTAAACACATTCAACTTCAAAGCTATATCATGGGCCTTTGATTTTAGTTCCTATTGCTGAAGTCTGGCCTTTCCTGGGTATGCAAGTCACAGCTGGTAATGATGGGGACCAGATGATGTCCTAGCAGCACATTAAAGGTTTTCACCAGGATGTGGTTTGATGGTTTTGCTTGGGTATTTTGTTGTTGTTATTCTTTCCTTTGGAATGTGAGTTGTGGCCAAGAATTATTTCCCTGATTGCATTTTTGCTATCCCTACACATTTGGAGAGTTGGAAAGTATACAGAAACATAAGGAACATGCTTGTAAACCACTTCTCAAGCTAACGAATAGGCTCTTATAGGGTGACTTTTAACTGTGACCTTTTGTTTATTCAATAAATATGCTTCTATTTTGTCCAAAATGCCACACTGTGCCACACTGACATCTTGGCCTTATGATTTTTGCCAGAGCATCATTATTCTAGACTTTTAGAACCACTTAAATGCCTATAGACATAATTCATTGAGTATCACAAAGAAGATGTTCACCTTTACAGTGTGTGTTCACATCATAATGTGATGGGGTGTGCATGCTCTTATGATGGTTGAGATGCACTGTAAACAATATATAGGCTATTAAGATTTAAAATGTTTATTGTATTTGTTTCATAACATTGTCATGTGTCCACTGTAGAGAATTTGAACAATATAAAAAAGGACAAGAAAGAAATGAAAAATCATCTATAATCTTACCACCTTAAAGTAACCATATATATCTCACTCTTTATTTTACGGTTGGGGAAAAACAATAGGATTAGTACAATTGACACTCTAACCATTAGTGTCAGCATCATAACTAGACAATCCGCCTGTTAGTAGCATTCACCAGACTCAGAACCTACTGATGATTTTATATTCAGCAATTCTAAATGTTAGAGCTATCCAATCCAAGATGACTTTCTTTCCTAAATTTATGCTGTCTTTCTCTTTATTGTCTTAATCCATTTCTGCCGCTATCGCAAAATACCTGAGACTAGGGCATTTACAAAGAGTGGAAATTTATTTTCTCCAGTTTTGGAGGTTGGGAAGTCCAAGATCAAGGTGCTGTCAGGTTTGGTGTCTGGCAAGGACCCTGTTCCCTGCTTTCAAGATGGTGCCTTGTTGCTGCATCCACTGGAGGTGGTGAATGTTGTGCCCTCACATGATGAAAGGACAAATGGCAAAAGGGCTTAAGCTGGTTCTTCCCAGCCTTTTTAAAAGGCACTAATTCAGGTTATGAGGGCAGAGCCCTCCCAACTTAATCGCTTCCCAAAAGGTGCCACCACTTAATACCACAACCATGGGAATTGAGTTTCGACATGAATTTTAGAGAGAACACATTCAAACCATAGCGGTTATCTTTACCAGGCCGAGGACTTAGAACTACTTACCTGTCCCAAATGTACATCTCTAACCCTGGTCACTCCTTGGAATCTTAACTCCTATCGTCAACTGTCATATGGACAAATCCATTTAGATGTGTAAGAGGCATCTCAAACTTAACAAGGCCAAAGCTGAACCCCTGATGTTCCCTTCTCTCTCTAGACAGTTTTTTTCCAGGCAGTTTTTCACATCTTAATATGGAGCATAACATCCACCCAGGTGCTCAGGTCAAAATCTTCACCTCATTTAGCTTATATGAATCTGGAGAAAGACCTGGGGCAATGCTGGATTTCTCTGGGCAAAACCATTATTAAAAAATGTAATTTATAGAGGTCAGTTCTTCCCCTACTAGAAGCAAATGGAATTCTGTCAACTCCCATGCTGGGGGTAGGCATGACTTTGGCAGGACAAATGTTTTCCATATTGGAAAAAAAAAAAGAAAAAACCTGTATGGATGAGCCAGTAATATGTAGCAGACTTCAACAACTGCTGTTTTTGGCAGCAAAAATCAACCCCAATGGCTGAAATTTTCAAGCAGTGGCCTTCTGAGTAGCTGCCAATAAAGAGTATTCAGCAGGTTGACCGAATACTGCGAGCCAAGAAACTGGGAGAACCTGGATCAGAAGAGATCACAATCCAGAACAGTAGGTTGTCTTTTAGGGGTGATATGTTAATCCACTTCATCTCTTCTCCCACAGGGCACCTGATGGAATAAATTGTTGTGAGAGGGAGTATTGAGAAGTAAGTGAAAAAAAGAAGGGATGGAGGAAGACTCTTCATGGATTCAGTGATACTGGGGAGGGACATTTTGTATTTATGCAGATGGCCCCACACATTGTAGGGCATTTAGCATCTTTGGTTGGGAATGCCAGAAGAGCCCACCAGTCACTGGGATAACCACACATGTTTCTGCATATTTCTATGGATATGGAACAGTTCCAACTTTTCTGTAGTCTCTTGAGAGCATCTATTAGGAAGGAAAGAACTCTTAAGAGTCGAAGGAAAGGAGTGTGTGTGTGTGTGTGTGTTTGTGTATAATAGAGGAGAAAGCTCTTTTACCTCCTGGGGTGGTTAGAGTTAGGGAGACATGGTGACACACTGGATCGAGGGCAGCCCATTTCAGGATCCTCGAGGATTCCTCAGACAGGGCAGAGTGCCCATTGCAAGGGTCCTGCGGGAGAATTCTTCCATCCTGAACTGAACGGACAAGGAATTCTGGGATTTGTTTTGCCATATGCATCCAAACCCCTGTTGGAGTAGGATTCTATTACACAACCTTAAATAGCCAGAGTGTATGACACACTGGAGCATCTGTGATGTCATTTTCTCTGTGATACATTCTAAGGCCCTGAGTAATACTAATTAAAACACATATGTTCCATCTCCCTGCAGCTTGGGGCCAGGACTGGCTCTGGTGATCACATGCATGTAGGAAGAAGGGTACAAAATATAATCTCAGATGATTTAGACTCATCTGCCATGAATATTAATTTCATAAATTTTATAAATGCACTAACATACAGCATGCCCTTAGACTATTTATTTCACTTCTCTTAACCTCAGTTTTCCTATCAGCAAAAGGATGATAATTACTTTATAATGTTATAGGAAAGAATGGATAAAATAATCATGTGAAGTATCTGATCCACGTTTCATGGCTAAATACTTGTTAATTCCCCATCTAGCCAGACAGCCTAGATAATTAATTACCTGAAATAAGGAAAATACTTTTGACTAAATTAACTTATATAGTTTTTTAGAAGTTTGTCTTTTGTAGGTACTTTCCAACCTTCCTCTTGTCCATCTCATGCTTTTGCACTAGACAACTTACAAGAATGCATCTACACATTACCCTGAAGTTTAAACTGAAATATTAAACCTATGAGGATGTCAGCAGGAAAGGGGGTTCTGTAATTTTTCAAGAGCCAAAGAGAGGGTATGATGTACCATTCAATCTGGGCATCGAGTGCCAGTTGTGTTGTAACAAATTGGTGGAAACAAAGAGGGAAAAATAATCCACTTGGAACTGATGTATGCTGCAGGCAGCATCAGCATTTATACTACTCATGGCATGACTAAGCATTTGTTTGCCGTCATGTAACATAACCTTGAAGCCAAATGCTTGTAAATATCTGCAAAAAACTCAAATAATTGGAGAGATTCCTTAAGAGGCATTCAGAAGTTACAGAAGTCAGGGATGTCAGTAATGACACGAACATTAAGATGATAAAAATGAAGCTGGGATATGTGTAGTCAGACATCAAAATGGAACAGGCTGTTCATGGTGCTTCCTTTTGCTGTTGTTCATTCTTTAAGACATCCTTTCTTACTCAGACAGCTTCATCTTTTTTCCCCAACCTCCGTCTCTTCTGTTTCTTTCAAATTTCTCTGTAATACAGTCTGTATACTTCCCCTTCCCCAAAATGTCCCTTCAATACCATGAATATTCCAGTTAGCTTTTATCACAGGATGAATACATAAAGCTGTTTTTATATGTTCATATACAGCATGAACTTAAGCAAAATAATTACAAGAATTGCTGAAGCAAAAAAAAAAAAAAAAAAAAAAAAAAAGTGTTAAAGTCCCAATGTTCTCGTATACTAATTAACCCAGATAGAGGCATACTTTCCAAAACTGCTTTTATTTCATGTAAGAGTGCCAAAATTAATGAACTATTCAAGCTCAGCTGGAGTCTCAAAAATGTGGTACCTAGTTCTGACAGGAAATGCTTTTATTTTTTCCATAAAAACAAAGAAACTGGGAAATGAGCCAGCGACTTCTGCTTCTCTTCCAATATCTTCTGTCTTGGCCCTGAGGTTAAATATACTCATCACAGACATAGGCACAGACATAGGTGACCTCATAGGGGCTGAAAAAGAAATTAGAAACAGCAAGAGAGGCAAAAAAAATAAATAAATAAACAGCGGTCATTTCTGACACGCATGTCATATTTGAGCAAAGTAATAATAGCTTAGCATTAATTGGGCACTTACTGTCTATGTGTGTGCCCCCAAGATACGTGCTTTACTAGGCATTACTTATCTATTCCTTACACAGCTCTAAATGGTAGCTAATGACGACCACAGCAGTCATTCAAGTAACTTTTGCTATGTGTTAAGTATACTTCTAAGCACTTTGTAAATGATAACCCATTTAATCTTTGTAACAATCATGTGAGATAAATACTACCAGTATTCCTATTTCACATGGGAGAAAATTGAAGCACAGAGAATTTTAGTAATTTGCTCAACATCACAGCTAATAAGTTAGAGGACCCTATGATTTGAACCCCGGGGCTGGTACCAAATAGTAGTAACCACCACTAAAGCTATAGGCTATTTCTCCTGGGTTAAAGGATGCCTGACACTTGATGTGCACAGTGTTTGCAGACTTTATACCCAAAGTTTTTGTCTTCTGAGTACCCAACATTAGGACTGCTGAAGAGAAAAGGGAGACCAAGGTGATCCCAACTAGGGAGGGAGTAGGGGTTGGTGTGTGGAGATGGGCAAGAATGTGCCCTGTGAAGGCACAAAACAGGGAAGATAAGAGAAAACCAGGAAACACGCCTGAGTGAGGACCCACTCCTGCCGAGTTTAGTGAGAGATGCACTTCATGACCGGACAATGTCTTTAGCTTTGGACCTGCAGGGATTCATTCCCAGGCCCTCGGTGGCAGCAACCATGTCTGAATAGGTATCATCTTTTATGAAGACGACATTTCTATCTGCCGTTTTGTCCTTCTATGATCCTGTCCCCCATCTAACAGCCAACAGGGAGCTTTTAGAAGTGTAAATCAGATTATGAGGCCTCTTGCTGGAAATCATCCAAATCCTTCCTTCCCTCTTGGAATAAAATACTCCTCACCCTGGTGTTTGGGGCCCTAGGTGACCTGCCTTTGCCTAACTAGGTGGAAAACTTTGCTCTCAAAAAGAACATTCTGCACGGGCTGTACATTACTTGACTGAAAACGTTTTCCTTAATATAATATTTTGTGCTATCAGACATGATTGGGAAATTTACATTTATAGGCTTAATAGTTTTCAAACATATCATTTGTCTTCAGCAAAGATATAGCAGGTGGAAGAACATCAGAAACTGGGCTCTACAAAGAAACCATAAGTGAAATTCATAGGAGAGAGTTGGTTTTCAACACCTACTGCATTTTAAAAGCGCTGATGCTGGATAAACACAACAGTACGAAGCAAACATAAACATTCCTGTGCCCCTTTGCCTTTCTTCTATTTGGCTGCTCCCTCTCTAAATATCAGAAGCCAGTCAGAAAAGTGTAAGGGAAAGAGGAGACTCTTGACTACTAAAACTTTTCAAACTAAGAGAGCAATATGGACTCCAAAGAATCAAAGCATGAAGGCAAGGCCTGGAGTCAGGGAGGCATGTATACCAAACTTTGGAGATAGTCTACCCACAAAGTAGAACTACCTAATTGTGTAAATGCTATTTATATAAAAGTCCTATCAAAATAAGTATAAAGTTTTAATATGTATGCAGCATTTTTATTTTATTGTCAAAAATATGAAGTAACCTTTAATCACTGCTAAGGTCTTGCCATCTGTTTATTTCTTGACACCACAATAGAAACATGATTTTCCTTTTTTGTCTTGCTAACATCGAGTTAGAAATAGTTCAAACTATCTAGAAAACTAAAAAGAACCACGGAGGTCAAATCAATCAAAGGATTAAGTCATCCACTAAAATCCTCAAATCTTTTTGAATGCTTTTGGCTAGCATCCCAGTTAACAGTATGATAACTCATTGCTTCAATTCTTTTTCTGCCATACCAAGTACTCCTACGATTGCACCTCATAGAAGCTTCCTCTAGCCTTTCCTATAACACTTTGAAATCTCAACATTGATTTCTGCCTGAAGGGCTTCCTTGAGATATCATGCTAACCCCATCCTGTACAAACACCCAGTTCACTTGAGGACAATCGATGATGTATTCTAGTCCTGATCAAATCACTTGCCGCTTCTGTGATTATTCAGGCTCTTGGGCTGGGTGCAATCAGGCAGAGAATTATTAGAACATTGACAGATTAGTCTCATCAGTTACGTGCTGTGACCACCAGCTTTCTGTATATGAATAAGAAAAAAGGGAGCCTGCTGATTGCCATTAAATTACATGAGGATATATTTGTCTTTTGGAACTCCAAGGCATTTAAATGTGATGTAAGATCAAAATTCATTAAAGAAGGCAAAGAGATGTCCCAGCAAACATTTCCCAGGAGGTGAAAGTATAAAACTTGCTTAGTGGAGAAGATAAGTACATTTTATGTTTAATCATGTTTAGTGTGAAACACAGTTTAATTTAACAAATATTTATTGAGCACTTACTATGGACAAAGTATTGTGTTTGGCTCTGGAAAAGAAAGGGAAGTGAGGACCCCTCATTTCAAGGGTCAATTGTTGAAATCAACATATAAGTAAACATAATCCAAGAAAGACTATAACATGTGATGCACAGAACTTCCAACATGAAAAAGACCACATTATAGGGGCAATAAGGAAGGTCTTCATAGAGAGAGGAGAATGTCTATGTAAACTTTTTTTTTTTTTTTTTTTTTTTTTTTTTTTTTTTTTTTAATGGAGTCTCATTCTGTTGCCCAGGCTGGAGTGCAGTGGCATGATCTTAGATCATTGCAAACTCCGCCTCCCGGATTCAAACAGTTCTCCTGCCTCAGCCTCTCAAGTAGCTGGGATTATAGGCAACTACCACCACACCCAGCTAATTGTATTTTTAGTAGAGATGGGGTTTCACCATATTGGCCAGACTGGTCTTGAACTCCTGACCTCAGGTGATCCGCCCTCCTCGGCCTCCCAAAGTGCTGGGATTACAGGCATGAACCGCCATGCCTGGCCTGAGTAGGCTTTTTAAAAGATAGAAAAGAGGGAATTGCAAGTAGAAATAAGTGCAACAACAAACTCATAGAAGTGGGTGTGGGAGATACTGAAGGTTTTCCTACCGTCCTATAGACCTGTTGCTTCTTGCTGCAAACATGGCAACTCTTCCAGATAGCCTTTTCTGGCTATGGAGGTGTGCTCAGTGGACATGCAGGGTGAGATTGTTGGGATCAGGGAGTTGATGCCCCTGAATGCAATCCCAATCAGTGACAAACAGTGGCCTCCTTGTCCCTCAGGTGGGACAACTCCAAGGTGTGCTTTATTCCAATGTCCTGAAGATACTCAGTGGGGCTGCACCTCAGTTACCCAGACTGGCTAATATTCATTAACTTTATATTGGTTCTCTTCCCTTTTCTGCCTCATTTCTGTGTTCTCCTGATGGATGCTTCCTGGGATCACTTCCCAAATAAACTATTTGCCCTCAAATACAATCTATGACAATGAAGAAGCACAAGTCATGATAAATAACCCGCAAACTGCCCAGCTTGTTTAAAGAGGGGTAGGTCTATAGGACAAAATAATAGCAGGGGCAGCAAAGTTTTTGGCATTTTACTCTGTGCCAGGAACTGTGTAAAGTGCTTGCATGTATTCTATCTCATTTAATAATCAAGAAACCCCTATGAGTTAGATACAACTATAAATCAGTGGCACCAAAAGGTTAACTAAGTTGCTCAAGATCACACGTCTGTCACATGGGAAAACCAGAATCCAACTCTGATCTCTGAGATGCAGAAACCTGATTTTGAAATCCAATGCTCTTCACCTCCCTAACGTTGTTGAGGTTATTGAATGCCAGGCTGGAAAATTTCTACTTACCTAGGAGAACACTGAGTAACCATGGAAGTTCCTGAGGCAACTGAGGTACAACAAAGATGCCTCAGGTTGGTGACACTAACAAGAAAGAAGAGAATGTTTTCACTGTAAGCAAAGCCTGGTCTGGAAACGTCAGAGGAGCTCAGCCATCCAAGGCCCTGTTTAGACGCTCCTAGTACATCGATAGTCAATGCATGGTCACTGGTTGGGGAGCTCTAAAATTGAAATTCAGGTTCCAATTCAGTAATCGGACAAACCTTGGTCAGAGTCCTGGCCCCATGATTAGGTTTTTTGGATTTGAGTGAGTTACCTCCATTCTCTGAGCCTCAGGCATGTTGTTTCTAGCAACTCAAGTTATTTCACAAAGTTGTTATAAAGATTAGGAGAGCTAACAGTTTTAAATAACTGCCTTTCACTTGACATATTCAATGTACATTAGCTGGTATCAGGGAAGCCTGGAACTGTATCTTGGGCACACGTGGTCTGACCCTTTTTAAGGGCCTACAAAATTGAGCCTCTTCACCAGCTTCCACAAAAAAATTCAAGCATATCAAGCATGTTGTTGCTTTATTGAAGATTTATGGGGCTAATATACAGAGTGAATATGGAGGTGCACTCTTGGTAATGTACGTCCTCATAAGACCTTCTCAAACTCTTTCTTCCTCTGCTGTCAGAGTTTTATAAGAGCAAGAGATGAAGAACAGTGGTAGTAGGGTCACAGTGGAAATATACTCTGGCATGTGTGGAACAAGACCTGCTTTCCTCCTGCTTTGGAAGATGTTCTAATGGAAGTCCCACTGAGGACCAAGTTCAGGAGTGCTGCTGCTGCATTTTGGTATGAGCAGGATTAAACAAAAGGCAGAAAGGACATGTTTAACTAGTAAAAGGCAAGCTCATAGAGTAATCTAGAAATTAAGGGAGCCAGCTGCACATGCCTTGGGTTTTTACCTATTGTAAAATATTCTTCTATAATACCCTTCATATTCATATAGTGCCTTTTTTGTTTTTAGTACACCTTGGAACATAGTATTTTTCCAAATTATCATCCATATACTAGGCATTTTTCATTGCAGTGAAATTTGATTAGGTTTAAAGGGTATTTTGCACTAATCCCAGACTTGTTCTTGGTCTTATAAGGGAATTCAGAGAAATGTAAGCCACATTTCCTTCCCTAAGTAGCTTATAATTTCATCAGTAAGAGGAAAAGAAAGTACTAGCATATGGTCAATGTAGAGAAAGAATGATGTGGCTGTGGGTGGGAATGATCTAAAGAAGTGGGGAGATGGAACTTGAGCTTGGATGTATAAAATGGTTGTGGTATAGGTAAATGAAGAAGATGGTATTTGTGAAGAAAGGAGCAACAGGAACAAAGGTAGAAGGAAGACTAGGAATAATTTGGGTAGATGATAGTGAGACTATTTGCCTATCAGAGTGGTAATCGTTGAAAGTAGATTTGGAAAAGAGAAGTAGACTCAGATTGGAGTGGGTTTTGTTCTCTTTGTTCAACTCCCACTTATGAGTGAGAACATGTGGTGTTGGTCTTTATCATGAACTGCAGCTCACATCACACATAAGACTTGCTAGGGGAAGCTTTCCCTGGCTCCCTAGAGTAAATCCCATATATATATATATATAATCACAAAACACCTACACATCTGTCTTTTTTTGTTTGTTTGTTTGTTTGTTTTTGTTTTTTTTTTTTTTTGAGATGGAGTTTCACTCTTGTTGCCCTGGCTGGAGTGCAATGGCATGATCTGGGCTCACCTCAACCTCCACCTCCCAGGTTCAAGTGATGGTCCTGCCTCAGCCTCCTGAGTAGCTGGGATTACAGGCATGTACCACCACGCCTGGCTAACTTTTTGTATTTTTAGTAGAGATGGTGTTTCTCTATATTGGTCAGGCTGGTCTTGAACTCCCAATCTCAGGTGATCCACCTTGGCCTCTCAAAGTGGCATGAGCCACCACGCCTGGCCTACAAGTCTGTCTGTTAAGACTGAATCTCAGTTTGTGCTTACCTATCTATTTATATGACTATTTAAATGCTGTCTTCTACTGGACTATAAACACCAGGAGGAAACAAAATAATTGGTTTGCTCATGGCTGCATCTCAGCAATAGCACAATGCTTGACAAAGAATAGACACTGAATGGAGATCTGTTGAATTAATAAATGGTTCAATGAATGAATTGGTGAATGAACAATAAGCAATGCTCCCACCAGAGTTTGGGCCATATTTGATATCTACTTTCTCATGATCAAGTTTGAGGAGCATTAGTTGCTTGTTTTAAGAGCTTCCTATGTTTCTCTTCAGCCAGTTAGCTTATTTTTAGAACTCTCATACATGAATTGAGAAATCAATTTTACACCAACCCTTATCTTTTATTCCCCTGAGTCCAAGTTGTTTTTAAAATAGAGTAGTAAACACTCCAATTTTGTTGTTCGGTTCATAATTCAGTTTTTCTCTTCTTTTATTCTGAATATTGTAAATGGTTAGAAAAACCAAACTTTGGCATTTATATTGCTCTTTTTATCAGCAGATTTCTCAGAGCTTGAAAGGCATTTATTAATATTTATGATAGCATTTCAACCTCTAAAATTTATCCACATTAAATCTCCTTGAAGACACAGATGCTGCAGTGGTTTTACAATATGCAGCAAAAATTTCAAATACTAATTGGATGTTTTCATTAAACCCAATAAACTGACTAATGGTGAATTCCTACAGGAAGAACCCATCATTCTAAACTCAACAACAACAACATCTCTTGAAAGCATAGGTGAATTTAGAAGGCTGCTGTTTCAAAATTCAAGGATTTGAAATACTTGCAAAAGAACAGGATAACTTTGCTCAGCTATTTCTAACTTCTTGAGAAATGTAATTGAATCTTTAGCCCTACATTTTTTCCTAATATATGTATATAAAGCTATAAAATTTTCTTTAAGCACAAGATTTTACTATACCCTGCATATTTTGATGTGCTGTATTTTAGTTATTTTTACTTCAAAAATATTTTTTAATTTCCACTTTAGTTTTTTTCTTTGACCCATGGGTTCTTTAGAAATGTGTTGCTTAGTTTTCACATATTTGGCTATTTTCTAGTTACCATTTTTACTGATCTCAGCTTTAATTCCTCTGTGGTAAGAGAATATTATTTATATGGTTTCTTAAGAATAGCAGTATGGTCTCTATGCACAAATTTCCATTTTTGTGAATGATGTGCATAAACTGCATATTTTCAAATGTGTGTACTGTTTTATATATATACACAAGTAAATTAGATTGAATTTGTTAATCGTGTCATTCAAATATTTTACATCCTTTTTGATGTATTATAGGCTTTTTAAATCAGTTACTATTTTATCAACAATTACTAAAGCCTTGAACGATAGTGTGGCTATGTCAAATTTTCCTGTTAATTTTGTCCATTTTTACTTAATGCTTTTTGGTATGGTGCTATGAGTGCATATTGAGAATTATTGCATTGAGAATTATTGACCTCTTCAAGGAGAACTACAAACCACTGCTCAAGTAAATAAGAGAGGATACAAACAAATGGAAAAATATTCCATGCTCATGGATAGGAAGAATCAATATTGTGAAAATGGCCATACTTCCCAAAGTAATTTGTAGGTTCAATGCTATTCCCATCAAGCTACCAGTGACTTCCTTCACATAATTAGAAAAAACTACTTTAAATTTCATATGCAACCAAAAAAGAGCCTGCATAGCAAAGACAATCCTGGGCAAGAAGAACAAAACTGGAGGTATCACTCTACCTGACTTCAAACTATACTACAAGGCTACAGTAACCAAAACAGCATGGTACTGGTACCAAAATATATATATAGACCAAACGGAATAGCACAGAGATCTCAGAAATAATGCCACACATCTACAACCATCTAATCTTTGACAAACCTGATGAAAACAAGCAATGGGGTAAAGGATTCCCTATATAAATGGTGTTGGGAAAACTGGCTAGCCATATGCAAAAGACTGAAACTGGACCTCTTTCTTACATCTTATACACAAATTAACTCAAGATGAATTAAAGACTTAAATGTAAGACCTAAAACCATAAACACCCCAGAAGAAAACCTAGGCAATACAATTCAGAACATAGGCATGGGCAAAGACTTCATGACCAAAACACCAAAAGTAATGGCAACAAAACCAAAATTGACAAATGGGATCTAATTAAACTAAAGAGCTTCTGCATAGCAAAAGAAACTATCATCAGAGTGAACAGGCAACCTGCAGAATGGGAGAAAATTTTTGCAATCTATCCATCTGACAACAAGCTAATATCTAGAATCTACAAGGAACTTAAACAAATTTACAAGAAAAAAACAACCCCATGAAAAAGTGGGCAAAGTATATGAACAGACACTTCTCAAAAGAAGACATTTATGCAGCAAACAAACATATGAAAAAAAGTTCATCATCACAGGTCATTAGAGATATGCAAATCAAAATCACAATGAGATGCCATCTCATGCCAGTTAGAATGGCCATCATTAAAAAGTCGGGAAACAACAGATGCTGGAGAGGATGTGGAGAAATAGGAATGCTTTTACACTGTTGGTAGGAGTGTAAATAAGTTCAACCATTGTGGAAAACAGTGTGATGATTCCTAAAGGATCTAGAACCAGAAATACCATTTGACCCAGCAATCCCATTACTGGGTATATACCCAAAGGATGGTAAATCATTCTACTCTAAAAACACATACTCACATATGTTTATTGTGGCACTATTCACAATGGCAAAGACTTGGAACCAACTTAAATGCCCATCAATGATAGACTGGATTAAGAAAATGTGGCACATATACACCATGGAATACTATGCAGCCATGAAAAGGGATGAGTTCATGTCCTTTGCAGGGACATGGATGAAGTTGGAGACCATCAGTCTCACAAATTAACACAGGAACAGAAAACCAAACACCACATGTTCTCACTCATAAGTGAGAGTTGAACAAAGAGAACACGTGGACACAGGGAGGAGAACATCACACACTGGGGCCTGTCGGGGAGTGGGGGGGTTGGGGAGGGATAGTGTTAGGAGAAATACCTAATATAGGTGATGGTTGCAGCAAACCACCATGACATGTGTATACTTCTGTAGCAAACCTGCACTTTCTGCACATGTATCCCAGAACTTAAAGTATATATATATAAAAAATAGAAAAAATATTCAAAACCTAAAAAAAAAAAAGATGTCTCCTGAGAATGTTGGCACTTTCATCACCATAAAATGAAATGTTACTCTTTATCCCCTTTTTAAACCTCTTTTTCTTCTTCTTTTTTTTTTTTTTTTCCTCTGACCTAGGATCCAGGGCAGTATAACCTCTTTTATAAAAAATGATTTTAACATAGCTATATTAGGGTTTCTTATTTTGTGAGACAGTAATTTTATCTATTTCATTTTCATTTCCATTCCTTTACTTTTTTTTTTTTTTTTTTTTTTTTTTTTTTGAGACAGTCTCAGTTTTTCACCCAGGCTGGAGTGCAGTGGCATGATCTTGGCTCATGCAACCTCTGCCTCCCTAGTTCAAGCAAGTGATTTTCCTGCCTCAGTCTTCCGAGTAGCTGGGATTACAGGTGCCTGCCACTGTGCCTGACTAATTATTGTATTTTTAGTAGAGATGGGGTTTTGCTGAGTTGGCCAGGCTGGTCCTGAACTCCTGACCTCAAGTGATCCTCCTGCCTTGGTCTCCCTGGGATTACAGGTGTGAGCCACCACACCTGGCCCATTCTTTTATTTTCAGTTTGATTTCTTATATTTAAATGTGTCTCTTCTAAGCAGCATATAGTTTTCTCTTCTTCATTCTTATGGTCCTCATCTTTTAATTAGAATATTGTTCTGTTTACATTTAATATATTTGTTGGTATATTTTGAGTTTTCTCTTTGTCCCATCTGATATTTAGTCTTTTCTATTTATCTTTTCAGTAAATGCAGTATTTTCTTTTTCCATTTTTTTTTCTGTTGGCTTGTTAATTACATCTTTTTTCATTGTTTCCTTAGTAGCTGCCCTGGAAATAATACACATCCTTAGGCTTTATTAGAGTCATCTGTAATTTAATACTTTTAAAACTTCCTGACGGTGCAAAGACATTAAAACACTTGAACTCCATTTCATTCCTTCCTTCTTCGTATGCTATCTTTGATATGCATTTCAATTATATATATGTTTTTAAGCCCAATTACTTATTTTAATTATTTTAATTATATAATAAAAGTAATATTAACTTAGATTTTCTTCCTATATTTACCCCTTTGTTCTTTGTTTCCTCCAATTCCATGTGTCCACTGAAATAATTTTTCCTTTATTTGGAGGACATTCCTTAATCTTTCTTTCATTGTGGGTCTTCTGGTAGTACAAAATAATTTTGATAGAAAATATATTTGTTTATATTGTTTTTATTTTTTTCTTCCATGCATTTTTAAAAGCTTGTATTTTGAAATAATTACACATTTACAAGGAGTTGCAAAAATGGTATGGAGGGTTTTCATGTAATCTTTACTCAATTTCCTCCAATAATTATTTTTTGCACAATTGTGATAGGCAGAATTCTCAGTCTCCACAGGATTGCCATCCCCTGATTACTCAGTCAAACACTAGTTACTGCTGTAAAAGAACTATGCAAATGTCATAAAAGTTATGGACCTTAAAATAGAAAAGAAAATCCTGGATTGTCCAGGTGGACATAATCTAATCAATCGAGCTCTTGAAAGCAGAGAGATGTGGTAGAAGAGAAAATCAGAGGACAGATGAAGCAGAAGGAGAGGTCTAAGAGGTTTAAGTATGAAAAGGACTTGACTTGCTATTGCTAGCTAAGGTAGAGAAAGGAGGTCATGAGCCAAGAAATGCAACCAACCTTCCGAAACTAAGAATGAGCCTGGCCAACAACCAGCAAAGAAACAGAGACATTAGTCCTACAACCACATGGAACTGGGATTCTACCAAAACCCACATGAGCTAGGAAGCAGATTCAACCCCAGAACCTCCTGAAAGAAATGCAACCCTGCTGTCACCTAAATTTTGGCTCTGTGAAACCAGGAGCAAATAGTCAGTTGAGCCACTCTATGCCCAGACTTCTGACCTACAAAATTCTGAGATAATGCATTTGCGCTGGTTAAGACCCATAAATCTATGGAATTTCTTGCCAAAGCAATAGAAAACTAATACAATATCTATAGTACAATATCAAATCTGGGAAAATGATGTTGGGGCTGTGTGTGTGTATGGTTCTACGCCATTTATCACATGTGTAGAGAGTCACAGAACCACCAATGCAATCAAGATACAGAACTATTCAATCATGACAAAGATGTGCCTCATGTTACCCCTTTATAGTTACAATTCATTCCCACACACAATTCCTAATCCCTAGCAAGTACTAATCTCTTTTCCGCTTTTACAATTTTTAAACTGTGAAAATGTTATATAAATAGAATCATACAATATGTGACTATTTAAGGATGGCTTCTTCACTCAGCATGCCATTGAGATTTATTCAATTTGCTGCACGTATCAGTAGTTCTTGCCTCCCACAACTCCTCCTACCGTGACTTTTTTTTAACTGTGGTGAAAACACAATAAAATGTGCCATCTTAACCTTATTTTTGTTTTCTTAAATTGATATATCAATTTTACATATTTTGAGGGTACACGTAATATTTTGATAGATGTATATAAAGTGTAATGATCAAATCAGGGCAATTTGGATATCCATCACCCCAAACATTTATCTTTCCTTTATATTGAGAATGTTACAATTCTTCCAGGTATTTTGAAATATATAATAAATTATTGTTAATTATAATTTTTCTACTCTATTATCAAATACTAGAATGTATTCCTTCTAACTGTATTTGTGTTTTCATTAAACAACTTCTTTGGCTGGGCACGGTGGCTTACCCTGTAATCCCAGCACTTTGGGAGGCTGAGGCGGGTGGATCACTTGAGGTCAGGAGTTCGAGACCACCCTGGGCAACATGGTGAAACCCCATCTCTACTAAAAATACAAAACTTAGCTGGGTGTGGTGGCATGTGCCTATAGTCCCAGCTACTCAGGAGGCTGAAGCATAAGAATCGCTTGAACTTGGGAGGCAGAGGCTGTAGTGAGCAGAGATAGCGTCACTGCACTCCAGCCTGGGTGACAGAGACTCTGTCTCAAGAAAAAAACAAAACAAAATAAATTATTTTATCCCTTCCTCCCTAATTTTCCTAGCCTCCAATAACCACCACTTTACTCTCTATCTCCATGAGATTCACTTTTTCAGCTCCCACATATGAGTGAGAACATGTGAAAATTGTATTACAATAAGTGGGTTATTTCACTTAATATAATGACTTCTAATTTCATTCATGTTGCTGCAAATGACAGGGTTTCTTCTTTTAATGGCTGAATAATATTCCATTGTATGTATGTACACCATCTTTTCTTAATCCATTCATCTGTTGATGGACACCTAGATTGATTTTATATCTTGGCTATTGTGAATAGTGCTGCAATAAACATAGAAATGCAGATATCTCTTCAATATACTGATTTCCTTTTTTGCTGGACATATACCCAGCAGTGGGATTGCTCTATCTAGTAGTTCTATTTTTAGTTTTTTGAGGAACCTTCATACTATTTTTCATAATGGCTGTACTACTTTACATTCTCATCAACAGCATATAAAAGTTCCCCTTTCTCACCTTCCTTGACAGCATTCGTTATATTTTATCTTTTTGATATTAGCCATTCTAAGCGGGGTGGTATGACTTCTCATTGTGGTTTGGATTTGCCTTTCCTTGATGATTAGCAATGTTGAACTTTTTTTTTTTTTAAATCTGTTAACCAGTTGTATGTATTCTTTTGAGAAATGTCTATTCAGGCATTCAAAATGTTTATTTTGTACATTCTTAGTTGGCTTATTGCTTTTTTTTTTTTTTTTTTTTGCTATTGAGTTGTTTGAGTTCCTTATGTATTCTGATTATTTATTCTTTGTCAGATGGATAGTTTCAAATATTTTCTCCCATTCTGTTTGTTGTCTCTTTGTTAATTGTTTCCTTTTCTGTGCAGAAGCTTTTCTGCTTGTTGTAATCCTGTTTGTCTGTTTTGCTCTTGTTGCTTGTGCTTTCAAGGTTTTATACAAAAAAATCTTTGCCCAGATCAGTGATTTTTAAAAAAAATTATTATTATTATGCTTTAAGTTCGGGATACACATGCAGAATGTGCAGGTCTGTTACATAGGTATACACATGCCATGGTAGTTTGCTGCACCCATCAACCCATCACCTACATTAGGTCTTTCTCCTAATGCTATCCCTCCCCTAGCCCCTTACCCCCTGACACGCCCAAGTGTGTAATGTTCCCCTCCCTATATCCACGTGTTCTATTTGTTCAACTCCCACTTATGAGTGAGAACATGCGGTGTTTGGTTTTCTGTTCCTGTGTTACTTTGCTGAGAATGATTGTTTCCAGCATCATTCATGTTCCTGCAAAGGACATGAACTCATCCTTTTTTATGGCTGCATAATATTCCACAGTGTATATGTGCCACATTTTCTTAATCCAGTCTATCATTTATGGGCATTTAGGTTGGTTCCAAGTCTTTGCTATTGTGAACAGTGCTGCAATAGATGTATGTGTGCATGTGTCTTTGTAGCACTTCTTCAATGTTTTACTTCTAGTAGTTTCAAAGTTTCCTTTACATTAAAGGCTTACATTTAAATCTTTAATCCATTTTTGATTTTGTTTGTGGTGAAAGGTGGAGCTCTAGTTTTATTTATATTTATTAATTTCTGGGTTATAGGATTTATTTCTGGGTTCTCTGTTGTGTTCCATTGGTCTATGTTTCTGTTTTTATGCCAGTACCAAGCTGTTTCTCTTACTTTAGCTTTGTAGTATATTTTGAAGTCAGGTAGTGGGATGCCTTCAGCCTGGGTTTTTTGGCTCAAAATTGCTTTAGCTATTTGAAGTTTTTTGTGGGTTCCATATAAATTTAAAATTGTTTTTTTATTTCTGTGAAGAATGTCATTGGTATTTTGATAGGGATGGGATTGAATGGGTAGTATAGACATCTTTTTTTTTTTTTTTTCCAGGCGAGTTTTGCTCTTGTTGCCCAGGCTTGAGTGCAGTGGTGCAATCTTGGCTCACTGCAACCTCCACCTCCTGGGTTTAAGCAATTCTCCTGCCTCAGCCTCCTGAGTAACTGGGATTACAGGCATGTGCCACCAAGCCCAGCCAATTTTGTATTTTTAGTAGACAGGGTTTCTCCATGTTGGTCAGGCTAGACTCGAACTCCGGACCTCAGGTGATTCACCCACCTCGGCCTCCCAAAGTGCTGGGGTTACAGGAATGAGCCACTGTGCCTGGCCTACATTTTAAGAATATTAATTCTTGCAATCAATGATCATGAAATTTCTTCCCATTTTTGTGTCTTCTTCAATTTCTTTCATCAATGATACATGGTTTTCCGTGTGGAGATCTTTCGTTTCTTCGGTAAAATTTATTTCTAGGTATTTTATTTTATTTCTGTAGCTACTATAAATGGTATTGCATTCTTGATTTCTTTTTCAGATAGTTGCAGTTAATGTATAGAAATGCTACTGATTTTTATATGTTGATTTTGTATCCTACAACTTTATTAAATGTTTGTTTCTATTCTAAGAGTTTTTATTGGTGAGGTCTTTAGGCTTTTCTAAATATAAAATCACGTAGTCTACAAACAGGAATAATTTGACTTCTACCTTTCCAAGTTAGATGCCCTTTCTTTCTTTCTCTTGCTTAATTGTTCTGGGTAGGACTTTCAGAACTGTGTTGAATAAAAGTGGTAAAAATGGGCATCCTTGTCTTGTTTCAGATCTTAGCAGAAAGGTTTCAATTTTTCCTTATGCAATATGATATTAATTGTGGGCTTGTCATATGTAGCCTTTATCGTGTTGTGGTATGTTCCTTCTATACCCAGTCTGTTGAGAGTTTTTATTGTGAAAGGGATGTTGACTTTTATTGAATGCTTTTCAGCATCTATTGAAATGATCATATGGTTTTTGTCCTTGATTCTCTTGCTATGATTTATTTTGTTTATTGATTTGTGTATATTGAATCCTCCTTGCAACTTTTTGAAGTATATATTTTTAAGTGTACAGTTCAGTAGTGTTACAAATGTTAACACTGCCGTGAAAGAGATCTCTAAACTTTTTATCTTGCAAATCTATTTCTTATTTTTATTTATTTTATTATTATTTTTTGTGATGGAGTCTTGCTTTGTTGCCCAGGCTGGAGTGCAGTGGCATGATCTCAGCTCACTGCAACCTCTGCCTCCCGGGTTCAAGCAATTCTCCTGCCTCAGCCTCCTGAGTAGCTGGGACTACAGGCGCCCGCCACCATCCCGGCTAATTTTTTGTATTTTTAGTAGAGACGGAGTTTCACCATGTTAGCCAGGATGGTCTCAATCTCCTGATCTTGTGATCCTCCCGCCTCGTCCTCCCAAAGTGCTGGGATTACAGGCATGAACCACTGCGCCTGGCCGCAAATCTAAAACTCTATACCCATTAAACAAAACTCCCCTCTCCCGCTCTCTGCCACCAACCTCTGGTAACCACCATTCTACTTTGTGTTTCTATAAATCTGACTACTTTAAAAACATCACGTAAGTGGCATTATACAATATTTGTATTTTTGTGACTGACTTATTTTACTTAGCATATTTCCCTCAAGGTTCATCCATGTTGTAAATTATGTCCTTTTTATTGCTGCATAGGATTTTATGATATGAATATACCACAGTTTGTTTAGCCATTCACCTATCGAAGGACACTTTGGTTGTTTCTAGGTTTTTACTATTACAAATAAAGCTGATGGGAACACTTGTGTACAGATTTTTGTGTGGACATATGTTTTTATTTTTCTGGAATGAATGTCCTGGTGTGAAATTGCTAGGTTAGATATTAAATATATGTTTAGTTTTGAAGAAACTGCTAACATATTTTTTTGAGTAGTTTACCATTTTACCTTCTCACTAGCAATGTATAAGAGATCGAGTGTCGGCCGGGCGCGGTGGCTTACACCTGTAATCCCAGTACTTTGGGAGGCCGAGGCAGGCGGATCATGAGGTCAGGAGTTCGAGACCATCCTGGTTAATACGGTGAAACTCCGTCTCTACTGAAAATACAAAAAATTAGCCAGGCGTGGTGGCAGGTGCCTGTAGTCCCAGCTACTCAGGAGGCTGAGTCACGAGAATGGCATGAACCCGGGAGGCAGAGCTTGCAGTGAACCAAGATCGTGCCATTGCACTCCAGCCTGGACCACAGAGCGAGACTCCATCTCCAAAAAAAAAAAAAAAAAAAAAAAAAAAAAAAAAAAAAAAAAAAAAAAAAAAAAAAAATCTAATATCTTCACATACTTGCCAAAAGTTGGTATTGTCACTGTTTTTTAAAATAAATTTTAAATGTTCTAATAAATGTATAATGATAATTCATTTTGGTTTTAATTTGCATTTCCCTGATGGTTAGTGATGTTGAGTATCTTTTCATGTGCTTATTTGACATCTGTACACCTTCTTTGAAGAAATATCTCATCGTGTCTTTTGTCCATTTTAAAATTTTATGTTTTCTTAATTTTCAAGTTTTGTTAGAGTTCTTTATATGCTCTAGAACAGGTCTTGTGAGGTATTTTCTCTAGTCTTTAGTTTGTGTTTTCATACTCTTAACAGGGTCTTTCTAGAGTAAAACTTTTAGCTTTGATGAAATCTAATCAATTGATTTTTAAAAAATAAATTTTGCTATTGCTAACATGTCTAAAAACTCCCTGCTAAAGGTCATACAGATTTTCTCCTACATTATATTCTAAAAGTTTGTAGTTTTATAATTTCCATTTAAATCTATAATCCATTCTGAGTTTATTTTTGCATAAGGTTGTCAGTTAGGTTAAGATTCATGTTTTTGCCAATGGATATCCAGTGTTTCTTCAAATATCTTTTAGTCACACCCTCTTTCTCCTCCACTTTTGCTACTCTTATAATACATATATTTAATATTTCTTATGGTCCTATAGGTTTCTGGGTATCTGATTATTTAGGTTTTTTTAAAGGTCTATTTCTCTCTGTCCTTCATATTGAGCAGTTTCTATTGTTTTATATTAAGTTCCTTGATTCTTTCCTCTGTCCTCTCCATTCTGCTATTGAACCTATCCAGTGAGGTTATTATTTTTTAATTTGGTTGTTGGTTCTTCATTTCTTTTTTTTTTTTTGCAAAGGAAATACTTTTTCATTTGTTTCAAACATGCTTGTAAATTACTTAATAAAACATTTTTATAATGACTGCTTTAAAATCCTTGTCAGAGATTTTCAGCATCTATGTCATCTTGGTGAATTATTGACTATCTTTTCTTATTTAAGTTGCAATTTGTCTGGTTCTTGTTATGACATCAAAGTGATATTTTTATTGTATTGGCACATTTTGGGTATTTCGTTATGAGACCATGGATCTTAGTTAAATATTTTGTTTTAGCTGGCGTCCTTTAAAGGAAGGTGTTACATCATTACTGACAAATGGTAGTAGAGTCCAGGTTCCCTCTTCAACCTCTTGTGACACCTCAGTTGGAGAGGGATTCCTCATTATTGTTAGGCAGAGTTTGAAGTTCTGGCTCTCCATTAAGTCTTCACTGATACCACGCTGCCTGGGAAGGGAAAAAGTGCTTTATTACTGCTTCTTTCTAGCTTCCACTGACACTTGTGGGTTGAGGGTATGGGGAGGTTAGTTTTATCATATCTGGGAGATGGTGAAATTTCTGATTCTCCACTAGGCCTCCTCTGATACCAACCCCATTGGGAGGACACTTCATTATGGATGGGTGAGAGTGGAATTACAGAATCACCCTTTGCCCTTCTGTGGTCTCTACTGACGCCACGACTGGAAAAGGGCTTGCTACCAGGGGTAGAAATAAAAGTTTCTGCTTACCACTTGGCCTCCTTGGGCACCACTCTGGTGGGGATTGGAGGGACTCTTGGTTATGGTTGTGTGCAGGTAGAAGTCTAGGCTCACCAATTAGTCTGTGTTTGTAGGGATGCGTTGAAATTCAGGTTTTCCTGTGGTGTTTGGTTTGAGTAGCGTGTTTACTGTCTAAACATTTTCTGTATTGTTAGGCTGCCCCTGTCCTGATAATTTGGCTAGGAGGAGTAGGTTTTTCTTGAGACTCTGTTGCTTGTGGCTGTTGGTGTGCTAGGTTGCTCTGTAGATCGCTCGTTTTGTTTATCCCCCAAAACTTGTTATCACTTTAGATCTTGACTATTTAGAACATAGATTTCTAAAAATTGAAAATATAAAAAGCTTTTTTCTAATGTTGTTATGGAAAGCTAAAGAAAACGTTTTCAAAAAGTTGTCAACTATCTTAGCTATTTGAAAGACAAAACTTTACTAGGATCAAATCCTTCTATTTTATGTTAAAAATGAATACCACCTTTTTATTTTAAGTCCATGAGTCATTAGGATTCTCTAAAGTCTTTGTTTTCTTACCACTACTGTATTATTTAAGCATATAATGCTATATAAATTATTATAGAAACTTTATTGATATACATCAGAAATAATGAAATAAGGCAACCTAATAATAAAAACCTTCTTGGATTCAGTACTTGAAGCCAAATAAAATTATTCTTTTCATTTAATATTTACAACAGAGCTCCAGGATCCTATGAGTGGTAATGGAGAACATATGGAGGGTAGAAAGATACGGGCATATCACCTCATACCATGTTCATAAGAACATTTTCAACAGGGTATTCTCAAATATGAATTACATGCTTTTCAAGTATTTGTTTTAGATTTTCAGGTAGCAAAAGTTCTGCAATAGGTAATTAAGCTAGCACTTAAAAATATTAGTCATACAGGACTCATTCAAACAATAGACAATTCATAATTACTTTAGAGATTATTCTCTGAGGTAGGAAAAAAGCAGCAATCTATGCCAGATTCAGCCATTCACTGCTTTTCCCCATCTCCTAAGTTTCTCCTAGAGTTATCCCCACATAGGGTCAGTCATAGTTGGCTGAAAAGCGAATCACCTTATGTTGTTAAATCTTTACAGATTAGTGATTAGTGATGCAGACTTTGGAAATAGACAAAACTTGTTTTGATTCTAAATTCTAACACTTACTAGATGCTTAATCTTCAATAACTTATTTAGTCCGTCAAAACCCATTTTTCATCTAAAATGAGGCTTACCATATTTAATTAAATGTTACAATAATTAAAACATGAGAAGTGTTGCATTTAGCATACTATGTGATGCTTTTTATTTTTTATTTATTATAGGAAAAAATGACTGTCTTGCTTAGAATATACCTTTCTTTGGGATCTCCTAAATTTCAGGTAAAAGAAAAATAGCCCCTACAGATTGGTTTCTGAAAATTTTCATTGATATTGAACCCACTTTCCTGGAGACTCACATATTAGTACCATGCCTGGCACTTTGAGTCAAGGTAGCCCATAATTCTGCAAAGACAGAGAAATTAAGACATATGGCAGACAAGGGAGACACCTGTTGATGGCAGGTCAAAGCCTGTTCACTTATTAAATGACAATGCACTGTAGTGTGGTGGGTAAAACTGTGTAAACTAAGGACAGACTATTTAAATTTGTGTTTAGCTATACCTACTGCTAGCTGTACAACTGCAGATAAGTTTACCTCACTCTCAATATCCCAGTTTCTACATATGTAAAATGGTGTTAGTAACAGAACCTATCTCTTATGGTTATGCATATTAGAAAAAAAAGTGGATATTAAGTTGGTAGAACATTATTACTTACTATTTAACTCTGACTACACAGAGTTTAATGTTACAGCAAAGCCTAGGCTGTTCAGATAATTTATTTAAGTTTTAACTTGGTGGGGGAAAAGAATGAAAGAAAAAAACCTTTCTACAGCCTTTATATTTTGTATTAGGTGAAGCTAATTTTGGTATGCTTGCTCCTTTGTTGTATTTTCATTAGAAAATAGGAGAAACTTGCCTTTCGATGTCCAAATTGAAAAGGAAATTTATATAATTTAACATTATAATTTTCAACTATTTTGTTTTTATTTATTTGTTTTTGCTAACAAAAGAAACATATAATCTCATGGGGAGAGTGTGGCTACAGTGTCCACAGAGCTGACTATGAGTGCATGTGTTTCTGTCTACACATGTTAGATGGAAGGTGGGGCTGGTTTCAGTGTTCCAAATATTCTCAACAATTTGAGCAAAGACATGTCCCAAGAGAAGGCTGAGAAACTAATGTGTATAACATCTAATTATTGCTTAATAATATCTTGAGTAGAAAATGAAGGACAGTCTCTGCCGGAAAACTATCTCTGGAAGTTCCATTATCTTTTATTCCCTGCCTTACAAAAAAGCTATTTGCCCATCTGGAGCCTGGTGAAGAGAAGGGAGTCTTCTCTTTCTTTTGGGTAAAAAACTCCACATAAAGCAACATCCCAGTAGCTTTATACAACCAATATTCTGACTATGTTTATATTTTTACCTATACTTATTGGTATAGGCATAGGCTCTAAAGAGAATATCCAAGTTTTAGGCTTTTTTCCTTCCTGCATGCATTGCGTTAAATATACACTTTATTGAAGTATGTTTAATTTTCGTGCAATTGAATACACCTCTCTTAAATGTGAAATTGAGTTCTGACAAATGTTTATACTCTTATAACCACTGCCATAATCATATATATGACATCTCTGTCAGCTTTCCCAAAATAATCTCATGTGCTTTTGTAATGAATAGTAGTTACCCTCTCTCCCCAACCAGCCGCTGATCTGCTTTCTCTCTTAAAGATGGTTTTCTTCCTAAAATTTCATATAAATGATATTTCTTTTGTAATCTTTTTGTCTGGCTTACTTCACTCAGTATACTAATTTTAAAATACATCCACGTCTTTGCATGTATCAGTGGTTTGCATACTCCCTCATTTTATTTGTTTGTTTATTTGCTGTATATATTTCATTGTGTGTATGTCCTATAATTTGTTTATCCATTTACCTATTGATGGACTTGGGGGTTGTTTCTAGTATGGGGCTATTATGAGTAAAGCTGACATGAACATTTGTATACAAATTCTTTTGCTATTGCATATTTTTTTCTCATTGGCATTTACATACATTCTATATTTGTATGAAATACTTCATAGACATATGAGACGAGAGAGATATACATGATGTAGTTACGGCTCTGTTGCTTTTGTTATTTTTTTCTGTTTCTAAAGATGGGGTGATGTTATCCTTTAAGTATCTGGCATGTGACATCACGTAATTTGTTTGGTAGTTACTGTGTTCTCCGTTTCCCAGGACACATGGGAGTGGCTAAGTATTTTTAATGGTTGTTTCCACTTTTATTTTATATTTCTCTTTTTCCTCTGTGAGATGGTGAGTAATGCCATGCCTGAGAGCGGAGGGGAGGGGAGTGCTATGTGGATTCAGTATTTCCTTGAAGATGAGATTTTAATATTTTTTTTTTTTTTGGTGGAAGATTTTCTCCTCTTCCTCCATTCCATCTTCAGATTTTGTTCCCTTGGCAAGTTCTTACTCACTGATCCCCTGGTGTTTCCTTTGCCAGTAGCCTCAGCACTGAAGCTGCTGGGAGGAGAGCCGAAAAGAAGCAGCTATAACAGAGACATTTTCAACCTTCCCTGCTTTTACCTTAGCCCATGAAATACGTGTGCTCAGCCTCCACGTGAGAAATGGTTTGATTCTAAGAATCATGTTCAATGGGTTCTTTATTGCCCTTCAGATTATGGCGAAATTCCAACCTTTTCTCAAATTTGAACTTTTCCTTTATACAGTTCCTTTGAGCTTTTACAATCACTTGAATTCTTTTTTTTTTTTTTAGAAAGTTTCTATTACAAATATTACACTGAAATGCCTTTATACTCAATATCTAAGTCTCAAATACAGTGATGTTCTTGGAAGCTATGCAAACCTTCAATAATACAAACTCTGAGAATAAAGACAAATAGATGTGGCAGCATTCAGACTTTCAGCTGTGCTTGTGAAAGAGTCAAAGCATTCAAAGCAGAAGTGTCTCCCAGCAAGGTAGTAATTACTGAGCTCAACAGCTTCCGTTTTATTAAATTAAGGCCAAATAAGATACCTAACCAAACTGCCTCTTAAAAAGACTGACTCATAGCCTAATTGATGTGAGAGTCGAATAAATACCATGAACTCCAGGAGGAAGAAATTCTTTTAAATTTAAGTTCCATTTTAATGGAATTCACTGAACCTCTTCAAAATTTTCCATAAATGGTTCAATAAAAAGCACAAAGTCTTGAAAGAGTTTAAATCATTGTTTAAAAAGGGATGGTGAAACTCTTTTCCCTTTCCTCCCACCACATGAGAGGAGGAATGTGGTGCTGTAAATTCCCCTGTAATTTTAACTATGAGGACCTGGATCTAGAGGAGAATGTCTAGCTGAAGAGTTCAAGCTGGCATAAAGCTGCCCAAAGCATACAAGGAATTGAGTTTCCAAGAGTACTCATCAGGGGACAGTTGACTGGATGGGGTTTTACTCTGACACATTAAACAAATCAGTCCCAGAGTAAAGGTTTGTTCAGTCAGCCTTTGATTTTGTTTTCCTTATGTCAGAGTTTTGGGTTGGTGGTTTCTTTTTAAAAACTCAGTCTCCAGGTTTTATTTATCTTACAGATTTTCCTTGCAGATTGCTGACTATTGTACATAGGCAATTTAGAAGAGTTTCTAACTAAATTTCAGACAATCCTGACTACTTTTGTAGCTACAATGGGATCTGGTTCAATTATGTGTACAGAGGGTTAGCAGAGTCTTGTAGTGAAGTGGTATGAGTAGAATATTTGGCATCACAGAGCAGGATTTAAATTTCTTCTCTGCTGCATACTAGAGGCATATTTTTAATTAAATTATTGGCACTTTGATCTTCTGATTTCTCCTCTTGAATAAGAGGATAAAACTACTTTACTTTAAAAAATACCATTTAATTACAAGAAATGATGTATGCAGAATAAGGTATATAGGAGATGGTGACTCACACCTGTAATCCCAGATGCTCTGGAGGCTGAAGCAGGAGGATCACTTAAGCCCAGGAATTTGAGATCAGCCTGGAAAACATAACAAGAATCTATATAAAGAAAAAACAAAGTTTACTTCTGCCACTATATTTTTAGAGGACCATTTCCAGCCTTCTCCTCCTTGAAAATTGTTGATTTCAGATTGAATGTGCTCATAGGTATCTGTTAGAGGCAAATTCTTCTTGCAAAAAGGTAATATATGCAATACACAATCCTCAATTAAAACTACAAGTCATGTAAAGTAATGAAACAGTAAAAGAAAAGATAAGAAAATAATAACACCATAGAAAAAGACCCATTGGCCTCCAATTAATATAGCAATCAGACATAACACTTAAAATAGCTATGCTTAAAGTATTCAAGAAGATAAAAGAACACACTGAGGATTTTGGGAGAGGCCTAGTAACTCTAAAAATTCCAAGAGAAGTTATAAAATTGGAAAACCTAATATCTGAAATTTGGAACTCAATGTATGGCATTAAAAGCAGATACAGCTGAACTTTTTAAAAAATGTAGCAAGTGGAAGTTAGAGTAAAATATCTAGAATGAAACCCAGATAAGCAAAAAAATGGGAAGATGGAAGAGAAGGACTGAGATGTAGAGGATATGGTAAGACAGTCTCACATGTAACTGGAATCCTAGAAAAAGAGGCAGAATAAGGCAAAAGCAACATTTGAAGAAGTAATGCCTGAGAATGTTCTAGATTAATGACAGACATGAATCCTTAGTTTCAAGCTCTATACATTATATTCCCAAGCATTGTCTGGTTTCCTGAATGAATGGCCATCAAGGGATAAGGTAACACAGTTACCTAGTTGTAAAGAGTTAGCTCTGTTCTTTCTTCCATGGAATATTCCTAGGTGTGGTTCCCTTTTGCACCCCTTATTAAGACGTCATGTATGCCAGAAAGTAAACTCAGCTACTGAGCAGCTACCATGTTTCTTGGCAGCTTGATGTAATAGTCAGTATAGTAACACATTTTATGACATTCCTTGCATATTTTCTGTCTCATTTCCCATTTTCCATACCTATACTACCCTGGGTTTGCACTTCTCAAATAAAGTAATGCCACATTCATCTGTGCCACAGTGTCTGCTTCTTGAGGATTCAAACAGAGGAACACTTATTTAAGGAGTAAAAGTGGCAAGAAAGCTACATCTAGGTACATCATAGTGTAACTTCAAGAAACCAGGAAAAAGAAAAGAGACCGATTATGGTCAAAAGACTTTCACTCAGAACATACTCCTCACCAGAACCTATGGAAGCCAAAATGTAAGGCAGCATCTTTACATTGCTGAAAGAAAATTCATGACATCTTAGACGTTTATGCGTATACAAAATGTTTTTATGGATAAAGATGAAATGTATATATTTCAGTCAAACAAGAGTAAGAGAATTTATCAATGACATATAAAAAGGAAACATTCACACTAAAGAACCAAAGGAAATATTAAAACTTATATTTCTGGTAGGAGAAATATCCCAGACCAAAGTTTAAAAATGATAGAAGAAATAAAGAACAAAAGTTTGTTCAATATGAGGACAAATCTAAATGACAATTGTCTGTATAAAACACTATCTGAATATTGACTATATGAAATGATAATGTCTTGGTGATTTAAAATATATATAAAATCAAAGCAGATTGTTGGGAGGTGGGTAAATAGCAATGAAGTGTTTTATTAACCTTGCCTTGCTTAGGAACAGCTACCATCACATTCTAGTAAGCAGCAGATTATAATCTCATTGTTCACTACTGAAATACAGTAAAGGAAGCCTTTTATTGGTGAAGGGGAGGGGAAAGGAGAGTGAAAAAGATCAATCTAGATGAAGGGAAGAAAAGAGAGGAAAATGTTACATTACAAAAACTGGTGGGGAAAAATGGAAATCATGGTAAATTATAGTAGATTTAGTCTCTATTATATTAGTAATTATATCACAGGTAAATGGGCCCAATTCTATAATTAAAACGTAGAGTTTAGTTGGATAAAACAAAAGCAACCTTATATATGTGCTGTTTGTAAGAAATGCCTCAAAAATATAAGAATACTTAAATTACAGGCAAAATTATTTTTAAAAATTAATACCAAAAAATGTTAACCAAGCAAAAACTGGTGTTATTGTCTGACAATGAACAGACAATATAGACTAAAGCATTTCCAGAGATAAAGAATGTCATGATAAATGGTGATAAAAGGAATTCACTAAGAAAATGTAACTATTATACATTTAAAAAAATGTAGCCTCAAATACATGAAAAAGTTGACAGAATAAAAGGAAAAATAGCCTAACATATAATCATAGAGATGTATTTTTAGACACTGCTTTCAATAGTTAAGAAATCAAGCAGTTAAAAAATAGATTGCTTAACCCATGGATCAAAGAAAGATTCCAAATGAAAGCTATGAATATTTTGAATCAAGTGACAGTGAAAGAACTTATCTAAATATTGTGAGACTGCACATAAGGAATATTTAAAGAGAAATTTAAGCATTAAATGGATATATTTGAAAAGTAAAGACTGAAAATCAACAAGCTAAGTATGTATTGCTGAAAGTTAGAAAATAAGGAAATAGGCCGGGCACAGTGGCTCATCATGCCTGTAATCCCCGCACTTTGGGAGGCCAAGGTGGGTGGATCATGAGGTCAGGAGTTTGAGACCAGCCTGGCCAAGATGGTGAAACTCCATCTCTACTAAAAAATACAAAAATTAGCCAGGTGCAGTGGCAGGTGCCTGTAATCCCAGCTACTCTGGAGGCTGAGGCAGGAGAATTGCTTGAACCCGGGAGGCGCAGTCTGCAGTGAGCCGAGATCATGCCACTGCACTCTAGCCTGGGTGACAGAGCAAGACTCTGTCTCAAAAAAAAAAAAAAAAAAAAAAAAAAAAAAAAAGGAAGACAATAATAAAGGGCAGAAATTAGGTTAGAAGCAAACATTCATTAGAGAAAATTTACAAAGATAAATTTTATAATATATACTATACATAAAAATAAAACTCATTGAAAAGATTAATAGCATTGATAACAGTGATCAAAATCATGTTTAGAAAACAATTAGGAAAGAAGTCACAAAAATTCTAGAAAAAAAACCACAAATCACCAGTATCAGGAATGAAAACTAAACATTACTATATACTCTGTATATACTAAAAATAAGAAACTGTCAAGAACAACTAAATTTGAATCCATAGAAAATATAGAGATGATGTACATATTCCTAGAAAATCATAATTTACTAAAAGTGACAGGAAAGAAAGAGAAAATATGTGTAAATCCTATAACTATTAAGTACCTTGAATCTTTAATTAAAAACTGAAACCTTTTTCCACATATAAAATGCTAGGCCAAGAGGGTTTCACCACTTAATTTTATTAAAAATTTAAAACAAGATATAAAAAGGCTTGCACAAACATGTCTAAGAATAATGAAAAAGAAACATTTCACAACCTGTTTTATGAAGGTATCTTTGACACTCAAATCTGGCAATAATAAAAGGAAGAAAAATTACAGCACAATCTCACTTCTGAATGTAGATGAAAAAATCCTAAACAAAACATTAGTAAACAAGTTCTAGCAACTATGAAAACAGATAATCCAAGTTGAGTTCTTTACCTTTTGAAAAGTAGCCAATATAAACTACCACATTAACAGAGTAGAGAAGAAAAATAATGTTACCACAAAACATGCAAACGATTTCTGATAAATCATTCATTCATGACAAAAAAAAAAAAAAAAAAACGGTTTGGCAAATTGAGGTCAGAAGATCTCATCTTTAATCTGATAAATAGGGTCTGAATAAAACCTATTGTAAATATAATACTAAATGATGTAGTTAAAAGCTTTCCCTTTGTTATCAGAAATTAGGCAAAGATGGCTACTATCACCCTTACAATTCAACTATATACGGGAGATCTTCTGCAATAAATAAATTTACAAAAATAGGAAAATATATAAGGTTGGGAAAATTAGAAATAAAACTACCATTATTCTCAGATGACATGATTTTCATACAAAAATAATCTTTAAATTACAAGTTATTAGAATTAGTAAGTGAGTTTAGCTACTTGCTGAATATTTGTTAAATATAAAAATTTAATTACATTTCTCTCTTTTGGGATAAATAAGTTTTATTTTTTTAATTTTTTGACTTCATTTTTTAAAAACTTTTAGGTTCAGGGGTACGTGTGCAGGTTTTTTACAGAGGTAAATTCGTGTCATGGGGGTTTGTTGTACAGATTATTTCCTCACCCAGGTACTAATCCTCGTACCCAATAGTTATTTTTTCTGATCTTCTCCCTTCTCCCACCCTGCACCGTCAAGTAGACCCCAGTGTCTGTTGCTCCTCTCTGTGTGTCCATGTGTTCTCATCATTTAGCCCCCACTTATAAGTGAGAACATGTGGTATTTGGTTTTCTGTTCCTGCATTAGTTTGCTGAAGATAATGGCCTCCAGCTCCATCCATGTTCCCACAAAGGACACAATCTCATTATTTTTTATAGCTGCACAGTATTCCATGGTGTGTATATACTGCATTTTCTTTAACCGATCTGCCATTGACCAGCATATAGACTGATTCCATGTCTTTGCTATTTTGAATAGTGCTGCAGTGAATATACATGGGCATTTGTCTTTATGGTAGAATAATTTATATTCCTTTGTGTATGTACCCAATAATGGGATTGTTGGGTTGAATGGTAGTTCTCTTTTTAGCTCTTTGAGGAATCACCACAGTGCTTTCCACAATGGTTGAACTAATTTTTACTCCCATCAAAAGTGTATAAGCATTCATTTTCTCCGTAACCTTGTCAGCATGTAATTTTTTGATATTTTAATAATAGCCATTCTGACTAGTGTGAGATGGTATCTCATTGTGGTTTGATTTGTATTTTTCTAATGATCAGAGATATTGAGCTTTTTTTCGTATGTTTGTTGGCTGCATGTATGTCACCTATTGAAAAGTGTCTGTTCGTGGTCTTTGCCCACTTTTTAATGGGGTTGTCTTTTTTTCTTATAGATTTAAGTTCCTTATAGATGCTAGATAGTAGACATTTGTCAGATGCATAGTTTGCAAAAATTGTCTCCCACTCTGTAGGTTGATGTTTACTCTGTTGATAGTTTCTTTTGCTGTGCAGAAGCTCTTTAGTTTAATTAGATCCCATTTGTCAATTTTTGCCTTTGTTGTGATTGCTTTTGTCATCTTTGTCATGAACCGTTTGCCAGTTCTTATGTTCAGAATGGTGTTGCTTATGTTGTGTTTTTTCCACAATGAAATTTAAAATACAGTTTATCTAGAAATAAATTGAGTTAATGATGTGCAAGATTGCTTCAAAGACAACTGTAAAGCATTATTCATAGAAATTAGAGAAGACCTAAATAAATAAATCGATATGTCATTGTAAAGACTTGATATTGTAAAGATGTCATTTCTTCTCAAAATGATCTATAGTTTGTATGTATTCCCATAAAATACCTCAATAATTTTTATGTTTGTATATATGTTGTATGTCACTCAACATGCTAATTGTAATATATAATTGGAAACATACAGAACTAAAATTAGCTGACAGACTTATATAGTGAAAAACAAGACAGAAGGACTTTCTCGTGAAGATATTAAGAATTAGTATACAATTTCAGGCTAATGTGGTATTTATTCAAGTACTGATAAATAGGCTAGTAGAATAAAATTGAGAGCTCAGAAACAGACTGAAACACAAATGGACACTTAATTCATAACAAATTCGCTAGTGTAGAGCAGTACAGAATTTCTTTAAATGGTGTTGAGTAAATTGAATATCAATATAGAAAATATAAATTTGATCTTTACCATATACCATACAACATACATGAACATTAATTTCAGAAAGATAGTAAACTTAATTGTAAAACACAAATTATGCTTCCAGAAGATAATAGGAAAAAGTGTTTTATTCTCTTCAGTAGAGAAAGATAACCACAGAGGAAATACTTATTAATTTATCTCAATTAAAATTATTTATCAAAAAATACAGGAAAATGTAAGTTCTGAAAGGAGAAAAGATATTTCCCACAAGTATATCTGATAAGGGGCTTTTGTGTCCTGAATATATATAGAATGAGTACAAATTGGTAAGCAAAACATAGATAACAGTGAAAAAATTGGAGCGACTTGAACAGACATTTCATAAAAGATGTACAAATGGCCAGCAAGGTTAGGAAATGGCCAATATGCCCAGAAAACCTTATTAGTCTTAAGAAAAATGTGAATTAATACCAAATGATGTACCACTGCATATGTATTAAAGTAGATAAAAATCGAGATATCAGCAATACCAAATGTTGGCAAGAGTGTAGAGTTCCTGGAACTGGTTGCGAGTGGCAGTGAATATTAGCACACCCACCTAGAAAACTGCTGTTTGATATTATCTACTAAGAATAGATTATACATATATACCATGAACAATAAACTTTATTGTCAGATTATTATACAAAAGAAACACCAAGAGTTGGATACATGAGGGTTTATAATAACATTACTTTAAAATTCCCCAAACTAGAAATAACTCAAATATCAATCAACAGTGTCCTGGATCAATAAACTATTAGTTTATTTATTTATGGAATATTGACACAAATAAATGTTATACAGAAATAAAAATTAACTATAGCTACATACTGTAACATGCATATATTTCATGAACACAATATTGAGAGAAAAATGTCAATTATAGAGGAACATCTACTATAGATTCTATTTACATAACACTCAAAAACAAGCAAAACTAACTTATAATGCTAGAATTCAGGATAGTGATTACTTTTGTAGAAGAGGAAGATAGAGGTAGGGGCTATGTGAGGAAGTTCCTGTGGTGCCTATAAGCTCCTACAGCCCTAGCACCAGCACCCAGCACCCAACATTCAGCATCCGGCTGTTTCTTTGACCAGGGTGGTGGCTACATTCATGTTTACTTTATGAAAATTTATTGAATGATACATTTAATTTTGTGGCATTTCCTGTAAATGCTTTATAATCCACAATAAAAAATGTAAAATACTACATTGAAAATAGTTTTAGGTGTCTTTCAAAATATACTAAGGGACAGGTTTTGTTTCCTTGTAGTTTCCATGTTTTATTTCTTTTTGTTTGTAATTTAAATACTTGATTTAGTAACATAATACTCAGGGTTGTGAGATAACCTAATTCAGAAGCCTACTAGACATCTCGGGACCAGCCGAGAAGAAGTCCTTGGATACTGAAATTAAGACACCAAGAATGGGAAACTTCTGTCCCCAGCCCACTGGGGGTTCTGGTGCTCAGGTGGGCGTAAGCTGGTGGGAGAGATGCTTCCTTAGCACCTGCAGTGGTGGACAGCAAAGGCAGCACCAAACAGGCATCTTTGTTAGGACCTACTGACCCATGACTTGTACAGACTTTTTCTAATTCTCTCAACATTTCTTCAGGTTAGTGTTGCCACCATTTCATGAGTGAAGAAAGTAGAGTTGGAGAAGTTAAGCGATTTCCTCAGTGTTCTATAATACAAGGTGGCATCTAAGCAGGTTATAGAAAAGGCAAAATGGAAATGTACACTTATTGGGCCAGAAAGCGACATTAATTTGGTCTTTAGTTCACTATTTATGCCCTGTCGCCTAAATGCACAATGTTTCAGAAACAAAATATGTGTGTGTGTGTCTCTCTCTCTCTCTATAATATATATATATTTTAATCTCTAGAAGTTCAATTTGTGTCTGTTTTTGAAAAATACCTTCCATGTCCTATAATCTCAAGTTTTCTTTTGACTTTTTTTCTTCCTTTTACAATTTAAACATATTTAATACACTGAACAAGTCAAAAAAAAAGAAATATTCATAATATAAAAGTGAACAAAGAACATAATTAGGTGTAAACATAAATGATGTGTGTACAAATTCTTGATAAAATATACATAAAACATGCAACTAATCCCAAAATTTGAATAAAAAATAAAAATTGAATAAAAATATTTTGCCTATCAGTTCACTAAAAATAAAAGCAATTGACAAGACTGCTTTTGGTGAGGGTTGGGGCAATGGCATTGTTTTGTACTCTGTTATAGGAATATAAATTGGTCAAATGTGTCAAATATATCTTTAATATTTATATCCTTGGAGTCAGTGATCCCACTCCCATATGTCTACTCGAAAGAGATAATTGCATTAGAAGATGAGTATTCATTCATTCATTTAGCTGATAATCTAGGGAAAAAGAAGACAGGATGTGCTGCTCCTACAGGATGATTAGGAAAGGCTTCTCTGATAAAAAGATATTTGAGCAGAGACTTGAAGGACGTAGGGAAACAGGGCGTAGATTTACCAGCAAAGGATGATTCCAAGCTGAGGAAACAGAAGGTGCAATGGTGGGGGTGTGTTGGTATGTCTAAGGACCAGCGAGGAGGCCAGCGAGACTGGAGCAGACAGAGGAAGGAATAAAGTGGTGGAAGCTGAAGCAGGTTGGGTTGGGTGGAACCCAGTGCTCTGAGATTGAGCAGGACTTTTTCAGCCATTGTAAAGCCAGGAGATTTTACTGTCAATGAAATAAACAGTGTTGGAGGGCTTTGAGTGGAGCAGTGATGAGCTATGACTTGAATTTGTAAATACTTTTTCTGGCTGCTGGATGGTAAACAGGCTGGAAATAAGCAAAAGTGTAAGGAGAAAGACCCCTTTGGAAATAATGACAGTAATCCATATGCTATATATTGGGGAGGGGACAGTGGAGGTGGTTGAAAGTGATTGAATTCTCAATACTCTTTGAAAGTGGAAGCATCAAGATTTCCTGGTGGAGCAGATGTGAGTTGTAAAAGAAAAAACTCAAGGATAACTGAGACTTGTGGCTGAGAAGACGTATGACATGTATTGACATGGGAAAGCCTATAGGAAGAAAAGTTGGGCTAGGTCAGAAAAATCAAGTGCTTTCAACTTGTGAAGTTTGGAATATCTATTAGACATTTAATTAGAGAATTCAGGAATTTAGAAAGATATCTAGGCTGGAGATGGAGATGTACATTTGGGAGTTGTGTGAATGGTATTGAGTACTGAGACCAGATAAGATCACCTAAGGAATGAATATACATAGGGAAGAAAAAAGACCTGAGAACTAAACCATGGAATATGCCAAAATTTAAAGGCCAGGAAGATGAAGAGAAACAAGCAAAAAGGTCAGAAAAACAGTAGCCAAGAAAATAGGAGAAAACCTGAGCAAGTGGTATCCTAGAAGGCAAGTGAAGAATTTCAAGAAATACAGGAATGAACTTATGTGTCAACTGCTGCTCATGGGTCAAAGAGAATGAAGATGGAGGACAGACCAAGGGCATGACAACACAGAGGTTATGTAAACTGATTGGAGTGGGTTTGAGAGAAGTAGGAGAGAAAGCAAGGATGACAATATAAAGAACTCTTTCAAGCATCTTAGTTGTCTAGGGGGAAGAAGTCCTTTGCCTCCTCGAACATATAGAATACAATTATAATAAATGAATGTTTTAACATCCTGTAACTACTAATTCAATCATCCGTGTCACTTCTTGGTCAATTTCAATTGATTGATTTTTCTCCTTATTATGTGTAGTATTTGCCTGCTTCGTTGCATGCATGGTAATTTGTAATGGGATGTAATACATTATGCAGTTTTCCTTTTGAGGAACTAGACATTTCTGTTATTCCTATACATGTTCTTGAACTTTGCTCTGGGGCACAGATAAGTTGTTAGTTATTTGATCCTTTTGAAGCTTGCCTTTAAGCTTTGTGATGCAGGACTAAAGTAGTCTTTAATCTAGCTTTGCTTAGACTACTACTGAGGCAAATCCCTGAATTATGAGATTTTCTGATTCTCATTGACTGGTGGGAATACAACTGGAATACAAACAATTCCTATTTATGTGTGAGTTTCAAAGATTTTTTCCTTTTCTCCTATTGAGTGGTTCTTTCCCTGGCCATGGATTATTTCCTTACAGAAATACAGTGATCAACACTTAGTTCAAGGCCCAGGGGAGAACCTCTCCTGGTATGGGGAGCTATCTCTCTGTGTAGCTCTTTTCTCTTCTCTTCTCTTCGATCGTCTTCTCTCTCTCTCTTGGGGTGCGTCCGCTTTTTCTTTCTTGCTTTCTTGCTTTCGTTGGGTTGTTGTTAGGTCCTGTTCATCTTTTCGTCTCGATTTTCTTATTTTTCTTTTGCCTTCTCTTCCTCTTCCGTACTTCTTCCTTACCCTGCCTTCCTTCCTTCCTTACCGTTCCTCCTTCTTTCTTTTTTTCTTCTTTCTTTCTTTCTTTTCTGTCTTTCTTCTTTCTTCTTTCTTTCTTTCTTCTTTCTTTCTTTCTTTTTTCCTTTCTTTCCTTCCTTCTTCCTTCCTTCCTTCCTTCCTTCCTTCCTTCCTTCCTTCCTTCTCTTCCTTCCTTCCTTCCTTCCTTCTTCCTTCCTTCTTCTTTCTTTTGTGTTTCCCTTCCCTTCCTTTCCCCTCCCTTCCCTTCTCTTCTTTCTCTTTCTTTGATGGAGTCTCATCTGTAGGCCAGGTGATCTCGGCTCACTGTAACCTCCATCTCCTGGGTTAAAGCAGTTCACCTGTCTCAGCCTCCCAAGTAGCTGGGACTACAGATACCCACCACCAAGCCCGGCTAATTTTTTTTTTTTTTTTTTTTTTTTTGTATTTTTAGTAGAGACAGGATTTCACCACATTGGTCAGGCTGGTAAAACTCCTGACCTAAGGTGATCCACCCGACTCAGCCTCCCAAAGTGCTGGGATTACAGGTGTGGGCCACCATGCCTGGCCAGCTTTTTCTTCTTCAGTACCTTGCCTTGTAAATCACAGTGCCTTGTCTCTTTGGACTCCCATGTCATCTCAATTTAGGGAGACTATTTGGGACTCCCCTACCTGCACTGTAGCCTGGAAACTTTTCAGGCTGTAAGAGGGTAATCATAGGACTGACTTCTTATGTTTCCCTTCTCTTGAGAATGATTATTTTGTGCTGTCTGGGAAAAGCATTGTTTCAGTATATTTTGCTGTTTCTTTTGTTGCTTGCTTTGTTTAGGGCTGACACGTAAATCTGGTTCCTTTTATCTGTTTTGGCTGGAAGCAGATGCCAAATGTTTTCCTTTTTATTGTACCTTTTTCTGTTTTCTCCAAGTGAAATAAATCTAACATATGTCTCTGTGTTGCACTAACTTGGAATCATCCATCTACCTATTAACGTGTGGCAAGTATTCTAAGTGAAGTCATAGTTCTTTGAAAGAATGGAGAAGTCTTCATGCACTTGACCTGTAACACAGACTTTTCTGTATTAACAGCAGATAGTCCCATTCCTTTCTCTTCCTCAACTACTACAGAACATTCACCTATTACTCTCCTGCAAATACATGAAACCTCAGCTTGATTTGATCCTCAGTGAATGAGATGATCCATCTAAACTGTTACACAGGTCCAGACTGTAGCCATAAAACAAGCATAACTTACAAAGTGTTTTAGAAAGAAAGCCAACATTTCAACATTTATTCAACACACAACATCTGTTAGGGACTGCACCACGAGCTCTTCCATACATTATCAATTGACATTTCATGACAACCTTATTAGATGGGCGGTATTATCTCTATTTTATTTTCATTAATATTCATGTGAAATCCTGCAATAGAGGATAAATGCTTCATATATGACAGTTGTAATAATGCTTGCTACTGAATTGATGGTAAACAAAGTTATAGTTATGCCTTTACATGCTTTGATTTTCTACATCAGAAAAGTGAGCATCATGATACGAAAATTACCTCAAGGACAATCTGAGGTGAGAAACCATAAGGAAAAAAATAGTGAGAAACCATAAGGAAAAAAATAGGTGAGAAATCATAAGAAAAAAAAATGGATCCCATTTACACTATTCCCTGCTGCTATTTTTCAAGGAAGCTAGTTCGAAAAAAGAGTTAATCCCTCCTTTAAGAGAGTTTATTCTCTCTTACCATTGTTTTTTCCTTTCTGCTGCAGAAGCAGACCTATTCATCATCATTTTAAATCAAGGTTATGCAAGACCAGGGAGTTCCAACTTGCAAACTGAAGTTTGGCAAACCCAGTCCAATTTCTAGGATAGCTGTAAGCACAGCACACCTGCCTGTACCTTCACCTGAATGCATACTTTGCCAAGTCCATTCACTCAAACTTTGTAGGGATGACAACCAGGACTTGGATACCTTCAAATCCAAAACAGTCCTTTTGCTTATAGAAATTTCCTGCATGCATACTTATGGGCATTACCACATAGGTGCAGGTGGCCCTTGCGTGAGACTGAAAAGTGAGCTGATACTTCCTTTCTTGTTTCTCTTCCCTAGGGCTTCAGCATGCTTCCCACCTTCACCTGCAATGTGCAATGCTTCCCTCTGCTAATTGTCTGCCACAGGTCTTAGTTCAGCTAGGTTATAGCGTTTAGAGACAGATTCACTATGGAGGAAAATCTAACTCCTGTTTGTATGTTACCTACTTAATAGATTACCTTTACTAGGTGACATGTTGAAATGAGTTAAAGGGAACATTTCTTAAGGAGGCCAAGAGGCAGGCTAAGATCTTTCTCACATTCCACTTTACCAAAGTAGGTGCCATCTCTACTATTTCCACATAGAAGGCCAGTCTTGGTTTTGTTGGCAGTTTTTAAAATGTGTTCTGATATCTCACATACATTTCCTTTCTGAATAATATTTTAAAATTAGCATTTATTGTGGGCTTATTATGTGCTTGGCACTGAGTAAGTAGTTTTACAAGCTCTTATATCTCATTAAGCCACAAAGACAACTTTGTGAAGTAAATACTTTAATCCTCACTTTATATAGATAAGAAAACTGACACTCAAAGGGGTTAAGTGGCTGTCAACGTCCTCCTTATAAGTCATAGAACCATGATTCCAACCCCCATCTAGTTCTTTCCACTACACAGAGTTTGGGAGCAAAAGTAATTAATATGAAGATTCACAGGCTGTGTGCATTAAGCTGGCCACTTATGCTCAGCAGGTCTGTTATAAGATCATTATATTTATAAAGTACAGGATTATACACACAGTTTGCTGTCAGATACATACAGAGATCAAACTACTTAGTTTGTAGTGCTTTGATCTTAGCAAAGGAAAGACTTTCACTGAATCCACAGAGCAGAATGTGAGACATACATGCTACTTGGAGGTAAATATGGAGAGAGAGGTGATGTTAGTAAACTTTAAAAAACTAGACATGAAGGGAGAATATTGGTGATCAAGCTTTATTAGAATGAAGGGGTGGTTTAGTGTAAGTAAAAATACTACAATAGGATGACTTCATGATTGTTCATGAATGCACTCAATTTCCTTCTCGAGCACGTGCTATTTTCACTGCATGAAGAAATCTTGGTGCTATTTTAGCCTTCTCATGTTCCACTTGCCTTTACATCTTCTTATTTTGGGGACTGATGTTTGCTAGAGATAAAGTTGTAGGTGTTTTCATGGGTTTTGCTTGCTTAATCTGTATAGCGGTGTATAGCTCAAGGAAATTCATTCTGTATACTCATAAGCAAAATGTTTTAGGAAAAGGTTAGATTTCCTGAGAAGGCTGTGTTCCATTTTTCTTAAGTAGAGGTAAGATGGTAGAAAGGACTGCACACATAATCTCTGTCTTTATAGTGCTCCAAAATTTAAAACGTAATGTTATAAAATAATTCAAATAAATCAGAGGCATATCTCAGAAGGTATGTCATACCATCATATCATCCCTCCCTCTTTCTCTGTCAACTTCTTTTCCTTTCCCAGAGGTGATCTTTGTTAACAATATGGGGTATAACATTCTAGCCATTATTTTTCCTGGCAACTCACAAACCACACACACCCCCCACCCCTAAAAAACCCACACACAAACACCAGACACAACACATATCATTTAATCAGACCTTGCTATTCATAATAAGGCTTCAACACAGCATTGATTCATTCATATATCTTACTGTTAACACTATTAACCATCTCTCTCGCTCATAAAAAACTCTTAAGGAGTTCTATGGATAAAAATTCCTGAGAGATTGCCAGGTAGTTCAGGCCTGGATTATTTGATCCATGTGCTTTGATGACTCAGCAGATGAAGTTAACACGTTATAGTAACTTATCTGATTGTGGTGGTGTTTTGTCCTTATATTCTCAGTTGTAGTGATTTTCAAGCTTTCTTGTTGCCAGTACTGCCGTTATTGTTGATTCAAGGAAACAGATTAGAGTTCTACATATCATGGCTTTATTGTGTGTGTTTCTATATATAGAGAGATCTAAAAGATCAATCTGTCTTATGGGTATTTCCCAGCATTTTGGACCACTCACAGAAAATGGCTGGGATGAAATGGTCACCTGCTCAGGCTCTGTTGTCAGGGTCAGCCTCTCTACTCATGAGCTACGTAACTCAATCCTTTCATTTGGTTATGCCCCAAAATCCTAGCATCATCTTTGATCTCTTTTACTCATTACCCCACACCCAATACATCTAGAAATTGTTTGGCTCTACTTTTCATGTAAAAACCTACAATTTGACCGCTTCTTACCACCACCACTGTTGCCACTGTAATCTGAAGCATTGCCTGCAGTTGCCTGCATATTTACCATCACTTTCTAAGTAGCCTCCCTGCCTCTCTCTAAGCTTCCCTGCTCTCTATTCTCGGCCCAGCCCTACAGTGATTCTTAGATTTGCTACTCCACGGACTAGAAGCATAAGCTTTACCTGGGAGCTCATTAGAAAGGCAGAATCCCAGACTCTACTCCAGACCTGAATAAGAATCTGTCTCTTAATAAGACCTTCAGGTACCGTAAGACTGTATGTGGTGAAAGATCATTAAGAAAACTGAAAAGAAAAAAAAACACTCTGAATCATCATGAACCAAAACTTTTATAAAATGTTATAAAAAATGAGCTATCCAAAAATAAAATGTAAAAAACACAGGAAATAGATATAAAATATGCATGCCCCAATTTTGTGTTATTTGATTCAACAGACCTAAAACTAATCTGTCATACTGTCATAGAAGTTTCTAAATGCTTACCCCCAATGTCGGGACTAAGCTTTTCATAGAGCAGTTTATGGACAGCTCCCTGACCAAGGGCCACGCTCTCCAGTTTCTGCTCTGGCTAGCCTGCCCTCCTTGATGTTCCCAGACCTCACAGGTATGTTTGTCTCTCCCCGGCATCTTGGTCTGCCAGTTCCCTCTGCCTGGAGCTCTAGTCCATAATTAGCCGCTTGGCTAAATCCATCACCTATTCAAGACTTTCAGTCAGTGGTCACCAATCCACGGCCTTTGTTTTCGATGACCCCATCAGTTCTGAGGAATACTGCTTAGATATTTTGTTAAATGTATTCTGCCTGGGAATTTTCTGCTGTTTTTCTCATGATTATACTGAGGTCACAGGTTTTGGAGAGGGAGACCACAGAGATGAAATGCCTATGTCTTCACGTCATATCAAGGGTATGTATTATCAACCTGACTTATCACAGTTGATGTTAAATTGATTGCTTGGCCAAGGTAGTGTGTGTCAGGTTTCTCCACCATAAAGTTCTTCTTTCCAATAGCCTGGTGCTGACCCCTTTCCAAGCTGTCAGAAGAAAGTCATTTTGCAGTGCCCACATTTAGGTGTAGAGAGCTATGCTTTACCTCCTTGAGAGTGGAAGATGGACATAAACAATTTGTATTAATAATTCATCTGCATGGGAGATGATCTCTTCTTTCAATTATTCATTCATGCATTTATATCAGTATCAACTCATAAATATTTACTTTATGCTTTGAGTGATAATCCAATTCTACTTTATTTTGTTGCTTCAGTTCTTACAGCTTTGGACCATTGGGAGCTCATTCAGTTGGCACTTCTGTCCCTTTGACCTGCCTCCATATTTGTTTGTTTGTTTTTTCAGCCGTTTCTTACTTTCCAGCATCATAAGATGCTCCAGACTCATTTTTGTATATTTCCTGCCTCAGTCCTCGAATCAGCCATTTCTCTAATAAGCCCTCATTTCTTTTAATGGGAAATGGCATTGAAAACCAAGATACAGGTGGTAAGGGTGCTTGCTGCTCCTGGAGTGCTATCAGTCTTTTTAATCTTATTGGGATTTTAATTTTCTTTTCCTGATGAGTAATGAGGTTGAACACCTTTTTACATGCTATTTAGCTATTTGTATATCCTTATTTATGAAGTGTCTGTTCAAGTCTTTGATCCATTTTTATTGCTTTTCTTTTTTTTCTTAGTTTTAAAAATCAAATTGTAGGACTGCTTTGTAGTCTGAATACAATGAATGTGAAGCTTTGTCAAATACACACACACGCATATCAAGATATTGCAAATATATTCTCCAAGTTTGCGGCTTGTCCATCTACTTTTAAACTAATATGTTTTAAATTTACACACAATGAAATGGACTCATTTTGATAAATATATAATTTAAATTTATGTTTAAATTTGTCACTCTATTATTTTTCTTCAACTTGTTTCTTCTGTCTCCTGTTCCTTGGTTTCTCTTTTATTGCCTTCCTGGGAGTTACATGAATTTTTTTCGGATCCCATTTTCATTTATAGTGTTTTTAAGTATATCACTTTGTGTAGTTTTTTTTGTGGTTGCTCTAGCTATTACAATACATGTTTTGCTTGTCACAGTCAGCTGTTGTCAATGTTTTACCACTTCAAGTAAAGTGTAGAATTATTACTTTAATTTCCTTTACTTCCCCATTTTTAAAATACAACTGTCTTAAGAATTTTCTCTACATTCATTGAGCACACCATCAAATGTAAAAATTTTTTCTTCAGTCATCAAGAAATTCGTAAGGAGAACATATCATATTTATTTTATTTGTACCTCTGATTTTACCCGTTGCAAAGTCATTATTTCTTTTCTGAAATTTGAAGGTTTCTTCATTTCATTTCTTCAAATTATTTCATTTCTGTTTAAAGAAATTTCCTTAGTCATTCTTTATGGGTAGATTTACTAATGACAAATTCATATAGTTTTCTTCTGCCTAAAAATGTCTTTAATTCCCTTTTACTCCTGAAGGATATTTTTTGGCAGATACAAAATTCATGATTGACAGTTCTGTTCTTTCAGAGTGTGAAAAATGTGGTGCCACTTTCTTCTGGCCTTTTGGCTTTAGATGAGAAATTGCTGTTATTCAAATTGGTGCTCCTCTATAAGTAATATGTCATTTAAAAATTGTTTTCTTTGTCTTTAATTTTCAGAAGTTTAATTATGATATGTCTCAGAATACATATTTTCTGTGTGTGTTTATCTTGAGTTTTATTTCAGCCTCTGAAATCTTTAAATTTATATCTTTTCAAAACTGAGACGTTTCAGCCATTATTATCTTTGAATACTTTTTAAATTTCAGTTTTGCTCACTCTCTTTTTTCTTTCTGGAACTCCAATGATGTAAATATTGGCTCTTGTTATTATCTCATAAGTACCTGAGAACTTGTTAAGCTTTTTCAGTCTGTTTCGTGACTGTTATTCAGGTTGGGTTAATTCTGTTGATCTGACCTCAAGTTCACTGATTCTATTCTCTGTTATCTCCATTCTACTATTGAGCCCATCCAGTGATTTTCTTTTTAATTTTGGTTGTTATATTTTATAGAGACATAATTTTCACTTGGTTATTTTTTATAACTCCTATTTTTTTGGTGTTGAGATTTTCTTGTTTTCTATTTGAGGAGAATTTCTAAATGCATTTTAAGGTATTTTTATGCCTTTAAAATCCTTGTCAGATAATCCCAACATCCCATCCCTTTCAATGTTGGCATCTGTTTAACTCTCATTCTCATTCCAGTTGTGATTTCCCTGATTCTTGGTGTGATGAGTAACATTTGGGTATCCTGGACATGTTGGATGTTGTATTTTGAAACTCTGGATTCTGTTCTGTAGAGATATGTCACAAGGGCTGAGTTGGCACATATCTTCAGCTTCCCACTGTGCAAATGTGGGGCACTGATTCACACTGCTCTGTAGCAAATGAGTGGGGTACAACTTTAGCTCCTCCCTTGTTCCCCGTGATAGCTTGCCAGCGCAAGCGGGCATTGGCTCAGACCAAGTTTTGCCCCTGAGAGAGAGTAAAATCAGCTCCTGCTGGGTTTTGCTGACACCAGGGAAAGGAAAAAGGGGCAGGAAAGGGCAGATCTGTGCCATCTCCCACCACTTGTTTCCACCACTTGATGTCAGGTGGAGGTGAGAAGCTGGTCTCCCTTTCGGGTCCCACAGATACAGGGATTGGAGGTGTACAGCAGAGGGGTGATGAGACCCACCTCTAATTATGACCCACCACCTAATTAAGTCTCTTTGTTGCCAGGTAGGAATGGAGGTTCAGCTCAATTCTAGATCCTACTGATGCTCCCTGGATGGGGCAATCAGAGCACCTCCCGTTTTTGCTGGGCAGGAGAGGAAAGATCAACTCCCCAATTGGCCTTGACACCACTAACATGGCAGGAGAGTCAGGGCTTTGTCTGCTCTAGGAAGAACAGCTCTCAACTTGGCCCTGCCAGCACCACTGGGTCAGAAGATTGGAGGATGAGTATCTGATTTCACTGTGCAAGGAGCTGAGGGAGTGAAGTGATGAGCAAATGGAGAGAAGATAAGCTGCTTTCTTAGCCCAACATGGAAGTGTGTGTGTGTGTGTGTGTGTGTGTGTGTGTGTGTGTGTGTGTTGAAGGTTGGCTTTTTTTATAGGTATTTGGTTTGAATGGGGTGGATATTGTCAAAAAGTTTCTCTGTTTTGTTAGGTCACTCTTTACTTGATGTTTGGAGTGTGAGTATCACCTTCTCTTGGAGCTTTTTGTCTGGGTTTGTGCCTGTTAGCAGTTCTGGGTTGGAGGCTTCTGCAGTGTTTTTTCTGGGATGTATGGGAGGTAGTATGGAGACCCAGGGAACTCACCTCCTTGTGATTCCTTAAGTCTCAGGGTTCCCAGACATTCTGCTTTCTTCTTTCCACCTTTCAGTGCCTAGAATTATTCATTATGTGATTCAACGGTAAGATGGAGGACTTGGGAGGAATGGGCTAATTCGTCTTGGTCAGAACTCAAAGTCACCAACAGTATCTTTTGAAGAGTCAAAGTTTTCAAGTTTAAGAGATTCCAGTTTTCATTTTTTTTTTCCTTGCTGGATCATAGTCTCACTACTAAAAAATATGTTACCTGTTGATTTTTTTTTTTTTTGAGACGGAGTCTCACTCTATCACCCAGGCTGGAGGGCAGTGGCGTGATCTCGGCTCACTGCAAGTTCTGCCTCCCGGGTTCATGCCAATCTCCTGCCTCAGCCTCCCGAATAGCTGGGACTAAAGGCGCCCACCACCACGCCCGGCTAATTTTTTATATTTTTAGTAGAGACGGGGTTTCACCTTGTTAGCCAGGCTGGTCTTGATCTCCTGACCTCGTGATCTGCCTGCCTCGGCCTCCCAAAGTGCTGGGATTACAGGCGTGAGCCACTGAGCCTGGCCTGTTGATTTTTTATAAACACCATCAGGTTGAGGAAGTTCCTTCTATTCATTCTTTGTTGTGAGTTGTTTTTGTTTTTGTTTTTTTTCTTTAATCAGGCATTTAAAAATACCTGTATGTTGAATTTTGTCAACCTTTTTGTTCTACATCTATGGAGATGATTATATAATTTTTCTTAGTTTTTTAATGTGCTGAAGTATTTTATTATTTTTGAACGTTAAACTAGCCTTTTATTTCTGGTGCAAACCTCAGTTACAATTATACTTTTTGTATTTGTTGGATTCAACTTGCTACAATTTCATTTAGAATTTTGGCTGCATTTTCATTAGGGATATTGGTCTAGAGTTCATTTGTTCTTGTAATTCTGTTTGGTATTGGTATCAGGGTTTTCATAAACATGTAACTTAGTAAAACATTTGCTAACTTTTCTAGATCTTCTTGGTGCCCATAAACTTTATGTATATTTTTTGTTTCAGCAGGTCTTCTTTTGATATATTCTTCCCTTGCCAACAGTAATTAAAGAATCTGATGGTTAGTAATTAACTCCAAGGTCAAGAATAAATTAGTATACACTTGAATTACAATCTTTTGATTTATGGTGACCCTAAAGTGAAGGTAATTAAATGTTACAGCCATAATCTCTGATCAAATCTTTAAGGACGTATATTTAAGTAGTTCATCTAAATAAAAAACTAGTTTTTGTAGGAACTCTAACTACCATTACCAAATCATTTTTTAAAGTTATTTTCCATTCTGAGACACTTTAGTGGCTATGAAGAATGCAAACATGGAACACATTTAAACTTGTTTCTGTTTTTTCTGGTTTAACTTTACCAAATTATCGTGAGTCAATTATGCAAAGTGGTGGTAATCAATTTGCATCTTTAGACAAGTGAAAGCTTTTTACAAAGGATAGTTATTAAATGTTTGGTATTTCTAAGGAGGATGGAGGAAGAAAAAAATGAGTCCTTATAATTAGAAGAAATATGGGATTTACAGAACAAAAGAATGCAAATATGATTCTTTGACCCTGACTCTGTCACCACAAGGAGATACTGGTGTATACTTTCCTTGCACTAGTTCCAAATGGTGCAATTCCCTTTATCCTTAAATGTGGCAACGCCTTACATTTTATATTTAAATCAGGCAATTGTTAGAAATTCAATTTTTATTTTAAAAATAAAAACTAGGTATAACATTACTTGATAAGTAGAAAATGAATCTTTGAAAATTTTCTACTTTGATAAGTAGAAAATGAATCTTCAACATTTTTAATTGTTTTTCTTTGATCATGAAAAGATTAATGCAATTTAAAAAATTCTGGTAGTTTTAATGACAATAATTTCAGGGCTACTCTTTCCAGAAACAATCTTACTTGAAATGTTTCCATTTCCCAATAACTGTGTTTTCCATCTCCATTCTATGCTTTGAAATGTGTCAGTTATTTCATGAGGTTTAAAATGCTCTTACGCAAGGTTATGTGACAGTACAGGATAACTTAAATGAGAACATTACCACAAAATAAGCTGTTATTGAAATTTTGCATCTCCGTAGACCTTCTCAGGTATTTCAATAGAAACACAGAGAGAAGGAAGTTTTCCTTAAGGCCTTTTCAATTCCTTCCATTCATTGGCTTTGAGTGAGGGAACTTGTTCCCTCAGACTGAATTTTCAAGGTAACAGATCCCTGAAAGCTTTCTGCTTTTTAAGAGTAACTCCAAAGTTTGGGCTTACTCATTAAACTCTGTTTTCAAATAATTTTTAAGTCTTTAGAAAATGTATTTTCTGTCTTTTCATGACACTCGAGAAGATGAGTCATTATATGTACTATCATTATAAAATATTTATCTTCTTTAATATTGACCGTAACTCTGGATGGTAGATTATATTATCTAGGCTTTCTATAACCTGAGAGAGACGAAAGTGACAGATCCAAGATCACACAGCTCATAGACAGCAGAGCATATCTGAAATCCCAGCTGTACTTGATTCTATAGCCCGTGATCTTTTCTTGAGCAACAGTCAGGATGGTCTAGTGCCCATTCAGAAGAACGTTTAGTTGAGGTGGGGATCATGCTCTAACATTTAAGAGACTGTGAAGACATATTCAGAAATCCTTTGTGACATTACCTAAAATAACAAATGTTCAATTATGGCAGATGCATAATTGACTATAAAGTTAGTGAGTGCCATTTTGCTACTTGCATGAGTTATAGCAGATCTCCTTAGCAGAACTTGAGAGAAATAAGTGAAATCTCAGCTTTCCTTTTCTACCTAATTAAAATTCCATCAGTTTTAAAATTTCATAAATAACCAATACTATATTTTTTACATGAATAGGTACTAAAATTAAAATGGAATTAGAATAGTCTGAAACCCTTACAAAATAGTAAAAGCTACCCCCAAATATCATTTATAACTTGAAAATCTCTTTCTTGTCAAAAAGTATAGCTTCATGGCTCACATTAATAGTTTTGTATTTCTTATACTTAAAGCTTTTGTGTTAGTTATTTATTTGTTTATTTTTGAGACAGAGTCTTGCTCTGTCGCCCAGGCTGGAGTGCAGTGGCACGATCTCTGCTCACTGCAATCTCCACCTCCCAGGCTCAAGTGATTCTCATGCCTCAGCCTCCTAAGTAGCTGGGATTACAGGCATGCATCACCATGTGTGGCTAATTTTTTTTTTTTTTTTTTTTTGTATTTTTAGTGGAGACAGGGTTTCACCATGTTGGCCAGGCTGGTCTCGAACTCCTGACCTCAACTGATCCACACGCCTCAGCCTCCCAAAGTACTGGAATTACAGTCTTGAGCCACTGTGCCCAGCCTTTCTTCTTTATTGAAAAAAAACTGTACTGTCATTTTTAAATCATTAGACAATTGATTTTGTTACCCAAAGTCTTGTAGAAAAATGGGATCGTAGATAGGATTGGCAAGATAGTCAAGAAAGTTACAACCTTTTATGTCTACACATGTCTCAAATGGCCTAAAGGTTCTCATTAGCCTTTAAGTTTCCCAGGCAGTCACAAAATTTGTTTGATATAGATTGAACACTGGTTCTTAATAAATTCCATAAAAGAATCTTATAGTTTAGTGTACTCTGCTGTCGTCTCTCTCAGAACCTGGGGCTTCCTTTGAAGGCTGCTGTTGTTGCTGCTGCTAATACCTCACACGAAATCCTTTGGACAACTGGAGCCATCTAATACAAAGGAGGCTGAGGGGTATCCAAGAGTTGTTTCTTGACTGGTAAATACCTACTGCCTTGCCTCCAGGAGGGAGATAGCAGCCTGGTACAATTATGGAAGCAGGCTGAGGCTAGGTGCACCAGAAATCAATTCCCTGCTTAGCTTATCTTTTACATCTTACTTCCTTAACTCCCTGTGTTCCCCTCAAGAGCATTTTCTTAAAAACAAACAAACAAACAAACAAGCAAGCAAACAAAATCCTGCCTAAGAATCCTAGCCTCAGGACCTGCTATTAGAGGAGTAGACCTAAGGCATGTCACAATTTAACCAACAGCAATTATCTCCCTTGCTTGTGTTTCAAGAGTGCGCCTGTGTTGAATTTTGGATTACATTGATGAGTATATATTAATTTAGCTTGATGCGTGTGTTACTTAACTCTATAGTTCTCTTTTCTTTGCCCTCTTCTTCCAGTGGTGGAGGAATACTAGAGTTATATATTGTAAACATTATAATAAATTTCATAAACAGTTGATTATGGAAAGAAATGACATATTATTGGTATTTGAGAAAAGTTACTAAAAGTATGATGCACTGGAAGGTCACAATTGTAATCACCTTTTCCCTTCTTGTACGCTTTGGAAATAATTTTATAATCACATTTATGTCTTTTTGCTCCAGATTTTATAGTCTCCCACCCATCTCTCCTCTTGGCAGCATCTCACTGTGTTTTATGATTGTCGGTTATACCAGACTGGAAATACAACAGATAAGAAACAGAAGCCTATGTTTTTCCCATCTGATATGGGCACTGTTAATTCATAAGAAAGCTGTTTTGCCATTACTAGAGGAAAAAAATAAATAAATAAAGCAAAGCAAACAGCTGGTTTGATGGAAAAGCTGCCCTAATTCCTGGAGAATGGGAAGTTCAGACGTGATATAAACTGACAGAGGGTGGAAAAATAATCTTCAGGCCGACAATTTAGTGCAGCTATGATGGGCGGGACTGGGTGGCATTTGCCACAGCAGAGAAAACAGGGTATCCTGTGGGTGTACGGCATACTTAGAAAAGGTGACACTGGGAAATAATAATTAGCTTACCAATGTTTATGATAATGAAACAGTGACAAGGAATGGAGAACTGAAATTTTGGAATAAAGTTCATATGTAAAGGAGGTTTGCCTGCTTAGGATCTTTCTAGCATTATTGTTCTGTCTCAGTTGATATTTTCCTAAACACCAGTAGAGGCCTCCAGACACTTCATTAAGTAAACAAAAGTACCAGGATGCTAACACCATTCACACACAGGGAAGAGCTGACACCCGTCATGTCCACTGACTCTGCAGAGCGCAAATGAAATCTTTGATGATGATTTCAGTAAGAATCAGCTATAATTAAGGAAGGTGCTAACCTTTGTAGTAAAACCTGCCCAAATATCCATTAAAAAAATACTTGGTCCATAATGGAAGGACGTCATGGTAAGTATGATTGTTATTTTAGATCACATTTAACCCAATATCATAATATGAGCATTTTTGTTAGGCTTTCTATAAAGCCTATTTTAGATCACATTTAACTCCATATGGTAATATGGGCATTTTTGTTAACAATTTATTGTGTTGTTAATAACAAGTTGTTTCAAGCTAACTAATATGTTCAGCATTGGAATCAAAAGACCAGAAGGGGAGAAGAATCAAAATGAGGTAATGCCAAGACCCCCAGCCTGAGTTATTTAGCAAGTACTACTTTTCTTCAACACATTTTGAACTGAGTATAATCCTGGCGAAAAAGTTTGCTAAATAGTGACTAGCTGTGACTGCTTTATAGAAAATATAACTAACGTAACTCATAAACAGCTTACTAGTAAGTAGTCTAAGGCACCTATTTTATTTGTGTATATATAAATGCATTTATATGTGTGTTTGCAAATAAGCACCAAGATCTACAAGATGACTGCTGACCAACTAACTACATGTTTTAATGAATAATCACAATTAGAATCATCCAAGTTCTATAACACCCCGGGGTGTCTGCAACTACAGGACAGAGGCTGCCTCCAAGGTAAATCTCCATCAGATTCTGGGTGTCATTGATAAAATTCTCAAAGCATCAGCCCCTTCATAACTGCTTTAAGAAACTCCAGCAGCTTCTTTATATATTTCCCACTTGTTTGGCTATACCTTTAGCTGACAGTATAAATACATTCATTTTGCTGTCACATTAATTGATTTTAGCTAATTAGGAACATTTTTGGCCCTAATTTGATAAGGAAGTGTGAATGCATTTTTCCCCCACAGCAGGCTTGTTATTTGCTGAAGTATTAGGAGAGTGTTAATTAGGCACAGTTCTTCTGTCACCTTGATGGTTTTTAAGCAGCATTCATCCTATAGACTAAACTGATCAGAGAGGAAGCTGGGTTTCAGCCATGGGTGATAAATGTTGAATTAGGTTAGTTACCTGTGGAATAGAAATCTGAAAGAGGGGACTATGTGTATGATAAAGAAATACCATATTTTTTCTTTCTATTCACAAATCTTCCTCATGGCTGACCTGCTCACCCCTACCTGCATTTCGGACCCTCTCAAGAGGCTGTAGGAATCCTCCTCTGTCTTCAGTCATTGTTGTTCTGTCAACCCTCCAGCATCCAGTTGGGTGTTCATCCTGACCCTTCTTAATATTAAAGCAAAAGGCACAGGTTTTGAAAATTCACTGGCCCTGAAGTGTTTGCAGAAGGTCTTTTGAACAGTTTGGACCCTGGGATTTCTTTGTTCAACCTCTTCTGCTGCAGGCAAAGCTGGGCCGACTGTCTGCTGTCTGCTTGTAGCAGCGAAGCAAAGGGAAGCAAACAACAGAGCAGTTTGAAATTCCTGCTAGGAGCTTGTTTGGAGATAGAGCCTCTACAGTGTCTTTTGTTTATTTGTGGAGCTTTTGGTAGGGAAGAGCTGGGATATGCATAAAAAGGAGCTTGAAACAAGTAACCATTTAGGAAAGGAGGAAAAGATGTTTGACAACAATATTTTTAATTTTAAGGTGGAGAGAAATGCTCGTTTATCTATTGTGAGTCTTCTGTAAAGATATAGTTGCTCTGTGAGGCATGTGATTTGTTTTTTTCTTATAGCTTTACACTAATCATTTAAACATTTGCCTCCCATCCTGCTTGTGACCAATCTATAAATAATAGAAGTAAATAAAATAACCGAATGTCCTCCGGTTTTTCCATTCTACCATTTTGATTCCACAAATCAAATCTTAAATGTTAGTCCCACTACCAAAAGACAAATTTGATTATTGCAGTGTTCATTGGAAATATCTGCTGTTGCCTGCCGTTTATAACTATCTTTGAATCATAGAAAATAATAGGATGTAGGGAGGAGCCCTTTAGCAGAATACATGGTTTTCGGAAAGAAGTGATGAAGTGGAAAGAATATGATATTTGGAGACTCTACCTGTCACTTGCTTATAAACTTCATTACCTGGTCTTAATGAGTCTTAGCTGTTTCCTTTTAAAATGTAGATAATAATGCCTATCTTCTAGCATAGTTATATATATATATATATATTTGCCATGCAAGTTTTTACATAAGTATATTGCATGATATGGAGTTTTGGGGCACAAATGATCCCATCACCTAGGTACTGGGCATAGTAACCAACAGTGAGTTTTTCAACCCTTTCCCTCATGTCTCTTTCACCCCTAATAGTCCCCCGTTTCTATTGTTGCCATCTTTATGTCCATTAGTACCCAGTGTTTAGCTCCCTATTAGTAGTGAGAGTATGTGATATTTGGTTTTCTGTTTCTGCATTAATTCACTTAGGATAATGGCCTCCAGCTGCATCCATGTTGCTGCTAAGGACATTATTTCATTCTTTTTTATGGCTGTGTAGTATTCCGCAGTGTATATGTACCACATTTTCTTCATCTAATCTACCGTTGGTGGGCACTTAGGTTGATTCCATGTCTTTGTGAATAGTGCTGTGATGAACATATGAGTGCATGTGTCTTTTTTGGTAAAGCAATACATTTTCTTTTGGATACATACCCAGTAATGAATTGCTGACTTGAATGATAGTTCTATTTCAATTTTTTTGAGAAATTTTCAAACTGCTTTTCACAGTGGCTAAACTAATTTACATTCCCAATAACAACATATAAGCATTCCCTTTTCTCTGCTGCCTCACCAGCATCTGTAATTTTTTGACTTTTTAATGATAACCCATTCTGCTTGGCTTGAGATGGTATCTTGTTGTGGTTTTGATTTGCATTTCTCTGATGATTAGTGATGTTGAGCATTTTTTCATGTTGTTAGCTTCTTTTATGTTTTTTGAGAAGCATCTGTTCATGTCTTTTGTCTGTTTTTTTAATGGGGTTATTTGATTTTTGCTTGTCCAATTGTTTACATTCCTTATAGATTCTAGATATTAGGCCTTTGTCAGATATGTAGTTTGCAAATATTTTCATCTGTTCTGTAGGTTGTCTGTTGACTGTCTGTTTACTCTGTTGGTAGGGTTTTTTTTTTTTTTTTTTTTTTTTTGAGATGGAGTCTCACTCTGTTGCCCAGGCTGGAGTGCAGTGGCGAGATCTCTGCTCACTGCAAGCTCCGCCTCCTGAGTTCACACCATTTTCCTGCCTCAGCCTCCCGAGTAGCTGGGACTACAGGTGCCCACCACCACGCCTGGCTAATTTTTTTTTTTTTGTATTTTTAGTAGAGACGGGGCTTCACCGTGTTAGCCAGGGTGGTCTCCATCTGCTGACCTGGTGATCTGCCTGACTCGGCCTCCCAAAGTGCTGGGATTACAGGCCTGAGCCACTGGGCCTGGCCAATAGGTTTTGTTTGCTTTTTCCCCTGCAGAAGTGCTTTAGTTTAATTGGATCCTACTTGTCAGTTATTGATTTTGTTGCAATTGTTTTTGAGGACTTCCAAGGCCATTGTCCAAAATGGTGTTTCCCAGGTTTTCTCCTAAGAGCCTTATAGTTTCCTTATAGTTTGAGGACTTATGTTTAAATCTTTAATCCATCTTGAGTTAATTTTTTTTATATGGTGAAAATATGTGTCCAGTTTCATTCTGCATATGGCTAGCCAGGTATCCCAGCACCATTTATTGAATAGGGCGTCTTTTTCCCATTCTTATTCTGGATGACTGTCAAAGATCAGATGGCTGTAGGTGTGCAGCTTTATTTCAGGATTCTTTTGGCACTTCTTAATTTTAAAACAAAAGTCACAACCATTTAACACTGGTTGTCAAGGAGTAGATAATTAATAAACATTTGCATGTGTAGCATCATCTCATGTATTTATTTGTTTGCTTATGTGATTATTATCCTTTGTCCCCCATTAGTACAAGCTTCATGAGGATAGGCCTGTGTCTTATTCACCACTGTGTCCCCAGCTCTTGGCCTGTGACAGATAATAAATATTTGTTGTATAGTTTGATGAAGTGTCAGCTATTAGGAACCTAATGTTAATACTGTTGTTATCTTTGTGGTTAAAATTCACTAAATAATTTCCAATACAGATACAAATTATATAAAAACATAAGCGGTATTTCCTAACAGAAAGTTACTGAGTAAATGGAAGGCTGGAAATGAATTCTATAAACTTCTATGTTAGGAACACAAGAAAAGCAAAGTAAAGCCAAAGGAAATAGAAAAAAGGAAATTCTAAAAATAAGAAATCAATGAAGTAGTGTTTTTATAACAATCAAATAAAATTTGAGAAACCAATGAAATAGAAAACTAATATGAAACAGAAAATCAACAGCCAAATTAGAGTTATTGAAAAGGCTAATATAATTGATAAAGCCCTAACAAAACTGACCAGGAGAAAAGAGAGAAAAAATTAGCAATTTCAGAAATTAAAAAGTGGTTATTAATATGAATACTAACAACATTTAAAAAGACAATATTGAAAAATTTAGTCATCTACTGTGTCGATGAAATGGAAAAATTTTATGAAAAACGATACTTACCAAAAGTGATACAGTCTCAATGATCATAGTCTAAATGATCTGTTGAGGAAATTGAATATATCATTATCTTTAGTGATCATTATGAGATTAGTAAAGTAATCATTATTTAGTGCTAATAAGTAAAAATACATAGTCATGCATTGCTTGATGGTAGCAATATGTTCTGAGAAATGCATCATTAAGCAAGTTTGTCACTGCGTGAACATCAAAGAGTATACTAACAAACCTAGATGGTAGAGCCTACTGCACACCTAGGCCAGATGATATAGTGTGTTGCTCCTAGTCTACAAACCTGTACAGCATGTTACTGTACTGATTACTGTAGGCAGTTGTAACACAATGGCAAGTGTTTGTGTATCTAACCCTGTCTAAACATAGAAAAGGTGCAGTCAAAGTACAGTGTTGTAATCTTATGGGACTACCATTGTTAACCAAAATGTGATGCAGCACATGACTATATTATCATTGTCAATATCCAAAGAGTATTATATGTATTATTAGATATATTATAAGCCATTTTAAAAACCACTTTCACTAAGACATTTTAGGTGGTTTTCAAATTGCTGCCATTCTAAACAGTACCTACATGGGCTCCCTTTAAAATGACTATGGTGCTCTGCTTCTGGCTATCTGTCATACATGTTCCATTCCACCATCACTCCCTGCCAGTTGCACACTATTCACATGACAGTGAGACATGCCCTCCCAATACATGCAAGGATGTTACTCATCTGAGAAATCCTTTTTCCCAAGATAACATTTCATAAGCTTGTTCTAAAATCATGTTCCTAGAGACCATTCCTGTTCAGAAATTTTAGAAAGTCTAGGTTAAAAAAAATTAAAGATTTATTGTTTAATTTCCTCTGTATTAACTGAGGAAGCTAGGAAACCATGGGGCAGTTGTTCTAAAACTTTAAAGTAATTAATAGTTTGTACATTTTTTTACCTAAACACTGTAAGGTGCTCCTTTTGTAAGCAAAATTTAAATATTTACTAATGCTTAAAGTTTTCAAGTTTTCTTATTCTGATAGAACCACCAGATTCTGGTTAAGAAGAGAAAGAAAAACAAATGTCTGAAAACATATGGGCTCTTCATTTTTCTCAACACCGTACTTGCCTCTAACTGAATGCAGATTAGACTTTCAAAGTATTAGATAGATGTTCATAATTTATTACTTTATAGTTCAAAAGCAAGGGCAAAATTTATTTCTGTAGCACTATATATGTAAATGAGAGTAAAAGAGGGCAATTCTGAGCTCACTGCAGTGAAATTATTCACGAAAGGAAAACAGAATGGTCCTTCTTCACTGGAGATGCAATATCCACAACTTGTGAATGCGGTTGACTCCTTGTACCTCCCTAAGATGGAGATAATAAAGAGATAAATCTGTTGAGTGAAGTGCACAAAACAAACCTGGTCAGGGACTGACACCCTGTAAAATTTCGTTGGAGTCATATAGGGGGAGAAACTTCCACCTCAAAATATATGGTAGATGGTATCTTCTTCCTTTAAAATGTTTTGGTAAGATAAGCCAATTCATAACAATGTTCAATGTCACTTTCCCAGGAAAATATGTCTTGGGATATGATTAATTCAGTTGCCTTTTGATAAATAAAAAGTGATCTTGCATCCATTTCATTCCCTTTAATCTGTCATTTTATTCTGGTTTATAGTGAGTCCAATGCTTGGAGGTATAAGACAAAATTTATAAAAACAAAAGGAATAGAGTGGAGACATGTGTCATCATGCATTTTTATTTTTCTATGCTTTTAAGAAAAGTTCTTAATGACTTCGTACTGTAGTACCAAAGTAACATTGAGTAGCCATTATTTGGGGGCAATTTGCTCTGGCAAACTTGCCCACTAACCATAGACATTTGCTAAGATGTTTATTTTTTTTTCCTCCAAAATTGAAAAGCCATAATAGGATTTTCCTAATGTAGAGGTAGAGCTGTTTTAAGTCCAAAGAAAGGTGACAGTATAGTTGGATACATTCACTGATTGTTTTCTAAATAAAATCTGTGAGAAAAAAATTTAAATGAACATCTGTTTGAAGAATAGAGCTATTAAAGGGAATGTTCTGCACAAGCAATATGCCATACAGAATAGTTGTACAAATAATGCTGTGAAATTGTTTAATTAACTCATAAAAGAGGGAATCTAGTAGAGGGAATGTATGCGGTACACTATGGAGCTGTTTGACAGACTTCAAGAGCAGATGTGATTATGATTATAATTATTTTAGTAAATTGAGCCATAATTTCTCTTTCTGTTGTAAAATAAGGTGAAGTATATTATGAATCCTAAGTAGGACCAACCTTTAGGCATAAATAATTCATGCAAATTCTGACTTTTGTTGGAGCCACAGCATTGCTATCATTTCCTTCTTTTCATTGAGATGTATCTTTGTAAATACAATGGAGAAGAGCAAGTATTCAATGCGTGGCTCAGAGGTAAAGAGGTTGAATTTTATGTGTGCTTTGTGGAAATGGGTTGCAATATTTTATATATATATATATATATATATATATATATATATATATATATGCCTTTCATCATAGATTTGAATGTCCACAAAGCAAATGTTTTTGCTTCTAGGAAGTACCAGTTACTTATAAAATCATCATATGTAGTGGGCATGGAGTAATTTTATTTGCTTTATTACCAGGAAAATGCAATCAGAGACCTAACATTATTGAACACAAAGGCTACATCAGCAGTTTTGTGTGTGTGAGGTCAACCAGTGTTACTTGAAGTAGATTCATTGGCCATATATTACATATTAAGTTTGTTTAATATTATTATGCAAATTTATCAGATGTGTGCAACTCCATTATTTTTCGTCCTTTCCATTTTGGAAATTGCATAATTTTATATTCATAACTTTAGTTAGTAATTATGGGAATTTTAGGTTTTCTGTGTATTGCCTTTATCACTCTTATTAACTGAAATTACTCCTGGAAGGAAATTAATCAGACAAATTAGTATGCTTATTCATGAAACCTAGATTATCGTAAACCCTAAGATTAAGACTAATGAAACAATCACTTATTTAATCATTAATGAAAATAGGAATATTGCTCAGATATCTGACAGTAAGCGTAACAAGCTTTGGAAGTAGACAAACGAATGTGTTTTTTTTTGACTGCTCTTTCATGAAAGCAAGATTATTATCACTTGCTGGGAGTTTTGCTCTCATATGCAACATTTTCCCTAGGAAAAAGTCTCTTCTTACTAGTAAAAAGAGAAATCCAATTTCTCCGGTAGACACCTCTCCATGAAACTTAAGCTATTCTGACTCTTACATTTCAAAATTTAAGATATATATGAAAGTATTCATAAGCCGAGGTTATATACACTTATTATGGGCACAATTCTTCTGACACTTTATAACAATAAACACTGTGAACTCAGAAAATCTGAACCAGGTCTCAATTAATTTAGAAAGTTTATTTTGCCAAGGTTGAGAACCTACCCGTGACACAGCCTCAGGAAGTTTTGACGACATATGCCCAAGGTGGTCAGGGCACAGCTTGGTTTATACATTTTAGGGAGACAGGAGACATGAATCAATATATGTAAGAAGTACGTTCCTTGGGTCTGGAAAGGTGGGACAACTTGAAGGAAAGTTAGGAAGACCAGAAGACGGGAGGGAGCTTCCAGGTCACAGATAGGCGATACACAAGCGGTTACTATGTTCTTTTGAGTTTCTGATTAGCCTTTCCAAGGGAGGTAAATCAGATATGCATCTATCTCGGTGAGCAGAAGGGTGAGTTTGAATAGAACAGGAGGCAGATTTGCCCTAAGAAGTTTCCAGCTTGAGTTTTCCTTAGAGATTTCGGGAGTCCACAATATTTTCCTTTCATAACAGTGTACTAGAAGTAAAATTATTCAGTCAAGACATTTTTAAAAAGCAAATTTAAAATTTTTAATCTAAGTTAATAGCATATTTTAAAAAGCAACATATGCAACAAGGTTAGCGTGAAAAATCCACAATCTTCTTCTCTGTATGTCATTTCAACCAACTTTTTGGTGCCCAGAAACAATTATTATTCAATTGTTTCTCCGTTAAGTTTTCCTGATGGTTGCCATGATTTCGGGCTGCTTTTCTTGTTTCTAAACTTCAGATGCTAACAGAAAGTTAGTGACTTTCTGCTATAATAGCTGAAGATATTATTCAAAGCACTTTCCACATTGTGTTATATTTCTAAAAAAGCTCTGGATTAATAACTTTATTACCTGATTTAAATATTATATTTAAAATATCAATGCCTTGTTCTATCAAATCCAGACACCATCTCTTGATTCTCCACATTGTAAGATGAGAATATCAGCATTCCTAACATTTCCTTACCCTGCTTTCCCTCATATTTGGGTCGCTGATAACAATTTAGGACACCCAGTTAGATTTGAATTTCAGATAAACAACTAATTTTTTAGATAAGTATATCTTAATTTTATATGGCATACACTGACATTCAAATATTTTCATTTGGAAAATAATAAATAGATAAGCAATATTTGATGAATTACACCTAAGAAAGAAGAATTTCTTTGGAGGTATGTTAAAAACAAGTCCACCAATTCATGTTGCATAACTCCCAAAGTCTTAGGATATTTTAGATACTTCTAAACTGAGCTTAGACACTGAAGCCAAAATCCAGAAGACTGGTGGAAAGTTCTATATAAGGAGGAACTAGACTCTCAGATTATTTCCCCAAGCTTTCACAACTAGGTAGAATTCTAAGTCCCACCCTAGCAGAGAAAAAGAAGTTCCTCTTTCTTTTTTGCAAAGTCAGTACAGGGAGGCTTTTATTGCAGGGACAGCAGACAAAGCTAAGGGCAAGGTGTCACCCTGAATTTGAAAGAAGACTGAATAAAAGTCTGTTCTGTCTGGAGAGTCCCATTTTCCTTTTTCACTATCAGGATGCTGATGGCAGCATAATTTAGCAGGAGGGTTCCTATCCTTACCTCAGAAGATTGGGTCAAATAAAAAAACTTATAAAAACTGTCAATGGGACTCCTCAAGTGAAATAGCGTGGTCCCTACCTTATCACTCATGGAGAGACCTATCAATCCACAACTTTTGTTACCCAAGCAGAGTTTTCGATTCTTTTTTTTTTTTTTTTAAGGACTGCATTCTTAAATATAGATTGCTGGCCAGGGAAAACCAGACACTTGAAGTCTCTAATATGAAAGACAAACTCCAAAATTTAAAAGTGGAAAAGGAGGACTCAGAGGAAACAAAGTTTATAAAAGAATAAAACTTAAAAAACAAATGAACTACCATTAAAGTTATCAGTAAGATAAGCTACTGCATTCAAAACAAGAACAGGTCTTTGCTATTGTGAATACCTGTTCTTGTTTTGAATGCAGTAGCTTATCTTACTGATAACTTTAATTTAGTTCATTTGTTTTTTAAGTTTTATTCTTTTATGAACTTTGTGAAACCATCATTCTTAGCAAACTATCACAAGAACAGAAAACCAAACACCGCATGTCCTCACTCATAGGTGGGAACTGAACAATGAGATCACTTGGACTCGGGAAGGGGAACATCACACACTGGGGCCTATCATGGGAAGGGGGGAGGGGGGAGGGATTGCATTGGGAGTTATACCTGATATAAATGATGAATTGATGGGTGCTGACGAGTTGATGGGTGCAGCACACCAACATGGCACAAGTATACATATGTAACAAACCTGCACGTTATGCACATGTACCCTAGAACTTAAAGTATAATAAAAAAAAAAAATTAAAAAACAAAAACAAAAACAAAAAACAAAACCAAGAACAGGATCTTTTAACAAGAGAGCATTCTTGAGCAAGATCTCTTGCATACTACATGCAGGCTAAGCGAAACCTTCAAATCAATTAGAAGTTTAGAATATATGTATTTGAGGTAATCTTCCCAGAAGAAGAATCAAAAGACAAAAAATAAATTTGGAGGAAAACTTAGGAAAATAATATTTTTCATAAAGATACAAAAACTGAATAATATGAATTCCAAAAAAGAAACCAAAAAATCAAAGGAGAAAAGTTTTTGAAGAAGTAATATATTTCCTACAATTGATGAGCACAAGTTTTTAGACTGAAAGAGTTTACCAGGAGTTTAGGAAGAAACAAAAAATCCATGAAAAATACCAATACTAGAGAAATGGATCATGAAATGTCAAAACATCAAGGAAGAAGAAAATAAATCTTTAAAGTTCTGAGAAACAGAGAAGGAAAGAGGAGGAGAGAGAGAGAAATAAACAGACAAAGAGAAGAAGAAAAAAGAGGTGGAGGAGAGAATCATATCAATTCAAGTATGAATAGCATTAGCTTTTCAACAGAAATATTGAAACCTAGAAAACAGTAGAGCAATGTTTAAAAATCTTGAGGGGAAATAATTTTCAACCTGGAATACCATATTCAGATAAATTATCAATAAAGGGTAAAGGCAGAGGCCAGGTGCGGTGGCTCACACCTGTAATTCCAGCACTTTGGGAGGCCAAGGTGGGCAGATCACGAGGTTGAGAGATCCAGACCATCCTGGCCAACATGATGAATCCCCATCTCTACTAAAATTACAAAAATTAGCTGGGTGTGGTAACGCACGCCTGTAGACCCAGCTACTCAGGAGGCTGAGGCAGGAGAATCACTTGAATCCGAGAGGCGGAGGTTGCAGTGAGCCGAGATCACGCTACTGCACTCCAGCCTGGGTGACACAGCAAGACTCAGTCTCAAAAAAAAAAAAAAAAAAAAAAAAAAAAAAAAAAAAAAAAAAAAAAAAAAGTGGCAGAAATGAAAACTTTTCAGTCATTCAACATCTCAAAAATGTACTTAGCATACACCCTTTTCCAGGACACCATTGAAAGATGTGCTAGCAACAAAATGAAATAAACCAAGAAAGAGTGAAACATGGGATCCAAAATACACGGGCCAAACAGAAGGAAGAGGAAGAGAATTTCCAGAATAATGATGAAAGAAAATCTGAGGAAAACAATGTTTTAGCAAGTCCAAATTGGAACAAGGGAGAATATTCTAGTAGGTATTGAAAGCTTATCTGTTAACTAGCTTGATTTAGCCATTCCACACTGTATACATATTTCAAAACATCATGTTGTACACTATGAATATATATAATTTTTTATTTGTCAATTTAAATAATTATTTTTTAAAAAGAAAGCTTACATGATTTGTGCGACCCTCATAGTTAAGGTATACTTTTAAAGTTCTGTTTGAAAATTTGTGAATGAATTAGTGTTACTTTAAAGCAAAATGAAATTAAAAAAAAACAGATGCAATTACTAACTCTAAGACAAATAAAATGTTGGCCATGTGGGGTGGCTCATGCCTGTAATCTCAGCACCTTGGGAGGCTGCGGTGGGCAAATCACTTGAAGTCAGGAGGTCAAGACCAGCCTGGCCAACCTGGCGAAACCCCATCTCTACCAAAAATACAAAAAAATTAGCTGGGTGTGATGGCATATGCTTGTAATCCCAACTACTTGGGAGGCTGAGGCAGAAGAATCACTTGAACCCAGGAGGTAGAGGTGATAGTGAGCCGATATCAAGCCACTGCTCTCCAGCCTGGGTGACAGAACAAGACTGTCTCAAAAAAAAAAAAAAAAAAAAAGTTTATAACAAAGGAAATACATACATAGTATGTTGTCTGTATGAGCTTTAAAATATTTATAGAAATGACCGGGTGTGGTGGCTCACACCTGTAGGTGGGTGGATCACGAGGTCAGGAGTTCAAGACCAGCCTGGCCAAGATGGTGAAACCCTGTCACTACTAAAAATACAAAAATTAGCCAGGCACGGTGGTGGGTGCCTATAATCCCAGCTACCTGGGAGGCTGAGGCAGAGAGTTGCTTGAACCTGGGAGGTGGAGGTTGCAGTGGACCGAGATTGTGCCACTGCGCTCCAGCCTTGGCAACAGAGCAAGACTCCATCTCAAGAAAAAAAGCATTTATAGAAATGATTATATATTAAATACTAATTTGATAAAATGATGATATAACTGGATTGAAAAAATGTTGAGAAGGTCAGAGAGAGGGAGAGATGAAAGTTTGCGAAACAGAATCAAATCCTCCTCTTGCATTATTGAAAGGCCTTAGACAATATTAAAAAAACTGAAAAATCAAGATATAGGTACATATTTTGTTTGTAAAGAAGAGGCATAACGTGGTTTGGATATGTGTCCCCTCCAAATCTCATGATGAGATGTGATCCCCAATGTTAAATGTGGGGTCTAGTGGGAGATACTGGATCATGGGAGTGTATACCTCATCAGTGGCTTAGTGCCATCCCCTCGGTGATGAGTGAGTTCTTGCTTAGTTAGTTCATGCAAGATCTGTTCATTTAGAAGAGCTTGGGACCACTCCCTTCTCTCTTTCACTCCCTATCTCAGCATGTGTTACATCTGCTCCCCCTTCACCCTCCTCCATGATTATAAGCTTCCTGAGGCCCTCACCAGGAGTGGATACCAGCACTGTGTTTCCTGTACAGCCTGCAGAACCACGTGCCAAAATAAACCTCTTTTCTTTATAAATTGCCCAGTCTCAGGTATTCCTTTATAGCAATGCAAATGGACTAACACAAAGTGAATGCCAGAAAAAAACAACTCCAACAAAGAAAATGATGGCTTGTGCTAATCAGGACTTGGGATAAGAGAGGGGTAGAGCAGAAGTCAACTTTTTTCTTTTGTTACCTGTTAAGGTATTTGACATTTATTATTTTATATACATTAAAATAATGTATATAATATATAACATACAATATATAATATAAATGAACAAATAGACGGAAGTATTACATGTTCCTTTTTTTATAGAAAAGGAGAAAAGAAACCAATTAAGCCATAAAAACCCAGTAAAATAAAGCATCAGAGTAGCTCCAAGTGTGGACACATGGACATTTTATAGCTATCTGGAACAATTCATAGTATAATTTGCAAGCTTATTAGAAACATGAGGTGAGCCATAGACAAGGCAGGCTTCTTCTTTGTGTTCACAGCCCTAAAGCTTTTGAGGGGAGCTGCAACAGGCTTATATGACAGATCCCTGTTGGGAGCAAAGAGGCATCACAAGGCTATTGTGGTAATAGCCATAGACACTCATGACCCAGAGGTTGATGCATTGCCGCCTCCTCCTCCTCCTCCTCCTTTTTTTGTTGTTGGTTTTTGTTTTTTGAGACAGGGTCTGGCTCTCTCCATCACACCTGACCTATTGCATCCTTCTTGGACACTGTTTTAAGAGCCTGGAAAACATACCACTACCAAAATAAGAATGACATTGTGACACTTTGCAGACCGACATTGTGACACTTTGCAGACCAGGGCAATTCTTTTGACTTCTACCATCTGAAGTGATCATCAAACATCATAGAAAGACCTAGCTTGGGGCTGATCATGGCAACTCAAGCCTGTAATCCCAGAACTTTGAGAAGCTGAGGCAGGAGGATTTCTTGAGGCCAGGAATTCATGACCAGCCTGGGCAACAACAAAGTGAGACCTTGTCTCTAAAAAAAAAAAATTTAAAAATTAGCCAAGTGTCATGATGTGCTCCTGTAGTGTCAGCTACTTGGGAGGCTGTGGGAGGGTCTTTTGAGCCTACAGAGAGCTATGATTGCACCACTGCACTCCAGCCTGGGAGACAGAACAATATCTCATCTCTAAAACAAACAAACAAACAAATTAACAAACAGAAAATAGAACTGGTTTTCTTTGGAAAAGCTTTGAAGGCAAATAAAAATCAGAAGGAAGAGAAGAGGGAAAAAAAATCCTGTATTTTGTTATGACATAGGCCCTGTTTAAGACACTTACACATATACTATGTCACACATATATTTTGAGTCAATAGGAATTAAATATAGTTACTTACATACAGCAAAGAAAAGTCATAGATTTCCAGGAGCTATCATAGCTTTTATAGGCATGTGCCTAGCCCAATAGGATTCAATTTTTTATAGGTTTAGTAGGACATCACTAACAATGCAGAGGTAAGCTACACTAACAAAATTATGGGTCCAGATCAAGGATGATAATGGTTTCACTGTACTTTGCCTGTGTCATACCACATTTGGAGTGCTGTGGGATTTGGATGTCATATGGGGACACAAGCTGATTGAGAAACAATGACTGAGGAGAACCAAACCCAGACTGTATAAGGAATAGGGGAAAGGACCGAGGCTTTAGGCCTGGAGGAAGAGAGGGCTTACTACCGCACGTTATGGCTATCTTGCCATATTTTAAGTACTCTTAATGTAGGAAAAGGAATGGATTCCTTCTAGATTGTTCCTGATATTGGAACTGGTACATGGGTAGAAGTTATAGGAGGCATTCAACAGAAGTATTTTCTAATAGGTAGGGAATGATAGAATATCATGTCTCACAAATTACTGATCCTTCATTGGAAGTGTTCAAGGAACAACCAGATTATCCTCAATTAAGCACTTTAAGAGAGGATTCTTGCATTGGAATTGAAGTTGGACCAGTTTGGATTTAAAGTCTAATAAAGGTCTAATACTCTTAAGTTTTTAGATACATCAATCTTGAAATTCAGTCTCCAAATACTGATTATACAATAAATAACCATTGGCAGCTTTCTATGTGTCGGGAAACAAGAGACATTGTTCCTGCCTAGTGAAGCATTACATCCAGCAGAGGGAATAAGAATTAGGCAGATGATTGGATAAATAATTGTAATTGTAATAAGCATGATGCAGAAATAAAGATTATATGGCAACATATTACACAGGCTCTAATATAGGTTGGAGGGTAAGGGAAGGCTTCTTTAAGAAAGTGATGTTTAAGTGTAGACCCAAAGGCTGAGTTAGCTACTAGGAAACTACTTTTGATTCAGTGTCAAGGTCTAGAAAAGTGTCTTTTATTAGAAAATGGCACATATTGGAAAAGAATTCTGCCTTAGCATTCAACCAGTCTTGAAATGTCCTTGAACACCTCCCATACTTATTGACATTAACTATTGGCATGCTATTAGTATTGGCTGAAGGTTGATTTTATTCTTTATGGGAAGTTTTCCTTTGCTTACAACCCAGTCAATTTGCTTTGAATTTATACTTTGGGTCCTTTTAGTTTGAGTGAGTGAATTGTGGTGTTGTTATTGTTGGCTCTGACTGATACCAGGACTCACTATTCTATACTTGTAGGCACCCAAAAGTGTCAGATTCTGAATTATAGTCACAGAGGTAAGTGAAGTTGCTTTTTTGCCCTTGACTTTAGAGCTCAAAAGACTGTTTAAATGCCACTTGAAAAACAAAGAAGTGAGTGAAGAATGGCTCTGGGAGTAAATGAACTCATCCTTCTCCCGAGCATATTTCAAAAACCTACAGAGAGAAATCTTTTATCTAAATTAAAGATGGACCCTCATGAAACCTCAAAGAGATCTGATGATATAAAAGGAGTATACAGGGCTTATGAAGTGCCGGTGGATAATTACAATCTGAGATTTATTGGTGACCACTCTTGTGTCAGTGAAAGGTTGGCTGACCAGATAAAACCAGGCATTGGCTAGAGGGAGGACTCTTGAACCACTCAATCTTTTGAAATTTCTAAGGAGTTTTCCAAGGGGAAAATCAGCATTCTTATGCTATGTAGGAAGATCTTTACATACAGCAAATGGATTCAGCTGGGTTAGGTTGCTTCACTTGACAACGTCCAATTCAGTATCTGAGAAATGTCGTCATGCTTTAGGTCTTAGGGATATCCATCGTGCCTACTAAGAGCGAAATGAGCATTTCTATGTCTACAAGGTATGTTATTAAATCCATCATGTTAGTTATCTTCAGATCAATTAAGGAATACAACATTGGCATTTAACATGGATCAAATCAAAGACCATGTAATCAGTGTCACCTAAAACATGATTATGAGGACAGTTTTGAATGAAGTTGTAGTTTTCATTGTGTGAGTCATGGTAAAACACTAAAATGGTGGCTTTTGTTTAACACTTGTTAATAGTGAGGCTACTAAGATGCTATGAGCATGTAGTAATCACCTGGGTCTTTTCCTTATCATAATTGCTCTATCTTCTAGTTGATACTAGATCTGTAGACCAAGTAGATTGTGACTATGGCAGGTAAATGGATGAATTTAGGGGGAAAATTATGAGCATACATTTTAGGAATAGTTAGGTAATCAAGACTAAAATTTTCAGGATGGGAACTTTTGTTGGTCAATATGCCTGTACACTGAAATGTATCTTTGGGCTTTCAGAAGCATGGTATAATTTCTTCCTCAAAGATCTGCTTGCTATGTTCCATGGGTACAGAGCCATGGGAGTGAAGATGACAACCGTAAGAAAGAGACAAAAGAATCTGGCAGCAAAATCAACCCCAGCAAAACAAAGTGGAAATTAGAGAAATGAATAAATGGAATGAACTTATATTGCTCAAGTTCTTCAGTTTCTAAATAGGCTTTTATATTCCATGAAATTACTTTACAGTTTTAACTTTTTATTGTACTTTTATCCAAGAGGCTTTGGCTGGAAGTGTGCCCTGATAGGTCTAATGTTAATCATTTGAATTCTTCTGCATCACTTTCGGGTTTGGTTACTCACTGATTGACTCTTCAAACTTAAATGAATAGTTGAAAGAATAAGGCCAATGGTATTTTTTTCTTTTTTCTTTTTTTTTTACCAGACATTCTTTTCACTATGGTACTACGTGCTATGACGCCCTTGGGCAAGGACACATTGCCTTCATATGTCACCGGAGTAAAATAATTATCGATTAGGCACTATTGATTTCTCAATTTCTGCAAGGAATTTGAGCTTCATTCTTGAGGAAAGAGGTGACACAAAAAACCCACAATATTATATAAATGAGGTTTCTGAGTCAAAGATGAGGTTCATGCAAGGATCCCTATTTTAATTTTTTGTTGAGTGTCCAAATTAATGTCAATGTAACAGAATTCAAAGGCAAAGATAAAAGTCCACAGGCTCAGTTCTAGCTACAGCACGTGTCAGTAGTGCAGTGTCTGCTATGTGGAAAGACTGAGAAAGTGTCTTCATCAAAATTTCTACAAATCTTTGATATCTGCTTATTTATTTTCTGCAGAGCAGGAGCCTCTTCATGTTTGATGTCCCAGAAGCAAGGGCCTGTTTCTGTTGAGTTTGATTATAGAAGAGAGGTCTCCTCCCAGGGAGCTCAGCTGGATGTATCCTGCTTGCTGCCTTAGTTTCTTTTATGGAAGGAGATAAAGGAGGAAGAAGACCACATTATAGAATTGGTAGTTGTTTGTAGTGCTGGCAGAGTCTCAAATGATATTTGTTCTGTTACAGTCACTTCCAACCAAAGGATTCATTTTTGCAGCAGATGAAAGATGGACAGCATGCAAATGCTTGGATTAGACACATTCCAATTTTTTGAAATTCCATGCATTGGTGTCTGTTATATGTGTTGTTTTTTGATATATTTTGCTGCTGTTACATGGGTGCTTACTTAGAACAGTTAGTAAGAAAAACCAACAGGATTTGTTTGCAGTCCTTACCAAATATTTGAATAGGAGTCAGGTGACTATTAGAGTGGGAACAGAAAGTGCAGAAGTTTAGGATTTGGCCTTGTTTCAAAAACTGTTAAGTTTTAATGACTCTGATAATGTGTTCAGTCTCTTAAAGGTTATGGGGCTGACATTTTCCACTTTTTTATGGAAAGAGAATTAGATTAATTGTTAGGGTATGTCACTGGGGAACTTTTGCTTAAGGGCTACTTTTGAGTTTATTCCTGGAAAGGAATGAAATTGGCAGAAACAAGGTCAGTTTTCTATTATGTCTGATGACTGTTTCCAGGAAAGTTTGGTTAGCCAAACCACATGGATTCTTGATCTCTATTGTAAATTGCCAAAAGGGACATCCACCCACGGAAATTGTTACACTTTCTTTTTAAATATTGGCATCTGTAAGCTCCTCATGGTAAGAGGAGTAAAATTTTGAGAAGTCTGAAAAGATATAACTCCTAAGATCCAGCAAATGAAAAACACTGTCTTTCATAAGTGGAAGGTCTATCCCCATTGGATATGCTAGAAGGTTGGAAAATCATTCTCGATATGAGAGAGACTTTGTGGAGGTGACTTAGCCTTCATAATGGTCTCTGATGAAGCTGTACTTGATATTTTATAATATATTCTAATTTAAAATGATACTCTTAACAAATCAGCCATTTATATAGTCATTTAACACCTGAGACATTACAATTAAAATAAGAACGGCATTAACGGTGCTGCAGCCGCTGCTGCCAATTCTGGATCTCATTGCCGCATGTCCCCGACGACCGCCTGACGTGCATTCCCGATTCCTTTTGGTTCCAAGTCCAATATGGCAACCCTCAAGGATCAGCTGATTCATAATCTTCTAAAGGAAGAACAGACCCCCCAGAATAAGATTATAGTTGTTGGGGTTGGTGCTGTTGGCATGGCCTGTGCCATCAGTATCTTAATGAAGGACTTGGCAGATGAACTTGCTCTTGCTGATGTCATCGAAGACAAATTGAAGGGAGAGATGATGAATCTCCAACATGGCATCCTTTTCCTTAGAATACCAAAGATTGTCTCTGGCAAAGACTATAGTGTAACTGCAAACTCCAAGCTGGTCATTATCACGGCTGGGGCACGTCAACAAGAGGGAGAAAGCCCTCTTAATTTGGTCCAGTGTAACGTGAACATCTTTAAATTCATTGTTCCTAATGTTGGAAAATACAGGCCGAACTGCAAGTTGCTTATTGTTTCAAATCCAGTGGATATCTTGACCTACGTGGCTTGGAAGATAAGTGGTTTTCCCAAAAACCGTGTTATTGGAAGTGGTTGCAATCTGGATTCAGCCAGATTCCGTTACCCGATGGGGGAAAGGCTGGGAGTTCACCCATTAAGCTGTCGTGGGTAGGTCCTTGGGGAACATGGAGATTCCAGTGTGCCTGTATGGAGTGGAATGAATGTTGCTGGTGTCTCCCTGAAGACTCTGCACCCAGATTTAGGGACTGACAAAGATAAGGAACAGTGGAACGAGGTTCACAAGCAGGTGGTTGAGAGTGCTTATGAGGTGATCAAACTCAAAGGCTACACATCCTGGGTCACTGGACTCTCTGTAGCAGATTTGACAGAGAGTATAATGAAGAATCTTAAGTGGGTGCACCCAGTTTCCACCATGTTTAAGGGTCTCTATGGAATAAAGGATGATGTCTTCCTTAGTGTTCCTTGCATTTTGGGACAGAATGGAATCTCAGACCTTGTGAAGGTGACTCAGACTCCTGAGGAAGAGGCCCATTTGAAGAAGAGTGCAGATAGACTTTGGGGGATCCAAAAAGAGCTGCAATTTTAAAGTCTTCTGATGTCATACCATTTCACTAGGCTACAACAGGATTCTAGTTGGAGGTTGTGCATGTTGTCCTTTTTATCTGATCTGTGATTAAAGCAGTAATATTTTAAGATGGACTGGGAAAAGCATTAACTCCTGAAGTTAGAAATAGGAATGGTTTGTGAAATCCACAGCTATATCCTGATGCTAGATGGTATTAATCTTGTGTAGTCCTAAACTGGTTAGTGTGAAATAGTTCTGATGTACCACTGCCGATTCTGTATGTGCTGCATTTGCCCCTTGAGCCAGGTGGATGTTTACTGTGTGTTATATAATTTCCTGGCTCCTTCACTGAACATGCCTAGTCCAACATTTTTTCCCAGTCAGTCACATCCTGGGATCCAGTGTATAAATCCAATATCGTATGTCTTGTGCATAATTGTTCCAAAGGATCTTATTTTGTGAACTGTATATATCAGTAGTGTACATTACCATATAACATAAAAAGATCTACATATAAACAATGCAACCAACTATCCAAGTGTTATACCAACTAAAACCCCCAATAAACCTTGAACAGTGGGAAAAAAAAGGCATTAACTAATTCATGTATTTATTTCATGCAACAAATATTTATTGAGCACCTTGCAAGGGACAGAAACAGTGAGAAAAGTGACCAAGATAAAAATATTTCTACTTTCATGATACTTTCACCTTAATGAAGTAATACATTATGGGAAAATGTGTTTTTTAATGTTATACTTTATATTTCGAAAGGGAAGTATTTGGATAACTTCAGCAGATCTTGCAATCATGATATTTTTGTATTGCTTGGGATATACTCTTGTTGATTCCTGCATGTTCTTCATTTTTGCAAACTTGTGATAACATAAAGCCTTTTTGAGACAGGTGGCAGACTTTGCCTAAGGTTAGTCTTGAATGCAATAATGTTAACTTACAAAAGATTTAACTTAAGGATGCTACTCACTTGCAGTACTAATTGGATTTCTTTCCTGACCCAGTGAAATTGAGAATTTACTAGATACTCATGATTATACAAAGGTATATCAGCCTGTTCTTTAAATATTATATCATCCCTTTTGTGGAGATACAATCAGGCATTTTGTATCTACTCATTGTGGACATTCTTACTAATAAATCTGAAACGTATTAGTCAAATAGTTGACACAATTAATTTGTTTAGGTCTCAAAAGAAAGGCAAAGTTTTGATAGTTTGCAGAGCATTTTAGCATTATTGGTCATTAATTTCCAGATGTTATTACTCTTGAAAACACATGTGACCATGGCTATTAGCATATAATATATTGTACTTCTAGTTTATTTTTATGATGCTGTTTAAAAAACACACAGTTTACATGTATGAGTTCAAAGTGAGATAACAACTCTGACAATTATATGGTGCCTGCAACTAGAGTAAGCCAGATATTCTCCATGTTATACTACATAAATGAGTCTTCGATTACTTGTTACCTCTGATGCTACTAATTACTAAAATGAAATATCAAAAGTTGTGAATATTTAATCTTTAAGACAAATTAGAAGAATTCAAGGCTATCCATATAATATCACTAATTACTATACATTATGCATTATGATGTATTTCTTGAAGAGGCAGAAGTGAAACTTTATAAACCTGGGAATGCCTATGGGAGTGCATGTATATGTGACTTGCATTTGTCCTATGTATATGGTGGATACTCATATGATAGCCTTTAGTCCAGGCAGACCTTGGCCTGGCCCAAATCTTAGTCTAGTACTAAATGATCTGCTTCTCTGACTGTCCTACAGCCTCTACCTCCACCAACATATTTTCATCTCATATTGTTCTGACAAATATATTTCAATTATTTTCATTAAATATTCAGATTCAGAGTTTAAAATTTAATTATTTAAATTAAATTTAAGAGTTTAAAAATTTATTTTTATTAACTAGTCAGATTCAGAGTTAAAAATGCCCGTTACACACAAAACCCACTTAATTTGCAAATTTCAAACCTTGTATATGTGTTTTTCAGTCACCTTATTTACCTCTTGACTTAAATATATATCAATTTTTTTTGTACAATGGTCCTTGCCTTTATTGTAAGCTGCTGCAAATCCATTTGGGGAAGAGGTTATTTATGATTTGTAGCAACAGTCAGAGTCTAGTCAGGAAAACACACAGTACTCTAGGTATTTCAAATAGAGGGCCTTTTTCCAGGCAATTAGTAACACAGGTGAAAAAAGAACTAGAAAGCCAAACAAAGAACAGAGGAAACCCAAGAATTTGCAGCAGCAGGAAGTAGCTACCATGCCTAGGTCTGAAGGGTGAAAATGCATGGAGGGGGTGGTTTACCAGAATCCAGGTGCCAAAGCCATCTGGCAAACCTGTCTAGTGGAATCTGAAGCAATGCAGGTTGCCAGAATTTCTTCTTGGGAACGGAGAGAGGAAAATATCCTGATTTCTCCCATCTTCCCATCATCCCCTTCCCTAACTCCCTAATCCATTTCCAGTACCTCCTTTTGACAAAGTCTGGCAAGAAACTAGCACACACAGAGTCTTGCTGGGGTCGACTGTGACGTGACACAGAACAGAGCAGAGGAAGACTAAGAAATGGTTCTGTAAGCAAACAGAACAAAGACAAAGATATGGGTCAAGCAATCAAGACAAATAATCTTTTATTCATATTCATGGTATCCCCCAGAGAAAATAAACTGATAATTGCTAATAAAAAAACAAGCACTATATTCCTTGATTAGCTTGATTCCTTTGATTAGATTACAACAAAGTTGGAATGACTTTCAGTACTTATTTTTAGGAAAAATATATCTCTTATTAGTTTAATAAGAAAATATTTATCCTATAAAATATGGTATACCGAGCTTTTATGAAGTTTGAATGATTAAAATTAAGCCTTGGCTGGATTTCATCAAATTCAGTGTGGAGCTTTGGAGACTCATTGAACAGTTCTTTCCTTAGATAATTACCTTGCTTAGAAGTGCTTCCTGTCCAGATAGAATTCCCGATTTTTTTTCACTTATTAAAAGAAGTTGGTGCCTTCATAACTTTATAAATGGAGTAAAGCACGAATACATTTTCTAGGAAGAGTGATCTTGTTTATTGAAATCAAACTATTTTAACTAGAATTATAGTAAGAAAAATTCCAACCACAGTGATATTTAAAATGGTTTTATTCTCTCTCTTTCTTAGCTTTTTTCCATCTCTTTTTGTAAGTCATATACACTCGAACAAACTAATAATAATAGTAAGATCTAGTTTCGAGGTAGTGGACTGCAACATTGAAGTCTGTAGACTTCTTTGCAAAGAAAAATGTTTCTTGGCATTAAAAGTTTTTCTATCCAATACAAAATTCTGAGTGAGATACATCAATAGAGTGTATAGGAGTTCCTCCACTCTGGTCAGCTTATTCTATGGAGTGAGACTGATACTGCTGCTTATCTCACAGTTTTGTTATGATAGTTAACATTTATTAAACTCAGACTAATGTTTGACACATAGTAAATAATAAAGAAATGCTTACAGAATAAATAAATACATTCATAAATAAGTTGATCTCTGTTGAAGTCATGCCATATTAATTACAATCCACATGCTAGAGTGTGTGATATTCTCTCTGCCTGGTTCCCCACCTCTCTTTCTATTATTTAAATCCTATTATTCTTCAAGGACTGTGCAGATCCCACCTGTCTAAGCCTTTCAGGACAGACAGCTCTGGACTATACTAACTATGTTTCTCCTTCAGTCATTTGCACTTCTGCACCAATATCCTATTTGCTTTATTTAGCCTTTACCATTGGTTGTTAACCAGGCAAAGACATTAGAATTCCCTGGGTTGCTTTTCTACAATGTATATCCCTAGGTCAAACCCCTAGAATTTTTAGATTCAGTGAGTCCTGCCTGGCACCAAAACATGCACATTTTGATAGGGTTCTTCAGCGAAGCCAATATAAGCCACTAGTCAAGATACACTGGTCAAAATTATCTTTTGTTGCCAGTATGTAGATTTTCTTTATCAACACAAATATAAACATCTTGAAGACATAGACCATGCTTTGTTTTTCTTATGTAAACATGGCCACTACTGAATAACAGTCCTCTTTCATGTTTCATTGTAAGATCTCTGAGAGTGGCACCCAGATTATGCCTTGCCAGTGGGTTGGGGAGTGTATTCATTCTCATGCTGCTAATAAAAACATACCTGAGACTGGGCAATTTATAAAAAAAGAGAGGGTTAATGGACTCATGTGGCTGAGGCGGCCTCATAATCATGGCAGAATGTGAAAGGCACATCTTACGTGGTGGCAGGCAAGAGAGAATGTGAGCCAAGCAAAAGGGGAAACCCCTTATAAAACTGTCAGATCTCAATGACTACCATGAGAATAGTATGGGGAAAACCACCCCCATGATTCAGTTGTCTCCAAAATGAGTCTCTCCCACAACACTGGGAGTTATAGGATCTACAATTCAAGATGAGATTTGGGTGGGGACACCGCCACACCATATCAGAGAGGGACAAAGAGAGCCACAGGTAGATCATTCAACTGTTGCCACAATTATGCTATGTCCTGAATAACCACAAATCTTCGGTGATATACCAAAAAGGCACTCTCATTCATGTTTCTGGAATCAGCAGGAATAGCCTAGGCACCTGTGCTGATCCTGGCTGGGCTTTCTCACATGTTTGTGGGGTCAGCTGACTGCTGGCTGGGCCCAACTCACTCATGTATCTGTGAGCTGACACTGTTCCATGTGACTTTGGTCTTCCTCCTCAGACCAGAAGGCTAGTCAATGCAAATTTTGTCTTGGCAATAATGGAGGACAAGAGGGCAAACGCAGATGTGCAATCTCATTTCAAGCCTCTATTGTACTGCATTGGCCAAAGCAAGTCAAGTGGTAAAAGCCCACTCATGCAAGGTGAGTACTGTGCATTACATGACAAAAGCTGTAAATATGAGGAGGTGGGAAGAGTTCATGTCATTTTCTCCGCATGAAGCTCTTGTTAATGTCTCTCTTCTGCACTGCACCCACTCTGGTACCTTCCTGAAGGTTATTTCTTATTGCTTATAATTCTGATATAATGTCTTTAAAACAACCTTATCACCCTGAGTAAGCAAGTAAGGGATCTTGTTCAGAGAAAAATGTTGCAAATAAACAATCACATTAATGCTATTTCATTTGCCATTAAATAGAAAAATACCACCCTGTATTCCACAGACTTGACATCAGCAGAATATGTCACACTTCATTAGACTAGAACATCAAATGCAGAAAACAAAATATTTGCTGTTCAGTAGGATTATCTGCTACTCGAACAAGGTTTGAGGAATTGTCAAGATGATGTGTTTGAATCCAGGACATTAAAACAAGAACGATGACTGAAAAATATGTTAAAAATCCCACACATTTGCTTTGAAAGGATACAGCATCTTGTTATCACTTGTGATTTGACCGTTGGTTCCTTCTTTATTACCTGTGTCGTTGCTTAGTGAACTGTTGCAAAGCAACCTGTGAGGTATGCTATAAAAATTCAATTTACTAATACCAGAGAATCACCATGGGGAAGAATGGGAGTTTTTGCTAAGTTCCCTGGGATCTAACAAGGCCATGCCATGTTTTTGTCTGAGGGACTTTGTCTCTTAACGGATCAAAAACTTACAATATAGTATGGCATAACCAACTGTATCTATAGACAAACAGTAGCCAAAATAATAGATAAATTACTATAGCCATTTTTCTGAATTAATATGCTCATTTTCTATATTTGATTCTTTACTTGCTCTCAGGTAGGTACTTCATTGGCTCCTGGTGAGAGATTGATCAGATACATGAATATTAAATAAACTATTGGAAATTGCTTTACAACCCTGCTTTGCCCTTATTCTTCTGTGGAATTTTAGGCAAATCACTTAGCTGATTGATATTCTTATCTAAAAGAAACAATACAATTTGGATATATAGTTAGCAAGGGCCCTTGCCTATGTAGCTGAACAACAGATAATGGACCTGAAGTAAACTCTAAGTCTGTCAACTACACACCTTTGTTCAGAATCACAATGTATGCGTAGGTTTATATTTTATTAAAGCTGTGCTGTTTTATTTGATTTCTCTTTCTGAAAAGAAGAATATTAACTTGTAAAATAAAGAAAACAAAAGGCAGCATAGAGAAGCAGACTATGTGGTTTGGCTGTGTCCCCACCTAAATCTCATCTTGAATTGTAGTTTCCGAAATCCCCACATGTTGTGGGAGGGACCAGGTGGAGATAATTGAATCATGGGAGCAGTTTTCCCCATCCTGCTCTCATGATAGCGAGTTCGTTTTCACAAGATCTGATGGTTTTATAAGTCTTCCCCCTTTGCTGGGTACTCATTCTTCTCTACCCTGCCACTTTGTGAAGAAGGATGTGTTTGCTTCCCCTTCTGCCATGATTGCACATTTCCTGAGGCCTGCAGAACTGTGAGCCAATTAAACCTCTTTCCTGTGTAAATTACCCAGTCTAATGATGTCCTTATAGCAGCGTGAGAATGGACTAATATACTAGGGTGTGGGCTTATGCAACATACCTAGTCCAGTTCAATCTCATTACCTTGCACTGATGATGAGATTCTCGGTCACAACTACAGAAATAACTAAAGCAGGTGGTGATTTTTATATAACTGAAAAGTTTCTTCTCAGACTATAATTGCTAGAGGAGAAAAAAACAGAGAAGCATGAGAATGTTACATGTGCAATTACCAAGGAACATGAGAACAGGTCCATTTTCCTAGTAAGTCAGAAACCATAGTTTTCCACAGCATTAAGAACTCTCTCCCTCTTGCACGAATGTACATATATATGTCCACTTTGTTTTCAGGCAATAGCCCAGCGGGATCAAGCTGGGCACAAAGTTGGGCCCTCAGGAGAGTGGGTTAAAGGCCTAGTTTCCCTTTCTTATTTGGAAAATGCTGTGGAACTAACATTGTAATTTATCTTGCAATCAGAAAGGAGAAATAATAGCTTTGGGATTCAGTTCTTTTATGAACTCTTTGGTAAACTATGCAGGTAGTGTGAATTGCAGTAAGGAAAATTTAGCCAGCACTTGGATGAGCTACGCTGAACTTAGGACACTATATAATCAAGAGATGTTGACAGAATGTTTCTACAGGAGGATGAGGGGAGCAATGGCTGGCCCTGACTTGGGACCAGCTCACATTCACCTTGGGAAAGGGAAGGTTGTAATGGAAACAAAGCTAGTGGTGGAGAATAAATTATTTCAGAATGTTTGTTATCAAGAGAGTTTGAATCTTTGTGCCTTGTATGTGGATAAATAGGCAATGAGTAGAAGAGCACAGTGCTATGAATGTTTGATAACCCAATGATAGCTTGATGTCAAAGCTACTGATAAGTATATGCCATTTTAACTTCATTTGATTGCAGCAGTAGGACAAACTAAAACTGAAACACAATAATTTTCAGGATTTAAAAGTTTAAAAATTCAAGCTGCATGGTATTGTCTTAGAAGGGAGCAAAGAGGACAAAGTCATTCTTGTAATGGCAAAAAAAAGATGAGTCATGGAAAAATGGTTAAAGCTTAGATTCATAATTTGATGCTCAGCTGTGACAAAGATCACCAATATATTCTACAAGAAAAGAGAATAAAATATTTTTAGGAGGCATCCTGTACATGAGGAAAAGTGCTCCACTTAATTTTGGGTTCTTGTTTCTATAAAAATAAATATTGTGAATCAATATAGGATTGATGGTGCTGTTGAGAACATTTGGTTATGTGACTCATGCTTTAGAACAGCACTTTCCTATCAGGCAACTAGCCAGAGATCCTCCTACTGCTGGAAAATGTGTTTAATCAGAAGACAGGCTTTAATTAGATAGGATCATGCAGCTTGCTAACTCTTCATCTCTAATTTTCCAGGAGCCATTTCCTCATCATAAGGATGCAGTAGCCATAATGATTCCAATCATCCAAAAGAGAAGACTTTAAAGTACAATAGTTAGCCATCAAAAAGAGAAGGCTAATTTCCAGTTATGAGAGCATTTTCCAAAGGCAAATATTCCTTTTGTTCTGGATAGATGTATTTTTGCCTATTTCTACCTTTTTTGGGCTCCATTTTCTTGCCCTTGAATAGCTAAGTTCTCTGCTAACTGTTCTGAATTCAGTAACTTTCTCTACTCCAGAAACTTTTCCAGTTATTTTTTTTAGCACTAGCCAAATTGTCTACATTGCCTAAATAAGTAAAAAGATGGCACATGAAATAAAAATGCCCAACAAAAAATTTGGAGAAATCTCTCATGATATGTGGAATTTTAATAGATGTAAAGTAAAAAATAATGATTGTCAAATATTTGGGCAATCATGAGCTAAATGAACAGAATTTTTTTGCTGTAGAATTTATCAGTGTGTTTGCTCTACTGATATATGTAGGCACATTTATGAAGCAGGTTCACTGTGCATTGGTTACCAACTTGTCTGAGTCTAGTGAGGCCCAATACCCACACACACAGCAAGTTGATTGAAGTGGGTTTATTATATATAGATGGGCAGCAAGAGACAACAGAATTCTAGTATTCATTGCCAACTAATCCCAGAAGCCTCAGGAAAGCTGCCTGGGGTAGATGGAGTTTTTACAGCATGTGTCCCAATTGCATCACAGCTGGTGGACCCCAAAAAGCAGCCCATCCTGGGTAACATGACATGCTGGGCTAAAGCATTGAAGGACATCCTGTTTCAGGGTTGGGGGTAGTAGGGAACTGGAACAGAGCCCAGACTGTTCCAGCCAATTTCCTCCTTATCTCAGGATTTTGCATTCTCGCACATACTGCAGTTATTCTTGAGAACTACACGAGGAAAAGGGAGGAGAACTGGATTGAGTCCCTGCCACCTGGAGAGCTGTCCAGCATCATTGGCATTAGACTTCCTGGTCTTTCCACCTCCATGATATTTTCTTGGGAAAAGGGGACATGGGGGAAGGAGTTTTCTCATTTGAGTAACTAGTAATATTACCATTTTATTTCAAACCCATTGTAAGATCATACTTTTCCACCATGTCGCCTATTAAAAAGTTTGAAAATGGCTTCATGATTCCCACTATTAAGGAGAAAGAAAACCTGATTCCGGGCCAGGCTCGGTGGCTCAAGCCTGTAATCCCAGCACTTTGGGAGGCCGAGACGGGCGGATCACGAGGTCAGGAGATCGAGACCATCCTGGCTAACACGGTGAAACCCCCTCTCTACTAAAAAATACAAAAAGCTAGCCGGGCGAGGTGGCGGGCGCCTGTAGTCACAGCTACTCGGGAGGCTGAGGCAGGAGAATGGCGTAAACCCGGGAGGCGGAGCTTGCAGTGAGCTGAGATCCGGCCACTGCACTCCAGCCTGGGCAACAGAGGGAGACTCTGTCTCAAAAAAAAAAAAAAAAAAGAAAAAGAAAAAAAAAGAAAACCTGATTCCACTATAAAGAAGAAAGAAAACCTGATTCCATGTGACTCACAGCATACATTAAGCTTTATGTTAGTCAAAATAAACTAGGCAAATGGGGGTGCCCAATCTCTAAGTTTTAGCCCCTCAGTCTTTACTTTTTAGATACTTTGATGATAGAGATAGTCATAGCCCAATGGGCTAAGAATTGTTCATTACATTTTAACATTTTTTGAGGGTTATACATGTAAATGAAAATAAAGCTGCTCATTTGACATTATTTTTTAAACTAGAGCATATATTTATTGATTATTTGATTGGTATATACTGAAAACTATAATCCATATAAATATTTGGCTTAATCCATGCTATCATCTCATTTGCTAAGCCCTAGCTTAAGCTACTATCATCTCTTTCCTGACAATTTTAATCACCTCCTGTTAGTCTCCTTGTTTACACCCAGGTCACATTACAGCCTGTTCATCACCCAGCAGCCAGGGGGATTAATTTAAAGCATAAATGAATCCAGACCATGTTCTTTGCTGCTCTGAATCATCAAATGATGTCCTGTGGTATGCAGAATTCAAAGATGGCCCTCAGATTTCCATACCCTCATGTAAAGCATCTTGTGTAATTGTTTGGAAGAATAACCTCTTGAACGTTAACGGGACTTGCAAATATGATGGGATTTCACTCAAGATTGTTACAGTATATCACAAAATGGATTTTGTAAATGTAATTAAAGTCCCAATTCAAACCTTGCCTTCAGCTAATTAAAAGGGACATTATCCTGAGCAGGCCTGAGCTAATCGAATGAGCCCTTCAGAGGGATCCAGGTCTTCCTGGAGGTCAGAGAGATTTGTTGTCAGCAAGATGTTCCCCTGCTGTCTTGGAAGAAAGCAGTCATGTTGATGGAAGGAGGAGAGGAGGAGACAGTTGGCAAAGGTTTGAGAGCAGCCTCTAGGAGCTGTGAGTGATCCTTGGCTGACATCCAACAAAAAGACAGAGACCTCAGGCCTACAACTGCAGGGAAATGAATTCTACAAATGACCTGAGTATAATGGAAGAGCACCCCAAGCCTCAGATGAGAGCATAGTCACTGCCAACGCCTGGCTTGTAGCCTGGCCAGATTCTGAGCAGAGAACCTTGCAATGCCATGCTAGATTCCTGACCCATAGGAACTGTAAGATAATCAATTTGTGTTGGTTTAAGCTTTTATGTTTGTAGTAATTTGTTATGTAGAGAAATAATATACTTTCTATCTCTAACAGAAGAATATATGCATGGCTTTAGTAAGGATTTTGGATTTTATTCTGGGTTCTGGCCTTCTCTTTGTCATCATCTTCTATTCTGTCCATGGTTCACACTGCTTCAGCCACACTGCTTTCACAGCTCTTGGAACACTGTGGTGTGCTCTTGCCTAAGGGCCTCTGTTCTTATTGTTTCCTATTCCTGGAGCCCCCCTGCGTCAGGGCATCCACATGGCTTCCTATCACACATCATTCAGATTAGTGAGAATAAGCTAACTCGTCTAGTCAGGACAGGCAGGAGTTCTGCTGTGCCAATAAATAATCCCTAAATCTCAATGACTTAAAACAACAAAAGTTATTTAAAAGTTTGTTATTCCTTTTTCCTATATGTTTAGTATAGATCAACCAGATGGCTTTCCTCATCACAGGCACGAGGGTCCCAGGCTGACTGAGGCTTCCCATCTTGTAATGGATTTTTTTTATTAATGTTAGCATAGTATACATTTCTCTATCACTTTACTCTCCTGGATCTCATTACATTTAATCTATTTGTGTCTTTACATTGAAAATGGATTTCTTATAGACAAAAAATAGTTTTTTTTCCTTTTTAAGTCCGCTCTGACAGTTTCTTTTAATTGTTATATTTAGATCACTGACATTTAAAGCAATTATTGGTATAATTGCATTAATATCCACCATGTTTGTTACTATTGTCTATTTTTGACTTTGTTCTGTGTTTCTTTTCCTTTTTTATATTTGTCTTGTATCTTCTGCCTCCTCTGCTTTTAATATATGATTTTTTCAGCCTATCAGTTTTATCATTTTTTAAACTTTCTTTAGTAATTTTCCTTGAGTTTGAGTATACACTTATAACTAATACAAGTCTGCTTTTAAATAACAATGTGCCACTTCATGGGCAGTACAAGTACTTTATAGCAAAATATTCTCAAATTCTTCCTCCCACTCTGTAATATTACTGCCATTCATTTGTCTATAAGCTATAATTACTGAATATATGGTAGATATTATTTTAAACAAGCTTTTTTTGTTAAATTCAAATAAGAAATTTTATTGTACCTTTATTACTTCTCTAATGTGCTTCCTTTTTTATGTAGATCTGAGTTTCTGACATATATTTTCCTTCTTTCTGAAAAATTTCTGTTTTATATTCAATGGAAAGTAGGTCTACTGGTGAAAAATTTCCTCAATTTTTGTTTGTCTGAGAAAGTCCTCATTTCTCCTTCACTTTTGAATGATAATTTGATAAAATACAGAATTCTAGAGATTTTCTCCAACACTTTAAATATTCTACTCCAGTCTCTTCTTGCTTAATACCTATGTGGTTTCTGAAAACAAGTCCATTATGATTATTGCCCTTCACCCTGTATAGATAGGATGTTTTTCTCTTCGGCTTCTCTCAAGATTTTTTCTTTGTCTTTGATTTTCTGTAGTTTGAATATGATATGCCTAGCTATGTGAATACACACACACACACACACATGCACACACACACACACACAGATGCAGGTGTGTGTGTGTGTGTGTTTGTGTGTGTATTCTCCTGCTTGGTGTTCTCTGAGTTTTCTGGATCTTTGATTCTGTGTCTATCATTTGTTTGGGAAAACTCTTAGTCATTATTGTCTAGATTTTTTCTTCCGTTCTCTCTATCCTCTTTCTCATATTCCCATTATGCATATATTACACATTTCGTAATAGTTTAACAATTCTTGGATATTCTGTTCCATCTTTATCTATTCTTTTCTCTTTTTGTATTTTAGTTTTAGAGGTTTCTTTTGACACTTTCTTCCTGCCTATGATTCTTTTCTTGGACATATCTAGTCCATTGATGAGCTTATAAAAGACGTTTTCATTTATTATAGTGTTTTTGATCTCTAGCATTTACATTTTTTCTTAGAGTTCCCATCTCTCTGCTTTTATTACCCACATGTTATTGCAGGTTGTACACTTTTTTCCCTTATAGCCCTCAGCATATAAATCAAAGTTTTAAATCCCTAGTCTGATATTCCTACATCCCTGGCATGTCTGCATCTGTTCTGATGCTTGTTCTGTCTCTTCAAACTGTTTTAGCAAGTCTTGTGATTTTTTTGTTGTAAGCTAAACATGATGCACTGACTAAAAGGCACTGAGGTTAACTCTCCTTTAGTGAAAGGTTTATCTAGTTAAGAGGTAGATTGTATTTACTATTGGCTGTAGCTGTAAGTGTCGGAGGCTCAAGTTTTCTTTGTTCTCATTTTCTCTCCCCTGTTGCCTTTGCGTTTCCTTAGAAACTTCTAAAATAAGGTCAGAAACATGCAGTTCTTTCCATTGTATTCCCCTGTGTTATATGGGAGCCTTATTAATATGATGGTGAGGTGTGTGGAGAGAGGAAGCATTCTCTAACTCTATGCTTTGGTCTCAGTCCTTTAGTGAGCCCGTGCCTGTGCAAGTGCTTCCCAGTCTCCCTTCCTTTTAGTGGATGTGGGAAAGATAAAGGGGTCTGGGGTTGGGTATTTCCATTTTTCTAGGTCAGTTAGATTTTGGTAAAACCTTAGTCAGTTAGGTCCTGCTAAAAGATGTTCTCCTGAGGGTATGCCTTGTTAATAAGAGCAGAAGGCTCTCAGTATATTTCAAAATAGCTACTCTCTTCTTCCTCTGCAGGAAGCACCAGAGGATTTTTCTTAGATATTCAGTGTGAAAACCTGGTGAGTCTTGTAGGTAAAATTCCCTGAAGTGTGGAGTGCCCCTAAGACTGAGCTTTGCTGGAGTTTTTAACTCTAAAAGTTGCTTACGTTGTGCCTCTAGCAATTCCATCAATTACCATTCAGGTTTCCCTACCCCAGTACTGGTTCACATGGATATTTCTACACCTTCTGTAAGTTGTAGTTCTCTGTATCATCTACCTGTCTCTCCAGTTCTGGGGACAGGTGTTTGCCCTGTGACCTCAGTTTTCTGAAGGATCTAAAAATAGTTGTCGATTTTTAGTTTGGTCAGCTTTCTTCTTGCTGAATGGACAGGAGGAATGACTTTCAAGACCGTTTCCTGCTGGACTAGAAACTAGAAACGGTAATACCACTATGGGACTGAAAGCTTTGACACAGCATGGGGAAACACATTAGAGAACTGCACACTGGCTCCTAAATTCCTCAGCCTGACAGTGACACATCATTTCTATTCATATTTCATTGGCCGAAGTAAGTCATATTGTAACATCCAATTTTTAAAGTGTGAGTAATCTAACCCTCCTGTGTTTGTGGAAAAAGAGAACAAGAAGTGCTGGGGAACATTATTAAAGTTGAGCAGAGGACTCTATATAGGGTATTACTAACTCTATCTACCACTTTGCTTTCTTATCATATAATATTTTCTCCCTGGCATTTGACAATACCATATTTTACCATAGGATATTACAAAGAAACCTATTATGCTAGATACTCTGTTTGTTGTTTGTCTCCCCACTCCCATCTACACCAATGTGAGCACCACAGGAACAGGAATTTTATCTCTATCCCCAAAATAATATCTCCACTTTAATCCCCTGAACACAGGATATTCTAGGCTCTGTACACATTGGGTGAATGGCTTAGTGAATGTTTGTTTGTTTAAACCCTGAGAACCCTGAAAGATAAACTCTTGCTTGAATCCACTATAATAGCCAAATCAGGCACAGAAACTGTCTCTATGACCAGAATGAAGCTGATAAAACTTGTGCAGAGCCTTTGTCACACTGGCTGGGTGCATTCTTTGCTATCAGACAGCAAGGAGAGAAAGAAAATGCGTCAGAAGTTCCTTAGGAATATGGTGCTATTTTAAGGCAAATGCATAGAAAAATGAGATTGAAAATAAGCTTAGAGTTTTAAGTAATGTAGTCAAAAGTGTCAATAACTTGAAAAAGAGACAATTCTCAATTTAAAAATCTTCCCATCTCAGTTTTATGTTGATAACCAAGGATATGCAGCTTTCATTTCTCACTAAAAAGCAAAAAGCTAAATCATGTCTTGAATATGAAATGTAGATGCAGTGCTTGGAACATTCTCCTTCTTAAGGAACAGACCTGCCAGATCCTGGGGTGCTTGAAATGCATGCTTCCTGCTGGTTCAGTATCACCATCTTTGAGCTTCTTTATGCTTATTGTTCACTCTGAGCTTAATGAGTGCATTCAGGCATGTAATGAAGAACAACACTATCACACAAACACTTTATTGAAGTCCAAAGATATGGTGGTTTTATTAGTTATATTATTCAGTAGAGTAAATTTGCAATTTATTTAAAAATACATCAATTGGGTGACATCTGGAACACTGGTGCATTGACACTCACAATATTAGCAGCCATGCTATAAAAGAAAATCTTAAATGGATGGCATTTTGTTACAGTGAGTGTACAGTTTTTGTCTGTCTACGTACTAGAGGAAATACATGAGAGCAACGCAATTGTGAATCACAAGTCCTTCTGGTATGAAATTCATCCTAACTAAGCTTAAAACATTTGATAGCCAAAAAGGCATGAGCCTCCATGGCAAATAGTTCTCATTTTCACCTCTGCTAGCCTCAGTTAATGGAATGAATATATGACTAGAGGGCAGGTGAACCCCGCTAGCTATCCAAGAGTAACTTGATCTAAGCAATACACTTGTCTTATGTTTTTATCTTTCTTTTCTTTTTTGGTTAATTTTTATGTATTTATTTTTATTATTGGTTTTTTATTATACTTTAAGTTCTGGGATACATGGGCAGAAAGTGCAAATTCATTACATAGGTATACATGTGCCATGGTGGTTTGCTGCACCCTTCAACCCATCATCTACACTAGGTATTTCTCTTAACACTATCCCTCCACTAGCCCCCCACCCCGCAACAGGCCCCAGTGTGTGATGTTCCCCTTGCTGTGTCCATGTGCTCTCATTGTTCAACTCCCACTTACGAGTGAGAACATTCAGTGTTTGGTTTTCTGTTCCTGTGTTGGTTTGCTGAGAATGATGGTTTCCAGCTTCATCCATGTATCTGCAAAGGATATGAACTCGTCTTTTTTTTACAGCTGCATAGTATTCCATGGTGTATATGTGCCACATTTTCCATATGCAGTCTATCACTGATGGGCATTTGGGTTGGTTCCAAGTCTTCGCTACTGTGAATAGTGCTACAATAAACATATGTGTGCATATGTCTTTATAGTAGAATAATTTTTAATCCTTTGGGTATGTACCCAGTAATGGCATTGCTGGGTCAAATGATATTTCTGGTTCTAGATCCTTGAGGAATCACCACACTGTCTTCCACTATGGTTGAGCTAATTTACACTCCCACCAACAGTGTAAAAGTGTTCCTATTTCTCCACATCCTTTCCAGCATCTGTTGTTTCCTGGCTTTTTACTGATGGCCATTCTAACTGGCATGTGATGGTATCTCATTTTGTTTTTGATTTGCATTTCTCTAATGATCAGTGATGATGGGCTTTTTTTCATATACTTGTTGACTGCATAAATGTCTTCTTTTAAAAAGTGTCTGTTCATATCCTTCACCCACTTATTGAAGAAGTTGTTTGTTTTTTTATTGTAAATTTCTTTAAGTTCTTTGTAGATTGTAGATATTAGCCCTTTGTCAGATGAATAGATTCCAAATTTTTTCTCCCATTCTGTAGGTTGCCTGTTCACCCTGATGATAGCTTCCTTTGCTGTGCAAAAGCTCTTTAATTTAATTAGATCCCATTTGTCAGTTTTGGTTTTGTTGCAATTGCTTTTGGTGTTTTATTTATGAAGTCTTTGCCCATGCCTGTGTCCTGAATTGTATTGCCTAGGTTTTCTTCTAGGGTTTTTATGGTTTTTAGGTCATACATTTAAGTCCTTAATCCATCTTGAGTTAATTTTTGTATGAGGTGTAAGGAAGGGGTCCAGTTTCAGTTTTCTGCATATGGCTAGCCAGTTTTCCCAACACCATTTATTAAATAGTGAATCTTTTCCCCATTGCTTTTTTTTTTTGTCAGGTTAGTCAAAGATCAGATGGTTGCAGATGTGTGCCGTTATTTCTGAGGCCTCTGTTCTGTTCCATTGGTCTATATATCTGTTTTGGTAGCAGTACCATGCTGTTTTGGTTACTGTAGCCTTGTAGCATAGTTTGAAGTCAGATAGCCTGTGACGCCTCCAGCTTTGTTCTTTTGGCTTAGATTGTCTTGGCTATACGGGTTCTTTTTTGGTTTAGTCTATAATTTAAAGTAGTTTTTTCTAATTCTGTGAAGAAAGTCGATGGTAGCTTGATGGGGATAGCATTGAATATCTAAATTACTTTGGGCAGTATGGCCATTTTTACAGTATTGATTCTTACTATCCATGAGCATGAAATATTTTTCCATTTGTTTGTGTCCTCTCTCATTTCCTTGAGCAGTGGTTTGTAGTTCTCCTTGAAGAGGTCCTTCACATCCCTCATAAGTTGAATTCCTAGGTATTTTATTCCCTTTGTAGCAACTGTGAATTGGAGTTCACTCCTGATTTCACTCTCTGTTTGTCTGTTATTGGTGTACAGAAATGTTGGTGATTTTTGCACATTGATTTTGAATTCTGAGACTTTGCTGAAGTTGCTTATCAGCCTAAGGAAATTTTGGGCTGAGATGATGGGGTTTTCTAAATATACAATCAAGTCATCTGTAAACAGAGACAATTTGATTTCCTCTCTTCCTATTTGGATAGATTTAATTTCATTCTCTTGCCTGATTGCCCTGGACAGAACTTCCAATACGATGTTGAATAGGAGTGGTGAGAGAGGGCATCCTTGTCTTGTGCTGGTTTTCAAAGGAAGTGCTTCCAGCTTTTGCCCATTCAGTATGATATTGGCTGTTTGTCATAAATAGCTCTTATTTTGAGATACGTTCCATCAACACCTAGTGTCTTGAGAGTTTGTAGCACGAAGGGTGTTGAATTTTATCGAAGGCCTTTTCTGCATCTATTGAGACAACCATGTTTTTTTTTGTCATTTGTTCTGTTTATGTGATGGATTATGTTTATTGATTTGCGTATGTTGAACCACCCTTGCATCCCAGGGATGAAGCAGACTTGATCATGGTGGATAAGCTTTTTGATGTGCTGCTGGATTGGGTTTGCCAGTATTTTACTGAGGATTCTTGCATCAATGTTAATCAGGGACATTGGCCTGAAATTTTCTTTTTTTGTTGTGTCTCTGCCAGGTTTTGGTATCAGGATGATGCTGGTCTCATAAAATGAGTTAGGGAGGAGTCCCTCTTTTTCTATTGTTTTGAATAGTTTCAGAAGGAAGAGTACCAACTCCTCTTTGTACGTCTGGTAGAATTTGACTGTGAATCTGCCTGGTCTTAGGCTTTGCTTGGTTGGTAGCCTATTAATTACTGCCTCAATTTCAGAACTTGTTATTGGTCTATTCAGGGATTTGACTTCTTCCTGGTTTAGTCTTGTGAGGGTGTGTGTGTCCAGGAATTTATCCATTTCTTCTAGATTTTCTAGTTTATTTGTGTGGAGGTGTTTATAGTATTCTCTAATGGTAGTTTGTATTTCTGTGGGATCAGTGGTGATGTACTCTTTATCATTTTTATTGTGTCTATTTGATTCTTCTCTCTTTTTTCCTTTTTTAGTCTGGCTAGTGGTCTATCTATTTTGTTAATCTTTTCAAAAAAACCAGCTCCTGGATTCACTGATTCTTTGAAGGGTTTTTTTGTGTCTCTATCTCCTTCATTTCTGCTCTGATCTTAGTTGTTTCTTATCTTCTGGTCGCTTTTAAATTTGTTTGCTCTTGCTTCTCTAGTTCTTGTAATTGTAATATTAGGGTGTCAATTTTAGATCTTTCCTGCTTTCTCCTGTGGGCATTTAGTGCTATAAATTTCCCTCTAAACACTGCTTTAGCTGTGTCCCAGAGATTCTGGTATGTTGTGTCTTTGTTCTCATTAGTTTCAAAGAACTTTTTTATTTCGACCTTCATTTCGTTATTTACTCAGTAGCCATTCAGGAGCAGGTTGTTCAGTTTCCATATACTTGTGCAGTTTTGAGTGAGTTTCTTAATTCTAAGTTCTAATTTGATTGCACTGTGGTCTGAGAGACTGTTATGATTTCTGTCTTTTTCATTTGCTGAGGAGTGTTTTACTTCCAATTATGTGGTCAATTTTAGAATAAGTGCAATGTGGTGCTGAGAAGAATGTATGTCTTGTTGATTTAGGGTAGAGAGTCCTATAGATAACTATTAGGTCTGCTGGTCCAGAGCTGAGTTCAAGTCCTAAACATCCTTGTTAATTTTCTGTCCCATTGATTGGTCTAATATTGACAGTGGGGTGTTAATGTCTCCCACTATTATTCTGTGGGAGTCTAAGTCTCTTTGTAGGTCTCTAAGAGCTTGCTTTATGAATCTGGATGCTCCTGTATTAGATGCATATATATTTAGGCTAGTTAGCTCTTCTTGTTGCATTGATCCCTTTACCACTATATAATGCCCTTCTTTGTCTTTTTTGATCTCTGTTGGTTTAAATTTTTTTTTTTTTTTTTTTTTTTTTTTTTTTTTTTTTTTTTTTTTTTTTTTTTTTTTGAGACAGAGTCTCACTCTGTTGCCAGGCTGGAGTGCAGTGGTATGATCTCGGCTTACTACAACCTCCGCATCCCACATTCAAGCGATTCTTTTACCTCAGCCTCCCGAGTAGCTGGCACTACAGGCGCGTGTCACCATGCCCAGCTAATTTTTGTACTTTTAGTAGAGACAGGGTTTCACAATGTTGGCCAGAATGGTCTCTAGCTCTTGACATTGTGATCTGCCTGCCTTGGCCTCCCAAAGTGCTGGGATTATAGGCGTGAGCCACCAGGCCCTGCCTCAAGTCTGTTTTATCAGAGACTGGGATTGCAACCCCTGCTTTATTTGCTTTCTGTTTGCTTAGTAAATATTCCTCCATCCCTTTATTTTGAACCTATGTGCATCTTTGCACATGAGATGGGTCTCCTGAATACAGCACACTGATGGATCTTGACTCTTTATCCAATTCTCCCATCTGTGTCTTTTAATTGGGGCATTTCGTCTGTTTACATTTAAGGTTAATATTGTTACATGTGAATTTGATCCTGTCATTATGATTCTAGCTGGTTATTTTGTCCATTAATTGATGCAGTTTCTACATAGTGTTGATGGTCTTTACAATTTGGTATGTTTTTGCAGTGGCTGGTACTAGTTTTTCCTTTCTATATATAGTGCTTCCTTCAGGAGCTCTTGTAAGTTAGGCTTGGTGGTGATAAAATCTGTCAGCATTTGCTTGTTTGTAAAGGATTTTATTTCTCCTTCCGCTTATGAAGCTTAGTTTGGCTGGATATGAAATTCTGGGTTGAAAATTCTTTTCTTTAAGAATGTTGAATATTGGCCCCTACTCTCTTCTGGCTTGTAGGGTTTCTGCAGAAAGATCTGCTCTTAGCCTGAAGTGCTCCCCGTTGTGGATAACCCAATCTTTTTCTCTGGCTGCCCTTAACATACTTCCTTCATTTCATCCTTGATGAATCTGATGACTTGTGTATGCTTCATGAAGTTCTTGTGCTGTGTTTTTCAGCTCCATCAGGTTATTTATGTTCTCCTCTAAACTGGTTATTCTAATTAGCAATTCCTCTAATCTGTTTCAAGGTTCTCAGTTTCCTCGCACTGGGTTAGAACATGCTCCTTTAGCTCAGAGCAGTTTGTTACTACCCACCTTCTGAAGTCTACTTCTGTCAGTTCGTCAAACTCATTCTCCATCCAGTTTTGTTCCCTTGCTGGTGAGGAGTTATGATCTTTTTGAGGAGAAGAGGTTTCTGGGTTTTGGAATTTTCAGCCTTTTTGTGCTGGTTTTTCCTCATCTTCATGGATTTATCTACCTTTGGTCTTTGTTGTTGGTGACTTTTGGATGGGGTTTCTGTGGACGTCCTTTTTGTTGATGTTAATGCTATTCCTTTCTCTTTGTTAGTTTTTCTTCTAACAGGCCCCTCTGCTGCAGGTCTGCTGGAGTTAGCTGGAAGTCTTCTCTAGACCCTGCTTGCATGGGTGTCACCAGTGGAGGCTGCTGAACAACAAAGATTGCTGCCTGTTTCTTCCTCTGGAAGCTTTGTCCCAGAGGGGCACCCACCAGATGCCAGCCAGAGCCCTCCTATATGAGATATCTGCTGACCCCTGCTGGGAGATGTCTCCCAGTCCAGAGGCACCGGGGTCAGTGATCCACCTAAGGAGGCAGTCTGTCCCTTAGCAGAGCTAGAACACTGTACTGGGAGATCTGCTGCTGTCTTCAGAGCCAGCAGGCAGGAACGTTTAAGTCTGCTGAAGCTGTGCCCACAGCTGCCCCTTCCCCCAGGTGCTCTGTCCCAGGGTGATGGGAGTTTTATCTATCAGCCTCTGACTGGGGCTGCTGTCTTTCTTTCAGAGATTCTCTGCCCATAGAGGAGGAATCTAGAGAGGTCTCTTTTTCCTTTTAATAAAGTGTTTTATGGAGTTTTCGGAGCATGCTCATATTCATCTCATTTGATCTTTACAACATCTCAGTGAAGTAAGTTAGTCAAGGTTCTCACTTCCATTTTTAGATAAGGGACACATGGTTCTTGGGGAGTTGAGTGGGATGGGGGCCCAAGGTTTTGACTCTAAGCCCTATGCTTTTTTTTTTTTTTTTCATTATAGTGCAATGATAGTTTAGGCCTCAGTTTCCTTACTTTAAACCAATGATAAATATACCTAGTTTGCCAACTTATCAAGTTGTAGGAATGACAAGACATTGTTGAGTTTAAAGAACTATGACTAATCAAAGCCATATGTAATTGTGAAATAATTTTCTTGCTTTCGTCAAATTCAAGGGATCGTTTTTTCCAGATCAAAAAGTCTTCCTCTACTTTCTTCAATAGAAAATGGCCAAAACTGATGCATGTGTACAGAGTTCTGGAATTCCCCATGTGACAACATTTAGGAATAAACTCTCTTAAAGAAAAAATGGAAGGTCATTAAAAAGCAACCAAATAGTAAATCCGATTTGACTTTCTACAGATACTGTGATCATATTTATTTATTTATTTATTTTATTTATTTATTTTTTATTATACTTTAAGTTCTAGGGTACATGTGCATAACGTGCAGGTTTGTTACATATGTATACTTATGCCATGTTGGTGTGCTGCACCCATCAACTCGTCAGCACCCATCAATTCATCATTTATATCATGTATAACTCCCCAATGCAATCCCTCCCTCCTCCCCCCTCCCCTGATTGGTTTGCTTGAATGTAGTTCTATTTTCTCACTCATTGATAAATATGGCCCTCTTACTTTTGAATTAGTTCTGCTATATAGGACTATGATTTTTAAGAACAGAAGTACAAAAATAAACAGATATTTTATATTCCAAAATTGGTTATGACCAGAGCCTTGTTTTCAAAATATAGAGCATAAATTAGAGAAATTTTCCAGTAAAGGACCAGAAATATGGTCTCTGTCAAGAATTATCATCTCTGCCATTGCAGAGTGTAAAAATAGCCATGAGAAATATATGAGTGAATGGGCGTGTTCCAAAAAAGCTTTATTTATGAACACTAAAATGTGAATTTCATAAAATTTTCATATGTAATGAAATACTATTTATTTTTTCAACCACTTAAAAATGGAAAAACCATTCTTATGATCATACAAAAACAGATGATGGGCTGGATTTGGCTCATGGACCATGTTCAACACCAAATTAAAGCACCAAACACTCATTGCTGCTGGAGACACTGCTCAGTTCCAGTGATTCTTGGAGCTGGAAAAGCATTTCTAGGGAGTTTTTTCTCACAACACAAATTTTCAGCACTGATGTCAGCAAAAGCAATACCTTTAAAGTAGGGGTCTAGAAGTCATCTTGTCGTAAGAAAAGTAGAAGTATTTCCTTGTCAGTAAGTTAGAGATCCTGGCTTTACTTTCAAAAGAGAAAGATTATTGAGCATAATTTGGCATAGAGCTGGCAAAATCTTGGAGCCAAGGCTTTAACAATCTCACAGGGTTTAGTGCATTTCCACTCTCGATTTCATCCTCAATAAGTTTCTGTTGAATTGGAATTCCCATGAAGTTCCTAAGTTTTTGCTTATAATGTAGAATGAAGTGAATATAGACTATAATTGTCTGTTTAGAAGAGAAAGTGTTAATGAGCCTTTTAGTAGCACTCTTTACTGCCACTTTAAAAGATTAAGAAAGACTTAAATGACAGTGAGGTTTTACAAAAGTGCTGGCAGTAGGGCAAGGTGTGCACAATATCTAAATGATTAGCTATTATGAGCATGATAATACCCATGACTAAGCTAATTTGTGGCTATAAATTGGATATTTATGGAATCTGTTAAATTATTTCAGATCTCCAGTGTGTAATTGAATCACAATGAAGTAGCTAATTATTGCTATGTCCTATTATCTAAGAAGTTCAAACCCATTCCAAACTTCTTTGACTCACAGTCAATAGCATGACATTTTAGTATCTAACTTATCTTTGTGTTTTTTATGTGTGTTACTTTCATTTGTTCAACTACATCGCAAGTTTCTTTTGGGCAGGGTCATGTTACATAAATAGAAGCAACATGATGGTTAGGAGCAGGGCTGTAAACTCAGATTGCTAGGGTTCACATTTTGCTTTGGCATTTACTAGCAATGCAATCTGGAGCACATTACGTAGTCTCTCTTTGCTCTTAGTTTATTTATTTGCAAATAGCAATAATAATAAAGGTATCTACCTGACTGAGTTGGACTGCTGGGAGAGCTGAATGAATCAATGCATGTAGGCACTCAGAGCAGTTGCTAATGCACAGTGAGCCTTAGATAAATGCCAGTTAAAAATATGCCTTTGGGTCCTAGTCTGAGGCTATAAAATCCTATTTATAAGCTGATGATTTCTCCAGTCCTAATCTTTCCAGTGAACCCCACATAAGTTATCCACTTGGAATACTTACACATCTCCACTTGGAAATCAAATACACATCTCAAAAGTACCATGCCCACAAAACTCACTTGATTTCTTTTCCACCCCAAACTTATTCTCCCTTAGTGTTTCCCATCCTGATATAAAGACCAGCTTTAGACTTCAGGCTAAAAAACAAATACAATCCCACAATCTCCATCTTTAACCTCTTTCTTTTTCACATATTTCATGTCCTCTCCATTAGCCTGTTCTGTGAGTTCTATAACATATATCTAAATCCAACTAACCCATCAGTTTGCCTGTCCTGCTAGTCTGTATCATAATGATCTCTTTCTTAGGCTATGCTTGCAGGCACCTCCTGACTGGTCTTCCTTCTGTCCACAATCCTCTACCATCGACTTCCCACACACTAGCCAGAGTGCTGCATGCATAGCACCCACACAATTCCTGGTACATGGTGAGAATTCAATACATAAACTAAAGGGATGTTTGATTGGAATATTTGGAAACTAATTTATGTATAACCATATGATAGGCACTAAAAGAATTTGATTAAAAGTGATGTAAAATTCTCAGTAGTCTCTGCCTTTTAAAATTATCGAAATAAGTAATTCCTTTACAAGTGAAATCAGAAGAAGAAAGGAATGCGTAATTTGGAAGGTTTCTTCAAACTATAAAATTCCAACTATAAGAGTCCATGATTGGTTAAAAGCCATAAGGTTAAGAATGTGACAGATAATTCAACCTATTCCCAAATTTTTTTACGGGAATATTCTTGAAAAAGTACTGGATTGGGAAGCTTTTGTTTAACAAACTCTGCATTTGTACCAGAAAGGTTAATTTGTGAGTCCTGCACTTATACCGAACATATATACTTTATATTCATGCAGTTTGTCAGGACATATTATTTCATAAAAAAGAAAAGAAAAACACCTTCCTTAATTAGATCTTTCAGAAGTTAAGGTAGAAAAACAATTTGTGTCAAATTATGAATTTCCAAATATTTTCTTTCGCAGTACTGCTCTAGCCTATAAATCTTTTATTCAATTATCTTTTTAAAAGTTAAAGTGTTCAGTATAATTTTTTAATTGTGAAGTTTTCATTTTTATGTATTTATTTTTAAGATGATGTTTAAGTGTTTAGAGGCTTAGACCTAGGATGTTTTAAATATTAAGCCCTGATTCCTCTCATTTCTCTGTAGTGAATTTTGACCAGACTGAGACATATACTGCAAAGGATAGTTGCCAGAAATAACACCCAAAGGTATATTTTAAGCTGGCATTTATTGATGGCTAGAGAACAACGGGATTGTTAGGTCATAGCATGCTGCTGAAGGCTGATAGGTCTATATCTCTTCCTGGGACACTTTCAGTTTGCAGCCCCTCTCCTATCTATCCCATTTTTTCTTCAGTGCCAGAGAGAGGTACATGATTTTTGTATCCAGAAAATTCAGAGACCCTTTTCTCTTGACTATAAGTAAGGAGACTATGAGTAGACATGGGGAAAAATGAAAATTAAATGAAGAAAGAATGGAAAAAGAGAAGGAGAAGATGATGGCCAGAAGAGGAAAGAAAAAGAAAAGGAAGAAAGAAAATAGATTAACTCTCAACTTCTGAAAAATATAGATAAAACGAATTATATGTTTGTGTGTATATACATATATGTGTGGTGTCTGTGTGTGTGTGTGCACACACAAGTAGCCTACCTCTGTCTGCCTAGAGACCTTGAAACAATGCCATACCTATAGCAAAGCATACACCTAGAACCCAGATGCTCTTGATCTGTAATCATAATCTCCACTAAAAGGAATCAGATCTAGGGCTTCTTGGAGAGACAGCTGCTTGTGGAATTTGGGAAGGAAAGAACAAGATAAGTCTGGAACATTTTGTGACAGAAAGTAAGAAGATGTTCAAGGAATGACAGACCCATGTCAAAAGAACATAGAACCAGCTTGAAGAGACTTCCACTGGACAGATTTGAGAACTATTTCAGCATCAGAATATAACAACACAATAATAATTGCAATAATTACAGTCCATTATATAAAATAAGAATTCACAAGTCCATTCTTACATTAACTTTCAAAACACACAAATAGATAAGTGAAAGCTGCTTTTCTTGACAGTAGAGTGCCAACCAATTAATGTAGAAGAAATGGTGGATGCTAAAACTGGTGGATAAAATTTTGACAAGAACTGTTGTATTTGCATAGGCTTAAAGTATCCCAAACAAATTCTTAATTAATCACAAAGACAAAAAAACTTTTCAGTGGAAAAAGTGCTGTATACCAAAGTAAGTTTCGTTACTACTGGGCCCATGAACATCAAATATTTCCAGATATGATCAAGAGAAGGACAAGCCATCACTTCCACAGAAGTGTTGCCAAAGTCAATCACCTGAATTTAATCATGAGGAAACATCAACCAAACCTAAAGCAAGAAGCATTCTATGAAGTAATTGACAAGTACCCTTCAAAATTGTCAAGGTCAAAAAGGATTAAAAGACAGAGGAAAGCTTCCAGATGTAAGGAAATTAAAGAGATTTGACAACTAAATAAAATATATGTTCCTCGGTTGGATCCTCAACCTAAGGAAAAAAATGACTGTAAAGAACATTATTGGAACAACTGAAAAAATTTGCATATGAATTGTGGATTGATATCTTAGTATCTGTGGGCTGCAGAACCAGATACCATATTCTGGGTCGTTTAAACAACAGAAATTTATTTTTTCACAATTCTGGAGGCTAAAAGTCTAAGATTAGAGTGTCGCATGGTTGTTTTCTGAGGAGGGCTCTTCCTTTGGGTTACAGACAGCCACCATCTTGCTGTGTGCTCACATGACCTCTTCTTTGTATGCACAGGCGCACACACACACACACACACACACACACACACACACACACACGAGGAGAGAGAAAGAGAGAGCAAGAGCAAGAGAGAGTCCTGGTTCACCAATCTCATTGGACGAGGGCCTCATCCTCATAATCTCATCTAAGCCTAATAACCTCCCAAAGGCCCCATGTCCAAACACCATCACATTGAGGGTTAGTACTTCAACATATGAATCTGTGTGGGGGACACAAGCATTCAGTACATAATCTTCAGGTATCAAAGTTAAGTTTCTTGATTGTGATAACTTTGCAGGCGTTCTGTAAGAGAATGTCCTTGCTCTTAAGAAAATCACCCTAACATTTTTAGGGTTAAAGAAACATATTGACTCCAGGTTACTATCAAATGGTTCAGAAAGAAATGTACATATACATACACAAATAGAAAAAAAATTAGGCAAAATGTAAATACTTGTAGAATCTGGGTAATGAGTGTAATGGGATTTCCTTGTACATCAAACTAAAAGATACAAAAAATTTTATTCAAAAGGATTCTTGGAGCTCCAAGGTAGATTCTTATTATCCTTCATTAATCAACCTATTACTACTTATCCAGGGAGTTAGCAAGCTTTCTCCATTTTACTTAATCTTCTTTCTGAAAATGGTGATTAATCTTCTGGCTTTCAAAAAATAAAAATCTGAAAGTCCTCAGGTTCTCAGCATCTGTAACATTAGTTTAACATGAGTAATGCAACATTTTTATAAGATATAATTTAACAGAAAAAATACAAAGTCCTGTATTTGAATTTTAAAAAATCAATTGTTTTGGAACAAAATTAAAGATAGCTAAGAACTGCTCACCTGAAAAATCAGAGTTGATAAACAAATGCAATATAAAATATTAAAACGTATATGTATTGTACATGTGAATGTACATACATGTAATTGTATATGTGAATGTAATTAAACTTAGTAACAATTTTTGGATCTTCTTTTAAAGGCATCAGTTAGTACTTAACAATATTTCTTTTATTATTATTATTTTTATTTTTTATTATACTTGAAGTTCTAGGGTACATGTGCATAATGTGCAGGTTTGTTACATATGTATACTTGTGCCATGTTGGTGTGCTGCACCCATCAACTCGTCAGCACCCATCAATTCATCATTTATATCAGGTATAACTCCCAATGCAATCCCTCCCCCCTTCCCCCTCCGCATGATAGGCCCCGATGTGTGATGTTCCCCTTCCCAAGTCCAAGTGATCTCATTGTTCAGTTCCCACCTATGAGTGAGGACATGCGGTGTTTGGTTTTCTGTTCTTGTGATAGTTTGCTAAGAATGATGGTTTCCAGCTGCATCCATGTCCCTACAAAGGACGCAAACTCATCCTTTTTTATGGCTGCATAATATTCCATGGTGTATATGTGCCACATTTTCTTAATCCAGTCTGTCCCAGATGGACATTTGGGTTGATTCCAAGTCTTTGCTATTGTGAATAATGCCGCAATAAACATACGTGTGCATGTGTCTTTATAGCAGCATGATTTATAATCCTTTGGGTATATACCCAGTAGTGGGATGGCTGGGTCCTATGGTACATCTAGTTCTAGATCCTTGAGAAATTGCCATACTGTTTTCCATAATGGTTGAACTAGTTTACAATCCTACCAACAGTGTAAAAGTGTTCCTATTTCTCCACATCCTCTCCAACACCTGTTGTTTCCTGACTTTTTAATGATTGCAATTCTAACTGGTGTGAGATGATCTCATTGTGGTTTTGATTTGCATTTCTCTGATGGCGAGTGATGATGAGCATTTTTTCATGTGTCTGTTGGCTGTATGAATGTCTTCTTTTGAGAAATGTCTGTTCATATCCTTTGCCCACTTTTTGATGGGGTTGTTTGTTTTTTTCTTGTAAATTTGTTTGAGTTCTTTGTAGATTCTGGATATTAGCCCTTTGTCAGATAAGTAGGTTGCAAAACTTTTCTCCCATTCTGTAGGTTGCCTGTTCACTCTGATGGTAGTTTCTTTTGCTGTGCAGAAGCTCTTTAGTTTAATTAGGTCCTATTTGTCAATTTTGGCTTTTGCTGCCATTCCTTTTGGTGTTTTAGACATGAAGTCCTTGCCCATGACTATGTCCTGACTGGTACTACCTAGGTTTTCTTCTAGGGTTTTTATGGTATTAGGTCTGACATTTAAGTCTCTAATCCATCTTGAATTAATCTTCATATAAGGAGTAAGGAAAGGATCCAGTTTCAGCTTTCTACTTATGGCTAGCCAATTTTCCCAGCACCATTTATTAAATAGCGAATCCTTTCCCCATTTCTTGTTTCTCTCAGGTTTGTCAAAGATCAGATGGCTGTAGATGTGTGGTATTATTTCTGAGGACTCTGTTCTGTTCCATTGGTCTATATCTCTGTTTTGGTACCGGTACCATGCTGTTTTGATTACTGTAGCCTTGTAGTATAGTTTGAAGTCAGGTAGCGTGACGCCTCCAGCTTTGTCCTTGTTTAGTCTTAATGTGATTATTCACATATTTCCATTTTCCTTGAAAATGTAATTCTTAATAAAGCACCTTTCTTCCAAAATATAAACATTTTTTTCTCTTTCTGTAGAAAACAATAACATACAACAATAGGGGCTTACTTTCACCTTTTTTCAAAATCTTAATGACTTAAAAAATTCCGTAGGTTTATTTTCTATGCGTTTTCAAAATACGTGAACTTGAAATAACAAGAATATATGTATTCACATTTTCTATTTCACATAAATGTTTTGGGTCTTAAAAGCATAGAATATATGTATTAAATGAAATATTTGTATGAGTGACAGATAATCATGTTTATGCCCACACATGGTGGACTACTTGAAAAGATTGATTCCTCCCTAGGAGAAGAAATGAATGATCATTCTAGATTTTCCCTTAAGTCAATAGTTGCAAATACAATTCTCCCTTGTATTGTCCTGAGGGCCTGAATGCTATGCACTCAGTGCAGGGTTAGCTATTGAGGAGGTTTGGCAAATAGTGAGCTACTTTTTGAATTTAGTGTTGAAAATGATCTCATCTACCCCGAATATGGCCTATAGTTGCATTCCTCTCCAAATCTCCTTGCAACAGACAGAGTTTTATTTCATGGGTTTGAGACCTTGGGGAGTTAAATACAGAAGGAGACGCAGTGAAAATTAGACACGGGGGAGGGTATCCACAAATGGCAGGATGGGTGGATGTGACAATAGTGTGAAGTGTGTGAACAGCAAAAGGACAATTCAGAATGTCCAGGCTGGCCAGGAGGAACCCAGTGAAGAAAAGTGGAGGTGGAATTTGTGCAGGGTTTGCCCTACTAAAGGGCTTGTGGAACAGAGACACCCCACATCCAGCAACCTTTTTGCTTTCATGAATCATGTAGTCAGATGCTACCACTCATGAAGCATTGGCGCCGTTGTAAATACATTGCCTACTGTGCATGATGCTTTGCTAAAACATCATGTGCCTCGCAGAAGTAGTATTTTATCTTTAAAATGCCTGTCCTATCAACTTTTTCTCTTTAAACTTCCTATCACATCTTAAAATTTTTGCTACCATCTTTATTAGGCATAAATATCAAAGTTATACCTGCCTTATAAAAATATTGAACAGTTGTTCTTGGCTTTTAATACCCGGAGACAATTTAAAGAGCATCAGGACTATCTGGTCTTGTTTTTGCTTGTCAAATCATAATTGTATAAATTTATGAGATGTAATGTGATATTTTGATGTCTACATACAATATGGGATGATTAAATCAAGCTAATTAACATATCTAGCACCTCATTTACTTGTCCTTTTTTATGGTGAGACATTTAAAATTTATCCTGTTATTATTTTGAAATACTATATACAAGACATTCTTCTTGACTATAGTCACCACGCTATGCAATAGATCTCAAACCCCGTTTCGCCTGTCTATCTGAAACTATGTAACCCATTTTCCTTCTATTTTTGCAGATACTTCTCCCCTGGACCTTGTTCCCAGGCTCCGTCTGAAGCTGAACACTCTGCATGATCTCCCTGCCACCGCAGCAAGCTATGAAGTTCATTACACATGCAGGTAGCAGACAGTACAGCTCTGCTTCCCTTTCTGAGCACCTAGGGTAGCCTGCAATTATTCAGTGTGCCAGCCTGTTTCCAAGCCTACAATGTATAGTCCCTCTAGTACATACTCATTTTTTTTTCTCAGAGAGCCAAGTAGAGACATAGGCAGTTTTCTTCTCAAAATGTGCCAGAAATTCCAAAACAATCTCAAGGCATTAAAGGCTATGTGCAGAACAGCAGTTGTAGAGTCCCTCCTTTGCAGAACCTTGTACTTCAGCCTACCAGCATTTCCTTGCTGCTTCTCTTCTTGACCCTCATCCTCTTGCACAGACCACTGGATTTTACTGCACTCACATACTTGTGTACTTCTTTCTAACAGCTGACTGAAATCCTTCCTACATTTTCAGGGTAGTGGGGAGAAAGTTTTTCTCAGGAAACATTGTAGGGAAGCTGGCAGGCGACAGTAATATATATGGGGAGGGTCACATTCTATTATTCATGGGTTTCTGTGGTCACAGGGAGTCAGGGCTGATTGGAAATGGAAAGAAACAAGTTCATGTTAACACAGCTGAGTGCAAGGCTATGGCCTAAAGACCTGAGATGCTCCAGGAATAGGTTCAGGATGCTTCCTTTTTGTCTTCTGATGAAACCAAAATCTACCATTTCTGTTTGAGAGTTTTGGGAAAGAGATGGCAGGTGAGGAGGTTAGGGCATAGATGTATGAATACTGCCACTATGAACCCCAAAGCACATTTGCCATGATTGGTCTAAAAATAAGATAATAATCCAAATGTAGCTAAATATAGACTACTATCTAGTTTCTCTCTTTTACACTCTTTGGCTACCAGTGATCCTTTATGCCTGTCCCTTGGGGAACTTAGGAAGGACAAAGAAGAGACAAGAATCAGTGTAACATTTAAACAACAGTGCAACCGTGCTGTGACAGCCATCTCAACGTGATGTCCTAAGTAGCCAGTGTTTCCTTTGCAACACGACAATGGTAATCAAAGATGTTTTCTGGATGTTTGAAGCAAATGTGATTTTTATGCTCAGACCATCCCCCTGCCCTTAAGCCCCTACCATGGTTAAAAAATTTTTTTTCCTTTTTTTTTTGCTATGAATTTTCTACATGGAGATAGGTGAAATGAGACATTATTTTCTTCTTCTGTTTATTTTTTATGTTACACAATTTCAAAATGCTGGAAATTTTGTTGAAACACTACTCACTGCAGAGAATATAAGCTTGCATATTGAATTCTAAAATCCCCCTGTTGTGTGGCCTTGCTAAGAATGCAGGAGGGGAAGTTCTGTTGTGTGAAATCCCAGGGTTATGACAAGTTTGACAAGATGAGCTTGATTGACCTTACCTCATGTGGTCACACAGGCAAATCTACCATCGAGGTTCTCAAAAACAGATAAGGCACATGAGAAATGGCCCTCTAGAGATGTACACTGATTTGTTGTAACCTGAGTAGAAAACATAAATCGGGGAGATTTTAAAACATTGTTTAATGAGTAAAATAATGCGATGTGAAGAATGATGGGGTTTTATAATTCCTCTCTAAGCCCCACGGTAAAAATTACAAATCATCATTGTTTAGTAAAAATCGGATGCATTTAAAAAAAATTCAACTGGAGCAGGAGGATGGGAAGAAGTAAGTGTATTCATTAAAATGTTTATTGGTGAGCTGTGGCTGTTTTTCATGAGCCACTGACATCTATTCTAATACACAGACAAAGAAAATCCTCAAAGGCAATGCTCAATGAAATCTTGGCAATATTTTTCACTTAGGAAGGATTAATTTCTATGAAGGAAAGCTTTTTAGAAACATGAAATAATGAGCTCTAAATGTATGTCCTTGTCAGGCACATTAGCACAAATGGCTTGGACTATTTCCTAGAGGAAATTAGATGCTTGGTGGGATGCAGGAGTAGAAGGAGTACATTTTGATTGGAGTCAAGATTGGGAAAAAATGATTGGGATTTAGGATTGGGTGAAGGTGAACCTGAATGATCCTCAACTAACAAGCCTGGGTCAAAGACTGTGATCTGTGGAGAGAATAAACTGCAAAGGAGAAGCAACTAGAGACCAGCGTTGTATAAACCCTCCTGTCCAGGATAGAGCTAATTTCTCTGCCTGCTGAATTACAGCCTAAAAATGCAAATTCAGTTATTTGCAAGCTATGTTTCCCAGTCAAAATACTAAAAACCAATTCTATGATTACAAAGAAAGGGAGAAAGACAGAGGTTGACTTTTGGCATCTAAAAACACATGTCTCCCACTACTCAATTGTGACTGTTCAGAGAGAACAACTCTCTGTCAATGGAAACTGAGAGGTTGTGAGAAAAATAATGTGATGATGGGCAACAAGATGGCAGAAAGGAGGAGAGCAGTTCATAGAGATAAGAAGTGATCAGAGAAAAGAAAAACAAGAATTCAATCGTTTCCAAATGTCTTGTCTGTTTCTTCTTTTATGATGGCTCCTCTCCACCTACCCTTCCATGATTGCTGTAGGTATACACATAGAGTATTTTAATTTGTGAACATCTGTTCATCTGATTTGAATTCCATATTCTCTAAGGGAAATTCTGTGATGCAATGAGCATAAAATGAGTTGCAGAACCATTAGTAGCAACAAAGGTGGGGAGGGGGTCTCTTACCTGAGGTGCTGCTTTGAAAACATCTTCTAATATTCTTGGCTTTCCTAACGAAGTGCTATCACCTCTGCAGATGGTAAAATTATGTATGTATTTTGTGGAATTCCCTTAGCAAGGACACTTTCATTGGGGGAGTTTAATAAGAATGATATTCTTTGGTGAAAAAAAAAAACACTGGCTACTTATGATATCACATTGAGATGGCTATAGCACGATTGCAGTGTTGTTTGAATGTTACATTGATTTTTGTCTCTTCTCTGTCCTTCCTAAGTCCCCTGAGGGATAGGCAAAAAGGATTGCTGGTAGCCTTTCCCCACTGCAACCTGTAAATTTAATTCAATAGGATCTCACTGAAATTTGAACATTTAAGTCCAAGTAAATATCACCTGAAAGTTGTTTTTAAAGGGCTACATGAATTTTTAAATTATGCTAAAAGATTGAGAATCATAATGAAGAAACATGTTTTTAAGGGAGATTTAAAAGGAGGAAACATTTTATAGTCCAACTCTAAACTCCTGCCCTTCTCCATAGTCAACACATTTACCAAAAGCCAGAAGCATACGTAATTTCTACTAATTTTCAGGGAAAAAATAAAAATTCATACTACAGTTATATAACTTATTATCTAAATTTGGACATTTAAAAAAATATAAATGGGAATTTTTAAAACATCTATTAAAACAACAGGCATAACCTAGAACTGTCCTAAGCAAACTAGATAACTAGAAGTATAGCCGCCCTACTTACCTTCATCCTATAGATGTGCACAGTTAGTACTGGAACCATTGCTACAAATCCTTCTCCAGCTTGGTGGAGAAATCACTATGGAACTGGCACATTGCTGCTGAGTCATCCTCTCCTTCACTTCATAACTCATCATCTAAATGTGTTTCTATATTTCCAGAAAGTTGAGGCTCAGGAAAAGTAAGCAACTTTCTCTCCACCTCACAGCAACCTATGCACTATACTTCCCTTATCTTTTATAACTGTCCATCCTATAGTTTCTAGATCCTCAGGAATGTTCCCCATGGCTCCCCTGACATGAATTATGACATCACTAACACTTCCAGGGATGTAGTTTGAAGAGTATTTTTTTTTCCCCTAGCACTCAGTACTTACACTAAAAATTTCTAGATTTCAAGACCTGATCGTCTTGAGCACTGTCACATTCAGAGTGATCCTCAGCAATGAAGTTTTAATATTTCTTTCTTGATAATGGGAGATAAACTAAAAATGTGTTTCAGTATACTCACAGAGGTAAAGTCTTTTAACAAGCCCAAGTTAAGGAACTGTGGTTATCAACATTGTTTCTAGATGATGGCTTCTTTTTCTCCTTCTTGAATGGAGTTTAATGTTGTTAGTGTTCAGAGAGAAAGGTCTAACATTTAGGACTCTTGGCCCTGACAAACTTCCTTCCCTCAAGAGCAATGCCAGGAATAAACTTTTAAGAACAGAGGGGCAAACTAACAGTAAAGGCACAAGCCGCAATGCTTAAGCTGAGTCTTAAGGGACTGATTTTCCTCATCTTTAGAATCCTGCATAGACAGAGTTTCCACAGCATTTAGGAGAATATTGAAAACTGGGAGCTTCTGCAGGATGGGTGAGGAATTCGTGAGGAATGGCACTGAAGGAGCCTGAGTAACATGCTAAAGAGCTAGACTTTATTCTGTGTCCACTAGGGAATAACTGAAGAATGTTGAGCAAGAGAGAGAGAGATGTATATATAGTAAGCACCTTTTAAAAAGAAGTCAGGTGACTTTGAAGAGCTGGATTGTAGGGTGTAACATGATACCAGAAGAGTAGCTAGGAGGCTCTTGGAAATGCTTGGATAAGAGGACAGATCTGAGCTAAATATCTGACTGAGAAGATTGATAGAAATGCACGAATCAGCAAGAGATTCAGGTACTAAACTTATAGGTCTAGGTTTCTGCAATATATATGTGTGTGTGTGTGTGTGTGTATAAAATATAGAAACTATACAGAACCACTTAAAGAAGCACTGTATTACTGAAAATAGAAAAGGAGACGACTAGCAGATTTCTGGCTATGGAAACAGGGCAGTTGGTGGCATTTTAAACTGAGGTAAGGATTACTGAAGAAAGAGGGACTATTGGTAAGAAATGAGTAAAAATAGTAAGTTAAATATGAATGTATTTCATTTGTTCATACGACACTGGACACAGATGTCCAGAAACTTATTAATAAGTGTCATCAAGTAAAATGCTCTTCACGAAATGCATGATAATACTAAGATTAAGAGGAATCAAGTAAATTTAGAAAGATCACCCAAAGTCTTACAGAGCTGGAATTGAAACACGAAGCTTCTGAGAGTCAACCCAGAAACTCTTTCTCTGAGTCAAAGCTTACTGTGTCTTGCTGTTGTTTAGTTAGTTGAAAGAAAAGTTGGTTGACTTAATAACAGGATTTTAATTCCAGGAAGAATTTTGCTTGAGTGTTGCCTTTTTGCCTGAGTTATTGCTATGTATGCTAGCTGTGTTTCTGCATTAATTGCTTTTAGAAATTGTATAAATCCTGCTTTTGGAGCAAAATTCTATAAGAAGATGACACACCTCTGTGCTGTCACAGGATCCTGAGAGGGTTTCTAAAGGCTATTGCTGAAGGCAGTCATAATGTTCAGGTTGGGTGTCCCCATTTCCTCTTTTGTTTTATTCTGTTCAGCTGTGTTGGAATCAAGCAGAGGAAGTAACCCAAAGTGCATCTGGTTTAGAAGGATTCTCAAACTTCCCTCTCCAACATCTGCCTTGCGATGGGATCATTAAACAAAAGGTGACCTCACAAATAGCCCTTTGTCAAACAAGCAGCCTGTTTTTCTCGTGAGAAATGCCCTTTTGCCTAATGTGGGTGTTGAAACTGTCGCTCATCAAAAGTAAAGTGTCTGCCCCTCATGGGTGAGCACTAGTAATGGGAATGTGAGTAGTTCTGCAAAGTGAAAGCAGATGTTTGCAGAGAGGAGTCAACATTGAGAAAGTCTTTTAGGATCACATAAAAATATTGTTAATAAAATATTACTTTTTTAAGAAATAAAAAGTCCACAACTGATCTTTCAGGCTTCAGTGAGGGCTGTTTATAAGATTTCAAAGGGTATTTTTCATAGTTGTTTCCATCCCAATGATTCTAAAATGATACTTATTTAAAGTTATGGTGACTCAATGACATTTCTTTGGTTGTTTTGTTGTTTGAAGGTTATTAGAAAATGGCAACATCTTGGTATATTAGATTCAATTTTAGTCAGTGGTATATTTTCATAATCCCATTTTTATAAGTATCAAAACATGTTCTAGATATTTAGATTGATATCCAGACAGTGGCTTTGTTCAAGTTGGATGAGCCAAATAGGACTTGCACATTTTAAGATGTCGGTGTTGACTTTCACTTTGTAAGTCTCTTTGTCTTTGACTTTTGCCCATGAATTTCTGCTTAGCCAGAAAATATTGTGTGTTTGGTATTTTGTTGTTGTTTCGTTTTACTTTGTGTTGTTGGCTATAGTTAAGACAAACCTAGATATTCAATGTATAGCCTTGTTGTTTTGGGGTAAATTCTTTGACTGAATCACTCCACATCAAATGCACAAACCTGTATATATCCACCCGGAAGCATGTCTCTACTTTAGAGTGATACAATCTTGACCTGTAACAAGTCTTTCTTTCCACTTGTGACATCAAGGTTATGAGTCCCACAATCACTTTAGTTGGTGGAGTTCTCCACAATGTGTTTCAGGGCCTGGTAGTTAGGACTATGTTCCTACATTAGCCTCTGTGAGTGGCATGCTTACTGAAATGTGCACCAGTGGCTCTGATCTCTTTAATCACATGAGGGAAGGGAAGGGGAGAGAGAGGAAAGGCTCTGTGATTATCTGATTCCCATGGAAGTTTTCCTTGTTTTGTTGCTGGAGCACTACAAGGCAAATGCTACTCACTTCTTTTAAGAAATCCCAGCTGCAGAGGAGCTGCTGACCACAACAGGGTCTGTTGCCAAAACACTCTACTGGAGTGCTGCTGTGGCCTAGAAATAGCTGCAAATAATGAGAAGTTCTCAGAAAAAAAGAAAAAAGAAAAATGAAAGCTCATGGAAATATTTTAAGATAAAAGGAGCCTTATCTGTGGTTATGTATATACAAACACAGTTTGTGGGTTTGGAGACCAAGGCCATACTTTTGTTCATACTGTTCAGGCTCCTTTGTTCTAGCTGGATTAGGAAAACTTTTTCTCTTGGCTTAGATGACATCAGGTCTTAATTGGTGGCTCTGTAGTATTTTATTTTAAAAATGCACAAACTATAAAAAGGTAAGCGGCACTTAATAATTTGGTTACTGTATTAGTCCATTCCCACATTGCTATAAAGAACTACCTGATTTTAGGTAATTTACAAAGAAACGAGGTTTAATTGGCAAACAGTTCCACAAGCTGTACAGGAAGTGTGGCTGGGGAGGCCTCAGGAAACTAACAATCATGGCAGAAGGCAAAATGGAAGCCAGCATGTCCTACCTGACTGGAGCAGGAAGAATAGAGAGAAAGGGGAGATGCTACACATTTTGCAACAACCAGATCTCAGGAGGACTCACTCACTGTCATGGGAAAAACAAGGGGAAAGTCCAGCCCTGTGGTCCAATCACCTCCCACCAGGTCCCCCCTCCAACATTGGGGATTATTATTCAACACGAGATTTGGGAGAGGACGTAATTACAAACCATATCAGTTACTTTTTTTTTTTTTTTTTTTTTTGAGACGGAGTCTCGCTCTGTCGCCCAGGCTGGAGTGCAGTGGCCGGATCTCAGCTCACTGCAAGCTCCGCCTCCCGGGTTCACGCCATTCTCCTGCCTCAGCCTCCCGAGTAGCTGGGACTACAGGCGCCCGTCACCTCGCCCGGCTAGTTTTTTGTATTTTTTTAGTAGAGACGGGGTTTCACCATGTTAGCCAGGATGGTCTCGATCTCCTGACCTCGTGATCCGCCCGCCTCGGCCTCCCAAAGTGCTGGGATTACAGGCTTGAGCCACCGCGCCCGGCCTCAGTTACTTTTTATAGAGAAGGTAAACTTTGGTATCATAGCTGTGGTTAGAATATACAGGTTGTTCAGTTGATTTGCTCTAATCCATGATGTTATATCTCTGTGTTGCTGGAAAAATTTCTTCAGATCTTGACCTGTAACAAGTCTTTGTTTCCACTTGTGACATCAAGGTTATGTTTTCAGTTTACTGTGACTCTAAACTTGTCATTAATCCCAGCCTATAAATGGAGTATGGAATGGGGAAGAAAAATGTATTTAACTGGATGCATCACTATTATTTCTCCAAGCTGTAGGCATGACCTTAGGATGATGACACCCAAGAACAGGAGGATGAAAAGCTTCCTCCGTAAAATATGCAATAATAAGAGTAAAGTTTTTGATGAATGGGTACTTGAGGCTTTTAGGAAATCGATAAATAACATCTTTTTTTTTCTCCTGAGTTTGGAAAACTAAGACAGAAGCCAAACAAAAGAAGAATATAAAATTACTTTCATTATTAATAAAGATTGCATCAGATAATACAATTTAATATGTAGCAAAGTGGACATCTAATATTTTCTGTGCTTTCCATAATGGATTCAGTCTAGCACTCAGAACTATAAGCATTCCTCTTGTAGGAATGGGGGCAATCCACATGGTTGAGAGCAGGACATAGTGCCTTCTCTGTACACATAGCCCATCCCTATAAGAGATCAAAGCCCACAAAGCCTTCCTTAAAACTCACATCACATCAACTCATTCTTCCACAGGGAAGTATGGAAAAGATTGGGAACAGAGGTCAGAGGAAAGCATAGAAAGTCCGCTATGGGAATATGAGGAAAGGGAAGTTGAGACTCCTTAAACATTCATTAGCAGCATTAAGATAGAAGTGAATTATAGTTGGTAAAGGGAGAAAAATTTCAGTGTCCTAGAAGTTCTAGGAGTAAGATAGGCAATGAGCCTACTAGGTAAGGAGGTTAAAAATGGAGGAGGATGGCCAGGGGCGGTGACACACGCTTGTAATCCCAGCACTTTGGGAGGCCAAGGTGGGCGGATCACCTGAGGTCGGGAGTTTGGGGCCAGCCTGACCAACATGGAGAAACCCCATATCTACTAAAAATACAAAATTTGCCTGGTGTGGTAGCGCATGCCTGTAATCCCAGCTACTCGGGAGACTGAGGCAGGAGAATTGCTTGAACCTGGGAGGCAGAGGTTGTGGTGAGTCAAGATCACGCTATCGCACTCCAGCCTGGGCAACAAGAGTGAAAATCCATCTCAAAAAAAAAAAAAAAAAAAAAAAAAGAGAGAAGAAGGACAACAGAAGGTGGTGAATAAAGGCCACTTTTTAGCGCCACCTTTGCTGATTCAGATGGGCAAGTAGGAGGCTGAACTGATTGATAGATTTAAGAGGCTAAGAGTACAGAAGTTGGAGTCCAAGTTCTGTTGAGGGGCAAATCCAGGTAGTCCTTGCTTTTTTCAGGTTTGAAATCCCTGAAGGGCTGCACCCTAGGAGAAAGGATAAACTAAAAGTAAACAGATTCTCACAGAAACTGCAGCTTATCTTAGAATTCTCTTAATTCCTAGACTTAAATTGAGATGATTTTAATTTGCACGTGCTCACAGGCATGTGGCAGAAATAAATAAAAATACTCCCTTACGGATGATAACACCATATTACTCCTAAGTTTACTTTCACAAACAATATTACAAATACAATTTCTGGCTGATAATAAAACATTCATGGAAATATGAGGCAAGGGAAGAGACAGGAATACAAAGAGACAAGGTAACATGAATAGGAATTAACTGGAACACAGAATGATATAAGTAGATCTTCAGGTTTCCAGATGTTGATGTTATCAGATACAGACCTTAGCATAACTATGCTTTCTATTGCTCAAGGAAAAAAGAGACAATATGCAGAATTATGGCAAAAGTAAAAAATAAAAAACTTTACAAGGAAACAATAGTGAAGTTTTAAATTTTAAAAATACAGTAATCCAAATTAGGAACTCAATACTCAACAGTAGCAGATTAGATGCACCTACAGAAAGAATTGGTAAAATGAAATACAGGTCAGGAGAAAATATTCAGAATGAATAGAGAGACTAAAGGAACAGAATATAGAGAAAAGAGAATAACAGAGTACACAATGAGAAAGTAAAATATTTGTAATTGAAATCTTAGAAGAAAAGGAGAGAGAAAACTGGAAAATAAATATTTATAAAGAGAATGGCTAAGAATTTTCAGAAAGCTGATGAAAGACACCAACCCTCATCCACAAACCCTGAAAACCCAATGCACCATAAATAAAAAGGAGGCATATCTAGATAAGTAATTATAAAATTACTGAATAAAAAGGCAAAGAAAAAAATGTAAATTGTCTAGGGCAGGATTGTTGTTATTGTTAGTGCTAAAAAGACAAAGTAAATGTAAAGGAACAACAACAAAGCTGAGAGCCGATCTACTTAAACAATGCAGCCAAGAGGAATTATACCTTTAAAGTGTTGAAAGAAAATAACTCTCAACGCATAAACTGATAATTAGTGGGAATAATACTTAAAGAAAGAGGGTAAAGTGAAAACATTAAGGTGCTTCTTCATCAGCAGACCCACAATGAAATAAATATTAAAGAGTATACTTTAAGCAGAAGAAAAATGACTCCATCTGGAAGCTCAGAGGTGCTTCCAATAGCAACAAAAATGACAAATATATCATTCAATAAATTAACACTCTCTATACAAAATAATAATAAAGTCTGTCATTTAATATTTATACATGACAGATTTAAAAATAAATGAAACCATGTCATATGATATGGTTAGGTTTTGTGTCCCCACCCAAAGCCTTTTTTGAATTGTAATCCCCAGTTGTTGAGAAAGACCTGATGGGAGGTAATTGGATCATGAGGACAGTTTCCCCCATGCTGTTATTGTGATAGTGAGGGAGTTTTCATGAGATCTGATGGTTTTATACACGGCAGTTCCCCTGAGCTTTTCTCTTTGTTTCTCCAGCTGCCTTGTGAAGAGGTGCCTGCTTCCCCTTTTGCCTTTCATCATGATTGTAAGTTTCCTGAGGCCTCCCCAGCCATGCAGAACTGTGAGTCAATTAAACCTCTTTTGTTTATAAATTACCCAGACTCAGGTAGTATCTTTATGGCAGTGTAAGAATGGAATAATACAACATCTAAGTTGGGAGAAATCAAATAGAAATAATATATATCAAGACTTTTACAGATGCAGAAAAGGCTTTTGACAAAGTTCAATAGCCCTGCATGCTAAAAACTCAATAGACAAGATATTGATGGAACACATCTCAAAATTATAAGAGCTATTTATGACAAACCCACAGCCAATATCATACTGAATGGGCAAAAACTGGAAGCATTCCCTTCGAAAACCAGCACAAGACAAGGATGCCCTCTCTCACCACTCCTATTCAATATAGTATTGGAAATTCTGGCCAGAGCAATCAGGCAAGAGAAAGAAATAATGGATATTCAAATAGGAAGAGAGGAAGTCAAATTGTCTCTGTTTGCAGATGACATGATTGTATAGTTAGAAAACCCCATCATCTCAGCCCAAAAATCTCCTTAAGCTGATAAGCAACTTCAGCAGTCTCAGGAAACAAAATCAATGTGCAAAAATCACAAGCTTTCCTATACACCAATAACAGACAAACAGCCAAATCACGAGTGAACTCCCATTCACAACTGCTTCAAAGAGAATAAAATCCCTAGGAATACAGCTTACAAGGGATGTGAAGGACCTCTTCAAGGAAAGCTACAAACCACTGCTCAAGGAAATAAGAGAGGACACAAACAAATGGAAAAAATATTTCATGCTCATAGATAGAAAGAATTAATACCATGAAAATGGCCATACTGCTCAAAGTAATTTATAAATTCAATGCTATCCTCATCAAGCTACCACTGACTTTCTTCACAGATTTGGAAAAAACTACTTTAAGTTTCATCTGGAACCAAAAAAGAGCCCGCATAGCCAAGACAATCCTAAGCAAAAAGAACAAAGCTGGAGGCATCATGCTACCTGACTTCAAACTATACTACAAGGCTACAGTAACCAAAACAGCGTGATACTGCTACCAAAACAGATATATAGACCAATGGAACAGAAGAACACAGGCCTTAGAAATAACACCACACATCTACAACTATCGGATCTTTGACAAACCTGACAAAAACAAGAAATGGGGAAAGGATTCCCTATTTAATAAATGGTACTGGGAAAACTGGCTAGTCATATGCAGAAAACTGAAACTGGACCCCTTCCTTACACCTTATATAAAAATTAACTCAAGATAGACTAAAGACTTAAACATAAAACCTAAAACCATAAAAATCCTAGAAGAAAACCTAGGCAATACCATTCAGGACATAGACATGGGCAAAGACTTCATGACTAAAACACTAAAAGCAATGACAACAAAAGCCAAAAATGACAAATGGGATCTGATTAAACTAAAGAGCTTCTGCATAGCAAAAGAAACTATCATCAGAGTGAACAGGCAACCTACAGAATGGGAGAAAATCTTTGCAATCTACCCATCTGGAGCATAATAATACCTATTAGTATTGCTAAAATAAAAAACAGTAGTAAAATGCTAATAACGCTATTTTTTAAATGGGCTAAAAGCTGAAATAGAAATTTCTCCAAAAAAGACATATGGCTGGGCATGGTAGCTCATGCCTGTAATCCCACCACTTTGGGAGGCCAAGGTGGGCAGATCACAAGGTTAGGAGTTCGAGACCAGCCTGGCCAATATGACAAAACCCTATCTCTACTAAAAATACAAAAATTAGCTGGGTATGGTGGCATGCACCTGTATTTCCAGCTACTTTTGAGGCTGAGGCAGGAGAATCTCTTGAATCCAGAGGCAGAAGTTGCAGTGAGCCAAGACTGTGCCACTGCACTCCAGCCTGGGCAACAGAGTGAAACTTCTTCTAAAAAATAAAATGAAATAAAAAAGACACACTAATGGCCATCAAATACATGAAAGATGCTCAACATCACTAATAATCAGGGAAACGCAAATCAAAACTAAAAGTAGATAGCATTTCATACCTGTTAGTATGACCATTATAAAAAAAAATGGTGAGAATGTAGAGAAATTGGAACACTTGTACATTTTTACTGGAAATGCAAAATAGTGAGGCACTACGGAAAACAGTATGGAAGTTCCTCAAAGTGTTAAATATAGTGCTACCATATGATCCAGCAATCCTAGTTCTGGATATTTATCTGAAGGAATGAAATCAGAATTTCAAAGAGATACTAGCACTCCAATGTTCACTGAAGCAGTATTCAAAATAGCCAAGATTAGAAACCACCTAAATATTCATTGATGGATGAATGACTAAAGAAAAATGTGATATATACATACAATGGAATAATATTCAGTCTTAAAATAGAAAGAAATCCTTCAATGTGACAACATAAATGAACCTTGCCGACATTTTGCTAAACATAATAAGCCAGTCACAGAAGGACAAATACTGCATAATTCTACTTATATGAGATACCTAAAATAATGAAACTCATAGAATCAGTGTGTAGAAGGATGATTACCAAGGCCGGGGTGACGAGCAAAGTGTGAAATTGCTAATCAATGGGCATAAAGCTTTAATTATGAAACCTGAATAAGTTCTAGAGATCTATTGTACAACATTATAGAAAACAACACTATATTGTCCACTTAAAAAGGTGTCAAGATGGTAGAGCTTACATTAAATGTCCTTGCCACCATGAAATAAAAACTTTAAAAATAGTAACAATATCAAATATTGGCTAGTATACAGAGAAATAAAATTTCTTACACATGGAAATGTAATCTGGTAAAGCCACTCTGAAAAAGTTTGGCAGTTTGTAAAAAATTAAGCATACATTTACTATTCAAACCAGCAATTGCATTGTTGGGCATTTATCCCAGATAAATGAAAATATATGTCCACAAACTACTACACATGATTGTTCATAGCAATTTTGTTTGTAATACCCCAAACTGAAAACAACAAAAAATGCTGATAGAAGAAAACCAATCTTAGAAGATTGTATACTGTATAATTTCACTTCAATCTCAGAATGACAAAATTATAAAGATGGAAAACAGATTAGCGGTTGTCATGGGTTAGGGATGGTGGGGTGAGATTATGAAGGGGTAGTATGAGGGAAATCTTTGTGATGATGGAATAGTTTTTTATTTTGGTTGTAGCAGTGGTTACACAAATATACACGTGTGGAAATTACATACTATGCACACACATTGTGCCAATGTCAAATCTTTGATTTTGGTATTAGACTACAATTATATAAGACACGAATTGAGTGAAGAGTACAGGAGCTCTTTCTGTACTATCTTTGTATTTTTCTGTGAATCTATTGTTATTTTAATATATAAACTTTTCCACAAATTTATTAGTAATTACATTAAATGTAAATGGATTAAATGCTCCAATTATAAGACAAAGATTATCGGATTAGATTTTTGTTTTTAAAAGCCAAATTCTGTTTATAAGATATGTTTTTAAAGCATTAGGATATAGGAAGTTTGAATAAAAAATGGTAGAACTGGTAACCAATGAAAGCTGTTATAAAAATATTAATATCAACAAAGTAAATTGAAGCCAATACTGTTTATGAACCATCACATGGTTTGGGAGGTCTGTTTTTTGAGTATTTTCTTAGTGTGCTAGAATCACCCAAACCAGAATATCACTACAACTGAGATAAAGACAAAATAAAAATTTATACCTCATTAATGATGGAATAGAACCATTGCATTCACACACACACACACACACACACACACACACACACACACACACCACATTGCAAAAATTTACTTTAACATCAGCTTAATTTAAGTAACATTTTTAAAATGGTAGTACATTTTTGTAGTTCATCTCATGACTACTGCAGGCACTCTCACCAACTTATTATATACACTTGGTGTTGTTTTGTTTTGTTTTCTTATCTGATTCTGTTCCCATCTGCCCTATGGACTGAGTGTGCTGCAGTCTTTACCTTTCGGGAATAGTATATATCCTATTTTTCTAAGGTTGCCTATTTATTGTCTCATTTTATTAGTAGCCATGTCTAGATTTCATAAATATCTCAATTGATTTTGTACATCACTCTCCCAACATCATAAAACTCCTCAGAAAACAGGCAGTATTATTAAAACATGGAAAGTAAATGGATCTCTCTGGGAAGAAGAATATACGGTGGGTGGCTAGAGAAGGGAAAACAGAGTCTTTATAACCACATGTAGAAACAGAAATAGCCATTTTGCATGTTAAAATCAGCTTATTCCATTTCAACCTCTCCCATGGATAACTTTTTTCCCTTGCTGAGAAACTCTTCAATAATGATCCATCATGAAGAAAGCTTATTTGAAAATGAAAGCACAAAAAGTTCCTCTGAGATTTAGATACCATTTAAATTTATTTTCATGCTTACACTGTTTGAATGCTAATGGTTGCCTGCCCAACTCAAAGGCAAAGTGTTTACTCCTAAGAAATTTAAGATAATGATTAATCAGACCATTTTATATTCATTTACATTTCGTAAGACAATACTCATACACATTTTTATGTTTGACCTTCACAGTTGTTCTCTGAATTTTCATAGCAATAATTTTTACTCCTATTTGCAGAAAAGGAAACTGAGGCTCAGGAAGGCTGTGTGGCTTACCCAAAAGCACACAACTATTCTACAGCAAAGATTGGCTTCAAACCTAGTCTTCATCATTTCTTCAAAGTGCTACTTTTACCCTATCATGCTGCCTTCCTTTCCATATTGATGGCAATGCAGTGGCCTTTGCCATGGTGAAAGGGAAATCTCAGGAAAAGTATACATACCCTCTCCTTGGCACCTTCCTTATTCTGTGCTCATGCCTCATGGGGGCCAGGCTGCTACAGTCTGTCTGCTGTGAATTTGTCTTTCCTCAGCAAAAGTATATGGTAGTTTCTGCAACAGTATGTAGTCCCATGGCAAATTCATGGCAGGCTGATTGCTGGTTTTTTTTTTGCCTGTCAATGTCAGTTGAAGCCAAAGAGATTAAATAGAATCCAAATCAGGCTAAGTGCAGTGCCAACCACAGCCCACATGAAAAGCCTCAACTTTGAAAATAAGATTGGCAGCATTATCAGTATTGAATATTCTGATAAAATTTTACTGATAAATGACAACCAAAGTCTGCAGAAGAATATAAATGAAAACAAAGTGTTGGCTTTATTCTTTTAATTTTAAGAAGGCATTTTTCATTTGGATTCACATTATAGTCTAATTATTGATTTCATCACCGCAAATGAAAAACAGAAAGACTGCAGGAAGGCAAGAGCCAACAAAAATATACTAAAAAGTAGGGAGAGAGTAGAAGGAATGTAGGGAAATTGTATACAAAGGGCTTAAAGAACAACCACCTTAGGAAGAGCTTTCTGGAACTAGGAAAGATGGAGCCTACGGCCACTTGGGTTTCAAAAGCTCCCTTGGATTCAAAGTCCAGTGGCTGTCTTGAAGCAAGCTCGAGGGCTTCACAATGACCTGGCTGTAAGCTGAGCAATTTCTGGCTGATTGGATTCATCTAGCATGGCAACGTGGTCTTATGCACATAAAAACATTTTAAATCATTTTTTACTCTGACTAATTTATGCATTAAAAATAAACTGCCTTAGAAGTCTTTGCTTTTTGATGACTTTTGGTTTTAACCACACCACAGCAGAACCTGCTCTGTCACACAAAATTAGACTTTGATATACTTAGGACTTAGACAAAGTCAACCTGAGAACTCCAAAGAAGATAATCAGAAAATACATTTAAGATAGTAGGGAACAAGGTTTAATTAAAGAGGCTGCGATTTTTTTTTTAAGGGATATTGGAAAAGAAGGAAGATTTGGTCGTGGGAGTATGATGAAGAGTGGGTTAGACTAACCACTAAACTGGCCATTGCCCAGATCCCTTTGCTTAAGCAGCGTTTTCCAACATTCAGTCATTCTCACGTGTTCTTGATTGTTCCCATATCAGCCTCCAAATGTTCAATTTTTAAAATATTTTTAAGTTATGTTTTTTTAAACATTTTATATGACACACCATAAATGGAAAACCAACAGCACTAGTCATAAATAGAAATCAGTGTAAAAGGAAATATAATACAATCAATTTCATTGAATTCTAGCAGTAAACAGTTTTGTTTACTCAAAGTTCTAAGCTTGAAGCTTTATTTTTTATTGTTGTTGGAAAGGGAGATTAACAGGTATAGGGAGAGTTTTAAAGTTATGTCATAATAAAACTGGTTCTATCCGATAGTTGAAAGGAAAATTGTAAATTTATGAGTATTCTTATTTTGTGAATGAATGCTAATAAATACTATGGTTGCTGGTTGATTTATTTAGCTGCAAGCAATAAAAACCAATATTAGGAGGAAATGAAGTAGGTGACATGAACTGATCACTATGAGTCATCTCCTAGGGTCGTTATGTGGTGAACCAACTCCACGCTCCAGCCCTCCCCACACAGTTTGCAGCTGTCTAGGGGAGACTGAAAGATTCAGAGCAGGAAGCCTAATGGGCTTAGAGCATGTGTCCATTCCTTGAGTGGTGATAGAAGGGTGCTTGAGCTGCAGTTCCACAAGAATGTGTACAATGGGAGAGAGGTCATTTCTCCAAAGGAAACTCTAACTCTGGTACCACCAGAAAGGGAAATGAATGTTGCATAATCAAAAAAATGATAAATGCTTGCTGCACGTGTTTGACACCCTAGATGAACACCATCAGTGGTTTACCACCACCCCAACTTCAAACTCTGGGAACCACTGTGCAGAGAAGATTACTGCCCTAAGAAGCTGTAAACACATGTTTTAGCTCCCAGGAGCCACGGGAATATGTGATACAGGATGAGACTAGCCTGAAATTTATAAATTAAAAACACAATTTCTGGTTTATGTCTTAATCTCCAATGAGACATTTACGAAAAATGAGCCTTAGGGCTCTGGGTAGCACTTGACCAATGAGCAGAATATTGACAAAATGGTTGGGGGAAAAGTTGAAGAGGTTCAAGGTCAGGTTCTGAGTTGAGAAGAGATATGTCACCCAGAGGAACCTGGAAAAAGGCCAGGATCACTAAAAGGTAGCAGGTAAGGAAGGGCATCTGTGATAGCCTGTATTGGGAGCAGGGGACAAAACAGTCTGGGCACTATAAACCAGATGGAAGGTTTTAAAGTAATCCTAAGGACAGTGAAAGCAGGTTGATGACATAACAAAAATAATCAAATTCATCTTTTTTTTTAAAAAAAAAAAAAGATCATGCCACAGGAGAGGCTTTCAGTAATGGTGGTCAGGATAAACAATTAATTAATTATTTATTTTTCTTATAAAGACAGGGTTCCCTCTGTTACCTGGAGTGCAGTGACATGATCATGGCTTGTTGCAATCTTGAACTCCTGTGCACAAATGGTCCTCCTGCCTCAGCCTCCCAAGTAGCTAGGGCTACAGGCATGCAGCACCACACCCAACTAATTTTTTATTTTTTAATTCTTTGTAGAGATGGGGGTCTCACTGTGTTGGTCAGGCTGGTCTTGAATTGCTGGGATCTGGTAATACTCCTGCCTTGGCTTCCCAAAGTGATGGGATTACAGGCATGAGTCAGCCCACCCAGCCTTCAGGGCAGTTTAGACAAATCCTCCCACTGCTCATAAAAGCTGTATAAAAGTAGAAAAAAAATCTGACTAAAATAATTGGAATGATGACAAGGCTGTAATAAATTAAGGGGCCAACATCTTGGAGAAGAAGGAAAACTCCATAGAAACATCTGATGATTCTGGAAAAACAAAACTGCTGTGGAGTTGAAATACTGAGCAAAGATTTCAATAGATTTACAAGGCCAAAATGACCACAAGAATCCTTGAAGCTTAGAGCCTGGGGGAGTGCCCTTCCCCCATACTGCACATGAAACATACATAAAGCTTTAGACTGATTCTTTCACTTAGCATATTGTTTTCAAGTTTTATCCTTGAAATGTATTAGTGCTTCATTTTTATTGCTGGATAATATTTTCTTGCACAGATAAATGACATTTAATTTATTCATTCATAAATTGATAGACATTTGAGTTGTTTTCACTTTTTGGCTGTTATGAACAGTGCTTCTATGAACAATCATGTACAAATTTTTGTGTGGACATATTCTTTTATTTCTCTTGGGTATATCATAGGAATAGAATTGCTGGGTCATTGGCATCTCTATGTTAAACTTTTAGGAACTGCAAGACTCTTTTCCAAAGTGGCTGCACTATTTTACGTTTTCACTGGCAGTATATGAGGGGTCCAATTTCTTCTTGTTTTTGCCAACAATTGTTATTTTTCTGCCTTTGTGATTAGAGACAAACTAGTAGGTATAATGTGGTACCTCACTGTAGTTTTGATTTGTGTTTTCCTAATGGCTAATGATGCTGAGCATCTTTTCATGTGATTATTGTCCATCTTTTTTGGAGAAATGTTTATTCAGAGCCTTTGTCTACTTTAAAAATTGGGTTATTTGTCTTTCTGTTATTGAATTGTAAAAGTTCTTTGTATAGTCTAGATACTAGTCCCTTAGCACACATACGATTTGCAAATATTTTCTTCCATTTTGTGATTATTGTTTCACTTTCTTGATGGTATCCTTTGAAGTACAAAAGTCTTCACTTTGCTAAAGGCCAGTTTATCAATAATTCATTATTGCTTGTGCTTTGGGTGCCACAAGTAGGAAGTCTTTGCCTAACCCAAGGTCACAAAAATTTACTCATATTTTCTATGTGCTTTAGTGTTTTAACTTTTACATTGAGGTTTATGATTTATTTTAAGTTAATTTTTGTGTATAACCTAGGAAAGGGGAAGCTGATTATTTACACTACTATTTAGATCTAGAAAGTTTGAAGAGATAGGGAAAATTGCAATGTGTGTGATAACAATTTACATTAAGAAATTAAAATATTTTGTAATGTTTTCCAATTATAATCTATTAAATATAACTTCATTATAATGCTTGAACGTTATATATAAAATCCTTAGATAAATTTGACAATTGCTTGTTCTATTTGCTATAGTCTCAGCAGACCAAAATTTCTCCAAATTGATATTAAAATCATCTAAGACCCATAATATTTCTTTAAATTTGTCAATAGACAACTAATTTTACAAAATTTTTAGTTATATTATTATAATAATTATTTTGCTGAAAAGAAGGCAAACTTTTTTAATGAAAAAATGTATCATACTTATAAATGAGGGATGAATTAATTTTATTTCTATTCCAAAAATTACTGGTCCAAAACAGAATGTCCAGGTCATGTGCGATGATAAACTTAGGCATCTTTGTATTTTGCTAAATTTCAGTCATATAAAAACTGTGGTTTTATGGTTTTATAAATATTTTAAAATATCCTTTAGAAAATATAATAATTCAGTTGCTATATGTTAGTCAATAGATAAACAGCTATTTATGATGTATAAATTTTAAATCTGTAGCACCCTCAAATGTTTGGAATAGAACTATAGAAATAGAACAGCAAATTGAATGCAAATAAAGTAAAATGTAGAAAAGAATGAGAAAAGAAATTACCAAAATAGAAAACAGGCATACAATTGAGAGAATCAAGAGAGCAAATGAATAAGAAAATCTGTAATAGGACAAGGAGTAAGAATATTGGACAGACACATAGAACATAGATAAATTATTGATAATCCCATGAGTAATAAGGAAATGCAAATGAAAACTACAGTGAATAATGTCCAACTGGTCAATGGATACACAGATGGCAGCACATTACTGCAATGAGATATAATTTAGTAATAAAAAGGAACAAACTATCAATGCCTACAACAACATGGACAAACTCCAAAAGCATCATGCTGGGTGAAAGAAGACAGAAAAAATGACTATATACTGTACAATTCTATCTCCGTAAAATTCTAGAAAGGGCAAAATTGTAGTGACAGCAGATCAATGGTTTTCTGGGTCTGTAGGTTGGGGAGAGGATTGACTACAAAGGAGCATGAGAAAACATTCTGGGGTGTTGGAAATGTTCTATGTCTTTTGTCTGGTGGTGGTTACATGGCAACTTATTTTTGTTAAAACTCATTGAATTTATTTATACCATGAAAAATTATAAGAAATGGAAATGAATGAATCGCTGCACTAACATGGATAAACTTTTAAAGTACGATGTTGAGAAATAATAATAAAAGAATGCCTGTGATCAAGTTATACAAACAGGCAAATCTAAACCGTAGTGTTCTGAGTCAGGAGAGTGATCTCCCTTAAGCACAAGCAAGGAAATAATGATTGCAAGAGGCCATAACAGGGTGAGGGGTTTGTGGCGAGCTAGCAGTGCTCTGGTTCCTCACCTAGCTGGTAGGTACCTGTGTAAGTTATCAAACTTTTTATTTATGTTTGGGGTCACTTTTCTGATGATCTATGACCTGAGTCCGGCTTGGGGAGGTGTGGGAAACAGGGGCGTGATAAATGTGTTGCTTTATTTTGTTTTTTTAGATGAAAGATATTTGAGAAATACTACTTTTATTTAGGACCGATTTCATAGGAAGAGAAGCAATAATTACTAGTGCAGATCTCCTGATAAGGAGGGAGGACTTAGGATCCAGTTAGAAGAATTGGTTATAAGCTAATTGGAGGGAGGAGGAAAGAACATGGTGCATGTATAGGTTTGCAGGTGGAAAGTGAGTTATGGACTGAATTATGACCTGGGTATAGTTTGGCTGTGTCCCCACCCAAATCTCATCTTGAATTGTAATCCCCATAATCCCCACATGTCAAGGGAGGAACCCAGTGGGAGGTGATAGGATCATGGGGGCAGTTTCCTCATGCTGTTCTCATGATAGAGAGTGAGTTCTCAGGAGATCTGATGGTTTTATAAGTGTTCGACAGTTCCTCCTTCACATGCTCACACCCTCTCCTGCCTGCCCCCATGTAAGATGAAACTGCTTCCCCTTCTGCCATGACTAAGTTTCCTGAGGCCTCCCCAGCCATGGGGAACTGAGTCAACTAAACCTATTTTCTTTATAAATCACCCAGTCCCAGGTATATCTTTATAGCAGTGTGAAAACAGACTAATACAGAATCTCCCCCACCCCAAAATGTGTATGCTGAAGTCTTTACTCTCAGTACCACAAAATGTCACTGTATTTGGAGATAGGGTATTTTAAAAAGTAATTAAGGTAAAATGAAGTGATATGGTTGGAGCCTAATGCTAACTGATATCCTTATAAGAAGAGAAAATTAGGACACGAACACACACAGAGGAACACCACAAGAACACAGGGAGAAGGCAGCCATCTGCAAGAAAAGGAGAAAGGTCTCAGAAGAAACTGAACATGTGAACACCTTGATCTCAAACTTCTAGCCTCCACAACTGTGAGAAAATAAATTCCTATTGTCTAAGCCAGCCAGTCTGTGATACTTTGTAATGATAGCCCAGCAAACTAATACAGATGCCTTCTATTGTCTCTAGATTGGAAACATAGTTCCTTCTTGGGAGGAAAAAGGGAAATTAGCAATGCAATTTGATAAACATAGAGAAATTGGAACTATTAATTTAAGAAAGTGGAAGGTCTGCCTGAGCTGTAATTGTCTGAAGCATTGCTTGTCTATGTTGTGGGGCCCCAAAGAGCATGGTGAATTGAACTCACCCGTATGAGAAGAACTTCTGTTCTGAACTCAGACCATGGCAGTTTGTAGTTTGACCTCTTTGACAACTCACAGTGGCCAAATTCTAGATCTGAAGAGAAACATGAATATGTGAAATTACTGATGCTTTAAATAAGTAGCCACAACTGGCTCAGAGTAGGTCATAGAGGTGGAGTCACAAATGAAATCTGCACCTGGAATGGGGAAGGAGACTAAAAAGAGGGACATTTGCCAATAATAACAGAAATCATGACAATGGGGTATTCTTCTTAAGACACAACGGTATATATAAAATTAGAGGAAACATCCACATATCTCAGCTTTTTGTTCAAATCATAGGATTCAAAAACAAAGAGCCATAAAAGTATGTGAGTATCAAAAATGGTTGGGTGTACATCTTATTTTGCTAAATGCTGATTTCAAATCTAAAATGCAAATTAGAGAATGTGAATGAATCGACATTAATTCACTTCTACTTTTTGAAATTAACTCCAAGTATTTGTCATAGAAAGAATTGCTCAGTAGTAGTAGTTACTTGTGTGTAACTGTGTCCAGAATTGGTGGGTTCTTGGTCTCACTGACTTCAAGAATGAAGCTGTGGACCCTCGCAGTGAGTGTTACAGTTCTTAAAGATAGTGTCTACAGTTTGTTCCTTCAGACTTTCAGATGTGTCTGAAGCTTCCTCCTTCTGGTGGGTTTGTGGTTTCGCTGTCAGGAGTGAAGCTGCACACCTTCATGGTAAGTGTTACAGCTCTAAAAGACAGCACGTTTGGAGTTCTTCGTTCTTCCTGGTGGGTTCGTGGTCTTGCTGGCTTCAGGAGTGAAGGTGCAGACCTTCGCAGTGAGTGTGACAACTCTGAAACACAGCATGGACCCAAACAATGAGCAGCAGCAAGATTTATTGTAAAGAACAAAAGAACAATGCTTCCACAGTGTGGAAGGGGACTCAAGCAGGTTGCCACTGCTGTTTCAGGAGGCCTGGTTTATTTCGTTATCTGACCCCACCCACATCCTGCTGATTGGTCCATTTTACAGAGAGCTGATTGGTCCATTTTGACAGAGTGCTGATTGGTGTGTTTACAATCCCGGAGCTAGACACAGAGTGCTGATTGGTGCATTTACAATCCTCTAGCTAGATATAAAAGTTCTCCAAGTCCCCACCAGACTTAGCTCAGCTGGCTTCACCCAGTGTATCCCGCACGGGGGCCACAGGCCAAGCTGCCCACCAGTCCCTTGCCATGTGCCCTCACTCCTCAGCCCCTGGGTGGTTGATGGAATCCAGCGCCGTGGAGCACGGAGCGGTGCTTGTTGGGGAGGCTCCCGCTGCGAAGGAGCCCACCCTAGGGGGTGTTCAGGCATGGTGGGCTGCAGGTCCCAAGCCCCGCCCAGCGGGCAGGCGGCTGAGGCCCGGCAAGAATTCAAGAGCGGTGCATGCGGGCCGGCAGTGCTGGGGGACCGGGCGCAACCTCTGCAGCTGCCGGCCCGGGTGCTCAGCCACTCACTGCCCCGGGCTGGCGGCGCTGGCAGGCCTCTCCGAGGGCGGGACCGGTGGAGTGTGCTCCTGCCTGAACTTGCGCTGGCCTGTGAGCGCAGCGGTTGACCCTGGTTCCCGCCTGCGCCTCTCCCTCCACACCTCCCCACAGGCAGAGGGAGCTGGCTCTGGCCTCGGCCAGCCCAGGGAGGCGCTCCCACAGTGCAATGGCGGGCTGAAGGGCTCCTCAGGTGCCACCAGAGTAGACGCTGAAGCCGAAGAGGTGCTGAGAGTGAGGGCTGCTAGCACATTGTCACCTCTCGTTAACCATTAAATATTGTCATTTGATAGCATTTAGGCTAATCTTGTACATTGTAGAAATAGCTTCTTTAAGGATAATTACAGTACTTTGTCAAAATAAAGTGACATAGAAGTTAAGCATAAATAAGAGAGATGGAAGTTTGACATAATCCCTTAGAAATGAACAGAAACAAGCCTAAAGTGTAAATATCTTGGAATTGAAACATTATTCTGTATTTTGCTTAATTTTTTAAAAGCATGTGTATATTTTATTGGTGAATATCAAGAGAAACAAAGCTAAAACTAGGTACTCAAAAGAACAGTAGGCCAAAATATAAACATTTTTCTTTTTCTTGTCAGCTGTTTATTGTGCTATTGATAGGTGAAAGAAAAATAAGTTTTGGAGGAATTTAAAACAAAAAATTTACCTGTGGGCTCAGGTAAAGAACAAAGGTTGGTAGACCCACTTAAGAGTCTTGATACCAACTACATATTTAAGGTCAACTATTGAAGTATTATACTCAAAACCTGTGTGCATAATTAGTGATTAACTGTACAGTAAAGGTCTTAGATACCCAAAGAAATCTTGTTAAATGGATTTGTTTTACTTCAACACAATAACGAATGATTAATTTTTAAATTTAAACAGTACAAATATATAAATGAAAAGTTAATATTCTTAAGTCCCCTTGTTCTACCTTCAGCTAACTAATGTTACAATTTGTATCTTTATTTTTATATATTTCAGGTTTATTCAATTATATGCAAACGTGCTTTTTCTCTGTGTGCATGTGTGCAAAAACAAAAATAATATCCAGCTAAATAGGTTACTCTGCAATTTGCTTTTAGCACTAAAAAATATGGCATGACCATCCAGTTCAACAAATAGATACAATTACACTCATGCTTATTGGTAGATGCAGATTATTGCATACTATGTGTATGCACTCTCATTTACTTAAAACATTCTACGAACTGACAATTGAAAATAAATTGAGGTTATTTGCAGTTGTTTGCTACTACAAATATTTCTATAACACATATCCTTCAATGTGTATTCTTACGTAATACTGCTTTTGGTTTTGTGTGTGGATAGAGTCCTATTATTTTCCCAGAAGTTTGTAGGAATCCACACTTCCACCAGCAAAGGATGAGGGTGCCCTCTTCCTTTTAGCATTGCTGCCACTGGAGGTTTTCAGTCTTTCTCAAATTTTTTCTTAATTTTTTCTTAATTTTCTTAATTTGATGGATGCAAAATAGTACCTCATTCTTGAAGGATATAGTGAGAAGTGTGTTCCATAGGAATACTGGCTTTAAGTTAAAGCAGGCCTTTGGGACTTTTAGCCTATTATTTTGTTTATCATCTGCTAAATAAGACCTCAGAGCACCTAACAGAAAAAGTAAATTCATATTTTTTAGTATTTTGGCCACATTCATTCATTATATGATCTAGTCCTCAAAACTCTGTTATAATCTCTATTTTGTAAAGGAAAAATCAAAGATCCACAGAGTCATTAATTTCAAAGCATACAGATTTTAGGGGTAGCTGGGAAGGAAGTTCAATCCCACTTTGTCTTAATCCAAAAACCGTGTTTGTTTTTTTTTTTTTTTCTTTTTTAATTACAAGGCCTATCAGTTGGGAATCCTCACCGTGGTCAGTATAGAATTTAAGCATCGGATAAAACCATGTAGGTAGGTAGGTAGGTACATAGGTAGGTATAGATACGTAGGTAGGTAAGTACATAGGTAGGTATAGATATGATTTATTTTAAGGAATTGGCACACAATGTGAGGCCTGGGAAATGTGAAAACTGCAGAGCAGGCCACCATCTGAAAACCCAAGAAAGAGTTAATGTTGAGTCCAAAGTCAGTCTGGAGGCAGGATTCCTCCTTTCTCAGGTGATCTGCTGTTTCCCTTAAGACCCTCAATTGACTGGATGAGGTCCACCTGTATTCTGGAGGGTACTCTACATTGCTTGGAATGTATGGATTTAAATACTAATCACATCTAAAACATACCTTCATAGCAATATCTAGTCTGATGTATGACCAAAAACTGGCTACTATAGCTTAGTTAAGTTGGCACATCAAATTAGCCAACACACATAATATCACATAATGTTAATATCACACGTATATTCCTGTAGGATTTGCTTTTTAAAATTTGACATTTTGTTTTTGTCATTCTTACAGACTACAGTTCTTTCAATGTCTCTGCTAAAGAGCATTCTATTGCATGAATGTATCACTATCCACCTGTTCCTGTTGATAAATATTTGTGTCATTTTTTTCCTGTTACAGTGTAGGTTATGACTCCAAGCGTTCCTGTGCGAATTTCTTTAGAATATATCTAGGAGTAAACTTTGAGTCATGGTCTATGCACGTATTTAACCTACAAGATAATTCCAGATTGTTAAAAGTGATGTGCCAGTTCACGCTTCTACCAACAGTTGGGTGAGAGTTGTGCCCTGCTATGCCCCATTTTTGTCTTGTTAAGACCTTTTAATGTCTGACAATGTTTTAGTCAAAAATAGGAATCCTGGATTCTCTCATGAGCTCTGTTAAATACTAGCTGTGTGGCCATCATTAAATCATAACACTCGAAGGCACCTGTCAGTCTTAGATTCTACTGTCCCAAGCAAGCTCTTCTCTCAAACCAGATAGATCATGTTAGAAAACAAATCAAATTCACAATTTACTGTGCTCCAACACTGAAGACATTTATTTGATTTAACTTGGTTCAAGGTGTTCACTGGTCAAAGAACCAAGCAGTTGAGTTGTCAGTTTCTGAGTAAGGAACCTAAGCAGTATGACTGGTTTTGCAGAAAGACAGTTGTGTGGGAATGGATTTACAGTATGCCTAAGGCAGTAGGCTGATTGCAGCTGAGTTTTTCATGTTAAAGTAGACAGATTTTATAAAGTCACTTACATAGCACATTCTACTATGAGCCTCTTACTATTTAACATATTTTCTATTAGAGGGTTGTGAATTTGGGGGTAGTGGGATGGACCTTGAACATTTGAGAGCTTTTCTTTATCAAATGTTGGTTTTAAAAAAGCCTTTTTTGAGTTCTTCAAAAGCAATTTTCTCCTCAGATCATTATTATTTCAGAGGCTTAATTTAATAACTTTTCTTTAAAAATGAAAGCTTATGCTGTTCAAACACACAAAAATAGCTGCTCTAAAAGCCACATTTGGCCTCATTTTTACTTCAAAAAGAAACAACAATTTCATTTCCATTTATTCTCAACAATTTTATTTTCATCCCTTATTAGAGTCAAATAGAATTTGGAATCAAAAGTTTCTATATGAGTAGTAACTATATGCATGAACATCAAGAACTCAGTGTAAAAGTTGCTAAAAGAAGTCTACTGCTCTCTTAAACCAAGTTGTTCAGTGATAGACCAGAGTTGGTACATTTTTTTCCTTTTCTCTTTTTTTGAGGAAGGGTCTTGCTTTGTTGCCCAGGCTGGAGTGCAGTGACATGATCATGGCTCACTGCAGCCTCAATCTCCTGGCTCTAGTGACCCTCCAACCTCAGCCTTCCAAAGTGTATGAACCATAGCACCCAGCCACTTTTTCTTTTAAGAGACAGACAATAAATATTTGAAACTTTGTGGGTCATACAGTCTCTGTTGCATCCACTTAACCCTGCTGTTGTGGCATGAAAGGAAAGCAGCCATAGGCAACATATAAACAAACGGGCATGACTGTGTTCCAGTAAAACTTAACAAAAACAAGTGATAGACTGCATTTAGCTTGCAGGTTGCAGTTTGCTAGTCACATTTAGATCAATAAGTAAATTACACTAAGTAGTAAACATAATGTACAAAACATTTGTTATCATACTCTTACTTCTCTTGCCTAAAGACTCTGGTGTTCCTCTAACATGAGACAATGCCTGCCATCCTCCTTATTATCATTTATTCGGAGGACAATCACAATGGGCTTTTTGTTGAGCTATTGGTACTGAATTTAAAAAGGTTAATGCATTCTTTCTAAGGACATGGTGCATTTCATGGGACTGTTTATGGGAAGTTTTGATTGATTGAGTCTGTTTGTTTATTGATTGTAATAGTTCTTCCGGCAGGTGGGAGGAAGGGCTGCTGAGCTTGGCTGGGCTGGTTAAGTCTACGGATTTGGCAGGTGTTTAAAGCTTTTAAACCCAGGGCCCACAGGGAGTGGGTGAGTCTTTCATTCTGCACCTGTGGCCTGCTGGCACTCAGCATTCCTCCCACTGCCTATCATGTGCCAGCTCCAGGAGGAGGCAACATGCACATGTTGTGACACACCACAAGCTGTTCTTCCCTGACCTCTTAGGAAATCAGCTGAGCACAGCATGGAACATGGGGTATGAACCCGAACCAACAAATCCTGCGTATAGCTAATAACCATGGAAAATGATGCTGGACTTACATGGGCATTACACACCAGCTAGTGGCTGTATTTGGGAGGACCACGATGCACATGCCTGGAATGTGGTTGGGGAGGAGGGCGATATTCCCTTTTTTCCTCTCGAGCCCATCATTTTCTTCCCACTTCCACGCCATTACTGCATCGCAAGTTACCGTCCTATCTCTTGGACTTCCACGATTTGTTCCTGATGGGATTCCTTAATTCGTCTCACTTCACTCTAATCTGTCCTCCAGAATGACTTAAAAGGTCAGTTTTAAAAGAATGCAAAGCTGATCATGCCACAGCATGATTTCACTTCCTTTAAGGCTTCACATTGCTCTTAAGAGAAAGCCAATATTATTGTCATGACTTTCCGTCAAGTCTATGCATAGCCAGGCCTCGTTCACCTCTGCAAGCTCAGCTGAACCCACTCTCCCCCATGCTGTGTTCCACTCACACTTGCATTGTTTAGATTCTTGAACTGCTCTCCATGCTGCCTCTCACTTGGAAGTCTTGCCTCCTTTCCACATGCTTATCGTTTGTTCTGGAACTCTCTTCCCTTCCATCCTCAGTGGATCCCTGACAATTAGGTGCCTCTACTCACTGATTCTCCATCAATGGAGGTGTTCACACATTGACCAAATTATTAGAAGGATGTGGGAGCCAGGTGTGGTGGTTCATGCCTGTAATCCCTGGACTTTGGGAGGTCAAGGAGGGCGGATGGCTTGAGCTCAAGACCAGCCTGGGCAACATGATGAGACTCTGTCTCTACAAAAAATACAAAAATTAGCTGGGCATGGTCACATGCATCTGTAGTCCCAGCTACTTGGGAGGCTGAAGTGAGAGGATCATTTGAGCATTGGGAGGTCAAGGCTACAGTGAGCTGTGTTTGCACCACAGCACTCCAGCCTGGGTGACAGAGTGAGACCCTGTCTCAAAAAAAAAAAAAAAAGAAAAAGAAAAAGAAAAAAGGTTGTGGGAGAGATGTATCTATTATCAGATTGATAAATGAGATAAGTGAATTTTAAGGCCCCTTAAGAAAGCTGTGATTTTTTTCTTTCTATGACTCATCAATTTAACCTTGTCTGTAAAGTATATAGATACGGTAATACAGATATAGTAATTCTCATCGCATCTGTATTGGGAAAAGGAATATACAGACACATGATGTAAAAAGAACTATTGATCTTCTCTTTATAATTTTGATTTCTTAAATGGATAAAAGGCAGTACAATATGCTATAATCTGTTCTATGACAAGTCATATTTTTTGGGGTCTCAACTTGTTCTAACAATTGATGCAAGTCTGACATGTTGCTTATTAAATTTAGTCATTGTTGTTTTTGGCAGTGGTCTAGAAACATAAAGAAGAAATTCAGTGATTTTAATCACAGGTTACATACAGCTAGTCTTTTGAAATACCAATTAAAGAGTCCTTAAAACAATAGTGTTGCCAATGGCAATAATTTCCAAAATTTGGCAAATTTGGAAATTTCCCTGATAAATTGAATTGAAAAAAATCTACTTTCATGCTTTCATATAATATATAGAGAAAATTAAGTCAAATGTATATATGTAGATGTTGGTTATGATTTGCCCTGTATGTGGCTTAATTCCCTTATCCTAGAAACAAGTATGTTACCCAAGCTTCTCTATCCGTAAATATGGGGTTCAAGTTACCTTTCAACAGTTCCTTAAGTTCTCTGTAGGCTTTTATGAAAGCATAGTGATTTCAGCCAACATAATTTCCTGAGGTTCCACTCATGCAAAAGATAAATGGGACAGGTGCAGTGGCTCACGCCTGTAATCCCAGCACTTTGGGAGGCCAAGGCAGATGGATCACCTGAGGTCAGGCGTTCAAGACCAACCTGGCTAACATGGTTAAACCCCATCTCTACTAAAAATACAAAATTAGCTGGGCGTGATGGTGCATGGCTGTAATCCCAGCTACTCAGGAGGCTGAAGCAAGAGAATCTCTTGAACCCAGGAGGCGGAAGTTGCAGTGAGCCGAGATCACACCTTTGTACTCCAGCCCCTAGGTGACAAGAGCGAAACTCTATCTCAAATAAATAAATAAATAAATAAATAAATAAATAAATAAATAAATAATTCTCACCAGGAAGAACTCCATGTATAGCAATTGATATCATTTATTTTTTATTGTGATAACTAGCAGTCTATTCAATTGGAAAAAAATGATAATAATAAATAAAGAAAATGCTTAAACATGCTTAGGCTACTTTATAAGGTTTCATGACCCCCTAATTTTATGTCATAATAAAATAACAGATTTGTAAAATTCAAAAACTGATACTAATTTTAAAAATATGTAATTATACCAATCCTCAAAGGTAACAAAATTACAAGAGGAAAAGTGAGACATGAAGATATGGTGAAGAATAGTAACACTTCCTTTGTTCATACATTTAACAACTGTGTTTTTTTTTTTACCACCAAAATGTCATTTTTATCAATGCAAAAACTGTAGTCTCAAGATCCTGAGATAATTTCTTGCATCATAGTATTTAATTTAAAACCTTCCATGGATTTTAACTATACCATGGGGCAGAATAAAAAGAAACATGCAGTCTTACTGCCAGCAGGCCTAATTTCAACTCACAGCTTTTACATTTGTTGCTGTTGCCCTCCAAAAACTCAGTTAACTCCTGTAAGACTCATTTTTCCCTTCTGTAGAATGAGGACACTCATGCCAATCTCAGAGAGTGATTTATAGATTAGCGGAGCTAATGCATGAAAAGTTTCTTTGTAAATTATAAAGTACAATGAATTTAACAAGTTACCATCTCAAAAGAAGCAAAAATGCTAACGTATTTTTTTTAGATATTATCAAAATTGAAAAAGTCAAAATATTGATCTAAGAATGGTTAGTTGGTAATACAAAGAGTAGATAACTCAAGTTTTGCTAAAGTCTATAACATCTTTCTCCAACATCATGAGATGAATCTCTAATCTGATCAACTCTTAATATCCACATTGTTTGAACAACCATTAAATATTATTGTGACTTTTAAATTGCAAATTCTGTCATGCTATACATCTTTTCTATTGAAATTGAAAGAATAAGGAAACAAATTATGTTGTAATAACTCCTAACCTCTTTGCCCCATGAGTAAGTTTGTGTACAGAATAGTAAATGTTACGTAGGATTATTTAGCTTTCTTTCCATACTTAGAACACTAGTCCCACAAAAATCCATTGAAATCTGATGTTTGTTGCTGTCCTGTAATTTATTTGTTTTCAGTTGACTTCACTTGATCTTAGCCAAGAGGCCAAGAAGTGATGGTTTGCAGTTGACTTAATGCATAATATTTAGAGTTCTTTTAAAAACTCAACAGTAAATTTTTTTTAAATGTGTTCTTTAACACTCTAATTTGAAGAGTGAGGAAAGATACAGGAAAAATACAAAATAAGTTCAATCTTAATGGCATTAAGCTTCCAATGGTAAATGAAGAAAGCCACGTGACTTTCCAAAATTGTTCTTCTAAATCTCTTTAACGTAAAGGAGAGGCTTAGAGACTACATATGTTGGAGAGGAAGGCAAGCTTGTTTGCTGGAAATTAGAAACTAGACTTTTTTTTTTTTTCCATTAGTGTCATTGACTGTCATAGTCTCTGGTATATATTTAATGCTTAATAAATATTTTTCAATTAGTTACAAGTTCAAATCCCACCTACTTTCAGAAGCCTTCTCTGATAAATCCAGCTGGAACTAATACTTGAATTATTTTGCATTTTTAAAAGTACGTGTCTTATTAATTCATTACATAAATATTTAGAGAGTACCAGATATGTTCACAGCACTGCATAAGACACTGAAGTTACAGCAAAGAAAAAAAATGAGACAAAAATCACAGTCTAGGGATATTTCATTCTAGTAGAGAGAGACAACCAATAAACTATAAAATATGCTAGTGAGTTATATTGCTGTGAAAAATATTAAGGAAAAATAGGAGGATAGAAAGAGCCGATGGTCCAAGGACAGTTTACACCTTAAACAGGTCAGGAGGTCAGGGAAAGGCTCCCTGAGAAAATATTTGGAGAAAATAAGAAAATATTCCTGGCAGGGAAAGTAAAAAGTGCAAGTATCCTGTGGCAGGAGGGTTTCTTGCTTGTCTAAAAAAATAGCAGCCAAGTCAGGAAGGCTGGGCAATGAGCAGAGGAGAGAGAAGCTGAGGTGGGAGAAGTAATAAGGACCCAGATCAAGTCAGGTTTCCTGGACGGCTGCTCTAACAACTTTGGCTTTTACTGAGTGAGATGGAAAGAATGGCAAATTTTGGGCAGAAGAGGAACACAATCTCACTTTTTGCAAGTGAGATTTTTTTTTTTTTTTAATTAGCAGATCACTGAGGAGGCTCTGTTGCTTGTTGGTTGAAGAGAAGTCACACATGGAAGGGGAAAGACCAGTTAGAGGGCTATTGTAACAAATCCAGTAAGAGATGATGGTGCCTCAGTGAAAGTGATAAAAAGTGGGATAATTCTGGACCATTTTCAAGGGAGAACTGGTAGGGTTTTTAAAATAACGTGGATGTGGGATATAAGTTAAAAAAAAAGGAGTCAAGAATGTCTCCGAGGTTTTGGGCATAAGCAACTTTAGTTTCCATTACATTAGGTAGTAGATATTTTATGGATAATAGTTTACATATTATTTTCTGCATGATTGTCCACGCAGAAAGTCCAAAGAAATATATAGATAAATTAATATAATTAATACATAACATTAATGTAGGGCCAGATGCAAGTCAATCTATAAAAAAAATTGTATTTATACATACCAAAAACAAAAATAAAACTTTAAAAATACTATAATTGCATAATTTGTTAGGAGTAAATCTAAATTAAATGATCTAAACAGCTAGGGTTAAATCCATATAAAATAACTTAGATATAATTGCATTAACTCTAACAGTTTCATGATCTTCATATAAATATTTTAGACATTATCACAGGTAATTAAAGATGACCTCAATCAATGAAGAGTTATGTCAAATTTTGAGAATTCTCTCCCAAATCTATCTATGAAATTAATGAACCCCCTACAAATCTAAGCAGAATTATTTAATGAAAATGAGTAAATGGATTCTAAAATTTATATGGAAAACAAAGAACCGAGAACAGCAAAGACAATGTCGAAGAATTGAAAATCAGAACTTGAAAATAGATAAGCAGATGAAGATACAATAATTAAATAAATACATTATTAGTGTGAGAATAGACAAAGACCCAGAGGAACAGAATAGAGAGGATGAAAACTCGCCCAAGTGTGCATGAATACTTGGTTTATGACAAAATAGTTCGGCAGAGGAATGAAGAAAGGAAAGTATTTTCAGTAATATCATTTGGATATTCAAATGAAAAAATAAAATGTAACCATTGTTTCATAACACTAGTTTGAAACTAATGTTTCAAACATTAGTTCTATTTACTCTGAGAAAGGTAAAAACAATGCAGACTTCAAAAAGTTACTTAGGATAATATGTTTGTGTTATTGGGATAAAAAAGAATATAAATATAATGACCATCAAGGGAAGGACTGACATTTTGTCAATATATTAAAATTAAGAACCTCTCTTTATCAAAAGACACCACTAAGAGAGTGAAAAAGTAAGTCAATGAGAGGGAGAGAATATTTGTACATATGTAATCTAGAAAAGGACTCTTCTTCAGCATTCCTTCAAATCAATAAGAAGATAGATAACCCAATAGAAAAACGGGAGAGAAACTGGACTATTGTTAGAAGGATATTCAGAAGGTCAACAAATATGTGGAAAAATTCCCCAACTTCTTTAGTCAGCAGGGAAACACAAATTTAAATCTCTGGGAGTTGTAACTACATGACCACCAGAATGATGAAATGAATGAACCAAACTCCCCTTGGCAGGCATTGGTGAAGAGATGGAGCATGGGAATGCCCGTGAACTGCTGGAGAGAGTGTAATTTGTATACTTACTTGAGAAGATCATTTGTCATTGTCTACTCACAACGTTGAATGTGCTCATCCACGAACCCGCACTTTTCCATTTAGGTATATCTTCTACAGAAACACTTGCACACGTCCTCTGAAGACATGCACAAGAATATCAGGGCAAGACTATTTGTGTAGTATCCCCAAGCTCAAAACAGTCCAAATGTCCACCAGTGAAGGAGTGACTAAACATTTTTGTGTGTTTATAAAGTAGAATATTTTTCAGCAATGAAAATAAATGAACTATGTATGTACAAAAACAGATGATTTTCATAGCTACCCTGGTGAACAATAGAAGTCAAGCACACAATCACATACACTGTATGACTTGATTTATAGAAAGTTCCTAGAGAGACAAAAATAATCTATGGCATTAGAAATAAGACACTATTACCTCTGAAGAGAGAAGGAATTACTTAGAGGGGACACAGAAGAGGCTTCTGGGGGCTGATAATGTTCTGTTTCAGATGGAATCTACTTTGCATATTCACTATGTGATAAGTCTTCAAGCTGCATATTTAGAAGGCATACTCTTTTTAATATTCAGATAATTTAATATTCAAGTAAAAAGATAAAGCAATATCTGAATCCTAGATTTTGGTATTTTGTATAATGGGTGTTTAATTGTGTACTAAGTAGATGGAATGAAATTGATTGTCCTTGGATGTTCAGTCAAGTGATGGCACATTCCCTGACATTTGTGCTTGAAGGTTAAATTTGAATTGAGATCTGCATCCATAAGCTCAAAAACACTTGACTGGATGCAGGTTTTCAATGTTTTTCTATTATTTATGCCATTTCACTCTTTTTCTATTTCTTTTAGTCAATAATTTTATGAAATGATTGACACAAAGACCTAGAAAATCTTCCTGTAAACTGAATTGATGATTCTTTCCTAGCTGTAATAGAGGACATCATTCTTCTTTTATAATGCTAAATGCCAGCTGAAGACAGGAATATTTATACTCAGGAACACAGCAGTCAGTGCTGTTACAGGTTCAGATTATTCCTCTCGTCTCTTAAAGGTTATGGTCTGGACATGGGGCTCTTTCCCAAGGCATACATCTTGAACTGTCTGAAACAACTGCTAAACCAGGTAATCATTTGCCAACAAATGCTCTGAAGCCTAAACAAACAAACAACAACAAAAAACCCTGGTTTTGTTACGACAATTTTTTTTTTTTTTTTTTTTTTTTTTTTTTTTTTTTTTTTTTTTTTTTTTGAGGTGGAGTCTCGCTTTGTCACCCAGCCTGGAGTGCAGTGGCACAATCTCGGTTCACTGCAACCTCCACCTCCTGGGTTCAGACAATTCTCCTGTCTCAGCCTCCCAAGTAGCTGGGACTACAGGCGCCTGCCACCATGCCGGACTAATTCTTGTATTTTTAGTAGAGACAGGATTTCACCATGTTAGCCAGGCTGGTCTCAAACGCCTGACCTCAGCTGATCCGCCCACCTTGGCCTCCCAAAGTTCTGGGATTACAGGTGTGAGCCACCGTGCCTGGCCAGACAATGATAATTTTAATTATAAAGGCAGAGTTGATTTAAATAAAACACTCCTATACACCTGAATTTTTCAGGGGAAAATTACCCTATAGAGCATTTGATTCCAGATGGAATAGATCGTGTAGATTGAACTGTTTCTTCTGTTACAATGCATTTTTTTTCAAATGATAATATCCAAGATAAGCATCACATAGCCTATGAACTACTGAAACATACTCACTGACTGGTTAACCTCTGAGATATCAGAACTGCATTTGCTGCAGTACCTCATAATATTATCTCTGGCAGTCTTCAAATTTTTCAAAAAAGTAATATACTTGATAATGTCTTCATATGTGGTAATTTGGAAGTATTTGGGGCTGTGAACAAGTACAAGGCATAGGTAAAAGAGGCAATGGCTATTCAGTGTGATTTTAACAGTGTTGGAAGAAGGTCTCCTACAATCTCTCTCTCTTTTTTTTTTTTTTAGATGGAGTCTCGCTTTGTAGCCCAGGCTGGAGTGCAGTGGTGCGATCCCAGCTCACTGCGAGCTCCGCCTCCCGGATTCACACCATTCTCCTGCCTCAGCCTCCCAAGTAGCTGGGACTACAGGTGCCCGCCACCACGCCCGGCTAATTTTTTTATATTTTTAGTAGAGGCGGGGTTTCACCGTGTTAGCCAGGATGGTCTCGATCTCCTGACCTCGTGATCCGCCCACCTTGGCCTCCCAAAGTGCTGGGATTACAGGAGTGGGCCACCGCACCTGGTCACAATTCTTAACCCAAACTATTAACAAGTTGTTTTTACTTTAAGTTAAAACAGCATATACAAGGAAGGTCACTATTAAAATATGTTCTCATTTTAGAAGGTAGCATATTTGTTTATTTTCCTTATAATACAAATCCAGTTTATAGATTAGAATAAACAAAATAGGCCAAGGTGAGACCCCTGCTGTCCCCTCCTGTGTTGGATCTTCGCCTTGTCCCTCTCCCATGGATTCTTGGGAATCCAGCTGCAGCGTATTGCTGTCCACAGTGGGTGTAGGGCAAGGGGAAGGGAGAGCTTTCCTTATCCTCTGCTGCTTTGCACTTGCTGGGATCTCGACAAGTGATGGGAGTGATAATACATAAATATGAGATGTCAGAATGAGTGAGTAATGACAGCATTCCATGGTTTTAACTCAGATGACTGGCATTGTGCATTTCAGCATATCGGACTAGAATGTTTTGCCAGTGTCTTAGTACTTGTTTACTCTCATCCTGAATTTATAAGAGTAGCTGACATTGATTGGGTGTTTTGTATATGACAAGCATGGTGCTAAGCTCTTTTTCCTTGCCCTTTTTATTTCCTTAAAAACAAAACAAAACAAAAACAAAAACAAAAACAAAAAAAACTCTGGGATCGTCACTCTCATTTTACAGATGAAGAAATTGAGGACCCAAACAGTTAAGGACCTTTAAAAATGTTCTATAACCAGTCAGTGGGGAGCAGGGTTTCAAGCCAGCTGTATCTCACCAGAGCCTCAGTCCCTAAACACCATGTACTTCTGTTCCTCCTGTTCCTTTCCCAGCACTTCTTTGCCTCCACCAGACCCAATCCCTTGAAGGCAGGTGCTGTGCTTCCTTTTTCTTTACATATCTAGCACCTGACTCAGTGGCTGAAGCAGCTCATGCTCAGAAAGTGATTGATGAAATGCAATCTTGTAGAGAGCTTGCAGCTGTCTGAATGTGAAAAACTGCTTGGTTATGGTTCATCAATCGTGTTCTGTGGTTACTGCGGCTACCCTAACTAGGAAACACTGTGTGTGAAACATCCCAGTGGTGCAGGTTTGGTGTAATGGCTCACAAGCACCAACCAAACACTTCCCCATTTCCCATTCAGCACAAAGGGGTGGTATGGAGGCTCTAGAGGGAATAGGGATCCAGTCTCCTTCCTTCTTATGCATTTCCAGTGAGGGCAGTGGGAGAAGAAACATGGAGCAGGTGGAGTGGATGGTAACACCCTGAGAGCTGTTTGACTCTTGGTTTTTAGGCTGGGGAAAGGTCATTTCATAGGGCAAGACATGCAGCTGAATCCAGGGTGCCCAAGAACACTTGGATTGGCAGGGCTGAGGAGCAGTTATCTAAACAGTTTGTAGTTATTTAAGTTCTAAGGGATCTGGTTACAGACCATTGATGACTTTTCCACTTCCATGCCTCCTCAAGCTGTGGCTCTCAGAAAATAGAATTCAAGAGTAATTATATGTTAGAAATACCTGGCTTCACAGTGGGGTGTGATGGAACCTGTGCACTGCACCTTGACCATTTAACCTCCTTTTTCTCTTGGTTGCATGAAGTCATGCTCCCTGGAAGAGCCTTTCAAGCCATTCCCTTTTATCCCCTTACCTTCCTATCCTCAAGCTAACAATCCTCTTTTCAGTCTCTCTCCTCTTTGAACTGTGCCTCTCACTACCTCAAAAAGGAATATTTACTTCACACTCAACCTTTCAGAATTACTCTTGGGCAAATAGAAGTTTAGAGACTCTCCACAGGCACGGCAATTATAGGGATATTAATGAGACGTGGTAGAGAAATCCATTGGAATACCCAATGGATATGTTTTAACCTGTGTGGTTTAATTCTTTGAATTTGTTTTCATGAAACAATCCTTTATGTACAGAATTCAACTGATACTCAACTCTGATAAATATAATGGTGATTTGTCACCAAGTACAACTGGGTGGGCTTATTACCGTAGGTGAGATTAAATTGAAAATACATGTAATAAACGAGATCATGTCCTTTGCAGGAACATGGATGGAGCTGGAGGCCATTATCCTTAGCCAACTAACACAGGAACAGAAAACCAAATGCCACACGTTCTCACATATAAGTGGGAGCTAAATGATGAGAGCACATGGACACATAGAGGGGAACAGCACACACTGGGGCCTGTGGGAGGTTGGAGGATGGGAGGAGGCAGAAGATCAGGAAAAATAACTAACTAATGAGTACTAGACTTAACACCTGGGTGACAAAATAATCTGTACAACAAACCCCCACAACACAAGTTTACCTATGTAACAAAACTGCACATGTACCCCTAAACTTAAAACTCAAAATAATTTAATGCATATATATATACACACACACACATTCATATATACATGTGTATATATACACACACACACACACACACATGTATTTCCCCTCTGTGTCTCAGAGTAAGAAAGGACGTTAGCATACTCAAATCCATGGAAGGCTGGGTCTACATTTAACTCCTGGGGTAACTCAAGCCCCAAGATCCAAGAAAACCTTAAAAAAATGTGATGGTAGGAAAGAAGCTTTGGATGATGTTTTATATAGAAGCCATGACTGAAATAAGGTGTGGAGGCCTCTTCTTCTTGTTAAACTCAATTTGACCCATGGATTTTTTTTTTCCAGGTTGTTATCTTAACCTCTCTCCTCCAAGTGAGTGTATGCCTTTCTTAGATTCCTCAGAAAGCAGGCTCTCTGATGGTAACAGGCATGCAGAAAGCCGACAGAAGGGTGTGCTGGGAGGAGGCAGGGGCAGTAGCACTGGGCAGTTGAACTGTGATGCAGTTGCATAAAAGCTTCAAGTTGAACCCTCAAGGAGCATTGGAATGAGATAGCCCTTCAAAGTAGTGCTGAAATGGTGTAAGCTGCCCCCAGTGAGGGGCATAAAATTGAGCAAGGAAGCTTTCTTTCAGTTTTGGGGAGAGATTCAAGCTATGAGCCCTCAGGGCAGCACCCCCACCTGTCAGGCAAATGAGCTCCCCAGACTTTAGAGAGGAAATGTGGATAGGGCCCCTTGACATCCACCACAGTCCCTCCTGTGCTGCTGGGATCCACTTGCTTTGATAATCTCACTCCATCTGATCCCATAGTAGAAAAAGAAGTTCAGGGGGCAAAATAGAGTGCGTCTAACAGTCAGTGTTCTTACGGCCACAACTGATACTCAACATTACTGCTCATTTTAGATTTCTTTGCCACTTCTTAGGCAGCACCTCCTCTGTCCAGGTGGCTTATCTGGTGGAGTGCCCCAGAGTGTCATCTATGAAGGGCCTGTGCCCTTGATCCCCAGGGCCCTCTCAGGCTATAGCTATTGCATTTGTCCATTTAATCACAAAGTAGGGCAGAGAAGTAGCAATAAATGACCATAGTATCTACTAAAGGAAACTGTGATAACAAAAATAGATCTGTTTCCTCATGAACAACAGCGCTGTCTCCTTCTGATGATCAAGGTTTTTTTTATCACTGCAGGTAACTCCCTTTCTTGTCTGCTGGTCTTTTGGCACCAGGAGCCCTCTGTGACTAGGAGGCAGCTATGGCTGGAAGTTTAATGAGACTCTTTCTGTGTGCCCTGCAGAAGCTTTCCCCTGAAAACCCATAGAGCCCAGAGCAGTGAGTACGGAGAGGACACATTTCCCAAGTGGTCACTGGAAGTAATGATAAGTGAGGCCACACTCACTTTTACCACTTGTTTCACGGCTCATGTTTTCTACCTACTGGGGACATGTACCATACAATGGCCATTGGTTTAGAGTCCTGTAGAAAGGCAGCCAGTTGTCACAATTTCTTCTGCAAGGTGATAGCTCAGTTGTGCCTTCAAAAAGCCATTCTTTTGCTCTGCCAGGCCTATGGCTTCCAGATGGTGCTGTATGTGATGAAAATTTTAGATCCTGTGGGCATATGCCTGCCTCTTTGCTGTGTAGTAGATTCCTTAGTTACATGTGTTGTTAGGCAAGATTTCATGTTAGTGAAGTTAACACTCTGTAAATCCTCAGAGAGTGGTACTGAATGATGGGAAGTGCAAATTGAGACTGAGAATATGTGTTGAATCCAGATAAGTGGCTAATCTTTCCAGAGTAAAAGGTTCTTAATGTAATCAACTTGTCACCAAGTGGCTGGTTCCTCTCCTTGAAAAATGCAGCCATATTAGGAACTCTGCATAGATCTCTGTTGTTAGCAGGTTGAGCATTCAGTGGCAGCAGTAGCTAAGCCAGTAGAGTCTATGCTGTTTTGCTATATATGGCTTCCATCCCTTACCATGGTTACCACAGTCATTCATCCATGTGCCAGCCCTAGAGTAGCAATGACAGAGGTTGGTGAAAATCAACCACCTAAAACAATGTTTCTAGATGATTGTTTGATAACTCTTCGAAAGCACTTTTCTGGGTGTATGAATATAAAACAAAATTCTTTACAATTGGTGCTCATTTGCAAAGGTCCATCCACATGACTGTTTCCCAGACCCCAGACCACCTTGTCCCTGATCTTTCAGTCTCCTTACTTATAGGGCGTTAGAAGACGTTACAGGCTGAATTGCATTCCCCCAAATTTATATGTTGAAGTCCCAGCCCTTAGTACCTATGAATGGGACTGTATTTGAAGATAGGGCCTTTAAGAGTTGATTGAGGTAAAACAAGGCTATTAGGGTGGGCTGTACTTCAATCCAACTAGAGTCCTTGTAAGAAGAAATTAGGAGACACAGAAATACTAGGGATGTGCATTCACAAAGGCACAACCATGTGATGAGCAGCAAGAGGGAGGTTATCCACCAGCCCAGGAAAGAGATCTCAGGAGAAATCATCCCTACTGGCACCTTGATCTTAGACCCTTCCAGAACTGTGAGAAAATACATTTCTTTTGTTTAAACCACCTAGTTTGTGGTATTTTGTGATGGCAACCCAAGCAGACTAAGAGAGAAGCTCTGCCAACCACCCAGGTCATTCAGAATACTGCCCATATATGCCCCAATCCGTTCATAGGTTACTTGTCTTTCCAAACTAAGTGATCAGTTGCCTCACCCAGAGCTAGGTCAATGGGAAGACTCTCTCACCATTGCTAGTCAGGGCCACTCCTGTACACTTCTTTCTCACTTTGCACCCAATGTACTGAACCAACACATTTATTAACGAAGCTTAGCATTTTTTCTTCTTCTATTGGTTTGTCATAAGGGATCCTCCACTCAGTCACAGGTATGAGCTGAAGTAGATGACTTGGAGGCAGATGTCATGGGAGTCTGGGTACTGCCCATACAGCTTACTGGCTTATTTGTCTCCTCCGGCCATGCGTATGCCAATCCCAGATAAATCACTAAGTATATCATTAGATTGAACATACTTGACATTTGCCATTATCCCCACATCGTTTCTTTTAATCTGGAGGAGTAAAGCCTATTGTTATGCAGAGATCTGCTCCAGCTCCCCTTCCTGCTTTGCATTCCATATAGAGCTTGCAGTCTTTCATGCAGCTTAGTGGGTGGGTGGAGGATTCTCAAGCATAGAATATGTTGCCTTCAAAACTCAAAGCGGCCTACCAGATATTGTGTTTTCTTCTTCATGGTGGGAGGCATGGGATGAAATACTTTGTCCTTAATTTGGAGTGGATTTCCTGGCATGACCTAGACTGCTTGATCTTCAAAATCTTAACTGATTATTGAGACTCTGAGTCTTTGGAGAGTCTATTTTCTATTTTCTGCATCGTACATGTCATATGAAAGTCTTTACTATACTTGTCGCTTCTTGCTCATCCAGTACAATTAACATGATCTCGAACCTCAGTCCAACAGTCCTTGAAATATCTGAGTATTGCTATCTCCCAGTGAATGATTATCCAAATAAATAGCCATAGGTCCCAGTGATTACTTATCTGAATAAATAGCCATAGGTCTCTTGAGGAAAGACTGGAGATGTCACGGTGATTCAGGGTCCTTCTACTTAAGGAATCTGCTGCTCTTTCAGTCAATGTGTTCTGGGTCGGAACACTGGTTTGGGCTCAGAGACTGAAGTATGAATTATGACTTTTTATTGGGCTGGCTGCTCTCAATATCTTCTTTAATACACTTGATTTCTTTGGAATTTTCCATTAGTACCTTTGTTGATTGTCCATGCATCTTGCCCCTAGGAAAGCCTTGTACTAAATATATCCATAACTCTCTTTAGTTCAGCCCCCCTTGAATGCTATTCTAATATCTTTATTATAATTGCACTCATTTTGTCTGATGGCTAAGCACTGGCACTTAGCCTCTGTTAGTCAATATACTATAAACCAATGGTTCCCAAACTCTGCCAATGTTAGAATCACTTGGTAAATTTTTTTAAAATCCCGATGCCCAGTTTGCAACCTATCCCAATTAAACCACAATATTTGGATGGAAACCAGGCATTAATCATTTTTAATGATGCCCAGGTGCAGCAAAGTTTGTAAACTCCTGCTGTAATCCATACTGCTGTTTTGAAGCCCAGTTTTGTAATAGAATATCCTACTACCAGACACTAGTAAACCTCTCCATGATGCTGGCATTCTGCTTACAAAAACATTGCTCATCCCTTTGGTAAATAGTACGCCCTCAAGGTCCTCTGAAGGAATGTATCCAGCTGATTGGTTTTTCATGCCTTCAATATCATGCCCATTTCTCTGAGTAATCATGCCCATTTCTCTGAGTAATTTGATCGCTTGTTCTACCATCTACACAGCTATTCTGAAATTTCTACTTTACTTAGTGTGAGCCATTCCTTCCTCCAAACTTCTAGGAGCTATATTCCAGCAGCATGTTATTGTAATTTTCTGAGGTCCTTGCTGTCCTTGCTAGGGTGTTAAAACCTGTAGTAGAGAAAACGTTTCTCCTAATGATAAAATCTCCTTCATTCAACAAATATCCAAATGGTTATTTGGATAACCATTCACTGGGGGATAGCAATACTCAGACATTTCAAGGACTGTTGGACTGAGGTTCGAGATCATGCACCTTTCCCCCACATTGACCCAACACCTTCAGGATCCAGTTCCATGGATACTCCTCTAGTTCCTACTAGTACACACTGGCTAGGTCCTGTAGCTCCTTCAACATATCATTCCTTTTCTTCCTTAGTGTGTCCAACATTTCTCTAGCTTGTTTACACTGTGACATGATCCAAGTTACTGGTCTGGCAGCAGGGAGAAAAGAGGTGGGTTGATCCCAGGGGGGTAGGAGCAGTAGGGCTGTGCTGTCTTGCAAGGCTGAGACTCTGTATTATTTTCAGCCACAGGGGAAGTGCTCACCTTTGAAAGGGAAAACTCAAACCACTTCTATATGTCCAAAAGGGTGAAGAGACTCCGGGATTTCAAGGCCCTTACGTGCATGAATTGGACATTGCTTTTGCAGTCTCGGAGCCCTAGCTCTTCCTGCCCCTTCTTTGGCCAGCAGACTGAGTGGAAATGTGAATGCAACCTTCCCAGTGCTCCACCACACTTAACTGAGCCCTGAGCCAAAGGCTCAGCTTCTTATGCCCTTCTGGACGTCAGAGTCTTTATATGTTGCCAAAAGGCCCTTTGATTTTTCACACTTTGCTTTAAATTGCTGATTAATCATGAACAGCCTGTATTTGTGTCTTTCTGATGTATAGATGGCATTCTACAAAAGTGTTCAGATTGTTCAGTAATTAAAGGACAAATGTGTCCTCATAATTATTACTTTCCTTAAACCTCTTCATATCTCTGATACTGCACTCACCAGCGCATTCTCTTTCGAAGGCGTCGCATCCCAACACCAGTGAAAGTTGCAGCAATCTCACTGCTACAGTATGCCATGTACTGACTATCAACACTTAAAATGTCCCAGTAATGGGGTCCTCCTTGCCCAGTCAGAACTGGACTCACCTTAAAAATCTAATTTTAGGGTTTGCTTCCTTGAACCACTTCTGGCGCCAGCCTTTGTAGTGGTTCCCTGGGAAACAGACTCCAAAGAGGAGAATCACACTCATTCTTTCAGGAGGTTTATTGGCACACCCTCAGCCATGATGCTCATGAGGAAGTGAAGGAAGCAGAATTCCACAGAAGCAAAACTAAAATATGGTTGCAACAAAGGCCTCAGTTGATCCCTAGGATCTGGGTTTGGGCTTTAGGGTAGTCCTGAAGTGAGGCACGGGGCCAAGCTTTCCACCCCTGCACTGGCCAGTTGTTAGAATTAGGCTGTATTTCCCTTTGGCCAAGGCCTATCCCAGGGGTGGAGCTCAGCAGACATCATTCCCACGAGGGAAATGAGTAAGTCGATTTTAAAGTGGGGGATCAGTCAGCTCACTTTGGCCGTGGTTTGGGCTGTTAAGAGACTGATCAAGTCTTAGGTGACTTTCAGGGCCAAAAGGAATTTTAGCCACCATGTAGTGCTATCTCCCTTACTTTGTAGCCTCTGAATTAGGGGCACATGCAGAGCAAAAGTAAGATTCCTGATAAATACTCTAGGACCCCTTTTAAAAAAATTTTATCTCATCACACTTACACTGTATTCTGGTATGTTGTGTACCATAAATATAGGAAAACAGGGAAAACTGAAATAATTATGTAAAAATATTCTAGCTTTTGCCATTGCTAGGTATACTTTAATTTAGGCAACAGACATGCTTCTAAAACATCTAAGCAAGAAACACATTCTGAAACATCTTTCTCTACTATCTAAAGAATTTCTCTAAGAGAACCATTAAAAACCAAACAAGCAAAAATAAATATGAAACTGGATGCTTTAGGACACATTTTCCAACTTTATTCCAAGGACAAATCCCAGTCATTCAAACCTCCTTGTCTCTATTCTTCTCTCTTCTTCTCCCCTTTGTGAAAAACATCTCCTTCAGCACTTTTGAAAAGTTTAAACTTTGTGCTCCAATTTAAAATTTGATCATACTGGAATTTGTTTGAAAGTATTTAATTTTTTAAAGGAAAATACTTGTTGGACTAATGACGATATTAGCAGTTGTTCTTTACTGTGAACTAATTGAGATTGTTGTTCTTGACAAGTGGCTGAGGCTCTCTACACTTAGAGAGTGGGACTTTGATTGCAAGAAGGGGCTTGCTTATGAGCACATGTTTGGCTGAGAGACATGAAAAGGGTCTAGGAAAAGACTAGGAAGCCTGCACTATGACAGAAGTTGGAACCCAAGGAGACAGATGGCCAGTGAGAAATTTCAGGCTGTGGTGACTGTGGAATATTAGCACTGTGATGTCTAAAATTTCAGTGTCCTTTCTTACTCCTCAGTTATACTAAACCCTCTGTAAAAGATTATTATGTACACTACATTTGTGTAGGGGTTCTTTAAGAGAACTCAATGGAAAGTAAGAGGAAACAGTGAAATAAGGATAGCAGTTATAGAAGATAAGCCAGGAAGAGAAATTTGGAATGAGTCAGGAGTATGCAAGCTCCTCAGAAATTCTGAAAGCGTGTTGACACACTGACCCCAGGAGGCTGAAGACTTGGAAACACAAGTCACACTTTTTTTTTTTTTGAAACAGAGTCTCACTCCATCACCCAGGCTGGAGTGCAGTGGCGCGATCTCAGCTCACCGCAACCTCCGCCTCCTGGGTTCAAGCGATTCTCCTGCCTCAGCCTCCCGAGTAGCTGGGACTACAGGCACGTGCCACCACACCAAGCTAATTTTTGTATTTTTAGTAGAGATGGGGTTTCACCATGTTGGCCAGGATGGTCTCGATCTCTTGACCTCATGATCCACCCGCCTTGGCCTCCCAAGTGCTGGGATTATAGGCGTGAGCCACCGCGCCCAGCCGAGTCACACTTTTAAGTGTTATTTTCAGGTATTGTATTTTCAGCATTAAAAAACTGTTTGATTATAAAGCCCACATTTCTCCATTCATTTCCCCTGGAATCTCTTCTCTAGAAGATATTTTCTAAAAGCTGTGACTTCCAAAATCCAGGCCATGTGGATTATTTCTCTGCAGTCAGTATGGGCATTTGCTTGGCATTTGCTTAGCATTTGTGTGTCCCACACCCCACCATATGGTGAGGCCCTGTATATCTATGCGTTCAACTTGACACCCAGCACTTCCTGTTGGGCAGGTCCAGCATGCTGTAAGGCAGCCCAGGCGAGTGGTCAACAGCACAGGCTCTGGAACTGGACAGGCTGTGTCCCTTTCATCTCCTCTATTTATAAACTGCAAGCTTGAGCAAGTTACTTAACCTCTGTGCCTCATCCGTAAAAGAGAATCATAAGAGCACCTGCTGCTTAGAGTGAGGATTAGATGAATGATAAATACAAAGTACATATAAGAACATCAGACATATAGTAATTGTTAGTTGCTGTCACCACACAGAAGTTTTTATGGAAACATTTGTGGAACGGATGAGAACAGGAGCAATTGCTGAGTTCCAAGGACTACTTTCTGTCTCTGTGAAAACTAAGACTGGGCAGGTAGGTAGATCCACAAATATGTTAGATGAATGAAGAGATCCCTGAAGTTGAAAACTGCATCTTCCCACAGCTATTATTACAGGATTCAGGGCTGCTATGCACAGAAAGGAGACTGCTGTGGCATGATGATGCAAGTAGCTCAGCTTCAGCCCATTTAGTTTTGATCTTATGGAATGTGCAGAGATATTACATTATTTACCATAATCCAGAACTCTAGAAAAGTATGATGGAGAATAATATATAGTCCTTAGAGAGTAAGACAGTCATGTTTTCAAATACTGTTTCCATATTCTGTAGGCCAAATTCGAGACAATCAAAATTTGGGGAGAATAGAGTATAAAAGTGTGGATGTTGCAAAAAGACCTGGATTCAAATTACTCTTCTGCAATTTAAAAATTCTGCATCCTTGTGTCTGTCTACCAACCTATCCCCTCATTCAGAAATGATTTAGAAGTAGCTTACAAAATAGCATTTAAAAGAAGTCAAGGTCAAAAATGAAGGATATACTAGGAACAATTGTGATATAGATGACATACAAAGAACTATCATCAATAAATAAATGCGGCCGGGTGCGGTGGCTCACGCCTGTAATCCCAGCACTTTGGGAGGCCGAGTTGAGCAGATCACGAGGTCAGGAGATTGAGAGCATCCTGGCTAACACTGTGAAACCCCGTCTCTACTAAAAATACAAAAAATTAGCCAGGCGCGGCTGCGGGCGCCTGTAGTTCAGGCTACGCAGGAGGCAGAGGCAGGAGAATGGCGTGAACCCAGGAGGCGGAGCTTGCAGGGAGTGGAGATCGCGCCACTGCACTCCAGCCTGGGCAACAGAGTGAGACTCCATCTCAAAAAATAAAAAAAAAAATTTTAAAAAGTAAAAAAAATAAAAAAATAAAACTGTAAATAAATGCTCTTGCAAATGAATAAGAGAATAAAGAACTCAAAGGGAAAAATAAACAAAAGACATGAATAATCAAAAAGAGAAAATATAACGTATAAACTGATAGCCACTCTCAATAATAATAAAAGAAATGCAAATTAAAGCAAAAATGACATTTTAATTTTTCCTATAAATTGGCATTGACTTAAAAAATGAGGAAAACCTGATGACATACCTATCTAGGGAGAGGAAACAGAAGAATAAGCACTCACAAACTACCAGCAGGAATACAAATTGTTGCAACTTTCCTGAAAGATAATTTAGTAACATTTATCAAAAGTCTTGAAAATCTGCATACAATTTGACCTGAAAATTTCATCTCTAGGAATTCTTCTAAAGAAACAATAGGGGCTGGGCACTGTAGATCATGCCTGTAATCCCAGCACTTTGGGAAGCCGAGGCAAGTAGATTACCTGAGGTCAGGAGCTCAAGACCAGCCTGGCCAACATAGTGAAAACTGGTCTCCAATTAAAAAATAATAATAATAAAACAAAACATATATTAGCTGGACTTGGGGGCATGCGCCTGGAATCCCAGCTGCTAGGGAGGCTGAAGCAGGAGAATTGCTTAAACTCGGGAGGCGGAGGTTGCAGTGAGTTGAGATTGCACCACTGCACTCCAGCCTGAGCAACAGAGGCAGACTCCATCTCAAAAAACAAAAAACAAAAAACAAAAAACAAAAAAAGAGAAGAACCAATAGGACTAACATATAAAGCTAATTATACAAGGGTATTCACTGTAGCATTGTTTAGTTATTAAATAAAAATTGGAAATAACCTAAATGCACATTATTGGGATATTGGATAAATTATGGTATGTTTGTACAAGTTTAACAACCATGATCGATATAGATATATAGATATATAAAGGCCTTACTGCAATAAATGAAAAAATATTATATTACAAAGTCATATGTATAATATTGTCCTTTTTTTTTTTCCTAAAATGTGTGTCCATGCACAGAAAAATGAAAAAATTTAGTGCTTCTGTTATAATGCTAATTTTTTGGTAATGGGCTTATAGACAATGTATTTGTTTTGTTTTTGTTTGTTTAAATTACATTTTTTACAGGATGCATAGGTTGCTTTAATCAGAAAAAATAAACTACTTCTATTTTGATAAAGCAAAAAATTCATCAACTTATAACCCAATGCTAGTTAATAAAATATCATATTGCTAACTTGGTTAAAAACCATAGTGGCACCAGTGATCACCACTAGTCAACAGAATCTCTTTTGAGTATCTTACACCCTAGCATGCATGCTCCAGTCTAGAAAAACAAAGCAAAACAAAACAGTTTTACTTTGAGATCAATTCTGAATTTCCCAATGAAGAAGCTGCCACTCAATTATGCAGAAACACTGTTTTGCTTCATCTTTATTAACAGCACCATTATCCTTCTCTTCAGTCAATTTTTTTCTCCGCACTTGCTAAGGTAGAGAACAATTCACCACAAGATAATAATTTCTTTGTCTGCAATGGGCTCCTGTGTAATGCGGCTTATTCACATGAAATGCGAATTCACGTGAAACAGAGGAGAAAAAATCTTTAAAACCAAAATAAATACAACTTATTTCCTGCTGGAATTTTAATCCCCTCTGCAGGGCCATTAGTACATAGCCTTGCTAGCGTCTAGTGGCGTTTGACCTAATTTGGCTGGAGTCCTGAGCTCAGAGACCCTGGATGCTGAGAAATTCTGCGGAGACCTTCTGTTTCTCATTTACATAGTCCACGACTGTGAAAGTAGAGCACTTTAAACATGGATTCAAAAATGGCATCTTGAAAATTTTAAGTGCTTAGACGAGGTGATTATCATATTATTTATTTTAACAAAATAAGAAAGACTCTTAGCATTTTACAACTCAGAAGTCCTCTGTACACTGGAATTACAGCCGAATAGTTTGCAGAGATCAGAAAGCTGACACTAATGGAATAAATTCAGTAGTTTTTAGGATAACTACTTGGTTATCCTAAATAATATTGCACACAGTATTTTTAATGATTGAATTTTTCAAAGTTATGCCTTAACTATGTGATGAAAGAATTTAATAAAGGGAAGGCTGAAAGTAACATGGCTTTTTAAAATGTAGTTTCAATTGTATGCGTTTCTCGGACATTGATTGCTATGTACGTACTGAAAAGAAATTCCTCATGCCTCATGAGAAAACAAATTTTGTGTGCAACCAATATTGGTCAACATTTATTTAGAAATGTTCTGTAGCTTAGAGTCAATTCTCTATATCTGTAAGAACTTATATTAATTTTTAGATACAAATAATTAAAGAATTAGCTTAATTTCAATTCTTAATGCAACCATGCTTTCCTAATGAGCAGATTTCTTTTAAGAAATCAGGCAATTTATGAAATCCTACAGGATAGCAAATATTTGCTAATTTAAATGTGAATAACATCTGTAGTTATTTGGAATATAAGGGAGATAATAAACAGCTCTTCCAGGAAAACCCAGAGTATAACTACTACTCAAACACAAAACTGTTTTTTAAACTAAGCTGTATGCCAGTTGGTGCAGCAGATTTGGTAAGCAAAGTCTGCTTGCATTTAACTTAAAAATTTGTTTTTGGGTCAATTTTAAAATTAATATATACTCAAATAAGAAGCTTTTTCATACTCGCTGAATTGAGATGTCATTAGAAAAAAATTTTGTAAATTCTATAAGTTTTAAAATACTTCTTTTTACATCATAGATACAATGATAACTGCGAAGCTTTAAGTCAAAACAAATTTTTTTTTTAATTTTCTAGGTCTGTGAAATGTGTTAAGTTTGAAAAAAATGTCTCCTTCTTTGCTTAAAATGTAATGTAATCTTGTTCAGCTTTTCTGAATTATATACTGATTCTAATCTTCTGGGATTTGTTTATTTGTAGCAAATACAGTTTCTTTGTTTGGAAGACAGAGTTTATAATGAATTATGAGAAACTCACAGGTTTCTAGATCACAACACAGGGCTGTTTTAATGGGTTTAGGTGAACTGAATTTTCTGTAAAAGCCAATAGAGATAGAAAAAGGAAAGAGGAAAGGGAGGAAATAATATTTTATATTTTCCTGACACATATATAATTCTTAACAAATGATTGCTAATATCTGATAAGTTCCAAATATAGAGTGAATTGTTTATCTCCTAATTGGTACATGTTTCCATTAGCTTTGCAATAAACAGGATGTTTTCATTTTGTCTTTCCCTGATTGGTGCATCATTATCAGAAATGTTGTTAAACAAGCTAAAGATAAGATAAAAATGAAGTATCTTCTCTAAGTGAACTGACTTTGTCTTAACAGGACATCACCATTTTAAGACTGTGTTAGTTAGGACTGTTATGGTTTTGCAAACTGGGCAAAATGCCTATCCTGGTCTTTGCACCAACTGTTAGAAACCCTATCTCTTAGGGTGGAATTACTGTGGGTGAGCCCATGCATTAATCAGTTGAAGTGGAAGAAACTTGGAATGAGCTTAGGGAGAGAGCAGTCCCCATTTATTTTCAAAATGTATTAGCTTCCTGCATGATGGACACATTTCCAAACCTTCAGGCAGGAATCCTCGGACACGGACTTTTACGAATTGATGCCCCCATGACTGGTAACTACTTTTGAGAGACCATGATGGGGTGAGGCAGAAGCTTGACTTACTGCTGCTTTTAGCCTTCAACTGCTGGGAAAAGGTACTCTGTATACAAAGAAAATACAAACATTTTTTCCAGATCATTGTAAAGCAGTAATGGTTTAATAGTTTCCTCTATGGGTCACAGACATGCTTCACTAGAATTAAGTTTTCTGTCTACATGAGGGCCTGGTGAAACTCTCTTGTTTGTATCTCTCTAGGTCTTTTGTCTCCAACTACAAACCTCAATTAGATATCTGCCATGTGCAAGGCAGTATGAGTAGATTTAAAGACGATTACACCACGGTCGCTATCCTAGAAAATGTTCACAATTTAGACAGGGAGATAAGGTAGACACTATGATGGGGGTTCCCCAGACCACTCCCAGTTTTGGTGATTTGCTAAGAGAATTAACAGAACACAGTACACAGTCATATTTACTGCTATGATTTATTACAGTGAAAGGATACAAAGTAAAATTTACAAAAGCAAAAGTTGGGTGGGGCAAAGTCAAGAGGCAATCAGACATAAGCTTCCATGAGTCCTCTCCAGTGCAGTCACCCAGAATGTGCTTAATTTCTCCAGTGATAAACTGGGACAATGTGCCTTATATGCCTACCAGGGAAAATCATTCAGGACACAGTGCCCAGGGTTTTCATCAGAGGTAAGTCAGGTAGGCGCCCCCTGCTTAGCACATCCCAAAATTCCCAATTCCCAGAAGGAAATCAGGTGTTCAGTATTAACCACACTGCTTGCACAGTTTGGGTGCAGCAAGCCACTCTTCTCAGCCAGGAGTGGTGGCAGTGTTTCTGAAATCGAAGTTTCCACATGCCAGTCAAGGGCGAAGCTTGCAAGCAGGTTCTTCTAAGGATAGCCATTTCAGGCCTGCTATATTATCTCTTTTCTGCACAAAACCATATTGTTTCAATTTTGGGAGGCCAAGGTGGGCAGATCACTTGAACACAGGTGTTTGAGACCAGCCTGGGCAACATGACAAAACGCTGTCTCTATAAAATATACAAAAAATTAGCCAGGCATGGTAACACATGCCTGTAGTCCCAGCTATTTGGGAAGCTGAGGTGGGAGGATAACAGGAGCCTGGGAGGTTGAGAATGCAGTGAGCTGTGATCATGCCATTGCACTGCAGCCTGGGCAATGAAGTGACACCCTGTCTCTAACAATAATAATAATAATAATAATAATAATAATAATAATAATAATAATAAAAGACTCAGAATTTAAGAAAATTAAAAACTGTATAGGAATTAATTATGAGATAGATATATGAAGAACTATTGGCAGTAGGAGAAGTATGTAGATCAATGTAACAGAATAATGAGTCTAAAAATACACCGAGAAGTTTCAGGGTGATTCAATAGGGAAAAGAATAGTCTTTCAATAAATGGTGTTGGAATAATTGGACATTTATTTGGAAAATTAAGACCTCCCTTCTTACCTGGTATCATATATAAAAATAAACTCAAAATGAATGAGACCACCATATAAGAATTAAAACAATAAAATTCCCTAAAGAAAATACACACAAAAAATTTTGTGACCTTGGTTAGGCAAACATTCCTTAGCAAGAAATGCTAAAGAAAAAAGACCACTAAAGCAAAAAGATAACTTGGACTTCATCAAAATTCAAACTTCAGCTCTTGAAAGACACTGTAAGGAAAGTTGAAAAGGCAAACCACTAGAATTGCAGAAAATATTAGCAAACACACAGTAATATGTGTATTGTGCAGGAAAACTTTCCTTAGACATTTACCACTCAAGAAGATAATGCGATTAAAAATATGCAAAAGAAGAAGAGAGAAGAATCAGATACAATAAAAATGATAAAGGGAATATCACCACTGATCCCACAGAAACACGAACTACCATCAGAGAATACTATAAACACTTCTACGTAAATAAACTAGAAAATCTAGGAGAAATGGATAAATTCCTGGACACATACACCCTGCAAAGACTAAACCAGGAGGAAGTCGAATCCCTGAATATACCAATAACAAGTTCTGAAATTGAGGCAATAATTAATAGAACAGCCTATCAACCAAAAAAAAAAAAAAAAAAAAAAATGCCCAGGACCAGATGGATTCACAGTTGAATTCTACCAGAGGTACAAAGAGGAGCTGGTACCATTCCTTCTGAAACTCTTTCAAACAATAGAAAAAGAAGGAATCCTCCCTAACTCATTTTATGAGGCCAGCATCATCCTGATGCCAAAATCTGGGAGAGACACAACAAAAGCAGAAAATTTCAGCTAATATCCTTTATTAACACCGATGCAAAAATACTCAATAAAATACTGGGAAACCGAATCCAGTGGCACATCAAAAAGCTTATCCACCATCACGATCAAGTCTGCTTCATCCCTGTGATGCAAGGCTGGTTCAACATATGCAAATCAATAAACATAATCCATCACATAAATAGAATCAATGACAAAAACTACATAATTATCTCATACGCAGAAAAGGCCTTTGATAAAATTCAACATCCCTTCATGCTACAAACTCTCAGTAAACTAAGTATTGATGGAACATATCTCAAAATAATAAGAGCTGTTTATGACAAACCCATAGCCAATATCATACGGAATGGGCAAAGGCTGGAAAACCAGCACAAGACAAGGATGACCTGTCTCACCACTCCTATTCAACATAGTATTAGAAGTTCTGGCCAGGGCAATCAGGCAAGAGAAAGAAATAAAGCACATTCAAATAGGAAGACAGACAGCCAAATTGTCTCTGTTTGAAGACGACATGATTCTATATTTAGAAAACACCATTGTCTCAGTCCAAAAACTCCTTGAGCTGATAAGCAACATCAGCAAAATCTCAGGATACAAAATTAATGTGCAAAAATCACAAGCATTCCTATACACCAACAATAGACAAGCAGAGAGCCAAATCATGAGTGAACTCCCATTCACATATGCTACAAAGAGAATAAAATACCTAAAAATACAACTTACAAGGGACATGAAGGACCTCTTCAAGGAGAACTATAAACCACTGCTCAAAGAAATGAGAGAAGACACAAACAAATGGAAAAACGTTCCATGCTCAATGTTAGGAAGAATTAATATTATAAAAATGGCCATACTGCCTAAAGTAATTTATAGATTCAATACTATTCCAATCACACTCCCAGTGACTTTCTTCACAGAATTAGAAAAAACTACTTTAAATTTCATATGGGACCAAAAAAGAACCCATATAGCCAAGACAATCTAAGCAAAAAGAACAAAGCTGGAGGCATCATGCTACCTGACTTCAAACTATACTACAAGGCTACAGTAACCAAAACAGCATGGTACCAGTACCAAAACAGATATATAGACCAATAAAACAGAACGGAGTCCTCAGAAATAATGCCACACATCTACAACCATCTGCTCTTTGACAAACCTGATGAAAACAAGAAATGGGGAAAGGATTCCCTATTTAATAAGTGATGTTGGGAAAACTGGCTAGCGATATGCACAAAACAGAAACTGGACCCCTTCCTTACACCTTATACAAAAATTAAATCAAGACGGATGAAAGACTTAAATGTAAGACATAAAACCCTAGAAGAAAACCTAGGCAAAACCATTCAGGACATAGGCATGGGCAAAGGCTTCATGACTAAAACACCAAAAACAATGGCAACAAAAACCAAAATTGAAAAATGGGATCTAATCAAACTAAAGATCTTCTGCACAGCAAAAGAAACTATCATCAGGGTGAACACACAACCTACAGAATGGGAGAAAATTTTTGCAATCTATCCATCTGATAAAGTTCTAATATCCAGAATCTACAAGGAACTTCAACAAATTTACAAGAAAAAAACAAGCCCATCAAAAAGTGGGCAAAGGATAGGAACAGATACTTCTCAAAGAAAGACATTTATGTGGCCAAAAAACATGAAAAAAGCTCATCATCTCTGGTCATTAGAGAAACACAAATCAAAACCAATGATTTTGATGATGAGATACCATCTCATGCCAGTGAGAATGCTGATTATTAAAAAGTCAGGAAACAACAGATGCTGGTGAGGCATTGGAGAAATAGAAATGCTTTTAGACTGTTGGTGGGAGCATAAATTAATTCAACCATTGAAGAAGACAGCGTGGCAATTCCTCAAGGTTCTACAACCAGAAATACCATTTGACCCAGCAATTCTATTAGTGGGCATATACCCAAAGGATTATAAATTATTCTACTATAAAGACACATACACATATATGTTTATTGCAGCACTATTTGCAATAGCAAAGACATGGAACCAACCCAAATGCCCACCAATGATAGACTGGATAAAGAAAATGTGGCACATATACACCATGGAATACTATGCAGCCATTAAAAAGAATGAGTTCATGTCCTTTGCAGGCACATGGATGAAGCCAGAGGCTATGATTCTCAGCAAACTAACACCAGAACAGAAAACCAAACACTGCATGTTCTCATAAGTGGGAGTTGAACATTGACAACACATGGACACAGGGAGGGGAAAATCACACACCAGGGCCTGTCAGCGGGTGGGAGGCAAGGGGAGGGAGAGCATTAGGACAAATACCTAATCCATGTGGGGCTTAAAACCTAGATGATGTATTGATAGATGCAGCAAACCACCCTGGCACATGTATACCTATGGAACAGACCTGCATGTTCTACACATGTATCCCAGAACTTAAAGTAAAATAAAAACAAAACAAAACAAAAAATGTGCGAAAGATTTAGCTTCACAGAAGAAGGTATAAGAATGGGAATAACCACTTGAAAAGTTGTTAATGTTATTAGTCATGAATAAAATGCAAATTAAAGCTAAATTGAATTACCACTTTACATCCACTAGATTGACTAAAGTTAAAGATTTACATTACCAAGTGCTGACAAGGATCCAGAGAAATTGGAACTTTTATACTTTGCTGATGGGGTTGTAAAATAGTATAACAACATGGAAAACAGTCTGGCAGTTTCAAATAAAGTTAAAAATATATATACCATCCAATCCAGAAATATCACTTCTATGTATTTACCCAAAAGAAGTGGAAACATATATCTACACAAAGACCTATATGCAAGTGTACTTAGTTACTTTATTTGTAATGGAAAAAACCAGAAGGAACCCAAATGTTCACTTGGTTAATGGATTAAAAATATGGTTTATTTATACAATAAAATATTACTCAGTAATGCAAGGAAATTTTAGTTGACAAAATAACACAAATGAATCTCACAAGCATTAGGATGAATCAAAGAAGTCAGACCCAAAAGATTTCATGACATATGATTCCATTTATATGACATTGTGGAAAAGACAACATTTTAGAGTAAAATTGTTACCGCGAGTCAAGGGTGGGGAGAGAATTGTTGCAAGCAAGCATGAGATAACTTTTTGAGATGTTGGAAATATTCTCTATCTTGATTATGGTTATACAAATATAAATATAAAATTATGTATTTATAAAAGTGATGAATTTTGCAAGTATTTTTCAAAAATGCTTCTATTACACAAATACTGTCAAAAATATGCTTTGTACTATACACATTTATATTATACAAACATTTATTACCTATAAATATCACTTTATGTGCCAGATGGCAAAAAAATGCAAGGGTTGTCACATTGCAGCATATTGTTAATTCAGAAATTAGTCATATGGGCCCTGAATGCTTGCGGAGTTCAGAGCAAAGGGATCACCACAGCCCCTGGCTAGAGAGGATTTCAGTCCAGAAAATGAACTTGAGTTGTATTCTAAGGAATGTGAAAGACTCAAGGAGGCAAAGTGGACGAGAGAGATCATTCTGCTTCATCTTCCTCCAAATATTCTCCACACTTCTAAAGAGATCACTTTTGATAATCCCACAAACTCAGGCATGTCACTCTCCTGCTACAAGACTCTGAACTCTACCTTTCCAACTGTAGATTCAGTTGTTCTCCATCAGCTTGAGGATCCCATCCAAACTCCTCAGCATGGCATGCACAGTACTGATGACCTGGCTCCTGTCCGTCTTGAGGTCCATTTCCAACAGCACTACCTTCATGTCCTGAATTATCGATAGGTCAACCTGCCCAGTCAGCAGCCCTGCTTGGGCCCTGCTCAGAGCATCAGGGTGCCAGCCTCCAGGCTATGGAGCCTGGGAAGGCAGAAAAACCAAAGCTGCCAAGTCAGAATTCTTGGTAGGAAATGAGACAGGTTGTCTAGCAAGGAATTCAGAATGGCATCAAAAGAGACAATGAGTCCTACAATGTGGATCTCTAGAGAGAATTCTGGCTCAGAGACTTTTAGCAGGAATCTCATTAATAAAACAAGGGTACTGGAAGAGGGTGGAGCTATGAGCGAAAAGGTCAATTCAAAAGCTCCTATTCCAGGTCAGCACAGCAAAACCATTCAAACCCAGAGAGTGAGGCAGTGTAGCCCAGTGGCTAAGAGCACAATTCCCAAGACTCTGAATGCTACCTTTCCACTCTAACGACTATGCTATCTTGGGCAAGTAATTAACCTTTCAAAGCCTCAATTTTTAATCTGTATATTGATTAAATGCAATTATACATGTGAAACTATTAACACAATGATTGGCAAATGGCAAGTTCTGAGTACATGGTGTCCACAAATGTTAAGAAGAGTAACTGAAGCAACTTGAGTACTTCTTGATTCTAGAAGGGGCATTTCAAAGGTGGGAAGTTCTTAAACTCACCTGTGGAGAATGGGATAACGTAGCAGTCAAATGAATTAAAGTTACATTTAGATCATGTAAAACTAGAAACAATGAACAAGAAACAATGGACTACAAAAGCTTGGATGAATTACTTTACCTCTCTGGACCTCAGTTTCTTGTTTGTTTAGTTTTTTACCTATAAATCTGGATTTGATGATATTTTACAAACCTTCCAGCTCTAACATGTTATGACTCTATAAAAAGAGATGGATTGTTGAATTATGACAAGAGTACTCTTTCATTTTATATGACCTTAGCAAGGAATGATGCCCTCAGATGATCTGACATTTTCCAGCTCTAGCTTGCTTCATTAATTTAGGATTGAAGCAATAACATAAGATTGACAGTGAAATTGAAATTGAAATTAGCACATAAATTATGTAGAAATGTATTAATTTGGTATAGCAAAGTTTGAGATAATAGTTTTGCCGGAGAATATTTATGCAGTGGTTAAAAGCATACTGAATCAGTTCTAAAGAGGGTATTTTCAGTAAGGAGGATGTCTAGGAAATGACTTCAATGGGATGATGAGATGGGAACTTATTACTGTCATCCCACTGCAGAAGTATCAATCTGGACACTACTCACACATAGAGTGCCATTGTGGGATTACAGGATTCCGGTAGAGAAATTCCAGAACACTGTTGGAGCAAAACATCGAAGAATAGATACATTGAAGAGGGTAAAAAGAACATTTTCACTTTACCTGCATTACATGTCCCCCAAGGTTACTTGCTGAGTGCCAAGAGAGAACTCTTTGACCTACAATTTCTCTGACAGGGGAAAGTGAGAACATAGTGAGTGAGTACCCAGCTTCCCCAGATGTGTGGAACACTCCCCAAGAGGCCCATTTTTTTTCTCTCATCCAGAAAACTGAGCGTGAATTAGGAGATGCTGGGAACAGGACAGTCAGGACACAAACCCTAACTGCTCCACCAACTCCATCAGGAAGCTCACTCACAAGTCACTTGGGGCACCTCACCTGTGGACCCTCCAACTGGCCTATAGGCACTCCAGATATTTTATATGTCTCACTTCCCCTGCACCCAGGCTGGTTCCTCAAGTGTAACTTCCCTGAAATTACATTTATGTCTTGTAAAGCTAGAACAATAAACAAGGAACAATTGTTCCCTGAGTGTGTTCTCATGAACGGTGAGTGCAAGTATCTTTTATAGACACCCAACTCATCTCTATGGGATTGGAAAAAGCAACACAAACTTAAGAATTTCAAGGCACCACCAGGGAAAGCAAACAGGAGGCTGTCAACACCTGGCTTGGCTTTGTGTGACCTAAACAAGACAGAGAATCTAAAGCATTAATCCCCAAGAGGGAACAAGAGGTATGGAGCAGGTACACTCATAAAAAAGATCTGATCTAGTCTCAGAATCCCTAGCTGGGCTAATTGGTGAAGATGTTTCTTTCCTGAATCCAGTCAGTAAAAACTGAAGGAGATGACTGCTTCTTCAACCATGAATATAGCAATGTAAGACTTTAAGAAACATGAAAAAGCAATGGAACATGATACCATCTAAGAGGCAAAATAATACTTAAGTAATTAATCCCATAGAGGTGGAGATCAAGAAACTGCCTGACCAAAAATTCAATATAATTGTTTTAGGGAAACTCAGTGAGCTAGATGAAAACATCAATAGACATCTCAACAAAATAAAAAAAAAAAAAACACATAGAAAGTAAAAGGTTTAATAAAAAGATATAAATTATTAAAAAGATCAGAAATTTTTGAGCTGAAGAATGCAATGGATTAATGCAAAAAAAATGCAATAGAAATCAGCAGCTGATTTGATCAAATAGAAGAAAGAATCTGTGAACTTGAAGATAAGTCACTTGTATTTCATCAGAGGAGAAAATAGAAAAGAGAATGGAAAAGGATGAAGAAAGATTATTGGACATATGACACACCATCAACAAAGCTAACTTTTACATTATGAGTATTCCAGAAGGATAAGGAATAGATAAAGGGGCAGAAAACTTATTTAAAGAAATAATGGATTAAAACTTCCCCAATCTGGGGAAAGATATTGACATCCAGGTATATGAAGCTTAAAACTCTGTAAATACATTCAACTTTCAAGAACACTTGATGGGATATATTATAATCGAAGTGTCCAAAATCAAAGGCAAAGAGAATTTTGAAAACAGCAAAGGAAGGTGGCTTATAACATACAATGAAAGCTTCATTAGGGTAGCAACATATTTTTTTTTAGCAGAAATTTGGCAGTATAGGAAAGTGAGACAATATATTCAAAGTGCTAGAAGTTAACAAATTGTCAGTCAAAAATACTTTATCTGACAAAACTGTCCTTCAGAAATAAAGGAGATAAAGACATTCCCAGACAAATAATAAATGCCAAGAGGTTCATCACTATTGGACCTGCCTTATAAGAGATGCTACAGGGTATTATTTAGGCTGAAATAAAAGAATGTTAATTAGTACCATGAAAATATATGAAGTATAAAACTCACTAGTAAAGATAAGTATGTAGTCAAATTCAGAGCACTCTAATACTGTAACAGTGATATGTAAATTTTGTTTGGGATGATGAAAATGTTTTGAAAATGAATAATGGTGATGGTTTTGCAACATTGTTAATGCATTTGATGCCACTGAGTTGAATAGTCAATAATTATTATGATTGAAATTTTATATATACCACAATAAAAAACAAAAAAGAAATACTTGTAACTCTAGTATAAAGATTAAAAGTAAAAAGTATCCAAAATAACCATTAGCTGCAATAATTTGCTGAATACACAATATAAAAAGATGTAAATTGTGACATCAAAAAATAAAATATGTGGAAGAAGAGGATTAAAAGTGTAGTTTTGGGATGAGATAAAAAAGTTTTTACATTAAAATAGACTGTTATAACCATATGATAGTTTCTGTAAGCCTCACTGTAACCACAAAGCAAAAATATATAGAGGCACAAAAGATAAAGAGAAAGGAATCCATGCATACTACTATGGAAAATTATCAAAATATAAAGTAAGACAGCAAAAGAAGATAAAAGGAACAGAGGATTTACAATACAGTCAGAAAACACTAAACAAAATGAAAATACTAAGTCCTTATCTTTCAATCATTACATTAAATGTATATTGATTAACTCCTCTCATCTAAAGACTCGGAGTGGCTGCATGGAAAAAAATAAGACAACACTCAACTATATGTTGCCAGTAAGAGACTCACTTGAGCTTTAAGACCACATATAGAATGACAGCAAAAGGCTAGAAAAAATATTCTATGAAAATGAAAACCAAAATAAATCAGGGGTAGGAATATAAGTATCAGACAAAAAGATTTTGAGTTCAAAACTGTCACAAAAGACAAATAAGACTATCATATAATTATAAAGGAGTACATTTATCATGTGGATAGAACAATTTAAGTATATATGTATCTAACATTTGAGTAACTAAATATATAAGACAAATATTAAAAGATCTGAAGGGATAAACAGCAATACAAAATAGTAGGGGGCTTCAATTCTCCACTTTCAGCAATTGATAGACTATCCAGACAGAAAACTAATAAGGAAATATTGGACTGGAACTACACTTTAGATGAAATAGATCTAACAGAGTTATTTAGAAGATTCTATCCAACAGCAACAGAATACACATTATTCTCAAGAGCACATGAGACTTTTTTTCAGAATAGATCACATGTTAAGCCATCACACAAGTATTAAATTTAAGAAGATGGAAATCATATGAAATATTGTTTTTGACCACCATTATATAAAACTAGAAATTGATAGCTTAAGGAAAATTGGAAAATTCACAATTATGTGGATATTAGATAATACGCTTCTGAACAACCAAAGGACCTAAGAAGAATTCAGAAAAGGCCTTTGACAAAATTCAACAGCCCTTCATGCTAACAAACTCTCAATAAATTCGGTATTGATGGAACGTACCTCAAAATAATAAGAGGTATTTATGACAAACCCACAGCCAATATCATACTGAATGGGCAAAAACTGGAAGCATTCCCTTTGAAAACTGGCACAAGACAGGGATACCCTCTCTCACCACTCCTATTCAACATAGTGTTGGAAGTTCTGGCTAGGGCAATCAGGCAAGAGAAAGAAATAAAGGGTATTCAGATAGGAAAAGAAGAAGTCAAATTGTCCCTGTTTGCAGATGACACAATTGTATATTTAGAAAACCTCATTGTCTCAGCCCAAAATCTCCTTAAGCTGATAAGCAACTTCAGCGAAGTCTCAGGATACAAAATTAATGTACAAAAATCACAAGCATTCTTATACACCAGTAACAGACAAACAGAGTCAAATCATGAATGAACTCCCATTCACAATAGCTTCAAAGAGAATAAAATACCTAGGAATCCAACTTACAAGGGATGTACAGGGCCTCTTCAAGGAGAACTACAAACCACAGCTCAGTGAAATAAAAGAGGACACAAACAAATGGAAGAATATACCATGCTCATGGATAGGAAAAATCAATATTGTGAAAATGGCCATATTGCCCAAGGTAATTTATAGATTCAGTGCCATCCACATTAAGCTACCAATGAGTTTCTTCACAGAATTGGAAAAAACTGCTTTAAAGTTCATATGGAACCAAAAAAGACCCCGCATCGCCAAGACAATCCTAAGCCAAAAGAACAAAGCTGGAGGCATTATGCTACCTGACTTCAAACTATACTACAAGGCTACAGTAACCAAAACATCATGGTACTGGTACCAAAACAGAGATATAGACCAATGGAACAGAACAGAGTCCTCAGAAATAATACCACACATCTACAGCCATCTGATCTTTGGCAAACCTGACAAAAATAAGCAATGGGGAAAGGATTCCCTATTTAATCAATGGTGCTGGGAAAATTGGCTAGCCATAAGTAGAAAGCTGAAACTGGATCCTTTCCTTACTCCTTATACGAAAATTAATTCAAGATGGATTAGACACTTAAATGTTAGACCTAAAACCATAAAAACCCTGGAAGAAAACCTAGGTAATACCATTCAGGACATAGGCATGGGCAAGGACTTCATGTCTAAAACACCAAAAGGAATGGCAGCAAAAGCAAAAATTGACAAATGGGATCTAATTAAACTAAAGAGCTTCTGCACAGCAAAAGAAACTACCATCAGAGTGAACAGGCAACCTACAGAATGGGAGAACATTTTTGCAATCTACTCATCTGACAAAGGGCTAATATCCAGAATCTACAAAGAACTCAAACAAATTTACAAGAAAAAAACAACCTCATCAAAAAGTGGGCAAAGGATATGAACAGACACTTCTCAAAAAAAGACATTCGTACAGCCAACAGACACATGACAAAATGCTCATCATCACTCCCCATCAGAGAAATGCAAATCAAAACCACAATGAGATACCATCTCACACCAGTTAGAATGGCAATCATTAAAAAATCAGGAAACAACAGGTGCTGGAGAGGATGGGGAGAAATAGGAACACCTTTACACTGTTGGTGGGACTGTAAACTAGTTCAACCATTGTGGAAAACAGTATGGCGATTCCTCAAGGATCTGGAACTAGAAATACCATTTGACCCAGCCATCCCATTACTAGGGATATACCCAAAGGATTATAAGTCATGCTGCTATAAAGACACATGCACACGTATGTTTATTGCAACACTATTCACAATAGCAAAGACTTGGAATCAACCCAAATGTCCATCAGTGACAGACTGGATTAAGAAAATGTGGCATATATACACCATGGAATACCATGCAGCCATAAAGAAGGATGAGTTCATGTCCTTTTTAGGGACAGGGATGCAGCTGGAAACCATCATTCTCAGCAAACTATCACAAGAACAGAAAACCAAACACTGCATGTTCTCACTTATAGGTGGGAATTGAACAATGAGATCACTTAGACATAGGAAGGGGAACATCACACACCAGGGCCTATTGTGGGGAGTGGGGAGGGGGGAGGGATAGCATTAGGAGATATACCTAATGTAAATGATGAGTTAATGGGTGCAGCACACCAACATGGCACATGTATACATATGTAACAAACCCTGCATGTTGTCCACAGGTACCCTAGAACTTAAAGTATAATAATAATAATAATAATGAAAGAAATCAAATGGGTAATTTTTTTAAATTTTGAGAAAAACTGGGGTGGAAATATAACATATTAAAACTGATGAGATGCAGCAAAAGCAGTACTAAGTGGGAAGTTTATAGTAATTAATACTTACATGAAGAAAAAAAAGAATCTCAAATAAACATTCATCCTAATTTTACACCTCAAGAAAGGTGAAAAAGAACAAACTAAGTCCCACATTAGTAGGGAGAAGATAACAAAAATCAGAGCAGAAATAAATGAAATAGAGACTAGTAGAACAATAGAAAAAATTTAAAAACCAAGACCAGTTTTTTTGCAAAGGTAAACAAAATCAACAAATCTTCAGGTAGACTGAAAAAAAAGGGAAGACTCAAATAAATAAAACTAGGAATGAAACAGGAGACATTATAACTGCTGCCACAGAAATACAAAGGATGAGAGACTGAACATATTATGCCAACAAATTGGATACACTAAAATAAATGAATAATTCCAAGAAATATTTAAGCTAGCAAGACTAAATTATGAAAAAATAGAAAATCAGAACAGATCAATCATAAGTAAGAATATTGAATCAGTAATCAAAAATCTCCCAACAAAGAAAAGCCCTGATGGCTTCTCTGTTGCATTCCACCAAATATTTGAAGAACTGATATCAATTCTTCTCAAATTCTTCCAAAAAATTGAGGGGGAGGTAAAACTTCCAAATTCATTTAATGAGTCCAGCATTACTCTGCTATCAAAGCCAGACAAGAACACTGAAAAAAAAAAAAAAGAAAAATACACGTCGATACCCAGATGATAATAGATGTAATATACCACATTACCAGAATAAAGTTTAAAAATTATTAATAAATGCAGAGAAAGCATTTGAAAAAATTCAATATCCTTCTATGATACATCTCTCAAATAATTAGTTACAGAAGGAATGTATCTCAACACAATAAAGGTCATAATGGAAAGCCCACAGCTAACATCATTATCAAATGGTAAAAAGCTAAAAGTGTTTTCTTTAAGGTCGAGGGACAAGATAAAAATGCCAACTAGGCAAAATAAATAAATACAATAAATAAAAGACATCCACATCATACTGTAGAAAGGTAAATCATCTATGTTTGCTATGATATACTCTTCACCAAAAAAACTGTTAGAACTAACAAATGAATTCAGTAAAGTTGTAGGATAAAAAGTTAACATACAAAGATCAGTAGCATTTTTATATACAACTAAAAACTATAAAAACAAGAAATTAAGAAAACAATTCCATTTACAATAACTTCAAAAAGAATAAAATTCTTTGGAATGAATTTAACCAATGAGGTGAATGATCTGTACACTGAAAACAGTAAACATTGATGAAAGCAATTGAAGAAGACATGAATAAATGAAAAGGTTTTCCATATTTATGGATTAAAAGAATTAATTTTATCAAAATATCCATACTACCAAAAGTGGTCTACAGATTCAATACAATCAATATCAAAATTCAAATGACAGTTTTCACAAAAATATTTTAAACATATTAAAATTTGCATGGAACCACAAAAGACCCTGAATATCTAAAGCAATCTTGAGCAAGAACAGTGCTAGAAACATTATACTTCCTGATCCAAATTATATTAAAAAGCTATAGTAATCAAAATAGTATGATACAGACATAAAAACACAAAGACCGATGCAACAGAATAGAAAGCTCAGAAATAAGTCCTCACCTATATAGTCAACTACTTTTTGACAAAGGGTCTGAGAATGCACAATGAAAAATGTATGGTCTCTTCAAAAATGTTGGTGGAAAAACTAGATGTCCATATGCAAATAAATAAATTAAATAAGTAAATAAATTTGATCCTCATCTTCTATACACAATAGTCAGCTCAAAATTGATGAAAGACTTAAACATAGTATGTTAAACTATAAAACTCCTGTAAGAAAATATAGAGAAAAAGCTCTATGACATTGGTTTGGCAAAGATTTTTGCGGATATGACATTTAAAGCACAGGCAACAAAAACAAAAATAAGTGAGTGGAACTGCATCAAACTAAAATGTTTCTGTATCTCAAAGGAAACAATCAACAAAGTAAAAAACGAACATATAGAAAGAAAGAAAATATTTGCAAATTATACATTGGTTGACAGGTTAATATCCAAAATATATAAAGACTGTATATAATTCAATAGCAATAAACAACAAGAAGAACAACAAATAACCTGATTGTAAAATGTTCAAAGAACCTGTATGAACATTTTTCCAAAGAAGCCATACACATGGCCTGATATATGAAAAGGCGACTAACATCACTAGTCACTAGGGAAATGTAACTCAAAACCTCAATGAAGTATCATCTCACACCTATTAGGATGACTGTTATCAAAAAGTCAAAAGATAAATAATTATTGCAAGGATGTGGAGAAAAGGGAACTCTTATACATTGTTGGTGGGAATTTAAATTGGTGCAGCCATAATGAAAAATGGCTTGGAATTCCCTCAAAATAATTTAAAAAGAAATACCATATGACCCAGAAATCTCACTTCCGGGTGGATATCCAAAGGATATAAAATTGCTATCTCAGAGATCTGCACACCAATGTGTCACATGCATGAACCTGGAGGATATTGTGTTAAATGAAATAAGCCAGGCACAGAAAGACAAATACTGCTTTATCTCACTTATGTTGGATCTAAAATAGTCAAACTTAGAGAAACAGACAGTAGAATAGTGGTTGCTAGGGGAAACAGACCAGGGGAAATAGTTGCTGGTCGAATACTACAAACTTTCAGTTTTAATAGGAATAGGATCTGGAGACCTATCATATGGCATAGTGACTATAGTTGATCATGTATTATATACTTGAAATTTCCTAAGAGCATACATTTTAAGTATTTTCACCACACACACAAAAGGTAACAGTGAAGTGATGGATATATTGATTAATTTGATTGTGGGAATCATTTAACAATGTATGTGTATATCAAAACATGTTGTACACCATAGGTATGTTCAACCTTTGTCAGTTTTACCTTAATAAAGTAGGGGGAGGAAAGATTATATCAGTTTGGCTTAAACCAATTTATTTTAATGAAAATCGAACTGAGGAGAAGTTTTCTGTAATTATTAAAGACTTTATTCGGATCTAACACACAGAGAACTCAGTAAATGAGCCCTTCTGCTTTCTTCTTTTCCTTCTCATTCCATAACAGTTCCCAGCTTAGTAGCATTGAAGTCTTCAGAACATGTTAGTTTACATGACCTACTGCTTTGCTGAGCTCTTCTGCACAAGGAAGAGAAGCTTCAGGAATGAGCTTAAGTGACCAAAAGCCCCTTCCCAGGATTCAGCTGGGATCTGCAAACCATCAGAACTCTCCAGTAGGGGCTGTGAGCTAAAGCTTGGTCAAATCCAACTTTCCTAAACTTTCAAAAAGATGGTCTGCAGGACTCTAACTCAGAGTTATACTTTTACTGCTTAGGGAATCAATCACTTGTCTTTAAATGCTTTGCATACAGATTAGTTACCAACGTACTTCTCTAATAGCCAAAAAACTTACAAGAGCATGGAATATAGCAAAGCAAATCTGATATGAGGAAGTGAAAAAACCCATGATTTCTCTGTTTCAGAAATATCTGTTGTTATTACAGATTCAAAATAAGGTAAAAAAAAACTGAATCTTCCTCTCAGTTGAAGGCTTTTGTCATTGTCTTTACAGAAATTTAGCTGAGGAAAGTCTCTTAGAGGTATATGGTTATGTGTAGCAAAAACAATACTGGGTATAATGTAATTACATGGTGACATCATGGTGCTCTTAACTAGCTAGCAGGGCATAATAATGCTTATTAATGACACATAGGAAACATCGTGGCACAGAACAATGGGAGAAATCTTTTTCAGTTTGACCTCAACAAAGAAAAGAAAGGGTTTCAAAATATCCATTTCATCAACTACACAGAGGACAGAGAGAATGTCACTTGTAAGAAGAACCAAAATTTACCAAAATTTGATGAGGTTAATATCCAAAATATATAAGGAATTTATACAACTGAATAGCAAGAAAACAAAAAACCGGTTTACAAGCTGGTAGATCTACAGGGTCAAATAAAATAAGATAAACTTTCTCAAAAATCGACAGGAAAATCAGGAAGTCCATGTTTTGTATAAGAATGATAGAAAGAAATGAAGCCTTCAAAAAGAGCACTCACAGTGAGTTTTGAGCACAGGCAGAGGCAAAGATTAAGGATTGGGTAAATATTATCATCAGGGACCTAAAATGTGATAACAAAGACTTACCACAAAATGAAAAACTACAGACAGTAGACGACTCACAGAAGAGGATCAGCAACAAGGGAAAAAAGGGAACATGAGGTATGGAGGTTTTCATACAAAGTCCATCCCTTACCCGCCGAGGAGCAAGCAAAGATTCATTCCAATGTATTGAATAAGATTTTTAGTCATGGTGATTGTGACTAAATTGATGAATAATAAAATAAAGAGCTAGTCGGGTCTCACTGGGGAAGGAGATCAGGCATTTGTATATGAGGGAGATTTCTGAAACTGCAATTCAATTCTAGAAGGATATCTAGTTGCAGTTTGTTGTTGTTGTTGTTTGTTTTTTGTTTTGTTTTGTTTTGTTTTGTTTTTTTCTGAGACAGAGTATTATTCTGTCCCCCAGACTAGAGTGCAGTGATGCAGCCATGGCTCACTGCAACCTAGAACTTTCAGGCTCAGACAATCCCCTATTTCAGCCTCCCAAGTAGCTGGGACTACAACCACATACCACTACTCCTGGCTAATTTTTAAAAATGTTTTTGTAGAGATGAGGTCTAGCCATGTTGCCCAGGCTGGTCTTGAACCCCTGGACTCAAGCGATCCGCCCTCTTTGGTCTCCTAAAGTGCTGGGATTACAGATGTGAGCCATTGTGTTCCACCTAATGGCGGAAATTCTTAAATGAGCCCTATGGAGTTATTGCGTGTAGATGAGTCATCCCATGAGCATACCTGAGTAACAATCAATGTTTTAAAAATGCTGTTTTCTAGTTTTGCAAATGAGGTATGTGAATTCAGGGCTAGAGATAAATTGCAGGGATCACAGAGAAGGTATCACCAGTAGTTTTCTTTCGCTAATCTTCCTTCATATTGAAGGAAGATATTGAACAAATATTTTTAAAATGTCTACTTTAAGTTATACTAGGGCATTAGTCTGTCTGAGGTACCTATGTGTCTCTGTGTAGTCCATGGAAAATACAAACTGCTCTCAGTGCAAAACTTGGGTTGAGTCACTCTCAAAAAACACTTGATCATTGTCATAAAGATTTTTATGTTAAAAATTTCTTAGAGGTCTTGCTTAGATCCCATCCAGTGTGATCAGGGTGAAGTCTCCTTGATTAGCAGAGTTAGAGTTCTAGCACCCCCAAAAAGACAACTCAGATCAAAAGCACTATTTACAGACTGTTTCCTTCTGGATAAGTTATAACTTCCATTTGCATTTCATAACACTAAACATACCAGCAATGATCCTATTAATCATATTCTTTTAAAAAGGATAAATATTTTGATAGTATGTTATCTAGAGGAGGGAAACATCTAGTATATCTGATATCCAATCTATACAACCTGTTTCCAATATGTAGTTGATAAAAGATGTCAGCAATATATTATTTGTTTCTACAAAGGCTTTAGTAAACATATTGCTATAAGCCTATATGGTATGTGTATGTGTGTACATGTGTAGCACTATACATTGTAAAAGAACATGAACTTGCATACAGGATTACATGTTACAGAACAATGCCCTAAATAATTAAAAATAACACAATAATTGTATTATGCTTAACATGATACATGATAGTGTATTTCAAGTTACCGTAATCTTCATAGGCCATCATTTTGTATGTAACCAGTGGGAAACTCACTTACTCTCAGGTGGACTTAGCACCCCACTTTGACAGGGTTTCTGCCCTCTGTGTGCCAGGCTTCCCAAATGACCAGAATATGGCCATCTCTAGGAATGACCTCTTCAGATAGCTAGGAAGTTTCTACTAGGTATATATATGAAACTGCCTCAAAAGCTCCAAAAGAGGAGAAGGACTAAAATAAATCTTGGCTGAAATGTAACCAGGTAAACACAGAGATGCTCCAAGGAATCAACACCAGGAAAAATAGAAGTGCAAGTTCTATTCTCCACTTAACGAGAATGAGTGGAAAATAGAGCTTGCACTTCTGTGAGAAGCTTAATCTTTTCTCTGGTCTCATGCTTATGATCAATGAATGCAGTCTTAGAAAGACATTAGCTTTCCCTACCCCTAGCCCACACGGCCTGAATGTCACAGTATCTCCAAGTTACTGTCCTCAGTGGGAAACAGGTAATTCAATTTCACCTATTTCATGGATTTCTAAAAATGAGAATAATAATTGCAGTCTCTATTTACATAAAAAAAAGTTCATTATATTAGACACCATTCCCAGAAAGAAGAAAAGCCCACAGTCCTGTGGTGTGAGGAAGCAGGCAAGTGCTGAGCTCTGCTCCATATTGCTTTGCTCAGCTCTGCTCATCAGATGAATCTTTCTGTTAAGGGAATTTTAAGTCTTGGGTTTCACTAGGAAATGTGTAATCTCATGAGAGGAAACAAACTGCAGTGGTTTAAGAGAGCATTCTGAAATTAGACTGACCAGTTCAAATCCAGGCCCCACTACATCCTAGTTGTTTGACCTGGAACATTTACTTAACCTCCATTTCCCTACCTCTAAAATGTAGATACTCTTAGCATCTGCCTCTTAGCATTCATATGAAAATTAAATAAAATTGTCCATATAAAATGTTTTGTACAGTACTGAGCACATATGAGAAACGCAGTATCTTAATTGCTATAATTATTTTCAACTTGGCAATGGGTGTTATATTTTTATAATCAATTTTTAACAATGATTTGAAAATTCCAATAATGAAAAAACTGCGGGTCAGGTGCGGCGCCTCACACCTGTAACCCCAGCACTTTGGGAGGCTGAGATGGGTGGATCACCTGAGGTCAGGAGTTCGAGACCAGTCCGGCCAACATGGTGAAATCCTGTCTCTACTAAAAATACAAAAATTAGCCGGGCATGGTTGTGTGCACCTGTAATCGTAGCTACTCGGGAGGCTGAGGCAGGAGAATCGCTTGAACCCAGGAGGCGGAGGTTGCAGTGAGCTGAGATTGCGCCATTGCACTCCAGCCTGGGCGACAAGAGCAAAGCTCCATCTAAAAAGAAAAAGAAAACAAAACAAAACACTATTTTTTAAAACTATTGTTACCATTTCCTCCATCCAGTAGCTTTTGGGCCAAAAAAAAAAAAAAAAACCAAAACACTTAAATTTGAAATCAGGTTTGAGACTGCACCAATCTTTTTCAGGAGGAATGAGCACCAATAAATAGCACATACTTTTTTAATACTATTTTGTTTAATGCTGGTTTTTGACCTAAGTATAAGAAAAGATTACTTAGTTTTCATTCATGAATATTTACTTTCTAAATATACTTTAGATGTTATGTCCTCAGTGTAGTCTGGATTTTTTTCCCATTCGACATAGCATTCACCTTCAAAGCCTGCATGTGAGACACCAGTTTTGTTTAATTTATTGGAATATTTATTTCATAGTCATTGTACCATTTTGTTTGACAACTGCATATAATGTAAAGGATAGGAAAGAAAAATCTGTTTCCTTTATAATGTGCAAAAGCAAGTCATGGCATCAACAGCTTTTCAGTCGTTTTGAAAATGGCTTGTTTACATGACTCTTGTCTGATACAGGCAGAAAGCTATTCAGGTTTAAAAAATAGTTGTTTTTGCTTCAAAGAAAGGGGATTATATAACTATTTGTGATATAACTAATGAACCTGATCTGAGGATACTTTTTGATAAGGAGGAAAATAGTAATGTTGCAAAAGGCAAGATCTAGGAAACGTCAAGTCACAAGGGATGCTCCCTTCTAAGTCCTTTCTTCTTGGGGGAGGATCCTACATTGTTGCCCATAAAAGAAAATAGTATTGTCATTCTTATTTATTAGATAACCTAGCCTTTGAGTTATTGAGCACAATATTTCCTATGCAATATGCATGTATGTATCTGAGTGTGATATGATTTGTCATGACTGGCACAATTCTTCAGTTGAGATGTGTTATTAAAAACATAGAGTGGCCATTTCTCGTTATTGGGAGTTGACATTGATAGCAGGTACTATGGTTGGAAATTTTGGTAAACTCACTGGAATAAATACCTAAATGCTGGTAGACTTTAAAATGTACACTTACAGAACCTGAGATCACTTCTACTACACTGTAATGGCCCAGCAAAATGCATCAATTACAGAATAACTCGTTTAAAAAGTCCTTTGCCAAGCAAATTTCCCCATCTGCTACCCAGCCAACAAGCTGTGTGTAGCCATCATTACTGCCAGCTGCCAGACTAGGGTGTGTCACATCACCTCTTTTCAAAGTGAGAGGAGTGTCACAGCAGCTGGAGATCCTTTGCTTGGTGCTGGCATCATGTAACTCTGCCCTCTCAGCTCCTCACCCCTGTGGTCATTCCTATGGTGATTTGGAGGCTTGCCCATCAGACAATCAACCTGGCTCAGCTGCTTAGGCACTGAAAGGCTGAGTGAACCCAGAACCTTCCATTCCGTGCCAGTGTCTTGGATTTCACTCATTTTTCTAATTCATCTATTAGATGTATATTTATTAAGTCCAAATTACTCTTCTAGGCATTTGGAGCATTAACAATCAATAAAATAGAAGAAAAAAAGTACTGCTTTCACAGAGCTTATGTTCTGGTGAACTGACATTTCAATAGTTTCTCTTGATAATCAGGGCATGTATTGGATCGAATTTGAATGAGAACTTTTAAAATATATGAATGGCAAGATCCCTTACAGACTATACAAAAACATTTTGCTATAAAGTTTGGGAATACTTTGTTTGCTTTTAATGTTGTAATAGTATTAGATCTATAATAGAGCAGCAAAAATAATAGAGATGTCCTGTATCCCTTTTATCCAGCTTCCTTAAATGTTAACATCTTACATAACCGTAGTAGAGTTATCAAAGCTAAGAAATTAACTCTAGCACAATACTATGAAATAAACTATAGACTTCATTTGTATTTTATGAGCTTTTCCACTAATGGCTGTTTTATTTCTGTGCCGGGATCCCACATAGCATTTCTTTGTCATATCTCTTTGGCCTCCTCCAATCTATGACAATTCTAATCTTTCTTTGTCTTTCATGACCTTGACCTTTCGAAGAGTACTGGCCACATATTTTAATAGAATACCTCTTAAAGTTGTTTTCATGGTGTTTTCTCAAGATTAGTTTGAGTTATGCACTTTAAAGAAAAATACTCAAAAGTCATGTGGCCTTCCCACTTCATCATATTAGAGGCGTGCACGTTGCCAGTATATCTTCTTATTGGTGATGTTAACCTTGATTACTTGAATAAGGGCTTATCTGACAGTTTTTCCCATTGCAAACTGACTATATTTCCCTTTGAAATTAGTAAGTGTTTTGGAGGAAATGTTTTGAGAATATGCAAATATCTTGCTCTTCCAAAACTTTTACCCACCAATTTTACCATTTATTGGTGGAATTTTTTTTTTTTCAGGAATTATTACTACAGCATACTAAGGATGATTTTCTATGTCACCTGTTCCTTTTTATATATTAATTAGAAATGTTTGGTAAGGAAGGGCTGTCTCTTATCTGTCAATTATTTATTTCTCAATTTATTTAATAATTTAAATCACTATGGATTTATATATATTTATTTTATTCTTTGGTTTATAATATTATTATTTTTAATTTTTTTACAAAAATTGTTCCAATTTTGGCCTTTGAAGGCTCTTCCAGATTGGCCCTTGTGTCTGTTGGACCTTTTGGGTAGGTCAATGTCTCCTTAATGTAGATAGAAATGAGGAAGATTTACTTCCATTGATTCTGTTTGCTTATTTTACATCTGCTAGGACATTTTATTTTTAAAGAAACTTTTTAATATATATTTTAAAAACTGCTAAAACATATACAAAGGACACAACATGAAACGTGTATTAAAGAAAGCCAAGCTACTCCACTAATATGTGACTGTTTGATCTCTCCCAATTTAATCAGGAATTATGACTAAGACTGGGAGAAAATGCTCCCTAACAGCATACTATTCAGTGATTGAGAATATACCAAAGCAAAGGCATCATCTAATCAAATATGGACAGATGAGCAGATATATTCAATCACAACATATTATAATATTTCCCACATTCCCATAGTATCTTAGCTGTTATAATTCAAAGTACATTATGGCATGAAGACTGACCATCTCTTTGTTCTATTTTAAGAATTATATTCCTCTGTTCACAAGTAAAGTTGAACTATATTATTTACATGTTTTTAAAATTTTAAAATCTATGAGTCTTATAAATAGAATAAAATTTGTTTTAAAGTGTTAATTTCCTTCAGTTCCATCATGTTGCCAGGAATGACAGGAATGACAGGATACCATTCTTCTTTATGGCTGAATAGTATTCCACTGTGCATATATATATATATATATATATATATATATATATATATATATATAATCACATTTTCTCTATCAATTTATTGTTTTTGGACACTTTGCTTTCTTCCATATCTTGGTTATTGTGAATAGTGCTACAGTAAACATGGGGTGCAGATAGGACATTATGTTAAGTGAATTAAGCCAGGAACAGAAAATTAAGCACTGCAAGTTCTCACTCATATATGGAAGCCAAAAAATGTTGATTTCATAGAATCAAAAAGTAGAACAAAGTATACTAGAGGCTGGGAAGGGTGGAAGGAAAGGAAAGATAGGGAGAGATTTGTTAAAGGATACCAAATTACAGCTAGGTAGGAGGAATAGATTCTAGTGTTCCATACCACTGTAGGATGGCAATATTAATAATAATATATAGTTCCAAATAGCTGGAAGGAGAATATTGAATTTGCCCAGCACAAAGAAAGGACAAAACTTTGAGATGTTGGATGTACCAGTTACCCTGATCTGATCACTATACATTATATGTATCAAAACCCACTATATACCCCATAAATATGTACAATCATTAGTTGTCCATTAAAAATAAAATTTAAAAAGTAAGTCTTAATTTCAATGCCATGTTACATAAGTACTCTAAGAGATTTTTTTCTATTTATTACTATTTTCTTGAGGCTATCACATCATAACTTTGGTAAAAGAAGCTTTTGGACAAAATAAAATCACTTTTAAGAAATGCTCTAACATGAATACAGCTGGAAGTCATTATCCTAAGTGAATTAACACAGGAACAGAAAATGAAATACTGCATGTTCTCACTTATAAATGCGAGCTAAGCAATGGGTACTCATGGACATAAAAATGGCAACCACAGACACTGGGGACTGCAAGAAGGGGGATGGAGGGAGGGAGGCAAGGATTTAAAAGCTAACTATTGGGTACTATGCTCAGTACCTGGGTGATGGGATGAATCATGCCCCAGACCTCAGCATCACACAATATACCAGCTAGCAAACCTGCATATGTACCCCTGAATCTAAAATAAAATTAGAAACTAATAGAAAAAGAAATGCATAGAAAGGATCCCAAATCTTTGTTGCTTAGATGATGATTTCTCTGCACCAGTACACAGAGACTCATGCCATCAGGAACACTTGACAGATGTTGTTTTGTTCCCATGCTATTCTGCTGTAACCACTGGCCTCCCACTGTGCCCTGGGCAGTACAGCACAGATAGGACCTGCAAAGGTACAGAAGCCAGGGCTCATGGGAACACCTATCAACTGAGAAGAGTCACAATCTCACTTGATACAATTAAGATGGCATAGATTTCAAGCAGTAATTGGTTTAGTCTAATAGCTCCCAGTCTGTACTATCCTTTGTTCCCCTCCCGCAGACTATTTCTCCCTAATCTAGTATATCTCACCCTCAGCTTCCAGATCCTTGAAAAGGGAAGCTTTGTTTTTTTTTTCTTCTCTGCCCTAGGATCTCTAAACTCCTCTCTGCTTCCTGCCTTATCCACTTTGAAACTCTTCCACTATCCTTCCTAACATGGCTGATAGCAGTGCACTGTCTACCACACACATCTTGACAGCTTGGTTCTTGGTTAACATCCTCATCTTCTTATTATCTTATATTTAGAATAAGAACTTGTCACCATCTTAGACCAGATCCATCTCATTCTCTTCTGATTTTTATATTGATGCCTTTTTCTAATATGCTAATTACCTAATCCTTCTCACTCTCATTAACCTAATTCTGTGTACTCTTAAAATTTATATTTGAAAGATCCATAAGAGGATCTCAAGATCCTTAAGAAACATTTCTTTATTCATTGCCTCACCCCCATCTCCTCACTTCCATCTCTCTCTCTCTCTCACACACACACAAACACAATCTTTTCTTTTTTTTTACAACTCTGACACCTAATCCAATTAAGTCACTTTCATGACTTGCAACACAACCTCTATAAGCAAATATTGTCCCCTTTCCCCATCCCATCAATTAAATATAACTTATGTTTCCTAGATTTTTAAACTCTTCTAGATTCAAATAGGCTGACAACTTTCAAATTTACCTAGATCTCTTTCAAGTGTTTGGGATAGGGGAGTTTATTTTCATCACAAATGTGATAATGGTTGTCTTCCCCATGTGAACCTCTAAAAGGTTCTGAAAGTTTAGCATAGTACAATAGCTTCCATTAACGATTTATTATTATTATGAAGGTATGCAAACCTTATTTGAACAAAATTCCATGTTCACTCTTTTAAGATTTAAGTATTAGTTTTTCCTTATGGGAAAATTTTTCATGTTCTATATGTTCATTCTTCATATTACATATGTTCTTCCAATATTTAGCAAACTATTTGATGCAGCTTTCCTCCTCGATTTTATTTACTTACTAGAATAAATTTAGAGCCAAGGATTGGTTCAACATTGCAACAAACTCAAGAATAGCATTCACATTTCTGCATGAAAATCTGAGGTCTTAAACATAATTTCTTTTAAATGAGGCAGATTTCCACTTAAAGAGAATTAAATGCAAGGACATAATAAAATATTGAGGAACACAAATGTTATAACTCTACAAATGCAAAGAGAAGGTGGGAGAAGACATCAGTGGTGTGGAAGTTTCGATAAATCTTTGAAAAAACTGAAAGGCGATGGAGAAATTATAGTTGATTAAACAAGACACATTCACAGGAAGCCAAAGCTTAAATGGTGTGCAGAGGGGAAAGAAATGATACGAGAGTCAGCTGTTCATGTGGAATACAGAGAGGTGATGGGAAGCAAAAGGTGTGGGGACACGGGGTGAGAAATGCTGTAGAAAATTGGATGATTTGGATGTCTGTATTTGAAATACTTATCAAACATCCCTCAGCCCCATAACTCAGAATGCCAGGCAGATAGCTGTAGGTCATTTAGGACGTTAAGCAGGATAGTCTTAGGACTCAGGGGCAGTAGAGCTCATGAAGGAAAGAGATAACTCAAAGACTGAAAACTGAGTACAGGGCATTCTGTGAAGGTAAAGACTAAGAACCTATCATTTCCCAACTGTAAATCATTTACTCTTCTCAGCCAAGCGATTGTTGGAGTCAGCAGGCTGATGGAGATTGAAGCCCAGGAACAAAGACCTGGACATTTTTAGCAGCTCCTTGGAGAAAGCTCATGAAGGACTGTCTTGGTTCTGGATTCAGTGGGGACCTGACATCCAGTGTCAGAAAGTCCACGCTAAACACAGCACATGGCAGGCTTCTAATGGCTCCTCAGAGAGAAGGCCATCAATCCATACAACTGTAACAGATGGGACTGGAAACTGTAGAGAAAACACTGAACAAGGGACCAAGTCCTCTCAATTCTCAAACCTGCAAACAAACACATAAACAAGCAAACAAACAAGACAAGGATGACAAAGATTGCCTCTTGTTGTCTAAACAACAGATTATTATATTGGCTAATTCTGTACACCAGTCCCTAGAAGCAAAAACCAGTGTACCATCAACATTTAAGATAACTCAGAGACCCAACCTGACAATGTGAGCCCCAGTTATTACACAAAGAGTAATAACTCACCTAAGTAGTCAAAGTGCCACACAAACAACAATAAAACAACAACAAAAAAGCAGAACTCTCATAAGAAACCCCTGGGATCAGCACACAACTTGAATAAAAAAAAAAAAAAAATAAGAGAATTTAATGAAATTCGGATCAATGTAATTCCAAGGCCTTCACTTCAACAGACTGTGGTGGACAGATTTTTAGGTGGCCATCATGATCCCTGCTTTTTAGTGATTGCTATTCCTTCCTCTTCTGTGTGGGTAGAACCTGTGATTTGCTTGTAACCAGTAGAAAACAGCAAAGGTGATGAAATGTGTATGACTGCGTTACCTAAGGTTGAAGTGCCCGTTTCTCTGCCATTTCTCTCGCCCTGAGTGAGAGTGAGGAGGAAAGCAGCCCTGTTGGGGAACCCCACATGGCGAGGAACTGCAGGTGACCTCTGAGAGCTGGGAATGGCCTGTGACCAACAGAAACTAAAAGCTCCCAGTTCTACAGTCACAAGGAACGTAATGCTGCCAGCAACCATGAAGCAGGGAAGTGGCTAATTCCCCATTCAAGCTCCAGATGATACTGCAGCCCTGGGTGTTCCACCTTGATTGCAGGCTTGTAAGACCCCAAAGCAGAGGATTCAGCTACACCATGCCCAGGCTCCTGACCCACAGGAACTGTGAGATAATTAATTTGTATTTGGGCCTCCAAGTTTGTGGAAATATTCTTATGCAGCAATAGATAACTAATGCATAGATCTCAATGTGATCTGATGTTTGCAATTCGCAATTTGCACAGTCATGCCTGGTAACCCTGGGTGGAAAGGAGGAGGAGGACAAGATGGAAAGAGATACAGGCAAAAAAAGAAAAGACTTTATAAAAATATTTTATACAGTCCCATTTGTGTTAAAATTATGTATGTTCATTAATAATTGGAAAATATGTTATTAAGTGAAAAGCAGATGGTGTAGTAATGAATATATTCAGTAATTCTTTTTCATTAAAACTAAACACAATCAAGCACATCACAATTTTCCATATGGGTAAATACATTTATAGATTACTGTGCATTCTTTGGCTCCATGACTATTAGCTCTTTATAGCACAAGTATTCTGCCTTTGCAAACAAATCTCTAGTTTCATATATGATGAAAATTTCTGAAGAACTTGTTTCAAAATAGAAGATGCAGTGGTATTTTAGAGTTTAGGTTTCACACAACAGTATGGCTCTATGTTCCTCAGTTTTCTTCGTAAAATGTGCTTCATTAAATATTATTTTTCTATTGGTTGCTCAAGTTGATCCTCTACTCATTACCTTTCTGCTTTCCCTGTCATTAACAACACTTGCAATCTAAGACAGATGCAATTTAAATAGGCTGCCAATTACCTTTAATTTTCAAAGTTAGATGATGATTGAATTGTGAATTTTTTGTTCAATTTTAATCCCCTGGATTTGGAGAACTTAATGATTCATTTTGATAACTTGCATTATTTCTTATTTATCATCCTTCAAAGCACTTCATGAATAGGCTGTTCATTTAACTCATCTTTTACAAAGGTATTAGCATTTTTACTCTCTTTTATAAATAATCTTGAAATGACATTTTATATCAAAGCAATTCTAGGAAAATCACAGTAGGATAAAACAAAAGAAGGGTCTCAATAAGATGAAAGCATTTGTTGTAATAGATATGTTTCTAGATTTTTGAGTTCACAGAGCCTGCTCTCTGGAAAAAAGAAAGGAGGGTTTATATGTATTTTTTAAACAAACATGGAAAAATAATTTTACAGTTTTTCAATGGCATTGAAATATTTGTGCTATTCAGAATATAGCCTCATATCATTCATTAGTTCATCTATCCACTAGCTTTACCACACCTTTACAATCATGTATATGTATAATAAACGTATACATGACTTGCAACTAAGGCATATGTGACTTTAAAATGTTTGCTGGTTTTAGGTCTTTAGGTGTTAATTATTCATTCATTCGGCAAATTAGGCAACACTGCATTAGTTGAAAACTATGCAATACTGAGTAAGAAAAACAAAATATTCCTTAATCCCATGGAGCACACAATGTAAAAAAGAAAGAGTTTTATGGAAGAATCGTACCAATAATTAAACTGTCACAAATATCATAAGTGCTATTAAGATACATCTGTTGCCCTAAGTTGACATGTGGGAGAGACTTAGGAAGGTGGGTCAGGGGTTCCTTGAAAAAGTGAAGAGTGAAGTGACTCTGAAGGCAGAGCAGGATGACCCTAGTGAAAGTGTTTGGGGAGTGTTCCAGGATGGAGGAAAATCCTGTGGAAAGTCCTGAAACGAGAAGGAGCCTGACAGGTTGGAGGCACAGGAGATCTGTGCAGTAGCGCTGAGAGTGAACGAAAACAGGGAAGACTTGAGCTGAAGGGGCCACAGAGACAAGATCAGGACTTCTGCAACAGGGTTGCCTTGGAAGTCACCTGGGTGGTGCAGGCCACGCAGACCCAGTCAAGGAGGACCTCTAGGGCAGGACTTGTACACTAGTATAAAGTGCCCCAGAGATTCCCAAGTTCATCCAGTGTTCACAGATGCTTGACTCGCCCAGGCAGGACCCTCAGCCATGTTTGGATTCTAGTTATTTCCCTAAGAACAATGTGTTTTTATTAAAACATAACAAGTTCAGATTTGGGGGTTGAGAATAACATTTAAGCTACTATGTGGAAAATATATTAATGGCTCATCATATAGTGGATGCAAAGAGAAGCAGGAGGCTATTGGAATAGTCCCCAAGAGGAGGAAATAATGAGATGGCTAGAGTACTGAAGAAATAAAATGAAATAAAAAAGTAATTTAAATACTATATTTTGACTGGGCACAGTGGATCATGCCTGTAATCCCAGCACTTTGGAAGGCTGAGGCGGGAGGACTGCTTGAGATCAGGAGTTTGAGACCAGTCTGGGCAACATGGCAAAACCCTGTCTCTACAAAAAGTATAAAACTTAGCTGGGTGTGGTGGTGTGCACCCGTAATGCTAGCTACTTGGGAGGCTGAGATGGGAGGATCACTTGAGCCTTGAGGTAGAGGTTGCAGTGAGCTGAGATCCAACCATTGCACTCTAGCCTGGGTGACAGAGCCAGAACGTGTCTCAAAATAACAACAGTTTTTTTACTTTGTTTCATGTGAGATTAAAAAACGTTTAAATAATTGTAATGGGTTTATTGGAGACATTACTCCACTGTCTTTATGCATCCAGTGTTGCTGTTGAAAAGTCATACTCTTGTTCATTTTTAGGTGATTTCCCTTTTTTTCTTCAGAAAATTTTAGAATATTCTCTTTTATGTTTTCAAGTCACAGTACAATGTGCTTAGCTGAAGTTTTAATATTTTTAATTTTATATAATTTTTTCCTAATTTATCCTGTTTGGCACTGTATGAATTTCTTCAGCCAGAAGTCTGATATATCTTTCTTTAATTCTAGGAAATTCTGGTTAATTATTTTTTCAACTCTTCCCTCCTTTTTGTAAGACATATTAAATAATGCTGATGCTGCTACTTCTAATTTCTCACTCTTTCTGTCTCTCACTCTGTAATAAGTATGTTTTCAAACATATATATACTTTAAATATATACATGTGTTTTATATAGGTATATAAAATATACACACATATATAAACATATATACATATGTGTGAACATATATACATAATATGTGTGTATCTTTAACATTTGTTTCCTGCTTTTCATTATTTTTATCCCTTGTTGATTCATTCTGAGAGTTCTTCAACTTGAGCCTACAGTTTAAATCATTTTCAGTGGTTTACATTCTTCTATTGTACCCATCCATTGTGTTCTCTATTTCAATAACAATAGATTTCATCCTAATATCTCCAACTGGATCCTCTCTGTAATTGCTTGCTATTTCATCATGTTTCCAATCTCTCTTCCTATTTCTCTGAGAATAGTATGCTATTTTGAATATCTGTTCTGTGCATTCCGAGAGTTGGTTTTCCAGTATAAGTTTATTTATAGTGTGGTTTTTTCTGCCTATTGTGCTCTGGCTTCATAAGTGTGTTGAGTGCTAATATTGCTTTGGAGAAGGAAAAGAAAAAGAGCAAAAGTTTAGGTTTTGCTTTGTGCTCCTAAAAATGCCCTAGATGTGCATAAGAGGTGTGCACCTCAAGACCTATAATTTTGTAATCTGAGTTTTGCCATTCCCTGTTCATCTGCTTCCACTCTCAGTTCCCCTGTACCCCCCAACCAGTCTAGTCACCAGAACTCTTTCCAGGACTTCAGTCCTGCTCTTATGGGGCAGCTGCTTGTAACAGTCAATGGGTTGGGCTGTTCAGAGGCCAGCTAGGCAATCAGGACTCCTTGCATAAGGCTCCCAATTTAAGCTCACATGTGGCACTTCCTTGTGTTCTCTCTTATCCTCATCTGCTGCTATTGCTTTCTTGTCCAGTACCAAATAGATGGAAAATAATCTAGGACTTTGGATTTCAAGGCAGTGGCGTGGGCCTAGCCTGGGTAAAGAAATGAATGCAATTAGAATACTCTTCTCTTGCCATCCCCTGCTGGAATTTAGGCCACAGTTCCCCAGCTATGCCAATGCTCCAACTCCACTAGGAGTTTACTCTCAGTCTTCTCAAGGTTTCCTCTCGGCTTCTTAGTAATTTACTGATTAGAGTTCTAAGATCTATCAGCCTCCCTTCTTCTGCTCTGCAACCTCCACTGTTAGTTATATGAGTTGAGATAACAGCCATCAGAGCTTACCATTTCCTTATTGAATGATCCCTAGTAATTTAGAATCTCTTCTTATCTTTTACCAAGACCTTTTTATCAATATATGCATATGATTAATTTGCCCATTAACTTCTTCCACAATTAATTTTCAATCTTCAGAAAATTCTCCTTCTTTTTCTGGACTATTTCTAAATACCTTCTCCCTGATTGCTTTACTTTTAGAAGAATGTAAACCACTATGATAGACTTCTTAGGCATAAAAGCATTACATTTCCTATAAAATTGCACTGCTATCAATTTTTCTTATAGTTCCAGTTTTTACCTCATGTGTTTGGATGCTCTGACATGTTTTGCACAAAAGTTTATGACTTTATGTGGTATTTGAAAATATTATTTTTATGTAATATTAAACCTTGAACTTAATACTGTGACTATACTTATAATATTTGTCTAATAAATCTTTTCCTATTTGCTTTATATTTTACTTTATTTTATTGTTTAGATATATCTCAGGTATAGATTAAATATTTTTAAAGATATTACATAATCTTTCACTTTTATGGAGGAGTTCAAGCTTTCTGTATTTATTAACATGATATACTTAGTTTTACTTTTGCCATGTTTTCCTAATTTTGTTTATATTTCTTTATTTGTTTACATTTTATTGTCATTTTGTTTTGTCTTTTGCCATATGGATCGTTTTATTTGCTAGCAATTCAGCAATTTGAGCATTATATGTTATACTTTTAATTAATTGTGAATTTTTAAATAAGGATTTTCCTATTAAATGAAGGAAAACTATAAGGTGATAAATTTAACATATCATTATTCCTCTTATAGTACAAGCTCCCAGCAGTTTTAATATAATATGGACTTTGTTTTAAACCACTATTCCTTGTTACATTCCACTTCCTCTCCTTGAGCAGCATTTTTTAGCATTAGTAATCCTTTCGGATTTAAATTACAACAACGATTTTATCATCTCAGTTTTTAGCTGGTATGAATGCCGATTGCCAACTGTTTTATGCTATGACTTATTTATTCTTAATATTCACATTAAATCGAGATGCTAACCTTGATTTTCAGGGTTGTAAGCATTAGAGATTCTCTAGTTGAAATGGAAATATAGATTTGGCACAAAGTAATCATTTAATAAAACTAATAATTGTATTTATAGTCTTACGTTTTGGAGTGCATGAGAAGATTTTTTTTTTTTTTTTTTTTTTCTGAGGCGGAGTCTCACTCTGTTGTCCAGGCTGGAGTGCAGTGGCACGAACACGGCTCACCACAACCTCTGCCTCCCAGGTTCAAGCGAGTCTCCTGCCTCAGCCTCCTAAGTAGCTGGGACTACAGGCGTGCACCACCACGCCCTGCTACTTTTTGTATTTTTAGTAGAGATGGGGTTTCACTATGTTGGCCAGGCTGGTCTTGAACTCCTGACCTCGTGATCCTCCCGTCTTGGCCTCCTTGGGAGATTATAGGCATGAGCCTATATACTTACTTACTTACTATACACTTACTTAAAATGTCTTCTCGGCTGGGCATGGTGGCTCATGCCCAGCCGAGAAGACATTTTAAGTAAGTAAAATAGTTATTATTTAAAAACTATTAATGACATTATTTGTAATTCATCACATCAAAAATACATCTTCTGTAAGTTTTTTTCCCAAGTAAAATTCAGAGTAGAATTTCTGTATCCTTGCACAGATAAAGATAAACATTTTTTTCTGTCATCTGAATGCATACATTTGATTAATTGTAATAGATTTGTAGCATATTTTTAAAATTTGCACATTTTTATCTTGAATTTCTTTCTGTGCTTAGTTTTTTAGAAGAGAAATATAGGTTACCTCATTTTATCACCATTATAGCATGTTTTCTCTCCTCATTCCCCTTCGTCTTTCTCTTCTTCCTTCCTCTCCCATCTGGTTGCCTCTAGAACTTTTTCTTTGATGTAGTTTATGCTTTCATCTAGATGTAAATATATTTCTATCAACTGCGCCTGGGATATGGTTGATCCATTCTAGCAATACCTGCATCAGTGAGCCTTTGATTATCATTTCTTTTCAATTATCTTTTTTGTTGCACTTGTTTCAATATTAGAAACCATGATCAAGACCCAGAAACCAAAGTCAGACTCCTATCATCTCTAACCTCCAAATCCATCCTCTTTTCTATAATCACATCCTGCACCTGTCTATGTATTCTACATTCCTGGAAAAATTTTCAGAACAATTTCTGGTCAGTTTTCAGATTTTCTGTTATCACAGTAGTGTCCTTTACTGTATCTAAATAATTACTTAAACTTTGAAGTGACTCTTTTTTCTATTTTTTTTGGCCTGTTTATTTTTATCTACTCCTATTTTATATATTTCTTCCTGCTTCTCTCATCACTTTCCTCCCCCACCCCTGATTATAGGTATTTTCATTCAGTTGCCAACATATGAAAACTGATTTCTTAGAAATCTCATATTCTAGCTTTTTTGGATGTAAGAGCTCTGACAACACTGTATCTCAGCTCCCACCTGTAACCATTGGCTGAGGCTCCCTTCGTTAGCTAGAACATTTTCTCTCCAATTTGTCGCTGACTCCCCACTACTTGACACTATGTTTGAGTTGTATTTTATTATTTTACTTGTGAGTTTTTTCTTAAGCTAGTGCTAAATATAAAGTAAAATATTTTTATGTTATTTTGTACTCAAATTTCCACCAAAAGAGAGGAGAGGGGGATGAAAGACAGAGTGAGGAGCTGCTTACTTAAGAAATATATGATAATGGATGTTTTCTTCTGTGGATGTGAAGAATGGTCCTTCATGGATCCTATGCAAGCAAAAACTATCTGTGCCTAAAGAGCATGTGTTCAGACATCTTTATAAAACAAATCATAAAGAGACTAGGTAGAAAATACAGGAAAAAAGCAAGCAAAAATTTTAATAACCAAAAAAAATTTAGCTAAACATTGATATTCACATTGTAATATGCTAGAAGGTTTATATCTAAAATGTTTTGGGTAATAAAATTGCCCCCAAATTAAAAGTTTCTCACAATGTTATGTTTAATTTTTAAAATGTATTGAATATAGAAAGGTATGTTTTCCAAACAAGAACAAGCATTTACATTTATAAATAGAATTATAATTCTACTGATTAGAATGTTTAATCTATGGTTAGAAAAATTAAAGAAGAAAACATGAATAATTTGGGGTATTTTCCACTGCAACTGTTGAAAACACAGATAAAAAATATCACTGAGTTAGCCACATCTATAACCTTGTTAAAAAAAATTTAGTATGGAAAATAAAGGCAAAATTCTAGAAAATGCATTCTTTGTGTTAAAAATTTTGAAAAGGTTTAATTTTGTCCTTGCAAAATTAATAAGTTTATACATAAAGGATATTTCTGAAGTTGTTGAAGTTGATCTCAAAACTGTAAGAAACCTTATATTCAAGTTGGTACATTTGGCAAGAATAGGGAACTTCAATTTAAAAATGATATAGGTAAATGTATTGACATAAGTTTGTGCTAAAAAGTTGAAAATGGAATACATAATGGATATAATAATGGACATATTATTTCATAATAATATTTCATAAAATGGAATGCATAATGGACATAATATAATGGACATATATCATTATATATAATATAATAATAATACTGTTAACATTGTAAACAGAATTAATTCCCATGTCTTGACCCCTCCATGAATTAGGTGCACAGTAGAGTAGATAGTTGTGTTGCATTGAAGCCAGATCACAGACGGTGATGATGCTTTTTAAACCCTTGAAACAAATTAATTTGCTCATGTCTTCCAAAGAAAGTTCTTGCCTCAGCTTCCCAATGGAAAAATAGATCATAACTTTCTTTTTTAGTTTAATATAATACCCCAACAAAATTTCGTTGAATATTTCTATGCAAGCAAATTTGTTATTAATTATGAAAGTTCATGATTTTCTCATTTTAAATGAAAGCATGTTGTCTTAGTTTCTTATGGCTTCTGTAATATATTACCACAAAACTTGGTGGCTTAAAACAACAGTAATTTATTCTCTTACAGTTCTAGAGGTCAGAATTCTTAAATCTGTTTCACTAACCAAAATCAAGATGTCGGCAGCTCCATGCTCCCTCTGGAGGCCCTAAGGGAGCAACCTGTTCCTTGCCTCTTCCAGCTTCTGGTGGTTTCTGGTAATCTTCTGCTTGTGGGTACATCATTCTAATCTCTGTCTTCATGGTCGCATTGCCTCCTCCTCTTCTGTATGTCTAATCTTCCTCTGTCTCTCTCTTATAAGGACACATGTGATAGCATTTAGGGCCCAGCCAAATAATTCAAAACAATCTCCCAATCTCAAGGTCCTTAACTCTAATTACATCTGCAAAGATACTTTTTCCAAGGTAACAATGACAGTTTCCAGAGATAAGGACTGGATATCTTTGGAGTCACTGTTTAGCTTACTACACATGCCTTTGGGAAAGACATTTGGCAAAGCAAAATCTGGCCTCTTTTCCTATGCTGAAATTAGTTTCAAGAAATAAAAATAATTTTGTAAATTACATTTCCAATATTGTGGAGATAAAATTCAAAAAAAGTTTGTATAGTCACAGACTTTATGAAAATGAAGTAAAATTGAGTGGTTCTCTTTCCCAATGAACACTAGTGGTATGCATGAAAAAATACAAATAAAAATTATTGCACTGGAGGGCAAAATGGCACTGAAAAGTCACAGAAACAAAATGGATATTCCTCATTGGTCCACAGCTTCTCTACAAGTATTGATACAGGGACCAAGTGTCCTTCTGTCTCGCGATTTCATTATCTTCAAAACACAGCTTCCTGCACTGCTACAGAATAGAAAAGAACATGGAAGCTGATAATGTGGGAGAGAGTTTTCTAGGCCAGGCCTGGCAGTGGTAACCCTCACTTTCTTTTATATCTTACTATCTGTAACTCGTGCTATGACCTGAATACTTGTATCCCCCCACCCCCCGCAAATTTACATGTTGAAATCCCAACTCCCAAGATAATGGTGTTAGGAAGTAGAACTTTCGGGAGGTAAACTGGTCATGAGGGCAAAGCCCTCATGGGTGGGAATAATATTCTGACAAAAGAAACTGTATACAGAACTGTCACCCCTTTGACCATGTGAGGACACAGCAAGAAGGTGCCATACGTGAGGACGTGGACCCTCATCAGATACGAGATCTGCTAGTTCCTTGATCTTGGACTTTCTAGCCTCCAGAACTGTGAGAAATACATTTCTGTTGTTTATAAGCTACCTAGTTCAAGGTGTTTTTGTTACAGCAACCCAAATAGATGAAGACAACTCAGTTACACCTAAATTCAAATGAATATGAAAAATATTGTCTAACTGCTATCCCAGAAAAAAGAAGAAATAGATAGGTGAATAACTAGCCATCTCTTCCACAACTCTTCTTCCTAACCTAAAAACAAATAGAAAAGAAATTAAAAAAAAATAAAAACAAGAATTTGATCTTCAATGAAACAAGAAAGTGTCCCAACCTTAAATCATAAATCATATAATATCTGTGCATCAGTGATCATATAGAAACAAACATTGGTAAGAACACAAAGAAGTAATATATGTTTTTAAAGTCTACAGGCTTTTGTGAAAGAAGTTACAGTAAACAAAAGCATAGAATAGGATGACAAAATTTTCAACCAAGAATGAACCATTGAAGAACAAGATATCTCAGTCAAAACCTAGTTCATTCATATGATAGCAAGAGAAGAGTAGTAGCTGCAGAAGAAGTCTTATTTATAAACCATCTTTATTGCTAAATCATACCTCCTTTGTTTAAACAAAACACAGAAAATGAATCAATTTTTTAATAAAAGAAGAAAGGAAAGAACTTAAATAAAAGGCAATGCAAACACACATTACAAGAAGAATATAAGAGTTTCCCAAAGAAAAGGAAGCATTCAACAAAACAATTTCCACTATTCTCAAGCAAACTATACACAACATGATTGCTTTTTAAAAGAGAGCTTAAAGATCACGTGATAATGTCTAGGAAAAGATTGTACAAAAGAGAAAATCAGAAAACTGAACTGGGAGAACTTAGAAAAGAAATGGAAGAATATAATGGAAGCATACAAAATGAAAAAATTAAAATAGTACAGATTTTAAAGACATATTTGAAATAATAAAAATACAATAAACTTGATTGAAAATGCCATGGACATGATAAATAGATTAAAGATAAATCAAACAAAAGTGATATTGCAAAGATGGTAAATATTTATAAGGGACAAAGTACATATTAAAATGACAATAAAAACAAAACAGAAACAAATACTCCAAGTTGTGGTATAAAAAAATATTTTCTTGAAATAAAGACAGAGAAGAGTTTTGAAATCTGAAGGACCAAGACTTCCATTTAAAAACAATTCAGAGCATTGAAATTGCTGAGCTTAAAGGTTTTTTTGTTTTGTTTTGTTTTGTTTTTTAATTTTTGATGTTCTATAAGAACCCAAACATATAAAGAAAATAGCACAGAACAGACTAGCGGGCTGCCATAACAGAATGCCTGAGACTGGATAATTTATAATGAACATAGTTCTCATAGTTCTGGATGCTGAGAAGTGCAAGATCAAGGAATCAGCATCTGAGAAGAGTTTCTTCCTGCATCATTACATGTGGGGGAGAAAAAAAAGCCAAAGAGAGCAAAGGGGACAAAACTCACCCCTTTACAGCGGCATTAATCCCACCCAGAGGCTGGAGACTTTATGGACTAATCACCTCTTCACAGTCCCACTTCCCTATACTGTTACATTAGCAATTAAACTTCAACATGAGTTTTGGAGAGGACAGGCATACAGATCATATCATTCTCCTTTAGCCTCCCAAACCTCATCTCCTTTTCACATACAAAATACATTCATTCCATCCCAATAGCTCTAAAAGTCTTAACTCATGAGAGCATCAACTCAAATGTCCCAAATCCAGAGTCTCATCTAAATTAGATGTGAATGAAACTTAAGGCTTGATTCATCCAAAGGCAAATTCCTCTCCAGGTGTGAGCCTGTGAAATCAAAACAAATTATCTCCTTCCAAAATATAATGGTGAGATATGCATAGGATAGACTTATCTATTTCATAAAGGAGAAACAGGAAAGAAGAAAGGATAACTGGTCCCAAATAAGTCCTAACCCCAATAGGTTGAACGACACTAAATTCTAATGCTTGAGAATAATGTCCTGTGACTCTATGTCCTGCCTGGGCACACTGGGGCAAGGGTTGGGCCCCTATGTCCTCAGGTAGCTCCACCTCTGTGACTTTTCTGGGCTCAGCCCATGCAGCAGCTCTCACAGGTTGGAGTCTCTCCTGCCTGCAACTCTCCCAGACTGGCATTGTATGCTGATGTTGCTACAGTTCTAGGATCTCAGTAGTGGCCCAACTCCCACAGCCCTACTAGGCCCTAGTGGATACTCTCTGCAGCAGCTGCACCCCACTGGCAAGTCTCTGTAGCAGCTTTTAAAATCTAAGTGGAAGGAACCATGCCACCATAGCTTTCACACACCCTGTGCCTGCAGATTTAGTAGTGCCACATGGACACTGCCAAGGTTTATGGCTTGCACTTCCCGGAACAAAGGCCAGAACTGCATTTGGACTTGCTTGAGCCACAGCTGGGAAGGCCAAGGGTTGCTGTTTCAGAACACAAGGAATAGAGACTTGGGGTCATCACAGGGCAGAGAATGCTGTGGTCCCGCAGACACCCTTAGCCCTCCCCTAGAAAACTTTCTGCCCTCAGTATCCTAGCATTCTGGCCCTGTGATGGGAAGGCAGCTTCAAATGTATCTGAAATGCCTCTGGGATCGTTCTCCTCTTGTCTTTATGAATGGCACCTGGCTATCTTCTGTCTATACTAATCTGTTTATCAAGCTGTCACTTGGCTAGTTTCAGACTTTCCCTATATCTCTCCCCTTCTCCTGAGCCCTGACCAGAATCACTCTTAGAGCTCCATTAATGGCAATCTAGGCTTTTGAGGCTGCCCTCAGACTTCTCCACAGCCATGCTTTCTACCAGAGGACAGATATCAATGTCCTGCTCCTCCAAATTCTTCCAGCCTCTATGCTTTACCCAGTTCCAAAGCTGCTTCCGTATTTTTATGTATATGTTATGGCCATATCCCACTTCTCTAGCATTCATTTCTGTCTTAATCTGTTTAGTACTGCTATTACAGAATACCTGAAACGGGGTAATTTATGAGGAAAACACATTTATTTTCTTACAGTTTAGGAGTCTGGGAAGTCCAAGATCAGGTGCTGGCATCTTGCATAGGCCTTCTTGCTGCATCGTCATATGGCGGAAGGCATCACATGACAGAAGAGCAAGGAAAGAGCAAGAGGGGGTGAACCCAGTTTCATGATAATGGACCCACAGTAATGGAATAATCCAGGCAGAGCCCTCATGGCCTAATCATCTCCTAAAGGTTCCACTTCTAAGTACTGTTGCAATGGCAATTACATTTCCACATGAGTTTTGTAGGGGACGAACATTCAAACCATAGCACATATAGAAGAAATGTAGGTTGCTCTCAGACTTCTCCACAGCTATGCTTTCTAACAGAAGACAGATATCAACGTCTAAAAATTATGAGAGAAACCATGACCCAGTAACTTGGTACTCAGTTAAACTTATAAAGGCAACAGAAAGACATTCCCAAGGGTGGCTGAGGTCAGGGAATAAAATCACCATGAGGCTCTCTTGAAGAAAAAGATGATAATATCCAGTGCATCAAGAGTATATTAAAATTGAAATGCAGAAAAGATATGGTTTAAGGATGGTTGTTGTATCTATCAAGATATATCAGTTTGCGCTGCAGTATTAGGCAATATTTGAACGTCAGGAGCTTAGCAAAACAAAGTCAGTTTTTCCCCCACAGAATACATCTCTGCAGGTAAACATGGGTGTTGTCCATAGATAAGGGACCTAGGGTGGCAGACGCTGCACCTGCTCATAGCTGAGCTGTGAACATGCAGCCTCCTCAGTTATTATGGCATGAGAAGAGACTGAAGAATCATATATAGTCTTTTCATTGCCTTTGCTCAGGATTGACACATGCTACTTTGCTCAGAGTCCATGTTCAGGGTCAATAGTGCCCTATAGTGAAGCTTGGAAATGAGACTGAAACATTTTTACTTCAAAAGCAAGGTCACAAGGCCGGGTGTGGTGACTCATGCCCATAATCTCAGCAATTTGGGAGGCCAAGGTGAGAAGATCACTTGAGTCCAGGAGTTTGAGACCACCCTGGGCAACATAGTAAGACCCAGTCTCTACAGAAAAAAAAAAAAAAAGCCAGGTGTGGTGTCATGCAGCCATACTTCCAGCTACTCCGGAGGCTGGGGTGGAAGGATCACTTGAGCTAAGGAGGTTGAGGCTAATGTGAGCTTTGATTGTGCCACTGTACTGAAGCCTGGGCGACAGCGCAAGACTGTCTCAAAGGAACAAAACAAAACAAAACAAAACAGCCAAAAAAGAAAAAAAAAAAAAAAACCAGCAAGGTCATTATTTTTGCAGAAATGTTAGTGTAGATCCCTGGTTTTCACTTATAAATTCAAACACAGAGTATATAGGCACATGTACATATGCATACATATGAACATATGACAATATATACTGCATATACATATACAAATATATATAAAATGTATAGCATTTACTGATGCTAAAGGATTTTGGAAGCAAATAAGTAATGTATAGAACAGTAGCTACAATATGATCTATTTTGGGATTTTGTGTGTGTGTGTGTGTACACGTTTCTTCATTTGGAGATTATAAAAACATTGGATTGTTCTCTCTAAGTGTTAAGGTTATAGGCAAACTGCATGTTTTTCTCATTCGTTTTCCTCAATTTTTCAAATTAACATGTATTGTGCAAAGAAGATTTTTTATAAAAGAAGAAATGTATCAACTTACATTAATTCCTAAATAAGTTGAGAGAAATACATATGGTTTTTAAGAACTGCTCAGTTTCCTACTTTGCACATAAAAATGTACTAAGGTAAATTAAGTAATGTACCCAATACCCTGGTGTCCTAAAATTGTGCTTTTACAATGGGCAAAGCAAAAAATTGCATAACAAATAAACCCATTAGAACTCTTTGCAGAAAGTTTCCATTTTCTCTACCTTTTTCTTAATAAGAAATGTTTTAGCCCATGTGAATAGGCAAGGAAATTTTCCCAGCTGTTCAATGCCAAAACTTTTATGAAATCTCATCAGGCCAACCTATTTGTTCTTTTTTTTCAGTTACATTGCACCGCGGTTTGCATTATTATTTACTAACTAGATTACAGTCTGCAGTTCTTTTCAACTATTTTCCAGTTTTTTTTTTTTTTTTTTTTTTTCCATGTGAGGATTTCTTCTTTTCTCAAATGCTAGCGATTCATTCATTCAATTTCTGTGCAGAGGATGAATAGCTACATAGCAATTTCAAAGCCACAGGAGAATGTCAAAGGCATTTCTTAATCTGTTTTACAAATGATTATAACAGCTGACAAGGAAGTCAAGGGCAGGAAATCATGTTCTCCAACTAGGAATTTATTGTCCATTTAGGTCTAAGAAAAATCTAACTCAGTGGGGATGATTATATTTTCTTTTATTTTAAATTTAGAAGATTTAGAAAAGACACACAAAGAGAAGTGCTTAGAGTTATTGTATGAATATTTCAATCTAGCATAGTTTAGATAACTGGAAATTTACAAGAAAATACTGCTGTAAGAAGACCCATAGAAATATAGACATGGGAACAGCCAGCTAGATTCCATTTTTTTTTTTCCTTGAAACATATTGCTTGTTTCTTATTTATTTTAGATGATACCGAGTCAGGTAGACCCACCCAGTGAAGGCCTTACTTTCTCACCCGTGACTAGAAGCAATAATTCAGAAGTATATCAGAGAGATGGGGAAGAACATCTTATTTTTGTAATACTGCTCTGTATAGATAAAAGGTACTTTTAAATATGACATATATTTAAATATAAACATACTTGCATATTACATGCCTTTTAATATTTGAAAATTGGTAATTCTTTTAACTCCAGGATAAGTATTTTATCTCACAAAATAAAATGGGGTTTGCATATTCTTCAAATCCTCTCAAGCCTCCTTTTTGCTCCAGCCATTGCTTCCCTAACCAGTTCTGCATCTGCTTGGATGCCTCTTGCACAGGTGTAACCTGACACAACTTCTTTTGGGCCTACATGACGTATCTGCTTATTGCTTTCTGCCCCAGGGCTTCTTCAACAGAGTGATGAAGGATACCTGTGGGAATTCATCTAACATTCAGGCATGTGCAATGAAGTGTTAATACCCAAAAGTCATCCTTGACCAATGGAAGATGGAATCCAAAAAGTGTGTTACCCTTTCTCCTCTAAAGAGGACAGTTCAGAGACTCATTTCATTATACTCCCCAAGGGGTCTAATTGGTATTAGCACTAGTCACTTGTAGTGGTATTCAATGCAGTTTTCTCACTGTTCTTTTCTTTTTTACTCTCTCTTTCTCTCACTCTTGCCTTCTGTGATTACTTTTCTATTAAAATATCTGCATATCAAGCTATGCTTTCAGGGAAACCCAGATTAAAATAGAGATACCAAGAGCAACCTCAGAAAGCTATCAGGATAGGATTTTGGAAATGGTAATAAGGACAAATTGCTGATGATGACTGAGGTAGATAGACGTCATTCCTAGCCCACGGTAGCATCACAGTGACAAAGAATCTCACCTGAGTTGGGCTGCACTGAGATCCTGGTGGAAGGAAAAGCATGGAATTGCATTGGAGCTGTGGCACTTGAGTGAAATGGAGCTGACAGTAATTATAAAATTATGGAGTTGCTTATTTTTATTTTCTAGTTTGGAAGACTTGAAAAATGAAAATAATAAACTCAGTTTAGTAAATTTTTAACTCAAGATATACCTTAAAACCAGAGGCCTTCTATGGTAAGGAAAACCCTCGTCTCCTACCACTATGTGACAGATTGTGCCAAAAAGTCTGCATGCCTGTGATTTAATTAAATGGGTGGAGAAGCTGCAAAGAAGAATCAGTGCATGATCTCAAAAGTCATGTATATAAAAGACATCTCTTGCAAGGAAAAGAACAAGACTCTTGGTCCTGAGATGGAGACATTTAGATGGACAAGCTGGAGAGTCTTGAAATCTCAGATTGCCCAGAATCCTATGAGCCCAAATGAGAAGCACCCTCATTCTTGCTGTCAGAATCATGTTTACTAGTACTGCAAAGACCTCACCTGAGACATACGCACACAAGAAATCTTTTGTCCTTCCTAATATCTACTCCTGCTACTCCAAATGGCTGAGGCAAGCTAAGATAATTTACTTTGCTTTTAGTGGGATACATTTATGTGATTAACGGTTCCATCCATGAATAGTTATGTTACTGTAAAGCATCCTGGCATAAAAAGTGTTTCCATGAACACTCTTGCCATGTGATCTGTTCAATCACTAAAAGTCATGACACAAAAATGGCAGACTGTCAGAGGTTGAACTAGCATGTGAAAATGTCTTGTGGTACTGGCACTATGTGGGTGGTAGAGAAGATGCAAATTTAAAAGATATCAAAACACAAATGGATCTGATGAAAATTCTTTCCAATTTTTAAACTTACATATAAAAGAAATTTGATAGAGGTTTTCATGTATTTGATAACCATCCTAAAAAAGCCATAACATTATGAATAAATTATATAACTAACTGAAAGATACATTTCTAATCTACCAATAAAAAAAAGCATCAATTATGCTGAGAAAACATTTATTTTTCTATTTTCTTTATAGAAAATATTACAAAATTGTCAGATGAAGAAGTGATCGAAGAATATGTAGTCAAAAAGAGTAACAGTGTGATAGATGTGTGGTCGAGCACAGATTTGTTTTTTATTTTCTTTTTTTTTTTTCATGTACAACGGACACTTGAATTAATTAACTGGCATATTCCATTCCATTTTTTTTTTTTTTTTAAGTTCCGGGATACATGTGCAGAACATGCAGATTTGTTACCTAGGTATACGTATGCCATGATGATTTGCTGCTCCTATCCACCCGTCACCTAGGTTTTAAGCCCCACAGGCATTAGCTATCTGTCCTAATGCTTTCTTTCCCCACGTCCCCACCTCCCACCTCAAACCCCGGCTATAGGTCCCAGTGTGTGTTGTTCCCCTTCCTTTGTCCATGTGTTCTTTTGGTTTAGCTCCCACTTATGAGTAAGAACATGCAGTGTTTGGTTTTCTTTTCCTGTGTTAGTTTGCTGAGGATGATAGCTTCCAGCGTCATCCATGTTCCTGCAAAGGACATGATCTCATTCCTTTTTATGGCTGTCTAGTATTCAGTGGTGTATATGTACCACATTTTCTTTATCCAGTCTATCACTGATGGGTATTTGGGTTGGTTCCATGTCTTTACTATTGTGAATAGTGCTGCAATAAACATACATGTGTATGTATGTTTATAGCAGGATAATTTATATTCCTTTGGGTATATACCCAGTAATGGGATTGCTGAGTCAAATGTTATTTCTGGTTCTAGATCCTTGAGGAATTGCCACACTGTCTTCCACAATGGTTGAACTAATTTACATTCCAATCAACAATGTAAAAGCGTTCCTATTTCTCCACAGCTTTGCCAGCATCTGTTGTTTCTTGACTTTTTAATAATAGACATTCTCATTGGCATGAGATGATATCTCACTGTGGCTTTGATTTGTGTTGCTCTGATCATTAGTGACTTTGAATTTTTTTTCATTCATATGTTTGTTAGCCACATAAATTTCTTCTTTTGAGAAGTGTCTATTCATATCCTTTGCCCACTTTTTGATGGGGTTGTTTGTTTTTTTCTTGTAAATTTGTTTTAAGTTCCTTGTAAATTCTGGATATTAGAACTTTGTCAGATAGGTAGATTGCTGTGATGGCTAATGCTGAGTGTCAATTGATTGGATTGAAAGATACAAAGTATTGATCCTGGGTGTGTCTGTGAGGGTGTTGCCAAAGGAGATTAACATTGAGTCAGTGGGCTGAGAAAGGCAGACCCACCTTTAATCTGTGTGGGTACAGTTTAATCAGCTGCCAGTGTGGCTAGAATATAAACAGGCAGAAAAATGTGAAAAGAGAGACTGGTCTAGTCTCCCAGCCTACATCTTTCTTGTGTGCTGGATGCTTCCTGACCTCGAACACTGGGCTCCAAGTTCTTCAGTTTTGGAACTCAGACGGACTCTCCTTGCTCCTCAACCTGCAGATGGCATATTGTGGGACCTTGTGATCGTGTAAGATAAAACTTAATAAACTCCCCTTTATATATGTAACTATTCCATTAGTTCTGATCCTCTGGCGAACCATGACTAATACAATTACAAAAGTTTTCTCCCATTCTGTAGGTTTCTTATTCACCCTGATGATAATTTCTTTCACTGTGCAGAATCTTTTTAGTTTAATTAGATCCCATTTGTCAATTTTGGCTTTTGTTGCCATTGATTTTGGTCATTTCATCATAAAATCTTTGCCCATGCCTATGTCCTAAATGTAATTGCCTATATGTAATTTTTAATCTGTCTTGAGTTAATTTTTGTCTAAGATCTGTATAAGATTTGTATAAGATCTAAGGAAGGGGTCCAGTTTCAGTTTTCTGCATATGGCTAGCCAATTTTCTCAGCACCATTTATTAAATAGCAAATACTTTCTACATTGGTTGTTTTTGTCAGGTTTGTTGAAGATCAGATGGTTGTAGATGTGTCATCTTATTTCTGGTATCTGTATTCTCTCCCATTGGTCTATATGTCTGTTTTGGCATCAGTACCATGCTGTTTTGGTTACTGTAGCCTTGTAGTATAGTTTGAAGTGAGGTAGCATGATGCCTCCAGCTTTGTTCTTTTTGCTTAGAATTGTCTTGGCTATGTGGGCTCTTTTTTCATTCCATATAAATTTTAAAGTAGTTTTTTCTAATTCTGTGAAGAATATCAGTGGTAGTTTGACAGGATTGAATCTATAAAGTACTTTGGCAATATGGCCATTAGTTCTCCTCGAAGAGGTCCTTCACTTCCCTTGTAAGTTGTATTCCTAGGTATTTTATTCTCTTTGTAGCACATGTGAATGGGAGTTCACTCATGATTTGGCTCTCTGCTTGTCTATTGTTGGTGTATAGGAATGCTTGTGATTTTTGCACATTAATTTTGTATCCTGAGACTTTGCTGAAGTTGCTTATCAGCTTAAGGAGTTTTTGGACTGAGACAATGGTGTTTTCTAAATATAGAATCATGTCATCTGCAAACAGAGACAATTTGACTTCCTCTCTTCCTATTTGAATATTCGTTATTTCTTTCTCTTTCTCTTGCCTGATTGCCCTGACCAGAACTTCCAATACGATGTTGAATAGGAGTGCTGAGAGAGGGCATCCTTGTCTTGTGCCAGTTTTCAGAGGGAATGCTTCCAGCTTTGCACATTCAGTATGATATTGGCTGTGGATTTCTCATAGATAGCTCTTATTATTTTAAGATATGTTCCATCAATACCTAGTTTATTGAGAGTTTGTAGCATGAAGGGATGTTGAATTTTATCAAAGGCCTTTTCTGCATCTATTGAGAAAATCATGTGGTCTTTATCATAATGGTTCTATTTATGCGATGGATTATGTTTGTTGAATTGCATATGTTGAACCAGCCTTGCATCCCACAGATGAAGCCAACTTGATCATGGTAGATATGCTTTTTTGATGTGCTGCTGTATTTTGGTTTGCCAGTATTTTATTGAGGATTTTCACATCAATATTCACCAGGGATATTGGCCTGAAATTTTCTTTTGTTGTTGTGTGTTTGCCAGGTTTTGGTATCAGGATGAATCTGACCTCATAAAATATATTAGGAAGGAATCCCTCCTTTTCAACTGTTTGGAATAATTTCAGAAGGCATGGTACCAGCTCCTCTTTGTATGTCTGGTAGAATTTAGTGGTGCATCTGTCTCGTCCTGGGTGTTTTTTGGTTGGCAGGCTATTAATTACTGCCTCAAGTTCAGAACTTGTTATTGGTCTATTAATGGATTTACTTTTTCCTAGGTTAGTCTTGGGAGAGTTTATCTGCCCAGGAATTTATCCATTTCTTGTAGATTTTCTAGGGTTTTTTTTTTTTTTTTTTTTTCTTTTTGCGTAGAGATGTTTATGGTATTCCCTGTTAGTCTGCATTTCTCTGGAGTCAGTGGTGATATGCCCTTTATCATGTTTTCTTGTGTCTATTTGATTCTTCTCTCTTTTCTTCTTTATTAGCATAGTTGGCAGTCTATTTCCTCAATTTTTCCAAAAAAACAGCTCCTGGATTCAATGATATTTTGAAGGGTTTTTTCATGTGTCTATCTCCTTCAGTTCCACTCTGGTCTTAGTTATTTCTTATCTTCTGCTAGCTTTTGCATTTGTTTCTTCTTGCTTCTCTAGTTCTTTTAATTGTGATGCTAATGTGTCGATTTGAGATCTTTCCTGCTTTCTCCTGTGGGCACTTAGTGCTATAATTTCCCTCTAACCACTGTTTTATCTGTATTCCAGAGATTCTGGTATGTTGTCTCTTTGTTCTCATTGGTTTCAAATAACTTCTTGATTTCTGCCTTAATTTCATTATTTACCCAGGAGTCTTCAGGAGCAGGTTGTTCAATTTCCATGTAATTGTGCAGTTTTTAGTGAGTTTCTTAATGTTGAGTTCTAATTTGATTGTACTGTGGTCTGAGAGGCTGTTTATTATTATTTCCATTCTGTTTCATTTGCTGAGGAGCATTTTACTTCCAATTATGTGGTCAATTTCAGAGTAAGTACCATGTGGCACTGAGAAGAATGTATATTCTGTTATTTTGGGGTGAAGAGTTCTGTAGATATCTATTAGGTTCATTTGATCCAGAGCTGGGTTCACATCCTGAATATCCTTGTTAAATGTTCTGTCTTGTTGAACTATCTAACATTGATAGTGGGATGTTAAAGTCTCCCACTATTATTGTGTGGGAGTCTTTAAGTCTCTTTTTTGGGTCTCTAAGAACTTGTTTTATGAGTCTGGATGCTCCTGTGTTGGGTGCATATGCATTTAGGTTTTATATAGTTATATAGTTAGCTATATATAGTTAGCTCTTCCTGTTGAATTGACCCCTTTATCATTATGTAATTCCTACTTTGTCTTTTCTGATCACTGTTGGTTTAAAGTCTATTTTGTCAGAGACTAGGATTGCAACCCCTGCTTTTTTCTCCTTTCCATTTGCTTGGTAAACTTTCCTCCATCCTTTTATTTTGAGTCTATGTGTGTCTTTGCACATGAGATGGGTCTCTTGAATACAGCACACTGATGGGTCTTGACTCTTTATCCAGTTCCTCAGAGCTAGCAGCAAGAAAGACTATGGTCCATGGAGACTATGGCCACCCCTCCCTCTGGGGGCTCAGGTGCAGGGAGATCAGCATTCTGTCCCTGAGCCCCTGGCTGGAGTTGGAGTTCCTGCAGGGGGACCCTGCAGCCAGTGTTGGCTGCCATCCCTCCCCCAAGAAGCTCAGATGCCTTAGACTACAGGCAGCCGCAGTAGTGTTGATGGCCACCCCTCTCCCTGGGAACTTGGCAGGCTTAGGTGAATTCTAGCCAAGTGAATGTTGAGAATCTGCATGGCTCTGTGATTAGAACTAAAGACCCTGGTGGTGTGGGCTCCTGAATGGGATCTTCCAATCTGTGGGTTGCACAGTTTCATGGAAAAACCACTGTTTTCCAGACTGGGTAGCACGCTCACTCACCACCTCCTGTGACTGGGAATGGGGCCTCCCCTACCCCCTGTGGCTCTCAGGTGAGCCACCGCACCACACTGCTCTTCCTTCCTCTCCATGGGTCATGCCAGCTGCCTAGTCAGTCCTAATGACAGAACCTGGATAACTTCAGTTTTTGGTGCAGGATTCGCGTGGTGTTTTGGATCTTTTCAATGGGAGCCTCTGATCGTCACTGCTTCTAGTTGGCCATCTTGGCCCCCATGTTTTTTATTTTCTTGTATTTTGTAACATTTTCTCAGGGATTCGTAAGTGACCTCAGCTGGTCACATTTGAATCTAAGAATTCATAATGGTGACGGGACATTTTTGCAGGATTTAAATCTGGAAGAATATCGTCCCTGGAGCTATAAGCTATTGTCTTTCAACCATGTGGGGTTGGATAATGGATTCAATACCAAGGAGGCAATGCCTGATAATTAAGAGAAAGATAAATTACTTGAACCCTGGAATGAACCATATCTGAAAGCACTTTTCCATTATCTAAAACAAGATATTTCATTTTTCTTAAACAAGTTTGAAGGGTTTTTCGTCACTCAAAACAGAAAGTGAAGATACACATGAATCACTGTCATCTTGAACACAATGGAAGACAGAGCTTTTTGCTTTCTGATATAACAACTGTATCCAATTATTTCCGATGTTGCTTCATACATGGCCCATGAGATCCTGAAGAAAACTTACATTTTCTTCATTGTTTAGATTTCTTGTCACTGCCTCAGAAAAAACTTTTTATGTTCTGAGTAGTTTGTTTTCCATGGTTTGCATTCTCATAACCTTGTATTTCTTTTTCATGTTACATACAGATAAATGAGATATATAATAGATATACAATTTTTTAAATGTCTTTCTCACAAGACATTAAGCTCCATGAGGGGAGGCTTTGTGTATACCTTTATTTTCAGAGTTATATCCCTATCACCTAGCCCAATGTCTAGCATAGAAAGAATATCACTTGACTGAGGAAATACTGCCTGATGGAACAAATGAATTATTAAATTCAAATAAACATGAAAACCCAAAATCATATACTACTACTATGCTCTCTAATTAAGTACATGCCTACATACATATGCATGTCTTTTTTTGTTTTCTTATTTTTAGACAGAGTCTTGCTCTGTTGCTCAGGATGGAGTGCAGTGGCGTGATCTTGGCTCACTGCAGCCTCCACCTCCTGGTTTCAAGTGATTCTGCTGTCTCAGCCTCCCAAGTAGCTGGGATTATAGGTGTGTACCACCACATCTGGCTAATTTTTTTGTATTTTTAGTAGAGATGGGGTTTTGCCACGTTGCCCAGGCTGGTATCAAGCTCTTGGCCTCAAGTGATCTGCCTGCCTTGATCTTCCAAAGTGCTGGGATTACAGGCATGAGCTACCATGCCTGGTCCATATACATATCCATGTATACATATTTACATGTGTGTATATATGTTTATATGTATGTGTATGTACATGAGTATATGTACATATTTGTGTATATATGTGTGTGCACACACACACATGCACATATATAGATATTCAGGAATGCAGAGGGCAGATTTATTTAGGCCTGAGACTAATGTAACAGCCACAGGGTTAAGATCTCTTCCAAACCCCACTTGATCTTAGAGTGGGATAGTGAGAAGAGCAGTTGACAGAGAAAGACCAATGTGTGCACTGAATGCAATTAGCAAATTTCTATTTTATTTTATATTTAAGTGTTGTATTTCTTTACTAATTACATAAGAAAATGTTTAAATTAGCTTGGAATAATGTGTGATAAGAATAGCTGAACATTTGAGACAAGAATGTCATTAAGATCCTAGGGTAAATGATTTTTTTTTTTTAATCAGGAAATAACACTGAGCTTCTTGCTGAGTGTGGATGGCATGGGAAAAGGATTACTTTTTTAAAAAATCAGGAAATAACATTGACCTTCTTAGTGAATGTGGATGACATGGGAAAAGAGTTCCATAGAAAGAGAAATTATTTGCTAGAAAGGTAATTTAAACCCAGGGGAGTGGGAGTGGGAACCCATCTTATCACTATTATAGTTAAATAAAATTCCTGGGATTTGCCAAATCAACCCCCTTACACACACACACACACACACACACACACACACACACACACACACACACATATGATTCTATTCTGATGCAGTCAAGAAAAAGTAGTCAAGACTTGGAGACAAGACAAAAGAGAGTACAGCATTGTTGTTCAATGACGCTCTGGAGCATTTTGTTAATAGGCTCATCTGAGATTATTAATTCCCTTGGAATTAATGTACCTGTGTACCTGTGTTTGACTTTGCTATTTGCTGCTTGATTAAAACCCAGAATTTCTGAAGCTACATATTAACCTGGAGATTTTTTTCCCATAAAAAGTCCAGCCCAGAGTTTGTGGTGTTATTGGCCTGATGAACCTGAACAAGCTTTGAATTTTACCTTGACAACATGTTCATGTTTTAAATATCCAAATAACTAGTTCCTGAAATATTCTTTGAACCAGGTTTGCCATTCTACTTATTACATAATTAAGCGAGTTAACAAATAGGTGGTACACCTTCATTCTATATTTGTATAACTTTGTGCTTGATTTTTTGAAAATTATATTTCTAGAAAGTCTATGCTCTTTGTTATTTATCTAGCATGACAGTTTTGAGAAATAGTTAAGCTATTAGTAAATGTATTTTGGAATTATCATTTTTCATTAACTAAATGAGAAAAAGTGTTTTATTTTTTGATAGCTAGAGCACTTTTTGTCTTTAAGTGGAGTGGACCATATAAACTGGTTCTTCCATGTAACAGCGCGTCTCTCTTCTCATTGAAAATAGGTAAATTTCTCAACCAGTGTCTACACATTTGACACTCACATAATAGGGTTAAACACATTATATAATCCTAATCACCCTCAGATACAGGCTGTGGGTGTTGGAAACTTTAAATGTTGGCCACTCTCGGCCTTCCTTTTTTCCACTTTGGTATTCTTTTTCAACTTTTAAAAGATCAGAAACCAGTAGGCAGCTCAAGGAAGTGACTTCGTAAGCGTTTGGAACCTCTTATTTCTAGATGTTATGGAAGCAATGTGAAATGTGACAGGGTCGCCAACATGGGTGAGTTGTTACCAAGGCAGGAGGCCCAAGAGGGTGGTATTAAAAATGTCTTCTAAAGCCCTCTTTCTGGCGCCTCTGTCCCTGTGAAGCCAGTACACCATCTGGCATTTAGGCACTGTGCCATTTTAACAGATGGGACTGAGTATTGAAGGCTCTCAGACTATGTACTGCTATCAACTGTGGTGTTGGAACAGACATTTCAGTAGAAATACCCAACCAATTCTTTTTCACCTCATCTTTTAATTCTGCAGTAAAAGAAGATGATATTTCTTCCTTAGAGTGAGGAAAAGACCAGAAAGAACTTTCTCTTGGTGTCTGGCGCTATCAGAATACGAGCTGATGCCAAATTTTGCACATGCTACATTATTCACATAGCTTTAACAAACTGACTCTTCCTTTTTTAAAAAAAATCCTTTCAAAACAGTTTACGACAGCCTAGATTTTACCCTTATAACTTGGTAGATGTATGGAAGCTTTTGGATGTGAATTAGAAACAAAACAGATTGAGTCATATTTTTCCCTTTTCGATGTTCTAGAAAGTACTGAGAGGGAAAAACCTATCAATCATCTGCCAGTTGAAAAAATTTGTATTGGACACTTAATTTAGGCATATTGATACATTCTGATTCAAAGGACTAAATTGCACAACTCTTTCCCTTAAGAAACAAGTTTGCTGGAGAAATAAAGTATATAACCAAAATGACAGTATTTCTTCTTTCATTGGAAAAATATTGAAACTTTTCTTTGGTATAGAGCATTTGGAAAATAGAGAAATGTGGAAGAAAAAAGATCATTGATAGCCTCATCATGCAAAAGCCATTTCTATGAACACTTTGGGAGCATCAATCTCCAGGGTATGTGTTTTTGTTTTGTTTCAGTGCATGCTGTTTCAGTACTCTTCATGTATTCACGGTCCGTTTATGGCATATATCCAGATTTGTATAATACTCTTTCTTAATATGCTACATTGCAAGCATATCTCATGTTTTAATAAATACTTTGTTAACATTATTTTAAAAACTGTATAAAGAGTAGATTAATTGAATGTACCATAGTTATTACATCTACATTTTGTTTTCCGCTAGTAATAAATAAGGCATTTATATCCACAAATCTTTCCTTAACATTCAAAACTACCAACCCGGGTACACATTTTAATTTCATTGTAATTGACAAGGCAACTAAGAGAGCCAGTAGTGAGTAAAATTCAAGGTCTACGAAGTTTGCCTTTTGACTCGTAATACAGTTCTCATTCCACCACAGAACCCTGACTCCTTTAGATTGGATATGTTCAAAGGAAGTAATGCTTATTATTTATCTTCCTTCAAAAATGAGTAGCATAGTTTAATCATAGGCAAACATTTACTCCAGTGGGTTCTGATGACATTCCTGCTTCTCTGTGTGAAGCCCTAGTCTTCGATAGCCCTAAAGATCCTTCTTTAAGTCTTGTAAGTCCATCCTATGTCCAGGGGTTACTCCTGATGAAGGGAAGGAAGAATTATTGGCGGCAACAAGTAGTTTGCACCCTGGTTGAGGAGTTCTCTGGAGAATGGAATCATAACTAGACTCTGGCAAATTAGTCTATCTTCTCACTTGGTGATTTGGAAATACAAATGTATTATGAGAGCAAGAAATCTACAATGATGAGGATTCTGGATGTGTCAAGTCGGAGTACATTTTCTGTATTTCAAGTTTTTCAAAAAACCAAATCAGAAAGATGCATTTCATTTATTAGTTTTGTTATTTGTCATGTTTTAATATGCAGTTTGCATGTACATGACTTCATCTTCCCACCTCATTTTAAGATCTTTGACGTACAGAATCAGATCTCAGTTTCCTAAATATAAGAATCACTACAAAAATCCCATAAAATGGCATGCATTATTTACATGTTATAAACTACTTTTCTCTGGACAAAAAGGTAAATAAAATGTTGCTCCACTAAATTATTCAGATATTCTTCTGACCATGTTTGTACTCCTGAAAATTCATCAGGATGCATAAATATTCACATATCTTTTTATGAAGAAGTATTACAGATTATGTCTATTTATGGTAGTGAATCATTTTTTTTTTCTACTATATGGGATTTACACTGTCCTTGAATATCTCATAGCAAAAGTCTGGTATTTTGATAATACGAAGAGGGCCAACTGTCACGGCTTTGCCATATTATTTTATTTGAGGCCATTTGTTGTGTATTGATATTTCAGAGACCAATCTGTTGAAAAGTACTAGTGGTGCTAGAATATTACTACACCAAAACCTATGTTGGTAGAAAATACTTCTGCAAATAAAATATATATTTGGATCTTTTCTTTCAGTTATAGAAATTATATGAACCAAAAAATATGTGAGTAATTACTGATGGATCAGAGATTCTGGTTGGGAATGTAATGAAATAAAGAATTACTCATTTCTCAAGTGGGATAAGTTCATAGTGGCGATTACTCTTCCACGACAGAAATAGCCACAAGCTTCAATTTTTAATGACCTTGACAGAATAGCTCCCTATGGTTCAATGTTTAAAATTTACGAAAATACATTTTTGCTAGTGGGAAAGAAGATTGTCACTCATATTCTTGCTATTGCAAGCCAAATTTTAAATGTAGGTTTTATTCTAAATGACTCAAAATATTGACAGAAAAAAATTATAAGAATACACAGTAGAGTCTTCTTCAAGGAAAGATGAAGATGCCAAAATGCTAGTAAAGAAAGATATGCACACACACACTCTCTTTCTGGCAAAATGAAATTCTTTCTTAGCTGTACACCCCGTGTCATTGATGAATGCAGAAAAATCAAGTGAGAGACTTGCTTGAACAATAGTGCATCTTCTGTTACAGGGTTGTTGCAATTCTCTCATCTAGTACTTATTCATATGGACCTTATATAAGAACTTGTTTAGTCACATTTATAAATTCTATCATTGATTTCTATGATCTGTAGTGAAAGCTCTGAGCATATTCTTCAAATGTCACTTGAGAACTTCTAAAAATCTCTTGCATGTATGTGTATACTCCATCACATGTACAAAAATCTTCACAGTTCATGATAGATAAACAGGCAAGTAACCACAGAAAAATTTTTAATCCCAAACTGACAACAACTGCAAAATACATTTACAGTGAAAACAGACAAATTAAAATAATGGTATATTCATTTCAAAGAAAACTACACATCGCTGAAAAGCAATGACCTACATTACACACATTAACATGGATAAATCTCAAAAGCTTTTATTTCCTAAAACACAAGTCATAGAAGAATACATACAATACGAATCCATTCATATAAACTTGGAAAATAATAATACTTAACAAGTGGCAAAAATATAAAGAGAAATACGAAATAATTAAACAGGTTTTTGGTTAGGTTAAATGCAATCTTATTTTTTTTTTTTAAAGTTCTGTTAGGCAATCATATAAGCTTTTTAAAAATTATTACTTATTCTACATAAATTTTATAGAACTTCTGTATGTATGGTACTTTCACAATAAGCAAACATTTCAAAGTCTTGTTTAAAATAAATTACAAAAGATGCTTTACTGTAATAATATTATTTGGAATAATAAATAATACAAGGGCATAAGAATCATGAGAAATTCTCCAGAGAGCTAGCGTTCGGACCCAGGTTGAAATTCCACTGCTGCCACTGACAATAAGAGCTTTGGGCAATTTATTTAAATTCACTAAAGACAGTTTTATTATATTTAACCTACGGATAATTCAGAGCCATTGCTCTATGATAGAATTGTTGTTAGGTTCAAATCAGCTCTTGAAAACATAGGTTCATATGCAGTTCAAATTTAGAGTTTAAAAAATGTTGAATTCATAAATGTTAAGAGAATATGGATTATACAGTCAAATTCTATATTATTGAAAACAATGTTTCTTGAAAACTTGGATACATCCTCAAATCTAAGTCACAATATGCCATGGGTTTTTCAATTATTGCATTTATTTCTAACATCCTCAAGTGTCAAATGCCATTAAGTCTTTGATATTGATGAATAAAAAATAGCTTTCCACTATGATATCAATTACAAAACTCAGGGAAAAGCAGAAGTTCCAGAATTATAGCGGATCAATATACCCAATGGCTGTTTTGCTGAAAATCAATTTCCTGAAAATGTCTTTACTGAGGGTTCCGTATTCAAAATAGTGAATTCACGAATTGACAAAATATTCCAACTTGCCAACAATGTAGCTTTACCTAATGCACTTTTTCTGTTCCAGAATCCCACCTAGGATACGTGACATTTAGTTATTACGTCTCCTTATGCTCCTCTTGGATGTGAGTTTCTCAGACTTGCCTTGTTTTTGATGGGTGTAAGAGTTTTGAACAGTTCCAGTCAGGTATATATTATAGGATGTTTCTCAGAGGGGATTTGTTTGATTTTTGTCCCATCATTAGACTGGTGGTAGGAGGAGGACCACATAGGTAAGGGGACATTTCCAACACATCACTTCGAGGATACACACTATCAACATAACATTACTGTTGATGTTGACCTGTCGGGTTTCTGACCTGTCGGATTGTAAAATCACTCTTTTTCTCCCTAGTTTCATACTGTACCCTTTGGAAAGAAGTTACTATGTGCAGCCCACTCTTAGTGAGTTGGGAGATATGCTCCACTTCCTTGATAGAAAATTCTCTACATATCATAAATTATTTAAAATTATTTTACATTCTTTGTTTCTTTTTGTATTTTGTATTCTTTAGAAGTTTGACTTTTTCAGGATTCCATGTAACTGGAATTACATAGTATGTAACCTTTCCTATTTAATAATATACATTTAAGATTCAACTGTGTCTTTTTGTGGCCTGATAGCTCATTTATTTTTATCTTTTGTGACACAGTTTATTGATAGCTCATTTCTTTTTATGTTTTGTGACAGAATTTATGTATCTATTCACCTACTAAAATACTCCTTTATAAATAAAGATTCTATAAACATTCACATATGGATTTTTTTGTTGACATAAATTAACTGGATAAATGCCTAATAGAACAATTGTATCAAATGGTGAGATCATGTTTAGCTTTGTAAGAAAATGCCAATTTGTCTTCCAAAGTGGCTATACCATTTGGCATTCTCGCCAGCAATAAATTAATTTCTGTTGCTATACATCTTCATCAGCAATTAGTATTGCCAGTTGATTTTTTTTTTAATTAGCCATTATAGTAGGCATATAGGGGTATGTAAAGGACAATTTGGAACTTGTTTCAAAAATTCAAACTTATAAGCAATTACACAGCCACCAATGTATCAAGTACACAAGCTTGCAAATAGATAGATAGATGATAGATAGATAGATAGATAGATAGATAGATAGATAGATAGATAGATGAATTGAAAGCTTTATTATTGATATCTGTATCTATAAATAGTTATGAGCTGCATAACAATGTTTTGGTCAATTATTGATCACATATAAGATGATGGTCTCATGAGATTATGATGGAGCTGAAAAATTCCTATTGCCTAATGACATTGAGCCATTGTAATACCCAAGTACAGCACATTACTCATCTCTTTGTGGTGATGTTGGTGTAAACATACCTACTTTGCTGCCAGGAGTATAAAATGATAGCACATAAAATTATGAACGGTACATAATACTTGATAATAATAATAAACAACTATGTTAATGCTTTATGTATTTAATACACTACACATTTCATCATTATTTTAAAGTGTACACATTCTACTTATAAAATAATGTTAACTGTAAAATAGCCACAGGCAGGTCCTTCTGAAGGTATTCCAGAAGAAGGCATTACTGTGATAAGAGATGACAGCTTCAGACTGCCTCTCTAGATTCCTCCTCTTTGGGCAGGGCTACTCTGAAAGAAAGGCACCCACCCCAGGCAGGAGCTTATAGATAAAACTCCCCTCTACCTTGGACAGTGCACCTAGGGGAAGGGGCAGCTGTGGGCACAGCTTCAGCAGATTTAAACATTCCTGTCTGCCGGCTCTGAAGAGAGCAGTGGATCTCCCAGCACAGTGCTCAAATTCTGGTAACGAACAGACTACCTCCTCAAGTGGGTGCCTGACCCCCATGCCTCCTGACTGGGAGACACCTCCCAGCAGTGGTCAACAGACACTTCCTAAAGGAGAGCTCTGGCTGGCATCTGGTAGGTGCCCCTCTGGTGCACCCTCTGGTGGGTGCCTCCCTCTATTCCAGAGGAAAGAACAGGCAGCAATCTTTGCTATTCTGCAGCCTCCACTGGTAATACCCAGGCAAACAGGGTCTGGAGTGGACCTCCAGCAAATTCCTGCAGACCTGCAGCAGAGGGGCCTGATTGTTAGAAGGAAAGTTAACAAACAGAAAGGAATAGCATCAACATCAACAAAAAAGATGTCCACACAGAACCCATCTGAAGATCACCAACATCAAAGACCAAAGGTCTTTGGTCACAACATCAAAGACCAAATTCACGAAGATGAGAAAAAACCAGGGCAAAAGGCTGAAAATCCCAAAAACCAGACACCTCTTCTCCTCCAGAGGATCAAAAATACTCATCAGCAAGGGAACAAAACTGGACAGAGAATGAGTCTGATGAATTGACAGAGGTAGGTTTCAGAAGGTGGGTAATAACAAACTCCTCCAAGCTAAAGGAGCATGTTCTAACCCAATGCAAGGAAGCTAAGAACCTTGGTAAAAGGTTACAGGAATTGCTAACTAGAATAGCCAGTTTAGAGAAGAACATACATGACCTGATGAAGCTGAAAAAAACAGCACGAGAACTTGGTGAAGCACACACAAGTATCAATAGCTAGATAGATCAAGTGGAAGAAAGGATATCACAGATTGAAGATCAACTTAATGAAATGAAGCGTGAAGACAAGATTAGAGAAAAAAGCATGAAAATGAATAAACAAAGCCTCCAATATGGACTATGTGGAAAGACCAAAACTACGTTTGATTGGCATACTTGAAAGTGTCAGGGAGAATGGAACCAAGCTGGAAAATGCTCTTCAGGATATTTTCTAGGAGAACTTCCCCAACCTAGCAAGACAGGCCAACATTCAAATTCAGGAAATACAGAAAACACCACAAAGATACTCCTTGAGAAGAGCAACCCCAAGACACATAATCGTCAGATTCACCAAGGTTGAAATGAAGGAAAAAATGTTAAGGGCAGCCAGAGACAAAGGTCGGATTACCCAAAAATGGAAGCCCATCAGACTAACAGCAGATCTTTCTGCAGAAACCCTCCAAGCCAGAAGAGAGTGAGAGCCAATATTCAACATTCTTAAAGAAAAGAATTTTCAACCCAGAATTTCATATCCAGCCAAACTAAGCTTCCTAAGAGAAAGAGAAATAAAATCCTTTACAGACAAGCAAATGCTCAGAGATTTTGTCACCACCAGGCTTGCCTTACAAGAGCTGCTGAAGGAAGCATTAAACATGGAAAGGAAAAACCAGTAGCAGCCACTGCAAAAACATACCAAATTGTAATGACAATCAACACTATGAAGAAACTGCATCAACCATCAGACAAAATAACCAGTAAGGATCATAATGACAGGATCAAATTCACACATAGCAATATTAACCTTAAATATAAATGAGCTAAATGCCCCAATTAAAAGACACAGACAGGCAAATAGAATAAAGAGTCAAGACCCATCAGTGTGCTGTATTCAGGAGACCCATCTCACATGCAAGGACACACAAAGCTCAAAATAAAAGGTTGGAGGAATATTTACCACGCAAATGGAAAGGAGAAAAATGCAGGGGTTGCAATCGTAGTCTCTGATAAAACAGACTTTAAACCAACAAAGTTCAAAAAAGACAAAAAAGGGCATTACATAGTGGTAAAGGGATTAATGCAACAAGAAGAGCTAACTATTCTAAATATATATGCACCCAATACAGGAGCACCCAGATTCATAAAGCAAGTTCTTAGAGACCTGCAAAGAGATTTGGACTCCCACACAATAATGGTGGGATACTTTAACACCCCACTGTTAATATTAGACAGATCAACAAGTGGGAAAATTAACAAAGGTATTCAGGACTTGAACTCAGCTTTGGAACAAGCCCCAGTAGACATCTACAGAACTCTCTACCCCAAATTAATAGAATATATATTCTTCTCAGTGCCACATCGCACTTATTCTAAAATTGACCACATAATTGGAAGTAAAATATTCCTCAGCAAATGAAAAAGAATGGAAATCATAACAATCTCTCAGACCACAGTGCAATCAAATTAGAACTCAGGATTAAGAAACTCACTCAAAACTGCACAAGTACACGGAAACTGAACAACCTGTTCCTGATAGACTACTGCATAAACAATGAAATTAAGACAGAAATATGTAAGTTTTTTGAAACCAATGAGAACAAAGACATGATATATCAGAATCTCTGGGACACAGCTACAACAGTGTTTAGTGGGAAATTTATAGCACTAAATGCCCCACAGGAGAAAGCAGGAAAGATCTAAAATGGACACCCTAGCATCACAATTAAAAGAACTAGAAAGCAAGAACAAACAAATTCAAAAGCTAGCAGAAGACGAGAAATAACTAAGATAAGAGCAGAACTGAAGGAGATAGAGGCACGAAAAACACTTCAAAAAAATCAGTGAATCCAGGAGCTGGTTTTTTGAAAAGATTAACGAAATGGATAAACTACTAGCCAGACTAATAAAGAAGAAAAGAGAAAAGAATCAAATAGACAGAATGAAAAATAATAAAGTAGATATCACCACTGATCCCACAGAAACACTACCATCAGAGAATACTATAAACACCTCTACACAAATAAACTAGAAAATCTAGAAGAAATGGATAAATTCCTGAATACATACACCCTCTCAAGACTAAAACAGGAAGAAGTTGAATCCCTGAATAGGCCAATAACAAGTTCTAAAATTGAGGCAGTAATTAATAGCCTGCCAACCAAAAAAGCTCAGGACCAGATGAATTCACAGCCAAATGCTACCAGAGGTAGAAAGAGGAGCTGGTACCACTCTTTCTGAAACTATTTCAAACTAACAAACAAAAAAGAGGGATTCCTTTCTAACTCATTTTCTGAAGCCAGCATCATTCTGATACCAAAACTTGGCAGAGACATAACAAAAAAAAGAAAACTTCAGGTCAACATCCCTCATGAAAGTCAATGCAAAAATCCTCAATAAAATACTGGCAAATAGAATCCAGCAGCACATCAAAAAGTTTATCCACCAAGATCAAGCCTGCTTCATCCCTGGGATGCAAGGCTGGTTCAATATATGCAAATAAAAAAATGCAATTTATCACTTAAACAGAACCAATGACGAAAACCACATGATTATCTCAATAGATACAGAAAAGGCCTTTGATAAAATTCAACACCCAATACAATTCATGCTAAAAACTCTCAATAAACTAGATACTGATGGAACGTATCACAAAATAATAAGAGCTATTTATGACAAACCCACAGTCAATATACTGAATGGGCAAAAGCTGGAAGCATTCCCTTTGAAAACTGGCAAAAGACAAGGATACCCTCTCTCACCACTCCTATTCAACATCGTATTGGAAGTTCTGGCCAGGGCAATCAGGCAAGAGAAAGAAATAAAGCGTATTCAAATAGGAAGAGAAGAAGTCAAACTGTCTCTGTTTGCAGATGACATGATTGCATATTTAGAAAACCCCATAGTCTCAGCCCCAAATCTCCTTAAGCTGATGAGCAATTTCAGCAAAGTCTCAGGATACAAAATCAATGTGCAAAAATCATAAGCATTCCTACACACCAATAATAGACAAACAGGGAGCCAAATCATGAGTTAACTCTCATTCACAATTGCTACAAAGAGAATAAAATACCTAGGAATACAACTTACAATGGATGTGAAGGACCTCTTCAAGGAGAGCCACAAACCACTGCTCAAGGAAATAAGAGAGGACACAACCAAATGGAAAAACATTCCATGCTCATGGATAGGAAGAATCAATATCATGAAAGTGGCCACACTGACCAAAGTAATTTATAGATTCAATGCTGTTCCCATCAAGCTACCATTGGCTTTCTTCACAGAATTAGAAAAAACTACTTAAAATTTCATGTGGAACCAAATAAAGAGCCTGTATAGCCAAGACAATCCTAAGCAAATTAAAAAAGCCTGAGGCATCACTCTACCTGATTTCAAACTATACTGCAAAGCTACAGTAACCAAAATAGCATGGCACTGGCACCGAAACAGATGTATCGACCAATGAAATAGAACGGAGGCCTCAGAAATAACATCACACATCAACAACCATCTGCTCATTGACAAACCTGACAAAAACAAGCAGTGGGGAAAGGATTCCCTATTTAATAAATGGTCTTGGGAAAACTGGCCAGCTATATGTAGAAAACTGAAACTGGAATCCTTCCTTACACCTTATACAAAAACTAACTCAAGATGGATTAAAGACTTAAACCTAAAACTGTAAAAACCCTAGAAGAAAACCTAGGCAATACCATTCAGGATATAGGCATGGGGAAAGACTTCATGACTAAACACCAAAAGCAATGGCAACAAAAGCCAAAATTGACAAATGGGATCTAATTAAACTAAAGAGCTTCTGCACAGCAAAAGAAACTATCATCAGAGTGAACAGGCAACCTACAGAATGGGAGAAAAGTTTTACAATCTGTCCATCTGACAAAGGGCTAATATCTAAGGTCTACAAACAACTTAAACAAATTTACAACAAAAAAGTAAATAACCCCATCAAAAAATAGGCAAAGGATACGAACAGACACTTCTAAAAAGAAGACATTTATGCTGCCCACAAATTTATGAAGAAAAGTTCATCATCTCTGGTCATTAGGGAAATACAAATCAAAACCACAATAAGATACCATCTCATACCAGTTAGAATGGCAATTATTAAAAAGTCAGGAAACAGGCCAGGTGCGGTGGCTCACCCCTATAATCCCAACACTTTGGGAGGACGAGGTGGGTGGATCGCAAGGTCACGAGATCGAGACCATCCTGGCTACCATAGTGAAACCCTGTTTCTACTAAAAAAATTAGCTGGACATGGTGGCAGGCCCCTGTAGTCCCAGCTACTCGGGAGGCTGAGGCAAGAGAATGGCGTGAACCAGGGAGGAGGAGCTTGCAGTGAGCCGAGATCATGCCACTGCACTCCAGCCTGGGTGACAGAGTGAGACTCTGTCTAAAAAAAAAAAAAAAGGAAACAACAGGTGCTGGAGAGGATGTGGAGAAATAGGAACACTTTTCCACTGGTGGTGGGAATGTGAATTAGTTCAACCATTGTGGAAGACAGTGTGGCAATTCCTCAAGGATCTAGAACCAGAAATACCATTAGACCCAGCAATCCCATTACTGGGTATATACCCAAAGGATTATAAATCATTCTACTATAAAGACACATGCACATGTATGTTTATTGCAGCACTGGCAATAATAGCAAAGACTTGGAACCGACCCAAATACCCATCAACGATAGCCTGGATAAACAAAATGTGGCACATACACACCAAGGAATACTATGCAGCCATAAAAAGGATGAGTTCATGTCCTTTTCAGGGACATGGATGAAGCTGGAAACCATCATTCTCAGCAAACTAACACAGGAACAGAAAACCAAACACCACATGTTCTCATTCAAAAGTGGGAGTTGATTTATTAGAACATATGGATATAGGGAAGGGAACATCACACACCAGGGCCTTCTGGGGAACTGGGGGCTACTGAAGGGATAGCATTAGGAGAAATACCTAATGTAGGTGATGGGTTGATTTGTACAGCAAGCCGCCATGACACGTGTATACCTATGTAACAAACCTGCATGTTCTGCACATGTGTCCCAGAACTTAAAGTATAATTAAAAAAAAAAAAAAAGAAACAACATTAGCAAAAAAATACAGCAAAAAAATGAAAAGAAAAAAAGGAGATGACAGCTTCATGCATGTTATATCCCCTGCAGATTTTCCAATGGGACAAGATGTGGAGGTGAAAAGGAGATTGGTGATCCTGACCCTGTGCAGGTCTAGACTAATGTGTGTTAGTTTGTGTCTTAGTTTTTAACAAAACAGTTTTTAAAAATTAAAAATTTAAAAATAGAAAAAACTTACAGAATATGAATATAAAGAAAATACTTTTGTACAGATGTACAATGTGATTGTTTTAACTGAAGTGTTCTTATAAAAACATCAAAAAATTTGAAAAAAAATTAAAAATTTTATACAGTAAAAATGTTACAGTAAGCTAAGGTTAATTTATTTTTGAAGAAAGAATTTTTAAAATAAATTTACTGTAACCTAATAGTACAGTGTTCCTAAAGTCTATAGTAGTGTACAGCAAAGTCTTAGGCCTTCATATTCACTCACCATTTATCCACTGACTCACCCAGAACAACTTCCAGCCCTGCAAGCTCCTTTCATAGTAAGTATCCTGCACAGACATACCATTTTTTTAATCTTTTAATACTATATTCATACTATTTATACTATGTGTTTAGATACACAAAGAGTTACCATTATGTTATAATTGCCTATAGTTTTCAATAGAGTAACATGCTATACAGGTTTGTAGTCTAGTAGCAATAGGCTATGCCATATAGCACTGGTATGTAGAAGGCTATATAAGGTAAGTTTGTGTAAGTACACTCTGATGTTCACACAATGACAAAATCTAATGACACATTTCCCGGAACACGTCTTTGATGGTAAGCGATGCATGACTCCCTCTCTCTCTCTCTCTCTCTATCTCTCTCTCTCTCTCTCTCTCTCTCTCTCTATATATATATATATATATATATAATTTCTATATATATATAAAATATATGACTATATATATATATGTCTATACACATATAAAAGTGTCCTAACTGTAGTATTATTTGTGAGTAAAAAAATATAAACTAATAATGCCCGTCACTAAGAGGTTACATTGATAACATATGTATTTAATAAACATTACATACTGTTTAAAATAAGGTATATCTGCATATGACAGGAATATATATTGAAAATAATGATGAGATGATAAAAGATCAATTCATAGAATTATATGCAGAGTATGTTTACATTTGCCTAAAAAGATATCTATGTAAATGCATAGGACATATCTGCAGAGGTAGACAGCAAACCATTACCAGCGTTTTCCTCTGGAGATATTGAGAGCGTTTAAGTTGGAGTTGTGGTTAGAAAAGAGGCAAGAACAAGAGAATAATTACTTATTACTTTGTACCATCCTGTAGTGCTTCAATTTAACAAAAATATATTATCTTTTTAATAAAAATTCAAATGCCTTACATTGGCTATAACTTCTAAAAAAGCAATATCTCCCTAGACTCTGAAAAACATGGACTGAGATTATTTCGAAGTAATTCACTTCTTACATTTAAAAAATTAAGCTGAATTTCACTCCAAATTCAAATTCAGATTCTAATAAAATTTATTTTAAAACTAAGAATAAACGTTAAAACGATATGTGGACAATATTCTTACCGTTTGTAGTTTATTCCTAACTTCTGACACTCTTCCATCTTTTTTTTTTTTTTGAGACGGAGTCTCCCTCTGTCACCCAGGCTGGAGTGCAGTGGCACAATCTCGGCTCACTGCAAGCTCCGCCTCCCGGGTTCACGCCATTCTCCTGCCTCAGCCTCCAGAGTAGCTGGGACTGCAGGCGCCCGCTACCTCGCCCGGCTAATTTTTTGTATTTTTAGTAGAGATGGGGTTTCACCATGTTAGCCAGGATAGTCTTGATCTCCTGACCTGGTGATCCATCCGCCTCGACCTGCCAAAGTGCTGGGATTACAGGCGTGAGCCACCGCGCCCGGCCTCTTCCATATTTTTCAGAAGCTCCCTCCAATATCTGTGGCAATACTCCAAATCAAATCCATCATTTTTAGAATTCAGAAATAATAATTGGAAGATTTTAGATGGATGACTGAATATGTAAACGAGGTTAGGCAAGCCTGATGAAATACCTGTGCAAAAGAATTCAGTGTAAAGTACTTTATAGAAAAATAGACTTGGGAAACCTTTTCCAGAAACAAACAAGAAAAGTAATCAATTAAGCAAACGAGACCATCTCAATCAGTCATCTATTTGGCAAACTGGTTTCTTCATGTATTTTCGATGATGCTTAAGTGTCCAAGGATTCACTGATTTTTCTGAGTTTAACAGATTTAATTCTTGATTTCCTGTGCTTACTCTTTTGTCCAGGCCAATTATAAAGAGAAACCAGCCAAAGATGAAAGGTTAGGTCTGGAAGTTAATGTGCTTTTAAGAACAAACTTACCAAACAAAAAACATCATTTCAGTTAATAGTAAACAGTAAATCGGAGCAGACATCTCAAAATACTGCCAGCTGCAACCAGAATTTCTTCCTGAGTTCTGGAAGTGTTTGAGACTGGTGGGGGAATTCAAATGATTCTCTGTAGAACCTGCATGCGGCTTCCAATACAGCAAGCTTTATACGTGAGATAGTACTCAGAAAATGTGAACATTTGCCAGGAAAATCAATCTGAGAATTTTTAAAAATAATAAATATTTGTAAATAATTACCATCATAAATGTGCAACAAGCTATCAATTTTTCTTCTTTTTCTCCTTTTTTTTTGCCACCCATTTTTTTAAAAATGTACCTTTTCAAGTTGCAGGTAGCAACTAATAAAGCTGATGACGTGAAAATGTCACTGTTATGGAATGAATTGTATCCCCTCAAAGTCCTTACTGTGAAGTACCTTAGAATGTACGTAACAGACTATATTTAGGAACAGGACATTTAAAGAGATAATTAAGTTAAAAAGAGGCTCTTAAAGTGGGCCCCCAAGCAATCTGACTTGTGTCCTTACAAGAAAAGGAGATTAGGAAAAGAAAAAGAGACACCAGAAACACATGCACCAAAAAAGGCCGTGTGAGGGCACAGCAAGAAGGCGGCCATCTGCAAGCCAAGGAGGGAGACCTCAGAATGGACTTGGACTTCCAGGCTCCAAAAGTGCGAGAACATAAACTTCTGTTGTTTAAGCCACCCCGTCCGTGGTATTTTGCTGCAGCAGTAGAGTAAACGAATATAGTCACAGAAATCTCAGGGTCTTTAGGAAGAATTCTAATTATGAGTCAGAGGGTGCGATGTACTTCTGTGTAAATGTCTAAGAATAAGATGCATTTTAGAAGAAGATTTTTGAGGCATTACAAGTGTTAAGAGAACAAGCCTAACTTGATACCCGGTGCTCTCTTGAAGGAAGCGGGAAGCAATCCATTGTGAGGGGTAGAATACCAGGGCGTGAAGGTGAGGATACTTCAGCTTACAGACCTGAGTGTCCTGGGTATGCACCCCCATGCCCAGAGCCCCTGCGCAGAGAAAAGGCTAAGCCCAGCTATCTCCACAGAGAAGGCCAAAGCCAATAATTCCAAAGGACACAAATGTATAAATAACTCAGCAAAGGCCCCTTATTGTGATAAATTCTAATTATAATTTCCAACATGAAGGCTACACACAATGTCAAGGTCTGAGATTTAATATTCACAGAAAGCATCTGAGAAGTAAGTAGTATGTTTTCTCATCTAGCCTGTTCCTAAGCAGCTTATAGTTTTGGTATCTGACATTCTCAAGTTCAAAGCTAAAACCAGATCAAAATTTTCATTGTATTAAATGACCTCAATCATCATAATCCTGGCAGATTTTAAATATATCAGTCCCTTTGGAGTAGCTTCCCCTGACCAACACTAGAACTTAAATCATCTATAAAACTAAACTAGGAGGTGAACAAATTACTTAGAAATGACACTGGAGGTGGAAGACTAAAGTAGAAGTCATGCCTGGGTTAACCGATGAAGCAGGACCACATAGCAGAATTTAGTCAACTGCTGGAGAATGTCTGCATAGAACACTACTTGTCCAATTTATCTCTCAGTCCATTTTATATGGAGGCTATGTCCACTAGCCCTGGTGCAAATGCTTACGAATGATTCTGCATAGAACCTGTGTGCAGTTTCCAGTACAGCAAGCTCTATACGTGCAGCATTACTCACACAATTTGAACATTTGTCAGGAAAATCAATCTCAAAATTCTTTAAATAATAAATACTCGTAAATAATTACCATCATAAATTTCAAAGATTTCAAAGATTTTGATTGAGTTCAGAGTAGGGAAGGAATGATGAAATCAGAGAAATATGTCTATAAGTTGCTTTTGGAATAATGAAGGGTTTCCATTAGCCAAGGCACTTCTGTGCTACCATGAGTTATGCAAATTGTCTCTTTGGAAACACACATCCTATGCAGAGTACCACAAAGTAGAACCAGTATGCATTATCAGCAATTGAAGTGAGGTTGGTAAAGTTGTGGTTGTGGTGTGGGTTGGGAAATGATTCTGGAACTTTAGCCTGCCTGACTCTTTTAGGAAATCTAAATTTATTGAGCACTGCTATGTGCCAAGGCCTGTGAAAAGCACTATGCATATTGCCTGATTTAGACACTGGATGAGGAAATGAGCTCAGAAAACTTGGATAATTCGGCCCAAATGACCCATCTAGGAAGTTGTGAATCCAGAAACTGCACCCAGGTCTATTTGCTCCAATGTGTCCTCTCTTGAGTATTTTACTATATTTTTGTCTTTTTACTATGATCATTCAATTTACTTTAAAAATTCAACATGGTTAGAAAAAAAAAAAAGCATAGATACATGTGAGAAGGTGAAACATAAAGTCTACTGCCAGCATATAGGCAAGGTAGTTTAGAAGAGTGGAAGGTTGCTCACCTGTACTGACAAGAAAGGTGGCCAAAGAAAATGGAGCCTTGAGGACAGACGGACAGCAGCACTGAACAGAAACTGATTGCCTCACTCATTTCTTTACCCACACTTGTCTACCTGCTCATCTCCACTAACGCCAGCTCCTCATTCAGGATCAGATATGTTGACCATGCTCTCACTTCAGGCTCTCTGTCCTTGCTGGTCTGATTGCCTGAATCACTCTTCCCCTAGACAGTCTCAGTGCTCTTTTTCTTGCCTCCTGCAGATTTTGCTCAAATGGTAGCTTCTCCCAGGGCATTATTTGACCTTGTATCCCTCTGGCATTCCCAGACATCTGCCCTCAGTAAAAATGTACTAAATAAATTTACTAATCAACAAATATCACAAAAATAATTCTTATGCCAAAGTGACATATTTTGGGGTGGCATACCCTGATCCCTGTCAGCTCCTTCCCCCATACTAAGCAAAGGTTACTATTCTATATGGCTACAAAAACATCACCCAGTGAAACAGCAGTCATTCTATAGGCAAGCAGGCACATTCCTAGTATTCTTTAAGGTGGAAGTCATTCACTAGAGCTGACAAATCTTTGATTCTTTGAACTGGGGAATAATTGCTTTGGTTTGTAAGTCCTGCTTGGATTGAGCAAACACATACCTGGCTTATTATCAGTAACTTTCTTAGTTAGGCAAATAGGTGACAATGTCAATAGGAATTTCAAAAATATGTGTGCTGGCAAAATAAACTCTGCCTTTGGAAACATCATCACAATTTAACTGGTTCTAAGTTACTCAGGCAGCCTAGGTCATTGTGTGCCACTGCACTGAAATTGCCCTTCAACAAAACTGGCACTGGCAGCTAGCCGTCAAATTTGAAATGTTTCAGCCAACAGAGTTGCTTTGGAATCTTTCCCACATACCAATAAATCTCTTGATCTTGGGAAAACATTTCCCGATATTCAGGAACTTTTCTATTGTTCCTTGCAACTTTCCCCAGAGGACGCATAAGGCTTTCCTAGACCTTTTGACGCCCACATAACCTTCATATACTAAGCGCTCAGGTCAGAAGTAAGCAACATTCACTGGGGGCTGTGATTTGAACACTAACTTTCTGCTTTTCTAAAATTTAGGGGGTAAAGAAAGAGCTTGAGAATTTCTCTGCATTGAGGTGAAGTCTCATGTATGGAGTTCGAGTCTGCTCTGTCTTCATAGCGATGTCACAGTAACTTTGTCCCTAATGCACTCTCAGTGAGGAGCTAACTGCTACTGAAAGTTTCAAATTTTATGCAAAAATAAATCTGTGATAATCACCTTTCTCCTGTTAACCAGCTTATTGTTGAGGTTAAGCATTCTTGAAGACACACACATTTGGTAATCTAATGTATGACCAAATTTTGGTACAAATCATTTTTCCCACAGTATGTTCCTTGAACATTAACTCTGTAAGGTCTCATGAAAAGGAAAGTGTTCTAAGATGAAGTGACTTACGAAATTCTGTATCTAATCCTCTTTTGTAGAGTTGTCATTTATGTTAGTGACCTGAAAAGGGCTACAAAGACTAAATCTGTTTCACTTGGCTTATTCCAGAATTTGCCAAACTTATTTGACTGTAATTCCCCTTCTCTTCTGTTAGATCTAGTGACATTCTGCAGAACTAGCAAGCATTCTAGGAAACTCAGCTTGGACAACACTATTCTAAATACAGCAAACACAATCAAATGTTGTTCAGAAATCAGAGTTCTTAAAACTTCAGCCTTTGGCTTTTCGGCACTCCCCATATGGGATTATTTTAGAGTAGGGCTCTTCAAACTTTTTCTGTAAAAAAGTTATGTTAGGCTTTACAAGACACATAGTCTCTGTCCTTTGCAACTAGGTACTCAACTGTGCCACTGTAGTATGAAATTAGTCACATATAATATGTAAACAAATGAGTGTGGTTGTGTTCAAACAAAACTTTATTATCAAAAACAGGCCACAGACTCAATTTGAGCCATAGGTTGTAATTTGCAACCCTCTCTTTTAGAGTGGGGCAACCACCTGTCATTCATATGTAATACCTAATCAGTTATTTAATTTATATCTAATATCTAATTCATATCTAATATCATATCTAATATCTCTCATTCGTATCTAATACCTCTCATTTATATCTAATACCTAATCAGTTACCAAATTCATATGTAATATCTAATCAGTTATCTAATACCTTAAGTTATCTAATATCGTATCTAATACCTAATCAGTTATCTAATATCGTATCTAATATCTAATCAGTTATCTAATACCTTAAAAGTACACGTAAGATTAAAAAGAAGGTCATTGTGACTTTGTTCGGCAGGCAAACTTGGCCAACCTTAACTTTCAAAAGACTGGAGCATAGTTCACTTAGGTCAGTATATAAAATCCCTCTCATGGTAATCACAACCAAGATGAACTGGCATCCTCAGAGAAGATCCATAACTAGTCTGTTGTTTGAAACTAAGAGAACAAGATACAGGTAAGTGTCCCATTGCTTTGATAATTTACTTTAAAGCAAATGGCCAATTTTAAATGGCAAACTAGGAATTTCCCAGTAAAAAACAAGCTGATTTACCAGCAGAACTCCAAACTTCCTTTTGTAGGTTAAGTAAAACAGGGAGGTTCTTAGAAAAGGAAATCTGCCATAAGTACTAGAAAATTCCAAACTCATAGTTATTTTAAGTTAAGCCCTATTGCAGAATCAACAGTCTCCATTATGCACAAGGGACTACCCACCAGAAGAGCATCCAAAGATAATAATCTATGAGAAATGAGACCACAAAAATGTGGATACTGAATTTCTGGCAGGACCTTGGAGCTTATGTTTAAAGAAGTGATTGTCCCTCAGATACCAAGGCCATTTCTCTAGCTTTATGCTGGCAAGTTTTCTATTTATTGATGCTTTATCTTTGTGTGACTCTTTTTGTTAACCCTTTCCAATGCAAGCATTTTGGTTCCCCTGCAGTATCAACAACAACAACAACAAAAATTTTTTTTTGGAAAAGCTTTATTTTTATTTGTTTTTTTGAAAAGCTTTATAAAAAGCTTCTTGATTAATAGAATAATAGGATTTTAGCACTGGAAGGAATATAAAAATACCTAATCTAACTACATTGAAAAGATCAACGAGGGATCTGGTCCAAGATAGCAGATGATCATCCATGACTAGCCATGAGAGCAGGTTTCCTGGGTCATGCTGAAGGTTGTTCAGAGGACAGATTCTCAGAGCTGACATTCTAGACCTTGTAAAGGTTCATTGTCAGGTTCTTGACTGGGCTTCTTTTCTCAGAATAAATGACATGTGCAACATCCCAAGGTAGGAAATGTTATAGAATGCAAGTACATTTGCTTCTACTTTGTTATAAATCATATGCACACGTTGAAAATAGTTAAGGCTTAGTGCCTAGGATATATGCATTCTCAAGTAGCAGGGACATTTTGGCTAATATTTAAGTGGGAAAGAAAATCTGGCTGTGCCTGCAAAACTAATGATCTGTACATCTTCTGCTGATGTGCATTGTGAAGAGATGGTGCTATTGAGAACTTGGGAAGAGTAAGTTTTGAGGGCAGTTCCCTGTAGGGGAAACAGGAAATACAGCGGTTTGTATTTGTCTCTGTCTCCTTAGATCACCTAGACTAATGCACAAGCGTTCTTCAGGTAGAGGCCAAGAGGATTTTTTCACAAAAGACTTTATAAAACTTGGGTTAACTATGCTAACTTCACGTCCAGAATTGGGGAAAATGGCTTTCTTTCATTTTATCTTCAGCATTGTGAAAGTTCAAGAGAACCCAGTGCATTTGGAACCTTGAGGGTTTTATAAGCCTTGGTAGCCCAAGGACATGGCAGGCAGGCAGAAAAGCTGTTTTTCGTAGAGTTGTTGGCAGCTGTGAAGTGTCCACTCAACTAAGCTTGAAGCATGTAGGGGAGAAAAAAAAAAAATGTCTTTTCTTTCAATCTTAAGGTCATAGCTGAAACTCCCAAAAGAAAAGATTGACAAGTGAGAAGCATATAGATTTACTTAATAGAAGCTTTCTGTGACATGGGAGCCTTCAGAGATGAAGACACAAAGACACAGGGAAACATAAGGTTTGATGAACAGTGGACAGTCATAGAGAAATATGATTAGACAGAAGGGTATGGGAAAAAGCTAAGGGCATCATAGCAAGGCCTGTTTGTATAGATTCTCCTCTGTCTTCAGGATAAGCATGCCCCTTTCCTCTGGGTATAGGGAGGACACCCTCCATTGAGGGTCTTATGACCTGCTTTAGGGAAGAAAAAGAATGAAAGAAAGGTGAGAGTGGCCTTCCTGCTTCTGCTATTTCCTCAAAAGCTGAGTTGCCATATTTTGGAATAGCATGTCCTGAACCCATCAGAAAGCCAGCATCTACAGTCCCTATGGCCTTGTGAGAGATCTGTCCTTGGGGCAGAGAACCAAGGGATTTGGGAAGGAGAGGGCTCTAAGGCCAGCCTACATTATACACTTGGGAATGAGGTGCCAGCAACACTGGAACATTCATATCAATGGGTTCCTATTTTAAGCCACAGACTACAGAATTCTGGGAAAGTTTTGGTTATACTTGGCAATATTAAGACTTAAACTCCACAAAGGAATTTTAAAATACTTTACCCAAATAAAAGAGAAATTTTAACTTTCTGCAAGTTATGATTCATGTACTGTTGTTAAGCAGCCACTAAAAAAGAAAAACGAAATAAAGGGGAAAACCCACTAAACTTAAACTAAAACTAAATATCTTAATGAAAACAGTCTATGGAAGGTGTGTTTTGTCTGCTTTCATGTGTTCATTCTGTAGAGCAAATATCCTGTGGTTAATGTTCCTCTTCTCATTTACATGCTAAAACACCCTCCCCACCAACAAACACCAAAGCTTTTCCCTAAAGCAACACGGTCTGTCTATGGTGTTTATAGCCTAGGACATTAATTAAAATATAGAGAAACATTGCTTCACCCAACCAATGCAAGAACATTAAATTCCAGCAATTCAGAACATCGCTTCAAGTAGTATATGCAAATTAAGGATATTGTGTATTTTTATTTTAATTGTAAGTGGTAGAGTCTTTTGGTAAGGTGACATTTTGAAATCGTTCTTCTGTTAAATGCTCAAGAAATTTCTTTTCAAAGTGAATAATGATACTTTGCCCAGGTGGTGAATCTCTACACCCACTAGACTTTTATATACTCCATTGTTTTCGCCCACTCACTCAGCCACCCACCTACTTGGGGTGGCTCTTCCTCCAATATTCATGACACCCCTTGGGGGCACTGAGAGGTTATTATGGCCATCCTTGGCCTTCCCTCCCAAATGAAGAATGTTCTTGATGGCATCGCTCTTTCCACATTTCCATCTACAGCTCTTGCTTATTAGTGTGCACATCCTGCCCTCAATATTACATCAATTTCTGGAGCTGTGTGTGATCTGGAGGTGGCTGACTAGGTGTCTGCCATGTGATACATCTAAGTATTTCAACCCCGATGGCAGTCTTCCAGCAGCTGGGATTAACTTTCACATTCTGAAGATCAGTTTTCAAAGGTGGAAACCATGGGTGTGCCTGCAATACTACCACATTTCTCATGCTCGTAGAAACCTGAGCTTGTCTGAGCCATAAACCCTAACAGTAATGAAAATGCCACACATTCCAAGCCTGTCACCATTCCCTAGCTTTGATTATACAATTGTAGCCTATGACTGGCCTCAACCATCCTGTCCCACAAAGGACTATTACCCACCATTCTTTGAGTAGCCACATGCATCTCTACCTCCCTTTTGGCTTTTGGTTACATTATCACTTGAACTAAAATGTTATCCCCAGCTTCTATGTACCCACATTCCATGGTCCCTTCAAACCATAATTCCAGGTCTACTTCCTCTGTGAGTTCTTTCCTAAATATGCCACCCACCGGGGTCCCACCTTCCTAGAACTTCCTTGCACTTACTGTCCCAATGCAGAGTTCTCTGCATTCCCATTTTGCTTGATTACTTGTTTATTTTTCACTCTCGCACTTTTATGTGGCCTTTCTTGTGATTATGGTTTATGTTCACTGTTGTAAAACAGTTGGTTTATGTGTGACTCTTCAGGGTTTGCTAAGTACCTTATCTCATTCTGGTAATCAGAACACTCAGTATGGATTTGGGCACAGAGTAGGTGGTCAGTGAACATAGTTTGAAAGTCAGTCTCTGTATTTCCCACTAGGAGGCTAGAAAGAAAAAACAAAATCTAGATATTCCTTTTGTAAAATTTGTTGATTCCTCAGAATTAATTACTACTTTAATATCACATGATACAAATGGATCAAATTCATTTAATCCTAATCTGGTAATTAATTCCTCCAGCAAATAATGTGCCAAATATGACATTACTGAATTGCAGAGTTTTGTTGATAGAGTCGACGTCACAATTTTTACTTCTCTAAATCATAAACAGTTGCTTAACTGTTTTAAGCCACAGCTTTTCTCCCTCTCCATCTCTCTCTTTCTCTGTTTGTGTATTTACTGGAAATTTGAATTATTCGATATAAATCATAGCATTTTTAAAACAGCATTTTACAATGAACAAAAAGAAACATTTTTTGAATCAATTTTCTACACTAGGCTTTGTGGAGGTACAAACATGAGCATTTTAAAAATTAGTAAATTCAAGGAAATTCTTCTTGTGAGTTAAGAATTTTTTATCTTTGCCTTCTTACAGCATATTCTTGTGTTTGCTTGTAAGTGTTTTTATTATAACCCATGCACATTAATGCTGCCCCCAATACCACGTTTTCACTTCCAGGAAAGCAACTTAATTCATCGATAGCTATTGTTGTTAACCCTTGTGTTCTAAAAATGCACACGTCTGATAGGAGTATAACTTAGCACAATTGTTTTGAAAACCTGTCTGTCAGTATCTAGTAAAGCATACCTTTGACTTAATAATTCCACTTTTAGGTATATGCTAAGCAGAAGCACATACGTATATTCACCAAAAAAACATGTTTGTGGCAGCTTTATTCATAATACTTTAAACTGAAAATTACCCAAATGCCTATCAACAGTAGAATAGATAAGTAAATTGTGGCAGATTCACACAATAGAAACCTACACATCACTGAGAATAAAGAAACTACATATCCATTAGCAGCATGGATGAAGTTCACAAATATAATGTTGGACAGAAGAAGGCAGACACAAAAAACAGTGTACTGTAGGATTACTTCCATAAAATAATTTGAAATAAAGGCAACATTTCCCATGCCCTAGGAAGCTCCTCTTAGTGAGTAAGGGTGTAGTGATAGAAAGGGGGCACAAGAAGGCTTCCGGGTTGCTGGTAATATTCTGTTTATTGATTTGGGTACTGATTTCAACTGTGCAAATTTACTGAGCACTTTCCTGTATGTATAGTATATTTGAATACAGTTTTTTTTTTTTTTAATATTCCAGTCTGCCCGGACACTGTATGTTCTGGAATCACTCAGCACTCGCTGGCAGGCCACTGGCACTTCCTTTGCTGCTCTTCCATCATGCTGGCATCTCAGCCACTGATTTGACTCTTGCCATGCCTACCTTTCCTCAAGACTCCAAACAGGAGGTAATGGCTGGTTGCCTCTCTCTGATTGTCCCAGTGGATTATTTTGAATTCACTTCTTGACTTCTATTAGCATCAATTCCAGGATTGTTTAGTTGGTGCTTCATTCTTTTCTCCATTTGCTAAATTTTTACAGTAATTTATCTTCTTCAGTTGCTCCCCTTTCTTTTATATCCTTGGCTGTTGTGAGATGCCTCTCATCTTTTGCTTTACTTGCATTTGTCTTTCTTTGGATTGTTACCTTTCCATTTGCTGTCATTTCTCTGGTGACCAAGAGTGTTCTATATATCTGCTGTGCAAATGGCACCGTGAGGTGTCAGAGGTGTTCCAACCAGCAGCTGAAGACTCTTGGCTTAAGGAATGTGTCATCTCCTCATCTAGCAGGGTACATGAACTACTATTTCTGCATTTCTGTGCTTAGACTCCTCTATATCACATCTGGAGCTATTAAGTATGGTTTAACTCACATTAAAATGCTGAATTTTTTATCTTTGCCTTCTTAAACACATTAAAATGCTGCTTAGAACTGTATTTGTAGCCAGCATATGGCAGCCCAATGTGCAAAGCCTCCTTCTCCTGGGAAAGTCATCCAGGCAGGTAGATATTTCTATCATCCTGTGTAGTCTTGTTCATGGTTATTATCCCTTGAGCACATCCTAATCTGTCTTATACAATTAATTTAAAACATGGCAATGTCTCCACAACTAATTTTGTTATTACATTTCAAGAAACAATTATATTACACAAAATATAGTATGTAAAAATCTTTCCTCATAATGACAGTAAGGGATTATAACCCACTGAATAAAATAAGAATGTGTGGACCCACAGAGTTAACACATATACCTATACAAAAGTACATGAAAGGAGGGAGAGAAAGTTCTTCCCTGTGGGAGAACACCAAATAATAAATACGAAAAGAACGATGGAGGTAGAAAAAAAATCAGTGTTTCCAAAGAAATAGAAAAACATTTCATGTTCATGGAGAGGAATCAATATCATTAAAATGGCCATACTGCCCAAAGCAGTTTATAGATCTAATGCTATTCCTATCAAAACTGCAAATGACATTCTTCACAGAACTAGGAAAACTATTTTAAAATTAATATGGAACCAAAAACAGCCTAAATAGCCAAGACAATCCTAAGCAAAAAGAACAAAGCTGGAGGCCTCAAACTACCTGACTTCAAATTATGCTACAGGGCTACAGTAACCAGAGCAGTATGGTACTGGTACAAAAACAGACACATAGACTACTGGAGCAGAATAGACAGCCCAGAAATAAGACTGCACACCTACAACTTCAACAAAGCTGACAAATACAAACAATGGAGAAAGGATTCCCTATTCAATAAATGATCCTGGTTAGTAAAACTGGCTAGCCATATGCAGAAGGCTGAAACTGGATACCCCTTCCTTACACCATAAACAAAAATTAACACAAGATGGATTAAAGACTTAACTGTAAAACCCAGAACTATAAAAACCCTAGAAGACAACCCATGCAATACCATTCTGGATATAGGAACTGGCAAAGATTTCATGTCGAAGACACCAAAAGGAATTGCAACAAAAGAAAAAATTGACACATGGGATCTAGTTAAACTAAAGAGCTTCTACACAACAAGAGAAACTATCAACAGAATAAACAGACAACCTTTAGAACAGAAAAAAAGTTTGCAAACTATGCATTTGACAAAGGTCTAATTTCCAGCATCTATAAAGAACTTAAACAAATGTAAAAGAAAAACGCAAATAACCTCATAAAAAGTGGGCAAAGGACATAAACAGACACTTTTCAAAAGAAGACATACTTGCAGTCAACAAGCAAATGAAAAAAACTCAACATCACTGATTATTAGAAAAATGTAAATTAAAACTACAATGAGATATCATCTCACACCAGTCAGAATGGCTGTTATTAAAAAGTTATAAGAAAACAGATGCTGGTGAGGTTACAGAGAAAAGGCAATGCTTATACACTGTTGGTGGGAGAGTAAATTAGTTCAACCATTGTGGAAAGCAGTGTGGTGATTCCCCAAAGAACTAAAAACAAAACTACCATTTGACTCAGCAATCGCATTACTGGGTGTATACCCAGAGGAATATAAATTAGTCTACCATAATGACACATGCAAGCAAATATTCATTGCAGCACTATTCACATTAGTGAAGACATGGAATCAGTCTAAATGCCCTTCAGTGGTAGACTGGATAAGAAAAAATGTGGTAAATATAAACCATGGAATACAGTGTAGCCGTAAAAAGAATGAGATCCTGTCCTTTACAGGAGCATGGATGGAGCTGGAGGCCATTATCCTTAGGAAAGTAACACAGGAACAGAAAACCAAATACTGCATGTTCTCACTTATTAGTGGGAGCTAAATGATAAGAATCCATGGATACATAGAGGGGAACAACAGATAGGGCCTACCTGAGAGTGGAGGAGAAGGATCAGAAAAATATAACTAACGGGTACTAGCCTGAATATCTAGGTGCTAAAATAATCTGTACAAAAAGCACCCATGACAATTGTTTACCTATATAACAAACTGCACATGTACCATGAACTTAAAAAATAAAATTAAGAACACAAAAGAAAAATCAATGTTTCATACACATTATAGTAACAACTGATTCAGCCAAGACTCATCAATGGTGCCAAAACTAGTAGGTGAAATTTCAATGGGGAATAGAGGGTTTGCATACTCTCAAAGTATCTCCCTGCAGAATATCTATTCATGAGAGCAAAAAGTAAAAAATGAAAACTACAATGAGACACCGTCTCACACCAGTCAGAATGGCTGTTATTAAAAAGTCAAAAAAAAAAAAAAAAAAAAAAAAAAAACAGATGCTGGTGAGGTTACAGAGAAAAGGGAATGCTTACACACTGTTGGTGGGAGAGTGAATTAGTACAACCATTGTGGAAAACAGTGTTGTGATTCCCCAAACCTTCTCTTATACTGACCCTCATTACATGGTGTTTTTTCAAAATTCAATGTGGTGGTCTTTGGCCTTACTGAATTGTATGTATGTGTAATACATATTATCTATTTGTATATGATATATGTATACATATTTCCTTCAACTGGTTTCCTAAGTATAATTATTCTTAACAGCTAGACAGCATTTAATAAATACTTGTTTTCTTTCCTTCATATCAAAGCAAGTTGGGATCAATCTGCAGAAAACCTGGGAGATTCCAATTTACCTAACCCATCATCAATCATGGGACAAACTCAGTCCACGTGCCTTGCAATGTGATGTGTGGGGGACAAAACACCACATAAATCCCTGCCAAAAATCTACAAACTGAGTCTAATCATGAGAAGGATCAGATGAATCCAACTGACACAGTATGTTCTCAAAAAATTAGTATTGGCCAGGCGCAGTGGCTTATGCCTGTAATCCCAGCACTTTGGGAGCCTGAGATGGGAGAATCACTTGGGCCCAGGAGTTAGAGACCAACCTAGGCAACATAGAGAGGCCGCTTCTCGGCATGATGGCCCGTTCTTATTGTTTCAGCTATTTGGGAGGCTGAGGTGAGAGGATTGCATGGGCCCCGGAGGTCAAGGCTGCATTGAGCCATGATCACACCACTGCACTCCAGCCTGGGTGACAGAGTGAGACCCCATCCCCCCAACTAAAAAATGTACCATAGAAGAGAAAGAAAGACAGGAAATTTTCCAGATAAAAGGAGACAAAAGAGACTGAATAATCGAGTATGATGTATTATCTTTGATTGGATCTGAAATTCAAGAAAAGAAAAATAGCTATAAAGGACACTATAGAGACAATCTGCAAAATTTGAATATGGATGGAGTATTAAATAATGGCATTTTTGTCAATGTCAAATTTCCTGTATTTGATAATTATACTGTGATTACATTATAAAAGGTACTTGATTTAGGAAATATTTGTTGAAATACTCTTAAAAATTCTCATAATACATAGAACTTACTCTGAAATAGTTCAGGAAGGTAGATAGATTGATATAGATAGATAATAGATGGATAGTTGATGATAGATAGATGAATAGACAGATACTAAAATAGTAATAACTGGTGAATTCAGGTGAAGGCATACAACATTCTTGGGAACACTCTTTCAACACTTCTTAAGGTTGATATTCCAAAATAAAAAGTTAAAAATAAGAGTGGCACATAGCCTTTGAAATTTTTTTATAAGATGGGGCAGGTAGAAGTTTAAGAAAAGCAATACTCTTTCCAATATATTAGAAATTACCTGATTCCCAAAGATTCCTGTTCCTGATATCTGAACTTCAGACAGCACATTGCTCTGTCATCTCTACTGAGGTTATAATCAATGAATGTCCCACGATAAGATTCTAAAGTGGGTACTTTCTGATTGCCTTCTCTCATGATGTTTTTTTCAAAATTCAATGTGGTGGTCTTTGGCCTTTGCTGGTCTTTGGCCTTACTGAATTATATATATATATATATATATATACACACACATATATATAATATATATTATCTATTTGTATATGATATATGTATATATATTTCCTTCAACTGGTTTCCTACGTATAATTATTCTTAACAGCTAGACAGCATTGAATAAATAGTTGTTTTCTTTCCTTCATATCAAAGCAAGTTGGGATCAGCAATTTATGAAATTTGGATGCATTTTCTAATTTTTATTCTTAAAGCAGTCTTAGGAAAATGATGTAGTGGTTTGTTTGGAGTGGGGCTAAGGGCTTGGCCATCTGAACTTATCTTTCAGAAATCCTCCTTGTGTGGCTCTTGTTGGAAGGCTGGCCTAGGCCTCCCTTTGAGATAGCTGTGAAGAGCTGGTAAGAGTTCTTCTTCTAGAACTTACATGCCTGAAGCATGTGGTCTCAATTTGACCAATCTGATGCTTCTGCCAGGAATTTGGCTTCAGGACTAAGCACTCCCAGAGGAGCAGGAGGGGTGGAACATTATTTTGGTGGCAGCATTTCATGTCCAGTGTGCAGGGGCAGTGGTGACCCTGACAGTGCTCCAACCATGCAGTATCTTGGTTTGATGTGTGTTCTCAGACCCCATCTTTCTTGCTTTCTTTCTGTTTCCAAATATGGGTCTCCAGACTCTAAGCTGAGTCTGTGAGCTTCCTTCCCTTCAGCAAAGCGATCTCTGACCCCTGTTACTGAGTTTTCTGTGTGCTGTTTGTCTGACAGGTCTAGTTTATATTTTAACAAGGAATCAGAGGTTCCCAGGTATAATAAACTACCCAAATTTGCACAACAGGTGCATGTCTAAGAAGAATTTTACTTCCGGTTCATTGGCTTCAAAACCAGTTTTTATTTTGTATTACTAAGTCATTTTCAAAACACATTTTCATATTATTAATACTGAAGAATTTATGAGCCACTCATCAATAATGAAGTTACCCAGTAACTGAGAGACAGGAGAGCCGTGTCAGTGTTCTCCAGCCAAAATCCAACTGCCACACTCTTTGTTACCTCTTAGCAAACAGAACGGACTGCTTTTTGGACATATGTCATTGTGATTTCTTTGTACTGGTTAAAAAAAAAAAATCATTCTCTCTGCTTTCCCTTCAGGTGACCTTGAAGCATGTTGCATGTTATTCTGTAGCTGCAAATCTTTCTGCAAAGAAGATAAAAATGTTTCATAGTGTAGATTTTCTATTTAGCAGGGCTACCTCGATATTTTAACCCTGGTCTTTGTAAGAATAGGTTTTTTTTTTTTTTTTTTTTTTTTTCAATGTCGAAAAATAAGCCATTGGTATCAGTAAGAAAAAAAAAAAAAACGTGCTTTAGAATTTGTTTGATCAAGGAGCTGTGCTTGTGTGCTCTTCTTTCTGTGTGAGAGCTTGTGTAGGTGCTTCTGGCCCAAACATATTTGACGTTCTGATAATCTACAGGATTGGAAATACTGCTTCTGAAAGAAATACATTGTAGAACGATGAAGAATGCCCTATTCAGGTCTTAAGTGGCACCATCTGTGTGTCTCTTAAAATATGGGTGCCCTGAAAAGCTTTGTCCCCTGAGAAAAACGTGGCTTCCCACAGGCCCCTAAGTACAGTGATGTGTGAGGTATTTTTCCTCATGCCCTTGGTTGTCGCTCTTTGAGAGGCTGACTTGAGAAGAGGCAAGCTCCATTTAGTTGTGCAAACCCTGGGAATAAAGATACACTGCCTGATGAAGAAGGCAAAATCCCAGCTGTCAAAGCAGAAGTTCCAAAGTGGACAGAGCCCTTCTTCATTTGCATGTAAATAGGTTGAAATAAACATCAAAAGGCAGGAAGAGTGCCTACATGGTCACTGATGAGAATTTTAATTTTTGCTTTTATCTAGCTTGTCTTCTTGATTCCTTTCAGATGTGATGAGGGTCAGAGGAGACTAGATGAAAAGACTGAATGTTATTCTAGAAACTGCCCCAAATCTTCCACGGATGCTTCTACTACTGCACCACTCAAAATATTTTCCATTTGCAATTTAAGATTTTCATAAATAAATGTATATATATCTAAACCAATTATACATCACAACCAAATATTTCAAATAAATACATTTAAGCTTTGTTATTTTAAAATAACATATGCGTAGACGTTAATAAAATTTAATTCTAGTAAATGCTCTTTTTTCTGCTTCTGCTTTAGGAAACCAATTTCTTATTGAAATAGTGTAGCAGCCCCTAAAACCTAAAGATAGACAGATAATATATGATACGTATTGTACCAATTTCAAATTGAATATTTGAATATTTGTAGTTATTCCCAGAACATATTTAATACCACCAACTTCCCTGAATGTAAGTTCAGAAAATAGAATCTAACCATGCTGAATAAAGAAAGCAAGTCACTTTCCACTTCTGACAATAAAATCGTTGGTAGAATTTAATTTACAAAATTATAAATCTTGATTTTGATATTAAGATGTAATACAATTTCTCCTTTTGTCTGATTTTGGATTGTAGAATACTTAGAGTAATTCTTCCTTCATTAATCCCAAGAGCTCCAGGTCTCTGTTTGTACACTAGGAAGGAATCCCTCAGTGAGGTCTGCTCACATGGCACTGGACTGCCCTCCCAATTAGAGCACGACACTTCCCCAGGCACATGGTGTCTGCATTGTTCCTGTCTTTTGAAGCGTTGCACAGTGTTTAGTGTGGCACTTAGCACACAGCAGGCATGCCATGTTGCCAGTGGCCAGCATTTACACACTTCCCACACTGATGGACAAAATCTTGCTGAGTCTGGATATTTGTATCAGTGAACCCCGAGTTATCTTTGCTTAAATATCTATCAGCAGATTTTCTGGATTATCTTTATAAGCTTTGCCATATGGGGCAAAGAGCTAAGACTTCAGTTTTCTTGTTTATAAAATGAGGGAGGCATACAAAATGATTTCTGAGCACTCTCCTACATTGAAGTGCTGGGATCCTCTTATATCTAATGACCTACCAAATATCTGTCTCCACCAGGTGTCTCATTGGCATGTTTAATTCAGCAAAATACAAACTAAACTCCCTTTCCCTCCAAAACCTCAGTCTTGTCCTCATTTCCTTTGGTGGAATTGAAAGCTGTTTTCCTCTTTGAATCCCCCTTCTCCTATGTGTTCATATCCAATCCATTGCATGGCTCTCCATCTTCTTTTGACTGTACTTTCTTTCCAGTGACACACTCCCCATTAACACTGAGACTGACTGGCTCAAGACATTATGACTGCCTTCAGTAACTATTAATTTCTCTGTCTATAGTTTTTCTACCTAGTTAAGTAGATACATATTTGCAACCACTATCCTTTCTAACAGTGTCCCAAACTACCTTGCTAAGTATTTGCCTCCTCTTTCCAATGTTTTCTATACTCTAAATAATACTCCATGCTGTTCCATAATGCATTCCAAGTTTCCTTAGTCCAGCCATTTATTTAATACTTCAATTGAAGGTTTCTGTCATCTCTTCCTCTCAAATTTTGCCTGTCCTAGAACTTTATTGCAATTGCCATGACATCTTTTTTCATAAAAAATTCCTGGTCCTTTAAGATACGATCGCACTATCCTTTGAATTGCCACAGTATTTTATGTACATCATGTATCTCTTCCTATGGAAATTTTTACACTTATCTCTCTAATAAGTTTTTAAATACCATGAGTCCTGTTGTGTCTTATTCATCTTTTTATGCTTTTAGGACTCTTAATATCTTGTACGTAGAAATTTACAAAGAATTTGTTGAAGGAAACTGAATTTAAGTTTAAAAGGTTGTCTAAAGTATCATTTCATTGCAAGTTATAGAAATGCACATAAAAGAGCTCAAGAAAAGGAAGAATTTTCTGGATAGGAATATATTACAGACCTTAAGGGCAGACAGATTTCCCTGCTTCCAACAGTATATGTTTTTCATTACATTTTTCTCTCTCTTTCCAGAACTGTTGGCATCTCTAAGCCCAGGATAACACAACCCAAGGGATGCCCTCCTTGTTCAAACCTCTAAACTAGAGTCTGAGTTCACACCACATTCTCAGAAAGAAATTTGATTAACTCCTCAGTTCAGGTGTCTACCGCTGGCTCAATAAACTTTAAACAAGGGAGATATTCTTGTCTAGCCAGCTGCCCTCTCATTAAGAACGTTTGAATCAAAGTCTCTGAAAAGAGAAGAGAAAAGAAGTGGCTTAATGTGTTATCAGAGAAAGGGACACAGATTGGCACACAACCTAAGAAGAACCACTCCAGAACACTGGCAGAATCTAACTTTGACCATGTAGATATACAGGGTTTCCAAATTATTCTAAACTTCATGTAGACCCATAAAAAGACAATAGTATCTGAATCCCCATATGACTTCTGGAGCCTTCTGTCTTATTTTGCACAGCACATTGTATCATTGCCCCCAGTTATTTGCTCTATCTAAGTCTTATGAGAGAGACATGTCTCAAAAAGATATCTAGGTGTGGCTGTCCATACATGATACTGGCCGAAATTAAATTTCTCTAAAACTTAAGTTTTGTACTATCAAAAGAGCCACTGGCCCACATTAGAAGAGATTGTAATTGGGCCAGGCACGGTGACTCATGTCTGTAATCCCAGCACTTTGGGAGGCCAAGGCGAGTGGATCACTTGAGGCCAGGAGTTTGAGCCCACCCTGACCAACATGGTGAAACCCTGTCTCTACCACAAATGCAAAACTTAGCCAGGTGTGGTGGTGTGTGCCTGTAATCCCAGCTTCTCGGGGGGCTGATGCAGGAGAATCGCTTGAATGTGGAAAACAGAGGTTGCAGTGAGCTGAGGTCATCATGCCACTGCACTCCAGCCTGGGTGACAAAGTGAGACCCTGTCTCAAAAACAAACAAACAAACAAACAAACAAAACCCCACTCTGTTTGAGATTTAAACAACTTTTCTCTCCCAACCTTCAATAGCAGGAAGCAGGTCGAGGAAGTTACACAGCTTTCAAAAAGGCACATTTCCAATGCTGTCTTCATATGCGGCCAAGAATGATCATGGGAAAGGAAGGACCTCTCAGTGTGGAGTTAAGAACCCATGGGGTAAATGGTCTAGCAAGTGACTCCCAGGCAGCACACCCAGGAAGAAGGCCCTTGCAAAGCTTAGCCAAAATTACTGAAAAATTTCAGAATTGCTGTAGACAGTGACTGCTGTGAGCCTCACATTTTCCTCTTTTTTAGTGGGACAATTTCTTTTTGTTATTTTGTCCCTTATTTAACTGTTGTGCAAGTGTGATGGGGAAGATAGGTAGCTATTATTCAATTTTTGTTTGAAACTCATAGGTCTCTGGATCAAAAGAACCCCCATCTGTCCCTGATATAGATATCATTGTAACATTTTGGACACTGAACAGATGCTATAATTGGGTTGGATAGGATTTTGGAATTTCTTCCTTGGAAAGTGGGAGAGCAAATTTTATTTAAGGAAGAAACAGAAACAAAAATTTGTGACCAAAGAGTAGAATGGGTAAGTCGTGTAAAGAACATGATCCTTCCTAATTATTTGTTGCCACTTTATGTACAAAGATAATTTCTCCTCATCCTTGCCTATTAAGCCTGGCCATGTGACTTCTTATGGTCAATGAAATGAAGCGGAATTAACACAAGTCACTGCTACCCAGAAGATTTAAATAGCATCTCATGGATCTGTCATTGATTTTATTTATTTTTCTGGCATAATACTGTATGTCCCAGATAGGAGTTCCTTCTTCTATTTGGGTCCCAGGATGAAAACAGTGTTGTGCGTAACCATTGCCAAATCTGTGCCGAACAAGTAATATCAGTAAGAAATAAACAACATTAGTTACTGTAAGCTACTGAGATTTGGAAATCACATCATGAAAGTTGATGGATGCAACCTGGTGTATTAAGTAATTTATAAAATGGTTTACAAATGTGCTATCTCTTCTAGATTTGCCCCCATTAAAGAGTGCTAAAGGTCTCAAAACCCTAGGAGAGGATATAACAAAATCACACAGTGGTTTTCAATTTATTTTATTCCTTCCACTTTCCTTAATTGTTCCTTTCTTTATTCTCCCCTCTCTCCCTCCTTTCCTCCCTATTTAAAGCATTGATCCTATTAAAAAAACTTACTAAGAAGGGCAATATTAAATATCTAACAGTTGAGCTGTTCTGAAAATAGAGGAGGGGAGTGAGGGAAAGTAAGGACTAAACACTTTCTCCTTTGCTTCCTCACAGACCCTCTTCACACTTGATATGCTTGAGGTAAGGCTTTTTGGGTTCCTTCAGGGTAGAGATAAAAGAGGTTTAAGGCCCGAGATAGGAATGTGCACAGAGCCTCACAACTTTTTTGTGAGTCAGGCAGGAGGCCATAAAGTGCAGTGGACTTCAGAGTAAGACAGATATGGGTTTGAATCTCTGCTCTGTTACCTATTAAATATGGTTCTGGGCTGCCTCTTCAGCATCTCCAAATCTCTATTTTCTCATTGTAAAATGGGAACACTGAAATCTGCTTCATAAAACTATTGAGAGGAATCGATGAAGCAGTAAGTTTGCATGCAAAGTATTATTATTATTTTTTGTTTGTTTTGAGCCTGTTTTCTTTCCAACATACATGTCTTCACCGGAATCTTGGAAATTTTAGTAGAAAAATACATTTGAAGTGGTTTAGTTCTCACCTTTATTTTATAAGGGTGGACACTGGCTTGCCCATGGTCACCTTGCTAGACCTAAAACCTGGGTCTCCTGTCCCCATATGTGGTATACTGCTACTGAGTCTCTGACAGTCTCTGGGTTAAGGGTTGCATGCCTTGGAGTTGTGTGAAATCCTTGTTGTATTTCCTGAAAGTTCCTCCTTATGTTGGAGTAAGCAACTGGTAGGTTTCACTGACATTCCAGGACTGAAATGCTTCCACTTAGCTCAGCAAAGCCCAGCAAAGCATATCAGAAACTGAGAAAACTATACTTTCAGGTTCAAATTGTAATTGATTCTGAAGAACTGAAAAATGCTAGTGTGAAAGATCCAGTTCCTCATTTCCCTGAAGACTTCTCATAGCCAAATGACAGACAGTTGGTGTTATAAGACGAGAGAACTGAGACTAGCCATTTAGAGAATAGCTATCACATCTCTTCTCTGGGATAAGAGAAATGGATGTGACTTCAACATCAAACATGTTCCAGCTAGCGGCAAGAGGGCCCAAGAAATGTACTGAGCAATGCAGCTCTGACTTGTCAGTTTTATGAAAAAGGTGCATGATTTGCAGGACTTAAAACCCAAGTATGTCCCTGAGCTGCAGGACTTCTTAATCATGTAATAGCAAGATTTTACTTCCAAGGCAGGAAGCAACCACGTTTGGGCATGATCAATCAGGCATTACTTTGGCATTTCTCAGCTTGCCATTTTAGTACATTTGTACAAATATCTTTGGGGCTGAGAAGGTGGCTCATAATAAAACCACTTAAATTGAAAGTTCTTTAGAGGATGCAGCCTCTGCCTACTAGTCTTAAGATTTTTCTCTCCACAGGACTTAGTACAATGCTCAGAAAGCTAGGGCAGCACTAAACTAAATGTTCTCTTGAAGGCTTTCATGCCCAAATCTGTTCACTGATGCAAAGGGAAGACATTTAAAAGGTCTTCGCTTTTACTTCCATTTCAGCCCATTGGAATACTAAATTGGAATTGAGACTCTTGCATGAAAATACATAATTAATTCTCTACTTTCATTTTGAAAGTGGGTTGGGATCCCAACAACTTGGTGTTCTTCCCTAGAATTAGTGGTATTTCTCTGACACACTTGGGCTGAAGTGATGTGTTAGTACCTCTGGCTCTTGAAGCAGAGTGAAAACATTGGGCCTGGGGGTGAGACGGCACAGAGAGGTGCAGGGTGGGGTGCCCACCCTAGTTTAGTCTGTGGAAAGTGAGTTGGGAGAGCGGCATGATCTCCGTCTCTTCTGAGGCCCAGCTAGCATATCCAGCAAAAAATGGCTGCCTTCTGGTATCTTCCTTCTCACCTTTGACATATAAGGGTGAGGTGACTTTGTTCTAGAGTTCCACACTGTGGCTAGGAGATATGAATAGACAGCCCCAAAGGAAGTAAATGTTGCCAACGTCAGCATTACAAGCAGGTTTCAGTGTTTCTGGAGAAAGTCTAATAATAAGTTTGGAAGAGTTCCAATAGGTTTCATTTAACTTTAACTTACCTCAAGAAGCCTTTGTCTCTTCTTTGGAAAAAAAAATGAGAAATTATTCATACCTCATTACTGAGTCTACCTGATAGACAGTGGGTGTTTAACAGCTATTAGTTTCCTTAACACTCCTTAAATGATTGAAATAATTCTGAAAGTCTGGAAGGCTCAGCTTACCATATTTTCAGGGTTATCTCAAAAAAAATTATTTTTAGATTGCTCCTTTATTGTTTTTGCCTTTTTTCATTTTAGCACTATTTTATTATATACTTTTATATGTTTTTAAAACATTCTTGCATTTCGTATAATTTGTTTTTATAATACACACAGTTCCACTGGCTAGTGGTTGTAGTCTGAGTGCATTAATATTCACAGTCCAGAAAATATGAAAATTCTGGCTGCTTTACCTGGAGGTGTTTCCATTTGTGTTACATCAACTGTTGCAGAGATGTAGGGTCTAGGCAGCTTCAGAGTTAGTGTGTTAGACAATGTAGTAGAAGAAAATAGGAATTGTGAATGGTGTGGAATTGCCCATAGTCTAGAGTTTTCCTGGGACTTTCTCAGTGTGGGAACCACAAAACACCAGCAGAATCACTCATGTTTATTTTTTTTAATGTCAATTCCATGAACATGTTAAATTAAAATAGTCTCTATGGATGAATCCTGGGAATCTGATTTTTACTTTTAATAACTCGTGATTTTTGTGAATATGAAAGTATCAGAAAAAGTACCTCTGTTATATTGTTAACATAACAAATGAGGACCCATTTGCTACTTTCCCAAATTACTCCCTTTGGCTAACAAAATAGAACAGTATTGGAGGCTCCAAGCAAAGTATGTTTGGAGTTAGGCCAGAAAATGAACAAGAATTCACCTGAAAAACATGATGCATTTTCCTGGTATTTCAGATAAGTGTGAGGATTTGGGAGAAAAGTCAAGGAATTCATAATAATACTTTGTAATTTTTTAAATGAATGTATTATGAATCAGAATATAAGATTCACATGTCTTAAATAAATACAGATGTCTTCTAAGAAATACAAATATCAAGTTGTGGTAAGTTTCTATGGGCTTCTTGCCAGAAAGTCTGTTGTAGCCACTCACCCTCCTCCTGTTCTGGACACTTTGCAGATAAAGAGCAGGGGATTTGACTGACAGGATCTGGAGAAATAATAGCAATTGATTCCTTTGAAATATAGCAAAACTTTTATTAATAAAAACACAGTTAGTTTGTCTAAATTCCTCATTTGTTAGAAAAGCAAATATCAGATACTTAAATCAGTGACAGATTTTTTTTTTAATTTAACTTTCAAAAGAGTTCGCCCGGGAGATAATCCAGTATCATCTGTCTTCTACACCTGTATAGCATTTTCCAAAGATAACTGAGGCTTCCATATCTGTAACTGAGGCTTCTGCAGATGACTCTGAAGATGTGCAAAGTCCTCACTTAAACCAGAGGCCTCCCCCTCTCTCAGACCTGGAATCCTCCACCGATTTATTTTTAACATTTTCCTACGTAACTTTAAATTATCCCCCTCTGTTTTAAGGAGCTCATTTTTAAGTGCAAATCTGATGTCTTTCCACTTTCTTTCGCCGTGTTTATCACCTCCGCAGTACAAGTCAGATGACCCAATATTGCATATGTGCTATGGCTCTGTCTTTTCCTTCCTAGACTCACTTTCCATTGGTGTTCTAAATTGTCTATTTGTTCTAATGGTGCTAAACCAATTGTAGCGTCTCAAATACACCATGCACCTCCACCCCTCTTTACCAAAGCATGTGTTCTTTTCAGTGGGGGGATAACTTTCTCACTGATAAACTCAACTAAAAGGCCTTGCTGAAGCTTGTTTTCATGCCATCTTCCCACTTGCAGTTAGTAGTAATATTCTTGCTACTTCGTCCCTATAGTACCATGAAAACAACTATTGCATAGAAATAAACACTCTGTATTCTAAACGTTTACGACTAAGTAGCAACTATTCTGCTGAATGTTTCTGGAAGCCATTAAATTCACCTTTCTGTCTTTTACAGTGAGCCCAGAGATTAGCACTCAACAGATGCTCAAAAATACTGATTTGAGAAAAATTCAAATATGTTAGTTATTTTAAATCTACACATACAAGCAAATAGAATTTCCTGTAAAAATATTAGGTGGACATGGTTTATTGTAGGCAGATTGACTTGAGTTTTAATTTTATATTTTCTGAACACTAACATAGTGGTTTAGAGCAACTTACTTTATCCTTCTGTGGCTGTTTTTTCCTCTGTAAAAATAAAAATAATACACATACACAGTAAAGATAAATAATATTTTTTAAATCCACCACAATATTTGAGACAATAGTCAGTAAATTAGTTTCTTTTCTCCACTTTCCAAAGGTTTGAATAAAGAAAGTGCTTTTGTTTCTTTGATTGTTTAATACCAAGTCAACCAGAAAATCTAATTAAATTAAATGGAAAACCAAACCCCCAATTCTCTAAGCTTTGCAGTTGATTATTGCTGCCGTGTACGTTCTGATAAACAACAAAAGCCAAGGGTTTTTGTTTGTGCTGACAAGGAATTGGAACTGGTAAGTTTCAAAATAAGAAGTTTTCTAAGATACATGAGAGCATCCTTACCCACTGCCCAGCAAACTCATCTTGTTTTCTATAATCTGGCCCAGATCCCAGAGCTCACAAGATACATATAATGGTTAAGCCTGCTGGAAATCTGTAATATTTCTACTGTAGCCGGGTAAAAATGACTGCACAGCTGGCTTGGTAACCGTGATACACTGGGAAATTTCTTCATCCAACACATTTAGAAGCCCACTTTCACCCGTGGGGACAGGGGGAGCCAATCCGAATGGACTGATATTAATCTTGACCATGTGGGAACATGAAGTATCTCAGAAGTTAGAAATTCTCCACATACAGGCAATTCAATTATTTTGCTTATAGGTTAGCACAGGCTATGGTTTTGGTCTGTTTTATTTTTAAAGGTTAAAAATGTACTGTTTCGTTTTTCAAAAGAGTATATGAATTTGCAAGGATTTTCTAACCATGTTAGTTTTGTTAATGGGTTTGGATACTTGTGTGAGAATTTCAGGCAAGATCCACTTGAAATGGGAGTTCTGGTCTCTGAGTCTTGTTGGAAAGCTAAACACTAAGGTCACTGTGCATCTAGTGAAAAGTAGTTTGGTGAGGCTGGAGGTAATGGGCTTTTATCTTAAAGAAGGGACTGAAAATATTTTTGCAACTGATTATGAACAATCTAGATAAACTATAAACTGGTAAAGAACTTGCTGAGCTAAGGTTTAACTAAAGGAAACGAAGGCAATGGGAACAGGACGATGATCAAGAACAATACATTGACTTGTCATTGGAGCCCTGACATTTTGACCCTGACATTAAGATCTCATGACAATTCTGCTCACACTTTTCTTCACATTAAAGAAGTGAATGCCTTAGAAAATTGAGCTACTGCGAGACCCTGGGGATTGGCAGAGACAAGACCCAAATGCCAGAGCATGAAGGACTGATTCTTATAGTGCAGAAACTAAGACTTCATTTCAAATACCTTTTTTATGGAGAGTTATACAAGGGAATGTTCCCCTTATGTTGCATGCTCAACTATAAGTGGGAAAAAGCACTACCAATTTGATTTATTCCTTAATGTAAAACCATTTAGCCATATAACCTTGCTCATATAGCCTTGTCAGGCAATAATATATTTGTTTGATTGATTATTTACTTGATTGATTGATAGTGATGTTTTGCTGCAAGAAACTGAAGAGTATTTCCTATTGAGAAAGTTTCATGTTTGTCTTTCCAATAATTCTTTTGAATGTAAATATTATAATTGAATACTGAGAAAAGGGTCAAACCACGTGAAGTCTCTTTGCTGTCGTAACCCCTAATTCCCTAGGAAAGATGTCACTCCCAAATGAGTGGTTAGGACAGTGTACCTGGTAGCATCTATGCTGTTGGTTCCGTTTCATCAGACAGTACCATTTACTTATATTGTTAATTTACATTTGTGGTTGCTCTGCATTCCTAAAATCACTGTAATTAATACTGAGCTAGGTCAAAGGAGGCTGCTTTTATGTAGACCCCTCCCTACACCTCCTCCACTGGCAGGGAAGTTTCCATTTATTTATTTATTTATTTATATTCCAAAATTATAGTAGGTGTACAGGATTAAAAGAAAAACAAATGGTCAGAGTATTAAGATTTAATTTTTTAAAAAAATTAAAAATCTTCTTCTACCAACCACAGCTTTACAAAGGATAACGACGTCAGATTTTGTTTTCTGTGGTTAGATTCACAACACTAAATTACGTATTTGTAACTCTGTTTATTCATTTGTCAATCTCAGACTTTATTTACTTCCAAATATGAAAGATGAGGAATCTAGCCCTATTTCAGTCTCCCCTTTCATTCTCTCATGCTTTTTACTTTTAGTTCTTCTTATGGTTAACATTACAATTGTTAAACACACATAAATATATGTTTCTTAGCCCATCAATTTTAGACAGACTCTATTGCCTTCACACTGTCTCAGATGAGAAAATAAATACACAAGCATTTACTCCTACTTCTCTTTTTCCATATCTCCATCTCAACCTTGGTTGGTTGTGCCTTTGTTTTTTCATGGCCAAAAATTTATTTCATGTATTCTTCTCTGTAACTGTAATAAAGTTTTCTACTTTAAGTTAGTTGAAAACCAGTGAGTAGTATTTACAACATGTTTGTATTGCAAGAACCAAATAGTGTGATTATACTCATAAGAAAATAAATATGATTGGTGTTATTCAGCTTTTCACTTGAATAACAAGGTTCCAAATTTAAAGTTAAATAAAGTTTCCTGCTGTATACTCCATGATTGGTGTAAAGTCATGTGAAATTTTACTTAACTTCATATTTAGCCCATGCCTTTCTTGAACAGCATTTTACTTTCTTTCATACAGAAGATGAGGAAGAATAATTCATTCAAGCAATTCCACAGACATGCCATTAGTGATTGTCCTGATTATAGCCTCTTCCTGCTTTCTGGCTTTGGGATCAGCTGAACCTGCTGAGTCCTTCTAAGTGAAGATAACTGTCCTTCCCAGTGTGACTGACTTGTGAGCAACTTTGAAGTACAATCTTCTCTGTAGAGTCGATTCATTAATATGAATCTATGTACATTATTTCTTCTAGGACCTTACCAACATTTCTAATCTATGGATGAATCCTCTATGAGTATTAGTTTGGGTTCTCCAGATAAACAGAACCAAGAAGATGTATATATATAAAAAATATATGGAATTGACTCATGTGATTATAGAGTATGCGACATTTTAAGAACTGCAGTCAACAAGTTGGAAACCCAGGAGAGCTGATGGTGTAAGTTCCAGTCCCAGTCCAAGTCTAAGGCCTAAGGCAAAGGAAGACCCATGCCACAGTCCAAAGATGTTCAGGCGGAAGGAGCCAGTTCTCTCTTATTCAGCCTTTTGTTGTATTTAGACCTTCCACAGATTGAATGAGGTCCACTCACATGAGGGAGGGCAATTTGCTGTGCCCTGTGTTCTAATTCAAATGTTAATCTCATCCAAAAACACCCTAAAAGACACACCCAGAATAACATCTAGTCAAATATCTGGGCACCCTGCGGCCCAGTCAACTTGACACATAAAATTAACCATCACAGATTTTGTTCTCATTTTCAGTTCCATTATATCTTTTGTGACATTTCCATGGGATTTTTGCAAGAGAGAGGAAATAAACACAGTCTATCCCTTTGAAACAGAATTATTGCCAGCTTCCTGGTGCTAGAGTCGTAACTAACATGATTATTTATTCTTCTAGGTAATGCCTGCTGGTGCTCAGGCATTACTTCCTCTCTTTTTGTCCCCTATTCTGTATTGAGGGGTCTGGAAGCCTGAAATTGCATTCCTAAAAACTCTCTTTCTAATTAGTTCCTATTAAATGTTTCCAGTAGGAAATATTTCAGTGGGACTGCAAGGACAAAGAAAGAGAACGTCTTTCTACTTCTGGCCAACAGTAGGAGTAATAGTCAACAATTACAGGTGACTGAGGGTGACTGTGATCTCTAGCAGTCAGCAGATCTGGGAATAGCAGGAGGAGGAGTGGGGATGGCAGGTGACCATAAGCTCCAGTGGCATTGATGGCAACTGTCAATAGCAAATGCATATTTCTGGACTTTGGATAGTGCTTTTTCCCCCCTTTACTCCACACAATGAAAATCTTTGCAGCCAATTCCATGTATGCAAATCACCTCTGTGTGAAATATTCAGAACATTTCTGACTAGTTTTCCTGACTAGACCATGACTGATAGGCTCACTAAGATTATATTTCTTGCTTTTCTTTGAGATGATATGATATATCTTTAAACTACAGTATCAGTACAAATGAAAAAGATAAGAGATGATTACCAACTTGTATTTGATGCTTTCTACTCAAAATAACCCTGTGGTAAATATTATTACACCCATTTGATGGATGATAGCACAGATTTGAATATATTTATTTGGCCAAAATCTCACAATACAAACTGCCTTCCAAATCAGATTCTACTCTTTTCATCTGAGGATTACATTGATGTGTTTTATTCCATTTTGCACCACTATGAAGAGATACCTGAGGCTGGGTAATTTGTAAATCAGAGTCTTATTTTGGCTCATGGTTCCACAGACTGTACAAGAAGTATGGTGCCAGCATCTGATTCTACCAAAACCTCAGGAAGCTTTTAGTTGTCGTGGAAGGGAAGGAGAGCCGGCACATCACATGGTGAGAGAGAAAGCAAGAAAGAGGGGGTAGTTTCCAGACTATTTTTTAACAACCATATCTTTTGTGAGCTCATTATCATGGGAAGAACATCAAGCCATTCATGAGGGATCCCCCTGCCATCACCTAAACACCTTCCAGTAGGCCTCACCTCCAACAATGGGCCATTAAATTTCAACCTGAGATGTGGAGAGTACAAACATCCAAACTACATTACAACGTCTGATACAAATCGTAAGAAGAGGAGACGGCATGTGCATAGATTGAAAGTTCCTTCATACTTAAATTGTCTTTGTCAAATGAGAAGCCTTCTAATCACCTTGTGTTCTTAGACTTTGGAAAGGTGGTTGGCCTTTGATTAAAATAGCCCAGAGCATGAGCTTCAGTAGAGCTCTCAGAGACAGACAATTCAGGTGGTAGATATGCTGGTTGTTCTAGTACTTTTTAGTCATTGATGTTTTTTTAATAGCATGGTTTCTATTTTTGTTGTCTGAATAGTAGATTTTAAAAAAATCAAACCTTTCCTTAGAAGATGTTGCTGTTTCCATTAAAGTACTAAGGGAAAGGAGAAGGGGAGAATCGTCTTATACCTCACATAGTAGCACCACTGTATGCAACTGAAATTAGCAAAGTTCCACCCGCTTGTAGGTTTTAGGCAGTAAAGTCAAGCCAGTGACCTTGCTTATGCCAAATTAGGATGATCTTTCCTAACTGAATATTCTTTCACCAACAACAGACGAAGGAGATCAGCTTAGGGAAGGTTTATTCCTTGGAACCATTTTTACAAAAGTAAATTCCAGGAAATTACCAAGCATATCTTCTACTTTCCAGCATTTAATGTGACAGATTTTTATCGATTGCCACCTTCCCTTTAAACTGTAATGCAAAACCAACAGTGTTTTTAAGAACTCCTATGAACGTGTAAAAGAATAACCCATTTTAGACATTGCTATACCTGTAGTTGTATTTGTTTCCCTCTGCAGACAGCCACATAACCCAGGTGGAAGAGAAATCATGCTCTGCTCAGGAATGTAAGGATTTTCTTGTGCATGACTACTGGTCCTTTCTCTGCTTGTTGAAAGCCTTCCCTTCACAGGACTGGGAGAGCCTGAGTTAAGTAAGGAAAGATTAGAGTAAACACACAGGGACTGCTGTACTCTGAGAAGTACACCAGGTCCCTGGAGTTACTGCTCCTGGTGCTGACTATGAAGCGTCTAGATCTCCTACTTCCAAATGAGTACTTCTAGAGATCATACTCCACTGGCTACCACTTTATTTAAGTTTTAATATGGTGCCATATATATCATTGTTTTACTTATAAGGAAAGGGAAAATGCTCTCTTCTGAGACAAATAATGGAGCCTTGATAACGGGTTTGCATTATATGTACGCAAGCAAAAGTCACTCACCATTTGAGAAGAGTTCCTTATTTACAAAAGCCTGCATTCAAATAGTCACAAGTACCTAATTCATCCTAGTGCACACCCAGATGGTTTTAATTTTGACAAAAATAAATTAGCAAGAAATTAAGTCTCAAATTAAATGACTGAAAATTCAGTGACTTTTTACTTTTGAAGTTCCATTACCCTTTGCAGAATCATAGGATCACAAGTGCTAGAAATGGGAGAAATTCTAACAGTACATTTTATTAAGTTGATAGTATTACCAAAAACAATTTGAAAAAAAAAGGAGGAAAGGCAAAGGCTCTATTTAGTAATGGGGCATTTTCCAGGTTTGTTTTTCTATCCTTTTAAATTGAAGGAGAGGCACTGATGTTCAATATGTGTCTCGATCAACACACTTATCTGGCTTTGGTTGAGTTTTCTTTGACATCAAGGTAGTAGTTTTTAAAATAGCAGCAGCCTTCATTTGCTAGGCAAAACTCTTATTTAAACATAATGTGCTTAGTTAATAGCCCAGACTTTACAAGACTTTTTCCCAAGTATGATTAGTCAGACTTATGTAAAATTTGTTCCATAAATAGTGAAACACCTGCAAGATCCCATATTACAAGCAGAATGGTAAAGTTGGACAGTTCCTGTGCACTTACTTATTATAATACCTTCATTTTGCGCAGTAATAACCAAGGCCAAGCAGGATTAGGTGGCAATTCAATACCGCCCAACTTGTAGTAGCAGAACTCGTTAAAGCTGTATTTTCAAATTAGTACATTATTCCTTGTTAGTGTTTATGTGGTTCTTGACTTACCCAGAGGAAACTCTGTTGGAGAGGCGTGGGAGCTCTAGAGACACAAATACCAAATGCAGAGCGTGCACTGAACACCAATCAGCATCATTCTGCTCCTGGCCACTGCAGGTTGCCCATTTGAAAGCACATGTTTAGTGTATGAAGATACAAGTTTGTAAACAAGGTTTCCTAATGTCCTTTGTATAAGAACTAGAGAGAAGCTCTGAGTATGGCAAAGATTTTTCTAACTCAAAATGAAGATACATGTTGTGAAGGATAATGAATATATTTAAGGCTATAATAAGACCATACATGAGAATCAGAACTTTCCTCTACAATTGAGGACAGAAATTTGCTTTACTATAGAAATAATCTTTTCTTACAATTGAATATTGCCTAAATAATTCAGGAAAAAAATTGCTGTTAAGAATAAAAATCAGAGGATGTGAATCCTGTTCACTGTTACATTCCCAGTAACCAGCAGTGCTTTACAGTCGGGAAGCTCACTTGTTACCATTGATCCTGGGGTGTAGAATTTAGGAAGAGGTGATTAGGAGGGGACACCACACAAGAATGAAGTAATTGAGGTATTTACTCTGAGTGCAAAATTGAAGAGGCACCAAAATTTCAGAAATTAAGCTAAAAGAATATTTTGATGCAATATTTTCAAAAATAAAAGTTAATGAAATAAATTCATGTTGAACAAAATATTCATGTTTTGGGTGAAGACAGGATCTGACTCTGTGCCTGCATGAATTCATCTCATTTGTGTCACTTCAATTCTGGCCTTGCCATATCCTGTTTTTAGGTATAATTCTGATATTTTGTTAATCATGGATTCTTTTTGCATTATGTTAAAAATATTGCATTGAAATATTATTTGTCTTGATTACTGAGTTTTTTGGTGTCCCCTTCAACTTTGCACTGTGGTGAACGTCTTACATTACTCACCTTAGTCCTGGTCTTAACTAGCATGCTGCCTTACATATAAGTAAAAGAAGGAAGTTGTTAAAAGAATCATTGTGTGGTGAATAAATTAATGAATCACTATGAGAGTATCTTGTTTCTTTTTCTAATGACCTCTCTACAAATTTCTCATTGGAAGGGACAGAAATACATGATATGTTCCAGACTTCTTATGTTAACAAAGCCATCTTTCTCTATGTTTTGAAATAATATAATACAAGCTAAAAACTTTAATATTTTATTGCTTAAATTATCCCGTTATAATTAATTAGTTATCCTCAGGATATTAAAGGCACATATGGGAATTTCCATTCAAACCACAAGGACTCCTTAGCTTATTTCTACTTTATTCTCCAGAAAACAGTCCCTTTAGCTCCAGCATGTGAGAGCTGTCAGCTGGATGGTGGGTAGAAAGCCTAGTTCATCAAGCACACTCAGGAGTCAAAAAAGTGATGCAAGATTAAAAATGGGAGCATGCCATATACAAAATCAGGAATTTAGAAAGGAAATAAGGAAATAAGGCATAAGGGAGCTGAGACAGATACTCCACTCGTATGTGCATGTGTATGTGTGCTTTTGTGTGTTTGAAGGAAGAATCTTTTTCACGTCAGCTGTGTATTCACTTCATTCGCCATGTACCAAAAAATAAAATAAAATAAAATAAAAATAAGTGCAAACTTTTCAATCTAAGCTTTGCAGCTAAAATATTTTTCTGCTCAAGTCTTTGAATGACTCAACTAAAATCCTGGTTCTCAGATCTGCTTCTATATGGGCTGAGGAACAGGGAAGTAGAAATAGACTAAGTAGAAACAAAAGCAAAACCCAAAACAAAACACCCTCTGGGCTTCCCTCGGGACATGCAAGTCCAGTCCACCGTGAATGAAGTACATGTAAGGTGAGAGTGGAACAGAGTGAGAACTGAAATCCAGAATATCAGCTTTTCCCTTTGTGCTGAGTTAAGCTCAAGAGGGGAGGAGGAGGAGTTCCTTCTGAACTCAAAGGTGTACTCCTCCTCAGTGCCACATTTCAAGCTTTGTAAAATCATCCAGAAGGTGATTTCTGTAAAGTAAGGCCAAAGCCTCTTGACAGTCACAGTGAATGGGGTTTCTTTTATCATTGATGATAGCAAGACCTACTTTCTTGCTCTGGACAGCTCCTGTGAAAATATGGCATTCAGAACCACTTCCTTCTTTTCCATCTCTTCCTCTTTACCTTTCCTTTGCAGGTCAATTTCTTTCTCCCTCTGGGTAAGAGACAAAGTTGGAAGGCTTTGGCTGGAGAGTAATTGAAGGAAGCAAAGAGCTAGAAAATGGGACACAGAAGTAACTTTTTGAGAACCCCCATGCAAAATTCTTTGCAGGAAATAGCATTTTAACAAGCCCAAGAACGAGTTTAGGTGTCTTCCTTTTTATGTCACTTCATCTTGCTTATTTGGCTTAGTCAAGAAAGAGCATATATAATGCCATTTCTGCTTCTGTCTGTTACATAAGTACAAACAACAAGTTTAGACCTAAATTGGAAAATGCTTAGGATTGAAAGAAGGTGGGAAAACCAGTCAACTCATTTTTCTATAGAACTAATCATCTCCACATCAGAAATGAAAGCCAGATGATTTTCTGAGAACTCTAACATGCAAGCTAATTTTTCCAAAATTGTTTCATGGAACAAGTCTGTCCAGAGATTAATATGATAAGATGTGATTTTCAGTTTTCCTCCAGTTATTACTGTGTTGTACAGATCAGAGAACATACAGTTAAAGTTGTCATACATTAGCTGCTGCAGAGCAATTCCTCCTTCTCCCTAAAGGACATAGGAGATAGTTAAAGTTGTCATACACTAGCCGCTGCAGAGCAATTCCTCCTTCTCCCTGTGTGTCTGTCTAAAGGAGTAAGGTCGCTTGTTAAACCCAGAAGCATATCTAGGGATCTAATTTAAGTGCATCAGTCTCCTAGCACTTTGATTTGAAATTTTACACTGGTGGAGCTGAAACCACGGGGACTTTATGAAATTGCATTTAATTCTAACTTGCATTTTGAAAATGATCTCTCTTGCTCTTTCTCTCCTCCCCTTATTAATAGACGCATACTTTTTGATACTTTACTATTCCATTTCTTTTAATACTTTGAGTGATTTTGCTTTTTTTGCCATATTGCTCATATTCTCCTGAAGCTTCTTTTATGTTAGTAAGATGTTACGACTGTTTGGTGGATGACATGTTAGAGACAAGGTCCTTGGCTTACTTGGTCCTTATTACTCCTAGAATGTGGCAAGCTTTAGTTTTATTCAATAGAGTTTACACAGCTGTGCATAAGGACACTGCATGAGGCCTCGCAGTGCAATCACTCAGCAAAATAAATCAATTAACAAATATTTATTAGACATGGACTTTGTTGGTAGAACAAGGTATCTATATTTGGTGTTAGAATACATAGCTAATCCACAGAGAAAAAAAATTAGCTCAAAAATTCTCGGTAATCCTCAAATATTCTAGATTATTATCTAGGAGGTGATCAGAGGAGTTGGCTATGTTATGGAAGGTCTACGTAACATATTTTTGAAGGTTTTGTGGAGTGACAGACATAAGTTTAAAATAATCTGCAATCTAGTATCAGGAGTCACCCCACATCCTCAGAATTGAACAACACCAAATAAACAAATATGTAAATGACAAAAACAGCAAAAGACTTTCTTTGGAAATACAGGATTAATATCTTTAAGTGAGTTTAACTTCTTGAACCATACACCATACAGACATTCTTTGATTAAAATGTAGACCAGATTAAACAAACCAAACAGCTGTCTCAGTAAGTCAACCTAGAAGCATAGCACAGAGCCAAGCTACCGACTCCATGAAAGTCGAGGCAAGTGTTCTCAAGAAGTGTTTGTGCTGCCTGTGGTCTAGAAGATGCATTTTGGCACTTTCCATGCAACTCGAGTGTAGTGTTAATTCTTACCTGTCATAATAACAGCCACCTTCTGAGGCATTACCCTGCCAGGCACTGTTCTAGGCAGCTTACTATTTTAATAGGTTTATAATTTTCTCAGTGTCAAACAGCTAATAAGGTGTTGTTAGGACTTCAGTCTCGTTCTTGATATCCATGCTCATATCCTCAGCACATACTTCCATCAACTTGTAGAAGCTTATCCTTCTTGACATCATGTGTGGTTTTATGGGCAGGCTCTTTAGATTTATACGTGGGTAAAGTATTTTAGAAATGTTTAGAAATACGTTGCATGTCCACATGAATTTGCTGTCATTTTTCTCCCTTTTTGATGTTCGCTTATATTTTATTTTTGTATAGTCATTACTTTGCATGCTGTTATTGCCTACCTTGACTCTATTTTCCTGATAAAAAAATGTTTGTTGAGTGACAGGATGAATGAACATTTCCCGAAACCTGCAACTCTAGCAGTTAGATCCTTATCCATCATTATTAATACTGCATTATATATATATACTTATACACTATATACATATATATTTAGTGTTTGGCCACAAGACAAGATCAATAATGATTGGGTTCATTGTGATTTCTAATCTAACTTCTGGATAATGCAAAAGTTTCTCAAAGGGGGCAGAAAATTATGTCTTAATTCATGACTCTGTTCCTACCATATGTTAGTGTTTGACAAATAGTATACTCAATAATTATCTGTCGAATAATTTAATCATTATCATTACCTAAACATTATGAACATACATAATAGTATGCATAAGATACTAAATTCGGTAATGAATGAAATTCAGAAAAGCATAGTTTCAACAGTAGCAATATTTACCATGCCGGCATTGTGCTGAGTGCTTTCTTTTGATGTATTGCATCTTCCTAATGACCTCATGGGTATAATCAATACCTTATTTTTGGTAATAGAAAACCTGACTACTAGAGAAGTGAAATAAGCTATTTTCCCAGGGTCCCATAGCAAGTAAAGTGGCAGAGCCTGGATTCAAACCTAAGGCAGGTATTCATTTCAAATCTATTTCAAGTAGTCTTTAGTATGATAGAAACCCTCTTACCTGGTATTAAAATTTTTATTTAGGCCGGGCGCGGTGGCTCAAGCCTGTAATCCCAGCACTTTGGGAGGCCGAGACGGGCGGATCACGAGGTCAGGAGATCGAGACCATCCTGGCTAACAAGGTGAAACCCCGTCTCTACTAAAAATACAAAAAAAAAAACTAGCCGGGCGAGGTGGCGGGCGCCTGTAGTCCCAGCTACTCGGGAGGCTGAGGCAGGAGAATGGCGTAAACCCGGGAGGCGGAGCTTGCAGTGAGCTGAGATCCGGCCACTGCACTCCAGCCCGGGCGACAGAGCGAGACTCCGTCTCAAAAAAAAAAAAATAAATAAAATAAAATAAAATAAAATTTTATTTATTCAAATAGCCATTTAAAAAATTCATAATGATTAAATATGTTTTCCTTTAGCTTAAAAATATAAAAGTCTATTATTTTGCCAAACTTTTGTTATAAAACCAAGCCTTGCTATTGAGTGTGAATCATTCCCTTAGAATTCTATGTTGTCTTTCTTATACAAGCCACCTCTACAGTACATTGTCCACAATTTCCAATTCCAGTTTCTATTCAGTGGGGCCAGAATTTATAGACATCTGGAAAATAATTTCTGGTTTTTCCTCAATCTGTTCATTGCTCCAGTAGTACCTAATCCAAGGCATTTAAAAACAACAACAACAACAGCAACAACAACTTATCTTTATCAAGGTTCTCCAAAGCCTTTGACCTAGTTCTCATAGAAACAACTGTCTTTTGAGTGCATATTCAATAGGCTTACTTATAAGATTTAGTTATGTAATAACAAAACAAAAGTAACTGTCATATATAGGGAATAAACATAATGAAGTCTCAATAGGCAAACAATTCTACTGGTGAGAGCAGTGGTAAACAAAAGAATGACCTAATAGCCATGAGTATTTAGGGTCTTAAAGCATTGACTAATGCTTTTTAGAACCAATAGGACATTAATTAATTGAGTGGACTTTACTTAAGCCAACTTCTACTATATTGCTTACATGTATTTTTCTTTATCGAACATTGATCCAGCACCTTACTATGTACCAATCACTGTTCTAACTGCTTTAAAAATATTAACTTATTTAATCCTCAAAATTACTCTCTGGGGTACATAGTGTTATTATCCAATTTTACAGAAGAGGAAACTGATGGTCTGAGAGGTTATTTACCTTGCCCTAAATATACACCTTGCATGTGGTGAAGCAAGGATTTGATCTTAAGTGCATACTCTTAACCCCGTGCCTACCAAACAAAAGTCATTGTACCTCCTTTCCAAAAGCCTGCAATCCAGATAGAAAAGGCCACACACATGTACTCCTCATACAAACTTGTAAATGATAATTATCTAACAAGGGGTCCAGGAGTAGACAAACATCCCTAATCATGTCAACTAAAGCATGAAAATGAATATTCAGTCCCCATATGGTAAGTATCTCATCTATAGGAGCCAGTTTCCATTTTTCTTCTCCCTTTTCCTTCCCCAAATGATTATAATGAATAGGGACATTTGATTTTTCTTTTGTTAAGACATTTTTGCTTATCTCTTTACAACCATTTCCTGTATATGTTAGTATTCTTTACGGCTTCCAGGCCCTCGATCGCTAATGCAGACCATGTGTAGGAGACCTGCAGGCCAAGGAGCACCCTGGAAATTCTCTGGAATGTGTCCTGGAGGAGTACTTCCATCCTTTTATCTCAACTTTGTGGATTATGTATGATAATCCCCACAACTTCCTAAGATTCTGGGCTCAAGATTATAGAGTAATTTTCCTCTCCCTATCAAACCACATATTTTAATCTGATCCAAACGTCTTTACTTTTGATATCACAAAAACTACTTCTATGGTCTACTTTATTTATAGGCTTTTGAGAAAATGAAAATGAATCTGAATTCTTCACAATTTTATATTGTCAATGACCTCCTCCACTTGGAAAGTAGTTTTGACCATCAGGACATACGCATAATTTATATCAAGAAAAATGTGTTGCATTTTTTAAAAACATGTAATGTTTCTTTTAAGAAGGTCATATATACATGGTTCAAGTAGCAGAAGCACAAAATTTCTACAGAAAACCTTCCTCTTCACTCTGTGCCCCAGTTACCTATCCCATATCTGGAAGCCACACACTATTCCCTAGTACGAGGAACATTTTAAAAATAAATATTTAAATGGCCTGAAATGTGTTAGTTAATCAATAAGATGACTAGCTTTGATTAACTAAGAAAATAAATATTTGGTGCCACATTTGAACTAAACTATTGCTTCAAAATATCAGCTTTTCTGAAATCCTCTTAATATCCTATTAACACTGAGAGTAGCTAAAAAAGTAAGAATTCCAACATAAAAATACAGACATGGAACAGCATTTGTCTATGAGAGATGACTTTTCTACCCAGAACATATATTAAGATATATTTTTTGTTATTATAATAAATTGAAATTAGATGTTGATAGTATTATAAAGGGAAGAAAACTAAACTGCATTATTTAATGCTACTTCTAAGAAATCAATTTTCATTCTTGTATTTTGACTCAATCATAAATGTAATCAGAGGTCTTTTGAAAGTTCACAAAAACAGTTAGAACTCAGCACAGAGACGCTTTGGGATAAGAAAGGAACAAAAGTTGTTTCAAAATGGGGCAGTAATGACTACACCCAAAGATAGAACCTCCCCTTCCCAAGCCATGCCACCCCAGAGATGTGGAATGCAGCAGCCCATCTTTTATTACACTTAAAAACAATCATATGGCCAGGCATGGTGGCTCATGCCTATAATCCCAGCACTTCGGGAGGCAGGCAGATCATGAGGTCAAGAGATCGAGACCATACTGGCCAACATGGTGAAACCCCATCTCTACTACAAATACACAAATTACGTGGGCATGGTGGTGCATGCCTGTAATCCCAGCTACTCAGGAGGCTGAGGCAGGAGAATCATTTGAACCCAGGAAGTGCAGATTGAAGTGAGCCAAGATCGTGCCATTGCACTCCAGCCTGGTGACAGAACAAGACTCTGTCTCAAAAACAAAAAAAACAAAACAAAAACAATCATACAAAGAAGCAAAAACTCACAACTACTGCAACCTCTGTGACTTATAGAGATTAGCATGTGAGTAGGGTTGAGAAGAGCCTTAAACATGTCCCCCGTAAGAATCAAGATTAAAAGTTGCTTTTGAATAATGATATACATCCTTATATACACATTTCATTGTTGCTTTAAAATAAAAACTAATTTGTTGACTTTTTCAGAAATTCAGAATTCAAAACTTCATCTATATTCAGTTCTAAGTCACAGAAATGGAAAACTGGGAACCAAGTTCTAAAACATTTTTAGGACTGCATTTGTTTTTAATTTTTGGCACATGTTCTTACAAGGTCAAGATAAAGATAGTTTGGTGAGAAGAGGGCATAAACACCAAATGGCTTCTCTAAGAGGTTGCGTATGAATATTTTAACAGTAATTTCCAAGGAAAAAATATAGCTGAAAGTGTTCTTAGCTAATATCACAATGGTTTGCCTATAGCATGACCTTTGTTGAAATATCTATGCATTATCATTAGACAACAGATATAAGGTGAGGACTTGGTTCTGATTTCAAGCAAGTGAGGCTCAGGTCAATCTCATCAAGATTTCCATGCACATATTAAGTCAAATGAGTTTGCTTTCAATGAGCAAATCTGCTAATATCATACAATAAATAGATTACTCCCTTTGCAGGCATCCTGGGAAAACTGGGTTATGCTCAGTTCTGGCATGAACTTGCCTGCTTTTCACTGTGTATTTTCTTTCACATTTGCTGTTCGTAAAAGCACAATCCTCAGGTAGTGCATGCTATAAGGTGCTTACAAATCTCCATTGTATAAAAGAATGTGACAGGGAGCAATAATTTATATTTTATTCTCAGAGAGGGCACTGGATTTCTTCAGAAAAACCCTCAAGTGATATATGTATATTTGCTTTGTGAGTCAGGGTTGCCTGTACACAAAGGCAAATCTAACTTATAACTTATTCATGATTAATTGTCCTTCTGGGGGACAGGAAGAACATAATTGAATTCCAAAAAGAGTCTCTCAAACTCATTCATTGATTGTCTTATTCCTGCCCACCTCACCCTCATCTTTTTGAAAATAGAATTGCCGTAAGCAAAATTAGAAGACACAAATTTCATTTCCTTTCATTTCTCCTGCTCTTCTTAGCTCCTAGCTACTAAACAAGAAGCAGAGAGGGAAACTGTGAGTTGAACGTGCTTAAAGAAGCCACAAACTAGATGTTTAAAATGCCTCTGAATATTTATGATTTGATTAGGATAATGACCCTCATGCTATTGATACTATATTCTGAAAATAATACGTTATAAATGTTGCTGATTGCCAGGTTGAAAATAATAACCTATGTCTGGTCTTTAGTGCTAGAATGACATTTATTTTGGTACGGCCATCATTATCATCATCACCATCATTATATAAAATCACAGTTTGCACATGTTTTATATGACCTCAATTTAGGCCTTGCCCAGGCTGAATGGCCCCTATCCATAAACAGAAAACCATTGTATCCATGTTCGTATGTTTCAGTATTCAAAGATTGTTTTCACGACTCTAACAAACTGATCTTATAATTTAGGGTCAATGACCCCTAGTAATCACTGAAGCTTCTATCATGTTTTATGCAAAACATAGTCTATGTGGGATGAAACAAATAAAAACGGAACAAATGAAATGATATGAAAACAAAACAAAACATAAATAGTTGCTGAAAACCTACTATGTGTCAGGCATCCTGCTAAGGGTGAGATACCAGGCTGTACAAAATCTACACTGTCTCTGTTTTTGTGGAGATTAGGTACCCTTGGGAGAGATAGAAAGAATAATGAGGGCTATTTAGGGAAAGTCTAAAGATCTGTGCAAGTACATAGCAGGGCACTTTACTCCGGCTCGGCAGGTGGAATATTAGGGAAGACTTCCCCAAATGCTGCTGATTTGGGACATGAAGTCTTTACATAAGAGTCAGCCAAACATGAGAGGCTGGGGAATGAAATGGTAGTTCTAGAAAGAAAAGTCCTTTTGTTAAAGGTACAGGGCCCAAAGGGAGCAGGAGTGTCCCAGAAAAGGAAAGGTATTCAGTATTATGAATGGCAGGGCAAGAAGAGGAGAAAGTGATGAGAGATGAGGCTAGAAAGCAAGGTAGAGTCCAAAGCAGATCACGCAGAGACTTATTCAACTTATCTGTGAAATTGGAGATTATCCTAACAGCAACTGGAAAGCACCAAAAGGGCTTTGAAAATAAAATTAATACAATTACGTTTGCATTTTTGAAATATCACAATCACTAGTGTAGAGAGAATAGAACAATGGTAGGCAAAACAGGAAACAATTACAGCAATTCAACTTAGAGATAATGGAGGCAATGATGGCAACGATGACAAAAAGGACTAAATGGTTACTTAGATACATATAGCAAATATATAGAATTATTAATTCCCTTGGTGAATAAGCAGCTGTGATGAATATGAAACCTAAATTCCTGGTTGGCTCACAGAAAGATGACCTAGATTGGGCAAAAATCGGATGAGTTCTGTTGTGGCAATGTTACAATTCAAGTGTTGGTGGGAGAGCCAAGTGAAACAATCTAGATGACTGCTAGATATAAGAATCTCAAATCATGTGGCAAATCTGTGAAAAGCTGCATAATTGGGAACAATTCACATAGAGCCTTAGATGGAATTATACAAATGGTGTTTGGTGAGAGAAAGAAGCAGCTCTGAACAGACTATTGAGGGATGAAGGGAGAAGAGGAACCCAAAAAAAGAGACTGAAAAAGTCAGAAAAATGGAAGAAAAATCTGAAAATGCATAGAAGGTGGTACCAAGAAAGCTAAGAGATTAGGGCATTTCAAGAGAGAGTATTAGTGCTGCAAAGAAGTCAAATAAAACTGTGAATGAGATACGTCGATTGCATTTGGCAACAAATAGGTCACTGGTGATCTTGGCAATAGCAGTCTCAGTGAAGTGGTTTTAATAAAATCCCCATGACAGGAAGTTGAGCTGTCGGGGGTGCAAGGGTAGTGACAGTAAATATAGGTAGCACTTTCAAGATGTTTGGTTTTGAAATAGAAGAGAGAAGTAAAACAACTTTCTTTACAAAAATAAAATTCTTTATAGCAGTTAAACTTAAACATCATTTAATATTGCACAGTATTGTTGTTAAAGTAGAAACAGTTCTAGAGAACATTTCAAAGGAAATGCCTTCGTCTCCAATTCTTAAATATTTTGAATTTGTGCCAGTGCTTAATGTTCAAAATTCTTGTTTAGCATATTTCTTTTCAATGTACTCCATTTCTCTTAAGTGAAAGAAGTCAAATATCTCTCCTAAGGGCATATTTGACTCCATAACCATGTGGCTTTCAGCCATTTATGTCATCAAAAGCCCTTTAGATTGCTGGTTTATACAGCCAACTAAGAGAGAGTACTGTACACGAACGGGGGGGAAAGTCTAGGCCCTTACATCTTCTCCAATATTTTGTCGCTTTTTCCAAAGAAAGAATTGAGTGTCCAACTAATTTAACCTTGGTTTAGAGATGGGGAATAGATGCTTATAGAATTATTGTATATTCAAAATATAGAATATGTAAATGGCAAAATGAAATCTATGACACTGATCTCAATGATTTGGCTGTATATTCCATCTTTTCCCATTGAATCCAAAGCGTAAAATTTAAAAATATGAATTCGCTCTCCTTTATGTTAATAACTATTAGTGGTTACTTGAAATGCCAGACTCCTCTATGTCATCTGCTCATATGATAGACCTCTATATGGGATAGGATATAAACTACTTCAGCAAGAGTGCCCCTTAGAGAGTTAATTTCAACAGAAGTTTGGTTCCCTACTAAACTAAAACATGTTAACACTCTATTTGATAAGTTAACCAAGAGTGTAGAGATCTTAAAGAATTCTGTGATTCCAAGTATTGAACAAGTTTTCCTTAATGTGTCGGACAAAAGCTTTGCCAAACACTGTAGATATTGAAAAAATTCTGTTCCATAATATGAAGCCACTCTAGACATTAAGCAGAAAATTTGATTGCTCAAAATCCATCTGTTGCTGTGGTTTAAAAACGGGAGTGGGAGGGGGTGGGGGGGAAATATTGTTGGAAGAAAACTAGTGAAGAAATGATTGAAGAAAATAATACCAGAACCTAAATAAAAGCATAAAAGCCTTGGCTATTGCAATGACTATATTTGGGGGAAACACACACGTGCACACACACACACACACACGCGTGTGCACACACACATAAATACACACACACACACATCTTTAGTTGCAAAAAAGCGATAACCTAAAACTATGAGGATCATTTTTTTTTTAATCCTGGGTACAAAAAAAAATGTTTTCAGTACGTCTTCTTCAAAATGACTGGTTCCAAATTTTTCGTACACTATTTTTTCACCCCATGAAATAGTGTATTATTAGAAATCAACAGTGCCTTTTTATATCATAGTGGTAGCATCAGACATGCTTCAAAATTTAGAAATTGACAAAACTTTAATGCAGTTTATCTACCTTCTCTTCATTTTTACTTTGATTATATAATTTAAACTTGCTATACTCTTTCTTATCAAATATTTCTAGTAAATATTACTTTGTCATGAAAAAGTGAATGAAAATAATTTTTATATGGATAAATGTAAACAAAACTTAATATACAGTATGAAAAATGAAGCTATTTTCTAAATGAAAATATGAAATAAAAGATGTCAAAAATTTAAAGTTCAATCACATAAAAATGCCAATGAAATTGGACTAATTTTGGAAACATAATCATGGTTTCATCTGTATCATTTAACTCAAAGTATAGTAGATAAAATTAGGAATAAAAGGGGGAATGGATAGTGTTCTTGTTTTTTCTATACCGGGATTTTTTTTTTTTTTTTTTTTTTTTTTTTTGGTTAAGTATATACTAGGATACTAAACAAATATATGACAGTAGATTATTTTTCCTTTCCTTTTCCTTTTCCTTTTCTTTTCCTTTCCTTTTGAGATGAAGTTTCGCTCTTGTTGTTGCCCAGGCTGGAGTGCAATGGCGCGATCTCAGCTCACCACAACCTCCGCCTCCTGGGCTCAAGCAATTCTCCTGCCTCAGCCTGACAATAGGTTATTTTCTAAAGGGCTGAATGTAGACAGCAGGATTTTTTTTTGTACAAATTTAGTTCAATAATAAAAATAGAATAGTCTCAGAAACAGATATAGTCTGAGATTGAGGAAATAATGTAAAACTAAATTCTTTTACAGAAACTGCTAGTAACATTTTAATACATGTAAAAATGTCCTGTTAAAAGTGTTCTATTATATCTTTGCCCATTGTTACTATAAAATATGGGCTTATGTTGTACACAGGTTTACAAGGTTCAAAATGCTTTCACTTGCTGTATCTCTTAATCTCATAACCATCTTGGGAAGTAGTTAAAAAGTCTTAAGTATTTTTTCAGATGAAGAAACTGAGGCTCAAAGGTTAAGGGTTTTTAAATGGTCACTTAAATCTTAAGACAGAGTTCTTTGCTTTTACCACTGAGATATTAATCTGAAAAGACTCATATTCCTCTTGACTTATCAAGTCATTTACTCTGATTTTATTTATTAGATCAGAGTATGTATTCATATAAGTATTAAAGGAAAATATGTAAATACTTATTAATTATGCTTTAATGCATTCTACTGTTTGTTTTTAAAACACTAAAATTATATCATAAAATAGCAACCATAGTCTTCAGATATTTTTAGTTTACCATCTCATGAGCTTTTAGCCTAGATTTGAGCCCCTTATCTCAAGGCAGGAGAAATTTCTGAGGATAGACATTAAGAGAGTGTATTATCTGTGGAAGGCTTAAAACAAGATTACAATAAGAAATCAAACTACAAGTTAGTCTTTCTTTTATAAGTCATATGCTGCAACAATTCTAAACAATGTCAGTTTTAAAATAATACCCATTGCCAAGGTGTACTATCCCACTGTCTCAACTGACCCTACCACCATTCTCCACTGTTATAGCCCATGAATCACATGTGACACTTAAACTTCTTTATCAGAGCCACCCCAAAATAATCTGTGGTGTGTAAATTGACAAGTACTATTCTCCATTAATTTGCCATGGCAGTGAAAAGCGGGAACTCATGGTAGCAGATGTGTCCACATACTGTCTCCTCAGTAATGGTTCCCCAAGATACACATTTAAAAAACATTGCTGTAGTTTAATTTCATAGAAGAAGCTAATAATACTGCTTATATGAACACTAAGCTTTACAAAGGTGACAGAAAGAGTGAATTTTATGAATTATGCAGAATATTTGTTGATGGTCATTTGGTACATGGCATAATTTTGTTATCAAAACCACCACTTGAAGGAAAAATGAGATTCAATTGGTTAAGTGTGAATAACATGAATAATGACTTAAAAACCTGTGAAAGAGCACCATTTCACGATATATCTGCACACACACACACACACTATAACATTGTGATCAATGGAACTTGAATAAAATCACTAAAATAAAGCCAAGTGAATTTAATCATTTTCTCTTTTCATGAAAGCTAATTATTCACTTGTCATTGTGAAAATCATTAATAAGTCTCTTGATTTCAGGAAGGAGTTGGCAATGCCTCTAGCTGTACCCATGGATAGAGAAAATATATAAATTGGGAGATTTCTATATCTGATAATAGCAGGGTAGGTAATTCAACCAGCACTCCTGCCAAAGACTGCTATCAAAGCTCGACAAAATATTGTTTTAAATATCTTTGATGACACTGGGAAGTTAACAAAAGGATAAAGAACTACTGAATATTTTGGAGCTTTTTTTCTCTTAGTACACTTTCTCATTTCAATGGTAGTAGGTGAGAGTATAAAAGACTTCATGGTGCTTTTAATGCCTCCCTAAAAGGGCCATCTCATTAGTGAGAAAGGGATTGGATTTCAAGGCTACACTGGGAGCCCTGATGAAAGTCCTTTGCATACTGTTGGAATCAGAAACATCAGAATCCTGGGAATTATAGTAAATTGCAGGTAGACAGGTTGTACTGCAGACCACAGCATAGTATTTAATCATCTCGATTCCTGAAATTGGATTGATGGAATCAGACGGACCTAGCAGGGTAGAATATAATGTCATTTAGGCTGCAAATTATTTCTACAAAATATTTTGCTAATACAATGACTAGCAACAAACCAAAGTAACAAAACACTTTTAAATAACAAGCCAAGATGAGTAAACAACAAATAGAAACAGAACTGAGCAACCACAGGGGCTCCAGATATTAGAGTCATCAAAAACAGGCTTTAAAACAATTATACTTTTTTTTCCCCTTCAAGATGATTGACGAGGGACATTGTATACTAGTTCTTCAGAAGGAAGATTAAAGTTATTAGTGAATTGCTCAAGTTTGAGTGGAAAACGGAGGGAGGAGAGCCAGGACCCACCAGAGAGCCCATGCAAAGATGCTGGGATAAACAGTGAAAAAAAAAAAAAGCAGTCTGCTGAGATAGATCCCTGAGAACCTCACAGCCCAGTAGAAAGGGTAGGTGGAAACCCTTCTCTACTTCTCTCACCCTTCTGACACTCTGCTTGCTAACTGCTAAGTGAGGAGGCTACTTGAGGAGTCCCTCTGCCCCCACAACCTAGGGCAACACTATTGGTGGCAATTAGAGATCTTCCTGGGAACAGAGAACTGGGTGACCAGCTCGTGTAGCCATGTCACACTCTTGTCACACACAGGCTGAAACAATGGGCAGCATTGGTATACTGGCTGTGTACACATGGTGCCACTCTCCTCCCTGGGAACCTTCTACTCTTGAGCCATACCAGCCGGCCACCCACAGATGCATGCCGCAACCCGCTCTGACTTTGGCAAGCCCAGAGAAGCAGCGGATCCTCTGGGAGCTGTGGGTCCCTTGGAGATCTAACACTTAGTGTGAACTGCCCCTAAGGGAGGGGGACTGCAGCCCACAAAAGCCCCCCTGGGCCACAAGAAACATGGATGCGGTGCCAACTGCTGCCACCAAAGCCCAGGAACAGACATGAAGAGGGGTTCATCTCTTCCCTCCTGCACCCCGCCCTAGTGCACTGTTGCAGGCATGGCAGTGTTTATTCCCACTGGGGACTATTGAGCACGCGCTGGATGGAGGGACTTTTTGTACTTCTCTAGTGGCTCTACACCCACTGAAAGCAAGGGCACACTGGAGGAGGGTATTTTCTGACGTTTTTTAGCAGCTCTGCCCTCACTGAGGGCAAGCACATGCTGAGAGTCTACCTGACGGTGGTTACATTAAGGGCCATCTATTGAACTGCATCCTGAATTACACTACCAAAAAAAAAAAAAAAAAAAAGCATTGCCTCAACAAGCAGTACCTGAAAAAGCCACTGTGCAAACTTATCTGCAACCAAGGAGCCTGTACAGAGCCTTGACACTCTGAAGGCACCCAGAAACAAAGCCAATCAATCATACACAACATACACCACAGTCATAAACTCAAGGGAAGAAAAAGAATTTAAAACTCAAAATGTCCTATCCAAGTGATAGCATATTCACAAAAAGAAGTATCAACTTCCTCAGATGAGGAAGAATCAGTGCAAGAACTCCAGCAATACAAAAAGCCAGAGTGTTTCATCACCTCACAAGGATCACACTAGCTCCCTAGCAATGGACCTTAACCAGATTGAAATGTCTGAAATGAACAGATATAGAATTCAGAATATAGTTGGCAAAGAAACTCAATGAGATCCAAGAGAAAGTTGAAATCCAATACAAAAAAAAAAAAAAAAGCCAGAGGAAAGATCCAAGATATGAAAGACAACATAGCTATATTAAGAAAGAACCAAACAGAAATTCTGGAATTGAAAAATTCATGAAAGGGATTTCAAATACAGTTGGAAGCCTTAACAATAGACAAGACCAAGCAGAAGAAAGAATTTTAGAGCTTGAAGACCAGTTTCTTGAATTAACCCAGTCAGACAAAGACAAACCTTCAAAAACTGTGGGATTATGTAAAGCAGCCAAACCTACAGCCTATTGGCATTTCTGAGAGAGAACAATAAAAAGTAAGTAAATTGGAGAACATATTTCAGGTCATACATAATTCAGGAAAATTTTTCCAATGTTGAAAGAAAGGTTGACATGCAGATACAAGAAATTCAGAGTACACCTGCAAGATGCTACATAAGACAATTATCCCAAAGGCACATAGTCGTCAGGCTATCCAAGGTGAAAGTGAAAGGAAAAATCTTAAAATCAGCTAGAGAAAAGGGCCAAATTAACTATAAATGGAATCCTATCAGATTAACAGTGGACTTCTCAGCAGAAACCTTACAAGTCAGAAGAGTCTGGGGGCCTATTTTGAACCTTCTGAACAAAATGCCAGCCAAGAATTTCACATCCCACCAAACTGAGCTTCATAAATGAAGGAGAAATAAAGTCTTTCCCAGGCAAAATCACAAAACAAACAAACAAAACACTAAGAGAATTCATCACCACCAGACTGAACCCACAAGAAATAGTCAAAGAAGCTCTAAACATGGAAAGGAAAGAATGATACTTGCTGTGTGATACCACAAAGCACACATATATACAAAGCCCAAGGACCCTATAAAGCAACTGCCCAGTCAAGACTACGAAGCAACTAGCTAACCACATTACGGCAGGAACAAAACCTCACATATCAATATTAACCTTGAAAGTAAACAGCCTAAATGCTTCATTTAAAAGACAGAGTGGCAAATCGGATTAAAAAAAAAAAAAAAAAAGACCCAACCTCATTCTGACTTCAGTAGACCTATCTCACATGTAATAAAACCTATCGTGAGCCTAGGGTTGGAGAACATTCTGTCATGCAAATACAAAAACAAAAAAGAGCAGAAGCCACTATGCTTATATCGGATAACATACACTTCAGCAACAACAGAAAAGGACCAAAAGGGCATGACATGATGAAAAAGGGTTCAATTCAACAAAAATATTTAACTATCCTAAATATATGCACATCCAACTTTGAAACACCCAGATTCATAAAACAATTTCTTATGAACTAGGAAAAAACTTAGACAGCCACACAATATTAGTAGGGGGCTTCAACACCCCACTGACAGCATTAGACAGATCATCAAGACAGAAAACTAACAAAGACATTCTAGAATTAAATTGGACACTTGACCAGTTGGACCTAATAGAAATCTACAGAATACTCCACCCATCAACCACAGAATATGCATTATTCTCCTCTGTGCATGGAACATACTCTAAGATTGGCTACATGCTTGGTAAAAAACAAGTCTCAATAAATTCAAAGAAATCAAAATCATCCTAAGCATCTTTGCAAACCATAGTGGAATTGAAATAGAAATAGAAATCAATACTAAGCGAAACTCAAAACCATGCAAATCATGGGAACTAAACAAATTCCTCCTTAATAACTGGGAAAATAATAAAATTAAGGCAAAAATTTAAAAAAATCTTGGAAACTAATGAAATTAGAACCACAACATATCAAACCTCTGAAAGCAGCAGAAACAATGTTAAGAGGACAGTTTCGAGCCCCAAAAATCTATATCAAGATGACATAAAGATCTCAAATTAACAACCTAACATTGCACCTAAAGAAACTAGAAAAACAAGAACAAATTAAATCCAAAGCTAGCAGAAGAAAAGAAATAACTAAAATCAGGGCAAAAGTAAATGAAATTCAGACCAAAAAAAAAACATACAAACTATCAATGAAACATAAAGTTGGTTATTTGAAAGAATAAACAAGCTTGGTAGGCTCCTAGCTAGATTAACAAATAATAATAATAAAAAAAATCCAAAGAAGCACACTCAGAAATGACAGAGGTGACATTACAACTGATCCCACAGAAACGTTAAAAAAAAAAAAAAAAAAAAAAAAAAACTCTAGAGACTACTATAAACATCTCTATGTGCCCAAACTAGAAAGTCTAGAGTAAATGGATGAATTCCTGGAAACATACAACCTCCCAAGATTAAATCAGGGAAGAAATTGAAACTCTGAACTGACCAATAACAAGTTACAAAACCAAATCACTAATAAAAAATCTACGAACAAAAATATCAGTGGACCAGATGAATAAACAACCAAATTCTCCTATACATACAAAAAGAGTTGGTTATCAGTCCTACTGAAACTATCCCAAAAAGTCAAGGAAAAAGGATTCCTCCCTAAGGCAGTCTACAAAACCAGTATCATCCAGATATGAAAATCTGGCAAGGAGGCAAGAAAACAAAACAACAGGCCAATGTGTCTGATGAACATAGACCCAAAAATCCTCAACAAAATGCTAGCTAACCAAATCCAGCAGCACATCAAAAAGATAATTCATCACAATCAAGTGGGCTTTATTCCTGGGAAGATAGGATGGCTCAATATACACAGATCAATAAATGTGATTCACTACGCAAACAGAATGAAAAACAAAAGCCATATGATCATCTTAAGTGACTTGAAAAAAAACTCTAGAAAATCTAGTAGCCCTTCATGGTTAAAACAAAACAAAACAAACAAACAAACAAACAGCCTTCAACAAACTAGGCATTGAAGGAATATACCTCAAAATAGTAAAAGCCCTCTATGACAGACCCTTAGCCAACATCATACTGAATGGGCAAAAGTTGGAAGCATCCCCTCTAAGAATTGGAACAAGACAAGAATATCTACTCTCACCACTCCTATTCAACATAGTACTGGCAGTCCCACCCAGAGCAATCAGGCAAAAGAGAGAAATAAAAGGCATCGAAATAGGAGGAGAAAGCCTAATTATCTGTGTTCACTGATGATATGATTCTATACCTTGAAACCCACCAAAAGACTCCTAGACCTGATAAACAACTTCAGGAAAGTTTTAGAACACAAAATAAATATACAAGAATTAGTAGCATTGCTATGCACAAATGTTTAGACCGAGAATCCAATGAAGAATGCAATCCCATTTACAACAGCCACATGTACCTAGGAATACATCTAATCAGGGAGATGATTAGATGGAATCGCCTACATCTAATCACCTACAAAAGGACTACAAAACACAACTGAAATAAGTCACAAATGACACAAACATATGGAAAAACATTCCGTGTTAATGAATTAGAAGATTCAATATCATTAAAATGTTCATATCACCTAAAGCAATCTATAGATTCAAAACAATTCCTATCAAATTACTAATGTCATTTTTTCACAGAATTAAAAGCTATTCCAATATTCATATGAAACCACAAAAGAACCTGAATAACTAAAGCAATCCTAAGCAAATAGAACAAAGCCAAAAGCATCACATTACTTGACTTCAAACGATACTACAAGGCTATAGTAAAAATGTTTACTATACCTACTGTGAAAATGTTGGAGAATTTCTCTTTTTTTGATGTTGAAAACAATCCAATGTTTCTTGCTATTACTACTTCTATTCAACATTGTACTGCAAGTCCAAGTCAGTTAATCAAGAAAAGTAAATTAGTTATAGGAGTTAAAAATAAAAAAGTTAGAACATATTTTCCCAAAAATATCTGCAAAAAAAATTAGAATTCAGAATTGAATTCTGCAAGGCTTCCAGATGAAAGGGTAGTGCTGCAAAAACCAATTGCATTTCTATATACAAGAAAGAAACAAAAGTTAGAAAAACATATTACTTGCACCCCCAAAAGAGTGTGCAAATATCTTGAAATAAATTTAACAACCTGTGTGCAATTTCCAACATGGAAAACTATAAAATATTAATAAGAGAAATCAAAGATGTTCTAAATAAAGTGATATGCCACATTCATGGTTTGGAAGACTCAATATTTTAAAGATATTAATGCACCTATGTTGATTCGACACAATACTAAATAAAATTCCAACATAATTTTGTTTGCATATTTGTATTTTTTTAAACAGTGTTGTTTTGAAAAACTGATTCTAAAATGTGTATATCAATGCAGATGATCAAGGGTAGGCAAGTTGCTCTGGAAGAAGAAGACAAAGGTGGGGAGTTTTGTTGTCTCAAGTATCGAGTCTGTAAAGTTGTAGTAACTATGACACTGTAATCTTAGTACAAAGATAAGTAGACTAGTATAACAGACCAGAGAAATCAAAAGCAATCCCCTCATACACGGATGCTTCATTAACAACAAAGGGCAAATACAAAGCACTGAGAAAGCAGAGCTTCCCAATAGACGGTTCGGGGGATACTGGTTCTCCATAGTGATAAAATGAATCTTGGTCCCCTACATTACACCATGCAAAAGATAATTAATTTCAGATTCATTGGAAAGTTATGAGTGAAAAATGAAGCTAGGTAAAGTTTCTAAAAGGCAAAATAGGAAATGACCTTCATGATCTGGGTAGAGAAAGAATGTTCCTCATGTAAGAGGAGTATGTAAGAAAGAATGATAAATTAAACTATATGAAAATTAAGAATTTCTGTTTCCCAAAAGAGACCACCAGGAGTAGTAAGAAGACATGATAATGATTTCATCTACATAGACTTCAAAAAACAAGCAAAATTAAACTCTTGTACCTAAGGGTTAAAACTATAAAGCAAAAACAGCGACATGCATAAAAATCTGGTGTGAGAGGAAGAAGAGTAATGACCAAGTTCTGTCGGAAGAAGAGTTTCTATTTCCCGAGGAGGGTAGAAACTATACAGTTTACTTTGTGAAAATTTATGAAGCTGTTTGTTTTTGTTTGGGGCACATTTTTATATGTTTTATATTTTACAATATAAGATGCTGAAAGCAACAATCAAAACATACGGACTAGCTGAATGGTCACTACAAAACAGAACTACTTAGTGTATTGATAGTCACTTAGAGGTGTCTGAAAATTCTCAATTTTCTGTGTTAATTTGAATCTGTCAGTGTTTTGATTCAGGATTTATATGATATTGAAGGAGCCACGACTATGAAATTTTCAGATCGTTTATAGCTGAGACAGATGACAGAACTGAGATTTAAAATGGTCTTGATGGACTTGTAATTCTAGCCCCCAATCAACAAGAGGAAATGTATCAGGGATAATATATGCAGAACATACCAAACACTGGCTGTCAGGGGGTTAGGCAGAGAGGCCCCAGGGCTCCCGCTGCCAAGAAATGTTTCACAAGGTCCCCGTGAGAATGTCAGACAGAGCTCCATGAGTTGGCCTAGCTTTGGGATGCCATTGAACAATGGCTCTTGGCATCCAAAAGGAATTTTTAAAACCCACCCATACTCCTGTATGCAGGAGCACATACAACAGAGAGGGTCGGCAAAGGAAACAGACAAAACAGAGTCTTCAAAACCTAAAAGAAAAAGCAGCAGCAGCAGCCCACACTTCTTCCCACTATGTGACCAAACAGACAACCCGAGCTTGGGAGGAAAGCACGGCTCAGTATTACAGAATGGTTCTTTAAGCAGCTGCATGAATAACAGCTCACTGAGAACAGTCATATATGCCGAATCACATCCCAGACACCTCATTACAGTCGTGGGGGAAAGGAAGCAAATGAAAGAGGATTCAGAGAAACTAGAAGAGAAGTGGTTACCTCCACCACTCTGAAATCCTGACTGGAGAGTATAAGACCATATAATGAAATGGTTATAGATCTCACTACATAGCCGAAGTCCAGTCATTCGCATCAAATCCTATTGCTATACCTGTAACATTCCAACTTACAGAACCCTTCCAGGTGGTGTTAAATATAAATACCAGAACCTACCCCATTAACACAGGCAAGATTCCTACACTCCAGGTGAGCAAGATGAGTTCAGCTGTACACCTTCAAGAATCCTCTCCACAGCCCCAAATCGTTTCTGGATCAAGTTAGGGGTATTCCTAAATCATTCATTATGCTGGAACAGCCTAGGTTAGAACTAGTCTAAAAGTGTAACTGTGGCTTTGCTTGTCTGAATCCCAACTCTGGTAAGGCAGGGACGGGGTCTGACATGTTTCCTACTGGATTTCTAGGGCCAAACCCCAAGTAACACTCTGTGATTCTTGATGGAAGGAGACAATGCTTTCAGGCAGAAAGGCAGGAAGGAAAATCCAGATAAAAAGCCCTAGGATTTATGACTAGCCATACCTTTGCCATAAGACAACAGTAGAATATGATTATTTAACAAGCAAACATATTGCTAGACTGCAGCAATAGAAGCTTACAATCTAGATAATGAGGGAGAAAAAAGTTTCCATCCACTCTAGTCATATCACATCTGCAGCATTGAGTTCCACACCCAGTAGCCACATTTAAACAACACATTAAGAAAGTTAAGTTCAGGGATGGTGACAAGAGTAATAAAAGATGTGTAAAATAACCCCATGGTCAGTTGAAGAAGCCAGAGCTGTGTGCCTTGGAAAGGAGGGGGAACGAAATGGTCATCCTCCATGGAGGAGAAGATGTAGTCATATATCTCAAACCTGACTGTGTAGCCATGTCCCCTATCGGAGCTATGCAAAAATACTGGGTTCTCAAGCCACTCCAGACCTGTCGAAACTCTCAGGATGATACTTGGAGCTGTGTGTTTGCATGAAGCAAACACACCAGATGACTCTAATGCAAAATCAACATTGAGAACCACTGATGTAGACCTATTCTGTTTTTCTAATTGAAAGTCTTAAGATCAATGTGTACAAATTGTAGCGGAATGGATATAAGCTTTAAAAATAATACATAATATTGTTAACAAATACTCCACAATAGAAGATCTAGGTTGGCAACAAAATTGTTTTAGCAAAGCTTTGGAAATATTCAGAAGAGACAGCAACAGCAACAGCAAAATCTTCTGAGGATCCTGCCAAAAAAAAAGAAAAAAGAAAAAAAATTCCCTGTACAAAAGGAGGCCTATTAAAGAAATCTGATATCCTTTCTGAGGTGAAGGTCTTTGAAGCTAGGTACCGAGCAGCCTCATTTAGCTAAAATTCAGGTTTCTGGCAACTTTAAGCTTTCAAATGCAGTCATTCAGATATTTAGTGGGTTTTACTGCAAAATTTGACAGTAACAAATAATCAAGCTTATCAAACCCTTGATTAATGAATGTGATTATTTGTCTTTTTTCCAGCCTCCAGCAGATTAGGAGAAAATGGGAAGTGAGGATGAGAAAGCTGTTACTGCACGGTCTATTCATAAATGCTCGAAACGATGTCCCTGAGTTGTTTAAACATGTTTGACTGATGGTGGGTATCCTCTTATAAAAAGGCAGTTTTCACAGAATAGTAGAATTTGGTTTTAAAAAAGGGACTGTTAGAAAAATTTACTTTAACCTCCTTTCCTTTTTTCTAACTTTTTAATGAAATATAATATTCATGCAGAAAACTACCAAATTAAAGTGTATAGCTCACTACATTAAAAAAACACACCATGTGTATTGCAATCAGCATCCAGATTAAAGAAAGATTATTTCCAGAAACCAATAACTCTCTTACCCTTTTTCAATCACCCATTCCCCACCCTCCCAAAGATAGTTGCTGTCCTACTTCTAACAGCATTGCCTTTGTATGTTATATAAATACAGTATGCACCCTTGTACTGCTTTGTGTCTGAATTATTTTAACTTTTTTAAAAAATAATGACACCTAGGATGTGACAGTCACACAAATAATGACCAAGCAAGGAATACAAGAAGCCACAGGTCTTCATCTTTGGAGTAAAACAATTCTCACTACCTCTTTTAGAAAGTTTTTGCTCCATAAGAAAGACTTTAACACATTTTCATCTTAAAAGATGTTTCAACTATATGAATCAACAAAGAAATAAAGATATAAAAAACAATAAAATTAAGCATCTAAGTAAATAATTTATTATATGCAAAATGAGTAGCTGCAGTGTCAAATTTTGTCTGCTTAATCTCATGTATAGTCCACATATAAATAAGTTATTGTTTTGAAAAATAACTTTATTTTTATTTCCTCTATGCCTCCATAAAATTAATTGTACCTAATTGGCCAATTCTCAGAAGGTTAACCTCTCTCTATGAATATATAACTTTAATAATTCTCATCTTTGCATAGATGTGTGATGATCAATGTGGAAGTAAAAATGGCTGAAAAAACAAACAAAAAAATTAGTAGATTGACTCCAGAATAATAATGCCATGGTCCTTTGCATCAGACATTAAGTATGCCTCCACTAGAGGTGTGGAGGTAGGCCAGCTGAATCCTTGTGGTCACTCACCAGCCGAATGCCCCCCAACCCTTGGTCTTGGCCTGAAAGTTATTTTATTTTTCTTTAGTGACTATTGATAATATATTATTTTGGAGACAACCTAAAATCAGTAACAGAAGTTAGTTATGTCTATAAATAAAACAGATACATTTATAAAAAAGAAGTATCCCAAAATGGCATACATGTTTAGAAATCCCTAAAATTCTTAAAGAAAAATGTTTGAATTAATAATGTTCCATTTTCCCTAGTGTTTCTATTTCCTGTTTGGGGAAATTGGTCAATATGATGTCCTGCAATGCTGTTTTTTAGGTTTGTGATTAGTTTTTATAATGCTCTTTATTTTTATCTGGTCTAATGTAATGCTGCACTTAGCATGAACTACAAATTGTTATTACTAATTGATTTAAATTAATTTCATAGGCATTATATTGCATAATAAAATGCAATAAAAGTTGTGTTCTCTCCATATCTAACAACTCAAGTTTAGGGGAATAAATTTAGCAAAGGCCCATACAAATGTATAGGTCCTTTTTCCAAATAAAAATTTAGAACTCGAAAAGGAACAAACATGTATCATATGTGTAAAATGTAGAAAACCGTAACTTTAGCATGCAATTGGCTGATATCTAAAAAAACAGCCACCCCCGTAAGATACATAAGCAAGTGAAAAAGGACACATATAGAAACAATATCATTTCCATTCTCAGCTCAGAGGCCACATGTGAAAGATTATTAAAAAGAAAATTGTTTGCTAGTTGAAGTTAACCCTTCCCACATACCATGTCTGTGTAATATCTAAGTTGACACATTGTAATTATGTGAAAGCCATATTTAAACATGAAGTTTTCAAATGTATATTTTTATGAATCACTTTGAATCACTCTTCTGTATGAAACATTCATTTGAAAGGCATTTGAGGTAAGATTTTCAAATCCATTTTAAGAGGTGGTTGACTTTAACCAAAGATTTAAAATTAATTTCACTTGCTATTTGTCTTTGAAGCCCCCATGCTGACCTCAGAATGTCCAGACTTTCTACTCAAACATGACAGGAGATCTAAAATTATCACAAGGGTTTCACAAAATTTAAAATCCAGATTGATTTGAATTTGAAAAAAGTCAAGACTTTATCTTCTGAATGTGAAAACTTTAATTAGGCTGCACAGCACTGAGTTACTTACACAAGTTGATTTAAAATGTGGAACAAACACTTTTCTTTTTCACTCATGGGCATTGCCCATTTTGGAAAATGGCCTGTGACTGAGGCAGCGGAACCTATCTTGGTATGACCAGAACAGTGGCGTCAAGGAACAGTGCTTAGGAAGACACCAGTACCTGTCTTGGAAAGCAGGCCATTTGTATGTGTGTTGTGTTTTTTAACAAAAAGTGTATCTGCTTGCCTGTGGGAGTGCCCCGTGTAGGTATGTATACTGCACATCATTTCACTCTGTCTCAATTTCCTCATCTATGAGATGGTCACAGACACTGCCATGAGCATTCCTCAAATTCCTAAACCTAGGCTTTTGAAAACCAGCTAAGGATTCCAAAGTAAATGGTGGGGCTTGGAGGTATAAAGAAAAATGAAACTGAGCTGTTATGTCTCTTTTCCCATGTTTCCAAGCTTGAGCACACCCATTCCCGACCAGATCCCCTTTCCCATAATTTCCACTTCTGAGGTTGGACCATGACTGGAAAAAAAAGGAAAGCCGGAAGAAATAACTGAAACATCCAACAGCAAAGAGTGAAACTAAATCTCCTAATAGAAAAAGTGGAACATGATTGTCCTGATTTCCTAACCGTCTGCTCCTGAGTTACTGGTAAAAGCATGCAGAGACGTCCCAGATATTATGATCCTTTTACGCAGCTTGCAGATGGAAAATCAGGGTGGGATAAAGGAAGAGAAGAAGAGAGAAAAGGCAGATTAACAGAATCAAATTCCAGATGGGAAAGAATGGAGAAAGGCAAATGGCATTTGGGCTCTCCCTCTCAACTATTCATACCTTTTCCTATGGGACAAAAAGGAAGTAGTTTCTTCTGGATGCTCTAAGTCTAGGCAGACAATAAAACATCACCACAGTGACAGCCGGGTTATTACTTTCCAGCTTGTGACCAAAACGAGACCCTACTGTGGCAGAACTAAAATTCACAATCTCATCCATGAAAGGATTTTCTGTACCAGACATTTTGTTAAAGGTCTTTAAAAAACAGCCTAACGTGTTAATATTGAAAATAGATGCATGTAATTTGAGAATGAGCATAAAATACCATGTGTATTGAATTAATAATGTTTCATTACTCACCCATCACACAGTCATTATTTTAAATCACCATATTTCATTTCAGTGGACAGAGTGTAAATGAGTATGTATTTTTATGTAAAGTGGACCTGCATCATTATTTATTCATGAGTTTTAAAAGGATCATTATTTTTGACAGACAGCTCCTGTCAAAAGATTTATGCATAAGAGCTCATGTTTCCCCACAATAATCATCAATCAATAAACTTTGGAACTTGGTACTTAAAATTCAGTGTTACAGAGATGCACATTTTGTTCTAATTAAACACATGTTTGCATTTGGAAAATAAACTGCAACCTCAGTTCAAATATATAAAATATAAAGTATCAATATTGCCTGGGCAGGGTGAGTCATGATTTTAGTCTGGGAATGTGCCTTGTTACATTTTAAGTAATTGCTTTGCTTCTGCGCAAAAAGCCTGCGCATCAGGCTTTTTGTGTGTGTGGCTGTGAGGCAGATGGGGAAGCTTAGGAGATCTGGCTTGTAACATTGTGATTGGTGATCAGTGATAGGTAGTTTTCTGAGCAATGATACTATAGCTGCCTGTTTTCAGCCTTATTTGACGGGAACTAGGAACTAGGAACTAGGAGGGCATAAACAAGGCATACCAGTGGAAAAGAAAACATCACATGGCTTTTAGTATGGGGCTTGAAAGTCAGTTCAGAAGATGGGGTGACATGATGAACAGACGATAACATATAATTGCAAAACAGCAAAACTGCAACTGTAACTGGTGACAAAGCTGAAGGAAAACAATTTCTGAACTTCCAAGATGAACCAAAAAGGTGATGAATTACCAGTATGACGCAAAGATGTACTGCTCAGAGAATTCATAGTGGTGATACAGCCTTAACCTCAGAGAAAATAATTGAAAGATTTGAAAGTCTCTTGGGACCAGACTTTCTGGTCTCTGTGTAATGTCCCTCTGTGTAAAATCCCTTCGGGATTTCCACAGACATTCCATTAATGTGCTATCCCCAAATCACTCTGTCTCCAGATAAGCTAATAATGCTGAAGATGATTATTATATGAAATGCCGTTTTGAGTAATCAGAATCTAAATGCCTGAATTAAGTAGAATTTCCTACTTGGCAAAGTCCATTTTCATATCTAGATTTTTAGAATTTAGATTATCCATTATTTTGATATATCACTTTACTATCAGACACTCAACACCTAGTTTCCTTTCTGTCAGAGTTTAGAACTGGGCAGTGGTGCATCCATCTCTCATGCCTTCCCCTATGAGCAGAGCAGTCAGTTAAAGCCTGGGGCACAGACAGGAAGAAGCCCAGGTACAGGACGCTTTTAACCTTTGTCTGGAAGATATGCAAATTATATTTCTTTTTGATCAAGCAACTAAACAGCTAAACTAATGAAGAAAATATCAGGCCTTTGCTTGATGGGGAGTGGGTGGAGAGAGAGACAGGCAAGAGGGAGAAGGGAGATGGGAGATGTGGAAGGTCAGCAGAGACAGCCGACCGCTTTGTGAACAGCTGGTGAAAATAAATGAGTCCTGAGAATTGATGGAACTAAGGCACTATAGAACAATTGCAAAGATAATGTCATCCCTATTTTTTTTTTTATTAGATTAGAAGGTTAACTTTCAGAGCTATCAACAGACTTTCAGGAAGTAAATTGTCAGCTTAAGAACACATTAAAGGGTGAATTCAGTTCCTTACTTAAAGCTCTCTGGACAATGCTGAAATGAGTTTTGGGGGAAGAGGTGGAGATATGGAAAGCTGAACTTTTCTTTATGGGAAGTGAGTAGTTTTGGAGCAATACCAGAGTGATAGACATGAAGCCAACTTGGGGAGATGTAGGAGAAGTCACACTGCTGAAGAATCGGAGGCTTTAGTAGAAAAACCTGCCAGTGAGAAATACTGAGTTGGGAATGTCTGAGAGCCAAGAGTTGGATGTTTAAGGTTATGAACAGACTTTTTAAAGTGTGTTTTAGGGAAAATTAGGAAAGGAGCCTCTTCCACCAGTTTGTATTACACAAAAGAGAATAGCTGCAGAGGTAAGATTAAGAGAATGGGGGAAGCAGAAATGAGAGAGAGATGATCATTACAAAATATGCCTCAGAAATTCATATTCTGAGAAAGCTTTTTGTAGACATGGGATTGGAGCTATAGGTAGGGATGCCCTAGAGAGAATGATACTCCAAGGTATGGTGCATTGTTATGCTGAGCACTTGAAATTAAAAGAAATTGGAAGGACTCAGAAATTCGTCCCAAAACCAAGGTCTACCAGCCCTTGTCTTTCTGAATCCTCTTTCTTTTTCAGAGAGAGATTCACAGGGATTCCCTCTGGAGTTTTATTTCCTGACCAAGATAATTTCTTCCCAAAAAAGAAAGCAACTGTCTTAAGACTCTTTGCCTGGGAATCATGTTAAATAACCAGGAAAGATTAACCCTTTCTCATTTAGAAAAACAAAGTGCAGCTCGCTGCCAGTACTCATTTAATTTTACATAAACACTCTCTTTGAGGCAGAAGCAAATCTGACTGATTTTCAAAGTGAAAATAAAATACAAAAACTGTTCTTGGAGTTATTTCTAAACAGAGCTAACATCAGCATCATCTGAATCATCAGAATCATCTATTTCAGAAAAATCAGATTCATCGACTGAATCTTTGGCCAACAACTGCTGGAGAACAATGTTAACATCACACGTGGGCATGCTACATTTTCTGGGATTTGACATTTTCAGCAATCGAGAATTGCTACATTTTGTAAATGGAAATACCACTACTAAAAACAGAATACTATAAATAGGATGATGTCTTTTGTTTTAAGTCAATACACTACAGCAATGCAAAAATAATAAAAGGGAGATATTTCATGGCAAAGTTATGTTGGGATCAATGCTGCAGCTGCAAGGGCTGCCAACAAATATTCTCAGGGCAAACAGGAAAAGGGTTAACTACAGAAAAGAGAAAAAACTAAAAGTCGTCACCACACCCAGATAGACTTTCCATCTATTCTTCTGAGGGCAGCTCTGAGAGATCGCCTGGGAGACATTATCTGCATAATAAGACAACCTTTGTTCACAATGCAGTTCCACTCCTCACCTTCTCATAACTTGTAAGTCCCATTCCGATTCCAAAGAGAATCATTTACAAAGCATTGTCTGGTCTTCTGAATCCATTCGTTCCCTCTAAAAATTATTTGCTAGCCCTCTAAAAATTGCCTACAGCGCCCCCCTACCCCACAACCCCCCACCATTTCCCTCTTCCTTGAAGAAGGTATTTAAGTCCCAACCATCTGGCCTGTTTGAAGTCTCATATTTGAGTGACTTCCATGTTCATATTCACATCGATACATTTGTTATGTTTTTTTTCTTTTTCCTGTTAATTTGTGTATTGTCATTCATTTTAAGGGATCTTCAAATAAGGTAGAATGGAAGTCTACCATCCCTACACTACAAAATATGTTATTGAGAATTCTATCATACTTCATGCTTATCAATAAAGTCTTAGGTCATTATTAACTTTTATTCTGGGTAAATTTCCAAGAGACAGATTACCATTTTAAGAAATATGAAAGCTAGCAGATGTCAACTTGATGTGGAAGGAAAGGAAGATGCCAAGGCTCTGGTAATTTTAAGTTACTAGTATACCTAGTCATTTTCCAGGTCAAAAGCAAAGATCCACTTCCCCCTTGTTAAAAGAGAACAATTGAATCTACGAAGGCGTTTAGTGTCTAATTGGTGAGAAACCTAGAGAGTCAGTATTTCTGAGAAGCTAGAGGTTATAGGATTCTGTTTGTCAATACCAGAAAAGATTTTATACCCTGCTTTTGGTCAGGTAGCTAATTGGTAAATACTTATGTATATTTATAAAGCATGAGATATAAATAGATGTGTGCCATATGTGCTTTAAGTCACTTAATTATTTTATATTAATGTAAAATATATACCTGCATATGCATTTGACAATATTCTGAGGTGGAGTCACAGCCTTTTCTTTGAGTTCGGATTGGTTTCACAGCCTCCTTTCATACACAGATTTTATTCATAATACATTGCTTTTCAGTTTCAGTGGCTTTAAAGTGGAGTGAGAAGATACAGATACTTGCTTAACAATCTGAGTGTTGCAACCATCTATGTTCATATTTTCTGCTTGTTCTTTTCTTGGTTGTTGTTTTCCACAAAACTTACGTGAAAGTAATTCTTTTTAAGTAAGCCTTTTAATTGAATACATGGATAGACTATACTCAATTTAAGTGTGAATATAATTTTTCGACTACATTGTCTGCAAGTGAACACAACTTTGTGACTGCTACCTAGATCAAGAAATAAAACATTGTCAACATCCCCAAAGCCCCTCCCAGTCACTTTCCTACCATCCACCCCCCAATTTAATCAATATTCTGACTTCTGTTATCAGAGATAATCTATTTTTGATCCTTTACTTAAATGAAATCGTATTGAACATACTCTTTTGTGTCTTGCTTCTTTTGCTCAACTTTCTATTTGTGAGATTCATCCAGGTGGTTAGGTGTCAACATCATGTGCTCATTGTTATTGCTCTGAACTATTCTATTGTATAACTAACCCACCATTTCATTTGACTTCTAATAGACATTTAGGTTGCTTCTCATTTTTTGCTATTATCATAGTTCTACTATATAAATTCCAGTATGTGTCTGCTAGTAAACACACTGTATCTTTGTCTTGGCTACATACCTGGAAGTTGAATTGTTGGATCACAGAGTATATAATTTTCATAACTAATAATGCTGTCAGTTTTCAAAAGTAGTTGCATTAATTTATACTTCCACAGCACATGAGAGTTCTGCTACCCTGTATCCACCATCACTAGCTCTATGTATTGTCAATCATTTCTATTTTAGTCATTCAGATACACATGTAGTGGTATAGCATTGTGGTTTGAATTCATATTTCCCTGATAATTAATGTGGTGGAGTGCCTTTTCACATTTTTATTCTCTTTTTGTTAAATGCCCAATAATGTCACACATTTTTAATTAGTTTTCTGTCTTTTCTCATTGAGTCATATTGATTCTTATTGATATACACAGACACAGTATCTAAGTGGTTTACCTGGATAGAGGCTCTAACAAAGCAACTGATGTGTTTTTGATAGAACAAAAACTACCTGTTTGTTGCACTCATATTTCAGTAGTTTTCTTCATAGTTAATAATTTTCACAATTACAATAAAAACACCTATAATAAATAGTTAAAAGCATATAAATTATAATACGAAAGTGAGTTGTAAAAGGATGATATAAAATATAAAAAGATAGAAGCTCTGAAGTTTTACTGCTGCAACTAAGTGCATCATTTTGTGCAACTTACGGGTACACACATCCCACATATCTTGGAGCACTGAGCATTTTACAAAATACTGAAAAAGCACTAATATCCTAATAACAGTCTTCCTGCTGTGCTAACACAGTCTCTTTAAAATGCCGAACACTCAGCCCTAAAACCAAAGGCTATTTGTTCATGAGAGCAAAGGACAAATTTTACCACAGCAAAACGATGCCTAAAAAATTTCATCTGGATCCACCCACTTTTACTTCCTAATTCCTGTATCTTGTATTTTTTTTCCATCTTTACTTGCCTGTTTTGTTTGCTTGCTTTGGCTAAACTTTTCATTGAGGCATAATTTACATAAAATAACATGCGTGTATTTTAAGTGTACTGTCCAACATATTTTGACAAATTCATATACCCATATAACCACCAACCTAATCAATAAATAGAATGGATCTATTAAGAGGGAAAATTCCTTTGTGTCTCTTCCAAGTCATCACCCCCTCAGATTGTCACTGTTGTGGTTCTGTCACCACAACTTGATTTTTCCTGTGCACTGACCCGGCCAGCCAGAATATCAGTGTGTATGTCACACAGTGTTTTATGTGCTCACCCTTACTCAGGCTTGGCAAAGTCAATTGAGGCCTCTGTTTACTCACCTGAGTTCCCTCATACATTGCCCTGTGGTTTCCTAATTGCAATTGTTGGCATTAATTGACCCTGGTACCATTTTTGATCATATGGGGCTGTCTTGAGTGCCTTGCATTTCCAAAGGGCTCAACATTCTGAGAGCCACAGCATGTTTGAGTCAAAGTTCTCACAAGATATACCATGTTTGTATGAATTACATTTCTGATTAAACTAAATGAAATGTGTTAAAATATGTAATATTTTATATCATGATGCTGGTAATAATAAAATGATGATAATGGTAATAAAAATACATTGATACAGTTTGGTACCTGCTTTGACTTTGCTACTCCTGTATTGTCAAGGACATCTCTAAGGGTAACTATCCTGTAGTGGGTGGGAAATGAAACTCTCTAAGAGTTATCATACTTCACCAGAGGCTCCTTCCAGACTGCAAAGGTCAGAGTCTTTGTATTCTACTCCCAGACATTTAGTTTTATATCTTTCTGCAAGAGGAAGAACTACAGTGTTTCTTATATAAGTTACATTATGGTAGTCTTGTTATCACTAGGAGAGAGTAAAAGATTCATGGTTGAGCCTGTGCTACCAAACCGTTTGGAAGAAATAAACAATCATAAGATCAGGTGCCAGCAATCATTGTACATCTAGCATTGCCTACAGACTCAAACAGTAATAGCGCAACAAGAATTATTCAAAGTTAAAGTCGGTGCCATGGGCATAGAAACATTTAGGAATCCACGCTCCAAAGTACGCGGGATGTACGTACCTCCGAGTTGCATCAGATGATACATCTAGTTGCAACAGTAAAAGATGAGTTTCTATTTATCTTTACCTCACCTTTTTACAACTCACTTTTGTACATATATGTTTTAAAATGTAAAAACGTAATGCTAGTAAAGGACATCTTGTGTAAACAAGGACATTCCAAAAGTATGGGCTCCCTATATTATAATAGAAAAGGGTTGGCAAGTACATCTGGTAGACCCAGGTGTGCACTTGCTGCCTCATCTGAAAACTCATTTGGCCCCACAGGGTTGAGTGATGAGGTTATTCCTTTGAAGGCATTTACTGCCTGAAAGTTTCCTCTCTTCCTGGTCAGTTTTGAAACAAAGATATACCTTAACTACTTTTGTATGCTGTATTTTTGCCTTATCTCAGGGCAGAGGGGACAATGGAAACAGTTTGGAGAGGTACATAATTTTACATTTTCCCAATATCTCTATTCTAAATGTTATTAATGTTTTGGGAGTCTAATTTCCCCAATCAATGGTACCTGTAAAATTGTCACTATTTTTTTTTCACATATGCCACTCAGCTTTTCCATTGTCTCTTGGAAACCTCTTCCTGGAGAGAATTTACAAGTTCCAGCTCAGTTCCTCAAGGAAGAAAAGGATGGAGGAAATCCTCAAGAGCAACTACTGCTGGGGAGGAAGAGAGATCAGGAAAAAGGGCTGAAATTCTGTTGAAACAATCACTAATATTAGACATAAATGCATCCATAGTGGTGAAGGATGGGACCTAGAGGGTATTCAAAAAATTATGGATTTAATTATAAAAGAGATGTAATTGATACCATGTCAGCCAGATTGTTCTTTCTAGGAGAATTGGTTCTTCATACTTGTTGTAGTCTGTTCTCATGCTACTAATAAAGACATACCTGAGAGTGGCTAATTTATGAAGAAAGAGGTTTAATTGACTCACAGTTCCACATGGCTATGAAAGCCTCATAATCACAGGCAAAGGTGAATGAGGAGCAAAGTCATATCTTACATGGTGGCAGGCAAGAGAGCTCGTGCAAGGGAACTAACTCCCTTTTATAAAACCATCAGATGTCATGAGACTTATTCACTATCATGAGAAAAGCATAGGAAAGACCCACCCCCATGATTCGATTACCTCCCAACAGGTTTCCCCCACGACATGTGGGAATTATGGGAGCTAAAATTAAATATAAGATTTGGGTGGGGACACAGCCAAACCATATCAATACTGAACTATCTATTCACAATTTCTATCTGTTCTTCCAGGAGAAGAGTATTCTGTATTTGTACTCTTTTAAATTAGGTGTATACTAAATCTTTGTTGCTGTATACATTCATGAAATATATACTTTGCCCTTGATATGGTTTGACTCTCTGTCCCCACCCAAATCTCATGTTGAATTGTAATCCCTAGTGTTGTTGATGGGGCCTAGTGGGAAGTGATTGAGTCATGGGGGTGGACTTCCCCATTGCTGTTCTCATGATAGAATTCTCACAAGATCTGGTTGTTTGAAAGTGTGTAGCAGCCTCCACTGCCCCCTCCTTCTCTGGCAGTGTAAGACGGGCTTGCTTCCCCTTCACCTTCTGCCATGATTGTAAGTTTCCTAAGGCCTCCCCAGAAGCAGAAGCCCATACAGCCTGCAGAGCTATCAGCTGATTAAACCTCTTTTCTTTATAAATGACCCAGTCTCAGGTATGTCTTTACAGCAGTGCAAGAATGAACAAGTACAGTCCTAAAAGAGCAGATTTGCTAAAACATCTAGTTATTCTGACATAAAGATATATTAAAACTTGTGTTAACGTGACTGCTTACACAACTAAAATCTCAGCTGAGTTCAAATCAAAGTGTCACAAGATATGTTATGTTTGTATTAATTACATTTCCAGTTAAACTAAATGAAATGTGTTAAAGATATGTAATATTTTATATAATGATGCTGGTAATAATATAATGATGATAATGGTAGTAAAAGTACATTGGTAATTGATTTCACTGCTACTGATGGACGTAGCTGTTATTCTTTATTATCTTAAATGGCAGATATAACAGATTAGAAATGCAGAGCCACTGGCAAGGAGAACATACAATTGTAACCCAGGACCCCAACTTTTTATTTGCATTATGCAGCATTCAGTGCTGAAACAATGTTAATCCATAAGCTCTTGGTTCAGACAGAAGAAAGTAAGCCACTGCCCTGAGTCTTGTGAACTGTGTAAGTCTTCAATAGACCCAATAGGAGGTCACCCATGGTTAGTGGAGCTGCGTATTTCATGAGATCTGCATTTATATGTTTCCTTTGAAAAGCAAGTGACATTTGAGGATAAATTCCTTTGCTTAAACACATCAAAGACCAATAGAAAAAGCTAGGTGGGCTTCCTTTTTTTCTTTATGACAAACTTGTATGCTGCATCTAAAAAAACCATAGACTTACTCTGCCCTTAAATAAGAAATCTTATTTTGAACTCCAAATACTTTTTTCTCATTCAAGCCAATAAAAACATTTATTAAATGCAATTGCCCCCTGGAGCATACCTAAAGAAGAGTATTTTAATATCATTTGGGAGAGAAATTGCTATTAAATATATAGGTATGATTACACAACTTCACAGCCATACTGGTGAATTATTACACTCCCTGCAACTCTTACAGGTATAGGAAAGATAGGCTATTTATTAATGGAGTCCTCAATGGCATGTATAATTTCAAGGGGTGATGGATTTTCCAGGCTGATTTCACTAATGGCCTTCAGGAAGAAGATCCTTGAACATGGCATATTGAAAGCAAATTTGACTCAAACATGCTGTGGCTCTCAGAATGTCAAGCCCTTTGGAAATGCAAGGCACTCAAGACAGCCTCACATGATCAAAAATGGCACCAGCATCAATTAATGCCAACAATTGCAATTAGAAAACCACAGATGCCACAGATGAGTAAGGACATGAGAAGCTCTAATTTCCTGTTGCCTAGGATCTCTGTTTCTGGTGACACCTGTCATGTTTCATTGATATGAATACTTTTGGAGGCTAGTCTCCACCTTCTTGAAAATTGCATTTCTGACCAGAGTTCCCAAGGCACAGTGTCAATTTATCTTCATTTGCGATAGCTCCCTGGACAGATGCTGAGCACTCCTAGAGACAGAGCCTTTATATTTGTAGAAGGGTAGAAAGCAACGACTAGCTGAAACCATGTAGTTAAATCCAGTCTTTGGGGAAAAATAAGATTAGTTAGTGTGTAGGGAAGTCAATGTCACAAGTGTTGAGAGAAAATAGGACAGTAATACTTGGAAATGCCTTCCTATCAATATTCAGTAAATTAGGATCAAGAGAAGCAGCCTTACACTTTGGAAATGTAATCTAAAAGACTGAGAAACAATATAATTTTATACTCATTTTAAAAATGTCATAAGGAAAAATTATGCAAGGATGATCAAGGCAGAATGATCTCTTACTATTTGCCTGTTAATTTTTTAAAAATGTAGTTCCTGTTCATAGTTGCAAACATGTCAGTTTTTAGGGAGAAGGAGGGCAGGCAGTTAGAACGAAAGGTTTTCACACAAACACACATACTTCACATTAAATAATATTGTGCAGGTAAAACATCAATTATGGAAAAGCATCTTCAGATCTACTAGTACTTAACAAACCCCAGAAACTAATTGCTTCTGTCCTCAACTTTCTTATGAAGACATGGAAATTCTGAAGATGGAGATATATTTTCTTGATATCTTTCTCTTTAAAAGAACTTGGAAATCTTAGATATCAATCCAAATGCAAATGCAAGTTTGGCCCTGGCAAAGTTCAAATATCGGCTTCAGATAGATAAATTTGAGAACTATACGGTGGTTTGGTGTGATGTTGTTTTGGTTTTCTTTCTTTTCTTGTAGGGCTTTTGAGACAGCATTTTTCTGGACCTTTAGGTTTAACTGAGAGTGTTCAACAAAAGTTGTACTACAAGGAAGCGTATTGAGAGCATAATTTTATACTGGGTTAGTGTTTTTTTTTTCTTACCTAATAGAATGGAGTTTAACGCATGAAATCTTGATGGATGATCCTAAGTGTTTAATCAAATCTCATCTTTTCATTAATCTAATTTTATTGTTATAGATGTGGTCTCAGCAGTTGATCTTTAGCCGTAATCAGGTTTCATTTTTAATCCAAATAAGTTCAATTGGGTTTTAACTTTTATACATTTTTCTTGTTCTGCCAAAATTGATCTAGAGATGATTAGGATTCTACCAGGGCCTCCTACAAGGCTTCTTTTGTATTGATATTATTTAATTGCTCCTTTTTATGTACTATATATGTGCCCCATAACCAAGATGAATATGCAGCATAGGTAGAAGGCAATGACAGGTTTAGAAGCTAATGACAGGGTACAGAGGTAGAAAGAGCTGACGACCTTGAAGGGAACCAGTCAAGTACCTCATTTGTAAAATGGGGGTATATTAATATTTACCTGATAGGACTGCGGTGATAATGAAATGAGATGGAAGTTTGACACAGAGTGCAGACATTGAGAAATGGGTGTTACTCTCATTATGAGGTTCTAAAGTCTGAATGCTGATGTTAAGCTGGTATTAGTAGATAATATTTAATAATGCTTCAAAGAAAACATGATAAATTTTTAGAGAAGGAATTCTGATGTGTCTTTCCTTAGTATTTGGAAAACCAATGATGTGTGTGAGTAAGGATATTTAATTTTATGTATATACAATATTGTGGTAACAGGAAAAAAGATTGTTCCACAAATGAGCGTGAGTACTGGTGGAGAACGCTGCAAAGTAAACCAGGTCTACTGTAGACTTAGGGGAGTGGCAGGCACCCTCCAGTACACTCACTCTTCAAACTTGAAAGGTACTCCTGTCTGAGCCTCACAGCCAACCATGACTGAATTTCATCAGAAAAGAATAAAAGATGATACCAATCAAAAATCATTCAGTCCAAGTGCCATCTTTGTTAAGTATACCGTGGTAGGTTTCCTCTGATTTCTAATTCTTTTTTTTTTAGAGTCATACTGTCTAATACAGTATTGACTCATACAGTATTGACTAGCCAAGTGTGTGTCCATTTACATCTAAATTAACTAAAATTAAATAAAAGTAAAACTTTGTTTCCTCAGTTGCGCTAGCCTCATTTCAAATGCTCAATAATCACACGCGATGAGTACCCAACATTGGCTGGTGCAGCTTTAGAACATTTCCGTTTTCACGGAAGGCACAGCGTTGCCAGACTGTTTCGGAGGGCAGAAGAGACGGGGATGCGTTGACACGGCACCAGTTAGACAAACACCAAGGTAGGTGTGTCGGTTCTCGCCCCAAAGTTAACTTGCTCTGTGGCCTTATACTGCATATTTAACCTCTCTGAGCTTTATTTTCCTCAACTCTTAAGTGAGGATTAATAACACCTATTTTGTCAACTATCATGATTATTAAACGTATGAAAAGTCTATCTTGGTGCCTGACCCAGAGTAAGTGCCCAATAAATGGCATTTGTTATCATTATTAATAACAGCAAATGTAGATGGGCACAGTGGCTCACTCCTGTAATCCCAACACTTTGGGAGGCCAAGGTGGGCGGATCACGAGGTCAGGAGTTCGAGACCAGCCTGCCCAACATGGTAAAACTCCGTCTCTACTAAAAATACAAAAATTAGCTGGACATGGTGGCAGGTGCCTGTAATCCCAGCTATTTGGGATGCTGAGACAAGAGAATCATTTGAACCCCAGAGGCATTGTAGTGAGCTGAGATCGCGCCACTGCCTGGTGACAGAGTAAGATTTCGTATGAAAAAAAAAAGATAAATAAATAGAAATAAAAAATAACAGCAAATGCTAAAACAAATACATTAATTAAAGGTCCTAAATAATAATCACTAAATTGCGACATTTCTGGTGACAAGGTAAATATTTAGTGAGATCTTGCCAGCAACATTTCAGTTTTATTACAGTGATGTATGCTTTCCTCAAATGCCACTAGTTATAATGGATCTATACTTCTGCATGTCTGTCCTATATATACAGATTCCTTTGCAATTCAATTTGGAAGTAAGGGAAAAGAATAAGGAACTAGGTGATTTTTTAAAGGAGAAAAGCTTTAGATGTAAATGTTAAATATCCATTTTCAATGCATGATCAATTCTAAGCATGAAAGCTCCTTTCCTATCAAAAACATCCTTTTGTACAGTTATTAATGTAAGATTAGTTTTTTCCTATTTAATATGCAAAATGTACTGTGACAAAAGGTGGCCCCAGGCAGAACAAAAAAAAAAGGCCAGAATTGCTCATTACAATGACAATGAAATAATGTTTTCTAGAAAACAATGTTTTCCTTTGTTTTCCCTATCCTGATAGGAAACTGTGAAAATTGAAGCTCTATTCAATTTATCCTTTAGTTCCACTTCAAACGCATTTCTGACAGCCATTTAAAGGCCTTCCCTAAACTGAAATGAATATTTTCCAGACTAGTTTTAAGAATAGAAGCTTGTTTGTCTGATTCTCTAGCAACCAACACAATAACTATCATTGCATAACAAAGCCAGTAGGGATGTGCTGGGGCACAGAGGGGCTGGTGATAAATAATTCAGATTCCTGGGTTATTTCTGTGGGATCATCAGGCAGTAATCCTGCATTTGTACTCTAGTCAACTCCAGTCATTCTTTTTCCTCTCCAAGTAGCTTCATTTTGTGAAGAATGCCAAATTCCTTTGCAAGATATTATCTTTTCTTCTCAAAAACCCTGAGGGATGTTGTGTGTTCTATAGCTCTGGATCCTGGTCTGGGATCCCAATGGCCCTGATGGGTGCAATTCCAGTTCCATCTGCTCTGAATTGAGCAGAGGCTGTTTGATCAAGGTAAGGTCATGTTATGCCAGTACTGTTGACTGGCATATTGTCAACATTATGCTTGAGAAACATATTTGTCCTGCTGGTGATAATGACAGTTTATGAATGAGTGGATTTTGATATTAGTTAATTAGATGAAACTTTATTGCTGCATCTGTCACTCAACAGCAAACAATTTTTTCTGTGTGTTGTTCAGATAATTTTCCTTATGGTATAAAAGCTGGCTAATACAAGAGTGTGTCAACAATCAAAAGATTAAGAAATACACCATTTTTTCCCCTAGAAAACGTAAGGTATGTTTATATGATGTCGTCTAATCAAAACTGTACATAATTAGTAATAATAGAAATAAAGTGAACATATTGAGTCTTATAATGTACCAGCTGCTCTTCTAAGTGCACTATTAGAGTTTATTCAATATAGGCACAAGTTTTCTAATTATTCTAAATGTCCAGAAAGTAAATTAATTATCTTGAGAAATAACTCCACCTAACTTTGAGGAAGACAATAAAAAAACTCCTTAAATTTTATAAAAACTGTAAGATGGGGTGATATGCAGAAGTATTACTTTGACTCTCTGAGCTCTAAGCCAATTTTCACAAAGCAGGTTAGCGTGTTTCTGTAAAAATGTAGACGATTAAAGATCCTTGTTCTTAAGTTTGCAATTATAGCAAATTCCTCCACCTTCAGAGGTTGTCCTTTTTCTCTCTTTTTTTTTCATCCTATTTGCTATACAGTTGATTTTACAATGAAGTGTGTGCCAAAGCCTAGCAGTATCATTATAATAGTAAGGTTAATAGTAAGGTGAAATCTAATAGCATAAGCAAAATAAAGTAGATTCAAGTAACAAAAATGGCCCCTGGTGAGGAGAAAAGCCCTTGGTAGAATTCTTTGAAACTCCTGAAATCAGAATATACATTTTTTCCCCTCATTTCTGATCTAGATTCACTTCCTGAACCAAGGTTCTGGGGTCCCCTACAAAAAACTGTGGTGTGAAGTTCTATCAGTGCCCCTGGACGACTTGCCACACTGATCACTGGGTGCCGTATTCACCTCCTCAGATCCCAGAGCCCGCCTGGTTCCTATCTGTCCTGGCTCTGCCAATTCCTTGCTGCCTGGCCTCAAGCATATGTCCTGATCTTTCTATGCCTCCATTTTATCATCTGCAAAATGAAGTTGATCATGATAGTATTTATCTCATAAGGCAGTTGTGAGGATGAAATGTACGTAAAGGACTACTAGTGTGAACAGTGGCTTTTTTTGGGTCATGAACTATACCTCTCCTCTGTTTCCTGGACTGGCTCCAGTGTCCTTGGTTTCTGTTTCAGGCTGATGTCTTCATTTCACCAGGGACAACAGTGGAAACCACAGCTTGGGTTTTTTATAAACACAGCAGCCAAAAACTTTTGGGATTTGGAATACAAATGCAGCTGTCGTTTCTGTCTCCAGAACTATTTTTTTTTCCAAATTAAAATAACCCTATTGACTTTACTCTTTTTTCTAACTTACCTTTTTATGTTTAACAACTGTTCAAAAGAAGAGTAGAAAATGCTTTAGATATAATTACCCAGATGCGATGTGTGTGTGTGTGCATGCACGTGTGTGTGCGTGTGTGTGTGTGGTGTGACAGAGAGAGAGAGAGAGAGAGAAGAGAGAGGTAGGAGGAAGAAAAGTTTTTACAAAAAGAAATAAACATAAAAACAGAAGTAAGGTGAGACAGCCAGGCAAAGTAAGTATTGAGTACAGGGGGAAGATAAACAGATCTGACCTGAATATTTCTCGTTGGAAAATTGGTGTCACGAAGTTGGCCCATTTTTACCCTCTTTATAACTGAGGTTTTGATGGCAATAGTTCCAACGAGATTTGGTAACAGAAGAGCATTGCCAGTCACAGAATCAGAAAAGCAAAGGAGGTAGTAAGGGCTCAATGTTAAACATGTCACACTATCAGTAACATAATTTCTCCAGGCAGGGAATCCGTGATAAATATATATCCACTAACAGTAAACTGATAGACGTTGACTTTTCACAAAGCCCACCCTCATCTCCCTACCTCTTCTAAGACTTAGATGCACACTCCTTCTCTATTTGTCCATAATACTCTGGGAATATATCTTTCTATAAGAGACACCATTTTTAACACTGCATTATGACTTATGCTTATGCTTCTTGTCTTGTTTACTAGATGGTGACAGATGATTCTTGACCACATAGCCTATGACTTACTCCCTTACCAACCATTGTCTGGGCTCAGGAAATGTTTGTAGAGTGAATAGGATGTGCTGTCCTGTCTAGTCTCAACTTCATGCCTTGTGCACATAGTATACAGCAGAGAGACTTCAAGTTAAGATGATAAATTGTCATTAACAATTTTAAGCAACATGAGATTTCAGAAAAGTGTTCTCATTGTCTTAAAGGGCTACCAAAAACAGGGTTTGCCTGGGCAAGAGTTTCACATGTATTTTATGATTCCTCCAAATAGGCTTTGGGATGATGGCCAGAATGACTGGTTGACCTTAAATGCATATGTAACACTGTTAAACAAAGTAGGCTGGCCTGCATAAATGAGGCATTGTGCTAGTCTTCTGTTTCTCCACGCTGCATTCAGAGTTGCTTAGATATTTCAATATAGCAATCTTCACCCTTTACATGTTCTCTTAGAGGAGACTTGTTTGATCATTTCTCTCTTCCACCCTCAACAGGGGGTACACACTAAAAGGTTTTCTCCACAATGGCTCTCCCATCCCCTGGCCCCTTTCTTCTGTGGCTCAGCATCAAATCTACTTGAATTATACAGATGCTCTGGCAATCAGAGGCAGAGAAAGGCGTCCTGTGGCTGGTGGGCAGGCCTAGGAGAATGAGATGGCAGCATTTACATAGGATGCTGTGCCTCTGCTTCGAGTGCAAATGTCTTTACAATGGACCTTTGTCAATTAGCAGTAGAAGAGACTTTAAAAGACTGCTTTAAATAGATGCAGATTCTCAGGGTGAACTCCTATTTCAGGACAGCTTGGCTGGAGCTGCTGAGAAGCTTCTGGGAGCAGATTGAGGATATGATGATGATTTCCCGTCTTGGCTATAATATAGAGACGGGGAAAGCCTGATGCAGGTTTGTTTTTATGGGGCCTAAAACTGATGCCAAGATAGAAGTTCCTGGTGTTCTATTTTCCGTCAAATGGCATCAATGCTGTACATGTAGCCGGGCAGAGGAAAATAAATAGGAATAAGAGTGTTTACCTTCAATGACTAAACAATAATTTAAAAAGAAGAGGGTAGGTAGTATTGATGTAAGTTGCACTGTAATAGTTTAGCAGAATCAAAGCAACAATGGGATATATAGCAAGAAGTTGGCATGACAGGTGGTAAGATATCATTTGAAATGCTTTTGCAAATATGTTCCATATTGAATGAGAAACAGACTGATCTAAGACATCTCACAATCAATTCCATAGATAAAAGTATATATGACATAACACTGACAGTCACCAAGACTATCGTAGTCATCATGGCATGGCCATCTGACAAAGCAGAGTGTAGTGGTTGAAACAAGTACAGATTCTAGAGCCAGATTTCCTGGGTCTGAATCTGGGATCTGTTATTTGTTATCTGTTAATAATAATACTTCTTCGTGCCTCATTTTCTTCTTCTGTAAAATAAGAATGTTAGTAATAGAATTTATCTAATTAGATTCATACAAAGATTATATGAGTTAGTCTATTTTTCAAATATATTAACACATTAGTGGTTGACACCTAGTAAGAACTATATGGATATTTGATTACTAAATAATGGAGTCATCAAACACTTCCCCAATATTTTACTATACATTCTCTGAGAGTAAAAGCCTCTCTGAATTAAAGCATTTATTATATTTTTCTTTGTTGTTGTGGATGTGTAGAGAGACATACAAAATGCACTCTGCTCTCTAAGAAATTATAGTCTAGTTGGAAAGCAGGACATACAGCTATGAAAGGTTGAACACTCATAACAAGAAGAACATTATTAAACACAACGCATTAAAACACATACTACATGAAATTAATTTCTGAATGGACACTTAATAGTCATGACAAGAGATCAGAAAAAAGAAATCTCTTTGTTTCTAGATTATTACATAACGCCTGTTAGGGAATGTTCTGGCAGGGGTGGGGGCAGGGTAGCTCCACCTGAGCCAGCTAATTTCTATCTAAGAGTAATTTACATTCTGAGAAAAATGGAAGGCATGCTTTGGGATGCGATATATACCCTTGGCTGTAAGTCTCTTTTTACTAAAAAGCATATATTACCTTGGTCATTCACACATATGTAGTCAGCAAGATATGCATACATTACTTATTTAGTAGTAGCACATTTTATTCCATTTTTTTTTCTTAACAGTTTGTGAGCACAGAAAAAGATTTACTGTTAATCTTCACAGGTTTTCTTGTACTCCATCCAAATGAGTACATCTGGTTCATATGATACCAGGCTTTGCTTTCCACACCATTAGAAAAAAAAAGGTTTTCTTTTTTTCTGTTATACAATATGTTTAGAATCCAAACCTACTAAAAATAAAACCAGTTATGGCTACTAGCAAATAGAAGACAAAATAATGAGTAACACACAGTTAGAAATTATATTTGTCCCCAAATATCTGAGTTGTTCACACAGTCAAACTAATGCTCATGACAGCATCATATAATGAAGCAAAAATACTGAACTTTGATGTTTTTGTTGTTGTGCTGCTGTTTCCTCTTCCCCTCAACTTTCCTTCTCCCTTTTTGTATATTTTCTTTTGCTGCTTTTCCTCACTTTCTCTTCTATTGTTTTTGTCATTCAACATTTTTGCATTTTGCAAAGTCATCATAGATAACAGTGTTGCAATCTGAGTTTACAGTGTGTTAGTTACCTGTCATTTGTTTAATCTTGGTGCATGTATTTATTTCATAATTAAGAAAGAGAAAACATGGATCAATATTGCTTGTTTGTAAGTGTGACTTACAACATGTATGGTTTTTCTTGAGGTTCTGATTAGTGTGATATAGACAACAGTTTGTAACAGTATGTGCCCATAAGATCCATTTTCATAAATATCTCTATGACATTGTGATAATAGTCTACCGAGAAATGCACCTAACCTGAAGACTAATCTTGTTGGAATTACTTAATGGACTTAAAATGTCATGCTTTGTGCATTATAGCCTTAGCTGGATAAAAAAATGCTCTGTGTATCTAAAGCTCCATATATCCTATTAAAGTAGAATCATCTTAGTTACCTTGTGCTCACCTTTTAGGATATTACCTTATCTTTAAAAGAGGCTTTTGAATTCACATTTCTCACACCAGGAGCAACTAAAGGCAAGGCAACAAAATCTTAATATATAATGAAGAATACTGTCAACAGAGCCAAAATGAAATGGGGAAATGGCAATGACCTAGAATCAACAGTGATGAATCATTTAAGCCAAACCATCTACTCTAGGTACTGAATGCTCTTACATAAATATGTATTTGGAGTGAATTCACTAGAGCAATAATTTCTTATAGCAGTTCCCATAGAGCTACCCGATGAAAAACATTTTATTGTTAAATAAATGGAAATTATAAAATTCTGTATCTGTATCTTAGAAATTTACAATGCACATTAGCCAAAGAACTCATTAAAGCTATCCTGAAATTTTTAAACATTGAGATATAATTCATATGCTATCAACATACCATTATTAAGTATACAATTCAGTATATTTTAATATATTCCCAAGGTTGTAACCATCATTACCATCTAATTTCAGAATATTTTCATCACCTCACAAATCTGCACACTTTAGCCATCCCTCCCCATGCATCCCTTTCCCCCATCCCATGGAAAATATTAATCTACTTTCTCTTTCCATTGACTTGTCTATTCTAGAAATTTCATATAAATACAACCATACAATATGTGACTTTTCATGTGTAACTTCTTCTACATAGCATAATATTTTTGAAATTCATTCATGTTGTAGCATGTATCAGTATTATAATATATTCCTTTTTATGGCTGAATAATATTCCATTGCGTGGATATATCACATTTTGTTTAGCCATTCATCATTTGATGGAGATTTGGGTTGTTTCCACCTTTGGGCTACTATGAATAATGCTGCTATGAACATCTAAGTTTTGCGTGAACACATATTTTCAGTTCTCTTGAGTTTCTACCTAAGAGTGAAATTTTTGCATGACATAGTAACTGTTTAACTTTTAAAGAACTGGAAACTTTTTCCTAGCAGCTGTACCATTTTACATTCTTACCAGTAATGTATGAGGGTTCCAATTTCTCCACATCCTCTCCAACACACATTTATTTTCAAGTCATTCTGGTAGATATAAATTGGTATATAACTGTGGCTTTGATTTGCATTTCCCAGAAGGCTGATGATGTTGAGCACCTTTATATGTGCTTAGTGGACATTTGTGTATCTTCTTTGCAGAAATATTTATTCAAATCCTTTGTTCATTTTTAAATTGGGTTGTCTTTTTTATTCTGAATTATAAGAGTTCTTTATATGCTATAGATAGTAGATACTAGACATTTAGCAAATACATGGCTTGCAAGTATTTTATCTTTGTATGAGTTGTCTTTTCACTTTTGATTATTTTATTTTACATATTTATTTATTTATTAGAGATGGCGTTTACTCTGTTGCCTAGGCTGGCATGCAGAGGCACAGTCATAGTTCACTGTAGCATTGATTTCCTGGGCTCAAGGGATTCCCCTGCTTTAGCCTCTCAAGTAGCTACAAGTAGCCAGGACACCACTGTACTTGGCTTTTTTTTTTTTTAATGTTTTTGTAGAGACTGGGTTTAGCTATGTTGTCCAGACTGGTCTCAAGTTCCTGGGCTCAAGCTATGGTCCTGCATTAGCATACCAAAGTGGTGATATCACAGGTTTTAGCCATAGCACCCAGCTTCACTTTTTTATTAGTATAATCTTGTAGTTGATTTTTAACAAGTGTTCATTTATATTTAATCACAAATTTTCCAATTATAGTTGACAACAATAAAACAATCTTTTTAAATACCTTAGTAAATGCTGAGGTAGGCCTATATTCAACTTTCTCTTCCTTTGGATTATATACATAACATCCTAGCAAAGGACATCAATACATAGACATACAACAAAGGACAAAAATGTTCGCATTTCAGCCTTGATAAAAGAGTCAAATAGTTATGGTGATCTGTGTATGTAATAGCAGCACACATTAAAACATAATTCTAGACTATCTTAAATTGACTTTTCTACTAGTCCATGACAATGAAGTGATGTTAATGGAGAGATCATATACTGCCCTAGTCATCCTATAAATCTCCAGCAGAGAAGGGGTTGAATCAATCTTCCATGTTACAGAGCACCAATAAAACATGCACCACTATTTTCAACCTATAGGTCCTGGTGTAAGTAAGGTAAGATAATCTCAGGGACAGCAAAACAGGAAGTAGAGGAGAGAAGGAGATCCTTTCCAATGCAGGCCTTGGTCTGAGAATTTTTCACTCTGTAAATACCCATGTAGCAGTTGCCTGAGAAAAGGCACTGTGAGTTCCAGGTTAGATGACTCTGGGTAATTACTTCAAACTGGTGGAAGCTGAAAATATAAAAGGAGCTGTAGGTTTTTACATATGATAGCTACCAATCTTGCAACAACTTTGCTAGGCACGTGGCACTGCTTCCATTTTACAGTAGAAAATACTGATGGAAAAAGAGGCCAGTGATTTTCCTAAGCCAAAGAGATAAAGGGTATGACTGGAATCATTATCATTTGCACAATAAAGAGAAGATAAACAATTCTACCTTATTGTTCTAGACTAAGTTCTAAGAGAACAATCTGAAGAATAAACCATTGTCCATCATCATATATGTAAGGGAATTGTAAGATAAGGATCAGTTTGTTCTCATGGGAACCTGATAAGAGAAGTAACGATTGCAGGAACTCCTTCTCTGGGCCTCCAAAGTACATTTTACTTATAGTGATTACTAAACACCTTACATAATGCTAGATAATTTTTACGTCAGTTTTTTTCTCTTCTTCTGAGAGTTCACGGATGCTATTAATCTTATTCTCTATTGTGTTATCAGAGTTTAATATAGTGTCAGACACATAGTAGAACCTTCTAAATAACTTAGCAAAAGAAGTACATAAACAATTGCATGGATAAAATAATACAGAAATAATAAGAGTTAACAGTTACATAATTCTTAATATGTGGAGATATTAATCTAAGCATTTTTATCTATTTACTCACATAAATCATATGTCAAAAAATAGATACACTTCGACCAAGATGGAGTAAGAAATACCAGCCTTCATCCCCCAACATAAAGCAGATATAGACTACTATTCATAAACCAAAACAGTCCTGAGAGGGCTTAAGAGCCTATTAAATAATCTACATCAACACAGTGTAGCAAAAAAATGGAGATTATTGTCACAGAAAGGACCACCAGTGAGATATGAAATGCTGCGATGGCTGGGAACAAAGAAGATAGCTGGAGGATATTGGTATCAGCTACGTGGCAGACACCACTGTGGTTCCCAGTAGCCTGCTTTGCAGAAGACATCAGCATCTTTTGCCAGTGAGATAATCAGCAGCCATTTTCACTGGGGAAACTCAGAGAGAGAGAGAGAGAGAGAGAGAGAGAGAGAGAGAGAGAGAGAGAGAGAGAAAGAGAGAAAGAGAGTGAGAGAGACATGGCTATGTACTTTCCCTGGCTCAAGAAGCAGCCATTGTTGAAATGCTTCAGATCTGGAACCACCACTTCTCCCAACTCTGCACATGCCCTGATCCCTAAGCCATGCCCAAACCACAAGTGCTGACACTCTATACCTGGGTTTTCTGGCTGTACTGTGCTTTCCTGTATCTCAAAAAACTAGGGCCATCACCGTATCAAGCTAGTTTGCACTCTGGATCCCAGATCCAAGGTTTCTCTAAGCATGTTTTCACCCCAGGTACCAGCTCAGCTGCCACAGAGAGCTAACCTCTGCTATGATCCTGAAGCTACTGTAACTCTGCACACACTTGTGTTCTTGTTATGGCTTCTTGGCTGCCTCATAAGCGTAGATGCCTTACACTCCATTACCAACAAGGAAACTGGGGTGCTTGTATCCCAGACACCAGTGCCATCATCATCCCAGAACTCGGAACCTTAGAACTCTCCAGGTATGCTTGTGCTTCAGACCTTGGACCTGTGACTACTCCAGGAGTGCCACTCATTAAACACTGGTGCCATTGTTACTGCAAGTGGATCCACAAATGAGATCCAACCCCTAGGGGTATTCCTTTAACCACAACTTCCTTGGTGGGAGAGATTGGGAGAAACTTAGAAGCCATTGTCATCAAAGACCTCAACAACACTCAACATCACTGTGGCCATCTACATTGATGACCACCAAGATTCCTTAAAATCTTTATTAACACTGGCCTTAGTTGGCAGAATGGCATGGAAACTACATAATTGCATTCTGACTGGTGCCAGAAATGTTGCCCTCCACACAGTGAGCATCTTTTCAACCCTGCTTTTCTTCCCAGAGAAAAGTCTTTCCACACTGAAACTCACCTGTAAAGTCAGGAAAAGATAATTGCTGCATCAAATGTTCAGATATCAGTATAAGGTAACAAGAAACAAAAAACAAGGAAGCATATTACCACCAAAAGAACACAATAATTTCTCAGTTGCTGACTCCAAAGAGCTGAAGATATATGAACCACCTGACAAAAATTCAAAATGATTGTTTCAAGGAAGCTCAAAAAACTTGAAGAAAATACAAAGGAAAAATTCAACAACATCAAGAGAACAGTAATGAACAAAATAAGATATACAACAAATAATAAGAAAATACAATAAATTAAATTTTAAAATGCCATAGATTGCAACAACAGCTAAACTGATAAAGTAGAATAACAAAAGCTATAGGCTTGAGGTTATCTGAAGATGTGGAGTCAGAGAAAATAAAGAAGTAAAGTAAAAGGAATGAAGAAAGTATGAGGAATGCATGGGATAGCATCAAGAGAGCAAACATTTGAATGATGGGGTGGAAAGAGACAAAGTGACAGAAAACTTATTTAAATAAATAACCACTGAAGAACAAATAAATATCCAGGCACACAAAGGTCAACAGTATCCAATCAGATTCAATCCAAACAAGACTATTCCAAGGTATATTACAAGCAAACAGTCAAAAATTTTTAAAAAAAGGAAATCAAGAAAGCAGCAAGAGAGAAAAAGCATATCACATAAAAGCAAGTTCTGATAAGGTTAGCAGTAGATTTCTAAGCATAAATTTCATAGGCAGGAGAGAAGGAAATAATATATTTGAAGCACTAAAGAAAAAAAAAATTACCAAATTAGAGCACTTTACTTGGCAAAGGTGTCCTTCAGCTTTGTCCTGAATATATTTGTTAGTTTTCTGCTTTGATGATCTGTCTAATGCTATCATTGACTCTCCCTAACTCATTCTACAAAGTCAGCATCAACCTGATACCAAAACGAGGCAAAGACACAATAAAAAAAGAAAACTACAGGCAAGTATCCCAATGAACATAGGTATAAAAATCAACAAAAAACTATAAAACTAAATCCAGCAGCGCATGAAAAAGCTAACAATTCACTACAATCAAGTGGTTTCATTCCTGTATACACAGTTGGTTCAGGACGTGTGTCAATCAACAAATGTAATTCACCAAATAAACACAATTAAAAGCAAAAACCATATGATTATTTAAATAGATATGGGAAAAGCCTTCAATGAAATCCAACACCCTTTCACAATCAAAACCCTCAACAAACTATGCATCTAAGGGACATACCTTCAAGTAATAAAAGCCATCTATGACAAACCCATAGCTAACATCACACTGAACAGGCAGAAGCTAGAAGCATTCCTCTTGAGGACTAGAACAAGACAAGGGTGCCCACTCATTTCACTCCTATTCAACATAGTGCCAGAAGTTCTACCAAGAGCAGCCAGGCAACAGAAAGAAATAAAAGACATCCAGATAGAAAAAGAAGATGTCAAACTATCTCTGTTCATTGACTTTATGATTCTGTAGTAGAAAACCCCTAAAGACTTCACCAAAAGGCTCCAGGAACTTACAAACAACTTCAGTAAAGTTTCAGGATACAAAATCAATGTTCAAAAATCAGTAGTATTTCCATACAGCAATAACTTTCATGCTGAGAGCCAAATCAAGAACACAATTTCATTTGCAATAGTTGCAAAAAAAAAAAAATAACTAGGAATATATCTAACCAAGAAAGTGAAAGATCTCCATAAGGAGAACCACAAAAAATTGCTAAGAGAAATCACAGATGACACAAACAAACAAAAAAAATTCCATATTCATGGATTAGATAAATCAACATCATTAAAACGGCCATACTACCCACAGCAATCTACAGATTTAATGCTATTCCTACAAAACTACCAATGCCATTCTTCACAGAATTAGGAAACACTATTCCAAAACTCATGAACAGCCAAAAAAGAACCCAAACAGCCAAAGAAATCCTAAGCAAAATAAACAAAGCCAGAGGCATCCCACTACCCAGCTTCAAACTATATTACAAAGCTAGAGTAAGCACATTGGCATGGTATTAGTACAAAAATAGAGACATCAATAAATGGAACAGAATAGAGAACCCCAGAAATAAAGCACACACCTAGAACCAACTGATTTTTAACAAAATTGACAAAAATAAGCAACGAGGGAAAGATTTTCTATTCAATAACTGGTGCTGGGATATTTGGCTAGTCATATGAAAAAGAATGAAACTGATCCCCTACATTTCACCATATACAAAACTTTATTTAAGATTGATTAAAGATTCAAATATAAGACCTCAAACTATAAGAATCATAGAAGAAATCCTAGGAAACACCATTCTGGACATTGGCCTTGGGAAAGAATTTATGACTAAGTTCTCAAAAGCAATTGCAACAAAAACAAAAATTGACTTGTGGGACCAAATTAAACTAAAGAGCCTCTGCACAGCAAAAGAAACTATCAACAGAGTAAACAGACAACCTACAGAATGGAAGAAAATATTTGCAAACTAAGCATCCAACAAAAGTCTAATATCCAGAATCCATAAGGAACTTAAACAAATTAACAAGGAAAAAACAACAACCCCATTGAAAAGTGGAGAAAGTACATGAGCAGACCCTTTGCAAAAGAAGACATACAAGCATACAACAAACATGAAAAAATGGTTAACATCACTAATTATCAGAGAAATGCAAATCAAAATCACAATGAAATAGCATCTCACAAGAGTCAGAATGGCTATTACAAAAAAGTCAAGAAACAACAGATGCTGGTGAGGCTACACGGAAAGGGGGATGCTCATACAATGCTGGTGGGAATGTAAAGTAGTTCAGTCACAGTGGAAAGCAGTTTGGAGATTGCTCAATGAACGTAAATAGAACTACCACTTAACTAAGCAATCCCATTACTGGGTATATATCCAAAAGAAAATAAATTATTCCACCAAAAACACACAAGCACTCATATATTCATCACAATGCTATTCACAATAGCAAAGACATGCAATCAACCTAGGTGTTCATCAACAGTGGATTGAATAAAGAAAATGTGGTATATGTACACTATGAAATACTATACAACCATAAAAAAGAAAGAAATCATGTCGTTAGAAGCTACATGGATGCAACTGAAGGCTATTATCCTAATCAAATTAATGCAGGAACAGAAAACCAAATACCATATGTTACCACTTATAAGTGGGAACTAAGCATTTACTACTTATGGACATAAACATGGCAACAATAGACACTGGGGACTGCTAGAAGGTGAGGGAAGAAGAGTGGCAAGGATTGAAAAACTATTGGGTACTAAGCTCACTACCTGTATGATAGGATTACAATTGGAACAGAGACCTGAATAGTCTTTCCCAGAAGAATACATGCAAATAGCCACAGGTATTTGAAAAAGTGCTCAACATCACTAATTATCAGAGAAATGCAAATCAAAATCACAATGAGACGGTACTTCATACCTGTTAAAATGGCTACTGTCAAAAAGACAAGAGATTACAAGTGTTGGCAAAGATATGGGAAAAAAGGAGACCATTGAACACTTTGGTGGAAATGTAAATTCAAATCGCCATTATGGAAAATAGTTGGACCTTCCTCAAAAAAATTACAAATAAAACCACCATTTGATCAAGCAATCTTACTACTGGGCATATAGCTGAAGGAAATAAAATCTGCCTGTCAAAGAGATATCTGTACTCTTATGTTTATTGCAGCATTATTTATTATAGCTAGAATATGGAATCGACCTAAGTATCCATCAACAGATTAATGAATAATGAAAATGTGGTATATATACACAATGATATACTACTCAGCCTTAAAACTGAATGAAATTCTACCATTTATGACAAAGTGAATGAACTCAGATGGTGTTATGCCTATTGAAATAAACCAGGTGGTGAAAGACAACTCTCATGATCTTATATGTATGTGAAATCTAAAAAAGGTTAACTCCTAAAACAGATAGTAGAATAGTGGATACCAGAGGTTATTGGGTGGAGGCTTGAGGAGATGTTGGTCAGAGGACACATTTTAGTTAGCTAGGAAGAAGAAGTTCAAGAGATCTATTGTAAATCATAGACATTATAGTTAATAATATATTGCATGTTTAAAATTGCTATGAAAATATATTTTAAATTTTCTCACCACAAGTATGTGAGATAAAAGCATGTTAATTAGTGCAATTTAGCCATTAGCAATGTACACATATATCAAACATCATGTTTTACACCATAAATACATACCATTTTTATTTGTAAATTAAATAAGAAGCACATATAAGTGCCTTCATTTTACAAATGAGAAAACTGGGATTCAAGAGTCCAGATATACAGCCTATGCTTTTAATCACTATGTTGACAAGCTTTCCCCCAAACTAAAAAGGAAAAAAACAAAACAAAACAAAACAAAAAAGCTGTTTAGAGTTGTCATAAATTATTCAGGATCTAAAAAGTAATGACCTCACAACTCAGACTTTGGGACCTTATGTAATGGTATTTCTTAGCAAACACACATTCAGCTGAAGGCAGTGCGGTGAATGCTAAAGAATAGATGCTAAAGGATAGAGATATACTGTAAGAGATTTATTATGAAGGATTAACTCACTCAGTTACGGACATTGAGAAATCTCATGATCTGCCTTCCATAAACTGGAAGTCCAGGAAAGCTGGAGATATAGACTAAGCCCAAGGCCAAAAGCCTAAGAACCAGCAGTCTAACGGAAGGAGAAGATTGGTGTCCCATCTCAAGCAGAGAGAACAAATTCACCCTTCTTCCACCTTCTACCTTTTTATTCTATTTGAATCCTGAAGGAATTAGATGATGTCCACCCACATTGGGGGGCTACCAATTCAAATGTCAATCTCTTCTGAAAACACTGTCACAGACACAGCCAGAAATAATGTTCAGTAAGATGTCTGGGCATCCCGTGGCCTAGTCAAGTTGACACATAAACTTAACCACAACCAGTTCTCTGGATTTTCCTTTCCCCTTCCTCCGTTGATGACTGTTGCAGGCAGCAGGAAGGCCAGGGTCACTGTGGACTTCATCCATGCCTGCTTCTGAGAGCAACACAGAAGCCAGAGTTGTTCAAAGAAAGACTAGATCTCCAGAATGGTCAAGGGAACCGTTTGGATGACTCAGCAGATGAACAGCACCCTAGCAGCAGTGACTGAATGTTTTAAATGTATTTGTTCTGACTCTGAAACTACACATCCTCTTTGGTAAAGTGATTCAGCCTTGACATTATGCCACTGTCTAATACATAGATAATATAAAACACAGACTAGCATTTCTCCTGCTTACTTAGGGCAAATGCTAACTGGGAAAGCGGGTTTAAGAGGTACAGGATTTGTTCTGTTCTCAGGATATCGTAAAAACATGTGTTCAAGTATCTTTATGTTAGTGATCTCCTGAGGGAAACAGTCTAAGTCTGAATTACTTAAAGCAAGCACAGCAGATGATCTTTCCACTCTGACATGGTTGCAGATGACTACTGTGTTGTTAATTTCTCTCTCAGTGTAGAAAAAGTGCAGCCCTGTTTAAGACCAAACAGATATATCACTGAATGTTCAGCTTCTCAATTTATCATTGGTATTATAAATCCACCAGTTCACAAATTTACTTAGCTGCTTATTGGAATTACACAGGGAGCTTAAAAAATACTGATGCCTGCATTCTTCTCTGGCACATTCCAATTTAAATATCCTGGAGTGGGGCCTGGATACAGAGATTATTGCAAATTCCAAAATGGCTCTACTATGCAGTCACCACTGAGACCCACTGTCTTGGAGTGCTGTTTACAAACTGCTCATGCCCAAACAAGCAAGTTTACTACATACATTGACAAGCCTTTTTTTTTTTCTGTTATCTTGCAAAGTTAAGAGTCAAATGAGATAAGGTCTGCAAATCGCTCAGCAAAGTTTCTGGTAAAAATAAGATTTTGATAAATGCTAATCCTTATTTGCCCCAAATATGATCCTTATTTTTGCACATGAGTGCACACACACAAACACACATACAGGCACACCCAGCATCACTACCCTACAATCAAACCACAAGTTAATAACATTACAGAAAGTTTTTAGTATAAAGATATATATATATATAAAGTTCACTTTTGTTTGTCCTAACTGTATAAAATTGTTATAAATTATAGCTCATTATTCTGCTTAAAGATGTGAAGTCTAAAAAACATATCTTCATTGAATGTTTGGATATTGCTTTAGAATTTTTTAATTCATATATTTTTTCAACTTTAATAATATATTTAACCCAAACTATCCAAAATATTATCATTTAAATATGTAATTGTCTTAAAATGTGATCACAGGTATTTTAGATTTTTCATACTAAATTTTCAAAATGGTATGTATTCTACATTTATAGCACATCTCTTTTTTTTCTTAATTATACTTTAAGTTCTAGGATACATGTGCACAACGTGCAGGTTTTGTTACATAGGTATACATGTGCCATGTTGGTTTCCTGCACCCATCAACTCATTATTTACATTAGGTATTTCTCCTACTGCTATCTCTCCCTCAGCCCCCCAATCCCCCAACAGGCCCAGGTGTGTGCTGTTCCCCACCCTGTGTCCATGTGTTCTTGTTGTTCAACTCCCACCTATGAGTGAGAACATGCAGTGTTTGGTTTTCTGTGCTTGTGATAGTTTGCTTAGAATGATGGTTTCCAGCCTCATCCATGTCCCTGCAAAGGATGTGAACTCATCCTTTTTCATGGCTGCATAGAATTCCATGGTGTATATGTGCCACATTTTTTTAATGCAGTCTATCATTGGGTTGGTTCCAAGTCTTTGCTATTGTGAATAGTGCTGCAATAAACACATGTGTGCATGTGTCTTTGTAGTAGCATGATTTACAATCCTTTGTGTATATACCCAGTAATGGGACCACTGGGTCAAATGCTATTTCTAGTTCTAGACCCTTGAGGAATCGACACACTGTCTTCCACAATGGTTGAACTAATTTACACTCCCACCAACAGTGTAAAAGCGTTTCCTATTTCTCCACATCCTCTCCAGCATCTGTTGTTTCCTGACTTTTTAATGTTTGCCATTCTAATTGGCATGAGATGGTATCTCATTGTGGTTTTGATTTGCATTTCTCTAAGGACCAATGGTGATGAGCCTTTTTCATACATCTATTGGCTGCATAAATGTCTTCTCTTGAGAAGTGACTGTTCATATCCTTTGCCCACTTTTTGGTGGGGTTGTTTGTCTTTTTTGTAAATTTGTTTAAGTTCTTTGTAGGTTCTGGATATTAGCCCTTTGTCAGATGGGTAGATTGCAAAGATTTTCTCCCATTCTGTAGGTTGCCTGTTCACTCTGATGATAGTTTCTTTTGCTGTGCAGAAACTCTTTTGTTTAATTAGATCCCATTTGTCTATTTTGGCTTTTGTTGCCGTTTCTTTTGGGGTTTTAGTCATGAAGTCTTTGCCCATGCCTATGTCCTGAATGGTATTGCCTAGGTTTTCTTTTAGGGTTTTTATGGTGTTAGGGCTTACATTTAAGTTTTTAATCCATCTTCAGTTAATTTTTGTATATGGTGTAAGGAAGAGATATATATAATATATAATGTAATTCCTATTATTTTCTACATATGGGTAGTACTAGAAAGCTTAAATATGAGAATTCAGGCCTTATTCAAAAATTAATGTTCTATTTTAATAAACTCTAGTTATTTAATTTTTAGTAATTTGCTTCTTATCACTCACTATGGAACATCAGAAGAAATTTGGTCAATTTAAAGTCCTGGAGATTAGATTATTATTATTTTAAATGCATTCAAATTGAAGAAAAAGAAGTCAAGTTGTCCCTTTGCAGATGACATGATTTTATATATACTAATCCTAATAAATGTTTAAATTCAGTAACATGGCAGGATACAAAATCAACATACAAAAAATCAGTAGTGTTTCTATACACCAATAATGAACTGGCTGTAAAAGAAATCAAGATGGCAATTCAATTTATAATATCAGAAGCTAAAAAATAAAATAAAATGCCTAAGAATAAATTTAACCAAGTAGGTTAAAGACATCTATAAGAAAAATGAAAAAACATGGATGAAAGAAATTAAAGAGGATATAATAAATGGAAAAACATCCTACATTAAACATTAAAATGACCATACTTCCTACATTAAAACATCCTACATTAAACATTAAAATGACCATACTTCCCAAAGCAATCTACAAATTCAATGCAATCCCTATCAAAATACTGTCATTTTTCACAGAAAAAAATCCTAAAATTTATATATAACCAAAACAGAGACCAAATAACAAAAGCAATCAAACACAAAACAAAACTTGAGTCATCACACTATCTGACTTCAAAATATATTTTAAGTGCCTAGTAACCAAAACAGCATAGTATTGGTATAAAAATAGACCCAGAGATCAATGAAACAGAATAAAGAGTCCAGAAATAAATCTAAATCCATGTATTTACAATCAAATGATTTGCAATAAAGGAGGTAAGATCATACCTCGAGGAAAGGACATCCTCTTCAATAAATGGTTTTGGGAAAATTGGACATCCATATGCAGAAAAATAAAGTTGGACCCCTATCTTTCACCATACATAAAGATCAACTCAATTTGGATTAAAGACTTATATATAAAACCCAAATATATAAAACTATTAGAAGAAAACATAAGGGAAACACTTCAGGACATTGGTCTAGGCAAAGATTTTATGACTAAGATCTTAAAAGCACAGGCAACAAAAATAAGGAAAAGACAAATGGGGCTATAATAAATTAAAAAGCTTCTGCACAGCAAAGAAAAAAATCAACAGAGTGAAGAGACAACCTACAGAATAGTAGAAAATACCTATAAACTCTTCATACAACAAGAGACTAATATCTAGAATATGCAAGTAACTCGAACAATTCAACAGAAAAAGAAAATCCCATTAAAAGTGGGTAAAGCCTGTAATCCCAGCAATTTGGGAGGCTGAGGCGGATGGATCACTTGAGGTCAGGAGTTTGAGACCAACCTGACCAACATGACAAAAACCCAATCTCTACTAAAAATGCAAAAATTAGCTGGGCATAGTGGCAAACGCCTGTAATCCTAGCTACTCGGGAGGCTGAGACATGAGAATAGCGTGAACCCAGGAGGCAGAGGTTGCAGTGAGCTGAGATCACACCACTGCACTCCAGCCTGGGTGATAGAGTGAGATTCTGTCTCAAAAAAAAAAAAAAAAAAAAAAAAAAAAAAAAAAAAAGTGGGTAAAGGACATGAATAGACATTTCTCAAAAGAAGACATACAAATGGTCAACAGATATATGAAAAAATGCTTCACATCACTAATCATCAGAGAAATGCAAATCAAAACCACAATGAGATATTATCTTAGTCCTGTGAGAGGCTATTATGTAAAAGACAAAATAAATAACGGATCCTGGTGAGGATGTGGAGAAAGGGGAACTCTTGTACATTGTCAGTGGGAATGTAAATTAGTACAGCTACTATGGAAAACAGTATGGAGACTTTTTAAAAAACGAAAAGTAGAAGTAACATATGACTCAGCAATTCCACCACTGGGTATTTATCCAAAGGAAAAGAAATCGGTATATCAAAGGAATACCTGCATTCACATGTTTATCACAGCACTATTCACAATAGCCCAGATATGAAATCAATACAAATATCTATCAGTGGATGAATGGATAAAGAAAATAAGGTATATATACACAATAGAATACTATTTGGTCACAACAAAAAATGAAATCATGTTATTTGCATCAATATGGATGGAACTGGAGGTCATTATGTTAAGTGAAATGAGCCTGGGACAGAAAAACAAACAGCACATGTTTTCACATATGAGAGAGATAAAAACGTTGATTTCATGGAGGTAGAGAATAGAATGATAGACTCCAGAGGCTGGAAGGGTGTGTGTGGGTGAGGGCAGAGGAAGGCAGGGAGGAATAAAAAGAGGTTGGTTAATAGGTACAAACGTAGAGTTAGAAGGAATAAATTCTTATGTTCAAAAGCTGGTTGACGATAGTTAACAATATATTGTATATTTCAAAATAGCTAGAAGAAAGGACTTGAAATGACCACAGCACAAAGAAATGGTAAATACTCAAGGTGATGGACATCCCAAACACTCTGACTTGATCTTTACACAGTCTCTGTGTAAAACAAAATATCATGTATGTATCCATATGTATCCCATTAACATGTACAAATATTTGTTTCAATAAAAAATGCTACTAGAAGGCTGGGTGCGGTGGCTCACACCTGTAATCCCAGCACTTTGGGAGGCCAAGGCGGGAGGATCACCTGAGGTCAGGAGTTCGAGACCAGCCTCAACATGGAGAAACTCCATCTCTACTAAAAATACAAAATTAGCTGGGCATGGTGGTGCATGCCTGTAATCCCAGATACTCGGGAGGCTGAGGCAGGAGAACTACATGAACCTAGGAGACGGAGGTTGTGGTGAGCTGAGATCGAGCCATTGCACTCCAGCCTGGGCAACAAGAGTGAAACTCTGTCTCAAAAAAAAAAAAAAAAAAAAAATGCTACTAGAAATAGTAATGTTTTATTGTATTGCTGAGTATTTTTACCAAGAAACTTGCTGTTGTATATATGTTCATTTGGAACATGTTCAAACTTACAGGAAATTGCATAAATTGTGTTGTCATTGATAGAATATTTTTTATTGATCTACAGGCCCAAAGATTTTGCGTTCCCACTTAATGTCCCTGGACGCACACCGTAAGGACCAAGCTATTCCATTAGCTGAGAAGGTAATGGCTATGTTAAGACATTCAAAAAATGGATGGGCATGGGAAGTAAGTTGTTCAGAGATACTTTTTTTTTTAAGCATATGCTTTTTGTATATGCTTTTTTGACCTTGATGTATGGAAGTGCTTGGGATATCCAAAAACTGGAGGGAGGATATTATGACAGACTCAAAAACCTAAATGCGGCTTATTAGGCAGTGAAGCTGGAGAGACAGATAAGTTTAGATCTACATATTTGTTGAGACTTGATTCTTCATGTTGATTCTTTCAGACATCTACTCAACTCCAATCTGATTTGGCTTTACAGTAGAGGTCAACTGTTTCCACAATAATTCTGTTTAACAAACGAATCAAAAACTCAGTGGCTTAAAACACAATTATTTATTCTCTCTCACACATCTGCAAGTTGACTGGAAACCAACTGCTCTGGACTGGTCTAGGCTCTAAGCTTCAAGTCAGGGCAAGGTTTGTTCCATGAGTTTTTCTTCTTTCCTGGACCAGTCAGCTACCTTGATAGTTCCTCTCGTGGCCATGTCAAAGTGCGAGTGGGTAAGTCCAATTTATCGAAGCACATTTCAAGCCTCTGCATGAATAATGTCTGCTAATGTCTCATTGCTTGGCCAAAGCAAGTCATATGGTGTGCTCTGAGTCAAGAATCAGGGAAGTGGCCGGGTACAGTGGCTCACGCCTGTGATCCCAGCACTTTGGGAGGCCGAGGCGGGTAGATCATGAGGTCAGGAGATCGAGACCATCCTGGCTAACATGGTGAAACCCCATCTCTACCAAAAACACAAAAAATTAGCTGGGCATTGTGACAGGAGCCTGTAGTCCCAGCTACTCAGCAGGAGAATGGGGTGAACTCGGGAGGCAGAGGTTGCAGTGAGTCGAGATGGCACCACTGTACTCCAGCCTGGGCAACAGATCAAGACTCTGTCTCAAAAAAAAAAAAAAAAAAAAAGAATCAGGGAAGTATTCTCTGTCTATAGTAGGAGGAAATACAAGGTTATATGAGTTAAATGGTTAAAGGTATGGATGTAGAGGGAGGTAAGACATTTGGGCTAAAATGTAATTTGCCATACTTACTAAGGTGAGATTTTGGTGATTCATTATTTTACACTGTCCGGGTAACCCAGATATCACCCATATTGTCTTCCTGTTAAGGGGACAACTTGGCCTTTGTTGACACTGACATTTCATCTGGTCCTTTTCCTCTTATGCTGCATGAGTTAATCCCCAAAAGAAAGAATAAGAACAGTAATCACTATTCATTTACTTAGGGAAAACATCTGGAGGATAGTTTTTGTTTTTCTTCAGTTTTCATCTGGATGTCTGGCATTGTGTCAAGGTTTTACTCTGAGAAGTTTTAAAAAGCGAGTCCAGTTAGTGTGTTACTTCCTCTCTACTTTATAATAATACCCAAGAGTCTCGCTCAAATGCCACCCCTAGGATGCATGCTGGGAACCACGTTATAGAGGAAAGAGCAGGATAAATTCCTTCTGATGCTCATTCACAACAGTAAATTCCCTCATAAACTTAAACCACTGGCCCACTTTAGAAATCATCCTGGGCCTTACTTTGTCACATTACAATGAGATTCTAATGTGCAGGAGACCCTGGGCATCCTTGGATTTAACCATCACAGTTTCTGCTACTTGCCAATTACCCATGGGAGCACAGTGGATGATCACTTGTCATTTTTGTTGTGATACATATTTGAGTCCCCTTTGTTCCCATCTTGGTGCCACAGTTTTGTCCTCTGATTGTTGTTGTTTTTATTCCTTAGGGAAAATTAACTTTACTAACAGTATTTCAAATTTGGAAAATTTCTAGGTATCTTAGGATATAACTTTTGATTCCTGGAAGTCTTTCTTGATTTTTTTTTTTTTTTTGAAAAAAAAATTATTATAAATTCAAGTTCAATGCTTCAAGTAAAATAAAGCAAGGAAAAGAAAAAACACTTCAGGGCAGCTTTGGTATATATTTAGTGAATAATAGATACGCATATGCTATCTTTGCTCCTGAACTGGTTTTTCTGCACGAGCAAAACACATATAAAATTAATATGTTAAAGGGCTAGACATGGCCTGTGGTATAATCAGGTATAGGGGGAACTGCAGCAGAAGGAGCAATGTATGAGAAACCAAGACCTGACAGGAAAGAGGCAGGCGTTGAAAAAACAACGACAACAAAAACGGGGAGAAAGATCAAGTTAAACAAGAGGGAAAGTAAAATTAGGAGATCATGGAAATATCCTACACGTGACCACGAAGGTAAGCAATTAGCAAAACCATCAAGAAGTTTCAGGATGCCATATAAGAACTCAGCACCCAAGAATCTAGATTCAGTCATTGCAGGTCCATGTCAGTGGGTCACCTTCCACTACATTGTATGCCACTAAAAGGAAGGAACCATATTCTGCTAGTTGTTTTTTGTTTTTTTGATATCTCTGCTTTCTAGCACACTATTTTACTCGAAATAGATACTTGATACATGCCTGATGAATGAGTAATGTGCATAAATGAACATATGAAAATCTGTCAATAAATAACAAAGCCCAGCCTTTCAGGGTGGGGTTAAAAGCAGAAGTCTCTTATCTGCTGGACAGTTTGGAGAAGGCCATGGAGATCAAAGCAGATTGACCTTCAGTGGAGAGTGATAGTAGACATGGGATCAAGAGAAGTGGCCAGGCATGGTGGCTCACGCCTGTAATCCCAGAACTTTGAGAGACTGAGGCAGGTGGATCACGAGGTCAGGAAATCGAGACCATCCTGGCCAACATGGTGAAACCCCGTCTCTACTAAAAATACAAAAATTAGCTGGGTGTGGTGGCACGTGCGTGTAGTCCCAGCTGCTAAGGAGGCTGAGGCAGGAGAATAGCTTCAACCTGGGAGGCAGAGGTTGCAGTAAGCCAAGATTGCAACACTGCACTCCAGTCTGAGTGACAGAGCAAGACTCCATCTCAAAAAAAAAAAAAAAAAAAAAAAAAAAAAGAGAGAAGTACTAGAGTCCAGGCATTAAAAATGATCTGCTTGCAGGTCTGAGGAACAACGTAAGAATGTAGCATGGCAAGAGATGTCACATTAGAATGGGGTTGTAAGGTGGCAGCAGGGCAAGGAGGTCTTCCTACTGCATGCCCTAAGAATTGAATTAAAGTTTCTTAACATCCTCAACCAAGTACACTTACCACCCCACAGCCAGAGGTAAGGGTCAAGTGACCTGCAATGATGGAAAGAAAAGTCTATTTGGTTAGGAGACTTGTGAGATCACTTAACTATATATTCTTTATGAAATATCAATACATGTTGAAGAAAGTATAATTTTCTTAAAGTCAATGTGAATAATGCTAAAAACCCTAATCAACCCACGCTGTCTGATTTTGTTATGTGGTACATTGAAATGAGAGCAGTTCATCAAACAAGAATAAATAAAATATTCTGAATCCTTACTTAAAAACCTCAAAGGACACTGTAGAAAATCTGCTTCATACTGTATTTTTACAACCCTCTTTTTCTACAAAAATAAAACTATTTTTCTACTTTTTCCATAAAAAGTGAATAAAGTATAAAAATTTTAAAGTTGAGAAAAGAACAACAAAATAATTGTTAAAAAAAAAAGGAAGAAAGAAAAATAAAATAGTAGAAATAAGTAAATTAGAAAACAGAAAGCAAAGGATAAAACTATTAATTGAGTCCACGATTTGATTTCTGGAGGGAAAAAACAGAGACATCATGAGAGCAAAAACGAGAGGAACAGAAGGAAAGAGATAGAGGAACAGTGAGCAAAAGGTGGAGGGAAGAGAGAGAGAGAGCGAGCAAACGATTAGCTAACCTAATAAAAAATAAACAAAGGTATGGTGTATAAAGAAAGAAAAAAACATGAATGTGCAAAATTTTCTATTAGAATAGAGAAAATAGGCACAGATACTAAGAAACTTTACTTTGCTCCACTCTGTAGAAAAATATTTGAAACCTAAGTTCTAAGGAACAAATTGCCAAAATATATCCTGGTAAAAATATGAAGTTAAAATGAAAAAGTTGTCAGGAGAACATCAAAAACAAAAGTACTTGGTTCAGACATTTTTCACAGTTGAATCTATAAAATCTGTAAGAAATAAGAAATCTAATCTTACTTGAAAATGTTTCAGGCTGGACGCGATGGCTCACGCCCACATTTTTGTAAGAGCAAAGAAGCGCTAAATATCCAATAATAAGAGAAATAATAATAAGAGAGGGAGAGGTGGAGGGAGTTGAGGATAGAAGATGTCTATCTATATATAGAGAGAAACTCTACATAAGATCTCTCTATGTAGATAGCTATCTCCTATCTCTCTCTCTCTCTCTCTCTCTCTCTCTCTCTCTCTCTCTATATATATATATATATATAACTTTTCTCTTATTGGATATTTAGTACTTCTTTGCTCTTACAAAAATGCTACAATAAGCATTCTTGAGAAAAGGGTACTGAACTGCAAAGACAATGTATCCATATATCTGTAGTATAAATACTTAGATCTGAAAATACTGGTCAAGGGGTATGTACATTTTTACTTTTCATAGAAATTGACAAATTATGCTAAACATAAACTTGCTGATTTATGCAGCCAGTAATAATGGGTAAGAATTTCTGTTTCTACACATTCCTGGTGACACATTTTTATATACATATAATATTTATTTATAAATAAATACATATTTATATAACTTTATATATAAATAATATATAACTTTATATATAGAGAGAGTATCTTTCTATATAGGTAGATATCTCCTATTGATTCTGTTTCTCTGGAGAACATTGATATAGTATGTTATTGTACCTTTTAACAAAACTTGAACATGTCACAATTGTGTAGTCACCATCTGTCTCTGGAAGGACATTCTGGAGTGTGATAATTTATTACTCAAAGTTTGGTTCTAGCAGGGCAGCATCAAGTGGAAGTGTGTAAGCAACGCAGACACCCAGGTCCCACCCACTCCAGACCTGTGGAATTGGAATCTGCATTATAATAAACTTCAGCCTTTGAGAAGCAGGAGCATGGGGAATGGGGCCTGGGAGATAAGGGTTTAGATGAAAGGTGCCAACTTCTTCAGCCTAGACCTTCATGCATTGGCTGAACTTTCCTCTCTTCCCGTTCTTCAGTCCCCTCCCTCCCTAACTTGCCAGGTTCAAGGGGCACAGCTACTCTCTAGTCCCTCTCCTTTCTTACTTTCAAACCATTTCTCACATGCTGCCTATCGTGACATTTTCTCTTAGCAATTTTCTTTCCCTCTTTTGGAAGTAAATCATAATAGTCCAAATTAACTTCTTCTCATTTCTGGGATTTCCCCACACCAAACCCTTGATGACCCCATCTCCATAACACTTAGGACCATGGGGACAAAGGACTTGGGGTGCATAGAGCAGACACTGCCTACTTGGCATTGCTCACTGTCCCCAGCAGTTGTTGGGTAGGGGTGAGTTGTCCAGGAAGAGGGGTGGGATATTTTAAAAATTTTTGTTTTCATTTTTGCTTTTGTGTGCTCATATTGTGTTTTAGGTAGAAATTCCTTTTTTTTTTTTTTTTTTTTTTAACAAGACAAGATTTTATTTAATCAAGGGATTTATCTCTTGAGGCTCACAGCAGATCTGGAAAATTTTTAACTTTGGAAGCTTTCAAAAATAGCATAAATGGTTGCAGAAGTCAGTGCAAGATAAATTGATCTTATTAGAGGATACATTACTCAATAGAGGCTCACCTGGTTTAGAGAAAAACTATAACCTAAACAGAAAGAGAGGAAAGAAATGCAGAAAAATGGCCTTGGAAAAAATCTGTCACTGATAACACCTGAAAACTTTGCTTGTTCACACTATTGTTAAGCTACGGCTCTTGTAATGTTTCCAAAGAATAAAGAAGCCTAAAGTCTGCTGTAACTCAATATGACCTTAAAGACTGTCTTCTAACAACTCTTATGGCTATTCAAACTACTCAGCATTCAAATGGATGCTTTAGGCTGCTATGTGACTTAGAAAAATGAGCTTCATTTTGTAGGCAGCCCTTGCTGCTTCTGAGCTCTCACTTTGATGCTCAGACACATTCTGCCGTGTATCACCTCCTCTATCCAAATAACCACCCTCAACATCAAAGGCCTTCCTATCTCTACTTGCCGAAACATTTTCTAAGCGATTTAGGCCTGTGGGCCAATCAAATTCCATCTGTCTAGCAGAGTCTAATGCCACAGACATAACTCTGCAAAGCACTTCTTCCTGCAGGCAGAGAAGGGCAGATGGGACTCTGTTAATGCCAATTTTAAATATTATTTGTCTGATCCTTTTCACTCCCACAACCACAGAAAGTCAGGGCCAAGTCACGACTTAGGTATAAAGTTGCCCCCGATAAATTTATGTTCATATTACTAGAAAAGTAGATTATTATAATGTTGTAGCCTATATAACTGCAGGGATCCTACTAGCCAGGTAACCAATAATAACTTCTAGTTGGACTAGAAATCATTGGTGTTTCAGAGTACTAATTCATGAATTATTCTAAAGCATGGAGGAACCCAGTATTTTGATACACTCCTATGGTATATGTGTAGTTCTCCAACTGTGCTTTATAAATTTTATTTTCATAGAAGTAAATCTGTTTTCGAAATGTAGTTTAGGTAGAATCTCCACATTTAGAATAGAAAAGTGGGATTTCTATTAAAGGAGATAAGTAAGCCCAAATGTTAAGACAGCCTATGACCCAATAATATACTTTGAGGTAAAATTATATAATCCTGGAGCTCCACAGAACATAATTTGCTAATCACTGGTCAAGATGAAACCCAAATTTAATTTTGTGTTCTCAGTTTCCCTGTGTTATTTTTAGCTCTCTTGCTAGATCCATATCCTCTTGAATTCATGAGTAATTAAAACTCCTAACAGTTGGAGTTTTTCTTGATTTGAGGGGACCCATATTTATAAATACCAAGCTTTTAATTTTGACCTCTTGGGTTAGATTGGGTTAAAATCTTTCTAAAGTAAAATATATGTTTCCTAATGCCCTTAAATGGTGTGCTAAACACATTTTAATCTTTTTGGCTTAAACTGTAATATATGTTATTGTAGTTTAACATTTTGGAAACTATAATATATGTTACAATACTAGATAATTAATACAATACAGTAGAAAAAGGATGAGCTGTGGAGTCCATGGCATGCAACCCCCTTAACAGCTGTGTGATCTTAAGAAAATAACCTATCCAAATCACTTTAAAAAAATTCCTATCAGAATGATACCTAATTTGCAGAGATGACTATAAAAATTACTTAGAATAATGCCTTTCCCATAGTCAGTATCAAATAACTTGGGGATGGGAGGCAGAGAGGGGAGTTGATAAAGACTGCTAGTTGTCCACCCCAATCCATACTCCTCATTAGGGACTGAGTTTCCCTAGGGAGGATTTACCTTCACCACCTTTTCGGACCATTCTTGAGTGGGGCTGTAGGGCAGCTACCAGCTATTTCTAGCTAGCACCTAGACAAAAACTCACCCTTTTCTGTTGCAGGCCCACATTTCTTTCCTCCCCTGTTAGTTGGGTGCTGTGAACCTCTATGACGCCAGAGGTGTGAGGTGAGAGGGAGGCAGTAATACAACACAGGGAAGTGACATAAGAGAAGGATCACCTGCTCTTCAACTTACTTGTGTCCTCCAGATCTGCCAGGGTCCAATTTCCATAGGTGCCATTTCTACCAAACGACGGATTGCTGGGGGACTGCCTAACCTTGTGACTTGGGAGATCTGATGGGATCATGTAGACTCAGGTTACATAGTTAATTGATATCCCATCATTGGAAGTCCAGTCTCTAATAGGCAAGTTCCTTTGCCAACAATGAGCAGTTTTCTGTCACGCAAGGACCAGCCTTGCTCTAAATTGCTATTTGCTTCTGTCACGATTCTTTTATTGAGGCTGGCCTCCAATCACCATGGAAACCTCTAATACCAATAGATGTGCTGAATCTTGTGAGCCGAGTGACAGGGCAATTGTACTGCGGCTAGAAGCCAAGTGACCTGATTCTTGAATCCCCATGCTGAGAGTCTGTGCTGTAGGGTCATTTCTAGGCATCAGCTGTCTTAGTACAGCTTCTCTGGACAAACAGAGTCTAAAACAAAGGCTTGTATGCTAGGTATTCTCTTTTTATTTTTTTTGAGACATAAACATTGTACATATTTATGATGTCAAACATGATCTTTGGAAATATGTGTACATTGTGGAACAGCTAAATCAAGCTAATTAGCGTATCTATTACCTCATGTACTTATCATTTTTATTTTGTGGTGAGAACATTTAAAATCTACTCTCTTAGCAATTTTTCAGTATACAAAACATTGTCATTAATTATAGTCATTGTGTTATACAACAGATCTCCTGAACTTATTCTTCATATCTGACTGAACTGTAGTGTCTACAACTTGCCAGTTGCCACCCACTCTCCAGTTTCTGGTAACCACCATTTACTCTCTGTTCTTAGGAGTTTCACTTTTTTAGATCCCACATGTAAGTGAGATCATACAGTATTTGTCTTTCTGTGCCTAGGTTATTTACTTCATACAACATCTTCTAGGTTCATCCACGTTGTCACAAATGCAAGATTTCATTCTGTTTGAAGGCAGAATAGTGTTCCATTGTGGATAGGTATGACATTTACTTTATCCATTTATCTGTTGATGGACACTTATGTTAATTCTATATTTTGACTGTTGTGAATAGTGCTGCAATAAACATGGGAGTGCAGATATCTCCTTGACACACTGATTTCACTTCCTTTGGATATACACCCAGTCGTGGAATTGCTGGATCACATGGTGGTTCTATTTGTAATTTTTTGAGGAAGCTTCATACTGCTTTCCATATGGCTGCACTAATTTACATTGCCACCAACATCGTATAGAGTTCCTTTTTCTCCACATCTTTACCAACTCTTATCTCTTTGGTAGCAGCCATGCTGACAGGTGTGAGGTTATATCTAATGATTATAGTTTGCTTGTTTTCTGCTGATTAGAGATAGTAAGCATTTTTCATCTATATACCTGTTGGTCGTTTGTCTTCTGAGAAATGTCTTTTCAGGTTATTTGCCATTTTTTAATTGAGTTATTTATTTTCTTGCTCTTAAGTTGGGTTCCTTATATATTTTGAGTATTAGCCTATTAACAGATGTATGGCTCGCAATTTTTTTCCCATTCTGTAAGTTGTCTCTTCACTCTGTTGATTGTTTCTTTTGCTGTGCATAAGAGTTTTAGTTTGATGAAGTCTCATTTATATATTTTTGTTTGTGTTGCCTGTGCTTTGGGGGTTATATCTAAAAAAAGAAAAATTTTCCCAGGCCAAGTTCAAGAAGTTTTCCCCTTATGTTTTCTCTTATGTTTAAAGCTTTAATCCATTTTTAGTTGAATTTTGTATATGGGATAAGATGAGGGTCCAATTTCATTTTTTTGTATATGAAGGTCCAATTTTCCCAGCACCATTAATTAAAGAAACTGTTATTTTTCCCATTATATATTATTGGGAACTTTGTTGAAAATTAGTCGGGTATAGATGCATGAATTTGTTTCCGGGCCCTTTATTCTGTCCCATTGGTCCAGATGCCTGTTTTTGTGACAGTGCCATGCTATTTTGATTACCATAGCTTTGTAGTAGATGTGAATTTTGGGAAGCAATCCTAGAAAACGAAGGTTGAAGTCTGAAAAGAATGAAACTGGGAAGCAGGGAAAGGCAGCCCACGGGTCATTCTCAAGCTACTCCCCACAGTGGGCAAGTAGGTATGATTTTGGCAACGGGCCCTCTCAGGATGAACTTCAGTATTGTTTAATATTTGAACTTCTGTCCAAGGAACAGAACAGGGAATGTTATATCCACTGGCTCCTGCCACATGGGTCAAGGGTGGCCTCCAGGTATGTTGTTAAATCCAGGTTTGCTCACATAGGAATGGCCAAGCAGGCTCGTTTGGCATCCAATGTGGTAATAACACCAGAGAAGACTTGAAGTAGAAAGAGAGATCCATATAGTACAACCCAGCTAAGGAGCTTTCAGGTGATACCTGCCTGCAGCTAGTCACTACGCCTACTACTAGAGTAAAAAGGCAGGGCACTACCGGGAGCGGTGGCTCACGCCTATAATTCCAGCACTTTGGGAGGCCGAGGCGGGCAGATCACGAGGTCAGGAGATGGAGACCATACTGGCTAACATGGTGAAACCCCGTCTCTACTAAAAATACAAAAAAAAAAAAAAAAAAAAAAAATTAGCCGGGCGTGGTGGTGGGCACCCACAAGTCCCAGCTACTCGGGAAGTTGAGGCAGGAGAATGGTGTGAACCCGGGAGGTGGAGCTTGCAGTGAGCCGAGATCGCGTCACTGCACTCCAGCCTGGGCGACAGAGCGAGACTCCATCTCAAAAACAAAAACAAAAACAAAAACAAAAACAAACAAACAAAAAAAAACAGGCAGGGTACAAGATGTGCCCCATGCAGGTATGCTATTTTCATTACTATTGCTTTTATAGTTTTTGTAACATTTTTGCTGTTAGATATCATTTCTCACTGCTATTCACATGCTTTCCTATGGCACTATTTCTAACTCCCCTAAGGGTCTTTCTCTTCCACCATGCATTTTAAAGCAAATTAGTTAGGATTACACATAAATTAAGAGTAAATCAGCTCTGAGTGAAATCCTGAAATGATCCTTAAAAGCACATGTTATGACTTTGGATATGTCTATTTAGTTTACACAGTGTCCACTTATTTCCCCTTAATTTCTCACTTTCTTTTACATTCTGGTTGGGTGAAATAATCAGAGAGCCAAGTTATAAATTAACATGGACTATTGTTACGATCGCATAATATAACTTCTTATTGCTTTTTACTGTTAGTTTTTAATGAGGTCAAAAAAGTAAAAGCATGTCTCTTATAGCATTTTGCTAAGCATTATAGCTTTATTTTGTTATTCAAGGATATACATTCATACAAATATATGAAATTAGTACCAAATTAGTACAAATTTGTACCAATTGCTTTTGGTTTAGGTTCACATTAAAAAAATTAAGACTTAAACCACAAATAATAAGATGATACATTTTGAACAGAGCTTGCAATATATGTTCCCAGTTTTAAAAAAGGGATATTTATTTTGAAAATAAAACACTTAAATCAAATATCTGCTTCCTCCAAAGTGTTTTTTTTTTTAAAGTAATAAGGACAAAAATAATAATGGAGAAAAAAAAAACAAATTCAGCTTCAGATGGCTTTTATCTTTGATGCAGGCTCTAATAGTTCAAATTAAGCAGAGACTAAAATACAAATATTGATTTTGGTGCTGGCTACATTTCCAGGGTCTTTGAAATGTTTGGAAAACAGTCTGCACATTTCATTTCCTTTTTGTTTGGACAGCACATTGTTGCCAGTTATTTCTTTGATTCGAACATCTGGAATTGCTAAAACATACAGCTGGGCAGAGCTGCCAGTGACATTTTGTTTTCTTGATTAAGAATCAGAACCTTGACCTCACCCACGGGTAATTATCTGGGCAAGTTTAATGATGAAATCCTGAGGAGAGGTGACAATGTGAAGGCCCAGGTACTGGTGACCGTGGAATTTGGAACTGAGTCTGTTGCTGCACATCTCTGAGTTTTATGAGATGCTGTTGAAGACATCACACTACCTTTGTCAAGCCTCCTTGGTCTCATGTCTGCTCACACATAGGGTAAGTCATGGCCCTCCCTCTCTGATGCTGGTCAGGGTCTTATCCACACACGCAGTAGGAGAGAGAGGAGGGTAGCGCACACTCTTGCCAGCAATTCACCCCCAGTGCACATACAAGACACACGAATTGCCAACAGTGAAGTGCCATAAAGGAATCATCTTGTATCTGTGGAGAAAATAGCAAGAACAAAGATGGAGCCTCTCCAGGTCCAATGATTTAGAAGTAGTCCAAGAAAGCAAAGAGGAGAATAAAATGGCAGTAATTTTGTTTTAATCTCAAAGTCAAAGCTTCCATTAAAAATTTCATGTAAAGAAATACTTTAATGATAAATATAGGATAGTAAATTACTTAGATGATCTTACCTTTTATGTCATTTAAGAAACACAGAAGCGTAATTTGGTACAAACACATTAGAAAACATTTTGATAGGGCTTATGAAAGCTAAACTAATATGCATGGCCCAGGAATTCTACTCCTGGCAACACACCCCAGAGGCATATACAATAATGCAGGTACTGTAACAGCCCCAAACTGTAAATAACACAAACATACATCATCAGTAGAATGGGTCAATGAATTGAGGTATAATTAAGAACAGAATATTCAAAGTAACATAAAGAACAGAACATCGTTACGTACAACAAAATATATGAGTCTTATTGACGTGTTGTTAAGTGAAAGAAGTCAGATACGAAACAGTACAATCTATGATTCCATTTACGTGAAATTTGAAAGTAGGGTAAACTAATTTCTTGTGATTAGAGGTTAGATCAGTGGTGATCCTGTGGCCAAGATACTGATTGGTAAGAAACATAGGGGGCTTGTGAGGTGTTTGAAATGTTCTATATCTTGATCTTGGTATTGATTACACAGAAGTATACATGCATATGTTAACATTGTTCTTGCTGTACATGTATAATGTGTGTCCTTTATTGTAAGGCATGCTTCTATTTGAAAGAAAAAAAAAATCACAGTGGAAAGGGTGCTCACACCTGGAATTCCAACACTTTGGGAGGCCAAGGTGTGCAGATCGCCTGAGCCCAGCATGGTGACCAACCTGGACAACATAGCAAGCCCCTGTCTCTACAAAAAATACAAAAATTGGCTAGGTGCGGTGGCTCACGCCTGTAATCTCAGCACTTTGGGAGGCCGATGCGGGTGAATCACGAGGTCAGGAGTTCGAGACCGTCCTGGCTACCACAGTGAAGACCCATCTCAACTAAAAATACAAAAAATTAGCTGGGCATGGTGGTGGGCACCTGTGGTCCCAGCTACTTGGGAGGCTGAGACAGGAGAATGGCATGAACCCAGGAGATGGAGATTGTACTGTTTCGTATCTGACTTCTTTCACTTAACAACACGTCAATCTCAGCAGTGAGCTGAGATTGCACCACTGCACTCCTGCCTGGGTGACCGAGCGAGACTCCATCTCAAAAAAAAAAAAAAAAAAAAAAAAAAAAAAAAAAAACATTAGCCAGGCCTGGTGGCATGCACCATAGTTCCAGCTACTTGGGAGGCTGAGATGTACAATTGCTTGAACTCAGGATGCAGAGGTTACAGTGAGTTAAGACTGTGCCGCTACACACTGGCCTAGGTGATAGGTAGAGACTCTGTCTCAAAATAAAATAAAATAAATCGCAGTGGTGGACTCTAATAATAGACAAAGTGTGAAATTGCTATTGCTACTGAAATTAATGACACATCAAACCATTAATGCATTCTAAGGAAGTTCTAGTATAAGAATTTTTGTTTTTTAGACAGAGTCTCACTCTGTTGTCCAGGCTAGAGTGCAACAGAGCAATCTCGGCTCACTGCAACCTCCACCTCATGCCTCAGCCACGTGAGTGGCTGGGATTACAGGTGCACATTACCATGCCTGGCTAATTTTTGTATTTTTAGTAGAGACAGGGTTTCACCATGTTAGCCAGGCTGGTCCCTAACTCCTGACTTCAGGCAATCTGCCCGCCTAGGCTTTCCAAAGTGCTGAGATTACAGGCGTGAGCCACCGTGCGTGGTCTACTATGAGAATAATCCTTAAATTATATAAATGTTTCTGAACCCAAGCATCCAAATGAACAAAGTCACTTAAAGCAGTGACTTTGGAGGCCACAGTTCAAATTATGCTGACATTGCTTTCTAATTGTTGGATTTTCATTTTAGAAATGATCTTCCTACATTATGGGATTTAATTTTGAATATGTATACAGGGGCAGATATTTGTTCTTTGAAGATGTCCTAAGTTTTTGCTAGATATACATAATTTGAAACTCTGGGATGTACAGAGATTTGCAATGTGACTAATAACATTTTTGTGTTGTTATTGTTCAGTAATCAGGTGTGGTTGGCTAAAAGATAATGAGAGTAATTATGTTGTCTGGCTCCACAAATATTCCTAAGGCTGATTCCAAAGAAAGGTTCCTAAAATATGCGGACCTTTGTTAGCATCAATGATTAAAGGCTTATCAAAGCCTGACAGCAAGTTTGCACAGTCAGAAAGAACTTGGCTCTTGGAACTCAAACAAGTTCAAATTCAGGAAACTAAGCAACTTTGTATTTATTTCAGCAATACAGACAGGAATTTGCCATGAGATAAGCTTATTCTCAGGAAGTATCACCACCTTAATTTACAGAAGGGTAGGGAAACAACTCCACGATCTTCATCTCTAATCTGAAAAAGTTCTCTTCCCTCTTCTGATGAGACCAGTGCCTCCTCTCTATCTTCAGAATGGCTGAGGTTTATAGCAGTGACATGTGAGTCACTTTTCTTCCAGTTTCCAACTCATTTATTTTGCTTAATCAATGCCTTCTTTATGCTCACATTTTTCACCTCCCTAGCCATTTCCATTCTTCTATTTGAAAAAGCATTTGATAGAGTCAGCACACAGGGCCTCCTGCTTTGCTGTCTTCGTCAGGGTGATATTGAAAGAGTTGTCTGATCTTGCTAAGACTCAATTTTCTTGTTTGTAAAATGATGATGAAATAATGCCTACCTCGCTAGCTTGTTGGGAAGTGTCTGAGGAACATTCTTGGCTAAAGGTCAGGGAAAATTCCCTTCTCTTTGCCAGGCCCTACATTAATTAATCTACGTTAATTAATCTCTTTGCCAGGCCCTACGTTAATTAACTATTTCTAAGCATTGAGGGAAACATTCAGAACTCCAGGATGAGACAAAAAGGATATTTTCCAAGTCCTTTTAGTTTCTGCACTAGATAATATTAAGTATTATTCACATATTTCTCACTTTGGAGTCTCAATCATCTTTCTGTTGGAAGCCTTCTTTAAATTATATCAAAAAGTTTAAAGCAGTAAATAAATATGCAACAGGTCCCTCTGTTCCCAGTTCCTTAGGGCTAGGATAACCCATATCCCTTTTCTGTGTCAATGATGATATCCAATCCTATCTCTTATTTCTTACATAGGACCTGAAACGAGGACTTCCTCTCCTTTTTAACAGAAGTATAACCAATTATCCACATTTACGTTCCTCATGACAGAGCAAGATATAAATATTTTGATGAATATTTTATGTTTTATATAACTCACATAAAGCGTTTTTATTGACTGAGAATAGATGGATATAGTATTCTTCTTTTTTTTTTAATTGAAATGGAATTTTGCTCTTATCACCCAGGCTGGAGTGCAATGGTACGATCTCAGCTCACTGCAACCTCCACCTCCTCAGTTCAAGCAATTCTGCTCCTCAGTGACCTCCTGAGTAGCTGGGATTACAGGCACCTGCCACCATGCTCAGCTAATTTTTGTGTTTTTAGGAGAGACAGGGTTTTACCATATTGTCCAGGCTGGTCTCAAACTCTTGACCTCAGGTGATCCACCCACCTCAGCCTCCCAAGAGGTGAGATTACAGGCATGAGCCACCATACCCGGCCCCTAATACAGTATTCTTAAAAGTCTAACACATTTTTGTTTAGGACTGTTTGACTCAGATACATCATAGTAAAGGTGTAATTTCCCAGGCATAAATGTATTTAGATCACCCATTTAGTGACCATCATTTACAAGTATTACACTGATCGCTAAGAGATATTTGCCTTGTTATTGAGTGTACTTAATTTCCAAATCTATGATCTTCCCTTCTTTAATTAACTACTTAAACAGTGTTAGATAAGATTGTTTCATTCTATTTGTTCCAAATTAATACTATCCACAACTGAAGTATGTCCCAATCTGCCTCAGCTTTTTGGAACAAAGGGTAACACTCCTGGAGATAGTAAACATCAAATCAATATACGATAAGCTACTTTTGAGGTATGAAATCCTCCTTCCTAGGAGAGTGGAATAGATTTTGGGCTTCCTGGTTGTATAGCTTCTAAAGGGCACAAAGAGTATATTAATTGGTTTAATTAAAATGGCACACATGTAATTTCTAAACCTGATGCTAAAATGGTGCAGTCTTTTACCATACTCAAAGCAGTGGTTTTATATGTCAGCCAGTGTCCCTTAAAGCAATACTAAGATTTTTATTTGTTTGATTATTTTTTTGTTTTGGTTTTGGTTTTAACAGCAAATGCAATAAAATCCTAGGACTCCCAGACCAAACCAGTAAAACAAAACAACTGTAGCTATTGGTATACAAGCAGAGATGTGCTGACAAGTTAAGGCATACAAACGTAACAGCATTTGTATAAATAAATAAATAAAAATGGTAAAAGTTATTTGAAAGTAAGTGAACTGCCACTTTTAAAGATAGCAATTGGGCAATGTGACTTTTCCAGCAGAACTTAACTCTTTGCCAAAGTTGGGATGTTGTCTATGAGATTTTTCCATAAATCCAATAGCACATTTTTAGTTTTTTATATTCATTCTCTAGCCATTGCCAATTCTTCCTGCATAAAATTGAAAGTTAGAAACCATGAAACAAGTCAAAGAAATGTTTTACTTTTTATTCACTTGAACAATGCATCGTGGCTGTGGTTATCTGTACCCGTTTCACATCTCCACTTCTTTGAACAAGAATGGCTTGTTGAATCACCCGGTGGCCTGCATCGGTGGATGTGAAGGAGTGAACGCATTGTGCTACTAGGCAAAGGCCTCCTCATGGGTTTTCTTGATTTCCCTCTCACTGGGGTGGAGCTGATTCTTTCCCACAGCAAGTGAACAAGGCTGCCAGGGTTTATTCCAGTTGGATGGCCTCAGAGCAATTAGGGTACACTTTAATTACTAATGAGCCATTTAGATTTATGCAGAAACTTGAAAAGAAACTTGAGTTATTTTCTTACTTTGCATGCTTCCCATGTCTTGGCCCTTTAAAAGCTCAAAATATTGAGCCTTTCTTTCTCCATGCAATAGTCCAAACAATCCCGATCTGAAGCATAAAAAACTATTTCTTTGAGATCTTTACCCCTCAAAATGCTAGTGAATAACATTGAATATTCTGCCATGTTCATAGAAACATATTATGTAAACTTGGGTAATTCTGAACACACTCTTTTACCCTGTTTTTATAGTATTTGGTACTGATTTAGAATGTATATAGACATTTGATTCAATTTACTTATTATCTTCTATAGTTAATAAAACAGTTGTTGTCTTCCATAGCAGACTGTGTTTGCATACAGTCTAGTCTCCACCAACAGATAATGTCCAAGCACATTATTTGTTTTATAGGAACATATATTGGAAATCCTTGGCTGTTCTCCACGTGCAGTCCTCTCCACAAAGGACTGCTAGTACAAACCCAATTTCCTCTAGACTTCTGCAGAAGAGGCTAAAGTATGCTAAAAGCTAACTTGCTTCCCATCAAGTAGAAAAGTCTTACATTTCAAGTTCTATGTAGTGCAGAAAGCCAGAGAGAATCTGGAGAGGTCACATTGTAACTTCAGCCTTGGGAAATAATAGCCTTCATCAGAAGTAATGGAACTATGAGAAACAATTAGGAAAAGAAAAATTGACTGAAGTCCTTGGGACTTGGGTCCTTCTGGGCTCTATTTCAGCTAGAACCCAGGAGACATCTAGTGACTATGCCCAAATGGATGATGTTCTAGAAATCCAGCTCAGATAGACCCCAGAGACCTTCAGAAAGCCCCATGCTGCCATATGTGCTTGAGGGCAATGACCTGGAGAAGTGCCTTTTGATTCGTGTGTTATGACCAAAAGTGTTTGAGGCATGCACAGTGGCTGGTACAGAACCCAAAGACATTTTCTTCATTAAGATCTACACAAATTCTGATGCCTTTGTATTAATCTGATAAAAGACCCACCAGCCAGCTGTGGTGGCATACACCTGTGGTCACAGCCACTCAAGAGGCTAAGGTAGGAGGATCACTTTAACCCAGGAGTTTGAGGCTGCAGCGTGCTATGATTACACCTGCGAGTGCCCATTGTACTCCAGCATGACTGGGCAACATAGCGAGACCAAATCTCTAAAATAAATACATAAATAAATAATTGTAGAAATAAAAATGTTAATTAAAAAATAAACAAATGACAATTTTTTAAAAAGATCCACCCAACTAATGTCTATGCTTCTACTTTAGAGGCAGTTAACCTCCCAAACAGGAAGTCTAATAGCAGATCTCCTTTTAGACTTACATTCAATAGAAGACAGAGCTTCAAACACTCCTGTCTCTGAATTGCCACTGATCACTATGCATCTAATACCCTGAGTAATAGCAATACGTTAATCAAGTCTCAGCCACCTGTTTAAATCCCACCATAATGAGATAACATATGCAAAGACTAGCACAGGCCAGGAAGTGTTGGCTGTCTTCCTTTTTTCCCAGCAAGCACACAGAGATGATGTAAGTTTTGCTATCAAAATGAGCTTATGTATGTAAAAGCACAAGCTTTGCTATCAAAATGAGCTTATGTATGTAAAAGCACTTCACTGAATGCATCAGTATTAAATTTTAAAATAGTATTATTCTGCTGGTTTGTATCCCATGAGACTAAAAGAAAGTAAGTATTTATTAAACAAATTTACCTAGGCTCTTTCGTGTCAAGCCCAATTACTAGTCAATTTTATCAATATAATTCCAGCAAAATTGCATTTGGATTATAATCAAAATGTGTAATAACCCCTTAGTTAATGAAATAACATCATGTTGACAGGAAGTCCCTTCGCTCATACTGAATGCCTTACTTTAAAAGCATTTTTCCATGCCAAGCACTTGCGGCCAAGCCTAACCCCATACACTAGGGTTTGGTTTCTGTGTAGCCATGAACTGGACAAAATTAAAATAAGGACATGGACAAAATTTACGTGTAAGGTTGTTTATCAGTATTTTAGGTATTTATAGCTTTGAAAATTTGAAACAGTTTAGCTATACAACAACAGGTGATTGTTGAAAATTATGGTGCTATTCAATAATTAAATTCATGCTGGAAAATAATATTTAATAACCTAGGAAAATAATTATAATTTATTTTTAGCCAAGAGAAATAGGTTATAAAATAGTATGGAGAGAATATATGTAAAACTACACACACACACACACACACACACACACACACACACACACATACATATACACATACAGAAAGATAATGGCATTTATTTAAAGGCTTGAAAGAAATATACAAAAATGTTAACAGTATGGGAATTCTGGATTAAAAAAACACATTTGTACTAAATTGTGTACATTTTCCACAGTGAATATACATTATCTTATAGGGAAAAAAGCAGTTATTAAAATGAAAAGATTCAACATGGTGAAAACAATTAGTCAAATTGGCCATAAGAGATTATGCAGGCAAAACACCTGGCTGATTGGATTTTTCAGTTTTCCGCTAGCTGTTTTGATCGTGTGTAGGCATAGCCTCTTTTGTTAGTTTAGAAGCGCAGGCTTGCATAAAGTCCAAATGAAGAAGATATAGATAGGAATGGCAGAGGTTGTTAATTTTTCCATTAGACCCACCATCTGATTCTCTTCAGGTTCATGTCTCTTGAACCCAGGATGAATTTCATAGCTCAGTATATCAGTTAACTCCTAGCAGGGCTAGATGTTATTTGTGGTAATGGTGGTCTCCTATTTCTTGTGAGTGGTGAGTAGTCTAAGGCAGATGTCCAAGAAATCCAGATGTTAAGGAATATCACTGATTTTAAAGATACAGGAGTATTTCATATTCTTATAACAGGGGAGACACCAAAAGCAATAGGCAAAAAAAAAAAAAAAAAAAAAAAGGCTACAGAAAATCGTCATTTACAGGGTAAACACAAATCGCCTTTGCATATTATAGAAAGTCAAGACTCTCAGCCATTCTCCAGGACTTTTTTTTTTTTTTTTTCAATTTTCCCTTACTGCGGTGGCTCACACCTGTCATCCCAGCACTTTGGGAGGCCGAGGCAGGCAGATCAAGAAGTCAGGAGATGGAGACCATCCTGGCTAACACAGTGAAACCCCATCTCTACTAAAAATTCCAAAAAAAAAAAAAAAAAATTGGCCAGGAGTAGTGGCAGACACCTGTAGTCCCAGCTACTCGGGAGACTGAGGCAGGAGAACAGCGGGAACCTGGGAGGTGGAGCTTGCAGTGAGCTGAGATGGCACCACTGCACTCTAGCCTGGGCGACCGAGTGAGAACGCCACCTCAAAAAATAAATAAATAAATAAATAAATAAATAAATAAATAAATAAAGGTTAAAAATTTCTGAGATGCTGGTCTTCCTTTCTTTTCATTTTTATTTTTTTCATTTTTACTTATCAATTTAAACTTGGAAACAGCCTTTGAATACACATTTTCTAGAGATAGTCACAATACTTGCTACCAAGAAATGTTGGTAGTGAGTGAGAAATCCCAAGGACATTTTTGAAAAATGCTTCATTTTAATAAAATATTGCCATATATTTATCATATTTTTCATTTTTTTTGTCTTAAAGAAATCTTATATAAACCACGTGGCCATAAAGACTGAGCTGACCATGTCCTAGTGTCAACAGAACATGAGGCTCTCCGCCCGTGCTTGCTGCTTCTGCAGGCATCGGAGCGTGGGGGTATGTAGACAGTTCGTGGCTACACAGAAACCAAACCCTAGTGCGTGGGGTTACGCTTGGCCCCAAGTGCTTGTTATGGAAAAATGCTTTTAAAGTAAGGTATTCAGTATGAGTGAAAGGACTTCCTGTCAACAGGATGTTATTTCATTAACTAAGGGATCAGTAAGGAATAAACTAAAGAATATTAAAAGAATCTTTAAAAAAAAAAAAAGAGGCTGAGCTTCAGGCACATCTCTGCTAGCCAATAGCCAAGAATTCCAAGATGTATAGGATGGGGATGATAATGTTCTCCTTGCTATTCTGAAATGTGGACAACAGATAGCTACCTATGTCCAGTGCCAACCTTACCCCCAGGATCCTTGGTGTCCCTTGTGGAAGTCCACATTTTTGTTTCAACCATAGCACGTGCCAACTTATGACAGAAAATACAATATACTTACTGTGTCTTTAATAGTTCCCTTCCACTAGAGTATAATCCCCATGAAAGCAGGATTCTTCTCTACCTTGTTCATTAATTTACAAACCAGCACCTAGAACCCTGCCTCACTCGTACTAGGTACTCATTAAATATTTTGTGAATTCATGAACGCCTTATTACATCACATGATCGAGTGAGATTATGAGTTTGTAAACATAAATCATTGTGTGTGAGCAATTGGTTCCTGCCGGTGGATGCTTGGTCTCACTGACTTGAAGAATGAAGCCGCAGACCCTCACGGTGAGTGTTACAGCTCTTCAAGATGGTGTGCCTGGAGTTTCTTCCTTCAGCTGTTTAGATGTGTCCAGAGTTTCTTCCTTCCAGTGCGTTTGTGGTCTCACTTACTTCTTGAGTAAAGCCGCAGACCTTCCCAGTGAGTGTTACAGCTCTTCAGTGTGGTACCTACAGAGTTGTTTGTTCCTCCTGGTGGGTTCATGGTCTCACTGACTTCAGGGATGAAGCTGCAGACCTTCACAGTGAATGTTACAGCTCTTATAGGTGACACAGACCCAAAGAGCGAGCAGCAGCAAGATTTATTGTGAAGAGTGAAAGAACATACCTCCCACAGCATGGAAGGGGACCCAGCTGGGTTGGTACTGTTGTCCCAGGTGGCCAGCTTTTATTCCCTTACTTGGCCTTGCCCATGTCCTGCTGATTGGTCCATTTTACAGAGTGTTGATTGGTCCGTTTTTACAGAGTGCTGATTGGTGCATTTACAAACCTTTAGCTAGATACAAACTGCTGATTGGTGCGTTTACAATCCTTTAGCCAGACAGAAAAGTTCTCCAAGTCTCCAACTGACCCAGAAGCCCAGCCAGCTTCACATCTCAATTGTATTTTTGCTTAGAGAGTTAACTGCTAAAAAAAAATTATCTTACGTGACTGCCCTAAGTTGACTAATGCAAACTCAAAGAAGTTTTTTTTATCATTTTCTTCCAAAATTTCTAAGCACCTTATTTCTGGTCCTGTGTATTTTTACCCTACTTTACGGAGGCTCAGAGCAAAACTTCCTAACTCACCTCCTGCTTTAAATTGTCACACTCCACTGCCTTGGGCTGTGTGTTTACAAAAGATTTAAGTAAGTTCTTTCTTTCTTTGAGGCAATCAGGGACTTCTGTTTATGCATAGTGGGATAATTTGTATTTATGAAATATTAAAATATTATTTTGTGTATATTTATGAGCTTTTATGGCTCATAAACAATGGGATCTATTTATGTTTCTGTCCTCATTTTTCTCCCACTCCCGATTTCAAGAAGGAAGCCAGGTCTTTTGCCCTCCTTTTCTCAGGTACTATGTTATGTAGCAAATTCTGCTGATAAACAGCCTTTTCCTAAGATGTTGTGAAAGCTGAAGTTTACTGTGGAGCTTATGCCAGATGTCACTGAGGGAGTGGGAGGAGAGATTGCCATTGGGTTCAGGAAAGACTGGAGGGACTAGATGAAGAGTAATGCAAATGGCCTAGAGTATGGACTTTGGCTCTTACTTGGAGTTGGTTGGGAAGCCATTAGAGAGTTTTGGGCAGAAGAGTAATATGTTCTGACTTTCATTTTAACAGGATCACTCTGCTACTTTGTTGCAAATAGTCTGAAGAAGGCAAGGGATGTAGCAGGGAGAAGAGCTGGAAGCTATTGCAATAATCTTGGCAGGAAATAATAATGACTCAAACTAAAGTGGTGGCGGTGGGGTTGGTGAGAATGTTCAGCTCTTGACAGAGCAGACCTTTGAGTAATATTTCTGCAGAATTAGGCAGCATTTTAATTCATTTAAACTCTCTCTTCACTGCACCCCTTTGGGATATATTCCTGAGACGGTTGGATTTGAGTATAGTCTGCAGATGTGGACGTAGCAAAGCTAGCTGACCCACACAGGAATTGAACTCATAACCTTGATCTTAATACCTTCTGCCCTAATCAATTTAGCTTAACATGGGCCAAGAAACTATAGAGGCTCATAGACCTTCCTTCATCGAATCCTATATAACCTTAGAATTACCTGCCAACCTTAGATAAAATCCTTACAGTTTCTTTGCTTTTTTTGTTGAAACAGTGTAAGTGCCTATAAAACTGACTTTTAAAATAAGGTAAAGTTCACAGAGAGTTCTACTTGTAAAACAGCAAGCCCTGTCCATCATGGACTCATACAGCCATTCTCAAAAAGTCAATTTTTAGATGTCCGTTTTGATGGTCTTTCTTAAATTGAAAAATAATTAAAATTTTCTGAATTTGCTCATTTGTCCACAGGGATCAATTCACCTTCTGGGCACACAGTTGTACATTCTAACAGAATTACACAAGGCAAAGAAATACCATATATTACAGCTCAAATGGTAATAAGAGATGGAAATAACCACCTCTTGAATAGTAATTTTTAAACCCTTCTTTACCCAAGGCACAATGTTCCTTCACAGGAGAATAGTCATGTGGGAGAACATGCCAATTATAAGGCAATTGGTTTGTTTTTCTTGTAGACTTGCTTTATTAGGAGTCCCCTAATGTGTTACACATTCCGTTACAAAGTATGACAATTTACAGTGCATTCTGGGGATTTCAGAAAAGGGAAAGATCTTGCAAATTATTATCTGTGACAGAATTATAATTTTACAAATGATTAATCTCAATCATCCATCTCTTTTTCCTCTTGGGTTAAGCAGGAATATTATATCCTGCAGAATTAGCTGTCAAAATGTGAGCTCGTGGTTTTGGAGTATTTGTACATCAGGAAAATGAAAAGAAGATCTTTATTAATGAACTGGATTAAATAAATAAAAGGGTTTTTGTAGGAGACATGCTACTCTGTTGCTACAACATGTCTCATGATTTCCCAGTAGCCAGATGATATTTACCAAATTAAATCAGGACACAGTATGACTATATTACTGGTTTCTGGAGTTGCCTTTCCACCTTAGTGTGTTATTTTTACATATGCCTGTCTTTTGGGCTGGGTACACATGCTAATGCATATTATTGTCCTTTGCTATTCAACTTACACTAACTAGAGGTAAATATTTTGATGACAGAATCATTTGGAAAGTATTTGGGAGTGGCAAAAATTGTCCATACATCACCAAACTGGTGTTGAGGTCAGAAAGCAGCAGTTCAGGAAAGAGGAGAGAATTTAAAGGGAAAGTTACAAATTGAGAGCCATGTGAACAGTTGAAGCAATCTTGAAATCAGGCATTTTACCAAACATTATTTTGTAACTTCCGGATAATTAACTTGAAGTTGCCGTTATGCTTATAATGTATGTCACCTACAACTTTAGCTTGTAATTATCTATATATGTGTGTGTGTCTTCATCCCAATAGCTAGGCTGCAAGCTCAATTCCTTTAATATAGTAGACATTCAGTTAATAGAAATGAAAGAAAGAAAGAAAGAAGAAAGAAAGAAAGAAAGAGAGAGAGAGAGAGAGGAGGGAGGGAGGGAGGGAGAGAGGGAGAGGAAGAGCGGGAGGGAGGGAGGGAGAGAGAGAGAATGGAATACTGAGAAAAGCAGATGATTAAAAACAATGGTGGCTCCTAAGTTGGGCTGTTCAGATACCTAATCACAGGATAAACACCACAACAACTGACATCGTGACATATTTTTTAACTTGGAAGAAAGAGTGAAAGTCTGAAGCTTTCCAAGCTCACAAAATAGAGCAAAAAACGGAGCTTTTGCAAAGGCTAAAGACGTTCACGGTTGCTTCATATACAAAGACATAGCTACTGCATTCTTCTCACCTCTGGCTATGCTGAGAATTCCTCTGATCCCATTAAAAAAAAAAAAAAAAAAAAGTGAATGTTTGGACTCCACCTTAGATCTGCTGATTTTTAAACTCATCAGAATTTCCAGACCTCAGTGTATTTTAAAGTTGCACCAGGACAAGTAACCCTGAGGGTTGGCTAGAGGTGAGGACCCTTGGCAAGGGATTGTTGCTGTCGTCTTTTTTGAGGAAGGGCAAGAACTGCTGGACTCTACTCTCTTTAGGGCTCTTGTTTTTGCCTGTATCTTCAGTTGAAGGACAGAAAGCCTTGTACCTGATACCTTATTAAGAAAGGGAGTTGATAATAAGGATACATATGTGCCAGAACTGGAACTGTCACAAGATGAGGCCACTCCGGAGGCCATCTACAAGTTCCTCCATTATCCTGAGCCACATGCTTGCTCTCTCTGTCTCTATAAATCTCTCTCAAAAAACCGTGCACACAGTGGCATGTCTCTTTTTCTGTCCATTCTCTATGGAAATGTTTCCTCATTCTTTATCTGCTCAGTTTTGGGGTTTCTTTTTGGTATATGTGGGAACCTGTACTTCCTCTTAATTTCTGCTTTTCATAACTGCAGTTTCCTCCCAATCTAGGAGACCTGCCCAGTCTCTGGCTGTAATGTCCTGTCAGCCTCAGCTCCCCATGCTAGCCACTTCATCCTTTAGAGAGACTGACTGGCTCAACTCATCTTTGCACAGAAGGCTACATCTCAGAAGAAATGCCTTTGGGTCAAATGCCTCTTCTAATGCAGTTATCTCAGGCTAGATGTTTGGAATCATGATGACAAAATATGTCTGCCTCAGGGTGGTCTCTAAGAGGAACTGTGCATATGGTAGATACCTAGCATTGTGTATACTATGACTCCACATCAGTTGTGTTTTAGAGATTTTTATATACACGTCTGCTCTTCTGATTTTTAAGCTCCTGGGGAACTAATGCATTTTTATATTACCAATAGTACTTAGCAGCATGATTGGCATTATTTTCTATATTCAATGCATATTGCATTGATATGTATAATATTCCTCTCACCTTCTTTCCCACCTTTTTTCTTTTTTGCCTCTCTTTTCATTCCTTCTTTTATCCCTTCTTTTTGTCCTTCCTTTTTTTCCACAACATAGAAGGATCTGTTATGCCAAAGACAACACGAGGCACCTTCATATCAACAATTTTAAAGATGTATTTACCACTATCAAGATGCTCCCTGTCTAGCAGGGCAAAGATAGCTATAGTAGGATGTTAAAAATAGTTTGTCCTCCTCATATTTTTCCTTTGCCTGTTTCACATAGCTTAATCATTCCTTATCCTTTTTTTGCTTTGTGGACTTTTTCAGGGTGGAAAACAGAAGAAGCCGATGTTAATGTTTCTTTTTGCCTTTTCTAAGACCGAAACTCATCGAAGGGATGTTGAGCGTCCCATAGGGGAAGTTAGAGAGGGTGTTTCTCTGAGGAAACAAGACACAAGAGGAAGAGAGACTCCTACAGCTGGGAGGAAGTGTGTGCCTGGGGCGAGGTTCCCTGGAGGAGTGGCAATCTTGCCCTCTCTTGGCAGCACCCCAGAGAGGTGGCAGATCCCAGAGCAAATGGTTTTGTGCTGCTCCCTGGTGAGGCTCCCAGCTTCACCACAGCATGGGAACAGCAGAGTCTTTCTACCTCAAGCAATAGGCAGGGACATTAATCACAGGGAGGTAACCAGGGTCCAGAGAACCCATTTTACATCTTCAGAGGGACAGGACACAGGGATTTCTATACAGTAACAGGCAAGGAGGATTTTTCACTGGGGAATGAGATAGAAATTGACGCTGGCTGGGTCAGATGGGGATTGAAATGAAATGAAATGAAATGAAATTTTAGGTACCTTTAAAAGATAGAGAGAACTACTATTTCTTATGAGTTTGTGAAACTCGTATATAAGCCAAAAAAAAAAAAAATGACTAGAAGGTAATAAACTAATTTCTTATAGCAGTCATTATAACATACTCTAAGACCATAGAAAGGAAGGAGGATTAAATTAATTTAGGAAAATCCTTGCTGCTTGGGACCATTATTAGGATGACCTTGTGGAGTGTGTGTCTGACTTTAGGGACAAAACTAAAACAATACACCAGAAAATATAAACAGACCTACACACTATGGGATGACATTCATGATGCCTCATCCTTATCAGTCATGTGAGATGCCAACTGCCCCTTGGAGGTTGCTCACTGTCTAACCAGAAGGCAGTGCTCATTTTCTCACTGTTCTCACAAGTATTTTATTGTTCAGCTAATCCATTTCACCTTTTGACATCTCATTTAGTTTCCTTTTTCGAGAACTGAAGGTACTACTTTAGAGAAATTTGGGGCAGGTTGAACTTGTATATAGAAAAGTACTTACAATTTACAAAGCATCTTATTAAAGTCCCGTACATAAGCAGTTTTATTGGCATAAACAATTTAAAGCGTATCAGCATTTCTCCCAACAAAGTATCTCAATTATGTTCTAAAACCTCATAAAAGAAAGAGGCTATTTATTTATTTATTATTTATATTTTTTTTTTGAGACAGAGTCTCGCTCTGTCGCCCAGGCTGGAGTGCAGTGGCCTCATCCCAGCTCACTGCAAGCTCCGCCTCCCGGGTTTACGCCATTCTCCTGCCTCAGCCTCCCCAGTAGCTGGGACTACAGACGCCCGCCACCTCGCCCGGCTAGTTTTTTGTATTTTTTTTAGTAGAGACGGGGTTTCACCATGTTAGCCAGGATGGTCTCGATCTCCTGACCTCGTGATCCGCCCGTCTCGGCCTCCTAAAGTATTTTAACGAATCAAAAAGCATTTTTTGCTTAAGTGCTGTCTCGTTCACACAATTATATATTTTTCAATAAATATATGAGGCCAGGACCTATGTTAGTGTTGTGTGTATAGAAGTAAATAGTAGAAAAGTCTCTCACCTTCAGTGAGATTGCAGTCTAGTAGGGGAGACCAATATTACACAAATTTGAAAAATTGTGAGAATTGCCACCAAGGTCAAGAACAAGGTATTGAAGAGGATCAGACTGTGCTACCCTAAAATATGCCACTTGGCGTAGGATGATTTTGAGCTAAAAGCAATCAAGAATCAACAGAAGCTGGAAGACTTCTCTTCCCTCCCGTATTTACCTAAAAGCACAGAATAAATTTTTGAACTCTTCCTTCTTCCTCCCACCACATCACCCAGAGAAGAAATACTCTTATCATCAAAGACAGGGAGTCAATACCAAGACGAGTATGCATAAACAGACCTTACTAAAATAGCCCTTACCTTCAATGAGTTCCTTCACATATGTGCTAGTCACTTCTGCATAATTTATGGTCTCTTGAAGTCCAAACCTTCTTTCCTTTTTTAAAAGGGTATATAAGCCTCTAAGTCTATTTATTTGAATTTCTGTAAACTGCCATGCATGTAAATATTACTAAAAATTTTAATTTGCATGCCCCCAGGAACTAAACATAAGAGGGAGAGAAAAAAGCTCCCCTTCTTGACAGAGTTTAAGCGAGAGTAAGTGTGGTGACCAATATAAGAGTGAGCCAAGGAAACACTTGTTGAGAATTGAGGGTTGAGCTGAGTCCTGAATGATGAACAGGGGCCAGTGAGAGTGTGTGTGTGTGAAAACTTTTTAGATAGAGGCATAGTATGGGTAAACATGTTTGAGTCACGAAAGCTCTTGATTTCCTAAAACACAGAAATAGAGCACATACTTTTCTTGAGTGTGAACATTTTAAGAACCTTCCCAGACATGGCTGCATTAAGATGTTGCAAAATAACAAAGGACCTGTGAAATAAAGGGGAGTGGAGGAACATATTCTATAGTAATCAATTCTAAAAATTGTGTATATCCAGTATATATGATAATGTTCTGTTATGTTTTGTATGAACATTAGGCTGATTTTGGTAACTAACTTTCATCTCCCCAGGTAACGTTTCTTTAATGCAATTTCTTTTTCTGCCAAAAACCATGCTATTATTTCCATTTCTTCTTTTTCCCTCTCTCATAAAAACCAAGTACCCATATTGTTTGCAAGACCTAATTTTCATACTTGATTAGCTCACTATGTGAAAGTTAGTGGTTCACATGTAGGACTATAAGTTACAGGTTAATGTGTTCATTGTTCCAATGATAGAAATTTTCATTCTCAATATATTGCAATGAGTAATAGTAAAATTGAAATTTATGTTATATATTCTTTGTGCTAATATTTCTGATCCATTTAGGTAGGCATCATCTTCAAAGCAGTATAGTCTAAAACACAAACTTGTCATCAGTTGGTACAAATCTTCCTTCCAATGTGATCAGATGCAACATCAGCTCTCCATTGCATATCTTACTTTTTATTACCTTCATTAAGGCATGTAACCGTCACCACAAACTGCTGCTCCACCACTGAATGGTACCTATTGTGCAGCATCCTGGCTGCACTCTAGGAGTTTCTCTTACAGAAATTTGCTCAAAATTTGCTTTCACTTCACTTCAGTTACTACAATTATTGGAGCCATGCTACAAAAGACACTCTTAGAGTTGTTGCAGTTGTACACATCAACACTATTTTTCCCAACGCCAAGGCTGGAACAATTTGAGTAACAAAATAAGTTAGTATTAGATTATAACCCAAAGTATAAAATGTATGTATTTACATATATGCATCTATACTGATATAAATAAGTCATTGAATAAATACACAAATGGGGAGAAAGTGACAAATCTTCTTTACAAAAGAATTTCAAAAAATATTTCAAAAACAAAAACTCTAGAATGTGGAGCTTAATTGTTCTCTCCTTAAATTTAAGCTGGACTTAGTGACTTCCTTAGTAAGAAGACAGTATTAAAAGGGGAAATAGTAACTTCATGCTGAAGAAATCAGAAAGACACTACCTTAATCAGTGATCAATGTTAACTTCACCAGTTGAAACCCCCTTTGCAAAAATTACGTTAGTGAGAAAATTACAACAGTAAAAGAAATCTGAGTTAACCCACTCCCCATCTTGCCTTTCCCTTAATTATTCCTGGACTTAGCTAATAAATGCTACAAAATTTCCATAAACATTAGAATCCTCAGAGAGACCAAATTATTTTCGTAGCATTGTAGTATTGGATATTGAAGCTCTATAGTATTTAATTTATCGAGAATCTGAGAATGGACAAATTTCGCTGGGCAGAATATTCAATTATCAAGAACAATCTATTTTCTAAATTACCATACGGGTGTGTGTATATGTGTGTGTATACCTGTGTGCTGTAAAAACAAAAGTGTATTGTCCCTGTGATATTTGTCAGATCTCCACCATCAGACACTTGATCTCTGCAGGCGGAATACTAGCTACTGTGTATTATCTCCAGTGGGTAATTCACCCCTGGTCCCCAGTCCTGGGTCTGCTCTTGCTGCCCAGAGGGTGGCTTATTATGTGCAAGAGCCTGACTGTATGAATGGGCTGCTCCAGGAAGGTGGGTCCAGATCAATCATTTCTGATGTTGAAAATTTACATTTGAAAAAGGGCTGAAAGTTTCTCAGTACCATGGGACACAACTATCAAGAGAGAAAACCCAGTGAAATGCCAGGATTGTTGTTGTGTTGGTGTTTTGTTTTGCTTTTTGTTCCATAAGTCTAAATAATCAATTTAAGCATTTTCATTCTGAACTGATCCAATTAATTAATTATGTTATCTTTGTATAAGATCTGCTTGGGAGAAATCAAAATAAAATCAGAAGCACAGGCGAAAGAGAGAGAGAGACAGAGAAGGGGGGGGGGTGGAAATCAAGTGTGGATAGTGGAAAGATAAAAGAGATAAAATCAAATTTGCACCGAATGTGTTCCAGGTCCAAATTTCCTCCAGGACACAGCTTTTGTAAGTAGCTTCCACAGCCCCTGAATGTGGCCAATGAGTGTTTTGCCAGATTCAATATAAATGTAACAAGACTCTTCAAATATCACCCTGCTGCTTGCCTCACTGGGCTGTAGTAGCTGTTTACATAGCTCATAGATAAACAGAAAACTCAATCTGCTTATTTCCAGCTACCATATTAGCAAAAAAGAAAGTTAACGAAGGACACTGCAAAGGAGTGTGGTGTGTTTAATAAAACACTTTCCCCAGGAATTGAAAGAAGCCTCTGCATGTGGGATGCAGCAGCTCATCACTAATTCAGAATCTCCCTTCAGCCTCAGACTTTTGTCTTTCTTCTTCCAACTGCCGCACTTTCAAGCGTGATGGCTTGCTGAGTAGGCTTCCCTACTCTGGAAGGGAGCTCAGAGGGAAGGGAGCCAGAGAGTTCATTAGGGGTATTTCACAGTCACTCAGATCCCAGGGTCTCTGTCTCATCTTCGCAGATCACACTGCTCATAGAGAGTCTTTCTTTATTTTGTTACTTATCCTTGTACTGCCAGAAGTCTACAAAGACGGGGCTCCTGCATGTCCCCATTCACATCAGTGGGATGTCAGCACAATTCAAAGCCTATCCTGCACCCGTGTACATTCACTGATTGCAAATCAGCTTATTGTATTTTAAAAATTCAACATTTTCTTGAAAATGCAGTATTTGAAGATGAAAATCTTATTCTAAGAGAAGCATATTACAAAAAGGAAGAATAAAATAAAGAGATGAGAGAGAAAGCAGGAGGGGGAAAGAGAACAAAGAAAACACAGACAAATGAACAAAGAGAATGATCAGGTAGGATTATGTTTTCAAATCCAGATAGCTGACCTATGAAACCAAATTTTGCTTAAGGTTTTCATTTACTTCTATGCATGTATTTCTTTTCAGAAACCTCTCATCAAAGCCAATCAGCATTGCTAATATATTGGTCATATTCCAGCCTTGAGAAGTCAAACTGAGCCAACATTATTAAAGTCCTGCAAAATCAAAAGAGTCAAGGCCCTTTCTCCACCAAATGGTCCTTTTTTCCTTCAGTTGTCTGGATATGGAGACTTGATTACAGCACATTCTCCTAATTATAAGGTCTACTTTGAACACATTGCTTTATTCCTACAAAGTCAATGGCCGTTAATGATTTTATCACTGAAATTCATGGTTACAGGTGGGCATTTGTAGTTTCAACATGAGCTATCTTTCAAAAAGAACATGGTTAATATGACTTAATAGGAACTACATGTTTTTATGAATCCATAGAATTACTCTCATTTCCCACTGATGAAATAAAACATCTGAAGCTTCAAAGAATGGCTAGGTGAAAAATGGGCTGAATTCTCCTATTTGGAAACCTGTATGCTGTCATTTCTGCCCAGGTGCAGTATTTATACCACTGAATCTTATAGATTCTAATTTCCACTCAGTCCAAGCTGATCTTTAGGGCAGAGAGGCTAGCCTAGTAATGTAGAAGCCAGCTACATGTACTTTTTTTTTTTTTTTTTTTTACATGGAAAGGACAACTGTTTCAAAATTTGGGCAACCCTCTTAGGCTTGGTCCTTTGCCTGACTGGTTGGCGGTTGTTTCATGTATTTGGTTGGTATAGAATGCATAGGCAGAGACTACCTTGCACATGTAGCGTACATCTATGCACATGAACAGAAGTAGAAACATGTATGTCTTTTCTCACTAGTTTAGAATCCAAAGAGCATTTATTCAAAGGCACCTGCACTGTGTTTAAGGTTTAAGGACTTTTCTTTCCCCCAGACCAATAAAGCAGGCATGATCCTTGACTTTAAATTGTTTAGACTCTGTAGGGGAAGATATGCAATAAATAGGATAAAATAAAACGGTGATTTAAGAGCTAAGTTATGATATATGAGAATATGTGTCACAAGACACCTAGGGGTTCATTGTCAAATGTCTGCATAAGTAATGAGTGTTATAAGATCAGATGAATGGTGTGAGCACCCATTAACTATTGTATCTCAGAGACAATGTGAGCTGTCCTCATTTCTGAGGTGTTTTTCTTTTTTTCTTTTTTTTTTTTTTAGAGAGAGAGAGTCTTGCCCAGGCTGGATTTTGCAGTGGTGTGATCTCGGCTCACCACAACCTCTGCCTCCCGGGTTCAAGCAATTCTCCTGCCTCAGCCTCCCGAGCAGCTGGGATTGCAGGCACCCTCCACCACGCCCAGCTAATTTTTTGTATTTTTAGTAGAGATGGGGTTTCACCATATTGGTCAGGCTGGTCTTGAACTCCTGACCTCTTGACCCGCCCACCTCGGCCTCCCAAAGTGCTGGGATTACAGAAGTGAGCCACTGTGTCCAGCCTGATAACTATTTTCTACAAGAGTAAAACATGTGCTGGTCCCTTGGGTATACCAGTGAAACCCATTGGTGTCACACTACAGGTTTATTATGCTGAGCCATTTTCATTTCAGCTTTGCTGCTCATTCTGTGATACCTTTTCTTTTTTAATCACCTATACTTTGAAAACCTGATCTTAGACTCTGAGCTTTAATACTCTGCTTTTCGAATTCTGTTAGTTTTCTCTGCAGCCAAATGTGCTTACATTCTTGTTCACCCAGTATTAATAAAAAGGATGTTTGCACAGCAGGGAAGCGTATTCTCATTTATCTCTGACCAGAAATGTGAAGAATGAAATGGCCTGATGGCCATTATCTTAACCCTGTGTGACCGAAAACATTCTGAAGTAGTGGAAGAAACAATTGGACCACAAAATCATCATTCAAGCTTTCTTCTATCAGCATTAGACTGCAGATTAAGTCCCCAGTCACATTTCTCATAAAGGACTTTTTTTTTTTTTTTGCAATAAATAAATATATTATTTTGTAGTCAACAAAATAGAGTCATCTAACTTGAAAGGCTACAAAACTCATGAGTTCAGAGCGCTCAGTGGGAGTTACTTGGCATATCATTCCCTGAAATTCCTCCTACCATTCACCCCATTAAAGAGGAACATTAAAGGTCATGACTGTGTTCCTCTCTTGTGATGTCCCAGTCATCCCTTGGAAGAAAGTCAAAGCCATGGAAAGATGTTTCTATTATTTCGTGACAGGAGTTTCATATTCAGTTTGCTGCATACAATATCTAAACATAAATGAAAGAAAAGGAATGAATGTATTGGGTTACTTCTCAGACAACATAAATAATTCTGAGACTTTTACTCTTGTAAGAAACTCTTCAAGAGTAATGTAAGAAGCAATGACACCCACACATATACACGACTAGTAAATATTTCTAAGCAAACTCTAATTAACAGAGCATGATCACAAAGAATCTTTAAGTAGATTTTATTGCTGATGGCTAGTCCTTCACTTATAGAAAAGCTTTTCAGCATTTCTGAATATGCACATGGGTTTAGTCAATACATGGCAAAGGCCAGATTCTCTATACACTCTTCCCCCTAAATTAATGGGTTGGGCACAAATTAATCTAGCAACTCATATTTCTTGGATATCTCTATGTATCTAGCACAGAAGGAAAAAAAAAGGAAAGGCAGGCTTTGTTTGCTGTCTGATATCCTTGAAAGACAATTAAGCGATTAGTAAAAAGCCTGCACTGGATACCTATAACAAAATGCCAAGGAAATGAAAGGCTAGAGCAGTGTGAAGGGCGAGCTACCTGGCAAATGCAGTTATCGAGTGGGAAAGAAGTCAGGAAATGGCAACATTACAGGGGTGTTTCTGGGGAGGAAATATAGCTTCAACAGAGCTTTGAAGGATGAGATGATGAAGGATGGCACTAGAGGGGTACTATTAAGGACTTGGGTCAAAATGCCAGAAGAGTTGTTTCTCCGGATCACTTCCTACCAAGAACAGTGCTGAGACACCAAATTCTCATCAAATTCCTCCTGGCCCCTGGAGGGGTTACCACCGTGGAATGGGAGGAAGTTGGTCTCCTGGTCCCACGTATCCCACAGGGGATCTTGACTCTCCTCCCCTACCACTCAGGGGACCTTGGGCTCCTTTCCTCTGACTCTGAGTTAGTGAATGGCACTCTTTCAGGAGGGCTGCATACTCTTCCCCTCCCCTCAACCTTAATGCCATTATAGCTATTCCACAGATGTCTTCTCTGAAGAAACATCTACTGAGGATTGTAATCCAGGTATAAACTATTAAAGTACTATATCAGGACAAGGAGTTGAAGTCAATCTGAAAGAAGTGATTCATGCAACAAAAGAAGACAAAGTATGAAAAATGATCATATAAATTGACACTTCAGTAAATAGGGAAAGCTAACTTGGTGTATGTTGGATGACTGTAGCTGGAGCAGTAAAAAAGGAAGGTGAAAAAGATGCTAAGTTTGGTTTAAACTATCTAAGGCAATAGAAACTGAGTTGTCCCTAGGCAGCTGATACCAAGTGGGTGTGTTACTTCTGTTCCCAGCACCTAGCAGAGTGTCTCCTATATAGTAAATACTCGAATGTGTTGAGAGAATTGTATTGGGACCAAAAATAGTACTTTTTAGTAGTTAGCATATAGGTGATGACTCAGAAACTACAAATAATTCCAAATAACCATGATTAATTCCAAAGTGTCTTTGCTGTCTCTATATTGTAGAAGGTGGGACTTGGAAGGTGGCAGACAGAAGTTATAACTTCTTTTTAATACTCAGGTATTGTTTAGGCTTTCTTTTTCTTTAAATGATAATGTACACCTAAGTCCAATATATATTAAAACAATACTCATAGCAACAATTTTGAAAGCGCTAAGCGGGGTTGTTCTGATTAAAGTGGGTGTGGGGGTTCCAGAACTCTGCCTCTCTACCCAATTCCCTGTGGCAGCCCTGTCACTCTTCTGTAGGGCTTCATGGAAAACCACTAACCCAGGCTTAATGCCCAGTCTGTTGTGTTTACCCTTGTCACTCTGGGTAGTTGAAACTTGTGGTCAGAACAGACACTTTGTAGGCCGACTATTGAAGCACTATTTACTAATTTGCAGTAGCCGCTGACTTCAGCAGCCACATGCCAGTTTTGCTGGGATAAGAAGGGCTTCAGAATATTTGATGAAAGAGTGAGGGAATGTCGTGAAAGGGTGGAGCTCTTTACACTCACAGATGTTGTAGGGGTGGGGGTGGGGTGGAGTAGAACACAATAAAAACATGTGGCCTGAATGGTTAGCCCAGGCCCTATGTAAACATCTTGTCCTGGTGGTTGAAAAGTTATCTTTTCTCATCATTTTTATGTACCAGGGGTTCGAATGAGCCACAGAGAAGCCGCAGCAGCAGATGCTGTTCCCACGAGATTTCTGGAATCCATTTGGCCACTGTTCACCTCAGCAGCCGGGCATTTGGACGTCTCAGAACAGCAAGCTTGGCATTGAAGCGTCTGTGGTACTCATTTTGATGTGCACCTGGGCTTGAGCTCCCCCGGCCAGCTAAGAGCTATTTCTCACATGCCCTCATTGTTTCACACTCTCTCTCCTGGGAGAGAGGACATTTGTTAACCATTGGGAAGACAGAGGCTTTGAATCATGCCTCTCACCCACAGTGACACGTGGACTCTAAGCCCTGGCGCCTCGTTGTGTCCAGAGGAATATGATCTTCCTCTTTTCTGCCGTCTGCGAAATATGCAGCACGTTCGCTTATGAGACAAAAAAAATAAACAAAACTGGCCAGTCTTCTCTCTCAAAGGTGAGAGGTGCAGACTGAGGTTACTTCTGCCAGACACAAGTTCCTTGTCCTGTGGTGCTCCTTAATAAACGGGTTCATGCTGCCATTTAACTAAATGCTCTGCAGAGAACATAGTTGATACGGAAGAATTTCCCAGAAAAGTTCTGATTTAATGGAACATAAGATTTTTTAATACATTTTATTTTATCAAAAATAATATTTAATTGCATTTTATTAAAATTTAAATTTATCATTATGTTTATTGTATTAAAATATGTGTATTTATTTTATTTTATTAAAAATAATGGGCATCTGAATCGTCCAGGCAACCACAAAGGAAACAGACAGTTGTTCAACTAACATCAGGATGAGTCAAGCGCTCAAAATGCAAGTCAGGTTACGGCAACTACCAGGCAATTGTCAAGTTTCCCCTGTACCTGCCCCTTGGTTCATGGGGCTGGTCCCAGGTTTATGAGGTAGAACAATAAAGTGCCTCTCTCTTCAGCATAGGAAAGCACATAGGATTTGGTTGGCTACTCAGCTTAATTTAGCTATGTGCCATGTTTCCCTGGCATGTCATGTGGGGCACACAGTTTAAAAATGGAATAAGGAAGCTGAGGCTTGCTTAACTCGGGTATGAGATTTAGTGCCGAGGCTCCTGTGAGATCCCGAGCCTGCCAGAACTGCACTGTGCTGCCCTGGACCCCTTCTAACCTGAAAGACAATGTGTGAGGCCAAGCCTAGTGACCTGAAAGGAGCGCTTGAATAGGTGAGCTGTGTTCTGAGGAGGTCAGGTACTGTGGAAGGAAGGGCTCCCGTAGTAATGGCACCACACACAAACTTAACTGAACTCACTACACACATCACTTATTACCACTGTCACTTAGGTGACAGGTCTCACTGACCTTGTGCAAATTATAGCTGCCTCTGTATGTGGCCACGGAAAACAGAGGTGACAACCCTTAAGAGAACAGGAACTCATCTAATGACCTCTAATTACAGACGTCAAACAAACTGAAAGCAATTCCTCCCCCTGCTTTCCTGAGATTCCCTGGGCTTAAAAGGCCCACAAAATATTTCCTTTCACAAATGTCACCAATGCAATAGCAAATGCGCATCACTTACGCTGACAATGTTTATGTCAGTCAAATTATATAATAATTTTATAAATTATAAAATAACAATGCCCTAACTAGTCACTGCCACCACTGACATTTTATCATCAAAGCTAAAAATTACAGTCAAGGTCCTAAGGCCACAGCTTGAAGCCAGAAAGTGTCAGAGCCACCTTAGTTTACCCCAGCCTGCTTCAAACTGGTTCCCACGACCCTGTACTTTTGATAGTAGAAGCAGCATGCAGTTCCTTAACTACTCACACCTCGTGAGAGTGAGATATTACTAGGTCACATATGCAGCCTGCTCTACCCTAATCCCCACCACCCCCCAACACTGTACCCCATCTCTCCCTCTCAGGGACTCTGAGCCTGGAGTCAGGGCCCATTTACAGCATGTATACTTGGCTTAGCTCTTCCTCAGAATTTCTGGAATATCCAAATCTAAGGCCTGCCAAACTTTTTTTTTTTTTTTGACTGGAAGGAAAACTGGATTGAAATCATTTCTACCTTCCCCTCAGACTCTCAAGATAGAAGGCGCTGACTCAAACAGTGATTCAGGAAAAGAGAAAGCTGTAAAATCCTGGTTTATGGCACTGTGCTGCATGAAATAAATTACCTGTGAATGTGTTGGCCTGCACTGCCTACCTGGTGTTTTAAATTTGAATTAGTTGTCAATATTAAAAAAGCAGGAGCTGTCTCATAAAAATCAATTTATGGATTCTCTTAAAAATGTAGAGTATCTGGCAACACTGGGCCTGCAGTCGTGACTGGTGATGATTAGCTGGAATCTATTGACTCTGCACAGGGCAGGCTCCCCTAGACCACCATGGCCTCCACCGTGCCCCAATATAAAGTCTAATATCTGAAGCTATTTAGCACCTTGCTCTGAATCGCCTTCATTCACTTACATTATCTGCCTCGCCGCTACATAAGCTTGAACTTGTGAGCTCCACTTCAAGTCGCACAGTCTACTTTTATGAATCACTTCCCCTGCTGCCCATGATAACTGGCCTAGATTCTCTTAAAACATCCATGAGCAGTCTTTGAGAAGAAGTGATATAGAGCCATTCCTTCTTCATGAAGATTCTTGACTCAGGTTCCAGCTGAATATCTGTGTATGCAAAGAGAATGACCAAAGGTGTGCAAATTAAGACTCTTGAAAGCAAGTAGAGGCATCATAATTCCTCCAGATAAAAAATGTTGCCATAAGTTTCATAACTAATGTAAAGATATGTGACAGAGTTACTCAGTAAATGCAGTTTCTAAAATACAGTAGGAGACTGAGCAATGTGGGTTCCTTCAAAAAGTAGTGCATAGGAGCTCAGAAAAAGGAGAGGTCATTTAGAGGTGGTATCACCCAGGTAGTGCTGTTAATGGAGGTGGCATTTCAGCTGGGCTTTGAGGAGTGAGTATATTAGTCCGTTTTGATGCTACTAATAAAGACACACCTGAGATGAGGTAATTTGTAAAGGAAAAGAGTTTTAATAAACTTATAGTTCTACATGGCTGAGGAGGCCTCACAATCATGGCAGAAGATGAAGGAGGAGCAAAGGCATGTCTTACATGGTGGCAGGCAAGAGAGTGTACAGGAGAACTGTTCTTTTTAAAACTGTCAGATCTCATGAGACTTATTTGCTATCACAAGAACAGTAATGGAAAAACCCACCCCCATGATTCAATTACCTCCCACCAGGTCCCTCCCACAACACGTGGGGATTATGGGAGCTACAATTCAAGATGAGATTTGAATGGGGACACAGCCAAACCTATATGAGCAAAAGTTAAACATATAGAAAGAGAACGGAGGAACCATTTGAGAAAAGCACAGAGGGTGGGGAATATGGGCATACTAAGTAAGAGAGTGGTTCAGTTTGCCTGGAATATAGCTGCATTCTCATACTTAAGAACTGTAAACTATTTAAAATGGAAGGTTCTCATGTCCACCTCCAGAAATTGTATTTCAGTGGGTCTGAATGCAGCCCCAGAACCTATCATGAACCATCATCACAAGTGATTCTGTTGTGAAGGGAATACAGTTCATATTTGGAGAAAAACTTGCATCAGGTGTACAGTGGTGGATGCAGGAGAGGTGGCAGGGTCTGGACCACAGACAGCTTTAATTTCAGGTCACAGAGTTTAGAGTTTTTCCAGGAGCCACAGAGACTTACTTTTCCTGCCGTTCAATATTAGCATAAGGAAGGGGGATTTCTTAAAGAGGACACTCAACTTTAGATCCTAGGAGGCACCGTTAACCGAAGCAGGGAACATGAAGAGAGAGATTGTGCGTGGTCCTCAGATCAGTTTGTAACCCTCAGGTTTTGTCATCATCAGATTTCCTCTGTCTCTAACACCACCAGCAATGGTGAAGCAGATACCCATGGTCCCTGGCCCAGATCCCTCTCATCTTGGCCTCCAGGTACAAATCTTCCAGGACTCAGTTCCTCATCTGTGAAATGGAGATGACAATAATATATTTCCGTATCTGTTGAGGGTCTAAGTTGGTAAAGTATCTGAAAGCCCTTTGAGAACTACAAACATGTAAGAAATTATTTTCTTAGGCAGAAGAATAGATTTTTGAAGTTCCTAGCATGGCTAAATGAATGCCAATACATATATGCCATGGTTTACATGTGTTTTCAGAGCATGTAAATGTAATGCTCATTATGAAGTACTAAGAGGAAAAATATAAGCTGGAAATAAATTATCTAGAGCGATTACATTTTTTTATTGCCATAACATATGTGGGAAATATAGTAATGTGTAAACAGTGGTTTTCTCTAGTGGTGAGATTGTACATAAAATTATCTTTTGCTTGATATGTTTCCCTTGTATTTTCAAAATCTTCTTCACAGTCATTTATTACTTTCATAATCGGAAAGAAGAAACTTTACTTTTCAGTCTAGTAAAGCCATTCTGAAACCAGTGACACTGGGGAGCAGTGTGCTCTTAAGGCCTCTCTTCAAAGACCTTAGTCTACTTGTATTTTGACGATTCCTGCTTGAGCACAGACTTATTTTTTAAAATTGAGTGTGTGTGTGTGTGTGTGTGTGTGTGTGTGTGTGTGTGTGTGTGCAGTTTAGATAGAATCCACAGGGTAAATGAAAAGAAAAATGCTAAAATGTGTGCTTTGAGTATGTGAAGACTAAGTCAATATATCTCAATTAGAACCAGGAATCCTTCCAATATTTACATTGGATTTGCTTCCAAATGTTTGGCTTTTAATGGGTTGTAAATAAATTGGGAGGGACGTAACACTGGAGCATAATAAACACAGAGAATGCTAACGTCTGAAGAAAAGAAAATAAGGGAATTTGTAGGAATAAGCCAATGCTAGTTCAAAAGGGGACATAATCTTATTTAGAATTTATCTGATTTTTTTTTGGGGGGGGGCAGAAATAGAAAAGCAGGGATACGTGAGAAGAGACTTGAGGCATTGTATTATACCCAGGGCTTCCAGAGAGACAAGAACTGGGTGTCTCTAGGATGTTTAACATAGCTTGAAGCCAGAATGAGATCAAACTGCATACAAAGCTAGGACTTACTAAAGTCAATATGGCAGACTTCTAAGGTCTGAAAATTAACAAGATGAGAAGAGAGGGAGAGGATTGCGTCTTCATTATGTGCATTACTGAAATTATCAGAATGAAGGACAGAGACAGAGACCAAATGGAGAATAAAGTACAGGTAGTGTGTGTTTCAGAGGATGACCCTAAGGTAGAAACCATGATCATTCAAACTGAATTTCTAATTTGCTAATTATTTATTCAGAAAATTTATTCAAGTCAATGAGGTAAAAACAAAAATTATCGTTTCTCCCTCATAATTAGTGTTGACTCTTTTTCTTCAGAAGAATGTGAGAAATCTATGGAAGCTAGAGTTACCTGGGTAGGAAAGAGAGCACGTAATAATGTCGGTATAGCAGTTTGTATTCTGCTAATAGATTTGCAATGTAAATTGCAAAAGGGAATTTTCATTTATCAAGAGAAGAAAGTACGTAAAGCAATATAAAGCTGAAAACCTAGTTTCTCATCAGGCTTTTATGCCAACTCCATATTTACTTATTGTAGAAAAGCAAATGAAAATATGTGTGAATGTGACCTAGAAGGGTCATGAAATATTTCAATCTTTGTTGAACTTAGTCACTAGCTTTCTTCTGGTCATCACAAGAATGTTTTTTTTTATAAGAAATAAAGCACTTCATTTTTATTTCAAAGGCCATTTATTTTCCTATTTAAGCAAATATAAACACTAAACCCTCAAAAATGTCTGTCTTCTGGAAATGTTTGATGATTGAGATGTAAATTTGGTATTTGCATTTATATGCTTTTGTTTTAATGCTTATGTTTATATGCTTTTGTTTTTATTCTTGGAGGTAGAAGATAGAATGGCTTTATTCAAGTCAGTAACTAGTTTGGTTTTCCACTTTACCTTGTTGGTATCTGACTGATATACTTATTTTCCTAGAAACTTTTTAGCGATAATCCCTATTTTCCAGGACAAAGATACATGTAAAACAGATATCTATTTATAACTATAAATATCTTGCTGGTTTGGCTATCTTTTGTTTTAAAATATTAATATCACCATTTAAATGCTTTTTAGATTTACTTAATTTCAATAATCTCTTATTTATCAAGTTATTGCATTATTCTCCTTAGGCATAGTCTCATAATTGTATCACCAAATACCACTGGTATCTGGTAATAATAAATAAATGCAATAAAGACAAAGTTTAATGCTGCCGTGTTTTGTTTTTCTTCCTATTGGGTTCATCCTTAATGTTTCGGGGTTTTACAATTATATGGTCATGGCTGGTTTAGCTGATAAAGAATATGCCCGTCTATACTTTAAAAGTTCAATACCATGCCAACTTAAAACATTCAAATAAAAATCCCTTGAAATTGTCGTTGTTTCTTCAAGAATTTATGAACTATTAGAAAAACTGTGTTCACATTGTTTCTAATTTCATTCATCAAACAAAGTTAACTGGTGACAGAGATAAGAAAACATGGCTTCCTCATAGAGTTCTGACCCCTGTAATAAGTACCTGAAAAGATCCATAAGGCAAATGCAATGCTATTTTTTTTTTCTTTTCTTTTTCCTTAAGTTGATTCGGTTTAAATTGTGGGGGATATGATAGGGGATTATCTTTAAAAGAAAGAGAAAAATTCAGCACAAATCAGATACCAGAAACTTATATTTATTAAATTTTTAAAAACTACATTAGATACATCTTCTGAACACTAATGAAACAGAAAAAGTTCATAGGAACACACTTATTTGGAAATCAGCCATTTGCTTTTTAAAAAATTTTAGCTTGACTCTCTAAAGGAAATTACCAGAGATACTGAAGACTAAACTAAGACCATCCCAATAACAAACCACTCATGTAGTAATTAATAAATGATAATTGGAATGAACCAGAGACATTTTTTCCTCCTGAAGTGGCAAGTTTTATGCCTTTTAAACAACTTGCTGTTATTTTCAGTGAAGAAAAGGGAAGAGAGGGGTCATGAAAAATTAGACAAATCTCAATCAGAAGGGATTTCAAACACCTGGCAGGGCCCTGTAGGGATGACATTTTAGCCTCTCAAAGCTACTTCTCCCAATAGTAAATCTGTCCAATGCATGTCCCCTCCACCAAGAAGCATCCTTTGCCATGAATTTTGTTTTTACTCTATTCCTCAGGAGACGACTGAGTCAAATATACTCTACACACTTTTTTTTTTTTTTTTTTTTGAGACAGAATTTTGCTCTGTCACCCAGGCTAGAGTGCAATGGCACAATCTCAGCTCACTGCCACCTCTGCCTGCTGAGTTCAAGCGATTCTCCTGCCTCAGCCTCCTGAGTAGCTGGGACTACAAGCATGTGCCACCACTCCCGGCTAATTTTTTTGTACTTTTAGTAGAGATGGGGTTTCACCATGTTGGTCAGGCTGCTCTCTAGGTCCTGACCTCATGATCTGCCCTCCTCGGCCTCCCAAAGAGCTGGGATTACAGGTGCGAGCCACCGTGCCCGGCCTGCACTTTTCTAAAAAAAGGAATATTTGAGATTTCACTAGGTGGAAGAACAGTTATTGTGACAAAGGTTTGCATCCTAAATGGATAGTTCAGCCATGCACTTTTTAGTCCATAAATGAATAAATAATAAAAAGCTGAGTTTTTAGATGAAACATGAGTTAGAAATCATTCCCGTATAGGTAGCAGTGTGGAATCTTTCTTTCTAGGAGGTATTCTATACCTTTAACTATTTTGCAGTAACATCAAACATGAGTCTCTGAGTTAGAAATCAAACGAATTTTCTCGCCAAAATGAAAGTTTGCAAAAAAATAACCTTGATTTTTACCCTTTGAAAGGAAATAATGAGGCTCACACCTTCTCTTTTCTTCAGGGTTTGTCTGTTTGACAGAGGAAGGGCATCAATGTTTATTTTCACCTGTTTTCTGCAGCATCCTGCCGATGACATCAGTGTCCTGTCTGCCGTATTAAGGGCAATGAAGGTTATGAAACTAGAAATGAATCTAGTCTGAGAACAGATCACGCAGTCCTTCCATATGCATTGTCTTTGCAGTGGTATGAAAGTATGAGTCAGTATGACTCACTTGGCTTCCTGACCTAGCCAATTGTCTGGCTCTCCACATTAAAACAGTCACCTGAACCAGCTTCTCTGTTCATTTGTGTGACCTCCAGGTTTTCACCTTTCCTTTGCCAAGCATCAACCTGAAAATTTTCCTCACACATTAAGATGCATTCAAAACCTTGATATTTAGGACGATACAGACAAAATTTTTGGAGTCTCTAATATTATAGCTGAATTTTATGTTTTTATAGCAAAATGTTAAATTCTTCGGAATCTAGAAGACATTTAAGAAACAGACAGAAGTTTTTTTTTTTTTTTTTTTTTTAGATACAGATTTTTGGGGAAACCTAGTCTCACTGTAGCCAAAGGGCCCAGGTTGGGAGAGCTTTGAAATAAAACTGTAACTAACACCCTATTTTGTACTTATTTGATTTATCCTCCTCCCATTCCCCAGGCCATTCCCCGCTTTGTATTAGAAATGGTAGACTAAGGAATTTCAGAGATCATCTCTTCCAACACCTTGTCTAAAGGAGGTCACTGCAAACAGAAAGGTGAAATGCCTTATTTCAAGTTGATTCAGGTCTGAACCCTTGTCCGGCTTAACAACAGAATTCCGAACAGAGTTCAGTGAACCCTGTGTAACATCAGCTTTGGAGTGGTGGAAGGGTGGGGAAGCTGAACCATTAGCAAATGGGCAAAAAGCTTTCTGAAGCAGAGAGAAAGCATTTCTACAGCCGATTAGACAAATCACCCTTAAGAGAAAACATATTTCTCGATTAAAGCCTGCCAGCATGCAATATTTCCCAATTAGTTCAAAGAACACAGTCGCAGATGTTAGCCAAAATATGCTACATTCTTTAGAAACCCTCATATCAATGCATAGGATCTCTTTGATTTTATGAATGAGTTTCATGGTATGTGTGTGCGCGCGCACGTATGTGTGTGTGTTCCTTTAAAAAGAAGAAACTTATAACCTCAGAAATGTAAACACAAACACACCCACTGAAAGCACATCGATAGCCTGGCTGATGTTTAACACTAGAGCATTGAAACGGGCAAAGTAATAGATGCAAGTCCAAACTGTCAGTGTTCCAGCTTATGAAACCTTTGACCTAAATCCCACTCAAAAAGCTAAATAAAATATTATTTCTTCCATGAGTAAGGTTGCCATATTTATCAAATAAAAATTCAGATAGGGAATAAATTTTTAATATAAGGATAGCCTGTGTAATTTCTAATTTACCTGACATTTAAATTTAACTTCAACCCTGTGTTTCATCAGGCAACCCAATTTAGGAGAGCATCAAACCGTATAGCTCAGCATTTATGAAAGTATTTGTGAAAAATAAACACATATATGTGCAAATCACTCTTCCACTTCTTAACAAACTTTCCTACTTGAGGGAATTGCTAAGTCCAGAAGACAGGCCACTGGAAGAGCTGTAACAAGCCACAATGAAAATTCCATCCAGAAATCTTGGAGGCTGAGACATTCTGTGAGAGAAAATACATTGTACGAAAACATGCTGGAGCAATGGTAGCAAAATGTTTTCTTGCCCACCTTTTTGCAAATTTTCGTCTGCTGCCAAGTGGCCAGCTGGTACGATTTTCTTTTCCTTTGGCCAAAGTCCATTTACAAGACCTACATTGATCTTGGTTTATGTCATTGGGCAGGTAACATTAGAGTGTGCCACAGAACATGTTGAAAATTAATCCCATTTGCTGGGAGGGTGGGGGAAGATTCATATTCTCATGACTTTTAGACTCTTGGAATGTTAGAGCTGGAAAAGCTTTATTACTTATAAGATCATGTAACCCCTTCATAACGCAGACTTGGATCCAGGTAGCCTAAATGATTTTTCCAAGGACTTATAGCAGGAGCCAAGGCCAGCACCATGGGTGCTGACTCCTGGTTTCAGCCACTGTTCCACACCTCTGCTATAATCAGATACCAGAATTGGGGTTGACAATATGTGAATGAACTACAAATCTCTTCACTAGTGTTTTCAACACTAGGGACCCTGCTGTTCTTTCATTCATTTTACTCTGCATCAATAGGAAACATAGCAGTGATGGCTACTGCTACTGATTGGCTGCAGGAGTATGGCATAGTGGGCAGATCATAGGTTCTGGACTCAAACAGAGCTGCCCAGCTTCTGCTCTGACTCCTTCCTAGCAGTGAGGACTTGGGTAGGTTAGGGAACCTCTTGGAGCATCTCTTTCCTCATATGTGGAATAGGGGATCATTGTGGTACCAATCTCAAAGGATTCTTGCTGGGATGACATGAAATATGCAGGCAGAGTTCTTAGCACAGGGCTTGGCACAAAGTAAGTCCCCGATGAATGTCAGCCTCTATCCTAAATCATGAATATAGAGTTACGGCCTGTTTTTGCTGCATTCACGTTTCAACCAGGAATGACACACATCTCTACTTGGAAATAAATATTTGAAGTATTTGCTCTTAGATCAAGGCATAATATTCCATGAAATACACAGATAGCTTGAGCCAATTATCCCACGCAGCCAGTTAAACAATCCCATCTTTATTATTCAGAAATTGAGTGAAATTGGTTGAGCAGTGGTGTGGGGAGTAAAGCTACATATTACAAATGTTCTCTCTTTCTCTCTCATCCCTCCAAAATATTCAAATGGACAGGGCTGATTATTTTATTTGGCTATTTTAGCAACTGCATCCAATTACATGGCTGACTCATTTAAAGATGGTTGAATATAGCAGAAGCAAAATTGCAAGTCAGCAGAATATCCCTTTGACAGTGTCTCACTTCTCATACTCCAGTCTTCTCTCACTGCTCCACACCCTAAACATTGTTTCCTTTTGTAACTAGGATTCCTAAAAGCCAAACTCTGTCGCTCCCATATACACTCTGACAGGCCACCAGGGGCAAAAATGACCTTTCTCTACACTACCTCCCTGCACGTCCATTAAATTTCCCATTTCTTAAGTTGGCTGATCACTTTAGGAGTTTTGAGAAAGAAAATTGTGCTGATTCAATCCAAAACGTACCAGATGGATGGCCCAGTTAATTCAACCCAGTGTTTTTACTTTTTAAAAAAGATTTAAAGCCCCAAATATAGTAGATTTTTTCTGAGTTGTAGTATACGTTGAGGTAGCAATGTCTAAAGGAGAGAATTTTAAGCCATGTGACCTAAGGAGGGTAACCCAAATGTCCCCAAGTTTTCTAGGCTTCAGGGATTACTCATCTTGTTAATACCAACTGACATGGAATGTGTCCTATCTTGTACAGCCATGGGAAGTCAGCTCTCTCCCCCTTGTATTTCTGTAAATCCTAAGGAATGCTGACATGTTAGACAAATCCATCCTGTAGCGATTTGTCAGCTCTTGTTGTGATCTGCTGCTCTGAACATCTTTGTTGGATACCTCTTTCCACATCATAACTCTGCTCTAGGTTGCTGCCATTCTGCCTTATATGGCTAGGCACCAAACATTGAACCAGTATCCACCTTGAAATTCCCAAAGTACAACAAACACCAGATTATGGTTTTCAACAACATTTTACTATGGCTTGAGATGATCTGAGGTGAACTGCAATGCAAAAAAAAAAAAAAAAAGAAAGAAAACAAAACAAAATTAAAAATTCACTACTCACAGAGAATCCAACCGAATATTCTTCCCCGAAAAGATTTCCTACCATCTCTCTTTTAAGCCTCCTCACTCCACCCCATCCCCTGCTTTTAGCTTGTACCACGTTCCAGGAATTGGGTCATCTGCCAAGTCTATAGGAATTACAGAAAAAAACAAGAGAGGTGTCTGCAAGCATCTTGCTCCAGGTGGTGCCCCAACCCAGTGGAATGAGGTGGACTGTGGTGATTAATGGACACGTGAGTTAACCAGGAGAGAAACTGACTTATGACAGCTGAATTCTTCTCCAGGGATATCCTAGGAGGACATGCTTGTCTCAGAGTAACGCTGGGCTTAGGAAAACGGACATCTTCCAGGGTCCATTTCTGAAATACATGCAGTTGAGGAAAAAAAAAAATGTTTCTCATGGTAAACCTTTTATCAAAAGCACTGTCTACATCATCCTCTGTTTCTGCTCAGTTTTTCCTGTTTGCACTCTTCTCAGAGACAAGCACCCAGCCATTCACTTATTTATTCATTCAGTAATTATTTACTAAGTACTTCTTATATCCTGGGTGCAGTGCTAGTTGTTAAGGACACAGGAATGGAAGTAACATCTTTGGTTCCTCCCTAAGGACCTCAGTTAGCAGACGGTAGGTGACACACAACTAGAAGCAACCCTTAAATATAAACACTGCAAACTGTGCTCAGTGCTGTAAAGAAAAAGGACATGACTTTCTGAGAGTCATTGAAAACTGTCTTTTAGGTTGGGGGCAAGAAAACACTTTATGGAGAGGTGATGTTTACACTGAGAAAGAAGGATGAGAAGGAACTAGCCAAGTGAAGACAATATATAAGTATGGGCACGAGTGTGGGGTGGGAGGAGAGAAAAAGAAGATGAAAAACATTCATATCAAAGAAACACTGTGTGCAAAAGGCCTTAAGGGCATTTTACAGGAGCTCAAAGAAGCAGCAACAACAACAACCAAAACCAGCCAACAACAAACTCAGACACCTGGAAGCAGTGATGCAGAGAGCGGAGATGAGATTGGAGGGTGGCCAGGGACCACTTTTTAAAGGCATTCATTGTAAACCCTAACAATGCATTGCGTTGCCCTCTTATTTTAAGTGTAAAGGCAAGATTAAGGATGAAGGGGATGAAATGATCGGTGGTGTAGTTTTTAAAAAATGACTCTGTAGAGATAATGAATTGGTGAAAGTAAAAGTGGGGAGATCATTATTGGAGTGGTCCAGGTGAAAGGTAATCATGGTGAAAGCAGAGAAAATGAAGAAAAGTGAAAAGGCTTGGGATAAATTATGGAAGAATAGCAAGAGTGGAAAGCAAGAAATCAATGACTCCCAGAGGGTCACAAGAGAACCTTCTGGCATCTTGGAAGTGATCCAAGTGGTGGTTACACGGCGTATTCATAAGTAGAAGTTGGTTGAACTGTACGCATCAGATACGTGTGCTTTATGCTCTTTTTGCTCTGTAGGCTATACAACACAGGAATAAAAATGTTTAAATAAAGTTTCTGGCTTGTCAACTGTGTGGGTATCAGTGCCTTTTTCTCAGTTGGGAAAGCCTAAGGGAGGAGGTGAGGGCAAGGAATCAAGAGACCCATTTTGGTATGTGGGCACTGAGGTCCCTGAGTGTCACCCAAGTAGACATGCCACTTGGTCAGCTGTGTTTATGCATCTGGGACTGAGAGGAGCGACCTGGGGATAAATATCATGGACGCTTCTCATTTTCAGAATTTACTGCTCCATTCTGAGGGAAATCAGATAGGAAATAATAAACACATCTTCTGAAAAAACAAATTGTAGGAAGTTAAACAGGCTCATAAAATCTTAAGAAGTTTTTACACAGACTGTCTTTCGTTTCTATTGAAATTACAAAGGTCTGATGGTAACCAGAAGCACTATTGGGCTTTCACTCTGTGGAATATTTCTGAAGTTCTGGCAGCAGAGAAAATATTCATAAAAATTATTTCCTAAAAATCATGAGTGGCCTAGATTTTATTATTGTTCAAAATCTTTCACAGAACTGCAATACAACTGCTTATGTGGATGATTTTGAAGTGATTAGACAAAATACAGGCATCTATGCCTTCCAGACTTTTGGAAAAAGTAACCAAAAAGGAAGATTCCAATCAAGCATTTTAATACCTAAAGGCTATGGTAAGTTACAATGTCGACTTTGTTAATTTAGTATATACTAGTTAGCAATCAGTGACAATATATTTGCACCCACATCTCCCAAAGTCACACTCTTTTTCCTGGACTTGGAGTTATAACAAGAGGAATTGCAATTATCCAGGTAATCAAAACAAAATTACCATACTTTTTATTCTTATAAATACATTAGATAACCATTTTCTCTGAAATTGACTAAATCACTTAGTGTCTTCATTATATATTACTCTGCCTCCTTGATCCTTTTTTATTTCGAGACAAATGAATCTCGGATGATACAATGAAAACAAAAGTAGAAGATGGCCGAATAGGAACAGCTCCAGTCTCCAACTCCCAGCGTGAGCGACACAGAAGACCGGTGATTTCTGCATTTTCAACTGAGGTACTGGGGTCATCTCACTAGGGAGTGCCGGACAATCGGTGCTGGTCAGCTGCTGCAGCCTGACCAGCGAGAGCTGAAGCAGGGCGAGGCATCGCCTCACCTGGAAGCCAAGGGGGAAGGGAATCCGTCTTCCTAGCCAGGGGAACTGAGACACACAACACCTGGAAAATCGGGTAACTCCCACCCCAATACTGCGCTTTAAGCAGACAGGCACACCAGGAGAATATATCCCACACCTGGCCAGGAGGGTCCCACGCCCACGGAGCCTCCCTCACTGCTAACACAGCAGTCTGCAGCGATCTATCCTCAAGGCAGCAGCGAGGCTGGGGGAGGGGCGCCCGCCATTGCTGAGGCTTAAGTAGGTAAACAAAGCCGCTGGGAAGCTCGAACTGGGTGGAGCTCACAGCAGCTCAAGGAAGCCTGCCTGTCTCTGTAGTCTCCACCTCTGGGGACAGCGCACAGCTGAAGACCAACAGGGGAAGCAGCGGGGGCCGGTGAAGACGCGAACGCCTCTGTCTGACAGCTTTGGGGAGAGCCGTGGATCTCCCAACGTGGAGGTTGAGATCTGAGAACGGACAGACTGCCTGCTCAGGTGGGTCCCTGACCCCTGAGTAGCCTAGCTGGGAGACATACCCCACTAGGGGCAGTCTGACACCCCACACCTCACAGGGTGGAGGACACCCCTGAGAGGAAACTTCCAAAGGAAGAATCAGACAGGTACACTCGCTGTTCAGCAATATTCTATCTTCGGCAACCTCTGCTGCTGATACCCAGGGAAACAGGGTCTGGAGTGGACCTCAAGCAATCTCCAACAGACCAACAGACAGTCCTTCTGACTGTCAGAAGGAAAACTATCAAACAGGAAGGACACCTATACCAAAACCCCATCAGTACGTCACCATCATCAAAGACCAGAGACAGATAAAACCACAAAGATGGGGAAGAAGCAGAGCAGAAAAGCTGGAAATTCAAAAAATAAGAGCGCATCTCCCCCTGCAAAGGAGCGCAGCCCATCGCCAGCAACGGATCAAAGCTGGTCAGAGAATGACTTTGACGAGATGAGAGAAGAAGGCTTCAGTCCATCAAACTTCTCAGAGCTAAAGGAGGAATTACGTACCCAGCGCAAAGAAACTAAAAATCTTGAAAAAAGAGTGGAAGAATTGACAGCTAGACTAATTAATGCAGAGAAGATCATAAACGAAACGGCAGAGATGAAAACCATGACACGAGAAATACGTGACAAATGCACAAGCTTCAGTAACCGACTCGATCAACTGGAAGAAAGAGTATCAGCGATTGAGGATCAAATGAATGAAATGAAGCGAGAAGAGAAACCAAAAGAAAAAAGAAGAAAAAGAAATGAACAAAGCCTGCAAGAAGTATGGGATTATGTAAAAAGACCAAATCTACGTCTGATTGGGGTGCCTGAAAGTGAGGGGGAAAATGGAACCAAGTTGGAAAACACTCTTCAGGATATCATCCAGGAGAACTTCCCCAACCTAGTAGGGCAGGCCAACATTCAAATTCAGGAAATACAGAGAACGCCACAAAGATACTCCTCCAGAAGAGCAACTCCAAGACACATAATTGCCAGATTCACCAAAGTTGAAATGAAGGAAAAAATCTTAAGGGCAGCTAGAGAGAAAGGTCGGGTTACCCACAAAGGGAAGCCCATCAGACTAACAGCAGATCTCTCAGCAGAAACTCTACAAGCCAGAAGAGAGTGGGGGCCAATATTCAACGTTCTTAAAGAAAAGAATTTTCAACCCAGAATTTCATATCCAGCCAAACTAAGTTTCATCAGTGAAGGAGAAATAAAATCCTTTACAGATAAGCAAATGCTTAGAGATTTTGTCACTACCAGGCCTGCCTTACAAGAGACCCTGAAGGAAGCCCTAAACATGGAAAGGAACAACCGGTACCAGCCATTGCAAAAACATGCCAAAATGTAAAGACCATCGAGGCTAGGAAGAAACTGCATCAACTAACGAGCAAAATAACCAGTTAATATCATAATGACAGGATCAAGTTCACACATAACAATATTAACCTTAAATGTTAATGGACTAAATGCTCCAATTAAAAGACACAGACTGGCAAACTGGATAAAGAGTCAAGACCCATCAGTCTGCTGTATTCAGGAGACCCATCTCACATGCAGAGACATACATAGGCTCAAAATAAAGGGATGGAGGAAGATCTACCAAGCAAATGGAGAACAAAAAAAAGCAGGGGTTGCAGTCCTAGTCTCTGATAAAACAGACTTTAAACCATCAAAGATCAAAAGAGACAAAGAAGGCCATTACATAATGGTAAAGGGATCAATTCAACAGGAAGAGCTAACCCTCCTAAATATATATGCACCCAATACAGGAGCACCCAGATTCATAAAGCAAGTCCTTAGAGACTTACAAAGAGACTTAGACTCCCATACAATCATAATGGGAGACTTCAACACCCCACTGTCAACATTAGACAGATCAACGAGACAGAAAGTTCACAAGGATATCCAGGAATTGAACTCATCTCTGCACCAAGCGGACCTAATAGACATCTATAGAACTCTCCACCCCAAATCAACAGAATATACATTCTTCTCAGCACTACATCGCACTTATTCCAAAATTGACCACATAATTGGAAGTAAAGCACTCCTCAGCAAATGTAAAAGAACAGAAATTATAACAAACTGTCTCTCAGACCACAGTGCAATCAAACTAGAACTCAGGACTAAGAAACTCAATCAAAACCGCTCAACTACATGGAAACTGAACAACCTGCTCCTGAATGACTACTGGGTACATAACTAAATGAAAGCGGAAATAAAGATGTTCTTTGAAACCAATGAGAACAAAGATACAACATACCAGAATCTCTGGGACACATTTAAAGCAGTGTGTAGAGGGAAATTTATAGCACTAAATGCCCACAAGAGAAAGCAGGAAAGATCTAAAATTGACACTCTAACATCACAATTAAAAGAACTAGAGATGCAAGAGCAAACACATTCAAAAGCTAGCAGAAGGCAAGAAATAACTAAGATCAGAGCCGAACTGAAGGAGATAGAGACACAAAAAACCCTCCAAAAAATCAATGAATCCAGGAGTTGGTTTTTTGAAAAGATCAACAAAATTGACAGACCGCTAGCAAGACTAATAAAGAAGAAAAGAGAGAGGAATCAAATAGATGCAATAAAAAATGATAAAGGGTATATCACCACCGACCCCACAGAAATACAAACAACCATCAGAGAATACTATAAACGCCTTTACGCAAATCAACTAGAAAATCTAGAAGAAATGGATAATTTCCTGGACACTTACACTCTCCCAAGACTAAACCAGGAAGAAGTTGAATCCCTGAATAGACCAATAACAGGCTCTGAAATTGAGGCAACAATTAATAGCCTACCCACCAAAAAAAGTCCAGGACCAGATGGATTCACAGCTGAATTCTACCAGAGGTACAAGGAGGAGTTGGTACCATTCCTTCTGAAACTATTCCAATCAATAGAAAAAGAGGGAATCCTCCCTAACTCATTTTATGAGGGCAATATCATCCTGATACCAAAGCCGGGCAGAGACACAACAAAAAAAGAGAATTTTAGACCAATATCCCTGATGAACATTGATGCAAAAATTCTCAATAAAATACTGGCAAACCGGATTCAGCAGCACATCAAAAAGCTTATCCACCATGATCAAGTGGGCTTCATCCCTGGGATGCAAGGCTGGTTCAACATTCGCAAATCAATAAACGTAATCCAGCATATAAACAGAACCAAAGACAAGAACCACATGATTATCTCAATAGATGCAGAAAAGGCTTTTGACAAAATTCAACAGCCCTTCATGCTAAAAACGCTCAATAAATTCGGTATTCATGGAACGTACCTCAAAATAATAAGAGCTATTTATGACAAACCCACAGCCAATATCATACTGAATGGGCAAAAACTGGAAAAATTCCCTTTGAAAACTGGCACAAGACAGGGATGCCCTCTCTCACCACTCCTACTCAACATAGTCTTGGAAGTTCTGGCTAGGGCAATCAGGCAAGAGAAAGAAATCAAGGGTATCCAGTTAGGAAAAGAAGAAGTCAAATTGTCCCTGTTTGCAGATGACATGATTGTATATTTAGAAAACCCCATTGTCTCAGCCCAAAATCTCCTTAAGCTGATAAGCAACTTCAGCAAAGTCTCAGGATACAAAATTAATGTGCAAAAATCACAAGCATTCTTATACACCAGTAACAGACAAGCAGAGAGCCAAATCAGGAATGAACTTCCATTCACAATTGCTTCAAAGAGAATAAAATACCTAGGAATCCAGCTTACAAGGGATGTAAAGGACCTCTTCAAGGAGCACTACAAACCACTGCTCAGTGAAATCAAAGAGGACACAAACAAATGGAAGAACATACCATGCTCATGGATAGGAAGAATCAATATCGTGAAAATGGCCATACTGCCCAAGGTTATTTATAGATTCAATGCCATCCCCATCAAGCTACCAATGAGTTTCTTCACAGAATTGGAAAAAACTGCTTTAAAGTTCATATGGAACCAAAAAAGAGCCCGCATTGCCAAGACAATCCTAAGTCAAAAGGACAAAGCTGGAGGCGTCACGCTACCTGACTTCTAACTATACTACAAGGCTACAGTAACCAAAACAGCATGGTACTGGTACCAAAACAGAGATATAGACCAATGGAACAGAACAGAGTCCTCAGAAATAATACCACACATCTACAACCATCTGATCTTTGACAAACCTGAGAGAAACAAGAAATGGGGAAAGGATTCCCTATTTAATAAATGGTGCTGGGAAAATTGGCTAGCCATAAGTAGAAAGCTGAAACTGGATCCTTTCCTTACCCCTTATACGAAGATTAATTCAAGATGGATTAGAGACTTAAATGTTAGACCTAATACCATAAAAACCCTAGAAGAAAATCTAGGTAGTACCATTCAGGACATAGGCATGGGCAAGGACTTCATGTCTAAAACACCAAAAGCAACGGCAGCAAAAGCCAAAATTGACAAATGGGATCTCATTAAACTAAAGAGCTTTTGCACAGCAAAAGAAACTACCATCAGAGTGAACAGGCAACCTACAGAATGGGAGAAAATTTTTGCAACCTACTCATCTGACAAAGGGCTAATATCCAGAATCTACAAAGAACTCAAACAAATATACAAGAAAAAAACAAACAACCCCATCAAAAAGTGGGCAAAGGAAATGAACAGACATTTCTCAAAAGAAGACATTCATACAGCCAACAGACCCATGAAAAAATGCTCATCATCACTGGCCATCAGAGCAATGCAAATCAAAACCACAATGAGATACCATCTCACACCAGTTAGAATGGCAATCATTAAGAAGTCAGGAAACAACAGTTGTTGGAGAGGATGTGGAGAAATAGGAACACTTTTACACTGTTGGTGGGACTGTAAACTAGTTCAACCATTGTGGAAAACAGTATGGCAATTCCTCAAGGATCTAGAACTAGATGTACCATATGACCCAGCCATCCCACTACTGGGTATATACCCAAAGGATTATAAATTAGTCTACTACAAAGACACATGCACACGTATGTTTATTGCGGCACTATTCACAATAGCAAAGACTTGGAATCAACCCAAATGTCCATCTGTGACAGACTGGATTAAGAAAATGTGGCACATATACACCATGGAATACTATGCAGCCATAAAAAAGGATGAGTTTGCGTCCTTTGTAGGGACATGGATGCAGCTGGAAACCATCATTCTTAGCAAACTATCACAAGAACAGAAAACCAAACACCGCATGTTCTCACTCATAGGTGGGAACTGAACAATGAGATCACTTGGACTCGGGAAGGGGAACATCACACACTGGGGCCTATCATGGGGAGGGGGGAGGAGGGAGGGATTGCACTGGGGAGTTATACATGATATAAATGATGAATTGATGGGTGCTGACGAGTTGATGGGTGCAGCACACCAACATGGCATAAGTATACATATGTAACAAACCTGCACGTTATGCACATGTACCCTAGAACTTAAAGTATAATTAAAAAAAAAAAAAAAAAAGTAAAAGTAGATATGTACACTTGTGTTCTACCCATTCTCATACACACACACACACGCACGCACGCACGCACACCCAGAACCTTTGCTACTGACATGCAAATGCAACTGTTATGGGGTGATGTTTACTATAAACAATAGTTAAGAAATATAAACCCTACTAGGAATCTGCTCCATGAAGAAATACGTTTAGAAACAGATCTGCCACCCACTGAATAGAGTATACGTCCAATCTGAAGGTTCATTATAATTATTTCAGAATGGGTTGACAGCAAACTGCATTGAAAGTCAAACACAACATTTAAGCTGCCTCCAAGTTAATCATGGCGGGAGTCACACAGTAATTTCTGCAGGGCTGGGAGGATAATTTTCTGGACCATCACCATCCAGTTTACACCAAGTCACTAGAGATACAAAAACATTTTTGAGACTCCTACATCCCAATAAATTATACAAATTGTCTGTCAAAAGCAAGTTTGATTTAGTAGGCACTAGTGCTAAGCAAGACACCCAGGGGAGCAAACCAGAAACCACTGATAGAAAATACAGAAAGCCTGGAGGGCCCAAATGCAATGGGAAAAGATGCAACAGCCATATGGCACCATACAGCCCACGTGACAGTCATTTCTTTATGTGTACTTATGTTGTGAGCACGCCTTAAAAATTCAGTCCAGACTCTTTAAGGGAAGGAGGCAAAAATAATGTAGATATTCAGTGCTTAGAGTAGAAAGAGGCATGGACCAGGGTTTGCAATGGTAAAGTGATAATTGAGTTACAGATTACAGAGGTAATCAACATCTACATTCTACATTCTAAATAACTGTTAATGTTCTAAGAATTAGAACTAAACTAAAAGCAGAAAAAAAAAAAAAACCAGATTCAGTTTATTTGTGGGAGAAAGATGAACAAGTTAATATTAGTGGCTACACAAAAAGCTAGTACCGTGTAGGAAGAGCTGAGCAATCTGGCTGGAGTGAGAGACTGCTGCAGAACAGGCTCAACCTCTTCCTAATTTTCTAGCTGTGGGAAAACCATGGCAAGTCTCTGTGCCTTCATTTCCTGGTATGTAAAATAGGAATAATAATGGACCTTTCTCATAAGGTTATCTTGAGGATTAAATGAGTTAATTCTTGTTAAACCACTGACAATGCTTGTTAAATAAGTAAGCTCTTAATAAATGTTAGCTACTGTGATTTGCAGATGATGAAACAGCTCAATAAGACGTTTTCCTCTAGTCATTATTCTCATGCGCTTATTTCATGTTTCACAAGGCAAGAAGTAATTTATGAAAGTTTGTTCACATCCTTACTTGCCTCATTTTCTACTAAAAAGCAAAGGTGACCATACCTCAGACAATCTTATTCTCTCTTTTTGTTCAATGAACTTGGAGGAACTCCGGCAGCGGCAGTGTCTTTGCTGTCTCAATCAGAAGCTAACATTCTAGAGATATGCAAATATTTAGTACAAGAGTGTTTTTACAAATCATGTACTAGGCTACGTGTGGGAGTACAATGCATAATAAAACTAGCCCCTGCCCTCAGGTTCTTACAATAAATTTCCTGGCAGATATTTGGATCCTAGGCAGAGTAGGTAGGTAAGAAGTAGGCAGGTGCCAGGCTGTGCTGCCTGACATGCAATGCATGCTCAGTAAACACTCTCTCTTCTCAGTCTCATTTTCACAACGTTTAAAAACTCTCTAGAATGTCTTTCAATTTTTCAGCCCTTCCCAGTTGGATCATAGAAAAAGTAAACCAAGATTTTCCAGTGTATTTTCTCATGCTTAAGCCCTATCACTTACTGTTTTCATGAATTAAAAACAAAATTCTATTTTTCATTGTATTAAAGACTTCCGTTGGTGGTTCCCCACATAGAGAGGAAATGCGATGCATCTATGGCCCATTATGTCATTTTATGGCTATTTTTGCTCATATTCCCCATAGGATGATTGCTTATCTAACTGTAACTGACTCATGTCATGATGCTTCCTGCCCTAGCTTTAAAAGTTTAAATGATGTCAGATTTTATGATTGAAGAATTTTACCAATAATGAATCTAGTTCATAATAGAAAATTACAATTTTTAGTCCTGTAAAACTTACTCTTACATGGCACAAAAAATATAGAAACATAAGTAGAAATCAAATTATAAAATGAGTCCCTACTGTCTCAATCTGGAACTAACATTTCATATTGTCAGAATATCAAAAAGCTTCCGTTCACAATCATTTGTCTATTTCAGAATATCATAAATGCTTGCTATTATATAGATCAACATCAAAACCACACTTTAGAAATTTCTTACAAATGAACATTGCAAAGCATAATTCTAAGAAGAAGTGAATGAATATTGATTGCTATAAGAAAATATTTTATTTAAACATTGTATTCACTTGGTACTTTAAATTGTAAAAGTGGTCATTGTTAGATTAAATTAATATTTTGTTATGCAAAATTCCCAAAATATGATACATTTATTTTTGAAATGGAGTTTGATCACATGAAGACCATCATCCTTGATTTTCTGTTATTTTATGTCTAATGTCATAGTCCATTTATATTTTTTGACCACATATAATTCATTCATTCATTAGTTCAGCAGATATATTTATTATCTGCTCTATATAATGCACTGCAGTGGGATCTGAATTGTAGAAGAGAACAAAGCAGACAAAATTCTCTGCCCACCTGAAGCTGCCCTCCTAGTTTCTGAAACTGCTCTAAATTCCACAAGAAACACAAAAAAATTACTCTGCACTCAAGGATGGTAAAGAATAGTCAGGATAAAAGCATTGACAAACATTATATGTATTGTTATAGCAATATCACAGAAAGAAAAATGATTCATAATAGAAACATTCTTCATCTATTGAACACGTAGTATGTATAGGTAATGAGTCAAGCATTTTATAGGCATTACCTTCTTAACCTCAAAATCTGATGAGTTGTACCATAACTATTCCCATTTTACATATAAGGAAAGTATGTTTCACTCAAGATGACACAGCTCTTAGATGATAGGTCTTCATTTCAATATAGGTCTGGGGTCCAAGTCTGTGTTCTTAAACATTATGTTCAACAAATTCTGAGTTATGCAAGAGGCAGTTGTAACACAATACATTCTAGAAAATTAAGCCCATCTAGATTTAGGGCTGATGAGATATTGAAAAAACAATAAGTGTTCAGAAACTCTATTGGAAATCTGGCCATAAGGCTGTAGAATTAGCATTTGCACAAGGAACTAAGAGTGGTGCTTCACAATCTTACCGATACATGTGATCGTAATACTTAACACATGGAAAAGTTGGGTGGCCCAAAAGGAAAGCATTGTTCAAGAGGACCAAAAGAGGATGCAACATTCCTAAGCTCTGTTTCACTTTGAGGTTCACCATTCTACTGCATTAATTCATGACATTGTGAGTCATTCAGAGGTCATCTGATTTGAGAATTGCTTTCTTAGAACTTTTCCAGACAACTCGCATTAGGTATTTGTAGCTGATTCCCTGTGGAAAGAAGTATGAAAATAATCTCTTTCTTTTCCAGTCTGAGAAAAGATGCCAAATGAAGGAGGTCAGTAACACAAAGGACATGGGACAGCTGGGGAACAGGAGACAGGTGCTTTGTGAGTCAGTAGTAGCTGGATTCTGCTCAAGGGTTGCATTCTTCAAGATGTCTAAATATTTGCATCATGATGGAGTGTATTTAGTTTGGAAACCATATAAATTAATACAGATCATACATATAAATTAATGCAAATGAAGTGCTCATTTTGAACACTTTTAACGAACCTCTTGATAAAGTCATCTAAAATTGTGGATAATTTAAAAACAAAACAAAACAAAAAACCTTTTGAAGCAGCATGAAAGCAAGAAAACTGTGGGTATCAAAAACAAAGAGAAGCCAGGGATCCCGGGAGTTGTTCAAACACCAAAGATGTCTTTTATTCTAAGGGCAGAAAATGGGAGATTGGAGACTTTCATTGTAGTGGCTGCAGAGAGCACAGAGATCAAGAGATAAGACTTAGGATTGAGATTGTTACTCTCTACTCCCAGACAATTACTACAGACACAGAGAGTTCCCAATATTCTGGTCTTGCCATTCCCTTCCCCAAACAAGTTCAAGTTATAGTCAGACAGCAAAGATAGCAAAGAGGAGAGTGTGGAGAACAGTGTATGTGGGTCTGGGATTTGTCTTTTCCTTCCTCTCATCTAGATGGACAAAGAACTACTTAGATCTAAAATCTCACCTTCCCCTCCCTTGGGGTCACATGAAAGCCCATCAAGCTTTCTGACAAATGCACTGCTGAAAGCACATTCATAACCCCGTCCAGAAGTGAGCACAAGAATGCACAGTCATGGGCAATAGATTTGCTCTTGTCTTCCCAAAATCCCAGAGACAAGCCTGGGTGCTTGTCATCTGCTGATTGGAACAAAGGCAGCTGCATGAAGGGCGTGCTGATTATTAAGTTTACTTGCATGCTGACCAGTGTTTACTCATGGTCTATATTTCCTTGGGCAATGCCCTCAGATTCCTGGTGAAGTTAGTTTTAGGACTTCTGTAATTTGCTCTAGCCCTCACTTTAGGTCTTTGGACTCTTTCTAGGCAACTGCAGATGGAAAGGCAGAGAGGACCAGAGACTGCCAGTAACACTGTCTCAGGCCACTTATTTACTTTGGGCTAACACTGCTAGGTACCAAACACATGTGGCAGGTACTATCATCCCCATTTTGGGAATGTTAAAACTGAGATTCAGACAGGTCTAGGAACCCACCAAAGTCACACAGCTAATAGGTAAGTCAGGATTCAAATGTTGCTCTGTCTGACCCTACTGCCAGCTCCTTAGAACTCCCTCACACAGCCTCTGCCTTTGTGGTGGCTGCATTATCAGCTGCTCAGTTCAGCAACTGGCAGTGAGGCTTCTAGAAGCTATGAAGAGTGGCTGTTCCTAGTGTTAATATCCCAGCAACGTGCCTAATGTTTCAATTATGGCAAGAGTCTCAATCAAGCTAGGACTTTTAAATGGACAGACTCAAAGCATTTAGAACACTTTAGAAAAATAAGATTCTTAAAATTCTAAAGTTTATTGTTTCTATTTTATTATTCCTTTAGCAGATAGATGTCTTATAAAAATAGCTCAGTTATAATGATCACAAGAAAAATACTTTCAATTTTATTGAATAAGGATCATGTATAGTAGGGTGAGTAATCTCTAAGTCTTCATGCTCTCCCAGAACACAAGATTACTCATGATTCATAGAGACTGTAACACAGGGTCCTTGGGATCTTATGAATAAATCACTTTCTTTTTCTGAGTGTGTTAATATTCTAATATTCAACTCTTATTGAGAAGGTCAATTCTCTCTCTGCAGTCATTAGCTTCTTAAGGCCATGGAGCACATTTCTGGAAGCCTACTTACCTTTACTCATGACCTTTTTTCAAAAAAACCTGAAACTGGCTCTAATATAATATATTGAATTATGTTTGGGAAGAGTGCTGGGAAAGCTGAACTGATGATCCTCCAAAATATGCTTGTCACCTGCTGTGAGTTTCTGAATCATGCCATGAAGGATAAAGTACTGCCAGGAGTGTCTCTGAGAAAGTGTCAAAAGCGTCTGATTTAATTGTTAACGTAAGGATTTAAGATGCTGTTTTTCCCTGGTGCTAACACCTCTCATTGATTCTGGAGCATTTCCATTTGTTGTTTAACAGAAACAGCCTCGGTATTTATAGCCCTATCACTCTAGAAGGGAAGCATTTGCAATTTGCACTTTCAATTTTGACTCCTAGACTTCTTTTTCTTTAAACACCCTTCAAATGAGTGTCAGACTGCAATTCAAAGAATGCTTTGCAAGAGGTTGCACAAAGCAATTCTCATCCCTATAGGTGAACATTTCAGAAGAACCCCCATATTTCTTTGCTAATTGAAATCTAAACTCATGAGTCCTAGTTAGCCTCAATCCCACTGTTGTCAGGGCTTGGGGGAAGATTTGTACGTGTGTGTTCTTGTGTGCATGCTGCGACTGGAGTCATACCCTGTGGCAGATTGCTTTATCTAAAAGTGGTCACATCCATACGTATTTATATTCCATTCCACATGCTTGTCTTACGATGTGATGTTAGCATTCCTCCGTCAAGATATGGGGTCTTTGTTTCTTCGTCTTGAGCTTCAGAGGATCTTTGTAAATCCTTTGATCAATATAATGACATAGAAGTGGTGTTGCATGACTTCAAAACGAAGTCATTAAAGGCAGGATATATTCTACCTCTCTATTTCTCTCTCTCTCAATGCTGCCCTTTAGCCACCATGTTATGAGGAAGCCCAGGACACATGGAGAGGCCATAAGTGGATGTTCTAGCCAAAAGTCCCTGGTAAACATTAGCTGATACTGTAATCATCCAATGGGTTCTTTTTGTCCACTGCCCGGGTAGACCCTATTTATCAAGGCAGGGGAATCACAATAGAGAAAGAGTTTAATACACATAGATCCAGATGATGGGAGACTAGAATTTTATTATTACTCAAATTGGTCTCTTCAAAGGCTCAGAGGCTAGGGATTTTTTCAAAGGTATTTTGGGGGAAGAGATGGAGGTTGCTAGGCAATGGGTGCTTGCTGATTGGTTGGGGTTGCAATTATAGGGATGTGGGAAATGTTTCTCCTGTGTGCTGGGTCACTTCTGGGTGGGACTACAGGGATGGTTGGCTGGTCCAGGTAGAGTCATCAGTAGTCAGACATGCAAAGCACCTGAAAAGGTTGTCTCAGAAGGCCAATCTTAGGTTCTACAATAGTGATGTTATCTGCAGGAGTAATTGGGAAAATTGTGTATCTTGTGACCCCAGGAATAATGGCTGGAAATTCTTTATGTCTACACCTTAGTAGAATTCAGTCTCCTCTATCCTCCTAGCCCGGTGGTCTTTCATCAGCTTTGCAAAGGCAGTTGAGTTTTGGGGAAGGGCTATCATCATTTAAACTAGAAACTAAGTGTTTCCCAAGATTAGTTTGACTTAAGCCTAAGAATAATTAAGGGCAGATTGAAGGCTAAAGGCAGGATGGGGACTGGCTAGATCAGATCTCCCTTACTACTATAATTTTATCACTAATAAAATTTATGCAAAGGTGGTTTCAATTTCATGACTTCAACCTCACAAGAGACTTAGTCAAAACCAGTCATAGGTCAAGCCACACCCTAATGTAACTGTTCAAGGGGTTCACCTTGCCCGCTGCCTAGGGGCAGCCAATTTACCAAGACAGGGGCATTGCAATAGAGAAAGTAATTCACACAGAGCTGGCTGTATGGGAGACCCAAGTTCTATTACTACTCAAATCAGTCTCCCCAAACATTTGAGGTTCAGGATTTTTAAGGATAATGGGGTGGGGCAGTGAGTCAGGAGTGCTGATTGACTAGGTCAGACATGAAATTATAGGGAGTTGAAGCTGTCTTCTTCTTGTGCTGAGTCAGTTCCTGGGTGAGGGCCACAAGATCAAATGATCCATTTTATCGATCTGGATGATGCCAGTTGATCCATCAAGTGCAGAGTCTGCAAAATATCTCAAGTTCTGTTCTTAGGTTTTACATTGGTGATGTTAATCCCCAGGAGCCATTTGGGGATGGTCAGAATCTTATATCATTCAGCTGCATAACTTCTAAATATGACTCACAAATATATTTGTGAAATGATTGATCTCTAAATTGTGCCATAACAAAACTTCCCAAAATGTAATAACTTGAAACAGCAATAATCATATATTATCTCCCACAATTTCTATGGACGAGTGAAACCACCACTGAAAAATTGTAACTGAGACAGTGAAAGAGATCTGACCCGGGCAACGTCATCTTGCTTCTAACGGCCAAGCTCTCCTTGTTCATGTTGCTTTTCTGAAGGAAAAAGAAGGAGGAAGGTGACTTTTGACTGTAGAACACTTCTGAGCATGGAAAGCACATCTGATTAGAGACTTCATCCAGTCAGAGGGAAACCGGGGACATAGGAAACCATAGGGTATAAATCACAAGGAAAAATGTGAAAAATCCAAAGGAACATTTTGCTTCCCTGGAAATTATGCCAAACCAGCTCTTTTGAAGACACTAATGGCTACAAAAATCACAACCATTTCTAAGTCACTCCAGAGCTCATATAAAATAGCCAGATCCTGTGATAGGTTGTCTGCATTGTTTCTTTTGCTTAGTTCTGAGGGTTTATAAGAGGAAGAGTGAAACCACCAAGCTGAACTTTTCTCTAAGGTGGGTCAATTGACTGCTCACCATAGGCAAACTGCAGACTTTGCAGGCCCCTGGAAAGTTGTAATTGCAGATTGACTCCTCCGTCCTAAGAGGAGGAGGAGTAAAGCTGCTCACTAGGCTCCAAGCTGGGTAGAGAGCCTTGTCAAACTGTTGGTGCCTCATGACTCAGGAGTCCAACAGCAAGACACCTTGTGAGAAAAGATTGGAAGCACTGCCAGAGCCCTGAGGACTTCCCAGCAAGCCTAGGCATGTGAATGCCTAGGAGATGGCCAGCTGGAAAGCAATCTTGGGTCTCAAAGGATTTCTCTGCTCTCTTGTGAAAAACAATAATCTTCACTTCGGGCAATGACCCTATTAAAAATCTCACTTCGGTGGTCTCTAAAGTTCTTTCAATATCTAAAACAATTTTGGCATAGTCTTATATCACAACTATGGCTAAGAGGAAGCAAATAAAGTCTGGAAATCTTGATAGGTTTTTTTTTTTTAATTAAAGAGTTTCTGAGATTAACTTCTCTCTGCAACTTACAGCTTCTTAAAGTAGAAAAGATTAAAGTGTCATCAAAACAAAAATGCCCCAAACTAAAGCTGGCTTAAATGGAGAAAACTCACAGAGTTACTTGTGTTTTAAACACATATACAATATAAATGGTGTCAAATGTTTAGAATCTAGAATTTTCAAGTCTGTTTAATGTTATCTATGGAATACATTCTAAATCTGAAAGCAACACAAGAACAATATTTCTCTTAGTGCTTATTTCAGGTTTCTTTTGCCCCAAATTAATTGGGAAGCAGGGAAAAAATAAAAAAATAAAAATGCTTCATCCAACCACAAGGAGACAGCCAAACACTCTTGGCCAAGCTGTTTACCTGGGAAGCCTGCACCTGGAGAGCAGAAATGGCTCTCTCTTCTTCCCTTCTCTCTGATAAGAGAATACTGAGCTTTTCTTTGAATGAAAGAAGAATCTCTATCTACATAGTGAGACATAACTTTATGGAGGAAAATAAAAATACTCCTTGGAAAGTACATAGTTATATGGTTAAGGGATTCTTTTTCCCTTAACAGAAAAATTATAAACCTACCAAAACATGAACATTATCAAAAGATCAGGGAAAAGCATCTTTGCCATATTTATAGATTTTTTTAGAGACAGCTTATTCAAATCACCCAAAAGAAAAATGACTTACAATCTAGTAGAAAAAATGGCAAAAGAATGTGAAGTGGCAATCTACAGAAAGCAACATAAATAGTTATCATACAAGAGATGTTCAGTTTCACTCATTCATGAAAACGTAAATAAAAAAATAAATGGGATATCATGTTTTACTTCTCAGGAAGACAAAAAATTAAAAGTTTGAGGTCATCTGGTGCTGTTAGAGATCTGGGAAATGTGAGCTCTCATACACTGTGAGATAATAATTTGGTATAATTTTACAACAGGAAAATTTGCCAATACCTATCCAATTATAAAATAAACATGCTTTTGACCTAATAATTTTACTACATATACACACACACAAATAAAGTTTACTTCTAAAAATGCCCCTGAATATACGTGAAAAAAGGTTATGTTAATATGTGTGTTTAGGCCGGGCATGGTGGCTCACGCCTGTAATCCCAGCACTTTGGGAGGCAGAGGCGGGTGGATCATGAGGTCAGGAGATCGAGACCATCCTGTCTAATACAGTGAAACCCCGTCTCTACTAAAACTACAAAAAAATTGGCCGAGCCTGGTGAGGCGGGTGCCTGTAGTCCCAGCTACTCCAGAGGCTGAGGCAGGAGAAGGGCGTGAACCTGGGAGGCGGAGCTTGCAGTGAGCCAAGATCGTGCTACTGCACTCCAGCCTGGGCGACAGAGCGAGACTCTGTCTCAAAAAAAAAAAAAAAGAAAAAAAATGTGTGTTTAATTATGTGTGTGTGGCATGGCCTTATCTTCACACATGTGGGTGTCCATTGCAGCCCTGTCTGTAAAAGATTAAAACTAGATACAACCAAAGTCCATCTGCAGGGATTTAACGAATTGTGGGACTGTAAAATAATAAAACACTGTAAAGTCATTAAAAAGAATAAATTAGATCTGTATGAAATTATTTGGAAATATCACATAATACAAGTGAAGAAAGCAAAGTGTAGGACAGTCTATCTAGTATGATCATTTTGTTATGAAGTAAACATACAAATGTGCAGGGAAAAGAAAGATACAGGTACACGCAATGCCCCGGCTTCCTGCACCCCACTGTAAGATATATAAAACTGTCAATCAGTTACACTTTGGAGAAAGTCTGGGAGGTGGGGACAAAAGAAAAAAATTTTAATTTTTGGTTTGTACATTTTTTTATATTTCTAGCCTCATACATTGTTGATTTTATAAAAATACCAAAAAGTTATCTGACACGGAAAATCATCCAACTCTTGTTTTCTCCTTTGTACTTCTCCGCATTAAATAAATATTAACTAGTTCGTTAAAATATATATATATTTTCCTGGCTCTTTTTCTTGCATGTTGAAAATCAAAGTTAAATTTCTCTGCCAGTTACATAATTAAAGCCTGTCAGATTCAAAGAGGAATGACGAAAAGTGATTTTCTAAGAAAGGGAGGACATAAGTTTGCACCACTGATGCTCTTACTCTTAATAAATCCCTGTCTTTAAACAGCTATAGGTTTTCTACCCAATCTTTTAATGTGATTCTTCTGCTCATGCCAATTCACGTCTGGGGATGGTTTCGCTGCCTTTAGTTAAACACTAAAGAGTTGTCAGGCAAAGGCTCCAAGTCGGGTGTCTTCAGGACAGACATTGAAACACAGAAAGGACCAAAAAAACAGAAGTAAAATAAACCTGAGAACGTAAATAAAATGGACAAATTCCTTTAAAGGTAAAAATTAGCAAAACTACAACATAAAAGAGAAATTCTGAATAGTTTTATAGCTATTAAACAAATGGAATTACTAAGTAAAATCCACTAACAACTACAATACTATTATATGTGCTAAAATCTAAAAACTGACAATAGCTAGAATGATCTGTATGGTAATTGATTAGGAGACATTCATATGAATTCACATTAGATTAATGTAGACATAGAGATAGATTATATGTAGAAATATTTATCGATTATATACTGCTGGAGTGAAAGCACACAGACATCTGTATGAAAAGGATCATTATCTCTTACATCATGGCATATTAAAAAATGAACTTAAAATAGATCATAGACCTGAAGGTAAAACTTAACTATAAAACTTCTTGTAAAAAAAGAATAAAAATCAAAATCTTTGTATCCCTAGGATAAGCAAAGATTTTTACACAGAACACAGAAAGCACAAAATCATGAATTGTAAAAATAAAAAAAAAATTGTATTTTATCAAATGAAAACCTTTTTCTCTTTGTAAGACAACATTATGAACATTAAAAAGTAAGCCACAAAGTGAACGGAAATATTTGTAATATGTAGATCTGACAATGGACTTTATTCAGAATACATAAAGATATATCACAACTTAATAATGAGACCAACAAGCTACTTAATAAATGAGGAAAATATTTGAAAAGACATTTCAAATATGTGGGGGCAAAGGGTATACGGGACATCTCTGTAATTTCCTTTCAGTTTTGCTGTGAACCTAAAACTGTTCTAAGAAAATAACGCCTCTTTTTTTAAAAAGTAGGCATTTTATAGCATAGGCTAAAACTGCATAGGCAACCATGACATAATTCTATGGACACACACACATCATATGGAAATATTCTTTGACTGGGTCCTAAAAAGTAATATAAAATGAAATAAAGAAAAATCAAATAATTTCTAATCAATCCTTTTACAATCCTGGGGATTTTTCATTTAGCTAAACCTACTGCAGAGATAACATAAGATGCAAGAGACAAACCAAAAAAAGAAAGAAAGAAAGAAAGAAAGAAAGAAAGAAAGAAAGAAAGAAAGAAAGAAAGAAAGAAAGAAAGAAAGAAAGAAAGAAAGAAAGGAAATAAGAAAGAAAGTCTGTTAAGCAGAATTTAAGTTGTCACACATTTATAGCCCCACCAAACAGGTACATTTGTTAACAGCCGATGAACCTATGTTGACACATCATAATCACTCAAACTCCACAGGTTACACTGGAATTCGCTATTGCTGTTGTACATACTACGGGTTTTGACAAATGTCTAATGACACATATCCATTATTATAGTGTCATACAAAGTAGTTTCATGGCCTTAAAAATCCTCTGTGCTCAGGGTATCCATACCCCAAACCCCAACCCTTGGTAACCACGGATCTTTTTATGGTGTCTATAGTTTTGTCATTTCCAGATGTCATGTACTTGGAATACAGAGTATGTAGCCCCTTCAGATTGGCTTCTTTCACTTAGCAATACGCATTTAAGTTTCCTCCATGGCTTTTCATGGCTTGATAGCACATTTGTTTTTAGTGCTGAATAATATTCCATTGTCAGGATGTACCACAGTTAATTTATTTGTTCACCTACTGAAGGACATCAGCATCATGGTTACTGCCAAGTTTTGACAATTATGAACAAAGCTGCTGTAAATATATATATATATATATATATATATATATATATATATATATATAAAAGAAAAGACATTTCAGAGAAGAACATATGACATCCAGTAAGTACATTTTAAAGTATTCAACATCATAAGTCATCAGGGAAAAAAGTTAAAATCACAATGAGATACCTCTATATACTCATTAAAATAGCTAAAATTAAAATGACTATCATCAAATGTTGGTTGGAATATAAAGCAACTAGAAATTGTATCTATTTTCTTGGGAATATAAAATGGTAAAATCAATTTGGAAAAACGTTTGACAGCTTCTGCTAAAGCTGAACATATATCTACCATTAAACCCAGATATTCTACTCCTTGATATTTGCCTAAGATGAAAACATATAGCCACACAAAAACTTGCACACAAATGTTTATGGCAATTATTTTTTGATAATGAAAAATCAGGGGGAGGGGACCCAAATGTCTATAAAACAGATGAATGTGTAAACTGCAATGTGTCCACACAAAGAAATAATAATTAGCAACAAAAAGATCAAACTACTAATTTAGCAACATAGATGAATCTCAAAATTATGTTGATTGAAAGAAACAGTGCATTCTGTATTTTTATACTTTTGTATAAAATTTAGAAAATACAAATAATCTATAATGACAGAAAGTAGACCTGTGGTTGCCTGGTGCCAAAGGCAATGTGTAAAATCAATTTTAGAGAGGAAAGAAGATTTGGGGAGGGAGATGGTGATAAAAATGCTGTCTCCATTGTAGTGATGGTTTCTTGAGTGTATATGGGTGTCAAAACTCACGTAATTGTATTTACTGAACATAAATTAAATGGCAATAAAGTCTTTTAAAGAGTCATTTACCTGCTATTTTAGACAGAAATCATCAAGCATTGAGAGAAACATATGCAAGAGTTGGAGTAAAAGGTGGAGCCAAGGTTTAGTCCTATCTGATAAATATCAGGAAGACAGAATCAAGAGAAAGATATCTTTGGTCTTAACTGCAAGAGATGGCGACTTACCAGGTCTGACACTGATGTGTTCAAAGGTTCTGGAGTCATGATAGGAGATGTTACCTCACCAAGTTGCTTTCTGTGATCCATTCCTTCTTTAGCTGATCCCCATACTCCCTGACCCTGAAGCTATGGATTCCAAGGTTAACACCCACCTTAGAACTCTACCAAATAAATAGTAAGATATTATCTGTTAAGCCAATGTTTCAAGTAGTGATGTCTAAAAATCATTTAATGTCCTTTTCCTTCAACACCCCCACCCCAGTTGAGACATTTGACTTTTAACAGGGTGCTCCCACATTTACTAGAATCCACACTGTAAACTCTCTAAAGGTGTGAGTCACGGCACTAAGACTGATGAAGGGCAGGATGAGTTCAATCAATGGAGCTTTTAGATTGGCTCCTGCAACCATGAGATATTTTCCCCTCTAACAGTAAGGTCAGCCCTATCAAACTATAAAGGAATGAAGACCAGGACTTTTAGCAAATGGAAAATCACCCACACAAAATCAGAGTGTCCCCAGGACAAATGGCACCTTTGCTGGACATCTTCTAAGTTCTACCATTGTTGTCATCTCGTGCTTCAGTAGGGGACTCAGGTGCAAAGGTAGGGCACACCTGCCCCAGGTGACCTCCTCAGAACCCTGACCTATTTCTTTCAACTACTTGCCCATATGCAAAAGCAACCTAGTAGAATCAAAAGAGTTTCTTTTTAAAGCAGGAGTGTGATTTTGTGTGGGCAGCTTTTTAACTTCTCCCCTGTGAGAAATGCTAACATCTTGAGCAACCAAAAATTATATAGCATGTGTAGTAATTGTTTCACAAGCTAATAATTTTTCTCCTTCTCTCCTTTTCCCTTCCCTCAGTGCAAGGTGTAGTGGCTTGAATTGTGTGCCACAAAAAGATACACTGAAGTTCTGATTCCCAGTACCTGTGAATGTGACCCGATTTGAAAACAGGGTCTTTGCTGATGTAATTCGTTAAGGATCTCCAGACAAGATCATCCTGGATTTAGAGTAAGCCCTGAATGCAATGAGTGGTATCTTTATAAGAGGAAAGGACACGCAGAGACACAGAGAAGAAGGCCATGTGAAGATAGAGGCAGAGAGGAGTGACGCAGCTGTAGGCCACGGAGCACCAAGGACCACTGTGAGCCGCCAGCAGCTAGGAGGAGGCAGGAAAGATTCTCCCCTAGAGTCTTCTGAGGGAGCACGGCCCTGCTGTCACCTTGATTTCTGACTTCAGGCCTCCAGAACTGTGAAAGAATACATTTCTGTTGTTTTAAGCCACCCAGTTTGTGGAAATTTGTTATGGCAGCCCTAGGACATGAAATATACAGGCCAGTCCTATACTGGTGCACCCAGAGCACCAATAATATTTAATTTAGCCCATGTCCCAAAGCTATGTCAGAGGAGCAAAGAACTAAAATTATAATCACTAATTTTTCATGCTGGATGCAGTGGCTCATGTACTTAGCGTGGATGAGGCAGAACGATGGTCTGGGCAACACAGAAAATTCTCTCTACAAAAATATTTTAAAAAATAAAAAATTTGCTGGGTGTGGTGGTGCATGCCTGTGGTCCCAGCTACTCAGGAGGCTGAGGTGGGAGGATCACTTGAGATTGGGAGATTAAGGCTGCAGCTGCAGTGAGCCAGATTATGCCACTGCACACCAGCCTGGACAACAGAGTGAGATCCTGTCTCAGAAAAAAAAAAAAAAAATTGTAAATCTAGTTTAAGGTAGAAGCCAAATACTAAATGATATCATGTAGAGAAAAACGAAGAGCTGTTAAAATCGCATAGTGGTACAAGTATTTTGAAAAACAGCCTGGTATTATCTTGTAAAGCTGAAGATGTGCACATCCTTTCACAGAACATGACTGCAGTAGAGAAACCGTTGTACATATTGACAAGTGTGGAAATCTTTCTCAAATCTTTCTGATAGCCACAAACTGGAAATAATCCAGATGTCCATCAACAGAATAACAGTATACAAAATGCACTGTATGTTTACAAATAAAATGTTATTCTACAGTGCATATTCATAAAATACAGCTACATGCAACCAACTGGATGACTTTTTCAAACATGATGTTGAATCAAAGGCAAGAAGATAGAGAGAGAGAGCATGATTTCATTTATATAAAATCTTGAAGATAGTTCTCAAATGTAAATTATGTTATTTGAAGATGAATACTTGGGTAGCAAAACTATAAAGCAGAACAAGATAGCGATTAATATAAAATTCAGGATAGTAGCTAACTCTAAGAGGGAAAGTCAGTGGTTATGATAGGGAAGAAATATACAGGGCTGAGGGGAGGAGTGGGCTTTTATTTCATTGGTAACTTTCTTTTTATTTGGTTGGGTGGTGGTTTTGTGATTATTTATATTTTTTCTATACCTTTATTCATTATATTCTTTTTCTTAATATAAAGTATTTTTTAAATAATTCTTTTGAAAAATGATAAAGAATAAAAAAGGAACAAAACATATCAGCAGAAGCATAAAATGTTCCTATTCACGTTGAAGAAATGTGTATTTTTTCATGTGGTTCTTTCACATTATCTTTCCCGCTCTGGTTTCCAGTCTGTCAGCTAAACTCTTGTCAAGACATTTTCTACTGAAATCCACAGTTCTGGAGAAGAAAGGAATATGATGAAAAAGCTCAGCAAATCTTACCCATTATCTTGGAGTCAGGGCTCTACGGAGAATGTGGTTTAGCTTTGCCACAGACTACCTTCCCCAAAGCTGCTAAGTGGTGACAGAGCTTGGTTGGGGATTGGTGTAGGTGCAGAAAGAGGCCAGCTAACATATAGCACTTTGCCAATTCAGAACGGATTTTCACATGTTCTTGTCTGAGCCTCACCCTAGATCTGTGAGAACACCTTACTGCTGCTGTTATACTTTTGAGATTGTTAGTGCTGCCGAGAAATTAAGGGACTTGTGCAAAGTCACAAACTAAGGAAATGACGGGGCCAGAATTGGAAACCAAGTTTTCCCCAGTGGAATTTGATGATCTTTAATGGGGTTCTGCGGCAAACTTACTGACATCCACATAAATGTGGCAGGAGACTCTGCAGTACTTAACTGATTTGATGCAAATGTCTCATACTCAGGCTGTCATGGTGGGCTGTGAGCCAGCAGGCTCTGATGGGCTGTGCAGAACATAGACATTGTTTAAGCTAATCACAATATATCTGAAGACATTAGTCTTTTGTAAGGCTTGTACGTATGGCATAGTCAGAATACAACATTAATATTGCTCATGAGGGTTTGTACTGCTTAGCGAAGTCCTTCATTTCTCTTCCATGTGGTTGATATTCCATCCCCCCACCCCAAATATTACACACTCCTAGCCAAACCTCAGTTCTTTACAAACTCAAAGCAATGAATCACTTAGAAAATCATTTCAGATAAATAGACAGAATCAGATCTCCGTTTGGATTTCCTGCTAAAGAAAGTAGTGTGCCGACCCCGGCTGTTTCATATTGCTGCCCTCCATGCCAATAAATCGACCATTTGCAATATTGCTTCTGCCAAGAAATCCCCCAGGTCCTCATGAGGTTTCAACAGAGGATATCTGAAAAGACTGAACAAATATCATTGTTTCATCCTCATTTCTGTCCTTAAAGCTTTTGCAAATTTAAGCAAGCTATTTTTTATGATCTCCTCAACAAACTGTAGAAGTCTACTGAAACCATTCCTGATATTAGTACTTTGAGTTTTGGTGTCAAAAGATAAAGTTTGCATCCATTAAATGCTTTGATAAAGTAACTTTGAAATAAAATACAAGCTAAAATAAAATCCAAACTGAGGTCCCAGTCAGCATTAAGATGGATATTTCTCTTGCTTTTTCAAGATGATTTTATCATACACAATGCACTTGAGACGTAGGCCAATGTAATTTTGCAGAATGGTAAAGCTTCATTAAAATCACTAGAATCTGGTAGACAGAGACAAATTAAAGATGGCATTGTAATGAAAGAGCACATGGTTGCAATGGTGTTTGCTTATTATCTATTAAGCTGCATGTGATGCTGGATTTAGGCATAATTTACTCCCTATTCTAAGATGGGACTGGTCACCTTGTGGATATGTAAAAGAGCATTCAGGTCATCTCCTTTTCTCTCCTCAGCCCTGCCTGAGAATTACCTTCATAGTACAATTGCACAGGCCTTCATCACCTAAAATAATCTCTCCAATTCAAATGAAAAACAAGAAGAAAACGAGTTGGAACCTTAGTACAGTATACCTCATTTGAAGAATTACGAAACCCTACATCTAGAGTTTATCTTTTAAGTTAGGATGGCACACGTATCACATAATCAACATATAAGAATAAGGCAATTATTTTATTTTTAGAATCTGGTAGAGTTCAAGGAAAGGCCATGGAGAGAATGACTGTCATCTGGAGCTGGAATCTAGCGTATCTGAGGTGCATGACTCTGGTGAACCAAGTAACAATGGCATCTCTTTTCTCAGTGCTCTCACTGTGCATCTACATCTAAATGAAATTGTCTTGGATACGAGAATACACAAAGATATAAAGAGGAACAAATCAGTCTGGATTCTTAGACCAATAATTGCAGAAAAATTTAAGTATTTTTACATCTACAGGAAACCCTCACTTGAAATTGCTGGAAGACTTAAAACTCATAAACCTCAGTTTCCAAATCTGTAAAATAAGGATAATAACTGTACTTTCTCTACTGGGTTGCTGTGAAGGTTTAATGAAATCATGTAAAGCACTTAACAAGAAGTTGAATACCTAGTAATTGCTTAATAAAAGTTACAATTAATGATTATATTTACATTATTTTCCCAGCTAAAATATTCATTTGCATATAAAATTTTAAGTTTAATAAGGTGAAACAATAATAAAAATACCATATACCAGAGTATGGTGTTGCAACCTAAAAATCAATTTTTCCTCCATTATGTCATTTACTGTTCACAGACATCTCAAGGTTCTATATTTCCATATTCCAGAAGAGAAAACCAAAACTAATCTCTCTGGAGAGTTCATACACAGAAAGCAGAAATATTGCCTTGCACTTGTATAAATCTATCGTGTTAAAGACTGTCTCAGACATTTCCCAAAATTGGTTTCAACTATTTTAAACTAATATGACTTTGAACTATATTTTTATAATTTTGATCATGATGAAATGTTCTTAAATTATACTCTGACCATCCAGTCAGAAGTGCCATATTCAAGCAAGCCTTTTTCATTTTCCTTTTGTGTCTCTTTCTTTAAAAAGAAAGAGAATATTAAAGGTATGTGTGCAGGAATATGTCATGTATGCAAAAGCACCTCATGGGATTTTAATCAGCAGGTATCTCAGGGATCTTTTGCAAGCAAGATGAAATAGAGGTGCAGATAAGGTAGTAGCTTTATTTTCTTTGCTTGTTTTCAACAAAGGCTTTATCCAATTAACCATGGGGTAGGTTAATGATAATTTATTACAGAAAAACTGTGTTAAATCTATGAAGTGTTGTTATTTTCATGGGAGTTGTGGGGTGATTAGAAAGATTTAATGGTTCCTTAAAATAGCAAATGACACCTACTCTAGGTATAGCAATGAGCTAGCTCCCTCCTGTCTGAACAATAGAATCACCTGGAGCTTTCAGAAGTGACTCAAGTCTGCACCTCACCCCCAAGAGATGGTGACTTAATGGGTCTGCAGTGGGGCCTAAACACTGTATATGATGCAAAAGCTCTTTAGGCATTTCTAGTCTGCAGCCATGGTTGAGAGTTACTTTGATATTACTGTGATAGATGAATAAAAAACAAAATTTAATGTCCCAACAAGGAGCTTCAAATCCTGCTTAAGGAAAATATACTTCAAAAATGTATTGATATACTTTCAACAGGTGCTGAATGACCTGATTGCTGATAAATTTCATATTCCTTTCTCTTCCTTTCTCTCCTGTCTCATCTATCCCTCTAGCAATAAAATGATTGGAGGCCAGAGACGTAGAGAAATTACGCCTTAGAATAAATTGTAGAAATGTCAAGGGCCACTTAATAATGTTTTGTTGCAGATACCCTTAATTATTCAGAAAGGACATTTTTTTGAAAAAGAGTGCCCAACAAGTATCCCCAAAAATGTGCCCAAAAAGTGTCCAACTATAATTATAGATGCTTGGGGAGTATGCTAATTGTGAAAACGGAGCATTAAGAATGGATTGTGCTGGCTTTATTTAAGACTCTGTTGATGCTCATGTGTTTGGTGATAAAAAGGAATCCAGGGCTTTCCCATTAGTTTTATCTTCATCCCTGCCGCTCTCACTAAACCACATGAAGCTATAATGTGAACCCAGTTTTGTTATACCATGAGGAACGAAGCTTGCCTTGTTCATAGGCTATGCCAAAAGCTGGAAAAGTCCCAGTGGAGGAAATCTGATTCCAATTTGGGTATGAAAGTACAATTCCCCCCTGCCAGGTTTAAATTAAGAGCATATTACTCATTTTTAGTTAATTTCTCAGCCTACAGAATAATTTGGCACATGTGTGCAGTATATGTTCTCTCAACTGCTTCCTTAGGGACCCCGACCTTGATGGGATAGTCGTAATTGGGGGGAAAAGTTAATCAATGAGAATCGTGGTTAAACACCCTATTTATGTAAGAAAATACATGTACTAAAATTAAAAGCAGAGCAATCAAAACAAGAGGAGCAGATTAACACATTTTTCTTGTCTCTGACAATCTTTTTCTTAATGTCAAGGCCTGAAGCCCATGAGGGTAGAGAAATGAAATGCAATGGTTCTCAAAGCACGTGTACTGAGAAGAAAGAGGATAATAGCAAGTCAGCGTGGGGGAAGTCATCCTGTTCATGGGGAAACCAAACCTTCCCATGGATTTTAAATCCAGATCCTTTCTTGTAGATTTCTTATTGGTGTACTGAAAACTTCAAAGAGATTTTTCAGGCTTTACATCCCTTTTAAGTGTATTCCTTTTTAACATGAAAAATTATTGTGATTGTAGTCTCCCTACTTCAGAAAAATACACAATGTTCAAAAGCTCCTATGTTATGTATGTATGCGTAATACACATTTATATATTATATATACTATAAAGTGCAATTGCATTTACATACATTTGAAAAACAGTGGTGGATACAAGGTCACCTAAGTTTCTCCCTGTTGTGTAGTCAATAGTCATTCTTTCCTTTGACAAACAAAATACATTCCTAGGTCACCATCCTAGGTGTCTGCGGTTCGCTCACTATGTTCTGAAGATTCTTGAGTAGGATACTTCTTCCTTCTGACTTGGTTTCTTTTTCCCTGCACCTCACCTGACCTTCATGACTGCCATCCTTCCATCTGATTTCCTCACCCCAGGCATGGAACAAATTTCTCCCCTTCATTGGCTAAAATGTTACTCATACAATAGTGTTGTGCATAAATAAGACTTTCAATAAAAATCTGGAAGTAACAGCAGGGTGCTATCACACCACAGCAAGGGAGGCCATTTAAAATTGAACATCACACATTGTGTTGGCCAGTCATGTGTCAAGCATGCCTTACCAAATATTGTTTCACACTCCCACCCACTGCCCCTTTCTTCTCAGGATCTAGCTGGGATCTGCTGTCTTCTTTTTGGCAAATGGAGGAGTTGGAGTGCAGTGGGGAGATCAGAGTTAGCTGCAGTCTCGAACTCCTGGGTTCAGGTGATCCTCCCACCTCAGCCTCTCCTGAGTAGTGATGTGCTCTCTTCTAACCAATAATTATTTTAACCAATAATTTATCCTACCTCTAGCACCCCTATATCAACAACCTTTCCTCCTGCCTCAGACCCTCTACCACAGCAATGAGGATTCCAGCCTAGCTTGTCTCTGACATCAGGAGTAAATGGAAAATCTCTATTATTCCATTACACAGAAACATTTCAATCTCTTTGTTATTATTGTGTGTTTTATGATTAATATAAAAAGCCCCATTATGTGTCTTTCTTCCTGCCCTTTAAGAGCAATCTGCCCATACTTCTGTCAATTGTAGCACAGTATCTTTTTCTCCCTGCAATAACTATGACTGAGAACTATTTATCTGGCTTACAGCAGCATTGGCGCACCTCTTAGAACCCCCTTCAACATGCCCAGTTAAAGATCTACAGCCACCCCAGCTTGGAAACAGCTGATCTCTACATCAGTAAAACTCGGGAGTGGGCAAATGGGGTCTTTGACACAGTTCACTTTTGGTGAAAACATGCTTTATCATGAATTTTGCTCCTTGTCCTTTTCCTCACCTGCTTTTTTCAATAAAGACGATGAACACTTTTGGAAACAAAAGTAAAGGAAGACCTGTCGCAAGGTGTTAACTCTCCCCGAAGCACAGCATTTGAATGTGCAACACAATCTTAAGCCAAGACAGTTTAAAGGAAGAATGAGCGTCTCTGGCTGTGAGATATGAATCATCCCAAAACAGAGGGAGAATATGTCTTTGGGGGAAAGGGGCCTTCCCAGCTTCCTGGAACTGTACAGTATAACATGACTTCCTATTCCATCTTTCTATTTGCCTCCCTTTTATACACTAGCTTACTTTAACAGAAGAATTGAAATGGATGAGGTCCTAGTGAAGTCATACCTTCCTCTTCTCCTCTATAGTACTGGATTAATAGCTCAAGCCTGTGCTTCTTTCTTTATCTTCCAAACTGCCCACAGCCCCTACTTCATACTAGGTATTCAACAGATAACTGGTGCTTAGTGCGCGGGTCTTACAAAACACTGATTGATTTCTGAATGTTAGAAATATGCATCTCTCTTCCTTACAAAAGTTAATTAAATTGTAAACTCGCCAATCATGTTGTACACTTGCATTTTGGAAGAGTGCCAAGCTAATATTCAGTGGCTGGCATAATGTTGCAGTGGTTACAATTATGAATCAGAATCAGACCCCCTGGGTCTGCAACTCAGCTCTGACATGTACCAGGTGACCCAGGGCAGGTTATTTAATACGTCTGGCATAGTTTCATCATATATAAAATGGGAATAATAAAGTACTGGCTTCATGGGTTTGCTGCAAGAATAAAACAAGACAATTTCTGTTTAATGCTTAAAATGGTATATAGCAAGAAATTCAAACATGGCTTTGTATATCTGCTTTCACTGAAGTATCTGTGTGATAGATGTAGGTTTCAAGGTAATGGTAAAGCTGAACTTAGAACATACAAAGAAAAGTGCAATGAATTGGTTACACAGCTCTAGAAGTTCCAGCCTCTTTGAAACTATAAAATGCAGAGGGGAGAAAAAAAGGAACCAGTTATGAAGAGATTTCTTTAGAAAGATCTGTAACTGACTGAGTCCCTAGAATTTGTCTGGGAGTAGATGGCTGGGATGGGTGGTCTTGTTACCTTTTAGCCCACTGTTTTGTAAATTTGAACTGAGAAAGGGATTCAATGGGAGTATTTTGAGACCTCTCTATACCATGTCTGGGGCTGAAGAACACTGTGGATCTCACTCCTGCTTCAGGGATCAGGAGAGCTGAGTAAACAGAGATGGGCTCAGTGCCTGGGAAACAGAGGCAGGACCATTTTGCTGGGTTAGAGACAGGCTGCAGAGCCAGTATTTCTCAGAGCAAAGGGTTTAGCTGCTTTTCTGAGGAGCAGATGCTGACTATGCAGGAGAGAGAAAGTTACCTGGTACATGTACAGTCACATAGAGTTGCCTGAGAGGGCTAGAGGACCCCAGCAGCTAAAGCCAGAGGGGAGCATCAGTGTTTGAAAGGAATCACATGTAACCACCCAGTGCAAGGATGCATCGGTGTGTTCAAGGTTATTGCAAGAGGGTGAGTGCACCTAGCTTCTGCAATTAGATTTGGGAAGAATCAAGCAAGTGTTCCAGAGAGAAGTAGACAGCTTTTTCAACATTTGCCAGGCTGGAGACTCAGCAAAGAGTTTCCGTTAGAATCCAAAGACAGTCTGGCTGGCAGAATTCCTCCTGGCCCGGGGGAGGTCAGTCTTTGTTCTATTAGGGCCTTCAACTGATTGGATGAGGCTCACAATGTTATGGTGGTTAATTTGCTATACTTAGAATGTACTGTTTTAAATGTCAATCTCATCTAAAAAAAATACCTTCACAGAAACATCACGAATAATAATTGACCAAATATCTTGGTACTATGACCTAGCCAAGTTGACCCATAGATTTAATCATCACAGGTGCAGGGAAGAGTATGTGAGCAAGTGAATGAAAGAGGAAAGCCAGACACATCCCTTTCCCACTTTGGGTTTGCGGACTGGGGAAAGTGGGGAGGAGACTTGACGTTAAATCACACAGTGACTCTGATTTATTATGTACCAGATGTTCTGATTGTTCACATAAAAGTATCTGTACAACCCAAAGTATACATAGGATGCTGGGAAAGAAAGTCATGATACTGCCTGAGCAGGCTAAAATATTAAACTTTTTAAAAAGAATAGCAGTATACCAAAAGAACAAAACAAGTTTTTCGATTACCCCATAAGTACTCATGCACAGTATACCAGTTACATGCCCCTGGTACATGGTAAACATTCAGTAAGTACTCACTACTATTACTACATATACATACACATATGATAATTTCCAATAAATCCCACACAAAATCTATATACTTATATATATATATGCTTTTTTGATGGTTCCACATAAATTTAGACTGATGGCCTGAAATAGCAGCAAACATTTCATGCAACTGTTTAACAGGTAGAAAAAGAAAACAATTTTAAAATATATTTACTTCTTTTATAAAATTATATTCCAATGACTGCTTTATGTTTTGAGGTTTCACATGAATATAGTTCCTGAACTTTGTTCTGTGGTGGGATTTATATATATAAACTTTAAAACTTAAACATATTCATGCTATGGCAAATATAGTGGTCTTTGCTGATGTTCATCATTGTCTGTAGTCTTGGAGCACCATTGACTCTTAGGTGAACCAATGATCATCTTGCTCAATTGAAGTAGGAAGGTGTAATTAAAGAATTTGCTTACTAGTCTACCTTCCCTTGCTCCTTCTCCCTCTGAGTTTCTCTCTTCACAATATACCTGCCTACTCTGCTACCCTGGATTTCAGAAAACATAGTTGTGTGTGGTACTCAAAGTAAGTCGATCAGTCAGAGACATCAGTTAGCTTCACCCAATACTGGCGTTCAAAGGTTCTTTCTTAGATGTTATTCTCTAGGCTGTACAAACAGCCTTTTAAGAGATGCTTTTAAGGTTGGAGATGAAGATCAATAAGAATAAATTGGATGCCCAGATCTAAGGATATAAAAGGCTTGCATTAAGACAGAAATTGGCTTTCTTACACAAATAAACCCTCTCAGTTATAGCTTTAGTGGGTTTAATTTAGCCATGGGCTTCTTGATAATCATTTTTTTCTTGTTTTTTCTTGTGTTTGCTTGTTTTATTATCTTTTATTCAAGGGAGTTAAGACTGATTACACAACACTTAACCCAAGATTGTTATATAAATTTTGACTTTACTTTTAAAAATTTCTGCTAAAGCACTAGCTGAAGTAGTTCTTATTTCAAAATAAAATGTATGTGTAAACTCATGGGACCTACAACTCAAAATAAATTAATGTAGTGGACCACTGGTTAAAAAGAGAGGTGGGGGGGGCGGAGCAAGATGGCCGAATAGGAACAACTCCAGTCTCCAACTCCCGGCGCGAGCGACACAGAAGACCGGTGATTTCTGCATTTTCAACTGAGGTACTGGGGTCATCTCACTGGGGAGTGCCAGACAATCGGTGCTGGTCAGTTACTGCAGCCCGACCAGCGAGAGCTGAAGCAGGGCGAGGCATCGCCTCACCTGGGAAGTGCAAGGGGGAAGGGAATCCCTTTTCCTAGCCAGGCGAACTGAGACACACAACACCTGGAAAATCAGGTAATTCCCACCCCAATACTGCGCTTTAAGCAAACGGGCACACCAGGAGATTATACCTACACCTGGCCGGGAGGGTCCCATGGCCACGGAGCCTCCCTCATTGCTAGCACAGCAGTCTGCAATCTAACCGCAAGGCAGCAGCGAGGCTGGGGGAGGGGAGCCCGCCATTGCTGAGGCTTAAGTAGGTAAACAAAGCCGCTGGGAAGCTCGAACTGGGTGGAGCTCACAGCAGCTCAAGGAAACCTGCCTGTCTCTGTAGACTCCACCTTTGGGGACAGGGCACAGCTAAAAAACAACAGGGGAAGCAGCAGAGGCCTGTGCAGACCCGAACAACTCTCTCTGACAGCTCTGAAGAGAGCAGTGGATCTCCCAACACGGAGGTTGAGATCTGAGAACGGACAGACTGCCTGCTCAAGTGGGTCCCTGACCCCTGAGTAGGCTAACTGGGAGACATCCCCCACTAGGGGCAGTCTGACACCCCACACCTCACAGGGTGGAGTACACCCCTGAGAGGAAGCTTCCAAAGTAAGAATCAGACAGGTACACTCGCTGTTCAGCAATATTCTATCTTCTGCAACCTCTGCTGCTGATACCCAGGCAAACAGGGTCTGGAGTGGACCTCAAGCAATCTCCAACAGACCTATAGCTGAGGGTCCTGACTATTAGAAGGAAAACTACCAAATAGGAAGAACACCTATACCAAAACCCCATCAGTACGTCACCATCATCAAAGACCAGAGGCAGACAAAACCACAAAGATGGGGAAGAAGCAGGGCAGAAAAGCTGGAAATTCAAAAAATAAGAGCACATCTCCCCCTGCAAAGGAGCGCAGCTCATTGCCAGCAACGGATCAAAGCTGGTCAGAGAATGACTTTGACGAGGTGAGAGAAGAAGGCTTCAGTCCATCAACCTTCTCAGAGCTAAAGGAGGAATTACGTACCCAGTGCAAAGAAACTAAAAATCTTGAAAAAAGAGTGGAAGAATTGATAGCTAGAATAATTAATGCAGAGAAGGTCATAAATGAAATGACAGAGATGAAAACCATGACATGAGAAATACGTGACAAATCCACAAGCTTCAGTAACCGACTCGATCAACTGGAAGAAAGAGTATCAGCGATTGAGGATCAAATGAATGAAATGAAGCGAGAAGAGAAACCAAAAGAAAAAAGAAGAAAAGGAAATGAACAAAGCCTGCAAGAAGTATGGGATTATGTAAAAAGACCAAATCTACGTCTGATTGGGGTGCCTGAAAGTGAGGGGGAAAATGGAACCAAGTTGGAAAACACTCTTCAGGATATCATCCAGGAGAACTTCCTCAACCTAGTAGGGCAGGCCAACATTCAAATTCAGGAAATACAGAGAACGCCACAAAGATACTCCTCCAGAAGAGCAACTCCAAGACACATAATTGCCAGATTCACCAAAGTTGAAATGAAGGAAAAAATCTTAAGGGCAGCTAGAGAGAAAGGTCGGGTTACCCACAAAGGGAAGCCCATCAGACTAACAGCAGATCTCTCAGCAGAAACTCTACAAGCCAGAAGAGAGTGGGGGCCAATATTCAACGTTCTTAAAGAAAAGAATTTTCAACCCAGAATTTCATATCCAGCCAAACTAAGTTTCATCAGTGAAGGAGAAATAAAATCCTTTACAGATAAGCAAATGCTTAGAGATTTTGTCACTACCAGGCCTGCCTTACAAGAGACCCTGAAGGAAGCCCTAAACATGGAAAGGAACAACCGGTACCAGCCATTGCAAAAACATGCCAAAATGTAAAGACCATCGAGGCTAGGAAGAAACTGCATCAACTAACGAGCAAAATAACCAGTTAATATCATAATGACAGGATCAAGTTCACACATAACAATATTAACCTTAAATGTTAATGGACTAAATGCTCCAATTAAAAGACACAGACTGGCAAACTGGATAAAGAGTCAAGACCCATCAGTCTGCTGTATTCAGGAGACCCATCTCACATGCAGAGACATACATAGGCTCAAAATAAAGGGATGGAGGAAGATCTACCAAGCAAATGGAGAACAAAAAAAAGCAGGGGTTGCAGTCCTAGTCTCTGATAAAACAGACTTTAAACCATCAAAGATCAAAAGAGACAAAGAAGGCCATTACATAATGGTAAAGGGATCAATTCAACAGGAAGAGCTAACCCTCCTAAATATATATGCACCCAATACAGGAGCACCCAGATTCATAAAGCAAGTCCTTAGTGACTTACAAAGAGACTTAGACTCCCATACAATCATAATGGGAGACTTCAACACCCCACTGTCAACATTAGACAGATCAACGAGACAGAAAGTTCACAAGGATATCCAGGAATTGAACTCATCTCTGCACCAAGCGGACCTAATAGACATCTATAGAATTGTCCACCCCAAATCAACAGAATATACATTCTTCTCAGCACCACATCGCACTTATTCCAAAATTGACCACATAATTGGAAGTAAAGCACTCCTTAGCAAATGTAAAAGAACAGAAATTATAACAAACTGTCTCTCAGACCACAGTGCAATCAAACTAGAACTCAGGACTAAGAAACTCAATCAAAACCGCTCAACTACATGGAAACTGAACAACCTCCCCTGAATGACTACTGGGTACATAACGAAATGAAGGCAGAAATAAAGATGTTCTTTGAAACCAATGAGAACAAAGATACAACATACCAGAATCTCTGGGACACATTTAAAGCAGTGTGTAGAGGGAAATTTATAGCACTAAATGCCCACAAGAGAAAGCTGGAAAGATCTAAAATTGACACTCTAACATCACAATTAAAAGAACTGGAGAAGCAAGAGCAAACACATTCAAAAGCTAGCAGAAGGCAAGAAATAACTAAGATCAGAGCAGAACTGAAGGAGATAGAGACACAAAAAACCCTACAAAAAATCAATGAATCCAGGAGTTGGTTTTTTGAAAAGATCAACAAAATTGACAGACCGCTAGCAAGACTAATAAAGAAGAAAAGAGAGAGGAATCAAATAGACGCAATAAAAAATGATAAAGGGGATATCACCATGGACCCCACAGAAATACAAACTGCCATCAGAGAATACTATAAACACCTCTACGCAAATCAACTAGAAAATCTAAAAGAAATGGATAATTTCCTGGACACTTACACTCTTCCAAGATTAAACCAGGAAGAAGTTGAATCCCTGAATAGACCAGTAGCAGGCTCTGAATTTGAGGCAATAATTAATAGCCTACCAACCAAAAAAAGTCCAGGACCAGATGGATTCACAGCTGAATTCTACCAGAGGTACAAAGAGGAGCTGGTACCATTCCTTCTGAAACTATTCCAATCAATTGAAAAAGAGGGAATCCTCCCTAACTCATTTCATGAGGCCAACATCATCCTGATACCAAAGCCTGGCAGAGACACAACAAAAAAAGAAAATTTTAGACCAGTATCCCTGGTGAACATCGATGCAAAAATCCTCAATAAAATACTGGCAAACCGGATTCAGCAGCACATCAAAAACCTTATCCACCATGATCAAGTGGGCTTCATCCCTGGTATGCAAGGCTGGTTCAACATTCGCAAATCAATAAACGTAATCCAGCATATAAACAGAACCAAAGACAAGAACCACATGATTATCTCAATAGATGCAGAAAAGGCTTTTGACAAAATTCAACAGCCCTTCATGCTAAAAACGCTCAATACATTCGGTATTGATGGAACGTACCTCTAAATAATAAGAGCTATTTATGACAAACCCACAGCCAATATCATACTGAATGGGCAAAAACTGGAAAAATTCCCTTTGAAAACTGGCACAAGACAGGGATGCCTTCTCTCACCACTCCTATTCAACATAGTGTTGGAAGTTCTGGCTAGGGCAATCAGGCAAGAGAAAGAAATAAAGGGTATCCAGTTAGGAAAAGAAGAAGTCAAATTGTCCCTGTTTGCAGATGACATGATTGTATGTTTAGAAAACCCCATTGTCTCAGCCCAAAATCTCCTTAAGCTGATAAGCAACTTCAGCACAGTCTCAGGGTACAAAATCAATGTGCAAAAATCACAAGCATTCTTATACATCAGTAACAGACAAACAGAGAGCCAAATCATGAATGAACTTCCATTCACAATTGCTTCAAAGAGAATCAAATACCTAGGAATCCAACTTACAAGGGATGTAAAGGACCTCTTCAAGGAGAACTACAAACCACTGCTCGGTGAAATAAAAGAGGACACTAACAAATGGAAGAACATTCCATGCTCATGGATAGGAAGAATCAATATCGTGAAAATGGCCATACTGCCCAAGGTTATTTATAGATTCAATGCCATCCCCATCAAGCTACCAATGAGTTTCTTCACAGAACTGGAAAAAACGTCTTTAAAGTTCATATGGAACCAAAAAAGAGCCCGCATTGCCAAGACAATCCTATGTCAAAAGAACAAAGCTGGAGGCATCATGCTACCTGACTTCAAACTATACTACAAGGCTACAGTAACCAAAACAGCATGGTACTGGTACCAAAACAGAGATACAGACCAATGGAACAGAACAGAGTCCTCAGAAATAATACCACACATCTACAGCCATCTGATCTTTGACAAACCTGAGAGAAACAAGAAATGGGGAAAGGACTCCCTATTTAATAAATGGTGCTGGGAAAATTGGCTAGCCATAAGTAGAAAGCTGAAACTGGATCCTTTCCTTACTCCTTATACGAAAATTAATTCAAGATGGATTAGAGACTTAAATGTTAGACCTAATACCATAAAAACCCTAGAAGAAAACCTAGGTAGTACTGTTCAGGACATAGGCATGGGCAAGGACTTCATGTCTAAAACACCAAAAGCAATGGCAGCAAAAGCCAAAATTGACAAATGGGATATGATTAAACTAAAGAGCTTCTGCACAGCAAAAGAAACTACCATCAGAGTGAACAGGCAACCTACAGAATGGGAGAAAATTTTTGCAATTTACTCATCTGACAAAGGGCTAACATCCAGAATCTACAAAGAACTCAAACAAATTTACAAGAAAAAAGCAAACAACCCCATCAAAAAGTGGGCAAAGGATATGAACAGACATTTCTCAAACGAAGACATTCATACAGCCAACAGACACATGAAAAAATGCTCATCATCACTGGCCATCAGAGAAATGCAAATCAAAACCACAATGAGATACCATCTCACACCAGTTAGAATGGCAATCATTAAAAAGTCAGGAAACAACAGGTGCTGGAGAGGATGTGGAGAAATAGGAACACTTTTACACTGTTGGTGGGATTGTAAACTAGTTCAACCATTATGGAAAACAGTATGGCGATTCCTCAAGGATCTAGAACTAGATATACCATATGACCCAGCCATCCCACTACTGGGTATATACCCAAAGGATTATAAATCATGCTGCTATAAAGACACATGCACAAGTATGTTTATTGCGGCACTATTCACAATAGCAAAGACTTGGAATCAACCCAAATGTCCATCAGTGACAGACTGGATTAAGAAAATGTGGCACATATACACCATGGAATATTATGCAGCCATAAAAAAGGATGAGTTTGCATCCTTTGTAGGGACATGGATGCAGCTGGAAACCATCATTCTTAGCAAACTATCACAAGAACAGAAAACCAAACACCGCATGTTCTCACTCATAGGTGGGAACTGAACAATGAGATCACTTGGACTCGGGAAGGGCAACATCACACATCGGGGCCTATCATGGGGAGGGGGGAGGCGGGAGGGATTGCACTGGGAGTTATACCTGATATAAATGATGACTTGATGGGTGCTGACGAGTTGATGGGTACAGCACACCAACATGACACAAGTATGCATATGTAACAAACCTGCACGTTATGCACATGTACCCTAGAACTTAAAGTATAATAAAAAAAATAAAAAATAAAATAAAATGAATAAAATAAAAAGAGAGGTGGACTGGGGATGGCATTGTGTTAAGTCTTACTTTCCTGAACAATAAAGGGAAAGACTTGGCTGCATCCTTTGGCAACATACTGCATGTTCACTAATTTGTGGTGAAGGTTTAAACAAAATTCATGCTGGAAAATCAAGCAGTTTCAGGAGCCCCATTCTCATTCCATCAGACCACTTTGAAAATAACATACTGCCAAGTTTTTGAAAGTGGGATAGAAAGAATGTCTCGCCATTGACTTTTCAATGCTGAATAAATCAAAAGACTTGCCAAAGGGAAGACAGAATGAACACCAGCATCCACAATGAGGCCGGCAATGGCCCTGGTAAATGTTGAGTCTCGGAAATTGAAATTGTGACACTGTACTCATATTAAGCAGCAGGAAGGAGATGATCCTCAGAATTCTGTCAATTTAAGTGTCTGATACCCTTTCAACAACCTGTGCCTTTTTGTTACAACTCAGAAAAGCACTTTATAAAAAAAAAAGTGTGTTTTTTAAAATCAGTTCTCTAGGCTGTAAATCATAACCAATTCATATTTCTTAAACATCTGCTAGGAGCTTTAACAGACATTAATAAAATTGGGTAGGAAATTTACCATAAAGAAGAGATACAAAAAAGAAGGAACACTTACATGAAAATATAAAAAGAAAGAATGGACTTGGAAAGAAAAATGCGTAGAGAGAAGAAAGCCGCCCATCCAGTTTCCACCCTGGTATTGCCTGTGATTGCATCACATTGCAAACTCTCATTGGCAGGCTTGTTGATTTTGTTTTTGGGTCTTGAGATCATTTTATCACAATTTCTAAGATGTTACCTTCTCCCCTCTTTCAGGGAAGGGCTCCCCATGCCTCTGAAAGTTACTGAAAGGCAAGTCCTACTGAAGCCCCAATAATTGAAAATCTCAGAAAGTGGTGAAAGTGACCAGAGCTCTCCCTGCCAGCAGTCATAGGGCTTTCCAAGTAGGCAACCAGGAAAGTAAACATGCCAAGGGGCAGAACAGGAGGTCCTCTCTGGGTAAACAAGGCATGCTTCCCACATGACCTCTGTCTGACCTCCCAAGGGAAAAAGCCAAAGTAGTCAGCACCTCCAGCCAGTGGAAGCTGCATCGCGGTGACAACTGGCGCAGGAACTCCCCGGCTTTCTGAAGGAGCAAAGCAATGACACAGCAGTATTTCTAGGCAGAGTGATCATACTGCAGAGGCTCCTTTATTCTCAGTCTCTTCTCCATTACTTGTCACATTTCCCTAACTGGTAAATATCAGTTAGACTTACGGAGATTCGTTATGAACCCAGTTATCCTGTTACTCTCAAATGGGATGAGTATTTACAATCTATAACATGTGATATATGAAGATGCAAGGCCCTGTTAATTTTAATTGGGTTCCCAAGTAGGTCAGAGAATGCTGAGCTGCTCTCATGGTTTTGTGGGCTTGTTTCAGCAGAGGAACTAGCAGCAATCACCATGACCACCCTTCTTATAAAAATGATAAATAAATACGGAATGAGACTTTGGGGCCAAACTGGCATTGGTATCATTTAATTTCATTTTGTGTTTCCAGCCAATTAAATGAATGGGTGCCTGTGGTAATTGAACTCACTTTGATAATTAGGCCTTAAGGATTCTTAAATTACTGAATGTTAATGAATATTTCCCAAGTATGGTCCCTGTATCCTAAGTGCTGCCAAATGGAATTTGCCTGTTTATCATGAAAATATAGTTCTTTAAAAAATTCCACATAGGAAATAGAAACCAGAAACAGAAGCCAAGGCGGGCGAATCACAAGGTCAGGAGGTCGAGACCATCCTGGCTAACACAGTGAAACCCCATCTCTACTAAAAATATAAAAAATTAGCTGAACATGGTGGCGGGCACCTGAGCCCCAGCTACCTGGGAGGCTGAGGCAGGAGAATGGCATGAATCCGGGAGATGGAGCTTACAGTGAGCCGAGATCGCACCACTGCACTCCAGCCTGGGCGACAGAGTGAGACTGTCTCAAAAAAAAGGGGGGGGGGGACTGGGGACTCAGTTCTGTTGCTTTTCTTTACAGGATTGAGCAGGTTGAGGAAATTTAAATCTAAAAAAAAATTTACTATGAAAGAGACATAGTTGAATTTACCCCTTGGAACTTGGAAGGCCATATATAATAGTATGCAAATTAAAGCCATATACAAGGAGGATACTGCTGCTTCACCAAAGCCACCTGCAAATAAACAACTGATAAATGTCCACTATATTTACTAATAATTTGAGGCTAAGGATGGGGAACGGTCTGGGCTGTCATGGAGGTGTACTCTGCAGGTAGAAATTTACAATGGGCCTGCTCTGGTGATTCCACCACGATATGAGCCATACCAAGTATTCTTATCTGAAAGCTGTGGTTTCCATTTTTCTTGGTATTGTTTTACGAACCTTTATTATTTGTCCCTCAGGCTTACAGTGCAAATCAGTAAATTGAAACACACTTAGATCAAACACTTACTGCAAACATTGAGTATTGAAGGAAACATTTCTAGAGCATACTGTTTCGCTTATTTATTTCAAATATTTCAAACATTCAAACATTTCAAATATTCAAATATTTTCTTAAAATCTATAACAAAGCTCTTATATAATCTTCCTTAGAAGGGAAAGGTGTAGCAGGGGTAGAAAATTAGCTTCTCTTAAACATCTTTGCTATGATCTGAATGCCATTCAAATTCATATGTTGAAAACCTAAACACCAATGAGATAGTCTAAGGTGGGACCTTCGGATGGTGATTATATCATAAGCCCTCATGAATGGGATCAGTGGTCTTGTAACAGAGGCCCCAGAGAGCTATCTTGCCCCTTTTCTGCCATGTGAGATTACAGTCAGAAGTGGGCCCTCCCCAAACACCAAATCTGCTGACACCTTGATCTTGGACTTGCTAGTTTCCAGAACAGTCAGAAATGTATTTCTGTTGCTTATAAGCCCTAAAGTTCATGGTATTTTGTTATAGTAGCCAAAATGAACTAAGAAAATTATTTAGGTCCTAGGCCCTGTACTGAATCCACACATATGATTTCATCACTAAAAAGTCATGAGATTTTGAGGGGTGGAAGCTGCTTTTCTGCTAAACAAAACCATGTGGGACATTAGGGATAATTCAATATATTCTACACTAAACCGATCTATTATTTAAATCAATAAATTCACACTCAGTCACTGAGGTCAAACCATGCCCTGCCATTTCAGCACCTTTTTAAATGAACCTCCAGAGCCTTGGTCATATTTCTGCATAAAACATGGATAATAACCCTGCCAAGAAGGGTTGTTGTAAGCTTGATAGCATGAAAAAAAGCCATAGCAGAGCTCCTGGTATTTGATAAATGCTACTTGCTCTCTTTCCTTTTTCCCTTCTTGACAGAGTAAGGAATGTTCACATTTGCTGCATGCTCAAATTTGGTCCTAAATAAATTTTAATTGCACCATCTGATATAAATAACATTAAATATATGAATCATTAGTATTCAAATCACAAAGATAGGTTTTCAGTGTTTTTATAAGGTTCTCCTGCCCTTCCCCATATGGAGATATTTTTGTTCCAGCCATTTTATCTATGTTCCTCCCCTTCAAAGCTCACATAACATTTGTGAATACTTCCCATTGGTTGGAAATTAGTTATTTAGCCTCATTTAGATGTAAGAAAGCCGAATGTGTTAATCAGGGTTCTCCAGAAGGACAGAACAAATATCTATTGGTTTTATATATATATATATACACACACACACACACACACACACACATATGAGAAAGGAAGTTTATTAGGGAGAATCAAATTGGCTTACACAATCACAAAGGTTAAGTCCCATGATAGGCTGTCTGCAAGCTGGAGAATGAGAGAAGCCAGTAGCATGGCTAGCTTGGCAGTCAGGGAAGCCTTTGGTAGCGTAACTCACTCCAAGTCTAAAAGTTTCCAAACCAGGAAAGCAAATAGTACAGCCCTCACTCTGAGGCCAAAGGCCTGAGAGTTCCCAGAAGGCCACTGGTGCAAGTCCCAGAGTGCAAAGGTCAAAGAACCTGGAATTGGATGTCCTAGCGCAGGAGGAGAAAAGGGGTACTGCTCTGGAAAAGAAAGAGAAAGAGAGACCAAAAAGGAAGAAAGAAAAAGAAAAAAAGAAAAGCAAGCAAGCTGAATGTCTCCCTTCTTCCACCTCCTTTGTTCTAAGTATTCCTGCAGCCCATTACAGGGTACCCACCCACACTGCGGGCATGTCTTCCTCCCTCAGTCCACTGACTCTCCTGTCAATCTCCTCTAGTAACACCTTCACAGATAGACGCAGAATTAATGCTTCACTGCCACTGAGCCATCCCTCAATCCAGTCAACTTGACACCTAATACTAACCATCATACCTGGAAAGTATAGTTTTTATATAGGAGGCCATGTGTCAGCTAAAAGTCAGATTCTATTACTGATAAAGAAGAATCTACTGGGTGTCAAGTGGTACTCTTTGCCACAATAGGTATTACAGAATTCAAAAGACATGATGGTGGCTTGAGTTTTAGATATATTTTGAAGGTAGAGGCAAATAAATTCATTGATTAATTGAATATAGAATGTGAGAAGAATCAAGGATGTGTCCACGAGTTTGGGGTATAAGCAATGAAATGAGAGTTGCCTTTGAAAGAGTTGGAGAAGACAGATGGGGAGTAGATTTTTTGGTGGGCTAAACCAAGGTTCATTTTGTGGTTTAGGGTTTGAGATAACAATTACACACAAAAGGAGAGACACACACAGACAAGTGATCTATAAGTCTGGAGTTCAGAGGGAAGGTCTGGATTGGAAAATTGATGTGGGAATCATTAAGGAATAGAAGAAAAGAGTCTCAAGTTCAGAGTGTGGGAAGCCCTAATATTTAGAGATCTAAAGAAACGAAAAAACCAACGAGAAACACTGAGAAGGTGCAACCAATATGATAGAAAAAAGTGAGTATGGCAAACTGGTAGTGAAAGAGAGGCAGAGCACTTGTGGAGGTTGTAGCTCCTGATGTCAGGACAAAGCCCAGCTTGAGACTAAGGCTTAATCAGAGCATTAGGGAGTGCTGTCTTCCCTCACTGCCACCATAACACACTCAGTAAAAATAGCCGTGAGATTCAACTGGAAGAGCTGCAAGACATAGATCATTACTGGGGGGCAGTACGAAGACAGATTAAAAGCCAATGAAATAACAGACATTGAGGAAATAATCTCTGTTAAATACACGGCATCACAAGGGGAATTTTAAGCCTGAGGGGCACTTGGGATAACATAACATCAACAAATCCCCTAACTCAGTCCAACTCCTGAATAGATGAATATGAACCCACAGTTAAGGTCCAGCTGAAGAAAAGGCATGCTTATCTCCAACCACAAGAAAAGATTTATCTCTGTGTCTATAGCCCTACACCAAGATGTCTAATTGTCAACTAAAAATTGCAAGGCATGTAGAAAGATAAATACACACACATACCCACCACACACTGAAAAGGCGAGGTAATCCTTGGCAATAGACTGCATATGACACCACAGATATTGGAACTATCAGACAGAGAATTTAAAGTGACTATGATTAATAGGCTATTAGCTTTAATGGAAAAAGTGACAACATGTAAGATCAGATTAATTCAGCAGAGTGTAAAATCTAAGAAGGAATCAAAAGGAGAAACTAGAAGACACAAACAAACAAATAGTAACAGCTATAAAGCCTCCGACAGGCTCATCACTAGAGCCAACACAGCTGAGGAAAGAATCAGTGAACTTCATGACAGGCCAGTGGAAATGATTCAAACGGGAATATAGAGAAAAGAAAAGAGTGCATAAAGAACAAAGCATCCAATGTGTGGGACAATTCTAAACTGAGTAACATATATGTAATCGAAATCCCAAAAAGAGAAGAAGGAGAAAATGGGGCAGAAGCAGTGTTTGAAAAAAAATGGCATAAAATTTTACAATATTAACAACAGACATAAAACCACAGATTTAAGCAGCTCACAGAATGCCAAGTAGGATGAACACCACACATGCACACACACACACACACACACACACACACACACACACACATATCTAGGTATATGGTATTTAAACTTTTGAAAACAAAAGTCAGAAAATGGTGAAGTTAGACAGAAGAAAAAAATATATACATATCTTATCTACAGAGGAACAAAACTAAAAGTTAAAATAGACTTCCTGTCAGAAACTATCCAGAAAGAAAGAAAATGTGGTGGCATATTGAAAGTGCTGGGGATCCGAAAGTGCATGTGTGTCAGGGGATGTCAACCTAGAATTCTATATTTATTAAAAAGAAGTGAAAGGAAAACCAAAAGACATATCCAACAAAAATTGAAGCAATTAATTGCTAGACATACTTTGTAAGAACTGTTTAAAATTTTTCAGACAGAGGAACTATGATATCAGTCAGAAACTTGAATCTACACAAAGAAATGAAGAGAACAGGTACTGCAATAAATGACAGAAAAAAATTATTTCTTGCTTGAGATTGCTCTAAAAGATAACCAATACATAAAAGTGAAATAAATGACAACAACAGAACAAAGGATGGGTGAGGGAAATGGGACTATTCTGTTGTAAACACGCTTACACCACATGTGAAGCAGTATAATGTGATCAAAATATCGACTCAGATTAATTTAAAATGTATACTGTAAGCCGCAGGATAATCATTTAAAAGTTTTTAAAAAGAGGTTTAACTAGTAAGTCAATAAAGGAGATAAAATGAAACCATGAAAATGCCCAGTTAACCCAAGAAAAAGCCGACAGGGAAGAGTAAAGAAACAAAGAAAAATGTAACAAAGAGAAATAGCTAGCAAGATGTTAGATTTTAATCCAACCATATCGATAATCACTTTAAATGTAAATGGTCTACATGTACCAGTTTAAAGATAGATTGCCAGATTGAATAAAAAGCAGGACACAAATATGTGCTGCCTACAAAAATAAACATTTTAGGCCGGGCATGGTGACTCATCCCTATAATCCCAGCACTTTGGGAGGCCGAGATGAGCGGATCACCTGAGTTCAGGAGTTCGAGACTAGCCTGGCCAGCATGTTGAAACCCTATCTCTACTAACGAAAAAAAAAAAAAAAATTAGTCAGGCTTGGTGGTGCACACCTGTAGTCCCAGCTATTGGGGCAACAGTAGCTACTGAAGTTGAGGCAAGAGAATAGCTTGAACCTGGGAGGTGGAGGTTGCAGTGAGCCGAGATCACACCATTGCACTCCAGTCTGGGTGACAGAGCAAGACTCAGTCTCAAAAAAACAAAAAACAAAACAACAACAACAACAAAAAAATTTAAGCATAAAAACATAATGCATGTCTTTAAATATTTAAATAGAAATAATATAAAATACGTAAAATGCATTTTATATTTTAAGAAATATTAAAATTTAAAATCTTAATAAAGTGAGTCATTAACTTCCATAGGTGCTGACTCTGTGTCATACACATGTGCGTTTTACATTATCACAGCATCTTCTAAAGCATTCATGTTTTACTTGAGAGATTAGAAAACTGTAGCTTGAAAAGTTAAATAATATGTGCAGTGTTTTTTAGCTATAAGTGGCAGAGGTAGGATTAAAACCCAGGATGTCTGATTAGAAATCCTACACAATGATTCACTATTTGGAACTGCCACTACGTATAGCTTTTGGTTATGAGTTTAATAATGCCTATGAGTCTATTGATCAAGAATGATTTCACAGTATTTTCTGATTCTTCCCAGTGCACGCCTTGAGCAATTATGAAAACAGGTCTGTTTTATTATAGAAAAAGTGAAGGGTGACAGCATGACCTCAATTGGAAATAGTTACAGTTTTACATGCCAATATTTTATAGGTCTATAATAGCATATTTATAACTTTTTAACTATCCAATTTTACTTGGCCCCAGTGATCTTAACTTCTCATGCTCTCAAGTTTTCTAGACACTAACTACATTAGACTATTTATCTTACTCTTTGCATAATACTCTTTTGTTTAGAAAGTAAATATTGGCTAGAATACCACATACCTTTGCAATATCCAAGTTTCTATAAACTTAGCATAGGTATCAATTTTTTAAACACCTTATCTATTACTTGTATATGTTTTAAGTCCATTAAGCTACGTAAAAAAATTTATGTAAAGATAAAGCCAGGAACTGGAAGTAATTTTTTGGGAAACATTGACTATCGCCAAGAAATGTTTATATAAGAAAATAAAAGCCAAAAGATTAATAGGATGTTTTTACTTAAATGCTAAAGTTGTAAATTTTATACTTTAGAGTTTTACTTTAGGTATGACTGACTCAACAGTCAACACAGAACAAAATCTTGTATTCTTTACCTAAGACTCACAAGGGTATATTTGGAATGAGAAACTTCACACTCAGTTTTAGCTACAGATGGTTGTTGTAAAGAATACTAAAAATGGCCATAAAGCAATTGGCCAATAAACACACTAAAAACAATAAAGTGTATCTGGAACAAACTGGCTTTATAATAGCACATACCACCCATTGTAACCACCACTATCAGTTTCAGCAATAAACAAATGGATATGAACTAGGACAAGCTGTTAAATTTTAATCAGTAATGCTAGGCTGTAACTAGAAGTGAGAAAATAAAACTTGGAAAAAATGTATTATCTGACTGACGGGGGGAGCATGTCCTTGTACAGCTGACTAAGGATCACTCTCTGCTCTAAAATTTTTCTAACTCTTCGTCAGTCTTCTGGTTTTTCTGATTGATTCTGGTGTCCTGTTGGTAAAATATATATTTGCTTGTGCTCTTTGGCCCCTAAAGCTAACACCATGCTCCATTTTATCCATTAGAGGGAATAACAAATTGGAACAAAAGAGCAATAGTTATCAGCCCGATTTTTCTCAGCTCACAATAACTGATGAGCTAAGCTCTTTCTTCTCATTGCTCCAGACATGAACAAATCCCACATGTTTACTTGTCTTTGTTTTCAAACTACTATATGTGATTCCCCCCAAAATCATTTTTTTCTGTTGATAGTTGAATAAAATCTCTTTACTTAACATTATACTATACTATACTTACTATATCTGATACTTACTATATTTTAGTACTTTATACTTAACATTGTAATAATAATATTTTGTATAAATGTGTGTGTGTATATATAATATATATATATATATGTATATATATATATTTTTTTTTTCCTCGAGACGGAGTCTTGCTCTGTTGCCCAAGCTGGAGTGCAATGGCATGATCTTGGCTCACTGCAACCTCTGCCTCCTGGGTTCAAGCAGTTCTCCTGCCTCAGACTCCTAAGTTGCTGGGATTACAGGTGCATGCCACCACACTCAGCTAATTTTTTGTAATTTTAGTAGAGACAGGGTTTCACCATATTGGTCAGGCTGGTCTCAGACTCCTGACCTCGTGATCCGCCTGCCTCAGGTACCCAAAGTGCTGGGATTACAGCGTGAGCCACCGTGTCTGGCCTATTATATGTCTTGAACACTTATCTGTCAGATACTAAAAAACCATTTTAGAGACTTTTCTTAATTTAATATTTACAACAGTTATCTGAAGTAGGTTTTACACTGTGACCATTTTATGGATGAATAGAGTAAGAAATAGAAAAGTTAAATATCCCCCTCAAGAGTACCCAGCTAGTATGCTGTGAGCTTGCATTTAAATCCCCATGTAAGAGAGTGGCTCTCTCAGTGAGGGCGAGGACTCTGTTCTCTGTATCTCCACATTTCGTAAGACTTGGCACATACAGTTTATTAAGCATTAAGTGAATTATTTTAGGAATTTTAAATATTAGATCACTTAACAGAATTAACATAATTTATCGTGACAAATTGTTTCCGCTTAGTTCTCTAGGAACATCTGAAACTTGTTTACTCATTCAATATTTATTTGGCCTTAATGTCTTATATTCAGCATTGCAGTAAGGGCTGGGGAAAGCACGATGAACTCAGTCCACACTGTGAAAATACTTACAGTCTTGAAGTCGTTACTTTTGTGTTCAATATGCCGCAGGAGCCTAAAGGAGGGACGATGGGGAGTCAGGAAAAGCTTCACAGGGAGAAGGATATATGATACAAGACTTGGAACCCATGTAGCCAATTGGAACTGATGTATCCAAGGGGAGCAGAGCAATTAAACGCACTGAATGTGATTAGCTAAGGAATCATTTTGCATGACTGCAACCTCAGGCATGAGTAAGGAGAGGACTTTAAGAGAGACCAGCTGTCAGGGTTCAAGTCATGGAGAAGTTTGTTGACTACAAAAAAGCACAGGTTTAAGACTTTAGCAATGGCAAGCTGCTTGAAAACGTTTAAACACAGAGATATGTCATGATTGGATTTGCTTTTATAATTTTAAGACAATTAATAGCTTATTCAATAGTAGTTCAGATGAGGTATTATAGGTACCTAAGCCCTAAGGAAAAGTTAGTGAAGATGAGAAGAGAGTGAGCATTATTAGCACTTAGACTTGACACAATATGATAGGGAAAGGGATAAACTAAAAATATTGGTATTAGCATCTGGTGTGGGAAGCCTTGTCATTAAATAAGATGAGAAATTAACAGAGAAGGAAAAGATTGCATACATAATTATAAGCCCCATAGTGACATTTTAGTCAATAATTGGGATAGAATATATGATAGTGGCCCCACAGGATTATAATGTAGGTGAAAAATTTTATCACCTAGCAATGTCATAGCCATCACAATATCATAGTGCAATGCATCACTCATGCATTTGTGATGATGTTGACATAAACAAACTTACTGTGCTACCAATCTCATCATATAAAAGCATAGCACAATTATGTATAATACAAAACACTTGATAATGATAATAAATGACTATGTTACTGGCTTATGTATTTGCTATACTATTGTTTTTAATGTTGTTTTGAAGTAAATACATTCTACTTCTATTTTTTAAAGTTAACTGTAAAACAACCTCAGGCAGAGCCTTGAGGAGATATTCCAGAAGAAGGTATTGTTAGCATAGGACATGACAGCTCCATGCATGCTATTGTCCCTGAAGACCTTTGAGTGGGACAAGAGGTGGAGGTAGAAGACAGTGATATTGATGATCCTGACTCTGTGTAGGCCCAGGTCAATGTGAATGGTTGTGTCTTTGTGTTTAACAAAAGAGTTTTAAAATTAAAAAATAACTTCAAAATGTTAAAAATAGTAAAAAGCTTATAGAGTAAGGATACAAACAAAAAAAAATTTGTATAGCTGTTAATGTGTTTGCATTTTAGCCTATAAAAAGTTAACAAAACTTTAAAAGTTTATAAAGTAAAAAAGTTACAGTAACATTAAATTTTTTTTGAGATGGAGTCTCACTCTGACATTAATTTTTATTAAAAAAATTATAAATTTATTGCAGCCTAAGTGTACAGTGCTTATAAAACCTGCAGTAGTATACAGTAATATTCTAAGCCTTCGCATTCACTCACCACTCACCCAGAGGCTCACCCAGAGCAATTTTCATCTGCAAATTCCATTCATGGTAAGTGTCCTATATACATGTACCATTTTTAATTTTTTATGCCTTATTTTTACTGTACCACCTTTATGTTTAGGTACATTTACATATACAAATACCACTGTGTTATAGTTGCTTATGTTATTTAGTACAGTAACATGCTGTGTAGGTTTGTAGTCTAGGAGCAATAGGCTATGCCATACAGCCTAGGTATGTAGTAGGCTGTTTTGCGTAAGTATACACCATGATGTTCACACAATGACAAAATCACTTAATGACACATCTCTCAGAATGTGTCCCTATAATTAAGCAATGCATAACTGCATTTAGTTTTAGGATATATAACATGTTTATATCCTAGTGGATATAGGGTGTCTTGTACACATAGTAATAGTTAATGATAATTCAGTTTATTGAAGAAAGTGAGAAGAGCATGAAAGATAATCATGTGGAACCACCAGTATTTAAGGAGTGATCAAAAGCTACAGTATGGGTGAATAAAACTAAGAAGGAGCGAACAAAGAGGCAAAAAGGGATTCAGGAAGTTATGCAATGGTGGAAGCCAAAGACTGTAGAGTTTGAAGGAAGAAATGCCAGCAATGTGTAATCCAGAAGAAAGATCATGTAAGATTAAGCACTGAAATGAAACTGGATTTTACAATCAGGAGATCATTGATGACCTCAAAGAAGGCAAACTTGGACAAGAATTGGGGGTGAATGTTTGCTCACGGTTGACTGAAGTGTAAATAGAAGATGAAGTAGAGATGTCAAGTACTGATTACTTTTTTTGAGGTGTTTGCTGTTAACAGAAATAGCAAACTGACACTATCTGGAGGAAATGCAAATGTGAGGAACATTTTTCTTTGTTTACTTAATTATCTTGTCTCTATTTTCGATTGTGAGAAAGTCAGAAAGGCTACTCAGTGCAGGCACGTTTCCTATAGAAAATTGAGCAGTGAAGGTGAAATCAGTTATTGCAGTTTGAAGAGAAAATGGGAAGTGTGGAAGAGAAGGCAGGCAGAAGCTGACTGCAGCTAGAGAAGTTTGTGGTGAATGCATTTTCTAGGTTTTGAGCACCAGGTACAAAACGCTTAGTGACAGGCTATATTGTTGCCTTTTTTTTTTTTTTTTTTTTTTTTTTTTTTTGGTGCATCGTAATTGAGCTAGCAAAACTTTTCCCAACTTCTCTTCTCAAACTAGTCTGAAGCAAGTTGTACAGTTAAATTCTCTTTAAGAAAATTTGATTGTACTGCTTGACCACCTGTGTGCTTGTAGTCCTTGCTTAAAACCTGTTCAAGTGAAGTAGGTCTCTGTAAGCCTGCCCTGCTTACCCTTGGTGGTAAATAGGACCCAAATCTGGCCACTAAGAGTTCCTTTTCTTCTTGAGAGCATGCCAAACCATCCATTAAGAGATAGTCTACTTAGGTTGCCTTGCATATGGCTGCACTTGTGACTTGCTTATCAAGAAGTTCTGCCTCCAGTGACCCAATTCTTGTCCAAGTTTGCCTTCTTTGAGGTCATCAATGATCTCCTGATTGCAAAATCCAGTTTCATTTCAGTGCTTAATTTTACATGATCTTTCTTGCGGATTACACATTGCTGGCATTTCTTCCCTCAAACTCTACAGTCTTTGGCATCCACCATTGCGTAACTTCCTGAATCCCTTTCTGCCTCTTTGTTCGTTCCTTCTTAGTTTTATTCACCTATACTATGGCTTTTGATCACTCCTTATTTACACTTCTCATTTACATTCCATTCTGTGGTAATTTTTAGCTCCCTGAAATTTGTGGCTTTTGTTGGGATTGGGGAAATGTCTTTTATCATGCTCCTCTGGTGTTACTTTAGCTTTATTCCTGGGTAGGAAGGTTGTTTGCCATGCACTCTGGTTGGGAAGAGATGATGGTTCATGTTCAGATGCCACTTGATGGTCACCCAAGCTTTAGAGAGATTTGTCAGTAAATAAGGTATTCAGATATTATTTCTGTAGGTCAAAGGTGGATTTCTAGTGCCAAAAAAATTCAGCGGCCCCTTCACATACATTCCCGTACACACCATTTGAACTTTTTGTTTGGGAACCTGATTTAGTCTAACCCAGATTGCTTATGAATAATTTTCAGTTTGTAACAGACAATGGGAGAAGTTGCTGTGCTTGATATCTTTTGAAAATATTGGTTTATTTAAAAGAAAAAAAAATCCACTAAAGTTGTTTGCAGATTTCAATTATGTACAAAAATGAAAAAGAACAGTGTTTAATTTCTTAATGCAAACCCATTTTGAGCCTTAAAGCCTTAAGAGAGCTGCAGAATAGATCTAATGCCATTGTAACATAGGAGGTCTTAATATGAGCAATCTCCCAATTAAATCAGGTGCCTATATAAAATAACACACCTGGATTTAAAGTAAAATTTAAATTTCTTTGCAATTCCATATGAATTTTTATTATCCTTTCTTCTCTAATTTTATTTTATTTATTTATTTATTTGAGATGGAACCTGGCTCTGTCACCCAGGCTGGAGTGCAGTGGTGTTATCTTGGCTCGCTGCAACCTCTGCCTTCCGGGTTCAAGTGATTCTCCAGCTTCAGCTTCCCTAGTTGTTGGGATTACAGGTGTATGTCACAATACCCAGCTATTTTTCTTTTTTTAAGGAGAGATGGGGTTTTGCCTGACCTCTGGTGATCCTCCTGCCTGAGCCTCCCAGAGTGCTGAAATTACAGGCGTGAGACACCGTGCCAGCCTCCTCTAATTTTGCCTGACCTCTGGTGATCCGCCTGTCTGGGCCTCCCAGAGTGCTGGGATTATAGGCATGAGCCACTGTGCCCGGCCTTCTCTAATTTCAGATAATTAAAATTTTACTATAATTCCACTTAATAAAAGATGTTTAACATGTTCTGGGTTTAGTTCAAACATTTCTCAACAAGGCTTGATTTTTCCTGTTTATACTTTTTTCCACTCATGTCTGGCTTATCTTCTGAATCAGGAAATAAATGCCATCTCTTACCAGGGACACGGCAAAAACAGAATGATTGATATCACTAGGCACCTACTGCACTGAATGCCTGAAGTGGAAGACTGGAGATCAAAGGCAGACCCAGAATGGCTGATAATTTGTATACTGAGTTCATAACCAGACAGCCATTGTTCGGATACAAATGGATAGGCTGTGTGTGCATGGAAACTTAAGTATAGTAGAAAACAATCTGCACAAGGATTAAACATTTTATATATTCCCATTATGATTTCTGAATATCACAGTGCCTTCATAACAAACGTATCTCTAAAGCACGTACTTCTATCACAAGCACTCTGATTTGCACATCTGGTTCTGTAGATAAAATTATGACCTATAGATAATGGGCAGATGTATAATGTTTCAATGATATGAGCACATATATGACTTATGTCTCTATTAAGTCTATCAGATACATGTTGTATACTCTGATAGAGAGAAGGAGAATACAAATGGGTGTTTTTATTGCCAATTTCAGTAAAACTGGCATTTTCCTTGAAATTATGTAAGTCATTTCACCAGAATCACATAGACCAAGATATGATAAGAAACAATAGCTGACACTAAGTTTCAATAAACTCACTAGTAAAATTTCACAAAAATAGATACTAAGCAAAAGAGACAAAATTAACAGGTTTAGAGCAGTGGTCCAGACAATTCATACTTGATTTAAAACAATTTTGATTGTTTTTTTCAAGAATATCAATCAACTCAGACCTCAAGGCATTTTTTAAACACTATTATAAACCAGTGCATTATACTTTAAAGCAAGGTTAGGTGGAAGGACTGGGAAAGGCAGGTTGATAGTGTGCATAGACAGGGCGGTGTGTGTGTGTGTGTCTGTGTGTGTGTGTGTGTATACACACATGCACAAGTGAGAAAGTTATTCTTTGGCATTTTTGAGTGTTCCTTTTTAAGGTAAAGAAGACTTAGTGGAAGCATTAATAACTTTCAGGACTTTGTTGAAAACTTGCCCTGAAGGACAGAGCTGTATCGGAAGATGAATACTTACGACTGTACTCTAGCTTGTCAAGCAGCCGCAGAAGAAAAGAGAAACAATCCCAGAATGTTGATCTGCACATATATTCTACAGAGCAAGCAGATGATGGATTATTTTTTGATGTTGTTTGAACAGAAGAAATATTCTAGAACCAAGGGGCTGTATAAAAATATATTTCAAGGACACCGCTAGCCATTTTTCCTGTCAGTCATGTTATCAGTATCCATTGGATTATCTGTTATTTTATCATTAGGAGTATTTTTCTTAGAAATTCTATTTGGAATACTCTTATATATGGCTTCTCTTTCAATAGCAAACTCTTTGAGTTCTTCTTTCTCCTCCCCACCCTCATCTCTCCAACACACACACACACACACACACACACACACAGACACCCCTGTCCCGAAAGTTACCCTTGATTTACATAGCTAAAGCTAAGCAGCATGGGGACAATGGAATTCAGGTGCTACATAAGGACCTAACAACTTAAAGCTCTGTCAGATTTTTAAACTTTAAGAATTATAGAAAGGTAAGATTTTTCTTGATTTAACTCCTTTTCCAAATTTTCTAATCCGAAAAGGTCTCCAAAATGATCTATTCTAACCTTTCCCAACAAATTTCTTCTTTTAAAAATAAGATATTTTGTAGACATACAAAAGCCTCCCAGCCGTGAATCAAAACTCAAAAGCTGTAGAAGGCAGAATTCTTCAATTCTTATTTTTAAAAGAATAAGAATGTCTTAAAATAAGCATTATAAAGGTTCTTGTTTCATACGTAAGAAAACTGAGGCTCCAAATAGCAAATTGATTTGCCTGGTAAACGCTTAACAAAAATTTAATGATGACCTTTTCTGGATTAAAACCTTCTTGCAGTTTATCATTCCCAACAGAATAAAGCATTAAGCACTTCGGCGAGGCTCTTCTTTTACTTCCTGTGCCCTCGTCACCCCATTCCCCTCCATGATTTTGTCAAGAACTCAGAACTGCTACAGCATCTCCACAGGTCTTGCTTTTAATGCTCTCTGTCCCTGGGGCACCCATCCACCTCCCCCTCCTCTGCCTAACTCTAACCCAGTGTTCAAAATGTGAAATAAAGCATTGGACAGTCATAAAACTGTCTCTGCTGCCCTCAGTTTGGTGTATGGGCTTATCTGTGATCTCATAAGACTGTGATTATCTTGATCACAGTTCTTAGGCTATTGAAATTATCTGTTAATGGTTTCTGTCCCATTAATCTCTGCTTACCTTTTTTTTTTTTTTTTTTTTTTTTTTTTTTGTGGCGGAGTCTCGCTCTGTCGCCCGGACTGGAGTGCAGTGGCCGGATCTAAGCTCACTGCAAGCTCCGCCTCCCGGGTTTACGCCATTCTCCTGCCTCAGCCTCACAAGTAGCTGGGACTACAGGCGCCCGCCACCTCGCCCGGCTAGTTTTCTTCTTTTTTTTTGTATTTTTAGTAGAGGCGGGGTTTCAGCGTGTTAGCCAAGATGGTCTCGATCTCCTGACCTCGTGATCCGCCCGTCTCAGCCTCCCAAAGTGCTGGGATTACAGGCTTGAGCCACGGTGCCGGGCCTCTGCTTACTTTAAGGACAGAGATTGCGTCTTGTTGTCTTTGCATTCCCAGCAAGTGTCTGGAACAAAGCAGTTTCTCAACAAATTTATGAAGCCTTTATTTTCCTTGCTAAAACAACCTTATCCTTTTATCTCTTCCCATCTACATGGTAAGCATGAGCCTGTTAGATTTACAGTGATTGAAGTTTATTAAAAATATGTATCACTTATATAGCAACTGAAATTTTGAAAGCACTCCCACATACGTTATTTTAGGCAGATACTACATGAATTTTATAAATGCATTGTATCCGAATTTTTTCCATGTATTTCTGCCATGATATTTGAACATAAATGCAGGAATATAATATTCATCCTGTTTAAATTTCATTTTATTCTTCAATGAAAGCTCTGTCTATCTTAGATGCTACTTTGACAACCCAGATAAAAAAAAATATGCTCTGGAAATGGAAGGTTGGATCCTTACACACTTTAAAAATTATTTATTTTAGTCTCTACTAATATACACTTATTTGTCACAAAGCATGCAAAGAGTTGGTAAATAAACGTTATAACATTTTGGATTTAATCATTATGCCATAGTGGTTAAGTGTGGTCTCTGTGTCCAAAAAGCTTGAGTTTAAATCCCAGCTCTGCTATTTAATTGTAGGACTTTAGACAACTGACTTAATCTTTCTCTGCCTCAACTTCCTCATCTAGAATATGGAGTGAAAAATTTTGGCCCTTTAAAGGGCTGTGAGGGTAAGTTAGTTAAAATATCTAAAGTTTCTGTCACATACAAGGACTCAATATAGTGGCCATTATTATTATCTAGGTTTAATTGAATCAGCTGATGCGCTTGTTTTCCACACTTTTGTACAACTTCATAAAAGGATATGGAAATTAAGAATAACTCATCAATCATTTTTTCCCTTTCATTTGATTGATACTTACATTGAAGTATTTCATTTAATATTTTAAAACAAAATCCTCTAGTAGGCTATCAACACAAAAATATGAAATAACTTACTATGTGTTTGCTCATAAGTTTTTTTTTTTTTTTTTTTCCTGAGGCAGAGTCTCGCTCTGTCACCCAGCCTGGAGTGCAGTGGCCAGATCTCAGCTCACTGCAAGCTCTGCCTCCCAGGTTCACGCCATTCTCCTGCCTCAGCCTCCCGAGTAGCTGGGACTACAGGCGCTCGCCACCTCGCTCGGCTAGTTTTTTGTATTTTTTTTTAGTAGAGACGGGGTTTCACCGGGTTAGCCAGGATGGTCTTGATCTCCTGACCTCGTGATCCGCCCGTCTCGGCCTCCCAAAGTGCTGGGATTACAGGCTTGAGCCACCGCGCCCGGCCATAAGTTTTAAAAATACATGTAATTATTACTGATATTTTAAATATTATATAAATGGATGGATGGTGAAAACAGCACCTTTCAACGAAATATACAAATAAAATTAGCAACATTTGTGCTTTGATTTGTGCAGGTATGCATGTATGTTACCAGCTTACTGAAGGCTTTCAATGCTGTAAGCATTGTGGCAGGTACTACTGACTATAATTCCCTTCCCTCCTTACCAAGAGAACCTTAGAGCACCACAAAACTGTGCTAAGTTAAAGGGATGGATTCAGTTTCTCAGACTGCTTATACTTGACATGGTCATGTGACTGAGTTCTGGCCAATGAGGTATGAGCAGAAGTCCATGAGCGGGACCTCTGGGGAAGTTTTGCAAAGGGACAGTCTTCCAGCCATGTTCCATTTGATCTTTTGCCTTTTGTACTGTGCCCTTCTTCCTTCCTGGAGGATAGATTCTGTGCCTTAGACATGCAAAAGCCTTCCAGCCAAAAAATCAAAATCCACAAGTTGTGGAAGGCAGAGCAGGAAGACACTAAAAGTCTGTGTCTTTAATCACAGTTTTGAGGTGTCATACCAGCCCTGCAATATTTATCCTTGATATGGTTAGGCTTTGTGTTCCCACCCAAATCTCATCTTGAATTTTAATCCTCGTATTGAGGGAGAGACCTAGTGGAGAGTGATTGAATCAAGGGGGCAGTTTCCCCCATGCTGTTTTCATGATAATGAGTGAGTTCTTATGAGATCTGATGGTTTTGTAAGTGTTTGCCATTTCCTCCTAAATACACTCTTTCTCTCTCCTGCTGCCTCGTGAAGAGGGTGTCTGCTTCCCCTTCTGCCATGATTGTAAGTTTCCTGAGGCCTCCCCAGCCATGTGGAACTGTGAGTCAATTAAACCTCTTCCTTTACAAATTACCCAGCCTTGGGTATTCCTTTATAGCGGTGTAAAAATGGACTAACACAATCCTCAACAACGTTTTACCTCTTAAGCTAAACAATACTTTTGAGTTTAAGCCCTTGTTTATAGGGATATCTGTTAGCTACTACTGAATTCAATCCCAAGTGAAATAAACATAAATATGATTTATTTGTTTTTGCTAATCACTACTTTCAACCATTTTTGGTTGAATCTCTTTGTCTTATTCCTCAGCAAAATTTTGGCGAGATTCTATAATTCCTTTATCACTTGTAATTATAGAAACTGAGATAAATTTAAGCATTTGATCTTGAAATTGTTTGTCATTTCTTTTAGAAAAAAAAAAAGGCAATCACCATGATCCAGAAATAAAACATCCCTAAAACTGAAAGGTGGAACAGTGTCCACATTTTTAAAAATAGAGGACGTTTTAGGACCTCTAAATATTTAGACTAAGAAAGAAAATGTCAGGCTGGGCGCGGTGGCTCAAGCCTGTAATCCCAGCACTTTGGGAGGCCGAGACGGGCGGATCACGAGGTCAGGAGATCGAGACCATCCTGGCTAACACAGTGAAACCCCGTCTCTACTAAAAAATACAAAAATCTAGCCGGGCGAGGTGGCGGGCGCCTGTAGTCCCAGCTACTCAGGAGGCTGAGGCAGGAGCATGGCGGGGAGGGAGGAATCCGGAGGGCAGAGCTTGAAGTGACTGAGATCCGGCCACTCACTCCAGCCCGGCAACAATACAGCGATAACTCCGTCTCAAAAAAATAAGAAAGAAAGAAAGAAAGAAAGAAAAAAGAAAGAAAGAAAATGTCAAAGAGAATCAAGATCCATGCTTTAAAGTATCTAAGATCCTTTATATGAAAATATGATTTCTATTACATAGCAAATACATGAGTAAAAGGGGCAGACAGAACCAGCATGACAGAAGTGGAGTGATCACTAGTTAAGACTGGTTTATAGAGGATTCCTATAACTATGGACCCTTGGTTTCCTAGGAAATATCAAAGGATATGCAAAAATACATGATTCCACTTTATTGTCTGTTGAAAGTTTGATTTTTTTCAATGAAATGTTAAATAATTGTAGCTTTTTAAAAAAGTCTCAATTATTTTCTACATAAGTCCTGAAAGGGTAACTTTATTATAATAAAATCTAAACTATTTCACTGGAATTTATGGGGGAAGAAAAGCATAAGTCAAGGACTGATCACATTTAGCCAATGATAATTGATAGATAACGATCTACAATAATAAAAGTCATTATTTTGCATTGAAAAATGTATTGTATGTTATTACCGAAAGATGAATACAGTTTCATGGAAAAAAATAGAAATTTTTAATGTAGAGTATTATTTCTGTTTTGAGAACATAAATCACCCTGTACTTTCCTTCTGGCTTTTTGGCAACCTCCAATTTTAAATTCCATCAATAGGTGTAGCCTACAGAACATAAAACTCAGATGGCAGTATGTGCATCTTTCTATTTGCTTTGGCAGACTTCTCATCTCTCTTAATAAGACTTGGATAACACATGAAAATCAATAAAATTATAGTTGGTTATGAAAGACAGCAGTCCTAGCTTATTCAGGGTTTTGTATTCAACCTCCCAGGAAACAAAAATTCCACAGATTTTATGCTTCTTTGGGTGGGTCAGTGTAGTTCCTTGGACAAACAAAGGAAGCGGATTTACACATTGTTCATGGTAGTTTTCCCAGGTGTTTATTTTCTTTCCAAAAAAAAAAAAAAATCATAGCTACTTTAGACTTGCTAGGGAAATTCAAGCATTTTGGGGCAGGCTCTCAGTTTATCTTTCTAATCTCCCTATACTATTTATTGTCAGCACCTTTGCAAGTTCTTCTCTTAGGTTTTTCTTCAACCATAAGCATTTAAGCCAATGGTTTATACATATTCCCATGGGTATACACAGATTTATTTGGGATTCTCTGAGGAGTAATTATTCTTAAATCCCTTTATTTCAAGCTCAGTAATGCATATCAAAATACTCATGAGTGTGACTTTATGTAGATAGCTTTGAATTTGTCCTGGTTTTTTTTTTTTTTTTCAGTATATCATTCTCAAACTTTCACATCCTAACTGTTATAGCTAACAAAATTGCAACACCCTATACTTATTTGCATCACCCAAGTGTCTTTTCCACTGAGGTGGAGAACTGCTTTTTTAAACAGCAGTGGAGTTTGACCTGCCCATCTATTGTGTACCAGTTTAAAAATACACACACTGAGGTTTTAAAGATTTTTTGTAGTCAATCAACTTGATTTACTCTTTAGAAGTGTATGCTATTTTAACGAACCCACCCACTCAAGTCTGTTGAAACATGGAAGCTGATGTGTCCATCTGACTGCAGTGGCATTAATTTCCATATTGATGGCATATGTTTGTTATTTTCTGAACCTAATCACAAATCTCATAGTCTACAACGTGCAGCCTGGGGTGTTATTGAGACTTATTTAGCTTTGCAGTGCCAGCAATTGGTTCATGATAGCAAATGGATGTTCAATTAATGTGGAAGAATTCTTATGGTACTAGCATCACAGAGTATCTCAACTGCCCAATGTTAAAAATGAGATCTTAAAGTTCTTGAATAGGGTAGGTAGTTGATACCTTATGACTTGATGTGTACAGAAACTCTTCTTTGAGGATGCAAGAAAAGGAGAAGAATGTTTGTATTCACCAGGAGAAAGGCTGGAAATGTCAAAGCAATAGAAAGGATGGAATAGCATCTCTCTAATCCAGCTTGAAATAGAATTTTGATTATCAACAGAAAGGTTCAGAGCCTTAAGCCGAAGAAACATGTTTTCATAAAAGACTTTGTGAAATTCTAAGTGCAAGCAGCGCCACTTGGGAAAAACAAATAAACAAGTGCATCTTAAAACTGGGGACAGATGGGTTATTCCCCCCACTTATACCTTGTCAGCACCTCATTAACCCCCTTAGGTCTTGAGGCTTTCCTCCCAATCAGAAAGTCTCTTTCTTTTAATACTTGAGTTCACCTTATTTACATTTACTGACATGACAGATAGGCTTGTTCATAGTTCTTGTATGATTTGTCATTGCTGCTTCCTAAATTGTCTAATTTTTATATATGATCTGTCTCTATGTTTTGTTTTGGGTATGTTTCCCAATCAGTACATTTTCTATTTTGAGATCCTGTAGTGTTGATGTTTACAAATTTTAACAATAATTTTAATGCTTCTTATTTTTTTCATTTTTACAGAGTGCATATGAATTGTCCCTTTTAAACAGTGAATGAAACAGTGAAACATTCGTATTTTCTCTCACTTTCCTTCTCTACTTCATCTCTTGATTTTGGTTATTATGTTGTCAATTTAAATTTTTCTTACAGATCTCTTAAAATAATACGTACATTACATATATGTATATGTCTTCAAATGGTACATTTAAACATCTGCTGCTTCATTTGCCTACTTCAAACTGTATCAATCAACTTCCAGTGTGAAAAATTAGAAATTTAACCTAATTATATTTCTTTCTATCACATTCCACCTTCAAGAGTATATTAATTATATTGTTATTTTGAAATTCTCAACATTTTAAAATATTTCTATTGTGATCTAAATAACTCCTACATCTGCTTGTTGTTCATACCACATCTGAATAGATTGTTAATTCTATACCCGAATAGAGGTATACCCAATCCTTTCCCACAATGTCTCCTCCATTATGTTTTAAGAACCAGGTTAAAGGATGCTTCCACAGATAATCTTCACCCCTAGATTTTGTCATTATAATAGTAGAAGAGTGTTGGATCCATTCGAGTTTGCCCTACTATTTGAGGGCCCTACTATATTAGGATGATTTTAGCTACAAGTAAGAAGGCTGAAACCACCAGGACATGCATTATCTTGCATACTGAAGAATGAAGAGAAAAGCATTTTCAGGGTGATTATTCAGTGGAACAGAGATCTTATGAAACACTCAAATCCTCTGCATCTTTTCTGACTGCCAAATTGGGCACACTCGCTTTCCCCTTAGGCTGGCTCCCTTTGTGGTCCCAGTTGCCATATTTCCAAGCCTTACATGCAGATAATGCTATTCAGAGGCCCTAAAGGGGCTTATTCTTATCTGTGTCCCTTTTTCTTTTCTTTTCTTTTTCTTTTTTTTTTTTTTTTTGATATGGAATCTTGTTCTGTCACCCAGGCTGGAGTGCAGTGGTGCAATCTCGGCTCACTGCAATCTCTGCCTCCCAATTTCAAGCGATTCTCCTGCCTCAGCCTCCTGAGTAGCTGGGACTACAGGCACACACCACCATGCCTGGCTAGTTTTAGTAGAGATGGGGTTTCACCATGCTGGCCAGGCCAGTCTCGAACTCCTGACCTCAGGTGATCCACCTGCCTCGGCTTCCAAAAGTGCTGGGATTATAGGGGTGAGCCACCGTGCCTGGCCCCGGTGTCCCTTTTTAAGGTGAGCAAATGTTTCCCAGAAGCACACTGTTGCATACATTTTCCAGAATTGTGTCACTTCTCATTCTCAAACCAGGACAAATTATGATCGTGGATCACAAATAATCATAATTAGTCTCTGAAGTTTATGACCACCTCATACTTACAAAAACCAAGGCTCTGTTGACAAAGAACAAAGCCTGAGGAGAGACTGGGCAAAAAACATAGTTTTCCATTAGACAACCAGCAGTGTCTGCTGTTGCTGCAACATTGCCAGAATTCTACAGAATGTGCGTCTGTCCTTGGTATTGTCCCGCTAGACTTGGCAAGTTATTGTAATAATTTTGTGGTATGTGGTCATAGCCATTTCCTGGCTTCATTGAAGATGGCATTTTTTTTTTCCCTTTTCCCTCTCTCTGTTCATTTCAGTGGGTTTTAGAGGCGATAGTGAGAAGACACAACTTCATTCTGCTGTTAAACAAGAGATCAATGGAAGGGATATTGTCCTCGAGATCGTTACCTGGAAAAGCAGTGGAGGAAAACTTTAACAATGCACTACAGGGAACAACACAAACAGACTAGTTCTTGGAAAATTAGGAATGCTTCCTTCATCAGAGATTGACCATTTATATTCTTTACATCCTAGAGAGGGAAAATTTCACAAGAGTAAGGAGAGATGGAAGTGGGTCACATGATTTCCTACACATTTTTTTTTCCTTATCAAATACAATGCTCAAAAATTTTAAGTATTCCCTATATTGCTTTCTTTCAGTCTTTTCCAGAAAGTGGGAATCAATTCAAGCAGTCATGAGTATCAGACATGGAATAATTTATTTGGTGATGGGAGGAGACAAAGACAGATATTGCCTACAACCCATAATTGGTCTTCTGTAGGGACACTCAGGTAAGTGTCTCAGCAAAAGGAAGACATATACTTTTTATAGACTTTCTGGGTCAGAAGGTTGCTAATGAAATCTCACAAGCTTCTCATAAACTAATCCCATTAAACTTCACCTGGAGGAAATCCCACCAGGTCTTAAACAAAGGGACAAGTCCCTTCTAAATAGATTAGAGGACATATATCCAAAAAGTAGGCTTTCCTGGAATGCCAGTGAGACAGAACCATTAACTCCCCTGGAAAGGGGGATGAAGCCAGGGAGCCGAGGGGTCTTGCACAGCAGATCCCACCCCCATGGAGCCCAGTGAGCTAAGTTCCACTGGTTTGAAATTCTTGTTGCCAGCACAGCAGTCTGAAGTCGACCTGGGATGCTCAAGCTTGGTTAGGGGATGGGCGTCCACCATTACTGAGGCTTGAGTAGGCGGTTTTCCCCTCACAATGTAAACAACGTCCCTGGGAAGCTCAAACTGGGCGGAGCCCACCACAGTTGCTCAAAGCCCTTGTAGCTAGACTGCCTCTATAGATTCCTCCTCTCTGGACAGGGCATCTCTGAAAGAAAGGCAGCAGCCCCACTCACGGGCTTACAGATAAAACTCCCATCTCCCTGGAACAGAGCACTTGGGGGAAAGGGTGGCTGTGGGCGCAACTTCAGCAGACTTAAATGTTCCTGCCTGCCAGCTCTGAAGAGAGCAGCTGATCTCCAAGCACAGCACTTGAGCTCTGCTAAAGGACAGACTGCCTCCTCAAGTGGGCCCCAGACCTCCCATGCCTCCTGACGGGGAGATGCCTCCCAGCAGGGGTCGACAGACACCTCATACAGGAGAGCTCCAACTGGCATCTGGCGGGTGCCCCTCTGTGATGAACCTTTCAGAGGAAGAAGCAGGTAGCAATCTTTGCTGTTCTGCAGGCTCCGCGGGTGATACCCAAGCAAACAGGGTCTGGAGTGGACCTCCAGCAAACTCCAGCAGACCTGCAGCAGAGGGGCCTGACTGCTAGAAGGAAAAGCAACAAACAGAAAGCAATAGCAATCAATATCAACAAAAAGGACCCCCACGCAAAAACTCATCTGAAGGTCACCAACATCAAACACCAAAGGTAGATAAATCCAGGAAGATGAGGATAAACCAGTGTAAAAAGGCTGAAAATTCCAAAAATGAGAATGCATCTTCTCCAAAGGACCATAACTCCTTGCCAGCAAGAGAATAAAACTGGATGGAGAATAAGTTTGACAAATTGACAAATGTAGGCTTCAGAAGGTGGGTAATAGCAAACTCCTCTAAGCTAAAGGAGCACGTTCAAATGCAATGCAAGGAAACTAAGAACTTTGATAAAAAGTTAGAGGAATTGCTAACCAGAATAACCAGTTTAGAGAAGAACATAATGACCTGACGAAGCCGAAAAACACAGCATCAGAACTTGGTGAAGCATAGACAATTACCAATAGCTGAATCGATCAAGCCAAAGAAAGGATATCAGAGATTGAAGATCAACTTAATGAAATAAAGCTTGAAGACTAGATTAGAGAAAAAAGCATGAAAAGGAATGAACAAAGCCTCCAAGAAATATGGGATTATGTGAAAAGACCAAACCTATGTTTGATTGGTGTACCTGAAAATGATGGAGAAAACGGAACCAAGGTGGAAAACATTCTTCAGGATATTATCTGGGAGAACTTCCCCAACCTAGAAAATCAGGCCAACATTCAAATTCAGGAAATTCAGAGAACACCGCAAAGATACTCCACGAGAAGAGCAACCCCAAGACACATAATCGTCAGATTCACTAGGGTTTAAATAAAGGAAAAAAAATGTTAACAGCAGTCAGAGAGAAAGGTCAGGTTATCCACAAAGGGAAGCCCATCAGACTAACAGCAGATCTCTTTGCAGAAAGCCCACAAGCCAGAAGAGAGTGGGGGCCAATATTCAACTTTCTTAAAGAAAAGAATTTTCAACCCAGAATTTCGTATCCAGCCAAACTAAGCTTTGTAGGTGAAGGAGAAATAAAATCCTTTACAGACAAGCAAATTCTGAAGGATTTTGTCACAATCAGGCCTGCCTTACAAGAGCTCCTGAAGGAAGCACTAGATATGGGAAGGAAAAACTGTTACCAGCTACTGCAAAAAAAAAAAAAAAAAAAAAAAAAAAAAAAAAAAATACCAACATGTAAAGACCATCAATGCTATAAAGAAACTGCATCAACTAACAAGCAAAATAACCAGCTAGCATCATAATGACAGGATCAAATTCACACATAACAATATCAACCTTAAATGTAAATGGGCTAAATGCCCCAAATAAAAGATGCAGACTGGCAAATTGGGTAAAGAGTCAAGACCCATCGGTGTGTTGTACTCAGGAGACCCATCTCCCATGCAAAGACACACATAGGCTCAAAATAAAGGGATGGAGGAAGATTTACCAAGCAAATGGAAAGAAAAAAAAATCAGGGGTTGCAGTCCTAGTCTCTGATAAAACAGACTTTAAACCAACAAAGATGAAAAAGACAAGGGCGATGCATAATGGTAGAATGCAACAGAAGAGCTAACCATCCTACATATATATATACAACCAAAACAAGAGCACCCAGATTCATAAAGCAAGTTCTTAGAGACATACAAAGAGACTTAGACTCCCATACAATAATAGTAGGAGACTTTAACACCCCACCGTCAATATTAGACAGATCAATGAGACAGAAAATTAACAAGGATATTCAAGATTTGAACTCAGCTCTGGACAAAGCAGACCTAACAGACATCTACAGAACTCTCCACCACAAATCAACAGAATATGCATTCTTCTCATCACCACATCACACTTATTTTAAAAGTGACCACATAATTGGAAGTAAAATACTCCTCAGCAAATGCAAAAGAATAGAAATCATAACGAACAGTCTCTCAGACCACAGTGCAATCAAATTGGAATTCAGGATCAAGAAACTCACTCAAAACCACAGACAACTACATGGAAACTGAACAACCTGCTCCTGAATGATTACTGGGTAAATAATGAAATTAAGGCAGAATAAATAAGTTCTTTGAAACCAATGAAGACAAAGACACAATGTACCAGAATCTCTGGGACACAGCTACAGCAATGTTTAGAGGGAAATTTATAGCACTAAATGCCCACAGGAGAAAGTGGGAAAGATCTAAAACCGACACCCTAACATCACAATTAAAAGAACTAGAAAGCAAGAGCAAACAAATTCAAAAGCTAGCAGAAGACAAGAAATAACTAAGATCAGAGTAGAACTGAAGGAGATAGAGACACAAAAAACCCTTCAAAAAATTGATGAATCCAGGAGCTGATTTCTTGAAAAGATTAATAAAATAAATAGACTGCTACCCAGACTAATAAGAAAAGAGAGAAGAATCAAATAGACTCAATAAAAATGATAAAGGGAATATGACCACTGATCCCACAGAAATACAAACTACCATCAGAGAATACTATAAACACCTCTATGCAAATAAACTAGAAAATCTCAAAGAAATGGATACATTCCTGAATACATATACCTTCCCAAGACTAAACCAGGAAGAAGTTGAATCCCTGAATAAACCAATAACAAGTTTTGAAATTGAGTCAGTAATTAATAGCCTCCCAACCATAAAAAGCCGAGGACCAGATGGATTCACAGCTGAATTCTACCAGTGGTACAAAGAGGAGCGGATACCATTCCTTCTGAAACTATTCCAAACAATAGAAAAACAGGGACTCCTCCCTAACTCATTTTATGAGACCAGCATCATCCTGATAACAAAACCTAGCAGAGACACAAGAACAAAAGAAAATTTCAGGCTGATATCCCTGATAAATATTAACACAAAAATCCTCAATAAAATACTGGCAAACCAAATCCAGCAGCACATCAAAAAGCTTATCCACCATGATCAAGTCGGCTTCATCCCTGAGATTCAAGGATGATTCAACATATACAAAACAGTAAGCATAATCCATCACATAAACAGAACCAATGACAAAAACCACATGATTATCTCAATAGATGCAGAAAAGGCCTTTGATAAAATTCAACACTCCTTCATGCTAAAAACTCTCAATAAACTAGATATTGATGGAATGTATCTCAAAATAATAAGAGCTATTTATGACAAACCCACAGTCAATATCATACTGAATGGGCAAAAGCTGGAAGCATTCCCTTTGAAAACTGGCACAAGACAAGTATGCCCTCTCTTAGCACTCCTATTCAACATTGCATTGGAAGTTCTGGCCAGGGCAATCAGGCAAGAGAAAGAAATAAGGGGTATTCAAATAGGAAGAGAGGAAGTCAAATTGTCTCTGTTTGCAGATGACATGATTGTATAATTAGAAAACTCTGTCATCTCAGCCCCAAATCTCCTTAAGCTGATAAGCAACTTCAGCAAAGTCTCAGGATACAAAATCAACTGGCAAAAATCACAAGCATTCCTACACACCAATAATAGACAAACTTGGAGCCAAACCATGAGTTCACTCTCATTCACAATTGCTACAAAGAGAATAAAATACCAAGGAATATAACTTACAAGGACCTCTTCAAGGAGAACTACAAACCACTGCTCAAGGAAATAAGAGAGGATACAAACAAATGGAAAAACATTCCATGCTCATGGATAGGAAGAAACATTATCGTCAAAATGGCCATACAGCCCAAAGTAATTGATAGATTCAATGCTATCCCTATCAAGCTACCATTGACTTTCTTCACAGAATTAGAAAAAAGTACTTTAAATTTCATATGGAACCAAAAAAGAGCTGTATAGCCAAGACAATCCTAAGCAAAAAGAACAACACTAGAGGCATCATGTTACCTGACTTCAAACTATACTACAAGGCTACAGTAACCAAAACAGCATGGTACTAGTACCAAAACAGATATATAGACCAATGGAACAGAACAGAGGCCGCAGAAATAACGTCACACATCTACAACCATCTGATCTTTGACAAACCTGACAAAAACAAGCAATGGGGAAACAATTCCCTATTTGATAAATGGTGTTGGGAAACCTGGCTAGCCATATGCAGAAAACTGAAACTAGACTCCTTCCTTATACTTTATACAAAAATTAACTCAAAATGGATTAAAGACTTAAACATAAGACCTAAAACCATAAAAACCCTAGAAGAAAACCTAGGCAGTACTATTCAGGACATAGGCATGGGCAAAGACTTCATGACTAATCACCAAAAGCAACTACAACAAAAGCCAGAATTGACAAATGGGATCTAATTAAACTAAGAGTTTCTTCACAGCAAAAGAAATTACCATCAGAGTAAAAGGCAACCCGCAGAATGGGAGAAAAATTTTGCAATCAATCCATCTAACAAAGGGCTAATATCAAGAATCTACAAGGAACTTAAACAAATTTACAGGTAAAAAACAACCCCATCAAAAAGTGGGAGAAGGATATGAACAGAGACTTTCAAAAGAAGACATTTATGTGGCCAAGAAACATGTGAAAGAAAGCTCATCATCACTGGCCATTAGGGAAATGCCAATCAAAACCACAATGAGATACCATCTCAGTCCAGTTAGAACGGTGATCATTAAAAAGTCAGGAAACAACAGATGCTGGAGAGGATGTGGAGAAATAGGAATGCTTTTACACTGTTGGTGGGACTGTAAACTAGTTCAACCATTGTGGAAGACAGTGTGGTGATTCTTCAAGGATCTAAAACTAGAAATACCATTTGACCCAGCGATCCCATTACTGGGTATGTACCCACAGGATTATAAATCATGCTACTATAAAGACACATGCACATGAGGTATGTTTATTGTGACATTATTCCCAATAGCAAAGACTTGGAACCAATCCAAATGCCCATCAGTGGTAGACTGGATAAAGAAAATGTGGCAGGCCCGGCACGGTGGCTCACACCTGTAATCCCAGCACTTTGGGAGGTCGAGGCTGGTGGATCATGAGGTCAGAAGATCGAGACCATCCTGGCTAACACAGTGAAACCACATCTCTATTAAAAATACAAAAAATTAGCCGGGCATGGAGGCAAGCGCTGGTAGTCCCAGCTACTCGGGACTCTGGGGCAGGAGAATGGCATGAACCCAGGAGGTGGAGCTTGCAGGGAGCCAAGATTGCGCCACTGCACTCCAGTCTGGAGAATGGAGAGAGACTCTGTCTCAAAAAAAGAAAAAAAAAGAAGACAATGTGGCACATATACACCATGCAATACTATGCAGCCATAAAAAAGGATCTGCTCATGTCCTTTGCAGGGACATGGATGAAGCTGGAAACCATTATTCTCAGCAAACTATCACAAGAACAGAAAACCAAACACCACATGTTCTCACTTATAAGTAGGAGCTAAACAAGGAGAACACATGGGCACAGGGAAGGGAATATCACACACTGGGGCCTGTCAGGGGTTGGGGGTCAAGAGGAGGGACAGCATTAGGAGAAATGCCTAATGTAGATGATGGGTTGATGGGTGCAGCATACCACCATGGCACATGTATACCTATGTGGCAAACCTGCATGTTCTGCACATGTGTCCCAGAACTTAAAGTATAATAAAAAAAAAAAAAAAAGAAAGAAAGAAAGAAAAAGAAAAAGAAAAGAAAGTAGGCTTTCTAAACAAAGGAGCTCCAAGTAGGGTTATTTCTTTTTCTTCAGTGCAAACAAAGCAGATATTTTATAAGAAAGTATTCAGTGACCTTTGGGCAAGTTTCTTCAGAACATTGATGATAATCTCATTGTACTCCTTTCCTGTAAGAAGGACAGATCACTACATGGCTTAAGCTATGTATAAAGAAGTATTTCCCAACATCTTCTACAGAAACACATTGAGAGGGCACCAAGATACTATAGCCAGGGAAATTAGGAGTTGGGAGTGTGATAGAACTCATCGTAATATCCATCACTTTAACTTCATTACTACCCTCAATTTTATGAGGCAAGACTCAGAGACTTTCATGCTAAATGAACATACTTAAGCAAAATTAAGGCCAAGTCTCTTAAAACAGATGAATCTTCACCACTTCTCCATAGAATTCTGCCAGGATGAGTTGAAACTGATTGTGTACAGGTGCCATTCTTGAGATGGAGACAGCAGCTGTGACATGAGAGAATGACTCTAAGAACTCTTTGGGTGGTAATTTTAGTCAGATTCCTCAAACCAATCATCCCCATGGTAGCACAATCAGCAGAGGCCCAAAAGCATCAGGTATTTAGCTACTATAGAGTACATGGATCTATTGATTACTGTGATCAAAAAGTAAGATCAAAAGGAATCTCAGGACTGCTCTGATGTTATGATTGTAGTCCTGGTGTAGCACATAAAAGCTAGCCAAAGCCATATCTGAAGAAATGTGAAACAAGTCTGACTTGCGCAGAATGCTTAGGGAGTGAGACATATTAGTTACTTAAACTATCTCATGGTTCCACAAATATGGTCTGTGGATAATCACTTTTTGGAGGGACTAAATGTAATAATTAACATTACAGAAGCATAATAAATTTGCTTTTCTCTCTTTTTGATTATTCAGGAGACACTTTCGATCTTGTATTTTTTCTGTGTTCAATAACCTCTATTTTGTATTTCTATAGAAGAAAAATATGGCTTTTTCAATGTTTTAGGGGCACTTTTTGCATTAGATAAGGCCTTAAAGAGGGAAATGGGACACATTAACTACTATGATTTATTTATTTCAAGCCTCCTTCATCATTCCAGTCCCTAAAGGCTAATCAATAGAAACCACTTGATTTTAACATCTGCCAGCATACTTTCTACAGCTTCTTTGAAGAACTCAGACAATTACCCTAAAATCATGTTTAAAATCATATTTGCTTTAAAGAGAAAATGAAGTGTGGTTTAATATTTTGAAATATCTAGATACTTACCTCATATTTTGCTCTGAATTTCCATGGACAAAGCTAAAGGAATTGTATAAGAGCTTCAAAAGTTAAAAGTATGATATTTACCTATTTCTATGGTGCCTGTCTCCATGGTTCCCCGTTAAAAGGACACATGCATCACCCAGAAGGTCTTTCACCTCTTATTTTTGCCAGTGGTGGTCAATAAGCTTCATACAATTTAAATTAGACATCTTGTTTGAATCTCATATTTCAAAACAATTATTTCTTCATACTGTGCCCCTTGAGAAATAGGAACATTATTCTATTCATGACATATGCTTATTTCTAAACCACTGATTCGCAATGGCCCATCTCATTTCTTCTCCTGCCCACCATAATGTGTATAAATTACATCAAAGGCAGCATATAATAGTGATTATAAATCAACATATAATAGTGATAGAAATACCATCCCTTTAAAGAATAGCACTCATTTAAGAGTTCTTATTTTACCACTGATTAATTTTTTTGCCATTAAATCAAAAACCCATCTTTCACTTCAACTGTACATATGTGTTTTGAGCTATGGTTAGTCATATGTGTGAAAGTAAACATTGAACAGTGAACATACAGGGAGACAACACATTAACATTACAAAAACTTTCAGTAGAATGAATCAAAAGAAAATGATAGTAATAACAATAATAACAGTACTATTGCTACAGAAGATGGACCAATTAATTTTATTTAAAGCTAGAATCAGGACAAATTCTAGATCTACTCTGTTATTATAATAGTCCTGAAGTAAAATAAAAGTAAAAGTAAAATAAAAGTTTGCACAAAAGCACTTACTAAGCACTAGGTACTATTTTAAGAGCTTTGCACATATTACCTTATTTAATCTTGATATATACACTATGTAATAGGTTGCTAGCCCCATTTTTTCCACAGGAGGAAAATGAGGCTCAGCAATATTAAGGAATTTGCCCAAAGTTACACAGCTAGTACATGTTGGACATGTTGGAGAGTGAACATTAACAGAAGCTCTCTGGCTCCAGATTCTGTGTGTTTTGTTTTGTTTTGAGATGGAGTCTCACTCTGTCACACAGACTGGAGTGCAGTGGTGCGATCTTGGTTCACTGCAACCTCTGCCTCCCAGGTTCAAGTGATTCTTGAGCCTCAGCTTCCTGAGTAGCTGGGGAGTAGCCTCCTGAGCTGAGTAGCACAGACTCGAGCTCAGAGTTCAACATCAACCTGGGCAACATGGTGAAACCCCCATCTCTCCTCAAAATACAAAAATTAGCACAGCCACCCCTGGCTAATTTTTGTATTTTGGGGAGAGATGGGGTTTCACCACGTTGCCCAGGCTGGTCTTGAGCTCCTGAAATCAAGGGATCCACCCGCCTCAGCCTCCCAAAGTGCTTGGATTACAAGCGTGAGCCACTGCACCCAGTCCAGGTTCTGTGTTTTTAATCACCATGCTGCTGCAATGCAGGATAATCATGGTGCAATTAACAAGGGGAAAAAGAAGGTAAAAATAAAAATCAGTGGCAGAAAATTGATCCATGCCTGAAGTATATTTCTTACGGTACTTTTAGTCACTTCCCCCTTCCCCTGACAACAGTTATTCTAGGCCCCACCCATATTTTCAGCCACTGATTTTCCTCAATTTGTTCTTGCTTCTTCTTATGCTTAGTGCTTCACATCCCAACAAAGTTCATCTCAGAGAAATCAAACTATCTCAAATAATTGTCTTCCAGACACAGCCAGTGAGACACATTGTGGTCGATCAAAAGAAAAATAAATGTTTAAATTTTTTATTATATTTTCAGGGAAACTGGGGCTTGTAACATTTGGGAAAAAAAAAAGATCGGTCATTTTTTTTCTCATCTGAAAATCATGCAGGGTTCTTTGTAATTTTAATGAGTTGAATGATCAGCTAAGAAAGTCCCTCACATGGGTGAACTTACAATTTATTGTCCTAAGTGGTACACTTTGTGTGTAATAGGCTGTCCTATTAAGAATTATGCTGGAACAACAGACATAAAATGGGACTTTGTTGGACAAGCTGAGATATCAGATTATCTGGACTTCGGAGGTTGAAGAGAGGCAGGAAGAAGTTTGAAGTAAGGGAAAATGTGTGACTTTCTCCTGATGTTGGAGACCTTTCCATCTATATCAGATACGCTTGCATTGGCTTTCAGATTTGTTAACTACCAAGGCTCGTAATTTCTAAATGTATTTATTATTGTTGCTATTATCATTTCATTGATAGAGAAATTACTGTAGGACTGGCAGTGTGCTGAGGACTTAATTTGTATTGCTGTCATTTATACCTCACAATAATCTCATAAGGTAGGTACTATGATTATAGTTATTTTGGAAATGAAACTTAAAAGAAAAGTGATTTGGCCAAGGTCACACAGCTTGTAAATGGCAGAACCAAGACTTGCATACTAACACCCTTGATTATAAATACAAAACCCATTGTATTATATGCATCTCAAAGTATTTGGCCTTAGAATACTTTTAAAAATATAACATATTGATTTTCTCCACCAAGAATTTCTGATATATAATTTGCCTTGAAGTATACTCCAACTATTGTCTCATAGATAAATGTATTACTATAAGAGAAAATATTTGGAGTTTATATGACTAAAATAGTAAAATATTGACTAAAATTGCAAACACATATTCAAATAAAAAGACAGGCTACATGGTAAGTGATGATTCACAGATAACATGTTCTGGAGTGATTGACCCCAAAATGCTCACTTGCTTACATGTATTCCTTTCTTAAAGTCAAACTATTCCATAAAGCTAAGAATTATATAAAGGTGGTTATATATAATACCTTGTATGGTCTAAATGTTTGTGTCTCTCAGAAGTTCATATGCTAAAATCTAACCCCCAATCTCTTGGTATTAGGAAGAGGGCCATTTGAGAGGTAACTAGGTCATGAGAGTGGAATCCTTATAAAGGGGATTAGTGCCCTTATCAAAGAAGCCCAAGGGAACTGCCTGCCCTTCCACGACGTGAGGACACAGCAAGAAGGCACCATCTTGAAGCATAGACAGCAAACCCTCAGCAGACACCGAATCTGCTGGTGCCTCAACTGTAAGCAATAAACTTCTGCTGTTTATAAATTACCCAGTCTAGGGTACTTGCAATAGCAACAGGAACAGACTTATACGGGGCTTCCTATGTATGAGGCATTGTTCTAAGTCCTATACTTAAATTAATTTCATCTATCCTCATAGCCAACCTGAGATTAAAAAAAATTTAAAAAACCATCATAATCCTCATTTGTAGATGAGGAAGCTCATGTACAGAGATGTGAAATAACCCACCAAAGCTAGTGAGTCAGGGAGCCAAGATTCAGACACAGGCCATCTGGGTCCAAATCAGTGCTGGAAATGACTATTTCACACAGGCTTGTGAACAGCATTTTTCATATGCTTGTTCTGTGTGCATATCAGCAGACATCATAGATATGAGATACTTGTTAAAAATTTTCTAAAATACATTTTTGTTCCATTTAATTTGGTTTCCAAGATACCTATGAACATTTCTTAAAATGTGTGGAATGTAAAAGTGGGTGTCATGTGTGAGAGGTATGAAGATGAGTAGAGCTTTTCCCAGTGATACATAAGATGAGACCAAGAATGAGAGTCTGATCTTCATATGTAAGCAAATAAAAGATTTTTAAAAATTCAAATGCATAAATAAGCATGTGATTCCCTCTAGACCCATAATACACATTGTGCCACTGCCAACTGAGTTTTCAATCTGAGCTTTGCTTTGTTGTTCTTGTTTCTAGTGGTATTCTTCCTTGTGTTTTATGTGACTGGCTTTGGTTGCCTTGATTCAATTACCTGGATCCTTTCTTAAAGTGTGATTTGTGGAGCAGCAGCAGCATTTCCTGAGTACTTAATGCAGCCGGGCATGGTGGCTCACGGCTGTAATCCCAGCATTTTGGGAGGCCGAGGTGGGTGGATCACTTGAGGCCAGGAGTTTGAGACCAGCCTGGCCAACATGGCAAAACCCAGTCTCTGATAAAAATAAAAAATTAGCTGTGCGTGGTGATGCATGCCTGTAGTCATGCTTGTAGTCCCAGCTACATAGAAGGCTAAGGCAGGAGACTCGCTTGAACCCAGAAGGAAGAGGTTGCAGTGAACCGAGATTTCATCACCGCACTCCAGCCTGGGTGACAGAGTGAGACTCTGAAAAATAAAAACAAAAAAACCAGGAAGGAAAGAAGGAAGGGAGGGAGAGAGGGAGAGAGGGAGAGAGAGAGAGAGAGAAGGAAGGAAGGAAGGAAGGAAGGAAGGAAGGAAGGAAGGAAGGAAGGAAGGAAGGAAGGAAGGAAGGAAGGAAGGAAGGAAGGAAAGAGAGAGAAAGAGAAAGAAAGAAAGAAAAAAGAAAGAAAGAGAGAAAAGAAAGAAAGGAAGAAAGGAAGGAAGGAAGGAAAGAGGGAGGGAGGGAGGGAGGGAAGGAGGAAAGGAAGGAGGGAAGGAAGAAAGGAAGGAGGGAGGGAGGGAGGGAGGGAAGGAAGGAGGAAAGGAAGGAGGGAAGGAAGGAAGGAAGGAAGGAAGGAAGGAAGGAAGGAAGGAAGGAAGGAAGGAAGGAAGGAAGGAAGGAAAGAGAATCACAGGTCCCACCCCACAGCTCCTACTGACTTGGAATCTGCACTCTGACAAGATCCCCAATGATTCTTAAGCACATTAATGTGTGAGCCCTGTTCTACAAAACCATGCTAAAATCCTTCACTAAGGAGAAACTGTCTCATTTTAATATTTTTGAACTATTATAATCAAATAGAGGAAAGGTCAAACCAAGTCCTCTCTCTGTAGTGGGAGCAGGAAGGATGGCTAGATGAGGAAGAATAAACAATGCTCTGTTTCTTGCCTGCTCTTCCACCAAAGAGGAAGATTTCCCCTACTGCCACCCACACACACAGTCAACTCATGATACACGTACACAACCACGTAGAGTAGTGCAATCCATAATGTTTGTCATGCAGGGCAGGTTCTTCACTCAGGAGAGAATTCAAGAGTGAGCCAGTGGCTGAAGAAAGCAGCTTTTTTAAGGCATGGGCGGTGTTGCAGCTCTGTGACTGCTTCTGCAGAACAGGGTTACCTCATAGGCAGTGCACTGAGAGGAGCAGCATTACAACATTTACAGTCATAAACCCACTTTAAATGACATTCTAATTAGGGGATGGGTTATTCAGAAATAGCTAGAAAATGAGTGGTAGCTTCCAGGTGTTGCCATGGCAAGGGGCAGTAACTTTCATGCACAGCCGTGGCACTGGTAAACTGTCATGGCAAGGGTGATAGTGTCTTAGGGTGATGGGCAGCAAGAGGTGCTTTGGGACCCTCTTCCAAGTTTTGGCCAGTCTTCAATCTGGTCCTGAAACTAGTCCTGCCTGCCTCCTACCTCATCTGTATCCAGAACAGTGCAATAGAGGACACTGAATCTCAGAACAGGAGCCTGCAATTCTGTTAGTAAAAGGGAGTTTTGTTTGTTTACCCAATTAACCTATAGTAAGAAACTTGTGGACAACAAACCTTTACCCTGTACCTACTATGTGTAAAGTGCAGAAAGAATATCTAACTGATAGAGGTGTTGTGAAGATTAAATTGGATATCTGCTAACTGTATAGCCCAGTGTCTGAAACAGTAGGTCACATGTCCCAAAGGATTCACAAGAGGAGAGTGTAGTGGGTATAAAGTTATTGAGTGTCTACTATATGCTTCATATATGCAGTATCCTTAAATCCTCATAATTAGTTGACGAAGCCTTTATGTCCACTTAACAGATTAGGAAACTGAGGCACTGAAAGGTAAATATAATTGCCCACAGTCTCACAGTAAGTTGAGGTGTCCAGTTTCAACTTCAGTTGGCTCTCTGTCTTTACCCAGTGCTCCAGCTATCACCCAAAACTAGAGGGGTACAAGAAAGTAGGCAGCAGGGGCCGGGCGCAGTAACTCACACCTGTAATCCCAGCACTTTGGGAGGCCAAGGCAGGTGGATCACGAGGTCAGGAGATGGACACCACCCTGGCTAACACAGTGAAACCCCGTCTCTACTAAAAATACAAAAATCAGCCGGGCATGGTGGCGGGTGCCTGTAGTTCCAGCTACTCGGGAGGCTGAGGCAGGAGAATCGCTTGAACCCGGCAGGTGGAGGTTGCAGTAAGCTGAGATAGCACCACTGCACTCCAACCTGGGTGACAGAGTGAGACTCTGTTTCAAAAAAAAAAAAAGCAGCAGGTCTCATCAAAATAGAATATCTCTGTTTTATCTTTCTGTTTTGCTTTAACTTAATGACAATTTTTTCTAAGGTGTACTTCTGGTAAATCACTTACTATAGACAGAGTCTTCTACTTAAATGAACAGAAAATAAGTAAAAGGCCATATTTTTGCCATGACGGAGTTTACAGTTTATCTGAGCAGAAAAGGTAAATCCAGATGTAAAAGCAAAGAAGAATTAGACTTGAGCCAGGTCCTTGACTATTAGCATGGAGAGATTCAGAAAACAGGTCATCTGAGTTGTTGTGTTCATCTGTGAACTCTTTGAAATAAAGTGGACATTGAGATAAGATCTAGAAAGATTTCTTATTCAGGTGTAAGCATCATTGAGTCGATATTGAGTTAGTATCCTAGAACTTTATTCCCATACTCTTGAGAGGCTTGTTTCTTTTATTTGTGCTTCCAAGTAAGCGTACATTTGGGCAAGGATTTCATGGCTAAAATATTTTAAAATAATTATTTTAATTTCATTTTTAATAAAGTAGGCTGCTAAGGTGATAGATGGGGGCAAGGTGGTGCTTGCAGCAGGTGGAGAGAAAATGGGGTGCTGAAACGGTGTAGAGAAGATGCCATAGGGAAACCTAATTCCCTTCAAAGTGTGACCTAGGTAGGACTGGCCATGATCAGCATTAAGAATGTGGGTCACTCGGTCACAAATATGGAAAATTCAAAATGACAGACTTTTCTAAGTAGAACGTTCATTAAGAACATTGTTTAGCGCTGGGTACAGTGGCTCAAGCCTGTAATCCCAGCAATTTGGGAGGCTGAGGCAGGTGGATCACCTGAGGTCAGGAGTTCGAGACCAGCCTGGCCAATATAGCAAAACCCTGTCTCTACTAAAAATACAAAAAAAAAAAAAAAATTAGCCAGGGGTGGTAGCGGGCCCCTGTAAACTCAGCTACTTGGGAGGCTGAGGCAGGATAATTGCGTGAACCCAGGAGGTGGAGGCTGGAGTGAGCAGACATCGTGCTGTTGCACTCCAGCCTGGGCGACAAGAGCAAGACTCTATCTCAAAAGAAAAAGGAAAAAAGAAAATTGTTTGTGCAAGAGTGTTGGATCCTTTTAGCTAAATTCAAACTGTGTCCCAGCTGACTTGTCTTCTGCCATCAGGTCCTTTGTGGTGTTGGCGGCCTCACATTGAGCATGTTTGAAATGACACCAGAGCAGTTCCTTCTGCTGAGTCTTGAGGACAATTAGCCATTGTCATTACCTATAGGTGTCAGTGGTACAGTCAGAAGATTTCACATTGCGTGGATGCCTGAAGAATATGTACCTGGAGGAACTGCTAGTATGGCTGCATTTAGCCCCGTTTGGGGACCGTTAGAACTTAGAACCTTCAAAGTGTCACTCCTGAAAAGGAAAAAAATAAGCATAGACAAGGGATTTCAGAGAAAAGCTACTGAAAGGGCACTGCAGTTAATTGAAATGGTGGTGCACCTGCTTGTGATGTCAAGGAAGTTACTTAACTCTATTCATGCAACAAATCTTTATCTTGTACCTACTATGTGCAAAGTGTGGAAAGAATAGGATTGCTGTGAAGATTAAATTGGATAATATTTGTTAACTGTATAGCCCAGTGTTTGAAACAGTAGTTGCTCAGCAAATGGTAACTGAGATTAATGGCAATAATCAAAGGCACACTTCCGTATTTTCATTACTAAGCACAATCCATATTTAAATTGAAATAATTGTAGAATACCTACATGCAAAGGTATAGTCCACACAATTCCCACTTCTAACAGAAAGGACAGGTCAAGTCTCCTTTTCCAGACTTGTAAGAACCAATTTACATTTTACAGTATACTGGAATTTTGATGAATTAAACATTGTTCCAATAATAATAGTAATATTATATTTTTATGTAGCTTAAAAAAACATTTTCACATTCATTAACTCTAAATGAATTATTGCCAGTAGGCTTGGAAATCTCCCTGTTTCATAGAGATTTTGGTATGTAAAATTTTTCTTAAATGAATTTGGCCTGGATCAGAAAGTGAGGTAAAACAATTAAAATATCCAATTTGGGAGAATTCTTGGTAGGTTTCCAGCATGTCGTTCATTTTTATAATCAAGCTGTCATATGATCTTTTTTTTTCATTATTCATGAGCAAATAGACTCCACTACAGTCAATTTGAACCAATTATTATCTCTGGCATGATATAATCAAAAGGCTACTGCTATTTGTTGAAGAATTCTTTGTTTGCCAAGATTATTAATCAAGTTATGCCAGGAGCACATACAGTGCTGCTTGGCACTCAGCAGCTGGCCCGAGCAACAGAAAAATAAATCAGAATTCTTGATGCTTGTATTTTTTAATATTCCTGCCAGTGTGTGTACTGGAGAACATTTCACATTAAATAGCACTAATTGCCTTAATTGGCTTATGGCTAAGAGGCCCACTGTTCTGCTGGTGTGTAGTCAAAGTCATTGGGTTTCCTGGGAGCACTTAGATTCTTACATTTTCAGAGGTTCAGGTATGACACACAGAGCAAGACAGTTGCAGTGCATGTATGACCCTGGTGTCTTGTAGAATAGTGGGGTGTGGTAAGAAGTCCCCCCTGATTAGCCTGGGGTGACAGCTCTTCACACAATCATTCATAGTAAACAACTCTTTATAGAGAACACATGAAAGTTTATCAGTCAGTCTTCACTAACTCTCAGAACAATCCATGAGCAAGCAAGAGTTCTCACTTGCTTGGAGGGCAGCTGTATTTGCAACTGGCAGAACCCAGCTTTGCTTTTAGGTGTCTAACAACAAGTGTAATAACAATGGCAACATTTAAATTGCCTTCCTATTTTATCATGTCCCAAATATGTAAATCTTCATCCTGTCTTCACTGCCATTGGGTGTTTTCATTTTATTTTTAGTGAGGTACGTCATCCCAAAGGGCAGCCTCGTGGCTGGGTGAAAATGTGCCCAAGGACTGTTCAGCAGACTCAAGAGAGTACAGCCACCCCTGCCTCCATTAGCTCCTTTGTCAGATTGCAAATGCTAGAAGTTCTGCAGAAATGGCTTCACCCCTTTAAAATGCAAATGGCCCCCACCCATGCACACACAAAGTGCCCATGTAAACTTTCATACATTCACATCTTAATATGCTTGAGTTTAAAATGCTGTAAAGGGACATGAGGTAAACATTCTAAAGGAGCTCCTAACAAAAAGATATAATGGACAGGTATAAATAAGGAAGAGAGCTCAAGATGGGAGTCCTTCCCCAAAGCCATTACACTCCACTGTTCTCAGGTAGTGAAAGTGTGATTTACTCATTTATGGAATTAAACACAAAAAAGCAACTTCTTATTATGCCTACACATTTAAGGAATAACTTCACTGCTAAGTGGTATTGAAATCACATGCGGCTAAGGAGGAGCAAAAGTATTCGAATAACAAGATTTGCCATTTGTAGCTGGAAATTAAGCTGAAATTTCAATTCAGGAAGCATTAGAGTCACATCTTATCAAAAGGGGAAAACTCACCATTTTGGGCATATTTGGTAGGTGGAGAAAATTTTGAGCCTAAAAGTCACGACTGCGATATGCCAAGTGCTCGATACACGCTCGCTGGAGTAATCGATGCCACCTCACTGTTTGAAGGACCTGGGGTTCTGGCTCTCCACAGATGAGGAGGTGGGTTTCAGTCTTAGTCCTACCCCTGTGTGCCCTTATAGGGGTCACTTTAGGGAGGGTTCAAGTCTTTTATTCTCTATCTGCCCTGGGAAGGGCCCCATAGCCCACAAGAGTAGCTAGGTAAAGATCACTCTAATTTGGAAGTTTTCACTAACATGAGAACGGGTAGAAAGGAAAAATGAAGCCACAAAACCCCTTAAGTGATAGAGCAGTTCAGTCTGTTTCTCCTTTTCTCTGATGTTATTACATCTGAAATGTATAATCACTTCTCATCCATACTTGTGAGCAATTAAGAGCATCTGCCAAGAAAAGAAAGGAAAAACTGAGAGTAAGTAATGGAATTGATGGCAAAGCAGGGAGTTGTTCGTGTTTTTTAAGCTGTAGGTTTATTAGGAACACATTCTTAATGATTAAAAGCAGTGGTTATTTTCATCTTATGTTCAAGTTTTAACCTATTAAAAGTAAAACAGAGGTAGACCTATTTTTCTCTATCCCAGATAAAAGGCCTCCTCATTACAGTTTTCAATATCAATCTGTTTGAAAACTAGCACAAAATAAATGCATTCTGAAGAATACTATTTCTTAAGTAATCCCATTACATTTCTACTTCTTTGGATGCTCTGGTAAGTAGAATATCCTTACAAAATGTAAATGTAATCAAATTTCTATTCTTTCAACAAAAGTCTATTAGGCGGTCACTATCTGCCAGGTGTTGATCTGGACTCTCAGGATATAAAGAAAATTAAATCGATGACCGGTCTCTGGGTGGCTCATTGTTTATTATGGAAGATCTAATATGTTAAGATGCTTTTGGTTGCAAGCTGCATCTGTAGCTGTCTTCAAGAGTGAGGAAGGGCATTGAGATATATTACAGAAAAGCTTGACATAAGGCTGTTCACGGGGAGCGAATCCAGTGGTCATAATGTCATCAAGAATTCAGGTCCTTTCAGACATTCAGCTCTGTACAACCCATGGTGTGCCCATTTCATCTTGTGGCTGCTTCTCCTAAGCTCAAGGATGTCTGCTGGTAGCATCTATATTTACTTGCAGTGGAAGAGACAAATAGCTTCCTTTGGCTCTTAAGAATCATGAAATTCCTTGCCCAAATAGTAAACCATCTTTTATGGATTTCAATACCTCAAATTGGTTCAGACCTACAATATCTCTGAACCATTATCTGGTAAGGGGCTGGGATTGCCATCATTGGCTTAGCCTAATCAGGGTCCATCTCTGCAGCAGAGACCCACTAGAATTCCCCAAAGCATATTGGCTGTTCAGAGAAGGGTTCTATCATGCAAGAGGAGGGAAATGGTTCTGGGCTATAATGTTTCCCTCTTTATCTTTTGTAACACTAAAAGCTATTTCAGTAAAGTAGGACTTGACCAGCTGATGATATTGAGAGGTGACAACGTGCTAGCAGCCCTCGATGTCTGAGCTTCCTTGACCTCAGCATCCACTCTGGCTGCGCTTGAGGCGCCCTTCAGCCTGCCCCTGCACTGTGAGAGTCCCTCTCTGGGCTGGCCAAGGTTGGAGCCAGCTCCCTCTGCTTGTGGGGAGGTGTGGAGGGAGAGGCACCTGCGGGAACCAGGGTTGTGCGTGCTACTCCTAGGCCAGCGCGAGTTCCAGGTGGGCGTGGGCTTGATGGGGCCCCCCACACCCTGCGCAGTGAGGGGCTTAGCACCTGGGCCAGCAGCTGCGGAGAGTGCACAGGGTCCTCAAGCAGTGCCGGCCTGCCTGCGCTGCGCTCGAATTCTCGCCAGGCCTCAGTTGCCTCCCCTTGGGTTAGGGCTCACGACCTGCAGCCCGCCATGCCCTAGCCCTGCCTGGGGCTCCTGCTGGGCCCGAACCTTCCTGGTGAGCAGCCGCCCCCTGCTCCGTGGTGCCTGGATCCATCAACTGACCAAGGGCTGAGAAGATCACCCACCCAAGGGCTGAGAAGTGCTGGCGCACAGCACAGGACTGGCAGGCAGCTCCGCCTGAGCCCGGGTGCAGGATCCACTAGGTGAACCCAGCTGGGCTCCTGAGTCTAGTGGGGACTTGGAGAACCTATATGTCTAGCTAAGAGATTGTAAATACACCAATAAGCTCTCTGTGTCTAGCTCAAGGTTTGTAAACGCACCAATCAGTACTCTGTATCTAGCTAATCTAGTGGGGGGACTTGGAGAACTTCTCTGTCTAGTACTCTGTGTCTAGCTCAGGGATTGTAAACGCACCAATCAGCACTCTCTCAAAACGGACCAATCAGCTCTGTGTAAAATAGACCAATCAGCTCTCTGTAAAATGGACCAATCAGCAGAATGTGGGTGGGGTCAGATAAGGGAATAAAAGCAGGTTGCCCGAGCCAGCAGTGACAACCTGTTAGAATGGCTGTCCATCTGGTAGAAACCTTTGTTGTTTTGCTTTTCGGGCAGAATATTTTTTTGTCTTTCGGTTTTTGTTTTGTTTGTTTTGTTTTGTTTTGTTTGTTTGTTTGTTTGTTTGTTTGTTTTTGCGTCCACGGCGTTTTTATGAGCTGTAACACTCACCGTAAAGGTCTGCAGCTTCAAGTCTGAAGCCAGCGATACCACGAACCCACCCACCGGGAGGAAGGAACAACTCAAGGCCTACTGCGTTTAAGAGCTGTAACACCCACCTTGGAGATGTGCAACTTCACTCTTGAAGCCAGTGAGACCACGAGTCCACCAGAAGGAAGAAATTCTAGACACAACTGAACGTCTGAAGGAACAAACTTCAGACACCATCCTTAAGAACTGTAGCACTCACCGGGAGGGTCCGCGGCTTGGTTCTTCAAGTAAGCAGACGAAGAATCCAGCAATTCTGGACACAATATGATATCTGAAGGATGCACTTTCTCCTAGGTCAATGGTTCTCAAACTTGAGAACCTGGAGGGATTTTTTAACACACACTTTTGTTAATTGTCAGGCTCTACCCCAGAGTTTGCTGATTAAAGAGGTCTGAGGTAGAGCCTTGGAATTTGTTTCAATTGCGGAAATTGCTGGTGATGGATTTGAAAAGCACTGTCTTTAAGATGTTGCGTGTAACAAAAAATTGGCAACCTTTAATTGGCTAAGATTACTGTGAGAGTTGGACAAACCTTACTTTAGATTTTAGAAACATTTCTTTTTGTGAGTCAGTTTTTCATTTATTTTAGCGTTCAGATGCCTGATTAGCCTTGAAGACACACTTTGCTGTTTAAAACATGCCGTTGTCAAGTTACACAAGAAGGGCCTCAAATATCTTGAAAGTTATTGCTACTATTAGTCTGTCTTCAGAATTATCTTTGAAGTGTACGTGTGAGATGTAAACTTTATTATAGCCAAATTTTAAGAAAGTTGCAGTTCACATTTCTGCAATTGTGAGGTATCTTGTGTAAATTGAGCTGTTCTATTCAAAGGAAAGTATATTACTGAAAACATCAGAAAACTAAATTGTTTGAGATATATAAAGATGATGTATAGACTCTCCACATGCTGGAAACAGTCTGTTGACACCAAATGCAGTAATTTAAACCATCTCTTTAGTCCAGTTTTAATAATAGACGTTTGTTTAAGCAGTAAGATTGGAGATCCCTGTCACTGGAAACTTGCTACATTTTTGAAGACAATTTGAGTTGGCACTATGGTCAGGTACTATTCTGAGAAGTGTATCAATTTCATTTAACAAATTTTTAAAGGAAAACATGAGTTTTGTTTGTTTTGGGAGTCGAAGTCTTTTTCTGTTGCCCATTCTGGAGTGCAGTGGCACAGTCATCGCTCCCTGTGGCCTCAAACTCCTGAGTGCAGACAATCCTCCTGTCTTAGCCTCCCAGATAGCTGGGACTACAGGCATGCACCCACCACACCTGGCTAAATTTTTTCTTATATTTTGTAGAGGTGGTGTCTCTCTTGTTGCCCAGCCTTATCTCAGACTCCTGGCCTCAAACAATCCTCCCACCTCTGCCTCTCGAAGTGCTGGAATTACAGATGTGAGCCACTGTGCTGGACTAGTGAAAACTATTTTAAAATGTTTTTATAATTTTGTGCTTCTCTTTTAGTGACTGTTATGGTCTGAATATTTGTGTACCCCCAGATTCATATGTTGAAATTCTCTCCCCCAGTGTTACAATATTAGGAGAGCAGACTTTGTGGAGGAAATTAGGTCATGAAAGTGGAGCTTTTATGCACGGATTAGTGCCCTTATAAAAGAAGCCCAAGGGAAATTTTTGCCCCTTGCTCCATGCAGGACACAACAAGAAGATGAACCAGGAAACTGGACCACTTTAGAACCCAACCATGCCTGACACTCTGGAATCTGGGAGTTCCAGCTGGTGGAATGTGAGGAATAAATTTCTCTTGTTTATAAGCCACCCAGTCTGTGGTATTGTAGTTTAGTGACCTGAAGAGACTTAAGACAAGGACCTAGAAAAGATTAAGATTCACAGCAAAGATCTTTTAAATATGTCTTTCCTTTGCTTAAGACATTTCAGTAGCTTCTGCTCTCTTACTGCATGAAGATCTAGTTTTCCAATGGCACCAAAACCCCACGTGACTGCCTTACTGGTGGAGCCTGGCCTGGGGCTCCTCTGCCCAGAAGGTTTTGCATCCAGCCGCTGACTTTCCTTCTGGGCAACGGCAGAATCGTTCTCCCTCCCACTGGGAGTTTCTGCACATGCCCTTCCCTCTGTTAGAAAAACTTCCTCACACCACACACGCTTGATCATCCTATTCACATACTCCACATCTTCACATCTGGACTCAAATTTCACTTTCTCAGGAAAAACTTGCTCTGTGACTAAGATTTGTGGAATGAATACATGAACACAAACATTTAAGACCCTGTTATAAGACAGGCATGTGTGATATGATACTTAATCCTTCTGTCCAGTAATCAGCCAGCCAAAGGCAGCTGCTTCTTCAAACACGAGAACTGTAATTTGTTCAATATTGTGCTGGAATGGTGCTGAATATGGGTCCTCATATGCTTCTAGTAAGCAAAAAAGAATGTTTCCATTTCTACAAAGCAAACAGGATTATCACACACTGTCTGCCTTGATTATATATGGTCTAGTATTATCTAGTAGAAGGTATGTTTCGGTTCTCCATACCTTGGTGAGGCGTTAAATTGGCCTCACCAAGAAATAGTACTAATTTGAATAGAGCAACAGAAGCTCCTTGGAAAATCCAAGATAAGACTTTCTCTGCCCATAGATGCTGATAGGAAAAGCAGTTCTTTTGTTTCTTTCCTGCTCAATACTTGACCCTCCGTTGAACTCAACAAAACATAATAATGCATATGAAAATGTTTTAATGTAAAAAGCACAAAATAATTGTACAGTGCTATTTTTATAAATAAATGCTTGATGAAGGACTTTAAATGATGCTTAAGGAATATCCAGAGATTTTTCTAAACTTGATGTAGAGCTGGAAATTTGAATTTTTACAGAAAAGAATGATTATGATTCATTAAGAAAAACAAATAATTTAAGACCCACAACCTAAATTACATTCAATGAAAATGGCTCCAAATTTAATGTGAAATTAAATTTTTTAAGAATAACTTCTATAGGCCGGGCACAGTGACTCACGCATTGTAATCCCAGCACTTTGGGAGGCCAAGGCGGGCAGATCATGAGGTCAGGAGATCGAGACCATGCTGGCTAACACGGTGAAACTCCATCTCTACTAAAAATACAAAAAATTAGCCAGGTGTGGTGGCAGACGCCTGTAGTCCTATAGTCCCAGCTACTTGGGAGGCAGAGGCAGGAGAATGGCGTGAACCTGGGAGGCAGAGCTGGCAATGAGCCGAGATCACGCCACTGCACTCCAGCCTGGGCAGCAGAGCAAGACTCTGTCTCAAAAAAAAAAAAAAAAAAAAAAAGAATAACTTCTATAACTTTCAGAAGCCTGAATTTAAGACATCCCCCTTTCTCTCAGCTAGGCCATGACATTCAGTCTCACCATTTTCATTGCATGGTATACATTTTACAACCACATTTTAATTGAGCCTTTGTCAAAAAGAGTCTTCTGCCCAGAGAAGATGGCCATGCTCAACATCATGGCTTAGACTTGAAATCTTATATTGCATGTATTCTTAGGATGCTAAACCATTTCAGGGTTTTATTTTAGCTCGTAGCCTTCTAAGGCATAACCACTAAGATGTGGTTTAAAGAAACATTACACAAAGTTAAAAGAAAAGCAAATTTAAAGATAAAATTTCAACAGAGTTCTTGGAATTTTGTAGATGTAGTAAACATTCAGAGCAAGGCTAAAAATTATACCATGTTTGTGAGACTTAGATGAATCAAAAACTGCAGGTTTTCTAGAAGTTTGCCTACAAACTCTAATGGGCTATCTTTTCCTATAATCAAAGCAAGTAAAGCTTAAATTACAAATCGATGTGAAGTTTCTAATTTTTCATTTAAGACAGCTTTTTGTTATTTCTTTTTCAGCCTGCTGCACTGCCACCTCCCAATATATAATATTTCAGGAAACATTGCATTATGAAGGGCTCCATAACAGTTAATGAAGATAAGTCTGTATGGAGTGATACTGTAATGAATTTTCTGGTGAAGATTAATTAGATGTGTGAATGCTAACATTTATTTACATCCCAGTTGAAATGTTCAAAGAGGTGTATGTTAAGCACACAATTAGAAGCAATGATGCATTAAATTGGCCTCACCAAGAAATAGTATTAATTTTAATAGTGCAATGGATGCTCCTTGGAAAATCCAAGATAAGATTTTCTCCGCCCAGTTGCCTGCTTTTGAGACTCCTCGTCTGCCTAAGTCACTTCTTTACATAAAAGTTGGTGGAAAATTGAGGATGGAAGGGGAAAGTGTATTTCCTATTTCACATCATAAGGCTGCCTAATGTCTCATTAACCTATGGACTTGCTCCCAACTCCTTTTGATTTGCACTGTGCAAACAGTATCTAACAACTCCTTTTGCAAACAGTCAATGACCTTTTAAACCAGGGAGGGAATTCCTCACAGCTGGAAGCCTTCCGTTTCTGTGTTCTTTTTAGAAGTGTTCCTTTCCTTCAACTATAAAGAAACAACAACAGTCCTTCCTCATTCCCAGGGTTTCTCTTAGTTTCAGGTAAGTTCTTGGTAGACAGGAACCACACAATCCTAGGATGAGCAGTAGCGACTTCCTTGCTAGCTCAAGCACCATTCTAATATTCTGAGATTATTTTAAATTTGCACTGGGAGTTCACTGGGCTGCCTTTTAGTCATATATTTAGTCATATATTTAGCTTTGAATATTTTAGTGTTCTAGTGCTTCCTTATGTCACACCATATATAAACTAGTAAGAATAATGACTACCATCTATTGAATCCTAACTGTGTGTGAAGCACTGGGCTAGTATATTACATGGACTGTCTAATTTAATTCTCTCACAAATGCTTTGCATGCATAGGCTTTATTTACATCTCTATTTCATGGGAGTGAAAAGTGGTGCTCAAAGGGTAAATAACAGTTGGTAAGTGTTCGAACTAACTGGGATTTAAACCAGTGTTTGTTTATCCATTTAAACCAGTGATTGTTTATGCCAATCAGCCAATGCTGAATGTTTAGGGGCAGTTTGCATTATAATCCTTAACCACATTGGCTGATTGCATCCTAGTTCTTTTGTGATTTTGTATAATGAATATCTTATTGAATGCTCTAAATAAATTTCATGTATGTATAATACAAAAAAATCCCAAGAGATATTGAATAACAAAAATATGATATATTGTGTTGCACACAGGAAATATAAGATTGAGATAGTTTGCAGCCTTATAAGTTTGCAAACTCCCTCTAAGTTAAAAAAAAAAAATCACTAAACTATACATTTTGTGTAAAGTAATTGCTCTTGTAACGAGGCCCCCCCACCACGCTTAACCCAAATGTCCTGTTCTCCAGAACTGACAACTTCATAGAAAGACAGCGGTTAGTGAACTGAATATCAAGGCTGAGTTAAGAGTGTGTACTAGTCTAAGAAAAACTTCTGAGTCAAGTAACATATTTCAGTAAATAAAAAATGATTTCAGACAGCCCCAAATTCTAGATAAAACTGTTTTGCCTCAGAGAAACATTTCTGGAAGAAAAATGGCAAATTTCATCATCCCTAAAAATGTGACCACAGTCAACACTTACAGCCTACACCCACCTGAACTTTAGTTCTTGTAAAGTCATGAGAATTTGACGTCATCTCAGGGCAATGAGGATGAAACGCTATTACAAATGTGTAGGACTAACTGAGGACCTCATCACCACATTTTTGTCTACTGTTATCCACAGGACTGAAGAATTTGATCGGTGTTCTCCTCAATTTCCTGTATAGGAAAAAGACAGAGAAAGGATAAGAAGTGTGTAAATTTGTATTCTGAAAGCAGAATAGAAAGGAAAAGTACATTCTTATTGATACCTTTGCAAGTGGCAAGTACTATAACATTGAGGTCAAAAGCTTTAAAACTGTCTTATGGTTTCAACCTCATGTAGGTTAATTTTACATCAACACACATAAAATTTAAAGCTAAAGGAAAATTGCCAAATAATTCCAGGATCTAACTTTATTTGTCCAATAAATATTGTTAATCACCTACCGCTAAGCATAACAAACAAACAAACAAACAAACAAACTCAGCAAAGCAAGAGGGGTTCCTGTTAGCAGGCTCCCATCTCACAGGTTGAATCTCAGATCACCACCCAAGAACAGGAGAGACCAGGCTCCTCCCCTCTGCAAATGGCTCGAACTTCCCGAGACCCCACCCTGTCCTCCCAGTGTGCAGGTGGGCATTATTCAGCAAGAATCAGTTGGGAAAGGGCGGGCTTCATCTGGAACAGGTAGTCCAGTTTTTCAGCCTTCAGGCTGTTTTAGTGTTGAAGAAGGGGGTTTGGCGAGGGAGGGGGACCCTTGGCTGCCTCCTGTCTCTATCACTTCTACTTTGATGATATAAAGCTTCTTTGAAGTAAAGATTCTTCTAAAGACTGGAAATTTCAGGGATTCCCAGCAACGCTCCTGTGATAAGTTTTCTCATAAAGCACTCACCTTGTTATTTTGTCTCTTCTTGTACCTCTGGTGATTACCAGTTATTACGGCACAGAAAGAAAATGGGAGATAGGAATCTCAGATATCAGTAGGTGGGAAATATCCTTTAATGTTGTTACTTGCCCATTTTCTGGGTTCTTACTTAAACTATTTTAATCTATCATTAAAGCCATTCATGAACATAGCAAGGTTGAGTCTGGAAATGTTGATCCCTACTACCACCAATGTCCCTAAGATTCTTGGCATTTAGGGGAGGAGATAATAAAACAAATGGAAAGAAAAAAAAGACTATTTAATAGTCACAGTCTATGTCGGTGATTTTGAACCACTGAGATTCCCAGACTGAGTAAGAGAAAAAACTAAAGGGACAGTTATGCACTGAATATTTACGCCTCCTCTCTCCGAATTCGTGTGGTGAAATCCTAACTCCTAATATTAGGGTTACATTAGGCCATGAGGGAGGGACCCTCGTGCTGTGATTAATGCCCTTATAAAGAGGAGGTGACATGGAAATCCCTCTCTGCTCTCTAACATCTGAGAATACAGTGAGAAGTTGGCCATCTGCAAACCAAAAAAAGGACCTTTTCCGGATGCCAGGTCTGTCAATACCTTGGCCTTGGACTTACCAGCTTCCCCAAACTGTGTCAATCTTTGTTGTTTATACCATCCAGTATAAATTTTTGTTATAGTAGCTGACACTGACTAAGACAGTAACTGAAGTTAAGAAGCTTGGAGAAGATAAATCTAAAAACTGACTTATTTTCACACTAACTGCAGAGGAAACATAGGAAATAAATTGATGTATATTACAAGACGAAAGGTATATTTAGCTATACAGAAGAGCCTCTTAAAAGCAAAGAAATGGTTATAAAAGTCATGAGAACGTCGTTCTTGACAGAGAAAAGAGCCTATGGAAATACACACACAGGAGAGACGGGGCCTTTTAGGTGTCACCACATTCCATTTCTTATCCTGGATGGGTTTGGGTGTTTGTCTTAGAACTATTGGTAAATGATAAAAATTTTTATGTACTGTTTTGTATGTATATTTCATAATATTTTTAGAGCCTTGTAACAGAGATTAAATGTCTGTTAGATGTTTGGAATTTCTGTCTGAAATCCTGAAAAATTTGATTGGAGTATGTTAATAGTAATACAGATAAAATAACGTTTCTTGCAATACCACATTTCTGCCATTTGTATGGCCCTTGATTTCTCACTTTGCTTTTTCCCAAAAAGCTGAATTTCTTAGGTGCTTTTTTTAATATCTTACAGTTATCATTTATTAGATTCTAGTTATTTATTATGTGCCTAGGTTTTCAGGAACAACTATAAGAAGTAAACCAACAGTGTTTACCAATTTTATTTTGAAAATAAAATAGTGAAAAGTGACACTTAGGCTAAAACGAAGTTTTATAATTCAGGTTTACACCAACTGAAAAACATGAAGAAGAAAAGGAAGGAAGAAAGAGATGGTAGACAGAAAGGAAAGATGAATGGAAAAGAAAAAATAAACTACTACTTGTGGACTGCTCAGTGTAGGCTGGATGCCTTCATTGGTAGCATTACATTTACTTCTCAAGGATCATGAGAGGCCAATACCTCAGCACACAATTCCTGCTACATAGTAGGTGCTGAAGAAAATGTTTATTTCCACCCCTGCATCAACTTACAATGCTGAAATATTTGGGAGCTCCTAAATAATACAAATACAATAAAAATATAAGTGGGGATAAATTTGAATGTGTTACTTGTTTACTTGCTGTTTTTTGTTTGATGAGTGTGATTTGATTATTCTAAAGTTTCCATTTGTCTAAAAAAATCTTGATTGCTTTTTATTAATTTTCTCTATCCTTCCTTATAAAAATCCAATATCAAACTCATATGAAAAACAAAATCTCTATTTTAGGATCCAGACTATCCACTATCTACTAATAGGCTAGAATTTTTTGATTTAAAGGTATCTTAGAGATTATCTAGATACCTTTGGTGTATCGACAACCTTCCAGTTAAAGTGGCCTTTGAAGAAGTTACGGTTACTTCCTGTCAGTTCATTAGAGACAAGCATTGGGAACTCCATAAGGTTTACACACTTGCACTTTTAAAAGCCAAGGGACTTCCATTAATAAAATATATGTGAATAGGTCTTTTCTTCAAAATCTGACAGGTCACCTGACTCCACAGAGAAGACAAAGTCACACCTTATTGGGGGATGGTGGAACAGACTTCTGAAATTAGGAGAAATTGTATGATGTGTCATTAAATGCAATTTCTTTTTAAGAATTCTCTCATTGGTAATTATTCTTATTATGTAGGTGGACAGTCTCTTAATATAGATAAAGACCTTTGCAGCTGCTCTCATCGTCGGCCTCATGTTTAATATGCACTTTGTAATTAGTGTGGATGTAAAGCCCCACATTTGCAGTCAGCCTCCCTTTCTGTCAGATCGGTTTTTAATCTGGGCTGTGTTCAGCTGCGAAGGGCTGATAAGCATTTCTGAAATCTCTGTACACGACAAACAGCACTTTAATCTCGTCTTTCAATTTCCAGTGCACTCATTACACAAATTCAGCTCAAAGAACCTTGATGCATGAAAATTAGCCTTCCTGGATGTGGTACAATTTCTTTTAACCTTTTCTAAAATACTCTGATCCTCCAGGCTATTCGGCCCAGGAAAATGTAGGCAGTGGCTTACTTGTAAAATGGGGAAAATTTATCCCCAAGGCCCATGAATGCTAAAGTTGAGCTAAATGTGAGCTATTTGTTTTAATTAAGGATGAGGGAAATGATTTCTTCAATTTTAACCTAATTTTCAGAGAATAAACATCATTACATAGAGATAAATTATATTTCCACATAGTACTTTCATATAAGGAACTGTCAACTAGCCCAGCTGCCTGACGGAGCTTGCTCATTTAAACCCCAAGCCAATTAGCACCAATTTTCAATCAGTTATGTAAGTATTAACCTGTTCCTCTCTGTATGTAATCTGTCAGTGAGCTGGCTTGGAGGAGATGAAATTCTTAAAGTGTCAAATTGCTTTCCTTAATATGTGCTTAGGTCTTTATTTGCATTACACCCCAGGCTCTGATTTCAAGCTTTCAAAGATAAAAATGTGTGAAATAGCTGCTGTGCCTTGCTAGTCTCTAGAGATGGGTAGGAGCTGGGGAGGGATGTGTACGACCTGCTGAAAGATTCTCCAGTGGAAAAACTGAGCCCATCCTACACGGAAGCGAGAATCAATTTTATCTTTCATTTGGCCCCATGTTGCCTGTAATATTCCTTGAACACAGATCACGGTGAGTTGAGGACAAAAGATTCCTAATACATTTAACCCTGTTGGGATTGTTAAAAATAAAAAGAGCATCTGAAATTATCCCACAAGAAAAGACAGATTATTGTATGTAAATAAATAGCTTTAAGAGGAGCTATAAACGTTTTTGGTGAGAAAGTTTTCAGAAATGACCGAAGGGCTTCTCTCTAAGTTTAAAGAGGAACAACTCAAGGCCCCGCAACAAGCCCCTGCCTCAACCAAGCACAACACGAAGGCTGCCGCTAAGCTCAGATCTTCAGGCGTTGGTTTAGAGATTTGTGTCCCCACATTTCGGCCATAACCTCTTCAACTATCCACAGGCCAGGAGAGGTTTGGGAAAATAACCATGTTTTGTGTTTAGGCAAGGTATTAAGCAAATCAAATTCAAGGTGTCTCATAAAGACAAAAGAATAATATTTATTCAATGACTTTTGTTGCCAGACCTTTCAGTGAGATCTACCCAGGGAATCTGCAAAACCCACAATAAAGAATACAGTTTCTTTAATAAGAAGAAATATCTGTTCTCCTGAATACAACACAGGGATTTAAGAATAAAAAATGGACAAAATGTGCATACTCTCTTTAGTTTTAGCAATACAGAGCCTGAGGCCTCACCATTTCTTCTCCACAAATAAGCCCAGACTTCAGACTTTCCTGATGCAGAATTCTAAGCCTGGGATAACAGGCAAGGGCAGGAGAGAACTTTAGAGGAAGCTGGTTTGATGAGATCACTGTCATTTTCTGGTTCCAAACCTTGTTGAGCTTTGTTCTTTTAGAGAACTGTCTTAAGGACTCCACCCAAAGGCAAGTTGTAAGAGACAGGTTTCCAGGGGTCTTGTAAGTGAACAATTGTATTTAAATTACAATATCTGTCACATTTGTCTACCTGTGTATGCAGAACTCTTATAAGGGAGGGAAGTAGATTTCGTTTCTATAATGTCACTGGAGGCAAACAATAGAATTTTTCACACGGTAGAATTTACTTTTTGTTGCTGTAAAATTCTCTTTTAGTAATTCTAATGCTGGAGGCAACTGCGTAAGAAAAGGCCTGAGCTGCCTCTCACAGTATCACATCTCTGAGGATGCCCAACCTGAAAACAAGAAAGAAAACACAAATTCTTGGGGATCTAGTCTTCTTCACCATATAACTTCCAATGATTTGGCACTGGCATTGGTATTATGCCAATTGTATGGACATGTTAGGCCACCGCATTTATCCCACAGTCCAGACCAAAGCCATCTGCTAAACCTGCCTTGCCAACCTGTCAGTAGGTCCACCCTTGAGGACTCCAAAATAAGCCAGAGATCACTCAAGTGAACACCCTAGACTGCGATAGTTTGTTGATGTGCTGTGAGAAGTGGCCTGTAGGTTCTGCTGTCAGATGATGGATACCCCTCCCATGTGGTGTGGTTAACAACTTACAGGTTGGACTATCGTCTGTTCATTCATTCGTCCATCTGTTTAAGTAACAATGCTGAGTAGTATTCATATGTCTAGCACTGCCCTTGAGTGAGTGGAAAGTAGGGGGTGTATGCGTATGCAATGGTGTTTATCTCCCTGTTCACTTCCTCCAAGGAAGATCTACCCAAGGCTCGAAAGGTCAAGGAAGAATTTGAGGAGTGATAGTGTCTCTAGGAAGACCACATCTTTCAGCTCTAGAACACTGTATTGTCTATCATTTTTGTATTTTATTATGTCTCAGCTGTTTTTAATCTGCTTGGAAAAAAGTAATGACTCTTCTTCCAAGTAAATCCAGTGGAGCTCTCTCAGACTCCTCAGGCCACTTTCATGTGTTAATTTAACAATGCTGTACTGAACTACAGATACAAAGATGAAGAAGCCAGATGTCTGTCCCTCAAGGACCTCTGAGTTTAGGGAGATAAATGCAAACACAAGCATTTAATTATGATACAACCAGCGTGTATGTCCCAATACAGCATTTCTCAAAATTGATTCCATAGACTTTCCAATCTTTTCTCTAAGGTGTATGAATCAATCTGGGCCAGAGAGATCCGACTGTACATAAATCTCAGTTCTGCTGTTACTGGTGGGAGAGATCTGAGTCACCCTGACTTACCGGCTGCGTATCCTTTGAGGTTCGTAGCAACTTCAGTCCTTGTTTCCTCAGAAGAGAGAATTTGCGAGGCATAACGCAGAAAAAGAGACCGAGGCAAGTTTCTGAGGAGGAGTGGAAGTTTATCTAGAAAGGCTTTAGAACAGGAAAGAAAGGAAAATTCACTGGGAACAGGTACCTGACGGTCCGAGAGAGAAGAAGACAGCAAAAAAAAGGGAGGGGGGTCTTTAAACTTGACCTTTTTTCCCATGATTCTTCCCTTAGGGTGGGCTTCCTGCATTCCCAGTGCTTTCCTGACCCTTTGGAAGTGAGCACACGCTGTGTGTTTAGGGAATTATATGCATGCCCATCTGTGGCTTTTTTTCATTCTTTTGGTGGTGTGTGCTCCTGGAACATCGTACTTCGCCATTTTATCTCTTAACATGCACGCCCAAGAAGCTGCTTCTCCCTGGGGCCGGCATTCAATGAACACTTTTAATGTTAACAGATGTGGACCATCAGGAGCTGGTCCCTCCCTGGCTGCCAAATTATCATTTTTAGAGAGGCAATGCGATAATTGCCAAACCGTCACCCAACATTTCTAGTGGGTGGGAGGAGCACTCTCTCCTGCCCTGCTCATGCCTGTCTACCTGTAACACCGCTCCTCACTGCTCACAGCATCACAGGCAACGTACTTTAGTTCCTGAGCCTTAGTGTTCTCATTGTAAAATAAGGATACTACTTGCTACTTTTATTGTGGAAATTAAACGGTAAAACAACATGTAATGAATTGATGGATTACATATCTTACAGTGTGCAGAGTGTCTTACGTGTCTTATTTCAGCCATACAGTATTAGATTGCCACTAGATATAGAACAAAAATGTGTTAAAATTTATGGGAGGCCATCTGGGTCCTAACAGATCAGACAAAACCAGAATCTAGTCACTTGTGCTAAGTGCCAAGTAATCAAACTAAACTTTGAAACAGGCCAACTTCCCAAAAACAAGAGATTCACAGTAACCAATCAGATGGGGCCTAGTTTTCCTGAGACAGTATGACAAGGAAGTTCTCTCTATTTCAACCTCTTCCTTTATTTCAATGCCATAAGAAAAGTAGCTTTGAAATGACCAATCCCTGTCCCTTGCTGCTTCCTTCAGCCCTTTTCTGACTATAAAACTTCCTCTGCTCAGCTCATTGGAGTACTCATGCGATTTTATGGAATAAGGTATGGCCCAATTTCAAAATCACAAATAAAAGTAAACTAACTTCTTAAACAAAGTTTGTTATAATTTTGTCTTTTGACAAAAGTAAATACGCTGATAGCTTACTATGACAAAAGAGAGAGAGACAGCTACTGTATACCACTGACAGAATACACCTATCATTAATTTATGCTCCTCTTTTCTTAAAAATGCGAACTTCTTGCTTAGGAATTATTTCCATACCCATCCAAATTCAACACATTTCCCTCTAAATTTAAACAGTTCAAGTCTAGCTGGAAAACATTTTCCAAGCCCTTGAATGAATGACCCAAACTTTTGTTTTCAACAGAAGACTGCTCTTTAAATTAAACATTTAATTGAGACTATCTTTCCATTAGTACAAGTTTTAATAAAAATGTATAGTGGTTTGATTTCAGATACTTCACATCTGCTTTTGAGGCAAAGATTCAAATTTCATGATAAAATAAAAAAGATTTTGACATTTCATGGTAAATATCAGCTCTTTTCAAATATGTTATTCTGTCCTGGAATAATGGCATTTCATTCAACGTCATTTCCTTAGAACATTGTTGAGAAAATAAATCCATTCCCAGCTGCAGCCACTCCCTGTGGAGTTTGCATGTTCTCCATATGTCTGTGTGGGCTTTCTCCAGGTAGTTAGTCTCCCCCAATATCCCACAGATGTGCACGTTAAGTGAATTGGCGTGTCTCCATGGAACCAGACTGACTGAGTGTGAGCGTGAGTGTCAATGTGTCCTGCAATGGGATGGTGCCCTGTCCGGGGCTGGTTCCAGCTTGGGGCTCTAAACTGTTGAGATAAGTTCTGGCTACCTGTGATCCTGAACTAGAATAGGCAGGTCAGTAATTATCATTCTTGCTTTTATTAATTGCTCTTAAATGTTTGTATAGCTCACATTTATTTCAGTGGTTAATCTGAGAACTGTTTGGTGTCTTTGTGAAGTGTGGTGATGTTTTTGTGATCAGAAATATGCCGTCGAAACTCAACTCTTGTTTATATCAATTCGCCTATGGTTGAATTGGTTTTGTTCTAAGCTGTTTTGCTTACAGTCAGTTTCCTACAAGCTATGGACAACACTGAGTAGGGACTTGCTGTGATAGAAACACGTTACCTGTGAAGAACAAGTAAAGGAAACGGAAAGGGAAATAAAATTTGAGTGTAATTCTGACTCTTGAGTTTGGCCCTAAGTTCAGATACACCTGTCAGGTAACCAGAAGAGGTAGGGCTACTCTACCAAAAGAGCCATACTGCTGCCAACATTCAGCTCTAGAATATATGGGCACCACTTTTCAAGAGCAATAAACAGTGCCTAAAGCTACCACATGTACATGTCATTCCAGTGCCTAGTGGATGTTTTGGTGTGCAGAACAGAAAAAGCAGGAGGTTGTATTAAATTAAAATTATCTTGAATTAAACGAATATTCCATATTTCCTCAATTCTAACATGCCCTTGATTTTATAACACGCTAAATATTTGATGGCAGCATTTCTTGGAAAAAACACACATTTCAACATGAGTATAAACAGAGTATTTCTAGTACCAAATCTAACATAGATTTCTCCACAAAATTGCATGCCACTTTGATCTTTACTATTACAATTAACCTTGATCCCAAGATTTCTTCACCTTTAAAGTCTGTCTTTCTAAGTCACTTTTCATTATTGGCAGCCGTGGTTAGCATCATGTGGCAACTAAATACTATGCTGAATGAGCCTTGGAAAATCTATACCCTTCCTTGAGATTTGAATGCATAATCAGAGGCTCCTGCTCAGATGTTTCAGCACCATAGCCCCAACTACTTCATTTCCCATTTATTTTCAACCTTAGTTTGTTCTCTACTTCTCTGCCATTTAAAGAGTTTAGCTCTTAATTGGGTGGTATCTTACAGAGTTCTTAATGTTTTCATGAGGTAACACATATAAAAATGCTTTCAAAACTCTAAAATGCTTTCCAATGTCCATTCTTCTTATTTAAATGTGCACTCTTCTCCATCCCCCTCTCATCCTCCAAATTGAATTCCGCCTCAGAGCAGACTGTTGCCCGCCTGCTCTATGTCCTACATAGCATTAGGAGACCTCTGGTCCACTTAACATGGGCTTGGCATTTATTTTGTTACTAAAACGAAGGGCTTAACAGTAAACTGATTAACAGGTTGGCATTTTTATTTTAAAAGTGGGTGGTGTAAATGTGCCGGGGAATTAGCTCTGGCAGCTTAGTTGCTTGTTCCCACACCCGATTTGCCTTAGTTTCTCCGTAAAAAAGAGAAGAAGAAATATAAAATAACCACCATTTCAGGATTGTGAGGATTTGTTCAAATCATCAGGCAGAACAGATCCTAGCTTGGCTCTGCAAACCGTGTGGGCTTTGCTGTGGCACTCACATAAGAGAAACATATGAGTTTATTCTGCAAAATCTTTATAAGATGGAGTCCTCACCCACATTTCCTGTGTTTCTGTTTTCTGTCTCTTGCTTGCAATTAAAAACGGATTCTTAGAAAATTGCAGGATTAGTCAGCAGTATTGACAGAAGAAAAAGATAAACACTGAAAGAAAAACCTACAAAAGAAGTGTCTCTACATAATGGGGATAAATGGCTCCAATTTTATCTCTGAAAACTGGTTCAAGAAACATTGGAAATCCATCCTTCACCTTGTAAAATTCTTTGATTCTCCTGGAAACAGTAAACACCTTGAAAGGTTTGTCTTCAGCTCAACAGTTCCATAGGAGAAGCTGTCTAGTTTTTAAAAGAAAAAAAGAAAGAAAATATATATTCTCCATCCCTATAAAACAACCACAGATAATTTTATGTTTATGTTTCATAAGGGACTGAACAAGTTTAAGCAAAGCATGACTCTTTCTGTTTACTGCCACTATTTTTCTACAGTCATCCTTGATAGGTTGTGGGTATTTTCCTAGGAATCCTCTCCAAGTATCAAATGTGTTTTTGGAATTTATCTTGAGCAATAATAGTGGATCTTATAGCTATAGGCTATATTGCCTGACACCATCAGTACCCATTCAATTAACTACCCATAAGTGACAGAATACAAATAAAAAACATTTTGCACAATGCATATGCTTTGAAAAGAGTGGGAGTGGAAAGGGCAAAGGTGATGTGCCCAATAGGAGAATGTTGTCAACTACCAGTCAATTGTGCACACTGTTAAATTGAGTTGGCAACTACTGGATTCAACATCTCTTAAATCTATTAATAGTATGAGTTGCTTCATTTTACTTATTCATATATTTAGTTCACTTCCATTTATTATATAGGTAATTATAGCATCTAAAAATCTTAATATGTTAGAACATTTCCTAAAGATTGCTCTAATTTAAAACCATTTCTGTCTAGCTCTGTCTTGGGTAACACCGAAAAAAAAAAAAAAGCTAATTATCTTTCTTTGGTTCAGTGAAGCTTCATGAACTTTATTCAGGTACAAAAGATACAACAGCAGAGGTAAAATCCCTGTGTGAATGATGATTAAGTCAAGTAATACATTACCAAATATTTACTAGAACATACTGTGTGCTAGGCACTAGTTAAGATTTCGGGAAACAAAACAAAGTATCTGCTCCCAAGAATCTTGTTTCGTTTATGAGATAGACAATGAAAAAATAAAACATAAACATTCAAAACAGTACGCTGTAGTAATATTAAGTGCTACAAATAAGTTCATAAGAAAGAGAAAAAAATGGCTGTTGAAGGGAAGGTTTATAGTTCTTGCTTAGCCACACTGGCCTGGGAAAGCTTCTCTTGAGAAGGTACCATTTAAGCTGCATTTTGAATATGGAGAAGGAGCAGTCATGTGCTGGGAAGTCAATATTCCAACTAGTGTGTCTGAGAGTAACAAACCTGAGGAAGGGTACAGGGAGATGGCTTTAAGAGGTAACAAGTGCCAGATCATGTACAATGTGGGTAGATCACAAGCCAAAAAAAAAATTAAATACCCTGACTATAATGAGGTGAAAAAATTGTGGTGGGGGAGACAATTACAGAAGGCCAGTCTAGAGACGATATATTTGACTCTTGTAGTGTAGAGTTCAAATTCAAAACCAGTGCTGCAGGCAGAACAACTTTTACTGATGCACTGGATGTGAGTTGGACAGTGATAAATAAAATTGGAATTTTGACCCTAAGAGCTAGATGGATAACATTGCTGTTTATATAAATGTTGAAAACTTGGTAAGAAGAAGATTCTGGTACTTGTATATGTGTGTGTGTTTGGCAAGGGGATCAATAGTTATTTTTTGGCCATGTTAAGTTTGTAGTGACCACTAGACCTCCAACTAGAGATGTGAAAAAGGCAGTTAAATGAGTACAGAGTACAGCAAGGAAGCTAGATTTAGAAAATAACATTTAAAAGTTACCATGATGGAATTCATTTTCAAAGTCGTGAGACTAGATAAATCACTTAGAGAGTGAATGTAGTCATAGAGGAGATGGCTGGAGAGATACCTAAAGGACATCAATGTTTCCACAGTTGGAAAAGACCCTAAATTGAAGGAAGCCAAAGCTTCCTCTAAGCGTAGAGAAGAACTTATCTAAGAAGAAAAGAATCAAGAGCCACCAGGAAATCACGTGAAAGGAAGACAAAAAAAAAAAAAAAAAAAAAAAGAACCACTATCTTTGCAAAGATGTGTGTCATTGGAAATCTTAACACATTGAGCCATACCAGTGGATGAAATGAGAATGTAAGCTTGATTTGAATTGGTTAAGGAGAAAATAGGAGGTAAAGAAGTGAAAACAGCAAATACATACAGAAACTTTCTCAAGGAGTCTTGCTGTGGAGGGAAGTAGAGAAATGTGGCAATAAAAGGATTTGGAGTCACCACCATTTACTGTTTATTTTAAGATCAGTGATATTGCACTCATGGTGGTGGGAATGATAAAAAGGTAAATAGGGAGAAAGTAACGACACCAAAGAGAAAGGAAATTCTGCTGGATAAAAGCCACAGAGCAGTTATGAGGGCAAAGGAACCAGGGCACAAGTGGAGGATTTGTCGTAGATAAGAACAAGGCCAACTCCATCTGCTGTCCCAGTAGGAAAGAAAGGCAGACTCGATGGGTGTAGGTGCAGGTAAACTGGTAGAATTGGTGGTAGCTCAATAAAACATTGTAATGGTGTTCTCTTTTAAATGTGGCCATCAATTAATTCTTTGGAAGTAATTGCTAGCTATAGATGAATGATCTTCATTGAAGGTGCAATATAGCAGCTTTATAGTTGTTAAGAGAATGGTAAAGGAAATAGGAAAGAATCTATTCTCTGTGATATAAATATAGTTATATATATAATTTATTATTTATTAAATTTATTTTTATTAAATTATTTATTAAATTTATTTATATTAAATTGTAGTTATATATACCTACAATTTATATATAGTATATAAATGTATACATATTTTTATATATAGTTATATATATACATATAACTACAATTTAATATTTCCTATTGAAATTGTCTCTGTTAAATACACTGGTAGAAAAAAAGCAATTTTATAATAGAAAGTAAAGAAAGCAAATTCATCTGCTTGAAATATATGTGAAAATGACACCAAACAATGTTGATTTTAACAAGAACCTCCTTTGTTGTCAGCAGACACATGTTCAAGGCTTCCACATTTTTATTTTTTTTAAATAGGGCAACTGTCAATTTGAATTACTCCATCCTGCTTTGCATAATAATTTACATGTTTATCCACCAAGAATGCTCTGATAAAGGACAATATCCCATGAGAGATAAAAAGGCTTGATTCTTGAATCACACTTTTGCATCCTTGAATAGCAAACCCCCTTTTCCAGCAGCAAAATTGTAGCATTGAGAAAGACAATGGACCCGGTCAGTGGTTTGTAGTTAATTTTTTACTCTGAAATTCCACTATACAAAATTGCTTGGAGCAATTTTAGCCTACATCACCCCAGTTAAAACACATTTTTTGTTTTTTAACCATGAAGAATAATTCTTACCTAAAAGGGGGTGAATCACAAGGAAGCTTTTATGAGCTCCCAACAATAAAAGCCAAGCCACTTTCAAAGAAAAAAAAACTAACTTGTTTGTTCACAGTTTTTATTTAACACACCTAGTAATTTTAATATTTACTGATATCCTTTACTTATCAAATAAGGATTTTGGTCTTTAGAGCTTAATGCTCTGCTGAGAGTTGCTGAGGGTTATTAGAGTTCTCTGAGATTTTATTTTTATCTCAGACATAAAGTTGTCTGGGTACACCCTAAAAATATCATACCTCTGTTGATTTTTTCCTGCTTCTCCATTAGTGAGGCATGGCCTGAGGCTAGGATAAACTCCCATTTAAACTACTTTATAATATGCCTCCCTGGGGTGCAGCTGCTCTGTGTTGCTTTCTCAATTTCTCCAAGCATAGCACATCAGAAAAAAACCACATACAACCCTGGGAAGATGATCACATGTGGGTTAGAGATCATTGGCATCCAAAACTTAGGCATGAGATTAGGAGTTGGAAATGCTTCAGGATTCCCATGACGCTAGTGAAAACCCACTGTTAATACCTGCATTGATGGTTGAATGCCAACTCCAGTGGCCTTACTGTGGCTCCCACTGAGAACTGTCCGCACTGGCATCACCTTCCACTGCTCATCCTTCCTTGCTGTCTACCTGCCTTTTAGCCCCACCACAAGATGATCACTTAGTTTGGATTCTCACAGCGTTCAGTTGTCTTTTCCCAAGCCAAACGGTATTTCAGTGCTTTTAAAAGTATGTTTCATAGAGCAGTAATGTCTCATGGATGGGTCTCACAGTCACATCTGGGAAGTATTTTTTCAGGGTAAATGGGAACTCTCCAATCTCGTCTTTTCAAACAGAGAACACCTCCGTCCCTCTTTATTTTGCAATACAGATTGAGTGTACCTTATCCAAAATGTTGAGGTCAGTAGTGTTTCAATTTTTTTTTTTTTATTTTGGAATATTTGCATTATACTTACTGGTTAAGCAGCCCTAATCCAAAACCTCAAATCTAAAATGCTCCAATATGCAATTCGTTTCGAGCATGATGTCAGTGCTCAAAAGGTTTCAGATTGTGGAGCATCTTAAATTTCACATTTTTGTATTAGGGATACTCAACCCATGTTAGGGCTCTGCCTTATACTTTCTTTTGAGAAAGTGATCTGTTTTGAAAAAAAAAAAAAAGTTGGAAAATTACAGAAATTATCCATACTAATGGAAGTGGAGACATTAGTCTGTGAATCCTCCTAGGTTGAATTTTAACCACGACATTCTAGAGGCAAAACCTTGTGGGACTAAGGAAGAGTGAAAGTGAAGGTTGGACATTTACGGTCAGTTATGTGACCTCAAATCACATGGACAGCGAGCCTCTTCAACTTAGATGTGTAAGACAAGCATTGCCTCCATGTTAGCAACAGGAAAACATTCTCTCTGGATATCTTAAAAAATATCTTAACATTATTTTTCTTTTTCCATTTCTTTGTGGCTTCATTTGCTTTTTGCAGTCTTTGGTGTAGTACAGTGCTAGGCGTAGAAATGGAAATTTGTATTTTCCTGGAGAAAACATAAAACACAGTTAAATAAGGGCTGGTTTACAGTGTCTCACGATTCACCTAGTGACTCACAAATGGAATGATGAATGGCACTTCAGTCATGAACACCCATAGTATTAATCAAAAAAGAGTGTCATAATATACAAGGTCTTTTTTCTCCTCCTGCAATGTGGTAGAATTACAAGATTAGTTCTGTCTTATGGCATAGTAGAGTTTCTGCTCCAGACCCAGTATTTTTTAATTCATCTTGGGAACTAGGCTATGAACAAGCAACAGGATGGAGGAACTGAAAACACCTAGGTTCTATCATACATACAACTTTCAAGAATTATTTTTGTTGGCCGGGCGCGGTGGCTCAAGCCTGTAATCCCAGCACTTTGGGAGGCCAAGGCGGGCGGATCACAAGGTCAGGAGGTCGAGACCATCCTGGCTAACACAGTGAAACCCCGTCTCCACTTAAAAAATACAAAAAATGCCGGCCGGGCGCGGTGGCTCAAGCCTGTAATCCCAGCACTTTGGGAGGCCGAGGCGGGCGGATCACGAGGTCAGGAGATCGAGACCATCCTGGCTAACACGGTGAAACCCCGTCTCTACTAAAAAAATACAAAAAACTAGCCGGGCGAGGTGGCGGGCGCCTGTAGTCCCAGCTACTCGGGAGGCTGAGGCAGGAGAATGGCGTAAACCCGGGAGGCGGAGTTTGCAGTGAGCTGAGATCTGGCCACTGCACTCCAGCCTGGGTGACAGAGTGAGACTCCTTCTCAAAAAAAAAAAAAAAAAAAAAAAAAAAAAAAAATACAAAAAATTAGCCGGGCGAGATGGCGGCGCCTGTAGTCCCAGCTACTCGGGAGGCTGAGGCAGGAGAATGGCCTGGACCCGGGAGGCGGAGCTTGCAGTGAGCTGAGATCCGGCCACTGCACTCCAGCCTGGGCGACAGAGCGAGACTCCGTCTCACAAAAAAAAAAAAAAAAAAAAAAAGAATTATTTTTGTATTTAATTAAACCAGATATTTTTGTCTTATAACATCTTGCTAGATGGTACGAGCTACTTATTTGTTTTGGGGTGGTGGTACTAGTGAACAGAAACAGTGAAGTGTGATTCTCCCCAGTTCACCCCCACCCCTCCATTTCAGGGTCAGCATAGTTTATTTTTCCATAAACCATTTTTTAAGCAAGATCCTCAGTCAAAATTCGGGCTTTTATATAGAAAAAAAGAATTCTGATCCTTTGTGTCTCCATAATCAGCTAAGCTCCTCAAGTCTCACTTTCAGTTAGCATGAGTAAGAACAGAAGCCATTTCATCTGACTTGGCTAATAACCACGTCTCAAGAAAGCTAGACCTTGCTGCCTGTTGGTGCTGCAAGGAAATAAATGTTTTTCTCTGATGGAGCACTCACACAGTCGGGTTTGTGTTGTAAAACGGAGGAAATTATCCAACGGCTGTAATTACAGTGACTCATTGACACAAATACTGAGAGGCAGATGTGGCATAAATAATGAGAGAACACAAAGAAGACTCTTCATTATCAAATCTAGCCTTCACATCTTCATCATGTAGGAAGGCCACAAGGCCAGCCCTGAGAATCCCTCTTTCCCCCAAGGCTCTTTGATTGTTCTCCCACCTGGAGAACTGGGTGGTGGATATCAGACTGACCTGTAAGAGTAACATGAAATTCAAACGTGAGCCATCCTCTAAGACTGCAAATTGTGTGGCATCAAATGAAAACTGCCATATGGATAGAATAAACAGGGCATATTTAGGGACTGTGCCAAAACCACAGAGCAAAAGACAAACCCAAACCAAAGCATGACTCCAACAAAAGTCAGGCTGAGCCATGAGGAGATAGTAACAAAACCACAGTGAAATCAGTTTCCTCAGCAGCATAGATGGTAGCCAGCACAGGAGGACAGAGCCATTTGGAAGTCAGACACACCTGGATGACTTTAGAGAGTCACTGATGCTGTCTCAGTCTCAATTATCTCCTTTATAAAATGGAGGATTTGTTTTAGGGAACTAACTCTTACAAAGCTGTGAGAATTAAGAGGTAATAAACATGAGCATAAGACCAGGTGTGGTGGCTCACACCTGGAATCCCAGCACTTTGAGAGGCCAAGAATCACTTGAGCCCAGGAATTGAGACTAGCCTGAGCAACCTGGAGAAACCTCATCTTTACAAAAAATACAAAAATTAGCCAGGCAGGGTAGCGCATGACTGAAATCCCAGCTACTTGGGAGGCCGAGGTGGGAGGATCACTTGAACTCAGGAGATTGCGACTGTGGTGAGCCATGATTGGGTTACTGCACTCCAGCCTTGGTGACAGAGCGAGACTCTGTCCCCGTCCCCCACCCCCCAAAAAACCATTTGAAAAATATAAAATTTTAGTTAAAGGTCCTGACAGTGACAGCAAATACTTCGTTTAACTTTATATCTTTTAGAAGAAAACAAATGGTAAGCTTTGTCTGCAATGATATGAAAAAAGAAAGGCATACCTTACGATTTCAATGGCATGAGCATTGTATTGACTAAAGCCTGATTGGTAGTCATATACAGTATGGAAGTTTCTTTTTTTTTTTTTTTTTTTTTTTTTTTTGAGACGGAATCTTGCTCTGTCACCCAGGCTGGAGTGCATTGGCATGATCTCAGTTCACTGCAACCTCCGCCTCTGCCGGGTTCAAGTGATTCTCCTAACTCAGCCTCCCCAGTAGCTGAGATTACACGTGTGTGCTACCGTGCCTAACTAATTTTTATATTTTGAGTAGAGATGTGGTTTCACCATGATGGTCATGCTGGTCTCGAACTCCTGACCTCGTGATCCACCCACCTTGGCCTCCCAAAGTGCTGGGATTACAGGCGTGAGCCACCGTGCCCAGTCCAGTTTCTACTTTTTTTTTTTGTTTTGAGGCGGAGTCTCACTCTGCCGCCCAGGCTGGAAGTGCAGTGGCGTGATCTTCCGCTCACTGCAAGCTCCGCCTCCCAGGTTCATGCCATTCTCCTGCCTCAGTCTTCCGAGTAGCTGGGACTACAGGCTCCTGCCACAACGCCCGGCTAATTTTTTGTACTTTTTTAGTAGAAACGGAGTTTCCCCATGTTAGCCAGGATGGTCTCGATTTCCTGACCTCGTGATCCGCCTGCCTCAGCCTCCCAACGTGCTGGGATTACAGGCGTGAGCCACCGCGCCTGGCCAGTTTCTACTTTTTGTCTTTGTTTTTGCGTCCTATAGTATTCCAAAATGTCAATTTATAATGGTGATACTTGTAACAACTACTTTATTGAATGAGGACATTTAATGAATTGTGTATCTTTTCTACTTACAGATTTTTTTATTAAGTTGAATACCATAAAAACCCAGCATTAACACTAAAATATCAATGTTAATTATATTGCTGCTAATGCTAATTAGTAGTAACACTATTACTGCTGATAAGAATGACAACAGAGCACCTGAGCTAGTCTAGTGAATTGTGCATTTTTAAGCCAACATTTCATTTGCGATTTCTGCCTTTTTTCACTAAAGTAAATGTATTTTTTATGACCATAGAGTAGCAATCTGTATTTTTAGTTCCAATAAAAGTTAAACATTCCAAAAGACTGTCACACACTCTATACTTGTATTTTTCACCCACTTTCCGTTTACTGCAAATGATTCATTCATTCATTCATTCATTCATTCATTCATTCATTCATCCAATACTGATAATCTATGAGATGCTAGAATCCTTTCTTAGAACTTGGATACTAAAGTAAGGAATTTTCAGAATTTTTTTCACTAATGTTCACTTTGGTTAGTAGCTTTTACATATTTTGGAATCTGGAGAACAATGAATGGATAAAATTCACAGCCTTGAATAGTCATTTAAAAATTTTGAAACATTCACCAATTAGTGGATTTCTCTTTGTAGTATAAGTATACCACGGTGGAAGCATTTCCCCTCTGGGAACAAGGAACTCCAGACCCACAGAGATTAAAGTTTTAGGTACAGGACACACCAGTTCCTCACATGGGTACCATAGGAATGATGATAAACAGGGCTGCTTATACTTTTACTCCTAGGTTCCCAAGCCCGTATTTTCTACCTATTAGGGGCACAGTACCATAAAATGGTCATTGATTTAGAGTGTATATGCTGTCCTGAAGGACACCAAACATTCAAGATACATATTCTGGTTGGCACTCCAGGTGCATCTTCAAAAGGTGTTTTCATGCCATGTCAAGCTGACAGCTTCTCGGTGATGCAGGACCAGTGTGATAGGACCAGTGAATTCCACAGTCTTACGTCAATTTCTGTATCTCTTTTACTGTAGAGCGAGTCCTTTGTTTTGAGATAACATTATGAAGAAACCAGTGTCAGTGGAGCAATCTCTAAGTCCCTGAGCAGAAGTGCTGGAAAAGATCCTGTGGGCAGGAAAGGCAGATAAGTGTTAATCTCAGTAAAGATAAACTGCCACCCTCTGTCAGAGTGGAAGGCGTTCAATGTAATGAACTTGCCATAATTAGCTGATTGAACTTGATGGATAGTGCCATAATGGGAGTTCAGCATTGGTCCTTATTGTTGACAGGTTAGATAATAGGCAGAGGCAAAGGCTGGATGGGACGTGGTCAGTGAGAACTCTTACTTATGACCTTATATGTAGCTTCCATTCCTGCTGCCTTCGCTACTACATTCACAAGCTTATTGGGCCAGGACAGGAGAATTTAGTTGACATTAGGTCACTGGGCCATTTCATCTACTTACTGGTTCATGGCCCGTTATTTAACATGTGCTCTTTAATAAGTGTTAACATGTGATACCAAGGTACTTATACTCCATGCTCACACCTATAAATCCATGGTCTCTGAGCTTCTAACCTTCTTCCTTCCAGGACCTGGATCATGTAGCCATATGTTTTCTTTACCTAAGGCCACTTCTTTTCTCACAAAAAGCGCATGACAATATCTACCATTGAAAACTATTTATTGTGAGGATTTCTGCTTATTGCCACCTTACAAGGCCCTCCCTGAGTAGGACTGTGGCTTAGGAAGAGTTCCTTTTCAGCTTTCATTCACTGGGCTGAACTATCTTTAAACCAAGCTCGACCATTTTCCTCCTTCATGAGCTACTCACATGGGACTCTCGGCTTGGCCATAGTGTGACCTGATGGTGAGGAGGTAGTGCAATGATGGTAGATGACTTGGAATTTTGTGGCACCTACTTTTGCAGCTTACTTTGGAACTGCTCATGTCTTCTCCTGAATGTACCACTCTGTCTTACGATGAAGTGTGTCTGGCCACATTTCTTATGACTTGGTGAATCTGACAGAAGCCAAATCATGATGTATAGTTCTGCCAGTGTGGCCATTTGGTGCCTAATGACCAGATGCTACCAGGACCTGATTTTAAAATGGTGCATATTTCTGGGCTTTAGATGGCATGGCCTTTCTTCAGAAACTTAGGGTTGCTTGCCGTAAACCCTATACGGCATCTCTTCCCACACAGACACCAGATGGGTCATAGGGAGCAAATGACAGGGTTGCTTGCATCACAAAAACAGAGCTCTTTCTATCTCTGGATCCCAATGAAATCTGGTAGTTTTCTATCTGACTCTGTAAATGGGTCACAGCAGCATTCCCAAGACTGAATAGTGTTGTGCCATTGTATTATGCCTTTTGTTGTGTGTTGTTGGGTGTTTTGAAATGTATTACTGTGTCCTTTACTTTGGAGGAAATATCCTACTATGTCCCAGACCAGCAAACTCCTAAAATCTTCACTGAATATTTGTAGGAATTACTCTTACTGTCTAGAGCACCATGTATCTTACCAAGTCCTGCAGGAGCCTACAACTTCATGATCACATTGGCTGATTAAAATGATACGAACCAATATGACCTTGTTATGGTACCTCTAGACATGTGAATATAAACTACTTTTAATCCTTTTTGCTGATATGGATGGAAAATAATGCATACATCAGATCAATGGCCATTTACAATGCCCCTGCCCTCTGTTTCAGCAAAGATACCTTACTTGTCACATCAGTTCCAGTCAAGGATCCTACTTGTTTAAGTTTATAACCATCTATAAGTCATCTTCCAGTATCCAACTGTTGTTTTTTGTTGATTTTTTTTTTTTTTTTTTGGAGAGGCCAGAATAGTGAATTATATGGGGACATGATGGTGACGATCAAGGTTACATCCTTTAAATTTTTATGGGTGACACTAATTATTACCTAATGTTCCAGGGATATTGTATTATTTTGGATTTAATATCTTGGTTGGGATAGGGGCAATTATAGGGCCTCCACTTAGTCTTCCCGAGTTGTACTATTACAAGTATGTTGTTTCCAATTCTGCATTTTGGGACAAGGGAAATATTTAAAGTTATGTCCATAGATCCAGCAGATCTATCTCGTTTTTATCTTGTGACAGGATTCCATTTATAATCTGGCTACTGCAGGTCCCAACAGTAACAGTGGCCACAATAACACTTTGGGTTCCTCAGTATCAGTGCCGATTTGGACCTAGTATCCAACTATCCTCAAAATATTTTAGTATTTTTCTTACTCCAGTATGTGATTATCTGAGTACAGTAGTCCTCTCTTACACATGGGGGATACATTGTAAGACCCCCAGTAGATGTCTGGAACTATGGATAGTACCAATGCCTATATATACAGATGCCCCTCAACTTACAGTAGAATTACATCCCAGTAAATTCATTGTAAGTTGAAAATACTGTAAGTGAAAAATGCATTTAATATACCTAACCTACCAAACATCATAGGTTGTTCTAGCATTAAACATTCTCAGAACATGCACATCAGCCTACAATTGGGCAAGATCATTGAACACAAAACCTTTTTTATAATAAAGTAGTTAGTATCTCATGTAATTTATTGACTATTGTACATTATGTCAACATTGTGATGGTTTAGTGCCATTGTACAGTCAAAATCTCGTGAATACTGTACTTTATGTCAAAATTGTGATGTTTGGCACCATTGTAAAGTCAAAAAATCAAAAGTTGAAATATCGTTAGTCTGGAATCACCTGTACTATACTTTTTTCTATACATATATAATTACGATAAAGTTTAATTTATAAATAAGGGGCAATAAGAAATTAACAACAATAACTAATAATAAAATATAACTATTATAACAATATGGTATCATCATTACTCTTGTGCTTTGGGGCCATTATTGTGTAATATAAGGGTTACTTGAACATAAGCACTGCCATAGTGCAACAGTCTATCTAGTAACCACGATGACTACTAAGTGATTAATGGGCAGGTAATATAAGCAGAGTGAATACACTAGACAAAAAGATGATTCACACTGCTTAGAATAGCGTGCAATTTAAAACTTATGAATTACTCGCTTCTGGAATTTTCCATTTAATATTTTCAAATCTTGGTTGACCACAGGTAACTGAAACTGGAAATCAAAACTGTAGATAAGGGGTGACTACTGTAAATAGCTTTATAAGAACTGGGAAATCCTTTCAATCCATACTTGCCTTGGTATTGCAAAGTCTTTCTTCATTTATACTTAGCCTCTCCCTCAGTCAGTGGAATTTAAATATTATAATTGGTTCAGGCCTGGAAATTAAGCAAAGGATTTATGAATTTTTCTGGGGTTGGCTGGTCTCAGCCTTCTGATTATCCATTCTTGATTTCTTCTTATTACAATAAAGAATAAACAGGACCCTCGTTGGCCACTGATTCATTTTGCCCTTGGACCTCAATGTTCAATTAACCATCTCCATACTCTCTGTGGGTCAGATCCCAAGACTGCCGTTCTGACCTTGCCGTTTATCATGATAATTGTGATCACTTTCCTTCTGATGCTAAAGTGTCATCACCTGGCCGCAATTATTTGTTCTTCTGTCATCTCATCGCTGCTAGACAGCCCAGATCTGTAACAGCATCTCTTATTGTCAGCCCTGGACTATAGCCGTAGAGATAGCCATAATTATGTTTCTAAAGCTGGTACCCCTTGCCACCAGTATACTTTAAAGAAGAATGGGTCACTTCTACAAAACCTTGAAGTCTCAGAGAATTCAAATTTCAAGGTTCTAGAGTGCATCCACCTCAGATTTCCTCAACCCAAGTGACAGAGATAAAAAGAGTTATTTTATCTTAATCTGTTCTGTAAGGCATTTCATTTATTTTCCTTACAACTTTTTATTTGTAAAAACTTCTCAGTCTTCCTCAATTATGATTATTAGAATCCCCACCTAATGAAAGTTAACAGTTTTATTCATAGTCTATAGGCTTCTGATTGGGTACCTATATTAGATGGAATATTTTTAAAATTTAAATAGACTTATTTTGAGATAATTGTAGATTCACATGTAGCTGTAACAAATAATACAGAGAGATCCCGCACACCTTTTATTCAAGTTCGACCAGTGGTAACATTTTGCAAAACTATAAATTCAATATCACAACCATGATATTGATATTTATAAGCAAGATACATAGCATTTCTCTCACCACAAGGATCGCTCACGTGGCCCTTTTGTAGCCACACCTACTTCTCTCTCACCTTTACTCCTTAACCCCTGGAAACACTAATCTATTCTCCATTTCTCTAACTTTACCATTTCAAGAATGTTATGTAAAAGGTATACAGAGATACCATTAAGTAAATACATACTCATCATAATTCTCTGAAGATTCATTCAGGTTGTTGTGTAAATTATTAGTCTATTGCTTTTTATTGTTAAGTATGATTCCATTGAACTCTTCACCCACTGCAGGACACCAGATTGTTCCAGTTTGGGGCTACTATGAATAAAGCTGTTATACACATTCATGTATGAGTTTTTATGTGAACACAGATTTTCATTTATCTCATATAAATGTCCATGAGAAAAAAATGTGGGTCATACTGTAGTTGAATGTTTAAGTTTTAAAGAAATTATGACTCTTCAGATCAGTTGTGCCATTTTACATTCCCAGAAGCAATGCATCAGTAACTCACTTTCTCTGTGTCCTTGGTCACATTTGGTTGAGTTTTTCAATCCATAAACATGGTATATCTCTTGATTTATTTAGATATTCTTTGATTTCTTTCATCATAATTTTGCAGTTTTCATCATATAAGTCCTATACATGTCTGTTTTATGAGATTTGCACCTAAGTATTCCATTATTTTCTTGAGTGATTGCAAATGGAACCACATTTTTAATTCCATTGTACCCACGTTTATAGCTAATGTTGAGAAATACACATGATTTTTGTATATTTATCATGTGTCCTAAGACCTTGCTGATCAAACTTATTTGCTCTGGGAGGGGTGTGTGTGTGTGTGTATGTGTGTGTACCATTAAGCATATGTCACCTGTAAGATGTTTGCAGATGTCTTTTATCAATTTTAGAAATTCTCCTATACTCCTATTTTTCTGATAGATTTTATCTTGAATGACTATTAAGTTTTGTAAATTTTTTTCTGCATTGATTACTATAGTCATGTAATTTTTCTTCTTTAACCTATTGACATAGTAGATTACATTGATTGATTTTTAAATATTGAACCAGGCTTTAATTCCTAGAATAAATCTCATGTTATGGTATATAATTCTTCTTATATATTGCTGAATTCTATCTCTAATGTTTTAAGAATTTTGCATCTATATTTATTAGGGATATTAAATTGTTTCATTTGTCAGTTTCTTTTTTTGTACTGACTTTCTCTGATTTTTGGCAACAGAGTAATGATAACTTCATAAAATAAATTGTGAAGTGATCACTCATCACACTTTATGGAAGACTTTGAGTTGAATTGGTATTAATTTTTCTTTAAACAATTATAGATATTCACTGGTGAAATTATCTGGGCCTGCAGATTTCTTTTGGGGAGTTTTACAATTATGAATTCAATTACTTTAATAGTAAAGTTCTATTTAAATTATCTCTTTCAGCTGGGCGTAGTGGCTCATGCCTGTAATCCTAGCACTTTGGGAGGCCGAGGTGGGCAGATTGCCTGAGCTCAGTAGTTTGAGACCAGCCTGGGCAACACAGTGAAACCCCATCTGTACAAAAAATACAAAAAAATTAGCCAGATGTGGCTGCATGCGTCTGTAGTCCCAGCTACTCAGGAGGCTGAGACAGGAGAATTGCTTCAACCCGGGAGGCGGAGGTTGCAGTGAGCCGAGATCATGCCACTGCCCTCCAGCCTGGGCAACAGAGCAAGACTCCATCTCAAAAAAATATATATATATACACACACACACACATATATATGTACGTATATATATACGTACATATATATGTGTGTGTGTGTGCACATATGTATCCTATTGGGTGAGTTGCTGATAGTTTGTGTGTTTTTTGAAGGTTTAGTCCATTTTGTTGAAGTTGTCAAACGTGTGTAGAGATGTTCATTGTTTTCCCCTATTATCCTTTTAATGTCTAGAGAGACTATAAGAATATACTGTGTTTAATTTCTGGTATTGGTAATTTTTATCTTCTGTCTTTTATTCTTTGTCAGTTATCTTAGTTTGTTTTGCCTTGCTATAAAGGGATACCTAAGGCTAAGTAATTTATAAAGAAAAGAGATTTATTTGTCTCATGGTTTTGCAGGCTGTACAAGAAGTAAAGCACCAGCATCTGCTTCTAGCGAGAGCCCCAGGGAGTTTTCAATTACGGCAAAAGAGGAAAGAAAACAGGCATGTCACATGGTGAGAAAGGGAGCAAGAAGAATAGAGGAGGAATGGCCATGCTTCTTTGTAACAATCAGGTCTCATGTGAACTAATAGAGTGAGAACCCATTACCATAATCATGGCACCAACCCATTCGGGAGGAGTCTGCCCTCATGACTCACACATCTCCCACTAGGTCCCACCTCCAATCCTGGGGATCAAATTTCAACATGAGGTTTGAAGGGCACAAATGTCCTAACTATATCATCAATCTTGCTAGAAATTTGTCAATTTATTGAAAAACATTTCTGCATTACTGACTTCTTCAGCTTCAGTTTAAGGACATGTGAATCAGAAAGCATGCCTGGAGAACTTACTAATGTGTCGTTCCTTTGGTCTCAAATTCCCTAGCAATCCTGCCTTGTCTCCACCTTTCGGAGTTGCCTTATGCTTGTTTCATATAAAATGTCCAGAGTTCTTAGCTGTATTTAGTGAAGAAATAGGAGAATTATGTTAATTTTATCTTTTTGGAAGGAGAAGACAATAGAATAATTTTTATATGTATTAAACCTGTACCCCAAAGCAAGTAGGAAACAAAAATACTAAATGGATTAGAAAAGACAATTTGGATGAAAACTTGGATGCAGTTCCTTACAAAGGAAAATGTGAAATATTGTCCTTGTCTATTATATTGCTTCTGAATATACGAAATAAATTTTGCTTTTCTCTTATATTTGATCATAGAGCCTTCAGAGCCCTTAATATGTACAGAAGCCATTTAATATGGGTTTGAGTTATAAGGTAAAGAGATGTAAAATTAAAGCCCTGGCTGGATGAAGTGGCTCATGCCTTTAATCCCAGCACTTTGGGTGGCTGAGGCGGGAGGATCACCTGTGGTCAGGAGTTCAAGATCGGCCTGGCCAACATGGTGAAACCTCATCTCTACTAAAAATACAAAAATTAACCAGGTGTGGTGGCGCACGCTTGTAATCCCAGCTACTCGGGAGCCTGAGGCAGAAGAATACCTTGAATTCGGGAGGCAGAGGTTGCAGTGAGCAGAGATCGTGCTACTGCACTCCAGCCTGGGTGACAGAGCGAGACTCAGTCTCAAAAAAAAAAAAAGAAAAAATTAATTAAATTAAAGCCCTACTAATTTGTGAATACAAAGTTTGTATATTTTTCATCTTATGTACTGTCTTAATCCATTTTTATTGCTATAAAAGAATATCTAAGACTGGGTAATTTAGGAAGAAAAGGGGTTTGTTTAGCCGATAGTTCTATATGCTGAGAAGATCAAGGTCAAGGATCTGTCTTCTGGTGAGGACATTCGTGCTGCGTTACAACATGGCAGAGAAGGTCAAAAAAAAAAAAAGAGGGGACATGCAAAGAGGAGGAAAAACTGAGGAGCATCCTGGCTTTATAACAACCCATTTTTGAGGGAACTAATCCATTCCTAGGAGAACAAATCCAGTCTTAGGAAATTGAGAACAGCACCAAGAACAGCACCTACAAGAAGATGCTACTACAAGAACAGCACCAAGCCATTTCTGAGGAACCTACTCCCATAACCCAAACACCACCCACTAGTCCCACCTTTAAACACCGACACATTGGAGATCAAATTTCAACATGAATTTTGATGGAGAAAAACAAATAATATTCAAACCACAGCATAAACTTACAACCTAGTAACCATAATAAACAATAACTTTATTTCCTAATAACTGTATTTTCTTATAATGTTAGGAATGGCCGACAAATGGCAACTATCTATGAAGATTCACAGCTGTTAAAAATAATTAGTTTTAATATTTACTGTCCATTATTTCTATACATTATATGGAAAGATAAAAATATGTTAAAGATGTTGTATATGTATAGACCAATATATATATATGCATACATATATTGCAATTTATATACCAACATATACAGCAATATATATATACACATATGCATATATGTACATGCAAAACATTTTTGTTTAACATATTTTTCTCTTTCCATATAACAAATAGAAACAGTGTGCAGTAAATATTAAAACTAATTATGTTTAACAGCTATGAATCTACATAGAGAGTTGTCATTTAATAGACGTTCCCTTCCCACTGAGACAATTTCAGGAAAGTAAACATATTCTTTTAATTGTTTAACTGCCTAAAAATAAATAAGACTTTGGGATTAAATTAATTATTCTCAGAATTAATTTAATTTTTCTAAATATGATAATTTAATTTGTGTGTGCGCTGTTTTGTTTTTCCCAAGTTCATAAAGTACATCAGTTCAAATATCCCTGTGTTTTTTTCATTAAATTTCCGTTTTTAGAAAAGATAATTGCTTAAAGTACTAGGTTATTGATTTAGCATATAGTGAAGGTTTTCATGTGTTTGTGTAGAAGGACTCTCAGCCTGAACCAGGGCTAAAACATCTTAGGATTTTTTGGAGCTATCTGGAGTACTTGAGTAAGTGGCTGCTTACAGTAGAGACATCACCAGAGATAACTCACCCTAAGGAAATGGAGTTTAGACAATAATTAGATAGACAATAATACTCAGTACTATGTCAAAATTCGCCATTAAACAGATCACAAGCAATTTTGTCAGTTTAAGCTTAACATGAAACATAAGAACTGTACTCATTAGAGTAAGCAACAATGCTGGAGAAACCTGTTCTCCCCACTATCATCCAACATTTTACTGGAGGTTCTAGTCCATGCAATAAGATAAGAAAAAGAAGAGTGGTTTGAAGATTAGAAGATGAACATACAACAACGATTACTGTTATATTTTATTAAAATCCATCTAGAACTTGCAGTGTCTAATTGTAGTCACTGACTTCATGTAGCTATTGAGCATTTGAAGTATGGCTACTTGGAGTTGAGATGTATCATAAGTGTAAAACACAGGTGAAATATTTTTAAAGATATATTTGAAAAGAATGCAAAATATCTCATTAAAATGTTTACATTAAGTATAGAAGTAATATTTCAGATAGATAAGGTTAAATAATATAGATTGCTAAAATTAACCTGTTTCTTTTCACTTTTAAAAATTGTTTACTAAACATTTAAAATTCCATACTGACTCAAATTATATTTTTATTGCACAACATTGTTCTAGAAAATTCAAGAGAATAAATTAACAAATTCTTAGAAATTCTAAATGTCAAGTGTTTGAGAAAGTTTTAAATTATATTTTTAAAATATTAGAGCAGATTAAAAAGTTATACATTTAATCTATTTGGTCTAATTAGCATTTTAAAAGCTTTAGTGAAATCTAAACTGTAAAATTTAGAATTCTCCCATTAAAAAGGCACAATTTAATGTTTTTCAGTATATTCATAGGGTTATGAAACTATCATCACAATCTAATTTTAGAACATTTGTCACTCCTAAAAATACTCATTAGTAGTCAGTTCCCATTTCACCTGCCTTACCTCCTCAACCATAAGCTGCCACTAACCTGTTTTCTATCTATATAAACTTGTTTTTCTGTGTATTTCATATAAATGACATCATACTATATCCATATAGTATTTTTGTGACTAGCTGTTGTTTTTCCTCAGCATAACGTTTTCATGTTGTATTTACCAATACTTCCTTTCTTTTTATTTCCAAATACGAATACACAACATTTCATATATTCCTTTATCAGTTAATAAGACATATGGGTTGTTTACCCTTTTGTGTATTATGAATAATGTTGCTATGAATAAGTTTTTGTTTTTGTTTTTGTTTTTGTTTTTGTTTTTTTTGAGACGGAGTCTTGCTCTGTCACCAGGCTGGAGTGCAATGGCGCGATCTCAGGCTCACTGCAACCTCTGCCTCCCAGGTTTAAGCAATTCTACTGCCTCAGCCTCCCCAGTAGCTGGGACTACAGGCACGTGCCACCACACCCAGCTAAGTTTTGTATTTTTACTGGAGACCAGGTTTCACCATGTTGGCCAGGATGTTCTAGATCTCTTGACCTTGTGATCCACCTGCCTTGGCCTCCCAAAGTGTTGGAATTACAGGCGTGAGTCACTGCACCTGGCCAAGTTTTTGTATGTTTTTATTTCTCTTGGGTATATACCTTAGAAGTGGGATTTCTGGGTCATATGGTATCTCTATGTTTAACGTTTGAGGAACTGCCAAACTATTTTTCAAAATGTCTGCACCGTTTTACAATCACCCCCAATGTACAGGGGTTCTGATTTCTCTGCATTCTCATCATCACTCATGATTACCATCAGCCTCTGTATCCATGAGGTTTATGTTTGTTAATTCAACTGACCATGGATTGAAAATATTTGGAGGCCAGGGATGGTGGCTCACACCTGCAATCCCAGCACTTTGGGAAACTGAGGCAGGCAGATCACCTGAGATCAGGAGTTCCAGACAAGAATGGCCAACATGGGGAAACCCCATCTCTACTAAAAATACAAAAAACAATTATCCAGGTGTGGTGGCACATGCCTGTAGTCTCAGCTACTCAGGAGGCTGAGGCATGAGAATTGCTTGAACCTGGAGGTGGAGGGCTAGCCTGGGTGACAGAGCAAGACTCTGTGGAAGCAAGGAAGGAAGAAAGGAAGGAAGGAAGGAAGGAAGGAAGGAAGGAAGGAAGGAAGGAAGGAAGGAAGGAAGGAAGGAAGGAAGGAAGGAAAGGGGAGGGGAGGGGAGGGGAAAGAAGGGGAAGGGGAAGAGGAGAAAGGAAGAAATTTGGGAAAATTATTCCACAAAGTTCAAAAAAACCAAAACTTGAATTTGCTAAACAACTAGTACTACGGTGAATCAGTGTGAATGAAATGATTTATAGGTATTGTATTAGCAATTATAGGTAATCTAGAGATGATTTAAAGTATACAGGATGATGTGTATAGGTTAGATGCAAATACTATGCCAGTTTATATATGGAACTTGATCAGCCTTGGATTTGTGTCTGTTGGAGGGCCCTGGAACAACATCTCCCATGAATACCAAGGGACTGCTGTTATTTGTCCTCTTGGTTATACCTAACATGGGAAATGTGAATTAGTAACTCATTGTTTTGATTTTTATTTTTCTAATGACTAAGGTTACTGAGCATTGTTTCATATGTTTATTAGCCATTTGAATATCTTCTTTGGAGAAACAGCTATTCAAAATATTTGCCTGTTTAAAAATTGGATAGTCATCTTTTTATTATTGAGTTTAACAGTTCTTTATATGTTCTGGATACAAGTGCCTGATCAAATATATAATTTGCAAATATTTTCTCACATTCTATTGGTAGTCTTTCTCTTGATGGACAAATTTGCAACACAAAAGATTTTAACTTTTGGTAGTCTCACATTTTTTTTGCTTGTTCTTTTGATGATGTGTCTAAGAAATCATTAACTAACCTAACCCAAGGTCATGAAGCATGATGCCTATGTTTTCTTCTATGTGGATCTATGGTTTCAGCCTCTATGTTTCAGACTGTTGTCCATTTAGAGTTAATGTTTGCATATGAATGAGTTAAGTGTTCAAATTTATTCTTTTCTTTGTAGATATCCAGTTGTCCCAGGGATATTTGTTGGGAAGAGTATTCTCTACATCCTTCCCCTATGCATTTAATTGTTTTGGCACCCTTCTGGAAATCAATTGACCATAAATGTGTTTAATTTCTAGAATCTCAATTATTTTCTATTTATATATATGTCTATCCTTATGCCTGTACCATACTGTGTTGATTACTGTAAGCCTTGGAGTAAGTTTAAAAATTTAGAAATGTGAGTCCTCCAACTTTACTCTTTTTTGAGATTATTTTGTCTATTCTGGGTTCCATGTATATCTACATTAATTTTAAGATCAGTTTGTCTTTTTCAACAAAAGAAGCCAATTGGGCTATCAATAGGAATTGCATTGACGCTGTAGATTAATTTGGAAAGTATTGCCATCTTAACAATATTAAGTCTTCTGATCCATGATCACAGGGTGCCTTTTCATTTATTTAGACTTCACTTTTTTCAATAATGTTTTCTGATTTTTTGGTTTCAAGTCTTGTGCTTCTTTTATCAAATTTACACGTATCTTAATTTTGATACTACTTTAAATAGAATTGCTTTCTTAATTTTATTTTCAGAATACTACTGCAAAAATATAGCAATACAATGATTTTTGTATATTGGTCTTATATAGTGCAACTCTGCAAAACTCATTTATTAACTCTAATAGTTTTTTGTGGATTTCTTAGTGTTTTATGTCATCTGTAAATAGCATAGTTTTGCTTCTTCCTTTCCAATCTGGGTGCCATATATGTATGTATGTATTACCTAATTGCCCTCTAAATAGAAGTACCAAAAATGTATATCCCTGACTTGTTCCTAATCTTATAGAGAAAGCATTCAGTTTTTCACAGTTAAGTATAATGTTAGCTGTGGTTTTTTCATAGATGGTATTATTAGGGTCTGTGATAGCATTTTTAAGCCTACCTTTCTAGGAGTTACCCTGGGTCAGAGTAGCTTATTGTTCAGTCACTTTGTGCCAGAAGTTGTGTGAAGCTTCTTCCCTGTGTTGACGGGTCTGTCTGTGACTTGGGTAGACTTGCAAATGCTTTCAAGTCGGCTCCATGTCCTGCTCCGATTGCCCCCATATGGGTGCAACACAGTGCTTACATGCAGCCCTTCTAACCTGTGGATTTGTCTATAATCGCAGGGAAGTTCATTGTCTCTGGTTAATTGTCTCTGGTTCCCGCGTTAAACTTTTGGCTGCTCTGCCATTTTGCCTTCATCAGATCTACTTGTCTTTTAATTTTTTCACAATAATCTCCATTATTTTAGACAATGAACATACAATGGAATTCGTCTCTCTTTTTCCCAAATGAAGTCAGTCGCTATAGGCAGAGCTGTGAAACTCTTTGCCTTTATGGTTTGCTTTTCTCCCTGAACAGAAATCCTATATCAATTTGCTAGAACTAGGAATGGGGACCACTTTCTAACAACGACACTCTTGCTCTGTGAGTGGGCATGGGAAGGGGTGGCAGCCCCTCCAGGCATGGAACCTCTGCCCTACAGGAGAACTGGGCTGTGGCAATCAGGAGCTTGGTATTCTCAGTCTGTCATGCCTGAAAGCCTGCTGGCCATCCTACAAGTCAGGACTGGGTGAAACTAGAGAAGCCTCGTCCCAGGAAGAGAGCTTCTGCAAGGGAGGGTTGGAGAGAGTCGGGAAGAGAAATGCCAGCAGTCTGCCCTTCCCACAGTGAAACTATAGCTCCAGATTAGAAGGTTGGGAAAGGGAGTACCCCTGTCTCCTTGACCACACCTATGTGGGAGTAGGGCTTCTGATTTAAAGTTTCCCTAACCCAGAGATGGGGGATAGTAGAGGTTAATGGAGTGGATTCTGACTGAAATATCATGGACTCTTGCTGTTCTCGGGTTCACTAGATTTTCTTGAATAAATGTTTCTTTATTTCCTGTTTGTCCTTGGGACAATTTGTAGACACTTTTAATTTTTTTTTTTTTTTTTTTTTTTTTAAATAACTTTCACAAGTTAAATTGTTGTTTCCCTGGGAAAGGGTCCACTGGCAGTCCCATCCCTGATTTGTGTTTTGCTATGTTTCCCTGAATGGGAAAGAAAGGGAAGGAGTTATACTGTCATTCCTGTAATGCACACAGGACTGTATCACTGGAATGAACATGTAATATCCCGTGTGTGATATGGTAAAACGTTGGGGACATCTAAAATAAACATTGAACAGTTTAAGGGTTTTGAACAAAGGAGGAATAGGATTGTATCTGCTATGAATATGGCAGTTCTTGCAAGTACCAAAAGAATATGAATTTGATAATGATAAGATGGGCAATGATAAAATAGATTAAGAAGCTTTCAAAGTTCAATCATATGCCTTATCAGCACTTTCATTTGCAGTTTGTCCAGGAGGGAAAGCTATGCAAATGAATCCATAAAGGCGTATATTAGAATGATGACATTTGAATGGAAAAGAGAGGTGAGGGACAAGATATAGTGGAAGAAAATTTTTTAGATTTTGGCAATGGATTGGTTGAGGAAAGGGAAGAAAAATATAGTTTCAAGGGTTACATTGAGTTCCTAAGGCAATCACCCTGTTTGTCGTTTCCAGAAATAGGGAATTCAGACAAAGGCTCTAATTCGTAGGGAAAGCTAGTGGATTTGGATGTTAGACTTAATGAAGATGAGTACCATTGCTGCTATAAAGGTCTGGATTCATCAGGTAATTGTTAATTCATATCTGGATTTTTGGAGAGAAGTTATTGTTAATGAAGCTGTGTGTGTGGATTAAATAGATTATCTAGACATAAAAGCGTCAGGAACTCCTTGGAAAAGCTGCATATAAGGGAATAGAGGGTGAGGGAGTTAGTGGAGAAAACTCCAAAGGAGTAGTCAAGGGAAAGAAATAGCGAAGAGGATAGTCTCTATTATGCTTACAACTCAACTTATTATCTGTATGTTATCCAGTCTTTAGATTATCATTGTTTCTGTAATTCTTTTAAAATCTCATGCCCAGTGTCAGTTTGGTACAGGAAGATATAGTCAATGGCTTTATCACTGAGTTATTTTGCACAAAAATATTTTATTCCTTTTATAGGATCTTTCTGATGATCTATTCTATGCCCCTAGATGGGAAATGAAATACAAAATTAATACACCGGGACACTCCTAACCTGCCTTCCTCCTATACGTCTACATCCCAGTGCAAGTATTTAAAGCATGGATGCCTATACCTTCACTTAAAGTTCAATGAATTCTTAATTTAAAATGAAGAAATACATTGAGCTTACTTATTAGGGTATTGGCCTAAATGAGTTATTTTACTTTGGTGCCTAAGATGTGGTCTCCATTCTACTTTCTACTACTTTCTATTTCTGCTACCAACTTTTTTCCCCCATCACCTTCCTTTGTTTCTTAGTCTATGGAGTCCTGCAAGTACAGCCAGCTCAGCACAGGTTACTCTCAAGATGAGAGAGTCTTCACATTTCATACCTTCAAAAGGCAATGACAATAGCTGATATTTATTTATTATTTAGTGTATGCCAGATGCTATATTAAATATTTTAATGTATCAATTTTTTTTATTTTTTTGAGACGGAGTCTCACTCTGTCACCCAGGCTAGAGTACAGTGGCGTGATCTTGGCTCACAGCAACCTGTGCCTACCGGGTTCAAGCGATTCTCCTGCCTCAGCCTCCCAAGTAGCTAGGATTAGAGGCGCGTGACACCATGCCCAGCTAATTTTTTGTATTTTTAGTAGAGGTGGGGTTTCACCGTGTTAGCCAGGATGATCTCAATCTCCTGACCTCGTGATCCACCTGCCTCGGCCTCCGACAGTGCTGGGATTACAGGCCTGAGCTACCATGCCCGGCCTGTATCAATTATTTTGACCTTCACAAACACACTTTGTAGTAGGTCCAGTTGTTACTGCCATTTTGCACATACGCGAATTGAAGCACAGGGAACTGTAAGCCCTGCTCAGGCTCACATAGACAGGGCCTGTGCAGAAGCAGGATGCCACTCAGAGGCTGGCTCGAGCCAGACCTATCTTTTCCACTCACCACCAGAATCTATAATGATCAGAGCCAACATTTCCCTTATCTATTTCCATAGATCTTTATGAAAAAAATCTCAAATCATATATTCTTTCTCAGACCCAAAGTACTTGGAAGTTAAAATACAAATTGGATACAATTCTATTGAAAAGTTACTTATAATTGTACTGAAGTTACAGCAACTCATTGTCAAAACCAACAGGTTCATCAAATACGAACCTAATAGAAGATACCGTCTGAGGACTATTAACAGACATAGTAGTTTGCAAATAGGTTTGAAAAAAAAGTGTCATCTGAAAAGCAAGCCTTTAATAACATTTTTTCTTTTTCTTTCTTTTTATTTTGAAAAATACTTCCCATTCTTTATTTTCCCTTTCCTATTGCTGAAATCTTTCACTGTTTATTTAATCCCAATGGAACTGGACTCTAAGTATCAATGGTTCAGCCAGTCCAACACTTGAATAAATATTACTGGGCTCCAAATGCAAAGCTGTTGGATGTAAGAGACACCAGCACATTACTCACAGTGGTATTCCATAACAGAATGATGGACAGCATGCCATTCAATATCTCATCCCATTCCACATTACAGACAGCAATTCCACAAGCATGCATGGGGCCAAAGGCCTTGGGACATTTCCTAAGAAAGGAACATGCTTACACCAAGGGTCAGGTTTGATAGCTATCCCTATTTAAAGTAAACATACAGCTGAACCTTCAGCTAAAGATCCAGCTGGTAATTGTAATACTGAAAGTGGCATTGGTAAAACTTGTTAGATTTGTAAGTGGCAAGAGAGCCGCCAGTTGAGAGGAAACAGTTACACCCATTCATAGGTTTAATCCAGGGAAATATATACCGGAATAACTGTTAATTGTTTGCGAGGAAAAATATGTCTAAAGCACTTACAATTAGCACTGAAAGTCTGGGTCTTTGGTCCAAGTTATTTACTGAGTCGCTGTAATAGACCTCTATGTATTTTTGTTGGGAAGACTTGGCCACAATGCTGTTTTGCTCCTAGGATGTGCTTTGGCTTTGTGAACAAGAAATGCAACAAGATAAACCTTGGAACATATTTAAATCCGGTTATTGGACTCGCAGTAAACAAGGTCACAAGGAGCAAACTTGGTAAAATGAAATGCTCTTTATGAAAAAAGATAAATATAACCTAGTCCACAGCAAAACTGAGACCCTTCCCAGACCTTTCTTTGGGTTCAGATGGGAGAAGGCATGTCTCTCTCCTCCCTGTTCATCACTACGAGCCCATTCAGATGTGGTATCGGGGGAGAGGGGAGGGAATCTATCTCAGTTAAACCAATTTCTATCCTAGATGCAGATAGCTGGTGGGTTGCCCTAATTTTCAGGAATATGATAAAAGCTTTGCTGTTCTACTGATCCTTCTCCTCACTGTTGCAAGGTAGCTCAACACAGCAAGTAGGACAAGTATAATTCATTTCATTTATAAGAAGACCCTTCAGGCCCCTCTCCCTTTGAAATATGAGAAAGAATGAGGCCTATTCATGCGAGTCAAGTATTTAATCAGATTGTAAAAATAATATTTACTAGTGTGCTCTTAGAATCACTGAACATTTGGGACAGTAATTAAAATTATGATTGTAAATTTTTCCCTTTGGGAACTACTTACATTTGCAGACGTTTTCCAAGTATCTCTTTCCACAGGAATTTGCCTTTAATTTTTGAATTGAAAGACACACACACACACACACCCCCACACAAATACTGAAACCAGGAATTTAATCACAGCTGGATGGATTGTGTACAGATGTCTCACATAAGTTACCATAGAGCTGAAAGACAAAAATGAAACTGAGGGAGATATCAGCGTTATCTTATATTGAGACATAGAAGGGCAGAACTGGGTGCTTTAAAGGTACATAATAATTAATAACTAGTTGATTCATTAGCTGATTAATTCTTATAGAGTCAGAGAATAGGAAAATGATGCTCAAATTCTCCTTCAGAAACTCTCTTGTTTTGCTTGTTCGGATATAGTTTATGTTGAAAAAGGTAACAAAATTTTGAAATATAACAGGGTAGACCAAATAGATCCACTTAAGGAAAAATGCACATATTTAAATAGATGACTTATCTCCTCTAACTTTTTGTGCTTCCAGTCTTTAATTCATTTTTTTTTTTTTTTTTTTTTTTTTTTTGAGACGGAATCTCGCTCTGTCACCCAGGCTGGAGCGCAGTGGCGGGATCTCGGCTCACTGCAAGCTCCGCCTCCCAAGTTCATGCCATTCTCCTGCCTCAACCTCCCGAGTAGCTGGTACTACAGGCACCCGCCACCACACCTGGCTAATTTCTTGTATTTTTAGTAGAGACAGGGTTTCACTGTGTTTGCCAGGATGGTCTCAATCTCCTGACTTCGTATCCACCCACCTCGGCCTCCCAAAGTGCTGGGATTACAGGCGTGAGCCACCGCACCTGGCCTAATTCATTTTTTAAAATTCCCATTGTCATACTCCCAGCTTACGTTAGCTGAGAAATAATCTGTTTAAATGTGTGCACAGAAATTGATTTCTTTCAGCCTGTGTGCAACATTGAAGGTGGCATTGAAAGTAGAGAATATAATGAGGAGTAGCTCAAATGTAAAACAAATTTTACTGCCTTTTCTCAGTGTTCACCATCCCATAGGAATTAATAAAATTAAATTCATGGTAATAATTCAGTTATCACTGTCTTTGCTAACATGGGACCTCCAGGCCTCAGCAAAGTCCCTTCCAGATATCCTTAGATGTCCTCAGGGAGAGCCTTTCAAGCGCTTGAAAATGTGAATATTTGCCAAAGAGCAGCCAACACTCCATTTCTCAGTGCTCCCATAAAACCCAGCTGAAACTGAATAACTTTTGTAATATTTAATGGCTTTTCCCCATTCTGTGTCATACTTTACTAAATACTTCTCAAATCAGCCCTAATTGCATTCCAGTATCTTAGAATATTTGGTGAAACAGATCCCTCAATCCTGTTGTTTTGTTTTCATGTGTATCTGAGTTTATTCTTAGAATCCACATAGGTAATCATGGCTTAGGCTAGGTGCGGATTGCATAGGAGCTACTATACCATGCTCAGTATCACAAATATGACTTTGCAGCTTACACAGCATCTTAGTGCATAACTCCTCTTTCTCCTGAATAGACTACACTGTTATTATCTGAGAAGATTCTCTAGCCCCTCAGCTAATAACTTCTATTTGGCCAACATAAGCAGTTAATCAGACGTGCCCAGACCTGTCCCTAAATAAGCCTCAACTCAAGCTGGAACCTCTGACAAAACCATGTAATTGTCCTTGTATGTAAAAATTTACATTACCAAATAGTCACTGCATTTTTAAAAGTAAGACATTAATGCTATGTAAAAGATTTGTTTCTCTTTTGGAACCAATGGCCATCATGCCCATCGCTTTCTACATACACACCTTCCAAAGAGGTCCAATTTGAGGGACCCTGGAGAAAAGATGACTACAGGAAGCCATGAACAATGCTTCCTTGGCTAAAGTATCACAATGCTGCCTCGTAGAATTAGCTATAGACCACATTTAATAGAATCTTCTCTTCTTTCATCTGGATAACATTTACCAGTCTTTCCATAGGGAGAAGAAGAAATAACGGTGTTCTGGTCTGCCGAGACACAAAAAGCAGGCACACGTTGAAGGTCAACGCTACAGTCTGTCAAGTTGTGGGATGTGTGTGAGGCAGAGGGTTTGTTTCATTCTCCTCTCATATTAAAGAAAGTATCTAATCATGTCCCTTTGAGCAAAAGGAGGGGAAAAAAAAAAACTTGGAAAGCATCAGTGTTCTTTGGATCACTTGACAGTGCATGAATTATCAACATATATGAAATTATTCATTTATGCAAAACTGTAATTTGTATAGCCTCTTATTCAGCATGAATACTATACATGTCTGCCAAACACACACAGTTGTAACTTCATTAGAATAAGTATTCAAGGCAGGGATGTCTAACCTCTAATTTCTTTCCCTGTCGCGCACACACGCACACATAAATTGCAAGAGAAAGTCCGCAATTCCTCATGATAGCCCCCTTTGTTAAAGGCAGTAACCAAAATGCAGAAGATACGTAGTGTTCACTGGAGATTTTTATAATTATGTGAGCAAAGTGGAGACTCCAAAGGCAGTATCTGAAGGCTATGTGATCCCTTGAAAATGACAGGAACTTTACATTCCTGAAGGAATGTTACAAGGCAGCAGCAGAGCAAAATGGAAGGAGAGAAAAAAGACATGTTAATTTCACATTTAAAGCACTACCACTATGGAAAATATACAGAATCTGTCCTCTTAATTATTCCACAGATTTAATATTAATTAGCTAAAGGTTTTGAAAGTTTCCCAGTAAGAGTGAAATAATTGTATAAATTCATTCCATAAAAAGAACCAACTTCCTGATTATCTGGATTATCTCAGTAGGAGATAAAGGAGAAAGAGGAGGAGAAGGAGTAGGAGCAAAGAAAGAAACAAAAACAACTAAAATGTTGCATCTTATTGAGCTAAATAAATACAACCAAAATAACTAACAGATGGCTTTTTCTTTATGGTCAATTTTTTTGTGCCTAATAGTAATATTCATATTTGTGTTTTTTTCCAGGGATAGTGGAATGGGAGATCAAGGGCGATGGTTACAGTAACCAATGCTGTTCATTCTTTCTGACAGAAGAAATGCCATTTCTGGAGTGGTGGTGGTGGTGGTGGCAAGCTTTCCAACTGTCTTTATGGGCAGGCACAAAGGAAAGGGTAAAGGGAGCCAAAACTATTCAATAGCAAAGACTCATTAGTGTCTGAATGTAGAGCCCCAGAAACACAGTCCTTTGTAGAGCGGGTAAATGCCAGGAATGCTCACTGCTTTCCTCTTACCCAATCCCTACTCCAGCTCTTAACTGAGGAAGCTTTCATTGATTTGATTTGCTTTCAGCAATGGAGGGAGAAGGGAGTCCCTAACAAGCTGAGCAAGAGGCTTAATCCCACACTGTTTTCCAAGAAGAAAAGCTTTGATGGACAGTCTGCTTCTATAACCCCATCTTGTACATCTCTAGTCTACGGAATCCTCAGCGGACCTTCAAAGGGTTACCTGTTAACTCTAGACGTGCCTGATGGACTGGCTGTTCAGCCCAGTGAAGCTGGTTTTCAGAGTAGTGGACAATTGACAAATCATCTGATTAAGATTTTATTATTAGTAGTAGTAGAACGGAATGCAGATTATGATAAATGAATAACTATAGTGCAAAGGTTTGAATTGGCTTCACTAAAGGAGGTAGGAGAAAATGGAGCTGACCTAACTTTGAAAATGGGTGGACTTTGTAAGAATCAAGGCAAAAAAGAGCTGTGTATAAGAGTTGAGTTGATAAAGGTGTTTCCCATAGGTGTACAGATAAACAATTCTAACATGTCATCCCAGCCACTTGGGAGGCTGAGGCACGAGAATCACTTGAACCTAGGAGGCAGAAGTTGCAGTGAACCAAGATCGTGCCACAGAACTCCACCACCTGGGTGACAGTGAGACTCCATCACAAAAAACAAAACAAAACAAACATTTCTATACATGTAAACTGAAATCAAACAAATGGATGGTAGTTGGTGATAGCCAGATGTCTCTGTTGGAGTGAGAGGTTACAGGTAAGCACGTGGAGGAGGCTAGAATAATCCATGTGGTAAGAATGACTTGATTTGAAAACATGAGCATGAGTTCATGTTTTGCTTCAGATAAACACACATGGTTAATAGAGGTATTTATAGATCTGTATATTTACTTGGGCTAGTATACACACATACATTGCCTTGCTCTGTCAGCTTAGATGGCCTAGAAATGATAACACTCTAGTAGCAACAAACACACCTAGAGCTTACATATTGATTTCTAATACCATTTTCTTATAAAAGGAAACAGGCCTTCTTGAAGAAATGGCTGAGTCTAGAACTGGGGCAGCAAATATATAATATGAGTGTGGAGCATCCTGTAGTGCCAGAGAGTAAGAAAGTTCTCAAACACACACACATACACAGACATGTACATGATGGGCATATGTCAAGGAGTCACGAAGAGCCAACTGAAAGCATTCCCACTAGCCAAAATATTGAAGCAATTTGAACAACAAAATAGGGTGGTTATGGATTATAACCCAAGGTATAGAATAAATATCTGATGAAAGTCAATACTAATACAAACAAATGGTTAAAAAGATACATATAAAAGGCAAATTTCCCATTCAGAAGAACTCCAAATAATTTATGTAGATATTTCACTCTCACAGAGGTGGAACAGAACCACCCACGCCTTAAAGTATGGGCTGTGCAGCTGGGTACGGTGGCTCATGCCTGTAATCCCAGCACTTTGAGAGGTCAAGGCAGGGGGGATCACGAGGTCAGGCATTCGAGACCAGCCTGGCCAAAGAGACCAGCCTGGCCAACATGGTGAAACCCCATCTCTACTAAAAATAAAAAAATAAAATAAAATAAAATAAAAATTAGCTGGGCATGGTGGTGGGCCCCTGTAATTCTAGCTACTTGCTTGAACCCAGGAGGCAGAGGTTGCGGTGAGCCGAGATCGCGCCATTGCACTCCAGTCTGGGTGACGGAGCAAGACTCCGACTCAAAAAAGAAAAAAAAAAAAGTGTGGGCTCTGCCTAGTAACCTCCTTTCAAAGAGCAAAGTAGGTAAGGGGGAAGAAAGGGTGTGACTTTACAGGGCAGAAAACTGATGGACACTACCTCAGACAGGGGATCAAGGAGAATGTCAATATTGATGTCATGTTGACAGTAGGTACCCTTGACATGATGTGATGAGAATGGCACTTTACGTTTGCGGTCTTCTTTCCCAAAACTCATAACCTCAGTCTAATCATGAGAAAAGCATAAGACAAATACCAATTAAGGAATATTCTAGAAAATACCTGACCAGTACTTCTCAAAACTGTCAAGGCAATTACAAACAAGGAAATTCTGAGATTGTCACAGCCAAAAGGATCCTAAGGAGTCATGGTGACTAAGTGTAATATGGTATCCTGAATGGGACACCCTAGAACAGAAAAAGAAATTAAGTGAAAACTAAGGGAATCTGAATAAAGTATGGACTTTGGTTAAAGGTAATATATTAATGTTGTTTCATTAATTGTGACAAATGTACCATAGCAATGTAAGTTGATAATATAGTAAGTTGGGTGTGAGGTTTATGAGAATTCTGTTTAGATTCCCTTCACAATTTTTTTCTGTAAATTTAACACTTGTCTAAATTAAAGTGTATGTTTAAAAATTACTATTGGAGCTAAAATTGTTCAGCCTTTGTTTAAGTGTTTTAAAATAACATAAGTAGTACATGGTTATTGAACAAAAATTATAAAATGAAATAGGCAAAAATAAAGTAAAAATCACCAAAATTTCAATTCTTAAAAATAACCACTGTTTATATTTGGGGGTATTACTATTCAGACTTACACATATATATTTTTTCTTGTTGTTAGGATAATCCTATACGCACCATATTGAATCCTGTGTGTTTTCACAAAAATATGTATTTTTAATATCAGTTCTTTGTAAAAACAGATATCTTTATTATAGTGTTTAATTGTGACAATATTCTACTGTGCCTTTGTAATGTAATTCATGTAACCAGTCTCCCTACTGAAGCATTAAATTATAGATTTCCCTCCAAACCCTTTGTAAGCATACTAGTAAATTATTTTAGGTTACAATCTTAGAAGCAGATTGTTTTATTAAAAGGTATATTCTTTCTAAAGGTGTTTGATATATACTGATACATTTCCTTACACAGTGGTTATACAATTTTATACTCCTCCAACAGTATAACAGCATGGACTCTTCTTTATCTCTCAGTCTGTCTTGTACCACCATAACAAAACACCATATGCTGAACAATTTATAAAGAATGGAAATTTCTTACAGTTCTAGGGGGTGGAAAGTCCAGTATCAAAGCCCAAAGTCCAGGTTCATTGTCTGCTGAGGGTGCACTCTCTGCTTCCAAGATAGTGACTTAGACGCTGTGTCCTCCGTAGGAGAACACTATGTCCTCACATAGCAGAAGGGCAAAAAGGGACAATCTTCATCTGCCAAGCCCTTCTATAAGGCTATGTACCTCATCCCCTTCATATGGGTAGAGCCCTCTGGACTCAATCACTTCCTGAAGGCCACACCACCTAAGTATACTCTCTTCAAAATTTAGAATTACATGCTTAAAATAAAAAGCAAAACAATTTGCCAATGTAGAGGAAAAAAAAAAGATATCTGATTGTTACTTTAATTTGCATTTATTTATTAGGTTAGTGCAAAAGTAATTGCGGTTTTTGTCATTAGTGAGATTGAAGGTGTATTCACATATTTAATGGTCATTTTCATTTATTTTATGAATAGCCTCTATGTATCTTTTGCTTGTCTTTGTATGGTTGTATGTCTTTCATTTAATTTGTTAGAATTCTTTATATATTAATAACAGTAATTCTGATATAAATGTTAGCAATATTTTTCCATTTAGTTTAAAATTTCTTATTTTTTCTTCTTTCCTTTCTTCCTTCTTTCTTCCCTCCCTTCCTCTCTGTCTCCTTTTCTCTCCTTTTCTTTCTTTTCTTCTTTTTGCAATAAAGCCAGTTATATTAAGCATTTGTCTTATACTTGTATCTCAGAATTTGTTGAAATATTTGTTGTGAGGTAGGGATATAACATTTTATTTCAAGAAAATATTAACCAGCAATTCTAACACTTCTCATGGTACATCCTTTCCCTACTGATTTGCAGTTTCACTGTTATCATAGTTCAAGTAATTTTAGACACTTGTTTCTATTTCTTGGTCTTCTAATGTCATTTTTTAAATTTCAATGCCTCTTCCAGCATATGGAACATTTTTAATTTGTCATTTTCATTTTGATGACTAAATTGACAACTTCCTGGATCTTCTTGTTGCTTAGCAAAGCTCAGTAACCTTGAGAATGTGCAGATTTCAGGAAATCTTTTTTTCTTTGACCACCTCCTGGGAGGAAGGAGGGTCTGGAATTTACTCATCTGACTGGAGATTTTAGTGTCAAATACTCTGGCCTTGGCCTTTGTGAAAGAGGAGACCATTCCATGACCAATCATTGTCTATATGTTAATTGCATTTTAAAAGTCAGACAGTTTGGTGACCTGTTTGTTCAGATGTTAACACATGTTAAGTGCAATTGATTCTCCTGTTTTACGTTGTAGGCTTAACATTCAAGAGGTCAGGAAGGATTAGTCTCCATACCAATCTGCCCCATCCCATAGCAGTAGCACAGGATAGTCCCATGAAACTGGTCAAAAGCTTTCTCACTCTGAAAGTGAACGCCACTCACCCCTAAAGCATTTATTTTCTGCTCTCAAGGGAAGCTCCTCTGGGCAGGAAAATGCTTTGGTAAGACTTGTTAAATCTTAACATTTCTCAGAACTCTATTCCTCCCGTGTTAACAGAAGTACTTTCTTAATCACCAATTCTGTTAGTGGATGCATTGCATAAGATTGGAAAAATTTTAGGGATTTGAAATCTAAGCAGTTTTAAGTGACCCACTGGATCCATGGTAAGGCTGGATCCATGAATGAGATTTTTCTTTCTTTCTTTTTTTATTTTACCTTACTGTTTGCTCTAAGTTTTCTAGGAAAGCAGAATTTTATGTTTGAATATGATGCTTCTATTTATTCAATGTACATGTTTCTTGTACACATAAAATGGATTAGTGGTTAAAAGTATAGATAACTGAGCCAGATTGTTTGGACTCAAATTCTGGCGCCAGTATTGCTAAGAATAATTACTGGGAAACAAGGCAAAAGGACCACAGTGATTTTTCAGTGTTATACTACGGCATTGTCTAAAAGACCCACCCAAGGATTCTTTAATTATTGATTTTGATTTACAATTCAGATCATCTGCCCAAATTTTTTCGTCTCAGGGCCCTTTTACATTTTAATTAGTTATTAAGATACCAAATAACTCTTACTTGTGTGAGTGTATTTATTGATATTCCTCATATTAGAAATTAAGAGAGAGAAAATTTTAAAGTATTTATTAGTTCATGAAAAAATAATCATAGTGATAGACCAATTGCATGTTAACAGGAATAACATTTTTTCCCCCGAGAAGGAGTCTTGCACTGTCACCAGGCTGGAGTGCAATGGCGCTATCTCAGTTCACTGCAACCTCCGGCTCCAGGGTTCAGATGATTCTCCTGCCTCAGCCTCCCAAGTAGCTGGGATTACAGGTACACACCACCACAATTTGTGTGTGTGTGTGTGTGTGTGTATTTTTAGTAGAAACAGAGTTTCACTATGTTGGCCAGACTGGTCTCAAACTCCTGACCTCGTGATCCGCCCACCTTGGCCTCCCAAAGTGCTGGGATTAAAGGCATGAGCTACCGCACCTGGCCAGGAATAACATATTTTAAGAAAAATTAACTACTAATACATTTTCCAAAGCAAAATATTTTGTGAGATGAATGGCATCTGATGAGAGTTCAGGACATGCTGCCTCAAAATATGGCACCTTGGCATTGAGAAAATAGAAACAAGGTCTCTCTGAGTTTCTCCCCTGAAGCAGGCAATAAAACCCTCTGTGGATAGGTATCCTCTCTATATACAGAAGAAGCAAAAGTCTTTATCTCTGAAGACATGGGGACACAAAGAAGAATCTGAACAAACAAGCCATGTTAAGTTCCTCCCAGTTTACCTTTAAATCATACTCTCTTTGTCTGATCATGGTTCTCCACAACTATCCACTTATTCATCAAAGTTAACATGAAAATACCTAGGTTTCTCTATTTATTTGGGTTTTCATTACCTTATGAAGGCTCCCATGTCACATAAAACTTAAATACATTTCTAAGCTTTTCTCTTATCAATTGTCTTGATATAGGGGCCTCAGCCATGAACCTAGCAATGAGTGAAAAAAGAAATCTCTTCTTTCCTACACATAGTTTTATGTTTTTGCACTTCTCTTCAATTTTTACAAACAGAAGTAAACTGTGTTCTCGTATCTGCTCCTGCACTTAATCTGTTCCTATATATTGTTTTGATTGAAGTTTATAAAGAAAATTTGGCATCATGAAGGTATGTAGTTGGAAGAGTCTTTAACAGCGTCTTCTGACAGTTGTGGATATTCTTTGTTAGTACACCAAAACTATGCAAGGGTTTGTTTGGAAAGGTTCATTGCAATGTGGAATCTCAAACCACATTAGTGAACTTTTTGCATTTCACATTAATGTATTGGTATATTTTGTAGTTTAAATGCGTTATTTGCCGATGCATAATTTTGTATCATCATACATTGTCATTTGGAAAATATTGATTTATTGATTATGCAAATATTCAAAATGTTAATACATTTCTTTATAACAAAAATTATAGCTATTATTATCACTATTGATCTTACCAGACAGGTCTTTAAATATTAGGAAGCTATCAAGCTCATGTTGCAGACAAACTTTTTCCAAAGTTCTAATTTTAGCTTGAAAGTTCTAATTTTATCAAATCAACAAATATTGATAATTTTTTGAAGAGTCATAACTACTTATTCATATTTAAGAAAATGCCTACTGAATATCTAGATCTGAAAAACAATGGCTTTTTACTTTTTTTTCCAAAGAATTGATTTTTTTGTTTTGTTTTGGAGACGGAGTCTAGCTCTGTCGCCCAGGCGGTAGTGCAATGGTGTGATCTTGGCTCACTGCAAGCTCTGCCTTCCAGGTTCAAGCAATTCTCCGGCCTCAGCCTCCAGAGTAGCTGGGACTACAGCTGCCAGCCACCACACCCAGCTAATTTTTTTGTATTTTTAGTAGAGACAGGGTTTCACCATGTTGCCCAGGCTGATCTCTAACTCCTGAGCTCAGGCAATTCACCCACCTCAGCCTCCCAAAGTGCTAGAATTACAGGCGTGAGCCACCGCACCCGACCAAAAAGTGATACTTGTATTTCATGAAAATGAATTCTGAAATGCCTTAACCAAACCACTACTGAGCTCAGGCTGCAAGGTTTACTTCCAATGAATTCATAAAATGTCTAGGTCAGTTAACAACTCAAATAAAAGGGCTTCTCATCAAGACTACTGTGGAATTTCACCAGGCAGCAGAAGTTCATTATGTGTACTTTTCATTTTGGAACATAGAATATTACAAAGATATATAATCAAAGGTTGAAATGTAATAAAATTAATGTTCTTATATTAAGGACATTTTACATGAAACAATTTTTTTTTAAATCTGTGAATATCTGGTGGTAAAGAAGGTAATGGCTACCAGTAGAGTGTTGTTATCAATTTCACCCACCATTGTTCAATGTAAATTTCAATTCAGTAAAAAGGAGAATAATAAGTCATTGTTACTATAAAAGTAGTTTTGAACCTAAAAGAGGTTCACTTTTTCTAGAAGCTGAAGGATCACAGTTTGAGATTTGATGACTTTTATTTTAGCATGTAGATCCAGTAAAATAGCACGTGATTTCTTTCTGGTAAAGCACATAATCCTAAAATAATAGATTTATTTTTCTATAAAGCATGAACTAGTTGGTCTCTAATTTAGCAAACTTATTTCTGCATGCTTTTCCTAAATGACTGTATAACCTCTGTTTCTCAGATTCTCTTGAATCAGCTGCACTATTCTGTTATTTCTTTCATTAATGAGTAAAATATTAACACTTACATGTTCCCACCATATATTTGCTTGAGAATTATGTCTTACCTCTTAAAAATTATGTTTTGACACCACTTACTATGTGCTATTGAGTATGTGGTTTAAATTCTCTATGCCTTTTCTGTCAAATGGAAATATTTATAGTTACTACACAGGGTTATTGTAATAATCAAATGATTTAACACATGTACTACACTTAGAACAGTGTCTGGCACAGCATAAATACTGTATACTATATAAGTTTACCTATTACTATTTACATTATTAAGAAAAACTCTCTAATAAATGTTTTTAAATAGACATCTCCTCCACCCTAGAAAAAAACAATTAATTCTCATGTGACTAGTTTTGAAAACATGAAAACAGTCCAAAAGTTTAGCATTCATACAAATGTTTAAAACGAACCTAACATCCCAAAAGACTATCTTGTCCTTTCTCTGATACATAAGGTGAAACCAAAAGAATTACAAAAATCTCTGTATTTGGTGATCTTTTCCCAAGGGCAAATGCTCTGTAAAATAAGCCCTATACTCAGCTGAGATGAGTCAATGGGGTTTTGTTTTCAGACAACTCTCCCCTCAAGTCCTGCTTTGCTTCTGTTGACTCAGTTATTTGCCAATTATTGGATGAGTGCAAAACATCTGACCATGACAGAAACAAACCTTCAGTGAAGTTATACAGTTCTAGTCATAATGTAGCCAGAAAATGCAGTGAAAATGGAATCTGAAAAGCATTAGCCAACCCACTCCTGAGCTCAGGCTGCTGAGGTTTACTTGTACTGATATCCATAAAAATAGTTCAAGTATGAATCAGGGAAGAGTAACTATTTTAAAGCTGCCAATAGTTTCTTTTTATTGCTTGAGGTAGAGTGAAGTAGAGAGTTGAAAATTGTTAAAGTAGGAATATTTTGCGTTTTGTTTTAAACATAGAATTTGTCATGGGGTAGATCTTTCCTTCCTTCCTTCCAAAAGGCATCATTTTAGCCAGTGTCTTCTAGCCTTGTAGATACAAAGTCTTTGTGCTGGCAAAAACAAATCCAAAGGCAGAGACTGCAGACTGAGATATTATTCCATTATTGATTCAAACTGCTGTCTTGGCCTTTGCTGAGATGAGTATGGCTGTGTGTACTTGTTCTTTCTCTCCCAGAGGCCTGAGACAGGGCAGGACTCCCGGACTTAATAAAAGAAAGGAACATGGAATAACAATCTTATTTTCTTAAAATAAAAATAGATAATTCAATTTTTTTCTTCAACTGGTTAATTTTTGTTTATTGATAGTTAAAAAAAGTTTCTTTCAGTGTTGTAACTTCATATTGTCAATGCTATATAAATCATTCAAATAGTTACCAAATTTACAAAAACTTCTATTCAGTTTGTTAATGTTTGTAAGATTTTAGAGAATTTCAAATTTTTTTGAACAGCATCTAATCTCAAATATTCTTTCAATTGATAATGCTCATTGATCGGTTTGTCAATAATGTTCTCATTTTATGATTTATTATGAGTTTTATATTATCTGATATGTTTTTTGTCAAATTAAAATGTAAAGCTTTTAAAATTTGTTCACATGGTTCCCTCCTCCCCACTAATGAAATTATTAAATATTCCAAGGTCCTCCTTAAATACTTCTTTTTAAAATGTATCATTTCCTCCAAAGGACTATTCCTTCTGGTATGATTCAAAAAATATTTTGTTACAATTTACTTTTTGTAGTTAGAATAATTTCTACCAATTTTATTGCTCCTATGTATTACTTCTGTTTCATATTTCATCTGACATTTTTCTTTGAACAATAAATTGAAGGGTGAAAACATAGGGTACTCTTCATATATATCTAAATCAAGATTTACTTGCTTTATTGAAATGGTCCAAAATATTATTTCAAATTGCTATTAGTTAGTGTAATCAAGTTTTGTCAACTTTGTGAATATCACTTATATACAGATGGTAGTCTTTAAAATATTGAAGCACGTTGCAAGAACTAGACAACTTCGTAACAAGCAGACTCTTATTTTTCATTTAGACTTGGTGATGAAAAACCAAGATTAGAATGTGTCTTAGTCTGTTTTCTTTTGCTATAACAGATTACCAACCATTGGGTAATTTATAAAGAAAATAAATTTCTTTCAATGTTGAATGCTTGGAAGACTAACTTCAAGGGGCTATATCTGGTGAGGGCCCTCTTGCTGGTAGGGAATTTCTGCAGAGTCCCAAGTTGGCGCAGGGCGTCACTTGTCAAGAGGGTTCACAGGAGAGAACCCATTTGGCTTTTGTAACAGACCCACTTGCATGATAACTAACCCATTCCTGTGATAACCCATTAATTCACTAACCCATTAATCCATAAATGGACCAATCCATTCATGAGCACAGAACCCTCAAAGGCTCTTAATACATGAGCCTTTAATACACTTCTTAAAACATGAGTTTTAGAAGAAACAAACATTCAAATCATAGCAGGATGTATGTTGGAATACAGAACTATTTCAACTTTAGCTGAATCAATAAATACTTTAATAATAAAATAGTCAACTTAGAAATAGCAACTTTGAGCTTTGTGGGGGCAGATTTTTCTTGTGAGATTTAGGCAATGATCTGCATGTGGCCATGTTCTTATAATGCGACCTTCAGCCCTGCTCCTTAGTGTGACGCTGCATGATAAATTAGCACAGTGCATCAGATGCTATTTCTCTACCAGGATGGCTAATATTCACTTGAACGTGCTAAGAGACTTATAAATACTCCACTGAGAACTAAATGACTCCCTAAATCAACTTTTTTTCTAAAAAGCTCATGACTACTCCACTCCAACACCTCCTGTACTAGTCATCTATGCAGCATAACTTAAGACACAACAGGCCGGGCACGGTGGCTCATGCCTGTAATCCCAGCAATTTGAGAGGCCAAGGTGGGTGGATCATTTGAGGTCAGGAGTTCGAGACTAGCCTGACTGGCATGGTGAAATCCCATCTTTACTAAACAAATACAGATTTAGCCAGGAGTGTTGGCACATGCCCATAATTCCAGCTACTTGGGAGGATGAGACAGGAGAATCACTTGAACCCAGGAAGCAGAGGTTGCAGTGAGCCGAGATCATGCCATTGCACTCAAGCTTGGGCAACAAGGGCAAAAATCCACCTCAAAACAAAACAAAACAAAAAAGACACAAGAGCTTAAACAGCAAACATATTAGCTCATAGTTTTTATGGGTAAGGAATCTGAACATGGCTTAGCCAGATGCCTCTGTCTAAATATGTCTATGCAATCAAGCTGTTGGCCAAAGCTGGAGGGGACCATCCACATCCAGGCTTACTTGGATAACTGTTGGCAGGCCCCAGATCATTTCCAAAACTTACCCACATGAGCCTCTCCACAGAGCTTCTCCATAAAGTGGCACCTGGCTTCCCTGGAGTGAGTGGTCCAAAAGAGAATAAAATAAATAACAGAAAATGGAAGCCAGTCTTTTTTATGATCCAAGCTCATAAGTGACATCCATAACTTCTGCCATAGTCTGTCAGAAGTAAGTGAATAAGTCCAGCCTACAATCAAGGGAAGGGGATTATATAAGGGTGTGCATATCAAGAGAGGGATCATTGAGCACCATTTTGGGGGTATGAAACAGGTATGATGAAGGTAGGTCAGACTTTTTTTATAAAAAGTCAATCTTAACAAGTTGTGATGAAAACATCTTACTTCTGAAAATCTTACAATAACGTGTGGCCATATGGCCATGTGGCTATGTTCTTAGAGTCTTGGAGGAGGCGCCAGTGAGGGTTCCTGAAACTTCAGCCTCGTTCGTTTCATGGCAAATCCCTTTTATCTACACTTCTCCTATGGCAGTAGCTGGCACTTAGTAGATTCATGGCAAGTGATAGTCCATGTTGCTAATATTAATATACTCCTATTTTTAGCATCCGTATATTTTCCAGCTAGGTATGGGTATCATGTATTTTCCAGGTAATCTGCTTTAAATTTTAAATTTTTGTTCTATTTTCTTGGTCCACCTTTCCCATTTTCCTGTTTAGACTTTACTATGTCATTCCATATGGTCCTTGGCTAAATTTTTCTCCTCAATGATGCCACATGTTAGAACTTGAGTTGTCAGCATTTAGTTGAAAATTCTCTTCAGGGTAAAGAAAATGTGTAAAGTGAAGTGCACATGCTTATAATTTGAGAAAATCAGGGCCCTTCCAATTTTCACTTGGTCTCTGAATCCCAGACTCATCAATCACCATTTCCTAGGCCATGTGAAGGTGGTAAAAGGCAAGAAATAATATGAAACATCAGTGTTCTCACACTGCTATAAAGAAATACCTAAGACTGGGTAATTTATAAAGAAAAGAGGTTTAATTGGCTTACACTTCTGCAGGCTATGTAGGAAGCATGACAGCTTCTGGGGAGGCCTCAATAAACTTTTCGTCATGGCTGAGGGTGAAGGGCAAGCAGGCACATCTTACATGGCCAGAGTAGGAGGAAGAGAGAGAGAGGTGGGAGATGCTACACATTTTTAAACAACCAAATTTTATGAGAACTCTATCTTAAGACCAGCACTCAGGGAATAGTGCTGAACCATTCATGAAGTGATCCAATCACCTCCCACCAGCCCCCGCATTCAACACTGGGGATTCCAATTTGACATGAGATTTGGACAGGGATACAGATCCAAGCCATATCATTCTGCCTATTGCCCCTCCAAAATCTCATGTTCTTCTCACATTACAACATACAGTCATGCCTTCCCAAACATCCCCCAAAGACTTAAGTTATTCCAGCATTAATTCAAAAGTGTAAAGTCCAAAATCTTATCTGAGAGAAGGCAAATTTCTACCTATGAACCTTCAAAATCAAAAAGTTAGTTACTTCCAAGATACAATGGGGGTACAGGCATTGTGTAAATACTCCTGTTCCAAAAGGGAGAAATCAGCCAGAAGAAACAGATTACAGGCCCCAGGCATGTACAAAACTAGTAGGGTAGTCACTAAATCTCCAAAATAATCTCCTTTGACCCAATGTCTCACATCCAGAGCACTCTGAAGCAGGGGGTAAGCTACCAAGGCCTAGGACAGCTCTGTGTCTGTGGATTTGCAAGGTTCTGCTCCACACCTGCTCTCATGAGCTGGCATTATGGTTCTACCATTCTGGGGCCTGGAAGACAATGGCCCTCTTCTCACAGCTCCACTAGGCTGTGCCCCAGTGGAGTTTCTGTGTGGGGACTCTAACCCCATGTTTCCCCTCCACACTGCCCTAGTACAGGTTCTTCATGAAGGCTCCACCCTTACAGCAAGCTTATGCCTGAACATCCAGGCTTTTTCATACATTCTCTGAAATCGAGGTGGAGGCTTTCAAGCCTCAACTCTTGCACTCTGCAAGAGTTTTAGCCACGGCTGGAGCTAGAGTAGCTGAGCTGCAGGGAGCAGTGTCCTGAGGTTGTTCAGTGCCATGGGCCCTGGGTCTGGCCCACAAAGCCATTCTTTCCCTCTAGGCCTCCCAGCCTATGATGAGAGGGCCTGACATGAAGATCTCTGAAATGCCTTGGAGACCTCTTTCTTACTATCTTGGCTATAAACAATCGGCTCCTCTTTACTTTTGCAAATTTCTGCAGTTAACTTCAATTCCTTTCCAAAAAAATGGTCTTTTCTTTTCTATCACATGATCATGCAAAATTTCCAAACTTTTACACTCTGCTCTCTTTTTAAATATAAGTTCCAGTTTCAGATAATTTATTTGCTCCTGCATATGAGCATAGGTTATTAAAAGCATTCAGGCCATGTCTTGAACACTGCTGCTTACAAATTTTTCTCGCCAGATATCATAAATCATCATTCTCAAGTTCAAGGTTCTGCAGATCCCTAGGGAAAACACAAAATGCTGGCAATTGCTTTGCTAAGAAAACAAAAAAGTGACCTTTGTTCCAATTCCCAATAAGTTCTGATACCTCCTCAACTTGGCCTTCACTGTTAGTGAATTCACAGCATATCACTATTCAGCATTTTGGTCACAACAATTTAACCAGTCTCTAGGAAGTTCCAAACTTTCCCTCATCTTCCTGTCTTTTTCTGAGCCCTCCACACTATTCTAATCTCTGCCCATTACCCAGTTCCAAAGTCACTTCTACATTTTCAGGTATCTTTATAACAATGTCCTCCAGTATTTTCTATATTAGTATGTTCTTACACTGCTATAAAGTAATACCTGAAACTGGGTAATTTATAAGGAAAGAGAGTTTAATTGGTTCATGGCTCTGCAGGCTGTACGAGAAGCATGGTGACTTCTGGGGAGGCCTCAGGAAACTTCCAATCATGGCTAAAGGCAAAGGGGAAACAGACATGTCTTATATGGCCAGTGCAGAAGGAAGAGAGAGAGGTGGGAGGTGCTACACACTTTTAAACTGCCAGATCTTGTAAGAACGCTACAAGAACAGCACTCACAAGAATAGCAATAGGGGAAGGTGCTAAACTATTCATGAGAAACTGCCCCTATGATTCAGTAACCTCCTACCAGGCTCCACCTCCAACACTGGGCATTACAATTACATGAGATTTGGGTGAGGACACAGATCCAAACCACATCAATCAGTAAGTGCTTACTCAGGGGCACTACTCCAAATGGGCCCTTGGAAAGTCTTCTTGGTTGGATTTAACTATTGTTATTAATGGCATACCTTTATATAATAATTTCCGTGTCCCAGGCCCTGTTGTCCTTTATCTATATTAAAGTGCAAGGAACGGATTTTCTGTGTTTCTCAAATTCATTCATTAAAATCCTAACTTCTAATATGATGATCTTAGGAAGTGAGACCTTTGAGAGGTAATTAGACCATGGGGGTTGAGCCCTAAAGATTGGATTACTGCCCTTATAAAAGGGACCCCAGGCCGGACACAGTGGGCTCATGCCTATAATCTCAGCACTTTGGGAGGTCAAGGCAGGTGGATAACCTGAGGTCAGGAGTTCGAAAACAACCTGGCCAACATGGTGAAACCCTGTCTCTACTAAAAATACACAAAAAAGTTAGCCAGGCATGGCTGGGGCAGGAGAATCGCTTGTTCCTGGGAGGTGGAGGTTACTTTGAGCTGAGATTGCACCATTGCACTCCAGTCTGGGCAAGAAAAGCAAAACTCTGTCTCAAAAAATAATAAAATAAAATAAAATAAAAATAAAATAGTTCCCAGAAAGCTCTCTTGCCCTCTTTCTACCATGTCAAGATATAACTAGAAGTTAGCAATATGAAACTGGGAAGAAGGCCCTCACCAGAAACCGCCCATACGCTGATCTCAGACTTCCCTTCTCACAGCCTCCAGAACTATGAGAAATAAATTTCTGTTGTTTGTAAGTCACCCAGGATATGGTATTTTGTTACAACCACTTGAACTAAGACACTTATTTAGTCCTGATAATAGTCCTGTGAAACAGGTGCTATTACATCTACATTTTCAGATAAAGAATAGCAACTAAGAGAGATAAGTAACTGGCCATCATCACATAGTACTTCACAGGTAGGATACAAACTCTGTCAATCTAGCTGTAGAGCCCATGCCCCAACATAGTTCAGTGAAAGATCACAAGGCCTATATTCCAAATAAAGGATGCCTAGCAAATTAGAGACAATGTTCAAAATTCTGAAATTCCAAAGCTCGTCACATGGCATATACTCATTAAAAGATATGTGACACCATTTGTTTTTCATACTAACTGGATACTAATATGATCTGGTTCTCTGTTCCTACTCAAATCTCATTTTGAATTGTAATACCTACGTGTTGGGGGAGGGACCTCAGGGAAGGTGAATAGATGATGGGGGCAGTTTCCCCATGCTGGTCTCATAATACTGAGTTCTCATGCAATCTGATGGTTTTATAAGCCTCTGGCATTTCCCTTGCTGGCACTCATTCTCTCTCCTGTGGCCCTGTGAAGAGGTGCTTTCTGCTATGATTATAAGTTGCATGTGGCTTCCCCAAACATGCAGAACTGTGAGTCAATTAAACCTCTTTTCTTTATAAATGACCCAGTCTTGGGTATTTCTTCATAGCAGCTTAAGAACAGACTAATACAGAAACCACTAAGTTTGTCGATTTCCAAAACAAGTTCTTGCCCTGTGGTGAGCTTCTAGGGTCTTTATCTGTGCAGGTATACAGGTCTCAGCATTGTCCATGTCTTGGACATGGCACCTTATCCCTTCTTCTCCTTCCTTTACTATCTTTATCTTCCAAGCCCTTCAAGGTATTGCCCCATCTTTAGTTCATACAAAGCAAAATAAAGTATTCAATTCCTTTTCTTTCTCAATAAAATTGCTTGACAAACATGTACAACAAAACAGATCACTTGAGTTCTTGAGTTTAGACACATGAAAATCACGCTAAAATATGTCTATTTTCTCAAGATTTTCTGGAAAGAGACCTCTTGCCTCATATGGGGAGGGGACTTCCTGTTTTAATAGGAAAATTTAAATTGTTAGATGAGTTCTCGGCCACTCACTCTGCTAGTTAAGTCTTTGTTGGCACATTTTACTGTTTCTCTCCATTGTTTAAAGCTGTAGTATTTTATTTATTTTAAGAAATGTTGCAAAATTTCTATGCAAAACTGAATCTGGCACGCTTTTTTTTCTTGCTATTCATAGATGAATGTTTGCTAGAGAAATATCTGGAAAAAAAAAAAAAACCCAGCTCTAACTACGCCTGCATCCATTTGTGGGAACAGAATTAATATACAAATAAAGTGATGTTCATGGTTTCTTCTTCTTTTACTCTGCTTTCCTAAAACATGGAAGGAAGTGAAGCCTCTTCCATAGTTTCAAAGACTCTGGAGAAACTTTTACGTAATCACTGATTCTGACAGTTTTCCATAAATCTCTCTGAGAAAAACACAGGAAAAAGCTTCAGAGTGGAACCTTGGGGATACTGAACTTGGAAAGACTCCTGAGACTTCATGTGACTCAGTGGAGACACGTGTAGCTGATTTATCCACAGAATTACTTCTTTCCTGTGTGCTTTCTTATATGCGGAAAGAACCTTCAGAGAGTTCTTTCACAACCTTCCACAAACCTTTCCAAAGGTTCTGGAATCAGGCAGAACTGTTCCTTGGAGACAGATGACACCATACTCCCAACACTTAAGTAGAGGAAAGGCTATCTTTAAATTTTCCTTGGGCAATGACAACCAAGACTAAGAGCACTTTGGGGCTGTATGAATATAACACATTTCCTCATATAAAACAGCTGTCTTTAGGGCCAAAATGAAATGTTATCTTCTATTGCTTATGTATAGTGAACCTAAAAGATTTTAATGAGATCTGTTTAGCAACTGCTAAAATCATGTCCATCAAAAACATTCTTATTTCTTTGCACCAAAATCCATCCCCCAAACAACAGCACAATTCTACCCACAGCTCCTTTGAAGTTATCATTCTTTTCTTGCTCTAATTTCTGGATTCAGATAACTTGCTCAGTTTCCACATTTGACAAACTTCCTGTTTCACTTTCACTGCTGCTTCCAAATTTGTTTCTTATTCTGTCATAGAAATGGATGTGGCCACTCTAAAAATTGATGTGCTATATACAATTCTGTTTTCATGGCTATAATCTTTTGGGTCTGTAACTCTTTATGAAATAGTATTTTCATCCCAATGTTTGTCCTTCAAATACTTTCTGTAGCTTTGCTTGTTTTTTATACTCAGAAATGATTTTTTTAGGGAAAATAATTAGGGGTCCATTAGCAAAATAGTTACTTAGGTGAGAAAACGAATCTTGAATTTCAATAGCAGAAGCATGTCTGGGCAAAAGAGAACACTGGGTATGGAGACAGGATGGTGGGATTGGAGAAAGACTAAGGGAATGGATCTATCTGTAAGTACTCCCAGAGGAGGAGTATTTGGTCAGGCCAGACATGGGTTATCTCAATGGCGGGTGGTGCTGGGGAATGCAGGTAGGGCGTGCTCAAAACTTGCTGTGCAGATAGCCCTCCTGTCTGCTTAACTTTCTTGCATTGCAGAAGTAGGATTTTGGCTGGTGAGCAATGACTAAGGTTGCTAGCGCCTGAGGGACCAGGGCCAGGCAAGAGCAAGGAATGTTTTTGCCAGAGCTTAGAGACTGGAAGTTGTGAAGCAGATAATTAGACCAGAGACTTAGAAATGGACTCAAAGAAACAATACAGTTCTAAAACCTGTTGCACGGATTTGGAGAAACAGACAAAATGGTGATGGAGGGGATAACAATTAGTACAAATTATTAGAATCAGACTAAGCAGCCATGCTGTTGATGCTGAGCTACCAATGTCTTACTGATCTTCGTCCCCCACCCTACATCCACAGAGACACTTTATATAAGAAGAATCAATCCCTTCTTGAAAAGCACTAATAAATGTATCACAGTGAAAAAGTAAAAATGTTTAAAGAGCCCAATGCTCTTCTCCTGTCTCCTGCCCCTCCTTTCAGTAATATTGACTTTTGCACAAGCACTCATTGATGCCTGTTTCCAGGGCAACTTGCCAGGAGAGAATTTAGAAGGTAAAATGGGGCAAAGGCAGGAGAGGTGCAAGAAAAAGAACAAGTCCTGTAATGTGCAGGCTGCTTCTTTCCTCCTGTTCACAACCTAAACAGCATTCTTTTTGCTCTACATGAAAAGGAAATTTCATTCCTCTTCCTGTCCCACTCCATGCCCACACATCTGCAATCTCAAACCAGCCAAGGAGGTATGCAAATAGAACTTACCACATGTTGAGTTGCTTCCCAGTAGGGTAAAGAAAATGGAAGCTGTAGCCCACAACTACAGCAAATTAGGTTTTTCCAAGAGAGGTGAGGAGCTATTGTTACCTAAGAACAGTATAGCTTTGGGAAGTTTTTAAAGAGTTTTGTTGTGCACTAGACCCTACTTTGTGTACACGGGGGCGTATGTGTGGAACTGTCTCAGCTTCTGTGACATTTCCACGTTTACAACTGCTGCGCTTCCATGCTGAGATCATGCAATGTGTGTTAACACCTACAATGGGTGTGTGAGCCCAGAGCAGCTGTCCAGCATGTGTTTCCAATGGTCTGGGGTATGTTCTAGCTGGAGCATGTCCACAGGAGTCTAGTAAAATACTTCATGCTGTCTTTCCCTTTAGTTCTTCCTGACACATGCATGTGGGATTTGTCAGCTGAGCGTGTGAAATAGCATTGAAATGAAATCTGCCCTTTGAGTTCATGCAGGAGGTTCTTATGTGGGGGAAATGCACCTGGAAACTTCTCAAGTCTTCAAATGAGGCAATATGCCAGTGGGCCATTGAATTGTGCTCTTGTATGTATAGCATTAAGGAATGGCTTCAATGCTCGAATCTTTCAAAATACGTTTGACCTACAATTATTGCCAAAATCCAATAAGTATTGAGGATTGGGTTCTTTCTTGCCTGCCTGCCTGCCTTCTTTGTACTGCCAGGGACTTATGTGGCCCAGGGCCCTTTCAAGTTCTCTATGTTTCAGGAATGTTCTAGAAGCACTGGAATGTTATTTAGCAGCTGCTTGTTCTGGGGATATAGTGGTTTAATCACTAATGCAAATCTCCAAAGCATCATGTCTTACTGACTTGGAACACCTAATTCCCTGTTTCACCATGAAACCAATATTTAAAATGTTTATATGAAGAATAAAATCTCTCTCTTTTAAAGTTGACTTTGAAATAGTATTGCAACATCTAATGATTTTTGTGCAGCCACTATGTACAAGGCCTAGTTCGTGCAAAATGCCAGACTTTCCTCATTATTTTGGATCATCTTTTGCAAGATTGTGTTAGCCCATTGCCCTGACCAGCTGGGATAATATTCTGCTTGCTGCCCCAGGCCAAAGAGCATGACTGTTTCATCTAGGGTGGCCTTCTGAGTAGCTGATATAATTCAAAAAGACAGTTTTAATGGTCTAAACACTGCAGCCATTGCCCTTCCATTCCCACACCCCATTGTCATTTATATATTTTATAAGCTGTGCTCTATTCTGGAGTAGCTTGAAACAAGATGTTTGAAATTTAATTATTTTGTGCGGATTCTCAAAAAGGAACTTAACTGATTCTTGATCTATTAATGAAAGAAGACTTTTGTAAAGTATATATTTGTTTACACTATGAAGAACAGCAAGTTTCTATTAAAACAATTTGTAAAATATAAAATGTGTCTAAAGACCTCTATTCAAAAATGCATATAAGGGATTTTTGTGCATATGATGAAACAGTAACTTATAAATTTGAGAAGATAGAGGAGTGAATTCTCTATTGCAAGGGTATCAAAAAGGTGATCATTTTGATATTCCTCAACAGGCACTGATTTATGGAAATATACACATATATATATATAATTTAATAACAGTTCAATGTAGCAGCTAGTCTAGCACAGATTTAATTATATACACTATAATGTGCTATAGCTCTACTTAATCTCTTGCAATTTTTAAAATCAGTAACAGTTTTGCTAATTCTTGTACTGTCCATGAAGAATTTTTTTTCTTTTTTTGGTCTAGTAGGCCTAACTTTTCCATGTCCATCACCACCACTACCAGCAAACAGATGAATGGAAGAGAAGGACCTTTGTTTACTTCGCTATCTAGTTGATTTGTCTCCATAGTGACACTCACATGTACACATTTACACACATGCACACACACACACGTGTGCACACTCCAAAATCTTTGATTTTTTGACTATAAATATTTGGAATTCAATTAGTATTTTCCAGTGCCTAGATATAGTTTGGTTAGAACTTGTCAGTTCACAATTTTTTTTTACACAAAAGGGGAGGAAAAAGATCTAGAGTAGGTATCTGCAAACTTTTTTGTAAAGCGCCAGATACTAAACATTTTTGGCTTTGAGGGCCGTGCTGCCCCTGGCACTGTTATTAAACTCTGCCGTTGTAGTGTGAACTCAGCCATAGGCAGCAGGCCAGGTTTGTCCTACAGGCTGTGCTTACTGATCCCTGATCCAAACCGAAAGGTCTACCTTGTTTTCAGGATTCCACCACACCCTGTTGAAGGAAGATTTAGTCACTCCTTATTCTTTCCACCCTAATCTTTCATTTGAGTCCCCACATATAGACTAAAGTAGGTATTTGAGGCAATTAACCACATCTGTGATTCCTAAAGTGTGTTCCACAGAATATATAAACTGAAAAATCCTGTTAAATTCACTTCTAATGAATTTTGGAATTACTACACACTACATCCCTCTAAAGGCTCAGTGTAAGTCTACCATAAAGCAACCTGTTTACCCCAGAGTCTCTCAGACTTGGAAACCCTTTTGAACATATGTCTATAAACATCCTGTAAAGGTAGCCTTCCAAAGAACAGGCATTGAGAACGCCGATCTAGAGAACGAAGGCCTTCGAAATGTTCTGCATTGCTTGTTTGAATATTTCCAATAAACCTAAATTTCCCTTCGATTATCCCAATATCTTTTCTTTTTTATTATTTTTATTTTTTATTTTTTTTTTTGAGACAGGGTATGCCTCTGTCACCCAAGATGGAGTGCAGTGGTGTGATATTGACTCACTGCAACCTCTGCTTCCCAGGTTCAAGCGATCCTCCTGCCTCAGCCTCCCAAGTAGTTGGTACTACAGGCCTGATCCATCACACCTGACTAATTTTTGTATTTTTTTTGTAGAGGTGGGGCTTCGCCATGTTCCCCAGGATTGTCTTGAACTCATGAGCTCAAGCAATCTGCCTGCCTTGGCCTCCCAAAGTGCTAGGATTACAGGTATAAACCACTGCTCCTAGCCTATTGCAATATCTTTTCATAGTCATTTATTTCTTTACTTTGTTCAAAAATGTCCTGGACATCTAAAGTTTTCAGAGAATTTCCAGATTTTGTTATATATATAAATGACTTAAAGTCATAATATTTCAGTGAAGTTGATACGAAAGTAGCCTCACATATTACTTTCATCTCTAAGCCTGCTTAAACTTTATTATTTCAGGTGAAGGTCAGGGTGACAGTAGACTTTTTTAATTACGGGAAGCATTTATTTGACCCACCCTAACACAGACCAACACAGTAACACAATATTTCAAATTAGGCTAACCTGTGTGCAGAGCTCTAGGCTTAATACTTTAGATGTGTAAGTTTAGTGAATGTACACAAGATAAATAGTTATTAACTTCATTTTACAGACAAACTGATATTTAAAAGGTTATCAGCAGCTTGCCCAAAGTCACACAGTTAACCAATAGTAGCACTGAGTAGCTACATGTCAATTTTTTTCTAACAAAATATCTTCATTGGAAAATTATATCAACTCTAACTAAAGTTAACGAAATAATTTTGTATATTTACACGTAATGAGAAAACTTATCCATAAAAAAAGCACTGGTGTCAATTTCCCCAAATTGAATTATTTTGGGATCAAAATCATCCAAATCATCCTTCTCAATTACACAAAAAAATTGTTAGTTATATTTTAATGAGTTTATCACATTGATTTAGGTCAAAGTTATTGATATTGCTCTATTTTTGTGAGCCAGATAAATACCTCATGGTTTCTTATAATTCTTTGTGTATTGATATTTTCATTAGATTTCTGTCTCGTTATCAGATTTGAAACTGTAACTTTTTTTAACAGGAAAAAAGATTTATCATTGTTTTACACATGTTTTCATCACGTATCACCTATGTTTATATATGTTTTTATCACCGATAGTCACTATTTAGTTTTTACTTTTCATTACAGGCTGGATTAGGAACACAATCTTACTTAGGATACTATTCTATGGAGACATAAGATCGTCTCAAGAGTAATTCATTTTACAACATTGTGTCCAAGAGCATATGAGGATAAAAAAGGCAAAAAATAGTTTAAAAATATATGTATGACTGTTTCAGTTTATATACGTCAGAAGAAAAGGAAAAAATAGAGAAATAGAAAAGTGGCTGTGTTAGTTTCCAAAAGTTGCCATAATAAATTATTGCAAACTGGGTGGCTTAAAACAACAAAAATGTATTCTCACACAGTTCTGAAGGCGAGAAATCTGAAATCAAGGTGTCGGCAGGAGCATGCTCCTTCTGAAGGCTCTGGGGAAAATTCCTTCCTTGTCTCTTCCAGCTTCTGGTGGTTGTCAGCAATCCTTGGCCTTCCTTGATGTGTGGTAGCATAATTCCAATCTCTGCCTTAGTCTTCTCATGGCCATTTTCCTTGTGTGTGTGTCTGTGTCCAAGTTTCCCTTTTTTTATAACGACACCTACCATTCATTGGGTTAGGGCTTACTGTAATCCAATATAATAACCTCATCTTAACTTGATTACATCTGCAAAGACTCCATTTTCAAATAATGCTGTGTTCACAGGTACTGGGTGTTATGACCTGACCATATCTTCAATCCAGTACAGTGGCTAATAAGGAAATAGATGAGTTTGAAGGTCAAGCAATTCTTCTTCTCAAATAATGTTAACTTCATGACTCTATATTTAGCATGCTTTGAAAAAAATAATAATTTGCTCACTTATGTAGTCTTCTGTGACTCACTCTGACCAAGTCACACTGACGTAGGATAGGGAAGCCCTAAAATTGAGGATTCTTAGCTTCGCCCAGGGAAAGAATTCAAGGGCGAGTTGGTGGTGTTAAACAGCAACTTTTATTGAAGCAGCAATGTACAGCAGCAGAAGAGGCACGGCTCCTTGCAGAGCAGGGCTATCCCATAGGCAGTGTGCCCAGAGTAGAAGCTCAGAGGCAGTTCTGCACTCATAGGCACACCCACTTTGAATTATATACAAATTAAGGGGTGGTTTATGCAGAAGTTTCTAGAATGAAGGTGGTAACTTCTGAGTTGTCAGGTCATTGCCATGGAATGGGGCAGTAACTTCTGGGTGTTGCCATGGCAATGGTAAGCTGACATGGCACACTGGTAGGTGTGTCTTACGCGGAGGTGCTTCTGCCCCAGATCTGTTTTAGCTAGTCCTCAATTTGGTCCCCTGTCCAAACCCTACCTCTAGAGTCAAGTTCTATCTCCTACCTCAACGTTATTGTAAAAGTGACACTGTATATGCAGCTAAAAATCAAATCTCACACACCAGACACATACTTGAGAAATTCTCTCACTACTTGTTGATCTTTAACAATAGCTTAAGAAACTAAGAATAATTTGTTTGTTTGATTATTTTAACTGAGCAGGTAATTCATGAACGTTTTAAAACTTTGAATATCAAGCAAAAATTATATTGTCCAACCATGAACTTCTGTTTGTTTCTCTCTCTCTCTCTCTCTCTCTCTCTCTCTCTCTCTCTCTCTCTCTTTTTTAAGACAGTGTCTCACTCTGTTGCCCAGGCTGGAGTACAATGGCAGGATCTCGGCTCTCACTGCAACCTCTGCCTCCCTGGTTCAAGCTGTTCTCCTGCCTCAGCCTCCCTAGTAGCTGGGATTACAGAAGGAGTTTCACCATGTTAGCCAAGCTGGTCTTGAACTCCTGACCTCAGGTGATCCGCCTGCCTCAGCCTCCTAAAGTGCTGGGATTACAAGTGTGAGCCACCGCGACCAACCATGAACTTCTGTTTCTGTTTCTCAAATAATTTCTCTTGGGACAATCACTGTTAAAAGTTTCTTGTACATGCACAATTATTTATGTGTATGTATGTGTGTACATACATATATAAACCCCCCTTTTTAATGCACATTAAGCTGTATAGATTGTTCTCCACCTTCCTTTTCTCCTTGACAATTATTTCATATCAGTGTGTACAGATACCCCTGACATACTTAACCACATGTGATATTTTATTACATGAAGGAGCTATAGCTAATTTCATATTGTGAAATTGAAAGATTCTTTTTGTTTTGGTTTGTTTTACTGTCTCATTCATTGGGTCTTCTGCTAGTTTGTTTCTAGATAAAATGCTACAACAAATATTCTCCTATGTCTTCCTAAACACATCTGCAGGTGTGTCTACAGAATAAATTTCTGAAAGTAAAATTGCTGGGACAGAGGATATATAATTTTCTGTTTTAATAAATGTTAAAAACAGTCTTTCAAAGGAATCACGACAATCTTCTATTGCAGCACTGATATGTGAATGTTTCTATTTTCCAACGATCTTTGTTTTTTTTTTTTTTTTTAAGACAGAGCCTCACTCTGTCTCCCAGGCTGGAGTGCAGTGGCATGATCTAGGCTCACTGCAACTTACTAATGGTTTCTCTTCTTCGTATATACTTGACCCAGTTCTGATTTTGACATATTTAAGCAGATAATCTTAAGAGAATATAATGTTACTAATATTTAGATAAGTGAAATCTTTCAAAGTGAAATGCAGTTCGCAAGCATCCTTCCTGTTTTTGAATTGACTCTCATCACCATTTGAAACAATGTAATTATTTTAAAGTTTATCATCAACAGAGTTGATATTTCCAAGTTAACTTTACTGTCATGTAATTAGTCATATTAAACCGTTTTTGTGTAAACAAGCAAAAATGTGCACATATTAACTGTAACTCTTAGGTGTTACAGAAAATTAAATTTGTGTGTCAAAATAATTATTATTGGCTAGTCGTGGTGCCTCACGCCTGTAATCCCAGCACTTTGGGAGGCTGAGGCAGACAGATAACAAGGTCAAGAGATCTAGACCATCCTGGCCAACATGGTGAAACCCCGTCTCTACTAAAAATACAAAAATTAGCTGGGTGTGGTGGCCCGTGCCTGTAATCCTAGCTATTCGGGAGGCTGAGGCAAGGAAATCGCTTGAACATGGAAGGTGGAGGTTGCAGTGAGCCAAGATCGCACCACTGCACTCCAGCCTGCTGAAAGAGCAAGACTCCATCTCAAAACATAAAAATGAAAATAAAAATAAAAATAAAAAAATGGCCGGGTGCAGTGGCTCACGCCTGTAATCCCAGCACTTTGGGAGGCTGAGGCAGGCGAATCACGAGGTCAGGAGATCGAGACCATCCTGGCTAACACGGTGAAACCCCATCTCTACTAAAAAATACAAAAACAAATCAGCCGGGTGAGGCGGCGGGCAGCTGTAGTCCCAGCTACTCGGGAGGCTGAGGCAGGAGAATGGCGTGAACCCGGGAGGCGGAGCTTGCAGTGATCCGAGATTGTGCCACTTCACTCCAGCCTGGGCAACAGAGCAAGACTCTGTCTCAAAAAATAAATAAATAAATAATAAAAAAATATTATTTAGTTCTAGTCTTTGGTGCTATTTATTAAAAAGTATAAAGTGTATGTTATAATCCTAGCTATTAATGTTAATATTGAAGATTGAGATGAAGAGAGTAAAGGTAGAAGACTTTTTTAAAAATTGACTTCCCTTTCTCCTTATCTTTCTTTACAAAACATTTAACTTACAAAAGATATGAGATAGCTCACACCAAATATTATAATATTATAACTGAAACGGAACTTACACATCATCTGCCCTAATAAAATCATTTTAAAGATGAAGAAATTGAGGCCAAGAGGCCACTGATTTGATTATATGATACTCATTGTGCTTCTATCTTGAGAAAATAGGCATTCTGTGGCACAGAGTAACATTCTGGGGAGCAGCTTTCCTCATAATGGCAAATCTAGGATTTACGGTTTCTTATCTTAGTCCATTTTGTGCTGCTATGACAGAATAGCACAGACTGGGCAATCTATAAAGAACAGAAATTCTTTTAGTTCTGGAGGCTGTAAGTACAAGAACAGACACTTGCATCTGGTATCTAGTGAGGGCCTCCTTGCTGCATCCTCACTTGGCAGAAGAGCAAAAGAGAGTAAACCCAACCCGAAATCTTTTTTAATAATGGCATTAATCCATTCATGACAGTGGGTTCCTCATGACCTAAACACCTCTCTTTAGGCCCCACTTTCCAACACTGTTGCATCACAGATTAAGTTTCTAAAACATGAATTTTGGGGGGACACATTCAGACTGTTGTCCACCTCAATTTTCTACAGTTTGAAGGCTCTCTGTATGAATAAGAACATCTTAATTTGCAAATATAACCAAAACCATGTTAAATAGAATTTAACTGGGAGGCCATTAGGCTGAGATAGCTCAGCACCTTGGGATGCTAAATGAACAAACTGAAGAACAACGTAAACAGTAAAACAAAACTTAAACTTTACCAAATAGAAACTTCCAACTACACTTTAGGGACTTTCCACTTTAACCAATCAAATATCTTCATTTTGCTTCCATGAATACCTTATAAAAGTTTTCCTTTTGCCCCCACCCCTACCCTCATTGAAGTGCTGAACCACTTGTGGTCTGTTGCTGCCCAGTTTATGAATTGCTATCTGCTCAAATAAACTCACTGAAACTTTAATATGCCTAAGTTTACCTTTTAACACACATGATCATGGCATTGCTAAAGACTGCCAAAGACCCTTAGGGGGGCCAATGCACACACACAAGAGAAAGCTCTCACTCTATCCTTTCTTGGCTTCATGGTGAATTCACCTCCGCTTCATAGCAGTTCTTTTTTTTTTTTTTTTTTTTTTTTTGAGACAGAGTCTCACTCTGTCACACAGGCTGGAGTGCAGTGGCCAGATCTCAGCTCACTGCAAGCTCCGCCTCCCAAGTTTACACCATTCTCCTGCCTCAGCCTCCTGAGTAGCTGGGCCTACAGGCGCCCGCCACCTCGCCTGGCTAGTTTTTTGTATTTTTTAGTAGAGACGGGGTTTCACCGTGTTAGCCAGGATGGTCTCGAACTCCTGACCTCATGATCTGCCCGTCTCGGCCTCCCAAAGTGCTGGGATTACAGGCTTGAGCCACTGCGCCCGGCCCGCTTCATAGCATTTCTTTAAATACAAGTTTAATTTTCTTTAAACTAGCATCTGAGAGACAGTATCAGTAATGTCATTTTTGAGGTTCTTCCTACGTAAGCCCGGGACTTTTGTTGTAATTACCCACAGAAATTCTCCTAAGCATAATCTAGATATGAAATTTTATTTTAGATGTTCTTAAAGAATTCTCCAAAGTCCTAGTCTATAGGCAAGAGTTCATTGAGAGAAACTATGCCTATTCATTTCATTCAAGATCTTGCCCTCTTTAGGTTATTTTATCTAGAACTCTTCAATGTAAAATGGAGGTAGTCCCCAGCTGATGACATGTTCACATACCCATTCATCAAGCTGATGTCTCTCCTATTCATTTCCATCTTCTAGAGAGGCAGGGCTACCTGAACAAATAGCACTAAATCCCATTAGTACTACTTTTTACTCCATAATAACATCTGCAGTGAATTTAGCTTCCACTGACATGTAGGATGATGTATGAGTCATTGAACAGCAGAAAGATATGCTCCTGGCTTCTGTGTAGAGAAGATGACTTTAAATCCTCGGGTTAGCTATTTCCTCTTTTGTAGGAGAAAAATGAGTGGACACACAAGGAACGAATAATCTCCATCTATTTTCAGTTCTAACAGTGGAGATTATACACACACACAAACTCACACATACACACATAAAGAGAGAGCTTTCAATACATCAGCAAGAAGAGCAGGGCAATTTTCACTGATTGTAAGTAAACATGTCCCATTGTTGGAAGTGCTGTTCTGATTCTGACAGATCTATACCTTGTGTTTTCTACAGAACTTTCTTGGCAAAATTCAAGGAATTAAACTGTCCCCTGTTTCTCTGCTTTCCTGTTTATTATTTTTCTTTGTTAAAAGAAAGCATTTATTAAGGTTTCATTGGATTTTTAAATAAATACTGTGCCAAACTATGCCACTTGATGGGTAGAATAACAAATTTTATTTGCCAGTGGCACTTTAGGAACAGATTTCTTCAGAGCTATAGGAAGACATCGCAGCAGAGGGAAAAGGATTGGGCCCTGAAAAAGGTAGGCCTTACACTGAACCCAATCTCTGTTATTTACTAGTCGTGTCACCTTGAGCAAATCAGTTAACCTCACTGGGAATAAAAATTCTTCCAACCTGGAAGAGGGGTGGGAAGGATTAGGGACAGCATGTAAAGTTCATTATACATAGTAAGTTTTCAGTAACAGTGCTATTATATGGTAATCTCATGCTCCCGTGCTTAGAGCCTGTGGGACAACTGACATCCCATTCATATTAATTAACACTTGAGTTACACTTTCTGGACCAGCTCACTCTGACTTCCCTCAATAATTCCCTCAGTTATTGCTGGAAATTCCCAAGGCAATGGTGTTGAATTTGAACTAAGAAACAAGTCCACACGTGTTCCTCCACTTACCAATGTTCTACACCCCAGCTTCTTCTGCCAGTGACTTCCATGGAAACACACTACCCCATCAGGCCCAGCCTCCACTGATACTTGTTCTAACTCTGGTTGCCAAAAACACAACGCAGGATGGAGTGATGAAGAGGAAGAACATGGCAGTAGTTGGGACTCTTTGGGTTATAACAAAAGAATTCAATACAAACTTGTTCATACAGAAAGACATGTATTAGTGCAGTATCACAGAAGTCATTAGGCTATTTGGCTTCAGAAACAATTCAACCCAAGAATTCAGAGTCCAACAGGACTTTATCTCTTCCCATCCTCTCCCCTGCTTTTCTCTCTGTAGATTTCACTCACAAATAAGCATTTTCCAAAGGGTAGTTCCATAGCTTCAGGATTAAATAATCTACATCCTATGTATAAAAAACACGGACTTACTCTTTATCACTTGTTTCAACAAAAAAACATATAAATATGTCCCATTTGGCTTGTTTCCATTTGTTCGTCTGTCTGTGAACTAATCAGTGTGAACAAGAAGAGATCCACGTTTGGGTCCTAAACCCTAAACCCCTGGATCTGTAATATGTTGTCAACTCCACCCAAACTCCACTGATCATGAGTGGGATACGTTCCCTGAGATGCCTTTACCAGAATTGTGAGTTGAGGCTGGACAGGAAAAAGTATATATGTCCACTTAAATTGGTACTCTTAGCACCTTGAACTATAATGCTTATGCCAGTATAAAGTCTTACAAAGTCTTTTATCAATACAACTGTTCAGTCTGAAGCTCTAAACCCTATTTCTATGCAAACCCATATCCAGTCCCTAGGCCAGCAGGGGCACAAATGTTATCCTAACCAATCAGACCATTGCTCCCTTCTCTTCTATTTCTAGTCTCCTTTGAACTGCTATACACAAAATTTCCTTGAGCCAAAAATATACATCCCCTGTGTATCTCAACCAATGGTTGTATACTAAAAGTGTGTCAATTGTCAATCAGTTGGGCAAATATTAAAAGAGTTGGGGCTGATTTAGGCTCTGCTTCACCATCATCCCTTTATTATTATTGTTGTTGTTATTTTAGATGGTTGATTTTCCTAGCTCCACATTTTGTTTCTATTGTATGTAATATCAGGCATGGAGTTTTACCTAAAAATCTTAGCAACATCTAGGGAACCTGAGGAAGTGAGAACAATTGCTTATAGAGGCGTGGGTGATATAATTATTAATATAAAGACAATAGCCACCATTACTGTGAATTAAGCTCCTGGATAGGAGGTTATCATATGGATACCTGTGCAAGAGGAGTGCAGCATTATGAAAGTGACTTAAGTCACTGATACTTGTTCTATCACCTCTGTACCAGGGTTCCATTTCACTTGGGAAACAGAAACTCAAGAGGCTTGCCTGGCTTCTCTTTCACCTTCAGACATAGAAGAGAAGCAATATCAGCTACATTTACATTGCACCTGACTCCTAAATCACAGTGTAAGGTGTTACAGTGGATAAGTACAAGAGAGACTAGGAAGAAAATTCTCTCTCTTCTGCATTCTCAGAGATAATATTCCCAAGCCAAAGAGGAAAATTGAGTTCAGTCAGTGGACTATTTAACAAGGACTACATTTTATTTCCCAAAGGCTGAATTCCATTGACTTAGAAAAAGACTTAATCCATGATATGATTGCTTTCATAACAATGTTCTTTTCAGTGACCATAGTATACGAATCAGAAGCTTCAGACAGTGCGAACTCAAATTCCAACAGAGTGTAACTAGTGATGGCAACAGAATTTGATATGACCTCCTTATTCAATAGGCTCTATTTACCTTATACTTCAAACAGGAACCTTCCCTCCAGGCGTAGAAACTTGGAAATGCCCTTTTCAATAGGGCTATTTTGTAAGAAGGTGAAAACAGACTCAACTAAGTTCCTCAGCTGTGTCTGATTCTACCACAATTATAAAGGCATAGTAAAGTTTATTTATACATTTAGAAATGCCAGAATCAGAATAATGAGATTATTTCATTTGAGGGATTTGGTTTTTTCCATCTCGGACATCTCAATATACAAACAGTAGTTTTTGGTCTTGTTGTAAAATATAAACTCTAAATTTAAATGTATTTCATAAGAATGGAGGAAGAAATTATAGAATAAATAGATTCTCTAGCTGTCTGTTTGATTAGAGAACTCCAAGACCTCTGAAAGTTCTAATTCTTCGTAGATATTTTTGCAATCAATAATTTGAATAAAAATTTATGCTCAACTTAAATGTAATTGCTTATGTATTGGAAATTATCAATAGAACATACTCAAAACATTTTACTTTTAATGGCATGTGTAACTCCAAAATTGTAAACACGTGGTTAAGAAAATGTTGATATATATTGTCAGGAATAACCGAAAGCCTAAATTCTTGGCCATGCTTGGTTACAAGAAGAAAATCTCAGAGCCTTTCATAATTGGCCTCTTGTTCCTGACAAAATATCTTAATCATATTAACTGAGAGTTCTCAATCCCCTGAATGCTTTTACAATTTAACGGGGCTGAAAGTATTACATCAGCAATTATTTGTTGGTTTTTTGTCACATGGATGTGAATGCGGTATATATTTAACAATACGCAATTTTAAAAATTGAGAGTCATTTCTTTAAGAGATGATTGATGAGCAGTTTCACAGAAATCTGCTTAGGCAATGTGGCGGCAGTCAGAATCAAATTTTTAGTTGATTGACCCAGTGCCCAAAAGTTTTAGCCCTTTGGTGAAATGCCCAGGTTAAATGGCCATTTGACTGAAATACACGGCTGAAAGCATTAGGGATTTGGCAAAGCAACAAGATTGACAGCATGACACTCTCACATACATAAAAGAGGCAGAATAAAAAGATACATGTTGTTGGCTTTCCATCCAAAACAGAATTTTAGTCTCAAGTGGAAGGACAGCCAGTGCTTTCCCAGAGATAAAAAGGAAGCATCGTCTCATTCCCCTAAATGGAGTCATTGTTTAACATACACAGATGCAACACCACCAAACACACAAACTTACAGGCCAACAGAGGAAATGATTAAAGTTCTGGCCCCAGGACACAATTGCACACAGCCTCTTATTTTTATTTATTTTATTTTCTCTTAGCTGATTCACACATTGTAACACTGTAGCCAATGAGTCTTCAATGTCTTTTGCAAACCCCCTGGTTAAATTGGCAATACCTTTGACAAAGCTTAAATGGCTTGACAGCATTAATTTGTTCTTTTATTTTTTTAGTTGTCTGAATGGCTGATTGCCAGGAATCAATCATAACACCATGTGGCCAACCTAATATAGTAATTATTCCAAAATAGGAATTGCATGACAAGTTTATTAGTAACTAGTCTACAAACAACCCATTCTTGCAACCACAGACTCATCTCCAAGATAGAGGTAGTGCTTGGTATTTTCTGAAATTAATTACTTCACTTTAGTGATGGGATTGGGTTTTTTTTTTCATATTCAAATTCATTGATCTATGTGCAGTCTTTATCAATTCTGTTTAACTACTTTCTTTTGGTTTCTATTGTTTTTGTCTATTAGATTTTAAGTGTACTCAGTTGAACACTTAGAGTGCTTTTACATAGTTTTTGTTTAGCCCTTTTCACTTTTAGAAAAAAAAAAAGCACAGCTCGCTGCCAGCATTCATTTAATTTTACATAAACACGCTCTTTGAAGCTGAGGCTAATCTGACTGATCTTCATTGCAAAAATAAAATACAAAAACTGTACTTGGAGTTATTCATAAACAGAACTAATGTCAGAATCATCTATTTTTGAATAATCTGGTTTATCAAATAAATCTTTGGCCAACTATGTTTGAGAATGATGGTAACATCACACATAGGGACGCTACATTTTCTAAAATTTGATATTTTCAGCAATAGAGAATTACTATACTTTTTAAATGGAAATACAACCGCTAAAAACAAAATGCTATTAATAGAATGATGTCTTTTGTTTCCAAAGTCAACACTAAAGCAATGTGAAAATAATAATAAAAGTGAGATAGTTCATGGCAAAGTTATCTCAGGGTAAATGCTGCAGCCACAAGGGGCCACCAGTGAGTATTCTAGGGGCAAAAGGGAAAAGGGTTAATTAAAATAGACTATAAAATTGTGAACCTTCCCCTCAGTAAGGTTTTAGCTATCTTCATGGTTGTTTGTTTGTTTGTTTGAGATGGAGTCTCACTCTGTCACCCAGGCTGGAGTGCAGTGGTGTGATCTTGGCTCACTTCAACCTCTGCTTCCCGGGTTCAAGCGATTCTTCTGCCTCAGCCTCCCAAGTATCTGGGACCATACCTGGCCAATTTTTGTATTTTTAGTAGAGATGGGGTTTTACCATATTGGCCAGGTTGGTCTCGAACTCCTGACCTCGTGATCCACCTGTCCCAGCCTCCCAAAGTGCTGGGATTATAGGCATGAGCCACCACACCCAGCCTGTCTTCATAGATTTTGATAAAAAGTGTTTTCAAAGTCATTTGCGGCAAATAAATAATTTGTAATATCTGTATTATTTTCCTCTTTCATCTGAGAGTTATTTAGATTAGTGACTTTAATATTTATTGCTGGCTTAACTATTCTTACTAATTTTTTTGTATTTTGAAAATAAAGAATATATAAATATTTTAATAAATGACTTATCTTCATTAAAGTATACTATACGCACAGGAAAGAGAAGAAATCATGAGGGCCCAGCTTATTGAACTTTGTTACTTTATAACAACATAAATGTGTCTGTATAACCATGACTTATGTCAAAACACGACATCAAAGACTTCCCCCTCTCTCCTCCCAAGGGTAGCCAGTATTCTGACTTAAAACACCATTCAGAACCTTATGTAAATTGAATTACACAATATATATTTTATGTATCTATCTTCTTCTGATATTAGTTATCGATTGATATTAGTTGTTGCTTTAAACTGTACTCTGTTCATTTTTATGGCTTTGTAGTATTATGTTGCATGAATTAAACAAAATGCATTTCATTTGACATTGATGGGCATTTCTGCTGTTTCCTTTCTTGGAACTATTTCAAATAAGGTTGCTATGAATATTCTTGTACATGTGTTCACATTAAAGTGTGAATAAATTTGTTTTGGCTCCATACCCACAAATGAAATTGCTGTGTCAACTTTTATAGAAAACACTGAAATGTTCTCCAAGTGATGGTGCTACTTTGCCCTCTGCAATAAAATGAGTTATCCATTGCTCTTTATTTTCATATTCACTTTTTACTTACATTTTTTTCAATTTTCATTATTCTAGAGCATATGTAATGTTTTCCTATAGAAGTATTAATTTGCATTTTCCCAAAGGACTTAGTGAGGTTGAGGACTTTTTAAAATACTTATGGGATGCCTGACTGTTCTGTTTTGTAATATTGTTATTCAGTTTTCTTGCTTATTTGTCAATTGAGTTGTCTCTGTTATTCTTATGGATTTGAAGTACTCCATGTGTGTGACAGAGAGAGTGCAAGAGAGTGTGTGCCTGCAAAGGACAAAAATACTTTGTTATATTTTTGGCAAACATATTCTTTCACTCTGTGACTTTTGTTTTTACTCTCTTTATGTCTTTTGATGAAGAGAAGGTCTTGAGCCAAATGTATACCATTTCATCAATACTTTATGGTTTCCACTTACATGTACTTTCAAAGAAATCTTCATCTCCTTCAAAGACATATAAATATTTTTTTCTGTTGGTATCTTCTAGATGCTTTATTGTTTTGCCTTTTGCATTGAGATGATGTGAGGTAGGGGTCCATTTTCATTTTTCCAATTGAATATCCAATAGATTATGCACCATTAACTGACAAGATTGGAGTAGGAGATGGGACTTTGAAGGCTGGGCTCAGACACTGGACCAAATTAAGGACTATCTAAAACAGGTTGAGCAGAAACAGTTTTCCATAAGACATGCCCACCAGAATGCCATGTTAGTTTACCATTGCCATGGCAATACCCAGAGGGTATCACCCCTTTCCATGGCAATGACCCAATGACCCAGAAATTATCACCCTCATTCTAGAAATTTCTGCATAAACTACCCTTTAATGTGCAAATAATTAAAAGTGGGTCAAATATGAGTGCAGAACTACCTCTAGGCTGCTATACTGGGCACATTTCTTGTGGAGTAGACCTGCATCGTAAGAAGCGGTAGATCTGTTGCAGCTGTGCATTGCCACTTTAATAAAAGTTGCTGTTTAACACCACCTGGTCACACTTGAATTCTTCCCTGGGTGAAGCCCAGAACCCTCCTGGGCTAAGCCCCAATTTAGGAGCTTGCCTGTCCTGCAACAAGATTATTGTTTCCTTACTGCTGGGTGGTGCCATCCTCATCATAAATGAAATATCTATTTATGTACAGATCTGGTCCTTGACCCTCCATCTGGTTAAGTGGACTCTTTTTTGGTTAAGTGGTCCTTCTACCACTTTTAGCATTATTTAATTTCTACATTTAATATCTTCTGGAACATCTTGTAGAATAAGTTCTTCTCTTCATTTTATTTTCATCTTACATTTCCATATACATTTTAGAATCTGCTTGTCAAATTCCAGCAAATTTTGTTGGGACATTTTTTGGATTGCATCAAATCTAAAAATCAGTTTGAGTAGAATGGGCTATACAAGATGAACATGGTATATCCCTCCCTTTATTTAGGTTTTTATTAATTTCTATTTATGTTTTATAGTTTTCTCTGTGTTGACATATTGCACGTTTCATAAGTTTTGTTCCCACAAAATTGATGTTTATGCAATTGTTAATGTACATTCTTAAAATGCAACTTACTGATTATTACTGATATATGGGAATATCAGAATTTAAAATTTTTACCAGGTATTCATTAACTTTGTTATACACATATTTTCATTTTTCTGTATGCATTATCATGTTGTTTTCTAAAATGATTTCATTTCTTCTTTCTAATATATATATATTTTTCTATTGCATTCTCATACTGCATAGGTCTTCAGAGCAATTTAAAACTGAAGAGATGATTGTGGGCATCCTGTGTCTTGTGGGAACTCTTTCAATATTTCACCATTAAATAAAATATTTACTGACTATAGAAAAGCTTTAATGGAATTAGGTAAAATTCATTTTACTCAAGTTTGATAAGAATTTTTATTATGAATAGATATTGAATTGATGTGTGAATTTAGTACATCTTCTCAGCTGATTATGTTTTTTAAAAATCCTTTATTCTGTAAATATTATGAATAAAACAGCCTGTCTTTGTGATGTATCACCATTTTTTATAATGCTATCATTATTATTATTACTTCACCATATTGAATCTATGTTTGTGAGTCTGATTGACCTATAATCTTCCTTTCCTAGAATTTCCTTATGAAGTTTTAGTGTGAGGATATGCCGGTCTCATATAATGGGGTAGTAAAAAAAATTCCTTTTTTCTATTCTCTGAGTTTATGTAATATTGACATTATTTCTTACTTAATATTGGACACAATTTATCATGATTGGGGTCTGGAATTTTCCTTTATAGAAACATTTTTCAATAAAGATTTAATTTCTTTCATAATTTTAGAACTAGTTTTGATAATTTATTCTTGTGTCAGATTTAAAAAATTGTATTCTCATAATTTATTGGCTTATAATATCTTCTTATTGCTGTTTCAATATCAACTTCATCTGCAGTGAAGACACATTTTTAACTTTGGCATTATTAGTGCCTCCCTAGCTTTTTTAAAATAATGGATGATCAATATTGCTGAATTTTATCAATTCTATTAGCTTTTCCAAAGAGTTAGCTTTCAATTCCCTTGTTATTTGTTTTTCTATTTCTTATTTTACCTGCATCTATTGTTAGCACTTCTTTCTTTCTACCTTTTTAAACTTAATTTTCAGTTCTAGAGATAGAGGCTCAGTTCATGAACCTTCAGTCTTTTTTTTCTTTTCTTTCTAAGATACAAATTGAAGGGTAAAAGCTTCCTTCTTAAAGCGTTAATTTAGTTTAATTACACAAGTTCTGAAATGTAGTATTTCTATTTTCATGCAATATAAATTATTTCTAATTTTATTTGTAATTCATTTGTTATTTAGAAGTATGTTGCTTAATTTCCTAGTATGGGGATTATCAAGTTATCTTTCTTCTCTTTATTTTTAGCTTAATTTTACTCTTGTCAGAGAACATTTTCTGTATAATTTCAGTAATTTGAAATTTTTTGAGTCACATTTTCTGGTCCAACATGTGGTCAGTTTTATCAAATGTTCTGTGTGCTATTAAAAAGAATGCATATTATACAGTTACTAAGGGCAATTAAGTCACAACTTAAAACATCATTTGGTCAAATTTTAAAATCATGTTTAAATCATTTATCATGGATAAATTTTTTTCTGATTATTCTATCAATTACTAAGAGAGATACATTAAAATCTCCTACTATCATCATGCATTGCCTGTTTTTGTTCAGTTATTTTTTGCTTAATATATTTTTAAACTGTTGTATTAGTTGCTCTTGAATAAATTAGTATTGTTCTAACTTCCCAGCAAATTAAAATTTATCAAAGTGAAATATCCTTTTTTAATATTCAGTAGATTTTTATCTTAAATTCTACTTTGTCTAATAATAATTTAGTTTAATTGTGTATTTTCTACAACCTTTTTTTTAAAATTCATTTTGTGTCCCCATAGCTAAAGCACATCTCTTGTAAGCTGTGTATAATTAGGATTTGTTTCTATTCAGTTGGAAAACATTTGCTTTTCAAAGTATTTAGTTCTTTCACATTTAGTGTAATCAGTAATGTACTTGAGTTTAAATTTACAATATAACTTTTTTCTATTTCTTTGAACTGCCTTATGTTGCTTTTTCTCTTATTTCTGGCCTTTTAAAATTCATTTAGAAAAGGAAAAAAATTTTAATTATTTAATTTTTTTCATCCTATTAGCTTGGTAATTATACATACAATTACACAGTACTCTCTCAAGGTCACCCCAAAGATTAGAACATGAATTCTCAAATTCTAATATAAATTATTATTTTTACCATTTCTCTGTTAATAGATATGCCTTAGGAACCTTATACCACTTGCCTTCTCCCCACATTATGTGCTACTATTTTCATGAATTTTAATTTTCTTTGTCATTTATTATTTGATTTTCTTTGTCACTGTTATTATTAATATTGCTTTATACATGCAATATTCATTTAGATATCTCAAGTCTTGACCCTTTTCACTGCTCTTGGTTCTCTCCCTCATATCCATGCTAACAACCAAAATCATTTTTCTTCTGCCTAAAGATGCCCTTTATTGTTTGCCTCCATGTGTCCATCTGCTGCTGATTCTTTCAGCTAACATTTGTCTGAAAATGTCTTAAGAATGAAGGATTTCATTTTCTGAAATATATTTTCACTGAAAACAAAATTTGAAGTTGGTAGTTACTGCTTTCATTATCTGAAAGATGTCATTCCATTGTCTTTTGGCTTCCATTGTTTTCTGTTGAAAAGTCAGTTTTTTGTTGAGGGACAATTTCTGCTTTGTTTCACAAGTCCCTTTTTACTTCCTCTTTTCTTCAATATCCATTTAAGTAAATGTTTATAATTTTTTTTCTGATGAAATCCTTAGTATGTCTTTTCTTTTTTCAGGCTGAACTATGTCTGACATGATGTCATTACCTAATGTGTACATTTAATAATGCCACTGTCTGTTGGTTGATTCTCTTGTTTTGTTGATGTATTGTCTTGTTTCCTATATACTTGGTTATTTTTGTTTGAGTGCTAAAAACTCTGCAAGAAAAACTATAAAGATAATTTGATGCTGGGTGTGGTGGCTCATGCCTGTATCCCAGCACTTTGGGAGGCTAAGGCTGGTGGATCATTAGAAGTCAGGAGTTCGAGACCAGTCTGGCGAACATGGTGAAACCCCATCTCTACTAAAAATACAAAATTAGCTGGGTGGTAGTGGTGCATGCCTGTAATCCCAGCTACTCGGGAGGCTGAGGCAGGAGAATTGCTTGAGCCTGGGAGACAGAGCTTGTGGTGAGCTGAGATCATACCACTGCACTCCAGTCTGGGCAACAGAGTGAGACCCTGTCTCAAATAAATAAATAAATAAAATAATTTGAGGATCTGTGTTCTTTAGAGCAGAAGCTGGCAAGCTTTTTCTGTGAAGGCCAGGTGGTAAACACTATTGATTACAGGCTTTATGGTTTCTGTTGCAACTGCTCAACTTTAACATCGTAGTGTGAAAAGTATTATATAAAATATGGAAATAAATGCATGAGTCTGGCTATGTTCCAATAAAGCTTTATTTTAAACAGTCATCTGGCTGGATTTAGCTTAAGGGCTGCAGTTTGCTGACCCCTCATTCTAGAGAGAATTTACTTTTGTCTCTGATAAATTGATAATCTAGGTGCACTAGCAATCTGATGCTACCTTATTCCAATAAGAAATTGAGATAATTCAAAGCTAGACTTCTGTCCTCATGAAAGCTGATCTGTATTCACTCATCTAAATCCGTATTGATTAGAACAGGGTTTCTCAAACCTGGCACTATTTTGGGCCAGATAATTCTTTGTTGTAGAGGGCTATCCTGTACACCTTACAATTCTGATAACAAAAAAAGTCTCCTTTGATGGCCAAACAGCCCTGGGGGCAACAAAATTGCCCCTAGTCAAGAACCACTGGCCTGAGGGTCCCTTTGATGGTCAGATCTACCTCCATTTATTATTTTCTAGGTGTTCCTCATGATATATACCTTGAAAACTCTACTCACGTTCTCAACTTTCAGCCACCTCTTTAAGAATGGGATGACTACTTTAGTGTAAACTCCCCAAATATTCATCTCATCTCTTTGGATTTTCTTCTCCTGTGCTTTGGCACACTTTTGTTTTCTAATACACATTTTCTATGTTCTATTTTAGATTTTTTTTCAAGTTTAGTAGTCTGCTATTACTATAAGTAGAACACCCAATATATACCAATATATACCATCTTTTTTTTTTTTTTTTTTTTTTTAGATGGAGTTTCACTCTTGTTGCCCAGGCTAGAGGGCAATGGCACCATCTCAGCTCACTGCAACTTCCGCCTCCCAAGTTCAAGTGATTAGTTGGGATTACAGGTGCCTGCCACTATGCCCGGCTAATTTTTTTATATTTTTAGTAGAGACGGGATTTCTCCATGTTGGCCAGGCTGGTCTTGAACTCCTGACCTCCGGCAATCTGCCTGCTTCAGCCTCTCAAAGTGCTGGGATTACAGGCATGAGCCACTGCGCCAAGCCATATAGAGCACTTTTAATGGACTTTGTTTCCTAAATTTGTCTTTCATTAAATATAATTGGCAGTGGAAAAAAAATTCGATAGATTCTTAATAGATTCCAGTTATACTAAATGTCAAATTTATTTTAACCTTTCTGTGTACATTAGTCAGTTAATTCTTATGTCATTATCCAACTTAAAATTAAATAATTAATTTCCATGGAAAAAAATAGACTACATGCTAGGCTTTTCAAAGTCAATTTGGAAATCTAATCTTGATATAATTTATTTATTAATCATAATTTAGTACTAAAATAAAACATGCATATTATTTAAAGATATTAAATTTTGTAATGGATAAAAATGATTTAAGTAGAAATTTTTAAGAAAATCAAGCTTTAGTTTTTTCCTAGAATAGTGCTAATTGAATTTGTTGTAGTTTTAATTATGTCATTATCAAGGACTTAATATGTTCAATATACCTGGGTCTTTTATTGACAACCTATGTGACATTGATCTATTTGCTTAGTCTTTCTGGGTCTTAGTTTTATTTCCATAAAATAAGTGCTAGCAAATATTTTCTGAACAAAATTTGTGCACGGCATTGGTTTAAGTATTTACATTTATTAATTTGAGTAATGTTTATAGTAACCATATGAGCTTGCCACTATTAATATGCCCACTCTTCAGATAAAGAAACTGATTTAATAAATATAAATGTACTGCTTACATTTGATATAACATGATTAAAGATTAGAGTTGGAGATCCGGCATGATGAATTCCATTTAACTTATAAAGTTACTGTTAAACAGCTTTACTTGTATGTAACTCTGTAAAACGAATTGTAACATACATTAAAACTAATGTTGTCAAATATCTTGCTCAGTGATATTTTAGATGACCATTTTCCTGAAATGTTTGGATGTGCCCATATATCCCATTTAAAACTACTAACGTATTTTATTGCTTTTAGATTTAGCCAATCAATATCAAGATAGTACTTACATCCTCTTAATCAAATTTGCTTTTCCAAAACTAGGTATTTTAAAAATAATATTCTGTGATATGTCATCTGCAATTGGCCACCTGTAATCCTGTGCATGAGCTTCAACCTAACTCCAAAAGAAAAAACACTGCTTTAATTTTCTCTACCCTCAAAGGGTTGGTCAACTTCCAAGAATCAGATTGATAAATCATAAAGCTATATTTTTAAAACATTCATTTCCTCACTAAAAATTTTTACAACACAAATCATTAAAAACTTGTGTATGTGTATTGAATGGTTAACCTATGTTTGTGGTATAAAAGTAAAAGGGTATCCAGTGAGAAGTAAGATTATAGCCTATCTCCTTCTCCAGATAGAGTTCCCTTCCTTAGATTCCACTACTGGAAATTTGGCAAGCATTTGAGAAAAACTATAGTAACTAATTTTGAAGTAGCATTTTTCTTACAAGAATCATATTCTATCTTACATATAGTGTATCATAGCTTTTCATAGTTTCTTAACATACTTATTCTTTAATCTAATAATCATTTGCTCAGTGGCTAATAGTTTCAAGGTGATGTTTAAGTCAATAGTTTTAAATTTAATGCATATTAAATTCACAAGAAGATTTTTAAAGAATACTTTATTACGCAGCCAAACCAACTAAGTTGAAATTTTGGAGATGAAACGTTGAGGCATTAATCAGAAAAATTTCAGATTTAAAAAAGGATTTTTAAACTCTCCAGTGGATTCTAATGCACACCAGATTAAACATGGAGCCCAACACCCAACAGTGGAATGTATAAAAATATATTTGGCACCAGATTTTTTCTCAAGTTGCTAATAATTAAGTGGGTAAAATATCCATGGTGTATTATAATGTTTACAAACTGGCTATCTGAACAGAAAGCCCTCATTTGTAGCATTTGCTGATTTTCATGGTTTAAATATGTTCATCACGCCAGATTTAAAGCTTGCAACATAACTCACTGAATGCAGAGTTGGGAAGAAATGCAAAACAGCACACTATTACATGGTATTTCTACCACTCAGATATAATAGATTATAGAAATAACCTCAAAATCACAAATAATAATAAAACAGAGTAAAAGAATTAGGAAATAATGAGGTTTAATTATTTGTCACACATATTTTAATACAATTTATTTGTCAGTTTAAACATATTTATATAATCTTTAATAATGGCAATATTTACCAGTTAGCTCAAAAAATCCTCCAAAGTTTAAAAATCAGTTTTTGCAAGGCTGTACAAGTGAGCTCTGACAAACCAGCACCTCTAATACATAGTAATATGTGAACTATAATAGATACTAGAAAGAAAATAAGCACCATGGAATCATATTCTCTTCTTTGCTCCTGAAAACCATTTCACAGAGGTGATAAAGTGCATATTACCCTCTCTTTTATTGGTGAGGCTATAAAAACTCCCAGAGATCTCAATTTTCCTCTTCCGGAGTAAGCCACAGATCTGAACCAGATCACTGCCACATGATTCCCATTCGTTGTCTTTACCAACGAGTCTTCTAAGCATCATCCTAGAAACAAAAAAATAGAAATATGGGAACTAAGTTTTAAAAAGGATTCTAATTATTGACATATCTATATTTAAAATTTGTCCATACTAATCCTCACTAACCATTGAGCTGATTTCCCTTTAATGATGAAGCTTAGAATAATATTTCACACAGAAGCTCCCTGCATTATTAACTAATAAACATTCACCAAGCACTTACCTTATATTCTGCTTGAGACATAAGGGTAGCAAAAGGAATACAAGCTTTGATGTCTACACTCAAGAAGCTTTCAGTCTTATTGATCCCCAAAATAGCAAAAACTCAATGCAAGCCAATTCATTTTAAATAAAGGTACTAACTTTGAGTGTGAGGAAAAATTCTAGCAAGCCAGAGAATGCTCAAGATGTTGTGTATAATGAAGGAGAGAAGACTAGAGTTGGACCTTCAAAAATGGATAGATGTCTATCCTAAAGGGAGAGAAAAATTATCTCAGACAGCATAAGACTTCTTAATTTCCTCAATTCTCACACCTGCTTGTTTTGGAATTGCATTAGGGCTCAGCCCCGGCACACCTGTCTGATCACTCAATGGTTATGACTATGCAGATCTTACTGAATAATGACAAAAGGTTGGTCTGAATCAACTTGGTTTGGCTACAGAGTTGTGTGGCTACAAGCAAAAATATTCCCCACTTACTTTCACCTTTGATAATACTGGGAAATATTTATTTGTGCTTTTATTGAAAATACATTTTCCAGTAAAGGCGTCCTAATTGTGAATAGTGAGTCACATCTCTACACTCCTTTACCTATGTTTTTAACACTCTCTTTGATTTCAGATAGGTATATAGCAGAGAGATGGGGACAGGAAAGGGCTTGGGATCGAACAGAACAGCACAGTTCTTAGGTACATTGGAATTCTATAATGCTAGCTATAATGTAGCCAAGGTGAAAACTAAAGGAACCAAATTCCCAAAGCACATTTTAAAGGAGGGAAATAATGCAATTTTAAAAAGTTTTCAAGCTGGGGCCAAGATGGTTGATTAGAAGCAGCTGCAGTCTGTGGCACTCATAGAAAGGAAAAACAAAATGGGGCACATAAATATAGGACCTTCAACAGATATCCAGGTACTTGCATTGGGACTGATCAGAGAAACAACTCAACCCATGGAGATCAAAGAAAAGCAGGGTGGGGTGACAGCCCACTGGGGAGCAACACTGAGCCAAGGGAACCTCCCACCCCCAGCCAAGGGAAGGGGCGAGTGATTGGGTGACCCCAGGAAACCACGCTTCTCCCATAAATACTTGCAACCCATGGATCAGGAGGTCCCCTTGTGGGTCCACACCACCAGAGCCTTGGGTTCAACACACAGTGCTGTGTGGAGTCTCGGCAAAGCAGCTGCTCAGACACATACAGAGACCCAGGAGCTTTACAGGCTCCAGCCCTGGGATCCCTGCACGGGTGTGGGTAGTTCAGGCAAGGCAGAGGGTGTGTGCATACGCCTAGGAAGGGGGCTGAATCTAGGGGGCTGAATGGCAACAGTCTGTGGACTCCACTTCCACAGCACCTCACAAGATGAGACCCACTGTCTTGGAATTCCAGCCAGCTACCAGCAACAGGGTGGAGCCTGTCTGAGATGGAACAGAGTCCCCAGGGGATGGAGTGGACTGCCATCTCTGCTGTTTGCTCAATTCAGCCATTCCAGCCTGTGGGCTTTGGAGACTCCAAACGGTCCAGATGAGGAAGGGTCCCCCTAGCACAACACAGCTGCTTTGCCAGAATGTGGCCAGACTGTTTCTCCAAGTGGGACCCCAGTTGTTTCCTCCTTACTGTGTGGGACCTCCCAGCCAGGGCCTCCAGCTACCCCCACCTGCCTATATTCTATGGACAGAGCTCTGATACCTCCCTAGGAAGGGGTGGGACACCTCCCTGGTTGTTTGGATGACTCAACCATTCCAACCTGCAGCCTTTGGAGAGTTGAAGCCGACAGGAGCAGAGGCAGTTCCCCAGCACAACACAGCTGTTTGGTCAAGGTGTGGCCAGACTGCTTCTGTAACTGGAACTCTGATCCACTCCTCCTTGCAGGGCAGGTCCTCTCAGCCAGGGATTCCAGCCACCCTTTCCCATGTTCTATGGCCAACAGAGTTCTAATTTCTCCCTGGGATGGAGTGCCTGGGGGACAGGGCAGGCCACCACCTTGGCTCTTCCAGCATCTTAGCTGGTCCAGTCTGTGGGCCTTGGAGAGTCCAAAACAATCAGGGGTTAACAATCAGGATCCCCAACACAGCACTGCTGCTCTACCAAAAGACAGTCAGACTGCTTCTTTAAGTGAGTACTTGATCCCATTTCTCCTGACTGGGTGAGACCTCCCAACAGGTGTATCCAGCCACCTCCTACAGGTGTGTTCAGGCTGGCAACATGTCAGTACTCCACTGAAATGGAACTTTCAGAGAAAGGGACAGACTGCCATCTTTGCTGTTTTGTAGACTTCATTGGTGATACCTCCAGGTATGGGAAAAACCAAGGTGATAAGGATTTTTCCCCAGCAAACTGCAACAGCCCTATGGAAGAGTGGCCAGGCTAAAAAAGAAAGAAGAAAGAAAGAAAGAAAGAAAGAAAGAAAGAGAGAGAGAGAGAGAGGGAAAGAGAGAGAGAGGAAAGAAAGAAAGAAAGAAAGAAAGAAGAGAGAGAGAGAGAGAGAAAGAAAGAAGACGAAAGAAGAAAACAGAAATCACAGCGATAGAGAGAGAGGAGTAAATCCAGAGCAGAGAAGACATGCAGAAACAAACTCTCAACAGCGACGACCGCGACGTATAAAGAAACAATCGAAAAAGAAAACGATATCCGGTATGAAAGCCCCTCCCCCCTCTCTCTCTCTCCCTCCCTCCCCTCTCTCCCTCCAAAGAAAGACCTCCCTCCTCTCCCCTCTCCTCTCTCCGCTACTCTCTCTATCCCCTCCCTCCCTGCCTCCACACCTCCCTCCCTTCCCCCCGCCCTCCCCCCTCCCTCCCCCTACTCCCTCCTCCCTCCCGACATCTACTCCCTCCCTCCCCCTCCCTCCCTCCCACCACTCCCTCCTCCCTCCCTCCCTCCCTCCGCCCTCCCCTCAAGGCCACCCACCACTACCAATCCTTTCCAAAGGTCAAGAATGTCAAAGATCGAAGGTAGATAAGCCGACAAAGATGAGAACGAGTCAACGCAAAAACACTGAAAACTCAAAAAACTAGAGTGCCCCTTTTCCTCCAAATGACCATAACACCTCTCAAGCAAGGGCTCAGAACTGGGCTGTGGCTAAGATGGCTGAAGTGACAAATGCAGGCTTCAGAATGTGGATAAAAACAAGCTTTGCTGGGTTAAAGAAGCATGTTGCAACCCAACGCAAAGAAGCTGAAAATCATAATACAAGGAAAGAACTGACAGCCAAAGTAGTCAGTTTCGAGAGGAACATAACTGACCTGATAGAGCAGAAAAACACACTACAAGAACTTTTCAATGTAATCACAAGTGTTAAGAGCAGAATATAGCAAGTGGAGGAAAAAATCTCAGAGCTTGAAGACTATCTTTCTGAAAAAGACAACCAGATAAGAACAGAGCAAAAAAATAAAAAGGAATGACCAAACCTCTGAGAAATACGGGATTATAGGAAGGGGTCAAGATGGCCAAATAGGAACAGCTCTGGTCTGCAGCTCCCAGTGAGACCAATGCAGAAGGTGGGTGATTTCTGCATTTCCAACTGAGGTACCTAGTTCATCTCATTGGGACTGGTTAGTAAGTGGGTGCAACTCATGGAGAACTAGCAGAAGCAGGGTGAGACATCAGTTCACCCGGGAAGTGCAAGGAGCTGGGGGATCTCTCTCCCCCAGCCAAGGGAATGCTTGAGGTACGGTGCTACCAAGCCCAAGTACTAGGCTTTTCCCACTGTTTTTGCAATCCACAGAACAAGAGATCTCCTCATGAGCCTATGCCACCAGGGCCCTGGTTTTTAAGCACAAAACTGGGCGGCTGTTTGGGCAGGCACCAAGCTAGCTGCATGAGTTTTTTCCATACCCCAGAGGTGCCTGAAACCCCAGCAAAACAGAACTGTTCACTCCCCTGGAAAAGGGGCTGAAGCCAGGGAGCCAAGTGGTCTCACTCAGCGGGTCCCACTCCCACAGAGCCCAGCAAGCTAAGAACCATGGGCTTGAAATTCTCACTGCCAGCACAGCAGTCTGAAGTTGACCTGGGATGACTGAGCTTGGTGGGAGTAGGGGTATCCGCCATTACTGAGGCTTTAGTAGGCAGTTTTACCCTGACAGTGCAAGGAGGTTGGGAGGTTTGAACCAGGCAGAATTCACCACAGTGTGGCAATGCAGCTGTGGCCATACTGCTTCTCTAGATTCCTTCTCACTGGGCAAGGCATCTCTGGAGGAAAGGCAGCAGCCCCAGTCAGGGGCTTACAGATAAAAACTCTCATCTCCCTGGACAGAGCACCTGAGGGAAGGGGTGGCTATGGGTGCAGCTTCAGTGGACTTAATCTTTCCGGCCTGCTGGCTCTGAAGAGAGTAACTGATTCTGACAAGGGGGATTCCCCCAGCACAGTGCACCAGCTCTACTAAGGGAAAGACTGCCTCCTCAAGTGGGTCCCTGACCCCTGTGCCTCCTGACTGGGAGAGACCTCCCAACAGGGGTCGACAGACACCTCATATAGAAGAGTTCTGGCTGGCATCAAGCTGGTGCCCCTCTGGGACAAAGCCTCCAGAGGAAGGAGCAGACAGCAATCTTTGCTATTCTGCAGCTTCCTCTGGTGATACCCAGGTGAATGGGGTCTGGAGTGGACTTCCAGCAAACTGCAGCAGACCTGCAGAAGAGGGGCCTGACTGTTAGAAGAAAACCTAACAAACAAAAAGCAACAATATCAACATCGGCAAAAAAGACCCCCCCAAGAAAACCCCTTCCAAAGATCATTGTTCAAATTCAGGAAATGCAGAGAACCCCAGTAAGATACTCCATGAGAAGTTCATCCCCAAGACACATAGTCTTCAGATTCTCCAAGGCCAAAATGAAAGTAAAAAAGTTAAAAGGCAGCAAGAGAGAAAGGCTAGGTCACCTACAAAGAGAAGTCCATCTGACTAACAGCAGACTTCTCAGTGAAAACCCTACAAACCAGAAGAGATTGGGGGCCAATACTCAACATTCCTAAAAAAAAAAAAAAAAAAAAAAAAAAAAAAGAAATTCCAATCCAGAATTTCATATCTGGCCAAACTAAGCTTCATAAGTGGAGAAATAAGATTATTTTCAGACAAGCAAATACTAAGGGAATTCATTACCACCAGACCTGTCTTCCAAGAGCTCCTGAAGGAAGCACTAAGTATGGAAAGGAGAAATGGTTACCAGCCACTACAAAACACACTGAAGTGCACAGACCAGTGACACTATGAAGCAACCACATAAAAAAGTCTATAAAATAACCAGCTAGCATCATGATGACAGGATCAAATCCACACATAGCAATAGTAACCTTAAATGTAAATGTGCTAAATCCATTTAATAAAATACACAGAATGGCAAGCTGGATAAAGAACAAAGACTCATTGGTATGCTGTCTTCAGGAGACCCATCTCACATGCAAAGACACATAATAGACTTAAAATAAGGGGATGGAGGAAAATTTACCAAGCAAAGGGAAAACAGAAAAAAGTAGGGGTTGCAATCTTAGCTTCTGACAAACTAGACTTTAAACCAACAAAGATCAAAAAAGACCAAGAAGGGCATAACATAATGGTAAAGGAGTCAATTCAACAAGAAGAGCTAACTAACCTAAATATATATGTGCCCAATACTGGAGCACCAAGGTTCATAAAGCAAGTTCTTAGACAAGAGACTTAGATTCCCAAACAACAATACTGCGAGACTTTAACACCCCATTGACAATATTAGACAGATCACTGAGACAGAAAATTGACAAGATAGTCAAGACCTAGACCCAGCTCTAGATCAGATGGACCTGACAGATATCTCCACCAAAAGACAGAAGTCTCCACCCAAAAACAACAGAAATATACATCCTTCTCGTCCCCATACGGCACTTGTTCTAAAATTGATCACATAATTGGAAGTAAAACACTCCTCAGCAAATGCAAAGTAACTGAAATCATAACGAACAGTCTCTCAGACCACAACACAATTAAATTAAAACTTAAGGTTAATAAATTCACCAAAAACCATACAACTACATGGAAATTGAACAACCTGCTCCTGAATGACTTTTGGGTAAATAATGAAATTAGGGCAGAAATCAAGAAGTTCTTTGAAACTAATGAGAACAAAAATACAATGTACTAGAATCTCTGGGACATAGCTGAAGCAGTGTTAAGAGGGAAACCAAATGCCCACATCAAAAAGCTAGAAAGCTAAAAAGCTCTCAAGTTAACAACTAAAATCACAACTAAAAGAACTAGAGAACCAAGAGCAAACAAACTTTAAAGCTAGCAGGAGACAATAAATAACCAAGCTCAAAGAAGACCAGAAGGAGACAGAGACACAAAAAACCCTTCAAATAAATCAACAAATCCAGGAGCTGTTTTTTGTAAAAAATTAATAAAATAGATAGACTGCTAGCTAAACTAATGAAGAAAAGAGAGAAGATTCAAATAAACACAATCAGAAATGATAAGAGGGCTATCACCACTCACCCCCACAGAAATAAAAACAACCATCACAGAATACTATAAACACATCTATGCACATAAATAAGAAAACCTGGAAGAAATGGATAAATTCCTGGGCACATACACCCTCCCAAGACTGAACCAGGAAGACATTGAATCCCTGAATAGACCAATAATGAGTTCTGAAATTGAGGCAGTAATAAATATCCTACCAAACAAAAAAAGTCCAGGACCAGATGGATTCATAGCTGAATTCTACCACAGGTACAAAGAAGAGCTGATAGCATTCCTACTGAAACTACTTCAAAAAATTTAAAAGAAAAGCTCATTCTATGAGACCAGGATCATCCTGATACCAAAATCAGGCAGAGATACAACACAAAAGGAAAACTCAGGTCAATAGCTTTGATGAACATTGATGCAAAAATCCTCAACAAAATACTGGCAAACTGAATCCAGCAGCACATCAAAAAGCATATCCACTACAATCAAAGTAGTTTTCATCCCCAGGATGCAAGATTGGTTTGACATATGCAAATCAATAAATGTAATTCATCACATGAACAGAACTAAAGACTAAAACCACATGATGATCTCAATAGGTGCATTAGAAAAGGCCTTCGATAAAATTCAAAAGCCCTTCATGTTAAAACTCTCAATAAACTAGGTATTGAAGGAACATACCCCAAAATAGTAAGAGCCATATATGATGAACCTGCAGTCGATGTCATACTGAATGGGCTAAAACTGGAAGCATTCCCCTTGAAAACCAGCACAAGACAAGGATGCCCTCCTCACCACTCCTATTCAACATAATATTGAAAGTTCTGGCCAGGGCAATCAGGCAAGAGAAAGAAATCAAGCGTATAAAAGTAGGAAGAGAGGAAGTCAAACTATCTTTGCTTGCAGATGACATGATCTTATATTTAGAAAACCCCATCATCTCAGCCCAAAAGTTTCTTGAGCTGATAGGCAACTTCAGCAAAGTCTCAGGATAGAAAATCAATGTACAAAAATTGCTAGCATTCTTATACACCAACAACAGGCAAGCAGAGAGCCAAATCACAAATTAACTACTATTCACAATTGCAACAGAAAGAATAAAATACCTAGGAATATAGCTAACAATGGAAGTGAATAACCTCTTCAGAGAGAACTGCAAATCCCAGCTCCATTAAATCAGAGGTGACACAAACAAGTGGAAAAACATTCCATGCTCACAGATAGGAAGAATCAATATAATGAAAATGCCCACACTGCCCAAAGCAATTTGTAGATTCAATGCTATTGCCATTAAAGTAGCATTGACATTCTTCACATCATTAGAAAAAACTGTTTTAAAATATATATGGAACCAAAAAAGAATAGCCAAGGAAATCCTAAGCAAAAAGAAAAAAGCTGGAGGCATCACACTACCCAACTTTAAACTCTACTACAGTACTACAACTGCCAAATTGGCATGATGCTGCTACCAAAACAGGCACGTAGAGCAATGAAACAGAAAAGAGAAGTCAGAAATAAGACCATACACATCTACAACCATCTGATCTTCCACAAACTTACAAAAACAAACAATGGGGAAATCATTCCCTATTTAATAAATGGTTCTGGGAGAACCGGCTAGTCATATGCAGAAAACTGAAACTGGACCCCTTCCTTACACCATATACAAAAATGAATTTGAGATAGAGTAAAGACTTAAATATAAAACCCCAAACTATAAAAACCCTAGATGAAAACCTAGGCAATACCATTCAGGACATAGGCATGGGCAAAGATTTCATGACAAAGATGTCAAAAGCAATTGCAACAAAGGCCAAAAGTGACAAATGGGATCTAATTAAACTAAAGAGCTTCTGCACAGAAAAAGAAACTATCAACAAAGTAAATAGACAACCTACAGAGTGAAAGAAAAATTTTGCTATCTATTTATCTGACAAAGGCTAATATTCAGCATCTATCAGAATTTAAACAAATTTACAAGACAAAAACAACCCCATTAAAAAGTGGGCAAAAGACATGAACAGACACTTTTCAAAAGAAGACACACATGCAGCCAAGAAACACATGAAAAGAAGCTCGACATCACTGATCATTAGAGAAATGCAAATCTTATACACAATGATATACCAACTCAAACTAGTCAGAATAGCTATTATTAAAAAGTCAAAAAAACAGCAGATGCTGGCAAGGTTATGGAGAAAAATGAATGCTTTTACACGTTGGTGGAAGTGTAAATGAGTTCAACAATTGTGGAAGACAGTGTGGCAGGGGATATAAGAAACAACACAACAGGCATATAAGAAACAACACAATTGTCAATAAAACAAAAAAGGCAATCAAAAGCAGGTTCAGAAATTGGAAATATCACATGTAGTCTTGAAGATAACTACATTATATCAGTCACTGTCTAGTCAAGAACACAGAAACCATACTAGGGATTTTTATCATGGAGAATTGAATATTAATATGTACTTAAACAGGTGTTAGAGAAATGAGAAAATAAAAAGGGACCTCTAAAATAACAAACACGGAAATGGTGCCTAAAAGAAGGAGTTGACTTTTCAACAGAAACAGTGAAAGACAGAAGACAACAGAATGACATCTTCGAAGTAATAAAAGAAAATAATCACTAACTTAGAATTCTATTATCAGTAAAACTGTGCTTCAGAAAAAGAAAGCAAATGAAGACATTTTCAGACCCCAAAAAAGAAATCTAAAAGATTTCGTCAGCAATAGACATACATAGAGGCAAACAATAGGGTGCTCTGCAGGCAGAACAAAAATGATCTTGCATGGCAGCTTGGATATGCAGGAGGGAATGACAAGCAATGGAAAGGGTCATGATATTAGATATCTAAATGAACATAGCATGTATAAAGTAATATGAATAATAATGTGATGAGAAAGTTAGAAAAATATTCCTGAAAACAATACTATATATGGGAAAGTGGTAAATGATCTATGTTCTAAGGTACATGCGTTGACAGGAAATTAGCACAAGTATTAATTGATATATCCTGATTCCTTCCTTTTCTTTTCACAGTTTTCTTCCCTAGTAAACTTTTTATATTTCTAACTCTATTTCAGTGTCTGTTTCCTGGAGAAAACAACCTGTGATGAGTATCTTTAACTTTAGAAGCTAATGCTATTTTTATTTTTCCAATTACACTTTCACTAACACTATGTGAATGGTCTACATTCTCACAAACACTTGGTATCATCAATCTTATTAATTTTGGCCACTTTGGTGGTTATATAGTAGTGTATCATTGGGGTTATACTGTATATTTCCCGAATTGTTAATGATGTTCAGCATCTTTTTATATGATTTTTTTAATGTTATTGTGAAATGCTTATTCATGTCTATTTCACCTTTGTTTTTCATAGGTTTGTATTTAGTGATTTAGATTTATATTTTATGCTCTTTAGAATATTATCTATGGAAATTATTGGAGGTATAAAACTAAATTTTGTTCCATCAAAGAGAAATTTATTTGCATTTGTTATGAGCCTTCTACAAACACTTTTATTTTACAAACTAAAAGTCAAGTTTGGCAAATTTTAGGTCAGGTGGTGCACTTAGAGTCCATTCTGTGACCGAAATGAGTATGGGTTTGTAACAGAACCCCTCGGAGTAGACATTTTTAAAAATTTCCTATCTTCTCAAAGCTAAATGTAGGCAAGACAAATATCTCCTAAGTCTTCAACTAAGGGCAATTTTATTTTGCTTTATTAAACCCTCTGAGTGTGTCATCCTTCAGGATCTAGTTTTACAAGAAGAGTGTCCAATATTCAGCCCTTCTCCCCGGCTGATCTACAGGCCTACCCAGATGTGTGGCCATTACAACAGATCTTGGCTATTAGAGATAAAGAGAGAAACTCCAGGAAAACTTTCAGTCCCAGGACTCACTAAATTCCTACTTTCTTATCTCATTTGGTCATGGGCAGTGGTGTGCTGGTAAATATTTAACAAATAGATCTCCAGAAAAAAAGAGCAAAAAAAAAAAATTAAATAAATAAAAAGCCCAAATGCATAGTGTTTGCCAATTTTCATAGCAGAAATATTCCAACCATGGTCAAGTTCAAGCTACTAATGTGACCTCGCTAAATGCAGAGTTGAGGAGAAAGGTACAGCAGCACACTATTGTACAGTATTTTCACACTATAGATACCATAGATGTAAATAACATTAAAAGCATAGATAATTAATAAATAGTGAATTGTTAAATTATTGATGTTTTATTACTAACATCAATGTCAATATCAATATTTCATTCATAATGATAATTATTAATAGGATTATTTGATTATTGATAATTTAAAAAACCTAATGGAATGTGACTCAGCTAAACTCCTCTTGTGTTTTTGTGTGTGTGTTCTCTTCCACTTCTCTTCTGACCTTCTTCTCTCTGGACTTTCAGTTTCATTCCATTTTCAAGAAGACTTTGGATTGACCCAGTTAATAACTGCAAACTTTGGTTGCAGTTATCCAGAGACTTTGGCGAGTCTCTGGATTGGCTGCCCTTGGCTGGATTTTGATAGCAGGTTCTAGTCCCCCACTTATCATTGTAGCAGAGATTGTGGCAAGGCCGTTTTCTTTACCAGGAGCAACACGAGGCAGGCAGGCAGGCAAGAATGATTGACATGTCTGGTACAAATAGGATAACTGTAGAACTATAAAAAGAAAAGTGAAAGATTCCCAGTGCTCAAAGTTCAACCAGTGGTTGTATTAAATCAGGATACATGACTCCATTCAGGGCAAGAAACAATTTGTCTGGCATTGCACAGTGAGTCAACAGTAAAGTCCAAAACTCCAATTTATGTAAAGGGGCAAAAATCACTTTTATTATTCTACAAACAAAGCTGTTCCTTAAAAAAATCACCCTTATATTAATGTAGTACTAATTAATTACCTTCATAAACATTCCTCAAAATTTTCTTCTCTTTTTCTGAGTGTTATTTCTGTTTTTTGCTTTCTTGCTCAGTGCCTATATTTTGTTTGGGGATGTGAGTTCAAAAAGCAAGGGCTCAGTTTGGTTTAATTTCACTTATGTGGCACAGTGGTTACACATCACAATTTAAAAGAGCTGAAAATATTATTCTTTCCTATATTTTTTTTTAAAACCATATTTGAAGATCCCAACAGTTTTTATGACTTATTCCAAAAAACTTTCCCTAAAAGAAACTGGAAGATTTGTCTTTATGTTATTTAGGTCATTTAATCAGAAAGCAAATCATGTGTCTTTGATCATGCCCTTGCCAGAAGATCCCTAACTCATTAGCGTGCTATTAATGAGGCTGCATTTTAAAGCAGGTGTTGTTAAGTGCAATCAGAGCAGCTTTATTAAGCCACAAATTGTCTTGCGATGACAAAGGAAGTCAGATTGGTCTATGCTCAGTTAACCTTTGTCTATATGCATGACTTGGCTGATTAAACAGCAATTGATAATGACCTTCAGTCTTGCAAAGCCGGAAAAAGGTGATGCCTAATGTTGGCATTCATTGTATGTGATGTGAGTGACAGGCAGGCAGTCTCTTTAATTTAGAAATCTATAATGCAATTTCAAAATTAACTAATATTGCAGTGTAATGAACCACTAATTTATGTGTATTAAACTGATATTTTGATGTGCATGTTATTTCAGAGTAGAGCATTATTGTAGAGTTAACTTCAGGACAAAGAAATTTTGACTGGCCATCCTTAGTAGCTAGAAATAGAAGACTAGAAGAAAAAGGAGAGTTGTTTTTGAAGATTTGTTAATTTATTTAACAAGCATACTAAGCTTCTAATACGTTGAAGATGCTGGCCTGGTAAATTTATCACAGGCCCTGTTTCCCAAGAGCTCACAATGGGGTGACAGACAGGAACACCAATTTTATTACAATTTATTCAGTGCAACAACAGTTTATCATTAGCACCTGAGAAGAATGCTGTCTGTCATTCTCAGGACCTCAACTGATTCCAAAAATGTGGAGCGAGATGCAGCAGACTGTAGGGAAATTTTAACTTATTGAGTTTCTGTTATATGCTAGTCACTTCATTCATGTTGCCTCATTGAATCCCTATAACAATTCTTAGGTAAATATTACTGACCTCATTTCACAGATGAGGAAACAAAAATTCTTTCATGGGTTAAGTATTTTTTGCCTGAGTACAGTCAACTGGTAACAGTTTGAAGTTGAGCTCTGTTTGTCTCTAAAACTCACATTATTATTCTAAAACCAATGTGAAAACACCCAAGATAAATAGAATAAGAGTCAATGGCAAATTTTTTATCTTCTGTGCTCTATATGCATGTGTTTGTTGGTGGGGGTTTGTGTGTATTCTAGCTTTTTTGTTGCCTAGTTTGAGTTTGAAATCCATTTTGAACAATGGCTTCCACCTCATGGCATTATAAATTTCTCTGGATTCTTTGTAAGTTCACCTTCATGAGCAGGCATTTGATGACTTCATCATTTATCACAGCATCCATCCTTAATATTTAGAAGGCTTTACAAAGTACCCTTCTAAAATATATGAACAGTCTGGAGGTGGTCATAACTTGAAGTTTTGCTAACACTTACACTTCCCAGCTTCGGTTAAGGACATTTGATTCTGGGGTATATTAATAGATGGGTCAAGAAAAAATACCAGGGCTCAAGTAGATATGTTTAACCATTAAACAAAGTCAGAGAAGTTTCTTTCTTACTGCAGGACCTTTCAGAGCCTTTAACATGCTAATAGTATTGTGACTTTCCAGGAGAGAATTGGGGTATTCTGCATTTCCCAAGCTTTCTTGACCATGAGGCTCTTTGTTCTTTGAGTACCAATTAACACTCATAAGAATTAGTGTGTGCAGAACACAGCAAGCCCCTGCTGTATAAAACATTAGCAGCCAACTAACAGCATAGAGAAGGCAGAGAAAAGAAATACAGAGGAAGGGACGCTCATACAGGAAATACGAAACCCAATGATTGATTTAACCTTTTTCACAGCTTTGCTAGAACCTGTTGTGATTATTTAAATGCCGGAACAATCTTAATGAATGGTAGGATCATTCATTATAAAAATATAAATAATGTTCATTTAAATTGTCAAAAGCAAATATCAATAGTTACTATAAATATCAGTTGAGTCTCCCTGACTTTTGTCTTTCTTCTTTTTAAAAAAATTTTTTTCTATAAGTTTTTGGGGAACAGGTGGTGTTTGGTTACATGAGTAAGTAATTTAGTGGTGATTGTGAGATTTTGGTGCACCCATCACCTAAGCAGTATACACTGTACCCAATTTGTAGTCTTTTATCCTTCACCCCCTTTCTACCTTTTCCCCCAAGTCCCCAAAGTCCATTGCATCATTCTTAGGCCTTTGCACCCTCATAGCTTAGCTCCCACTTATGAGTGAGAACATACGATGTTTGGTTTTCTATTCCTGAGTTACTTCATGTGGAATAATGGTCTCCAATTCCATCCAGGTTGCTGCAAATGCTGTCATTTCATTTCTTTTTATGATTGAATAGTATTCCATGGTGATATGTGTATGTATGTGTGTATGTATATATATATACACACATACACACACACACACATATAGATATAATACCGATATCGCAATTTCTTTATCTACTCATTGATTAATGGGCATTTGGGCTGGTTCCATATTTTTGCAGTTGCAAATTGTGCTGCTGTAAACATGTATGTGCAAAGTCATTATCTTTTTGTATAATGACTTCTTTTCCTCTTGGTAAATACCCAGTAGTGGGATTGCTGGATCAAATGGTAGTTCTACTTTTAGTTCTTTAAGGAATATCTACACAGTTTTCTATAGTGGTTGTACTGGTTTGAATTCCCACCAGCAGTTTAAGTGTTCCCATTTCACTGCATCCCCGCCAACACCTATTATTTTTTGATTTTTTGGTTATGATTATTCTTGCAGGAGTAACGTGGTATTGCATTGTGGTTTTAATTTGCATTTCCCTGATCAATAGTGATGTTGAGCATTGTTTCATATATTTGTTGGCCATTTGTATATCTTCTTTGAGAATTGTCTATTCATGTCCTTAGCCCATTTTTTGGTGGGATTGTTTGGTTTGGCTGATTTGTTTGAGTTCCTTGTAGATTCTAGGTATCAGTTCTTTGTTAGATGTATAGACTGTGAAGATTTTCTCCCACTCTGTGGATTGTCTGTTTACTCTGCTGATTGTTTCTTTTGCTGTGCAGAAACTTTTTAGTTAAATAAAGTCCCACCTATTTATCATTGTTTTTGTTGCATTTACTTTTGCTGTCTTGGTCATGATGTCTTTCCCTAAGCCAATGTCTAGCAGGGTTCTTCCAATGTTAACTTCTAGAATGTTTATGGTTTCAAGTCCTTGTTTCATCTTGAGATGATTTTTGTATAAGGTGAGAGGTGGGGATTCAGTTTCATTCTTCTACATGTGGCTTGTCAATTATCCCAGAGCATTTGTTGAATAAGGTGTCCTTTCCTCACTTTATGTTTTTGTTTGCTTTGTTGAAGATCAGTTGACTATAAGTATTTGGCTTTATTTCTGGGTTCTCTATTCTGCTCCATTGGTCTATATGCCTATTTTTATACAAAAACCATGCTGTTTTGGTGACTGTGGCCTTATAGTATACTTTCTAAGTCAGGTAATGTGATGACTCCAGATTTGTTCTTTTTGCTTATTCTTGCTTTGGCTATGTGGGCTCTTTTTTGATTCCATAGAAATTTTAGGATTGTCTTTTCTAATTCTGTGAAGAATGATGGTATTTTGATGGGAAGTGCATTGAATTTGTGAATTTCTTTTGGCAGTACGGTGATTTTCACAATATTGATTCAACCCATCCATGAACATGGGATGCGTTTACATTTGTTTGTGTCATCTATGATTTCTTTCAGCAGTGTTTTGTAGTTTTCCTTGTAGAAGTCTTTTACCTCCTTGATTAGGTATATTCTGAAGTATTTAATTTATTTTTTTGCAGCTATTGTAAAGGGGGTTGAGTTCTTGATTTGATTCTCAGATTGGTCACTGTTGGTGTATAGCAGAGTTACTGATCTGAATGACACTTGAAGGAGCTGTTCATTTTCAGATTATATAAAGGTAATTAAAGAATTAATTGGGGCAAATGAAACATGCGATTTTGAAATAAACTATGTAGATTTACTAAAATTGACTAAATCCCATTCTAGTACAAATTATTTGCAGCTTTATTAGTTGCATAATTCTAGGTCACCTCTGGTTGCATTTTTAGACTCACCTTTCAAAAGTACATCTTAAAAATGATCTTCCAAGATCAAAATCTCTGATGTACAGTTAAGGTCAACAGTCAATCTTCCCTCACTAAGACAGTATCTCTTTGGTCTTGCATAGGGTCTTCCACTTTTTGTCTTTACAACATTGTTTTTGCCCAATGTTCATCCTATTGGTTGCCTCCTAGTAACAATGCTATGAAATCAATAACATTAAACTCTGAAACTCTCCATCTGCAAGTGCAAAACATTACATTACAGGTTATCTCTGCCACCCCAAGTCCATTTGCTGTGTTATAATTGTTCTCGCTATAGTATTCCTGTTCTTGTCCTAGTACTGCATTAATCCAAGTATCATAGTCACCGTAGGAGCTGACCTGCCATGTAATTCCTCTTGCAGCCCCTAGAATGTTTCCAAGCATGCCTTAGAGCAGTATCATTGCTTGAAAATGCCTTCTGCTCACAGGGAAAGAAGGCTGGCTAGGAGACTGAGGATTGTTATATTTAACAATATAACAGGCATCAGATTGATTTGCCATGGCTTTATAATTATTTTTTTTCCATTTAAATATCTTTTAGACTTCCTTGGAAGACTGCTTGATTCTATCTACTTTAAAGAAGTCCTGTTTTCTCCGGTCTCCTACCTAACCTTGCAGTAAGTAGATCCCCACTCTTGCAGTAAGTAGATCCCCAAAATAACTGGTGATAAAAATGATAACTGGCACTACTGACAATGATCTGTTCATTCAAAATGGATTTCAAACCCAAACTAGGCAACAAAAAGCTGGAATACACCTGTTCAGCCCAATGACAATCTCAAGTGACTTTTACATACAGGCTAGCGGTCAGTAAACAGATAGTGGTACCTGGTCATTTCACCACCTTGTGAGACAGGTCTGAGATGTGACCCAGATGAAAAGTTTTGTAGGACAGAGCAGGAGTTATCCAGGTCTTCCTCCAAGGCCATTCATTTCTGTGTCAGATAACAAACAGGTTTCAATAAGGATTATTTTATAAATTGAGCAATCACAGATTATTCCTTGGATAGGTGAAAATTATTTTGGTGAAAAGGATAAGAGAAGCGCGCTTCAGCTGATAGAGGTTTCAATTTTTCTGAGAAAAGAAATGTATTTAACAGATCAGAATAATTTTGGTAAGTTACATTTCAATGCTGAGTCTTCTGCACAGCAGTGCGGTAGTGCACGCACTTTTGAAAGATAAATTCTACAGCTGCATTATTCAAATCTCTGCATTAGAAATGGCTTGAGATGAACTCTGAAAGGAACTTAATCCATGCACAAAAACTTCTAGCTTTTGCAGTTATTTTTTACGGTGGAAAAAGTTCCAAAAATCTTAGAAAGAATCTCCAGGAAATATTTATACTAAAAGTAACATTGCTATGAATGACTGCCTTGTTTTAGACCTCACAAAAATTGTGACTGTGACTACCAGATGGATAAGAATGATGCAAAATTCAAGATGGCATTGCTGAGGCTGGTTGTTACATGAAATTGAATAAAATTCCAACTATTTTGCTGCTTAATTTGACTCATCCTCATTTTCAGTTTTATTCACTTCACAGTTGCATGAGAAGCAGTGTGGTATTTGAGGATAGAGGTTCTCAAACTGTCTTCCCAGACTAACAGCATCAGCAGCATCAGGGAAGTTGTTGAAAAGCAAATGTTGTGGCCCTCTGCTGCAGACCTACTGAGTCAGGAAGTCTGGAGGTGAAGCCCAGCAATCTGTGCCTAACAGTCCTTCATGTGCTTCTAATCACGCTACCGTTTGAGAACTTTCCTACTAAAATCTCTGGAATTAGGAGAGTCTGCAATTCATGGAATCAGCTGGATGAACATAAATAAATCCTCCAACATCTCTGAATCTTAATTTCTTATGTCAAAATTGAGGAGTGTGGGCTACATGATTTCTAATGTACTTTTCAGTTCTGTAATTCTGCACTAATACTTCCACATGGAAACTTAAATTCCACTGTAACAGCTCAGTGTTGAAAGTCAGAAAGCTGTGATTTCAAATTCTGGTCTTACTCCTTAATAGTTGTGTCCTTCTTCCTATCTATGTTTAGCCTCTCAGAGCCTTAGTTTCCACATTTGTAAACTGCAGATAACAATAGTGCTTATGTCATTAGATTTTTGTTGTTGTTGTTTTTGAGATAGAGTCTTGCTCTGTTACCCAGGCTGGAGTGCAGTGGCAGAATCTCAGCTCACTGTGACCTCCACCTCCCAGGTTCAAGAGATTCTCCTACCTCAGCCTCCCAAGTAAGTAGCTGGGATTACAGGCATGCACTACTATGTCTGGCTAATTTTTTTTTTTTTTTTTTGTATTTGTTGGTTGAGATAGGGTTTCACCATGTTGACCAGACTGGTCTCGAACTCCTGGCCTCAAGTGATGCGCCCACCTCGGCCTTCCAAAGTGCTGGGATTACAGGCGTGAGCCACTGGGCTCCCAGCTATGTCATTGATTTTTGAGGGTTAATGGAGATAATACATGTAGAGTGCTAAGTATAGTCATTGGCATAAAACCTCAATAAAGGATAGTTCCTATTTGGAGGTGAAGCTCTGAAAAAGATGCTTAATTTTCAAAGTCATAAAATTAGAAAAGAGACTTCCCTTTGAAAGCCTGTGTAGCAAGGAGCAAAGACTGTAAGATTCAGAACAAATGGGCATTTCAACTTCAGTTACTTGTCACTAACTGATTTGTGCTGTTAGAAAATGCATTGGCACTTAAGATTTCCATTCTTCTATGAAGAAAAAGATGTGTATTTTTTTCACATTATTTGGATAAACTACAATTATTTTAAAATATGAAAAGAAATTCAGTAAAATTTTGGTGAGACAATAAGGTGCTAATGTGATGGTGGTAATGTGTTTTTTCTTCACAGCTTTATTTTTGTTTGGTCAAAAAAAAGAAAACACAATTGTTTGCAGTGTATTTGCAAACAATCAACTAGGAAATCATGCATTAATTGTTCAGATGAAAGCATGATGCTGCTCATATTTATCTGTGTTTATCGCGGCACCAGACGGCCTGATTGGGAAAGTGCTTCGTAGCAGGAGAGCCCAAGACACAGCAGCTAAATAGATGCCTCTTTAATGTGAGGTGTTCAGTATCAGATGGGGCTTTGTTGACCTTGTTCCTAAACACAATGAGTCTGTGTGGAGGGCTCTGTGCAGCAGCGCCTAGGCCTCTGTTTTAGTTCTTAATTTCTTTCATGGCATCAAAAGGCTTTTCTATTCAAAAGCTTTTCTTTTTCTTTTACTCCTGAGCCTCTGCAATTGAGGCAGAACTGCAATCTACCAGCAGCAGCCTTTGTTCTGGCCTTTCAGGAGGCTGGGGAACAGTGTGAGTCCTTCCTAATTAGCCTGCGGACCAATGAAATAGTTCTTTGAGCCAGGAGAGGCTGCAATCCCACAGCCCAAGTGACAGAAAAGGGGGGAAAGGCCTCTTTAATTAAGGCCCAACAAAACTGGGTAAAAAATGGTATTTTACTCTCTACAAATGTCTCTTTTAAATCCCTGTAAATGCTGGCACATGCACATGCTTTTAAACTGTGCCTTCCCTTTCGCCAATGTTCTGTCGCTCTGCTTTGACTAAAGACTGCAGAATTTATTGGTCCATAAGAGTTTAGGACCCAGCAGCCTTGGGCTGTGTCTGTGTTTGCATTTGCACGAGAAGTACAGGCTGTGCTAGAGGCAAAGAGCTGATAATCAGGAGATGGTCCTCACTGGTAAAAGTGATGCATGACAGTCCCACCTTACAGGCTTGGCATTTACACAGGACGTTCACAAATGTCACCGCACAAAAACCCTGCCAGCACCTCAGATGTATTAATTTATTAGTTTCTTCCTCATTTATGTCTTTTGACTGCAATGCATTTATTTTTTTCTTCACTGAACTCTTGAGTTGCTTAATATTGTACAGGTTAAGAAGATAGTTTTGGAGGTGGCACTGTGTGTTATCCTTTCAGACCATCTTTTACGTATGTGGTAACTTTATCTTAGTATGCCTGAGTGAATGATTAGGTTTTGCTCCCTTGTTTTTAAACTGAAAATACTTTCCCCTAATTTTAAAATCATAAACATTTGTTGCAAAAAAATTTTTTAAGATATCTAATGCAGATAATTATAAGAAAAAAGGTACTGTCATTTAGAGATAAGTGCCATTAACATTTTGTAGTACATCAGTTCATCTGCATATGCTTATGCAAGTTTACACAAATAAAATGTTTTCATACATATTCTTGTCACTTAACAACATGTGTGGATGTGCATTTAAGTCAGTACATAGGACTGCATTACCATTTTTAATAGCTGTATGTTACCAGTCTTTTGAAGAATAAAAAAAGACCATGATTAGACATAATTATTGTGTTTACACCTATTTAAGATCTGATTAGATTCCTTTGAATACATCACAACATTAGATAATTTCAAATTCGCACTTCAATGAAAGTTTTTATCTTTTGTAGGTAATATAGTCTTGACAGAAATATATATGACAAAATAGAATAATTGCATTTATTTTATATTATGGGAGTAAGAAATACACACAAGCATACACAATGCTTTTATTTTTAATTTTTTATTAAACCGAATTATTTTTCCAGCAGGACAACTGCAGGTAATTTGCTTTTAGTCAGCAAATGTCAATGGTCTCTTGAAAGCTTTCTTTGTGAACGTCTCAAATTAGTTTGGTTCGTTTAAGTAGTCTGTGCCTATAAACACCAAACATTCAGTCAATTTACTACAAAGTTAGTCAAACATTGAAATGTTTAGCAGATTTTTTGTTTGAGCTGATTATGAGCAGGGCATCATGTGGACACATTCTGAGTAAATGGGAACAGAAGGAAGTAGAATAACTCCTTGAACTCTGTTCTATTTACTCTCCAACACCTATCCTAAAATATGTATGCCTCTAACATGGACAACGTCATATAAAGTGTGATACACTGGGGGAAAGACTAGACATAAAAACAGGCTGCCAAAGGTCCATTGTTTCTACCCACAGTCAATACTTTCTGGCCGCTATCTCATTATCTGTAAAAGAAGGAAAATGTCTCAAAGGAAAACTGTAAGGATCAAACGTGATAATGTCAATAGCTAGTACTTCATATTTTAATTATATTCAGAAAAGATTCTTTAAGTACCTACCAGTGTTTTAGGCTTGGTGAAAAACAAAACAAATTTTATTTCTGTACCATATCATAGCATACAGAGGACTATCACATATATGATCTCATTTTTTTTACTGAAACTTGGAGTCATTGCTGCAATTATCATCCTCATTTTACAATTGAGGAAACTGAATTTCAAAGGCAAAAAAAAAAAAAATACTTTAAACCTGCAAAATTTGCTAAATTTTAGAGTCGAAACTCCACCTCAAATTTTCTTATTCCTAGATTCAGGACTAATGTCCAAGCACCTAAGCTTAGCAAGATCTTGAAACAACATAATGAGTGCCTTCAACAATGAATTTACAGATGCTTAGACGTTTTCTTTTTATGACCATCTCATCGATGAACGTGTGACAGTTAAGCACAATGGAAACCTGTGGAGATTTTTCTCTAAGTGCTATAGCTGCTTAAAGCAAAAATTATGGTGCCTGGTGACCCGAGGAGCCGAACTGTGAGACAAGGAAAATGTAGTTTTGGAAGTGTGGAGTGGAGTTTGAGGTGAGGTTTGTACATCCACAAAAAGACATCAAATAGGCAGGTGAAAATGTGGTTGCGAGCTCAGAAGAGATGCTTGAGCTGAAGTTGTCCAATGTGAAACTCACACATCTGAGTTAGCACCTGGAGCTGTTGGCACGGGCTAGATGGCTCTATCAAAACCTTCTTGGTGCTCACATATATCCAGATGTAAAAAGAGGAAGAGCATTAAAAAAAAAAAAAAAAGAAGTCCAGGTGTGGTGACTCCCACCTGTAATCCCAGCACTTTGGGAGGCCGAGGCAGGTGGATCATGAGGTCAGGAGATGGAGACCATCCTGGCTAACTAAACCCCGTCTCTACTAAAATTACAAAAAAAAATTAGCCGGGCGTGGTGGCAGGTGCCTGTAGTCCCAGCTACTCGGGAGGCTGAGATAGGAGAATGGTGTGAACCCGGGAGGCGGAGCTTGCAGTGAGCCGAGATCGCACCACCGCACTCCAGCCTGGGCAACCGAGTGAAACTCCCCCTCAAAAAAATGAAAAAACAAACAAACAAAACAAACAAAAAAGAGAAGTCTTTAGAATGGTGCTCAGAGAAGGAAGAAAACTCAGATTCTACAACATAATGCGAGGATGTGGGGAGACTATTGCAACAGGGCATGGGTGCCAGGAAAAAAGAAACTAGTACATGTTGGCTGTCTACCATGGCCTAATGTGGTGCTGGACACAATCATGCAGTTACATACTTTCACATGCATAATCTCATTTAATTTTCCCAATTATCTTGTGAAGTCCACTAGCCCTGGGAAAGTTTTGATTATTTGCCCACATGCACCTCATTAGTGCTGGAACTGTCCAGGTAAGATATGTCTGACTCTAAAGCCCATGCTCAACAGCATTACATCCATCATTACATCCATGTGCAGAAATCCATAGAAAATAAGAGAAAGAAGAAGATGAGATCATTGGTATCTTTGGGTGATAGCTGTCTCAATAGAAAGAAAGAGAAGTTTAGTGGGGAGAAAAACAGGAAGGAAACAGAAGCAATGATTATAGATTATGTATTCCTTAAATTGACTCTGAATGCCAGGAGAGGAATGTGTGTCATTCCCGACAAGAACAGTTGATTATCTTTTAATTATTTCAAAACAATTCAGAAAATCTAGGAAATAGGGAGTCCACTAAAGGGAGGAGAGTGAATTATCTTGAGGCTCATATGACAATCAATTTAACGTTATATAAATGTAAAGGGAATGATTAGCACTACCTTTTCTAATATTTACTCTCCTCCTGCTATTTTTGTACCATGAACAAGTCAGTTTCTTTTCTCTAACAATCTTGTTTTGTTTTGGAGACAGGGTCTCACTCTGTCACCCAGACTGGAGTGCAGTGGTGCCATCATGGCTCACTGCAGCCTCAACTTTCCAGGTTCAAGCAATTCTCATGCCTCAGCCTCTCAAGTAGCTGGGATTACAGGCATGCACTACTATGCCAGACAATTTTTGTATTTTTAGTAGAGACAGTGTTTCACCATGTTGGCCAGGCTGGTCTTGAACTCCTGGCTTCAGGGGATCCGCCTGCCTTGGCTTCTCAAAGTGCTGGGATTACAGGCATGAACCACCACAGTCAGCCCAGAATCTTGTTTCTTTAATTCAAATTTTTAGCTCTAAAAGGCTCTTCTTGAAGATGTTTTAAAATTTTATATTATTATTCTCATTCTGGCTAATAAATGCTCACCTGATTTGCAGGAACTGCCTGCAAGCCTGAGATTGGTGTTGATAAGGAAAGACGTTGAGAAAGGATGTGTGTACAGAGCTGGGGCAGTCACTGTAGTGTGCTTGCTGCATCCAGCTATGATGGGTTTTAGTGGCTGTGAATCATCAAGAGCAGAAGACACCCCTCAGTGGGACTGCACACTATTGACAGTAATAATGCTTCTTCCTCAGCTTTCTTTGTGTATTTCTTTTCCCCAGTAAGTCAGCCCAGGGTCAAACACTGAATTGGCAGGCAAGGACTTCAGCAAGTCAATCCAGGTCTGCTTAATGCAGGAGCTTATGTGAGTATGGTAGCATCTGGAGTCCTGGATTGAGGCCATCTCCAAATGTTCCCCTAGAAGAGCCACGTCACCTGAAGATATGATGACAGAGAAAATTGTGGCAAAGGCTCTGGAGCCCATTGAGATTATGGAGTGATGTTCTGAAGTGATCTTACAGTAATGGAGCCGCCTACCTGCTGCCCGGAACATGGCCAATGACGCTTTGCCCTACAATTCTGAAGGTAAGTCTGCCAAGCTCTAGCAGAGCAGAAGGAATGTCACATGGATCTGCCAAGTAAAGCACAGCAGTGAGGCCCACTTCTATGTGTGCCAAGGATGTCAGCCTGTAGCGGAAGGTAGGAGGCCAAGACAAGCCTTGTGGAAGAGCTATGTAAATAGCAACATGATTTTGTGGCACCAGGTTCTAGATGTGTTAGGATTAGGTGAACTTGGTTAAAGCAGAGTCATAGTCTTTTTTGCTTTATTTTGCTTTTTGTCTTAATTTTGTTTTGTTTAGTGTATTCTACCTTTGCCCCTCTTACATATGGGCTTTCTATATCTGCATTTTGTTTTGCTTTGTTTTAAATTGCCAAAAACAGCTTCTCTCAATTCACAATCAGAAGTGGGTGGTCTTTCTATTATTCCCAAATAAATGTAAAAATAAAAATAAATGATGATTTTCAGCTTCGGACTGGGGTCAAATTGGGCAATGTTGCATTTTCTGTATCTTTCTAGTTCCCTTTAAATTGAAATATATTATGTGTAACAAAAGAGAAAGATTAGTAATAAAGTAGAAATCAAGTAAACGAAGGCCAAATTGACTTCTTTATCACAGTCTGTCAAAGTAGTAATTGACATAAAATTTGGAAAGACTGTTAGAAATTTGTGAGGGAAACCAGAATATATTTCAAGGTAGAATTAGAAATGAGTGAAGAGAAATATTAGGCTTGCAACATTTCAAAGGGTCATTTTATTGCTGTTCTTCTTTCTTTCACTATGATTTTAACTGTTAACTGTATTGGCACTTTTCTTTTGCCCACTCTACTCTAGTTCAGTCCTGAACTTATAAAGACATGATTCTAGTTCCATCCTCAAGGATGCATCTTGTGGTTCGTTTGACAAGTCTTTGCATCCTTTAGAAATTTTGAATAATCGATGCTTAGTAAATGCTTGTTGGACAGATAACCATGTGCAGGGAATGGATGGAATGGTATATGAGTGTTCTCCAGAGAAACGGAGCCAGTAGGAGATATATCCTATTGTTTCTCTCTATATATATGGACATAAGAGAGGATTTATGGTGGAAATTGGCTCGCAAGATTATGGTGGCTGAGAAATTTCAGGATATGCCGTCTCTTCACTGGAGGCCCATGAAAGCTAGTGGTGTAATTCAGTCCTAGTCTGAAGACTCAAGAACCTGGAGCTCCAGTGTCCAAAGACATAAGAAGATGGAGGTTCCAGCTCAAGAAAGAGGGAATGAGAATTTGCCCTACTTTCACTTTTTTTGTTCTCTCTGTGCAGGCCCTCAACCAATTGGATGAGGCCCATCCACAATGGGGATCTTCTTTATGCAGTCTGCTGATTCAAATGCTAATTTCTTCTAGAAACACACAGACATATACAGAAATAATGTTAACCAGCTATCTGAGCACCTCTTAACCTTGTCATGATGACACAGAATAAACCATTACGCATGGCTTCATTGAGTAGCCCTCCAGATAATTATTGGGGATCTCTTACTTGTTCCTACTGCTTATATTTCCTTTTTGATCTCCGCTCCTTCTCTCTCCTACTTCTTTCTCTCTTCCTTCTCTCCCTCCCTTCATTCCTTTTTCCCTTTTTTCTTGTTTTGATTCTTTTTTCTGTTTCCTTCCTTCCTTCCCTCCTTCCTTCCTTCCTTCCCTCCTTCCTTCTTTCCTTTTTTCCTCTCTTTTCTCATCTGCTTATTTCTTTTCCTGTCCTGCTTTGAAACACTTTTTGTTCATTTGCCTATAATTTACTTGTTGATTTCTAAAATTTAGATGAACAGTGTATAGTATTACTAGGGGCCACAGGGGCTGAAGTGGTGATCCAGTGTGCTGGATAAACCACTCACAATCATAACAAGGGTGACCAGCATTTTCATAGCTGTTTGTCTGGAGTGGGTTTTCTATGATCAGTCAGCATCCTAGATCTTGTAATACATTTGCCTCAATGTATTCTGTAAGCCATTTACATTTGGATAAACATTCACACAGGAATTCTGAAGTGATTATGAAAATTGAAACAATGCAGGGCAAAATGACACATTTTACAGGGGATAAGACTCTACTAATGGTACAGTATAATCTATTCATTGTATTATGGCCCTGTGTTCTCTAAGGAGTGTCTGAAATCTGTGAGATATTTCTATATCCAAATTTACGTTGATCTCTCAAAAATCTCTCTGAAGGCATTAATTGCAAAATAGATCAAGGTTTTTTCTCGGTTTCATTCTACTTGCTGCAAGTGCTCTGGGAGATTACATTTCTCTGAGTGAAGTCAATGAAGCCCTGAGATTAACATTCACCCAGGAGGGATGCCCAGCCCTCGGAGAGCTTGGCCTATGCGCTTTGAATTGTACAGGGCAGGGAAAAGAGCTTATAACTCAAAATCTCACAAGCAGGATCTACCCAAATTTGTCCTCGTCTCTAATTCTGCTTTTTTCCTACAGTTATTTTCCCTTCCCTTTCTGCCTCTTCTCTTCTTGTCACCTTTAGCATGACCACTCCAGGAAGGACATGAATGATAAGAAAGCAAAACAGCCTGATTGCTAATGCAGAGAAGGTTTTAATGGTCTGGATAGAAGATCAAACCAGCCACAACATTCCCTTAAACCAAAGCCTAATCAGAGCAAGATTCTAACTCTCTTCAATTCTATTAAGGCTGAGAGAGGTGAAGAAGCCACAGAAGAAAACTTTGAAGTTGGTTCATGAGGTTTGAGAAAAGAAGTCATCTCTGTAACATAGAAGTGCGAGGTGAAGCAACAAGTGCTGATGTATTTTGATAAAGTTAATCAAGCCAGCTTGTGTACAGGCATATCATATTTGATTGTACTTTACAGATACTGCATTTTTACAAATTCAAGGTTTGTGGCAACCCTGCATTAAGCAAGCCTATCAGTGCCATTTTTCCAGCAACACACGTTCTCTTTGGGTCTCTGGGTCATATTTTGGTAATTCTCAGAATATTTCAAACTTTTTCATTATTATTACATGTATTATAGTGATTTGTGATCATCAATTTTTTGTAATTGTTTTGTGGTGCCATCACCCCCACCTATATAAGACAGTGAACTTAATCAATGAATTGTGTGTGTGTTCTGACTACTCCACTGACCAAACATTCTCTCTTCTCTCTCCTGCTCCTCAGGCCTCCCTATTTCCTGACACACAAAAATTTTGAAGTTAAGCCAATGAATAACCCTATAATGATCTCTAAGTGACCAAGTGAAAGGAAGAGTTACACACCTGTCACTTTAAATCAAAAGCTAGAAATGATTAAACTTGGTGAAGAAGGCATGTCAAAGCTCAGGTAGGCCAACAGCTACGCTTCTTGTGCCAAACCATTAGCCAAGTTGTGAATGCAAAAGAAAAGTTCTCGAAGGAAATTTAAGGTACTATTTCAGTGAACAAACGAATAATAAGAAAGCAGAAGAGCCTGATTGCTAATGCAGAGAAAGTTTTAGTGGTCTGGATAGAAGATCAAACCAGCCACAACATTCCCCTAAGACAAAGCCTAATCCACAGCAAAATCCTAACTCTTCAATTTTATGAAGACTGAGAGAGAGGAAGAAGCTACAGAAGGAAATTTTCAAGTTAGTTCATGAATCTTAAGGAAGGAAGCCATCTCTACGACATAAAATTGCAAGGTGAAGCAACATGTGCTGATGTAGAAGTTACAGCAAGTTATCCAGAAGATCTAGCTAAGATCATTGACAAAGGTGGCTACAATAAACAACAGATCTTCTATGCAGTCAAAATAGTCTTACATTGAAAGAAAATCCTAGGTAGGATGTTCATAGCTAGAGAAAAGAACTCAATGCCTGGCTCCAAAGCTTCAAAGGACAGGCTGGCCTTCTTGTTAGGGGATTAATGCAACTGGTGACTTTAAATTGAAGGCATTATCCATTTAGCTTTCCAAAAATCATAAGGCCCTAAAGAATTATGCTATATCAATGCTATCTGTACTACATAAATTAAACAACAAAGCCTGGATGACAACAGATCTGTTCACTTCATGGTTTACTGAGTATTCTAAACCCAGTGCTGAGATATACTTCTCAGAAAAGAAGATTTCTTTCAAACTACTGTGCTCCTTGACAATGCACCTGTTCACCCAAGAGCTCTGACGAAGTTGTATAAGCAGATGAATTCTGTTTTCATGCCTGCTAACACAACACCCTTTCTAAAGTCCATGGATCAAGGAGTAATTTTGACTTTCAAGTCTTATTAGTTAAGAAATATATTCAATAAGGCTATAGTTGTCATAGATACAGATATTAATTAGATTCCTCAAATGGATTTGGGCAAGTTAAATTGAAAATCGTCTGGAAAGGAGTCAGTATTCCGGATGCCATTAAGAACATTTGTGATTCATGACAGGAGGTCAAAATGTCAACATTAACAGGAATTTGGAAAAAGTGGATTTCAACCCTCATGGATAACTTTGATGAGGGGTTCGAGACTTCAGTGGAGGAAGTAACTACAGATGTGATAGAAATAGCAAGACAACTAGAATTAGAAGTGGAACCTAAAGATGTGACTGAATTGCTGCAATCACATGGTAAAACTTGACTGGATAAGAAGTTCCTTCTTATGGATAAGCAAAAAATTGTTTTTTTGAGATGGAATCTACTCTTAGTGAAGATGCTGTGAACATCATTGAAATGATGACAAACGACTTAGAATATTCTAGAAACTTCACGGATAAAGCAGTGGCAAGGTTTGAGAGGATTGACTCCAACTTCGAAAAAAGTTCTACTGTGGGTAAAATGCTAGGAAACAGCGTTGCGTGCTACAGAGAAATCTTTCATGAAAGGAAGTCGATCAATGCGCAAACTTCATTGTTGTCTTGCTTTAAGAAATCACCACAGCCACACCAGCCTTCAGCAACTACCACCCTGATCTCTCTGCAGTCATAGATATTGAGGTAAGACCTTCCACCAGCAAAAAGATTACAACTGATGAAGGTTTGGATAATCTTTACCAATAAAATATCTTTCAATTAGGGTATGTACATTGTTAACATACTGCTATTTCACACTTAATAGATACATTATAGTATAAACATAACTTTTATGTGCACTGGAAAACCAAAGCATTTATGTGATTTGCTTTATTGCAATATTTGCTTTATTTTGTGGTGACCTGGAAGCAAACCTGCAATATCTCTGAGGTATGCTTGTGTATAATACAAAATTTAGGAGCTCTTGAAACCTTGTTATTTTTGCAAATAATGACAATAATACATTGTAGAGCAATTTGGTAGGTACAGTTTTTCCTAATGCAATGTGTATCTGAAACTCAATAAGTGGAACCAAGTGACAGACCTGAGAGAGATGTCAGTAATACATGACAGGTCCATCCCAAAAACTGAATCCAATCCAAGTAGAAAGGTATTTCTGACAAAATTCTGGAAGTTGATTTTACCCCCACTGAGTATGTATTATTGAAACTCAATGACTTGCTTCATGAAATAGACTGAAAATTTATCAACTTTAGCAAACATTCGACTGATGGTGCTCAAGAAGTTACATTTTTTGTAAAGGAAAATCACTCATCTTTAACACTCAGACTCTTCCAAGTAACGGCACAAAATTGATATTGAAAACCCTAGTAAATTAGACATGTTATGAACATTATCTACAAGCTCTAGTTTTCCTTCTGAAGTTGTTGGAATGACTGTGGGCATGGTGAAGAGAGTTGCAGGTAAGACTAACTAGACTTTAATCGTTGATGGGGGGAGTAGGGTGGCTGAAGGAAGTCACTCGTCCTTTCTGGTACTCAATTTCCTCCTTTGTAAACTAGATTAGTGTTTCTCAGATTTTTACATTTCATTATCCAATAGCAACGTAACTGGATGCTAAATATAATCAGGTTATCAACTTTGAGTTCTGCCAAATAAGGACATTAAAAAGATGCCATCTACTCTCACCATAATTTTATAAAGGTCAGGAAACTTTAGCACCAAAAAAGTTATTAAACCTAACCTTAGAAAATGTTTCTACAAAGTTCTTTTTTTTTTTTTTTTTGAGATGGAGTTTTGCTCTTGTTGCCCAGACTGGAGTGGAATGGCGCAATCTCGTCTCAACGCAACTTCCGCCTTCCAGGTTCAAGCGATTCTTCTGCCTCAGCCTCCCGAGTAGCAGGGATTACAGGCATGCGCCAGAACACCCAGATAATTTTTTATATTTTTAGTAGAGATGAGGTTCCTCCAGGTTGATCAGGCTGGTCTTGAACTCCCGACCTCAGGTGATTCGCCCACCTTGGCTTCCCAAAGTGCTGGGATTGGAGGCATGAGCCACCGTGCCCAGCCCTCTGCAAAGTTCTTATTTTTCTAGGACTTGGTCACTGACCAGTATGGGTCCTTGGGACAGCATTTGGGAGTCCTGGATGTTTACAGCCCTGATTTTTATACATGTTAATGGCTATGGTCTGAATGTTTATTTCAGCCACCAAAATTCATATGTTGAAATCCTAGCCCCCATAGTGATGATGTTGGGAGATGGGGCCTTTGGGAGGTGATTAAGTTATGAGAGCAGAACCCTCAGGAATGGGATTAGTGCTCTTAGAAAAGAGGCCTAAGGAAACTTGTTTGCCCCTTTCATCATGTGAGGACACAGTGAGAAGGCACCATCTATGAACCAGGAAACAGGCCCTCACCTGTCACTGAGTCTGCTGGTGCCTTGATCTCGAACTTCCCAGCCTCCAGAATTGTTGGAAATAAATTAATGTTGCTGTTTATAAGCCATTCAGTTTATGGTATTTTATTGTAGCCACCCAAACACACAATAACACAAAACAAAAATTAGGTAGATCTAGTCTTCAAATTCTGTATGACTCAAAGCTTATTACTCATCTATTTTCTGCCGTTTACTATTTCTTCATTCATCAAGTTCTTAAGACATTCCCTTTTGAGAAATGCCAGTTTTTAAGCTTTCCTTCCTATTTCACAGATATCACCAAAATGTAGGTTTGCTAATTTTTTTTCTACCCCAAACTCATTCTCTCTTATTTACTGAACTTTTGTTTGATTACAACAAAGAAAACACACACACACACACACACAACCTCACACTCATTTCAACTGCTTGATTGACAAAGGTGGCTAGTGGCTACTGTTTTGGACAGCAGGGAGTTACAGGACAGAAAGTCCTATTAGACAGAGCTTTTTAGAGAGTATAAACAGATATGAATTTTATTTTTCTACCTAGAATTACTGAGTGAGGAGTTAGGGAAGAAGAAAAGAACTTATAAATTTTGCACAGTCACCAACTGAACTGTAGTAAAAAGTAGGTAGATTTTGTTTAGGAGATTTTCTTGATGTAGATCTTTATGACTGTGCTCTGACGTTCTTCTAGTATATTTGTTTGGCTACTTCTTTCTTCTTAGGTAATAGAACAAGAACAACCATATTTTATAATTTTGGTTTCTTGAAATTCAGATTCAGATTCAGTTCTGGACTCTCATATCATATGGGAGTGAAGGGTTTTTGGAAACAGCTGGCCTGTTTGGAATACTCTGCTTTCCTCCTTCCAGCCATCCTTCCCTGCCACCTCCCCATTCAGTCTTCATTTACTCAGTCTCACAGGCAAGCTCGCCAAAAGGCCTCAAATAAGCTCCATCTGCTCACTACCTAATCTCTATTTAAACCAAGCTAAATAAACACTTTTTTTCTGGGAGAACTGGGAACATTTCTGTAGTAGAATTGTATGGAAACATCTCTCCTCACATCTTCCACAGCATTCGTTTGTGGGGTTTGTTTTTCTTTAAGGCCTTTTCAGGCTATGCTGTAATTAGCACTGCAGCTTTTGCTTATTTTTGAAATGATTATCTACCCAACACAAAAAAAAAGAAAGGCAAAGTTTGTGGTTATTTGGTTAATTCAGGCAGTGGAGTCAGCCACAACAGATAATTATGTTTCTCTTGAAGAAATCATTCAGAGAATGAATTGCTCTGTGAAGTTACCTGCAGTGATCTCATCTATCAGAGTGGGCCCTCTATTCAGTGCTCTCTGGAAAAAAAAAAATCTACATCTCTATTACCTTCCATACCTGGCCTTCCCAAACTGTCCATCCTTCCCCTCCTGGTCTCTTCTTACTTCCCTAAAAAAATCAAGGAAAGTGAAACTAAAGTTACTGTTGTTTTAATGGTCATTCTGAAACCTGACATTGTTTTCCTAGAAATTGTTCAGTACTCTGCCATTTCTAGATGGATAGGAGAGGAAGTGATCGAAATCTAAGAGTGAAGCCGACTAAGGACTAATATCTAATAAATCTTGAATTTCAATTCACAATATATTTATTAATCACAAAAATCTTTGACAGAATGTCATGCATGCCCATGCTCATAGGTGCCTAATTTTTCTGCAGAGAGTATTGATGGTAACTTCTTCTGGTCCAAAGGGAGTCAATTTTAGTAGCAACAATAAAACGTCATGAGAGGATCCTTTTTTATTTTCTATCTTAAAAAAAAAAAAAAAAATCCAAAACATCTATGTAATCCCCAAACTTCAAATGTACTTGATTCTTTACTTGCTCTTTTGTTGATACTATAGTTTTTCTTAAGGCTTATACAGATTCTGTCTAGTCTCAAAGGAGTATCGCTCAGTTCTGCTCTGGGCAATGTGGTATTATGCTTTCTTGGGTTTATGTCCTTCGAGGTATTTTTAGATGTCACTGGCAAATCTGATTCCTAAATTTTTTCTTTTTCAGTTCCTTTTCTATGCAAAGTCTGTTCCCCAACTAGCTATTCACATATTCATGGTCTATAAAAAGAACTGCTTGGTATGGTTTGGATCTGTGTCCCCACCCAAATCTCATGTAGAATTGTGATTCCTCATGTTGGAGCTGGAGCCTGGTGGGAGGTGATTGGATCATGGGGAAGGTTTCTCATGAATGGTTTAGCAGCGTCTCGTTGGTGCTGTTCTTGTGACAGAGTTCTCATGAGATCCTGGTTGTTTAAAAGTGTGTGGCACTTCCCTCCCTCTCTCTTCCTCCTGCTCCAGCCATGTGAAGTGCTCACTCTCCCTTTGCCTTCCACCGTAATTGGAAGCTTCCTGAGACCTCTGCAGAAGCAGAAGCCATTGTGCTTCCTATATAGCCTGCAGAACTGTGAGCCAATTATATACCTCTTTACTTTATAAATTACCCAGTCTCGAGTATTTCTTCATAGCAGTACAAGAGCAGACTAATACACTGCTCTATTTCAACATGGTATTATTTACACTCAATGTTCCATTTGTGAGAACAGAGAAATATTCCTGGTTATTTTCTCCAACTATTCCACCCGCAGAGGCTTCACATGTCCTCCTACAAAAGCCACTCTTAGTGTCATTGTGAATAAGAGGCCACATTTACCTAGTATAATACCATGTCTGGAACTTCATTCAGGTGATTGATAAAAGTAAAACCATTGCCGCTTTTATTTTGTTGATTATTAGAAGTATGCTTAATGACAAGAAGACTGATAATTCCTTGCACTTGAATATTTCCTGTGGCATGGAAAAAGCATGGACGTTACTACCTATCAGAAGACGTGGCTCTAGTTCTGGCCTTGCCACTTTCTGGCTGTAAGACATTGCATGTTAATTAGCCTCTCTGACTTGATGACTTACCTATTCAAAAAAACAAACATATAATCATCGATAACTCATAGGGCTGTGAATAAAAAAGATGGTGTTCTTTGAGAACAAGAACTATCTTTTCATCTTGGTATCTCCAGCACCTAGTACATTGCTAAAAAAAAAAAAAAAAGTAGGAACTCAATGAAATGGTAGTGTGAATCAATGAGAAAGTAAAAGCATGGATGACTGAACTAGTCAATGGACATGAATGCATTACTATATAGAGATAAAGAGAAGCTGTTTCAATTTATCAAAACAAACAGGACAAAGTTTAGTATAGAGGATCTAAAGTCTCACAAGGAAGTTGAAAGCCACTGTGGCTTAGGCACTTTCGTTTCCTAATTAATACAAAAAAGCTAGAGTTGGAACCGGTAGCAGACTTAATTACAATTTTTCAAAGTATTTGTTAAATTACTAATAACGTCAATCACCATTATAACAACAATAACATTAACAGGACACTTACGTTGTGCTGGGCACTCTGCTAAGTGTTTAATGTGCTTTATTTCATTTTATCTTCAAAAAGAACCCTAAGAGGTAGATACCAACATATTCCTTAGACATTAAAAAACAAAAAGTGACGTAACTAAGGTCACACAGCCAGCACATGGCCAAACCCCTGCTGAATGCTATTTTCTTATCATCACTTCAAAGTCACACTGCAATAAAATCTTTAGTTGATTGGCCTCATTTGCTTAACAGACATTACAGGAGAGCACAGTCCATGTTCTATTCAATTTTAAGTCCTCAGAACACAAATGGTGCCTGGCCCACTGTGTACTTGAATGTTGAATGAACTAAGTGGTGGTTCGGCCCATACATGAACTTTGTTTTCAGGCATCCCAAAGGCGTTTGTTGAAGGAGTTCTATGTTTCTTTCTCTTCCCCTCTTGTCCCTCTATCCCAGCCCAACACTTACTGCCCCCGTTGATCCTTTGGCCAACCAAACTTCTGGTTTACTTGGCAAGGCCAGTTTCGGAAATCTCAAGTCCAATCTATGTTATAATTTTTTTAAAAAAGCCACATACAATTTATTCCACTCTAAAATTAATATCTTCCTTTTATTATACTTCATTTTTCTATTTCAAGGCAGTCGTGTTGCAAACCACTTTTGGATCATGATTTGTAATGTGTATGGAGTTTGAGGTATACCTGCTCGCAGAAGATATTTCTTCTGCTTTTGCAACAACTCACAGACCACATCTATTAAATTTGGATCAGAAAGAGCATCCTGTTACTAAAGACCTAGTCTATAAACTGGAAAAAGAATCACAACTATTTTGGGGAGCAGCTGCCCTCAGATTTCTGATCATCCATCTTCAATGCTTTTAATGACTAGATTGTAGATGACTTCAATCTTGCCATAGGGATGCTGTGTTCCATTAACCATCTCCATACATCTCTACAGATCGTGCTCTTCTGGCTGCCCCTCTGACTTTGCTGCTCATTATGAAATTGTGCCCACTGGCTTCTCATTGTTAAGCACCGTCTCCTGGCCCCTAATATGGGATCCTGTCATCCTCATTGCTATCAGGAAGCCCAGTTCTATAAAAGTATTTCCAAAGGCCAGTCCAGCCCAATAGAGAGTAGCCATCACTGTGCATCTCAAAGATGAGGGTGCCTCTCTCACCAACGCATTTCTTACTACTTTGGTAAGTGGAATATTTGCCAGGTTCTCTCTTGAAACAGAGTTGGCTGCTGGACCTTCCAGCCTTATCTGCTGTATCCTCTTCAGCATGCCTTTTCTGAGCCTTTGAGACCTTTTACCAGGCATGGCAGCTCTGGCATTTCTACTTCATTAAGCTTGGGCCATCCATCACTGTCTCCTAGCTTCCAAGACCCATCCTATCTGAAAATTTCCCCAGTCTCCTGGTGACTTTGCCAGGGTATGTATTCTTGTATCATGAGGCAGTACTACCATACTGATGAAATAAAATGTTCCTTTTCTAACTTATGTTCTGCTTCCCTTGATCAGCATCCGCATTCCCTTACATTACTCTCCTGGCTGGATTCTACAGCTTCTTTGTGGGATAGCCCCTTTCTCTCTTAGCAGTCTCAGAACTTCCTCACTTGTATTAAGTTTTGACTTAACCATAGTTATTTTCTGTCACCAGAAAGAGAGGTGAGGGTACATCCTGAAGGGGGTTCACAGTGTCTTGCAAGTCAAGACCCTTTGAATCATCTGCAAGCAAGGAGGAGGAGAAGCTAGTCTTTCACAGGGAGAAGTCAGCCACTTCTGGAACCAGAAGGTATAGAAAGATTTGGGAGTTCAAGATTCTTTAGTGCATTGACCCAGGTTCCCCATCCCAATTTCAGAGTTTCATTCTTTCCCAGTGAACACCCTAACCTTGGCTTGGCTGAATTGCTGAAGTTGAAAATTCATCTGTCTCTGGAATTCTGCTACTCTTGTAATGAAGTTTAGGGGCCTGATCCTCACCTTTCTCTGCTCTCTGGTTGTAGATGAAGATCTCTTTGTTTGCTGCCAAGGAGACCATCTGGTTTTCACACTTCATCTTGAATTGTTGATTCATCATCCTCAGCCTGTCATTATCTTTCTCCAGTGCATCAGTTGGCCCCAGCAATGATTTTCTAATTCTATAATTGGTGCTCAATAATTATTTGTTGAATAAATCAACAAGGCCCTGAAGAGGGTGATATCATTGAGGAGAAAGGTGTGGTAAATATTTTGAAATATAGCAGAACAGACTAATACAAACTAAAAATGTGTCCACTGGATTTGATATTTAGGAATCTATGTAGCTTAGTGCTCCAATAGAGAGTGTAATTGATACATTCTTACTGGCATTGCTTAATACTGAACTTATCATGATGATTGATTTACTCAACAAATAATTATTGAACACCAAGCAAGTACAAGGCACTATATGTACAATGATAATCAAATGAGACTGAATGCTTAGAGCCTTATAATTTGTAAAGATGCTTCCCATTCTCATAATGAGAGTGTGAACATTTACAGCTTTGCATTCTTGAAATGCCTACTTTAAACATCCATCATGAAGTTCTTTAAGCAATGACCACAATTCAGCCTATGTCACACAAATGTTTATTCACAATCTTTCGTACCTCATGGAAACCCAAGTCTCTTCATCATATTACAAATGCTGAAAGCAACCATGGGGTAGAACTTGTGGTTGTGTCTTAGGGAAAGAGCAATGAAATTGGGTCATAAGGCAATTATACCTACTCAACCAGACATGATTGGTCTTGTGCAACTCCATCGTGTATGTGAATAACTCAAGTCATGGAAAAGATGTACTTGAATCAAATAACATATCTAAATGTGTAGATAATGGCAACAAAGTGCTTTCAAAATAGAATAGCCTACCATCAAGATACATGTGAAACCTAATTTTTTTCATTTTCGTTCTTTTATCTATTGTGTAAATAGTTGATTTGCAGGTCTAAAAATGAATCCAAATGCAGAGCAAGAGGCACATCACAATAACTTAAGCTCACTTTGGCAATTATTGAATTTCACTTGCAGTGCACAATAAAACAAAATGCTTCGTGAAGAAGGTGTAGTTGCCCACATTTCATTGTGATGTGTGTACCAAAATCTTATCCCACTTCAGGAGAATTGGTTACTGGGCTTGAACTCTTTGGCAGAATGAATGGATTTTCACTTTTTCCGCAGGCCACTCAGCACTGCAGATCAGTAACACCATCGATTTAGAGGCGCTTACAAAGCAAGTCAAAGCAACAATAGGAACTGATTATTACAGGAAGAGAAAAAGAAGAGGGCTGAGGGGTGCTGGAAAGATTTTTTTTTAAATGAACCAGAAAATACATATTATTTTCCACACTGGGTTTGCTAGCCATAGGTCACAGTGGACAAGAGGAATGATGATGACAAAGAGAGATAAACGTATTTCAACTGCTCCTAAGTACCTGTTTGAAATGGGTAAGTGAGAATTTGTTCTGTTAGGGTCCCTATAGCTTCAATTTCTAACTCTTCTAACTCAACAAGAGCTTTCCCAAAGGGCTTCACAGAATACAAACGTGTTTCACAAGTTTGTAAAGATCTTGTTTCCTCAAGGTATTTTGTTGTCGTTGAGAAGCATGGAAGGTATAGCGTGGAGGAAAATTATGGTAGGACAACTTTGCTAGTCAACATTGAGCATTTTTACATGCTTACTTTGATATCTATGCGGGAGTTTTATTGAGTGCTTGTCACAGCAAATAATAAATATTCAAAGAGGAATGAGTAAAATGTAATCATAATTTGGTATGACATACTCAACCTTAACAAATGACTAATATAAAGTATATATACTGTATGATGGTATGCTGTATATACAAATGACCAAAGGCAGAAAGAATTGAGTAAATTTCTTTCTAAAGTATGTATTTCTCTTAATACTTTCATTAAAGATAATCCTTTAAGTAGATGAATTCAGTGAAATACCTAAAATCTTTAATCATATTCAGTTTAGATTAACACTGGTTTCCAAGAATTTAAGGGATGCATTAGTGATAAGCCTACAGGTAAGCAAACAAAAGAACAAGAAACACAATTATTAATTTTAGGGAAAGAAAAGGGGTTGCAGTAATGGGAGACTAATCACAGAAACCCACTGTGCTCAGGTGTAAACAGACTATCATACCCATGATAATGCAAATATGAAATACTTATTACTCAAAATACTTTATGGGATGGGAGGAAGGTGATGTTATGTGTGTGTGTGTGTGTGTGTGTGTGTGTGTGTGTGTGTGTGTGTGTGGACATAAACACGCACATGGAGTGGGGGTCAATAAATAATGCCTAACACTGAAAACAAAAATATAACCTTACTACCAAGACATATAATGGTAAATGTTAAGATAAATAACTAACATTTTTGCAAGTTGTTGCCTCTGGAGAGCAGGAAATGGGGAGCAGGAAGGTATTTGGAGACTGAGGTTTTCTCAACGAGCTCTGGATAACGATATGACTCTTTAAAACCTGTAAGTATATAATTTTGATAAAAATAATGGCTTAAACCTAAAAATACATGTTACATCACAGCATGTAATAAAAATAAATCTGTTTTTATATATGTATTTAAGAGATTTATAAGGGTTGATCACACTTAATAATTCTTATTTCTGGGGAGTGGGATTATGGCAATGAGGAGGGGAGGGAATGGCTTTTATATACTTCAATAGATTTGATTTTTTGCATGAGCATATATTGTTTTTCAGAAGTTAAGTTTCTACATAAATAAAAATGTATATACATTAAAATGGAAATAAAGCACATTATGAATTAAATAATTTCATTTATATTAGGGCTTATTTGTACACAATCATAAATGATACAAATGAATTTCAAAACTCAAAGAAATTGACTGAATTACACATTTATAATTTGGAGACTGGTTTAGGGAAGACATTACAGTGAGATATACAGGAACAAAGTCAGATCAAGTGGCTTATTTGATGAGGATAAGTGAGATCATTACATTGTACATTTTAAAGTGCACGTTGTACATTTAAAGTGCAGACCAATGAATGTGTAAATTATCACACCTGGAACAGATGTAGGCATGTAGTAAATGATAAAGAGGCAAATGGCAGCCCAGAGACATGCTCTTTTCAAGATGACCCAGAACCACTTGGAGACTTTTAGAATTGATTATCATTCAAATATATACCCAGGAAGCTAAATGTTTGGCATGATATGTCTTAGTATCAAGTGTAGCATTTAAGTGAAGTTCAACCTCCCTGAGTTACAATTAATTATTCTCCTGGAAGCATATATAGTTAGCTAGGTTGCTCAGAGAACTGATTGAGTACAGCCAAGTTTCTTGCTGTGATCCCTAAGTCAGCTCCCTGGCTTGGTTCTATGCCTTGGCCACAGACTGTACTCTCAAACCAACAGTCTTAGAACTGCATACCCTGGGCCACAAAGGAGATTAGACAGGGAAGTGTGGTTAATCTGTGTAAATCCATTCACATTAGATAAAAGGTCAAATATTGTTCCACTATGTTAGGTAACTAGCAACATATTTTTATGAATAAGCAACATATTACTATCTCATGTTGATGTTGTTTTACTCCTGCTGCTGGGGATTGCAGCTCTTAGAACATTTCTGCTTTTCCCAGGCTAAGGTACCTAGAATCTCAAACTTGGAAGAAACCCAATAGGTCATTTGATCCCCTCCAGTGCATGATGCAGAACTTTTCTCTACAGCATTCTTGGAAAAATAATTTAGTCTCTGCCTGATCATTACTGGTGGCTGACGGGGTGGGTAGTACTCCTCATGCCAAATGAACACTAACTTCACTCTTGGATAGTAATCATTAAAAGTTCTCCTACTGATGAGCCCATGGACTCTAGTTTTGCTATCTGGCAGAACATGGAATAACTTTAATCTTTCTCTGATTTGTGTGTAGTCCTATGCTGTTGTATGCCTTTTCTGTTTGTGACAAAAAACAAAGCACATTTTTTAACCATTTCCAAAGTTCTGCTTTTCATTTTTGTTATGATCTTGATATGTTCCAGATTAAGATGTGGTCCACCTTGGACAATAACCCTCTTGCTCTCTTCAATTTCTTGCCTGTGTACTTCTATGGAAACACCAAAAGAAAGAAGTGCCACTGGCTGCTCTAATCCCAGTGTGGTTTAAGTTGATGTCTTCAATCTTACCCTGTCCTTTCCTCTGGGGTATAAAAACCACCAGGGCAATAAATCAGGGACTAATTTGAAATATCGAGCCGATTTTGAGAAAGTGCAAAACTCCAGGATAGCTAACAAGTTATTCTATGAGTCATGTAGCTTCCAAATTATTGATGTCAACAGAATTGAGAGAGGGGATAATCCAGTTATCAAAGGATGGATCACTAGAAACAACTTTTTTGTTATAAATTCCCATGCATTATGCCATTCAGAAATTGTGAAAGAAGTTGAGTAATGTTTTTATAATAAAGCTTCTTCCATTTTCATTTATTTATTTATTTATTTATTTATTTATTTATTTATTTATTTTTATTATTATTTTTTTTTTGAGACGGAGTCTCGCTCTGTCGCCCGGGCTGGAGTGCAGTGGCCGGATCTCAGCTCACTGCAAGCTCCGCCTCCCGGGTTTACGCCATTCTCCTGCCTCAGCCTCCCGAGTAGCTGGGACTACAGGCGCCCGCCACCTCGCCTGGCTAGTTTTTTGTATTTTTTAGTAGAGACGGGGTTTCACCGTGTTCGCCAGGATGGTCTTGATCTCCTGACCTCATGATCCGCCCGTCTCGGCCTCCCAAAGTGCTGGGATTACAGGCTTGAGCCACCGCGCCCGGCCATCTATTTATTTATATAAATAAGTTTTCTTAGTGTTTACAACCATAAAAACAAGAAAATCAACACTAAGGCTGAATACTATTTCATTCTACCAATAAATATTTGTTCATGAATTTATAAAATAATTTTATAAAATCTCAATTTACTTTATCAAGAAATACATATCCACTACAATTTTTTATGCTTAATAAATATGTATTCAAATTTGTAATAAATGTATGCTGTTTTGGTCAATTATATGCTAATGATAATTATCAATTCAATCTGGAATATTTTAAACACCAAAAGGCTTATGTTGATAAGAATATTTTTAATTTATATTTAAATGTGTATACATACTCGTTTTAAACTGTTATACCATGATTAATAGAAGACTTTGAAACAAAAAATATAAAAAAATGAAATATATGAGTTGTCATAGAAAAATCAGCAACATAAAATTTCATATGATGAAAGAAGAGCATTTCCTGTATTTTATAAGTGATTATGAATATCAGATTATTAAATTATCTAAAGCCCACTAGATAGCTTTTAAATATTGAAATAACCATTTCGTTTTTAAATATCAATGTTATCAATATATAGAAATTATATTCTTTGGAACTACTTTAAGAATTATATCCTTCAAAACTTTGTATGATCAAAATGCATAGATGTCCTACCAAAACTGTATGAAGGAATATATCTTTTTTAGGGGGTTGGGGAGGTAGGGTCTTGCTCTGTCAGCCAGGCTGGAGTGCAGTGGTACCATCACGGCTCACTGCAGACTTGAACTCCTGGGCTCAAAAGAGCCTCCCACCTCAGCCTCCTGAGTAGCTGGGACTACAGGCATGTGCCAACACACCCAGCTAATTTTTGCATTCGTTTCAGAGATGGGGTTTGGCATATTACCCAGGCTAGTCTCAAATTCCAGGGCCCAAGCAATCAACCACCCAAAGTGCTAGGATTACAGGCATGAGCAACCACACCCAATCCCTTTTTAAAAATGAAATTAAACATTTTTTAAAATGAAATTTTAGCTTGTTTTTCCCTTTTATGAGCAAAAGAGTTGATTATCACTTCCCCAAGTCTTCCACTAAGAAACCTGTTGCTACTCACCCTGGACTGATTAGCAGGGAAACTATTTGGTGTCTCAACCACTTAATCCTTTAGTGCCCTTGGTTGGAGGCGAGGTACCGGGAGCTAAAGCAATACACTTACTAGTCAGGACTGGGATGAAAATGGAGGGATAGGGCAGTGCCAATAATATTAAAAACAGACTAATATGTAGCTCACCTCATTATTCTTGCATACTGCCATAGACTATACCTACTAGACTTTCCTAATGGTATGAAACTGATATTTCCGCCATTTACAGTGTAAGAGTCAAGTATTTGACATTTTCACTTCAGATAAAAAAGTACTTTAAGCATAGTTCCAGCAAAATACATATTTCACCTACTCGTACATGTTTTAAATTGTCAAAGGTTTAATGACTGCCAGAATTTCATTTGTGGGCTCTCCACGGCCAATTTTAGTCACGCTGCACTTAAATGATTGAAACCACTCCTCGCTTATTGATTTTTCATACCATGTGAAATGAAACCCTGTCTCTAGCGGAGTTTTGGAAAAGCAAATAGAGATGCTGCCACAACCTTTGATTTAATTGAGGGCTTCGTTTCCTGCCTGATTGAGTTCATGTACTTTTATGAAAAATTATTCAGCCTCATCAGAATAGAGTTATGAGTCAGTCCTAGAGTGAGGGCACAAAGCATCTCCAACCGAACAAAAATGATATCCGATTTACCAGGGAGAGAATGCAGCCTGGGAGAAATGGACTCAGGTACGCTCTGGGGAAGAGCAATGGCTTTGGCTTCAGAAAAGGCTGAAGCTTCATTTGGCAACCAATAGAAAAATGACTTTCAGAGATTACTTTGCTTTCACCAAATTTTGCAATTGCTTTTTTTTTTTTTTTTTTTTTTATACTTTAAGTTCTAGGGTACATGTGCATAACGTGCAGGTTTGTTACACATGTATACTTATGCCATGTTGGTGTGCTGCACCCATCAACTCGTCAGCACCCATCAATTCATCATTTATATCATGTATAACTCCCCAATGCAATCCCTCCCTCCTTCCCCCTCCCCCCTCCCCATGATAGGCTCCAGTGTGTGATGTTCCCCTTCCCGAGTCCAAGTGATCCCATTGTTCAGTTCCCACCTATGAGTGAGAACATGCGGTGTTTGGTTTTCTGTTCTTGTGATAGTTTGCTAAGAATGATGGTTTCCAGCTGCATCCATGTCCCTACAAAGGACGCAAACTCATCCTTTTTTATGGCTGCATAGTATTCCATGGTGTATATGTGCCACATTTTCTTAATCCAGTCTGTCACAGATGTTGGAGAGGATGTGGAGAAATAGGAACACTTTTACACTGTTGGTGGGATTGTAAACTAGTTCAACCATTATGGAAAACAGTATGGCAATTCCTCAAGGATCTAGAACTAGATGTACCATATGACCCAGCCATCCCACTACTGGGTATATACCCAAAGGATTATAAATTATTCTACTACAAAGACACATGTACACGTATGTTTATTGCGGCACTATTCACAATAGCAAAGACTTGAAATCAACCCAAATGTCCATCTGTGGCAATTGCTTTTAAATGAACCTTTTCATGACTTCAGCCATTTCTAGGCTTGGCTATATCTGGGCAAGTTCATGTATATAAGTTATATGTATGTATTATAAGTTCATATATAAATTATATCTCTATTAAATATATTTTTATATTAAGCTATATATCATGTATAAATTTTAATATATAATTTATATGTATGTATTTATATATTAATATATAAAATGTATATTAGATATATTTCATATATAAATATAGTTTTATATATAAAAAGTGAAAATATTACATTTTTCTTTTCTTAGTACCAATATAAGCACACCATTGCTGGAATTATAAAAATGCCCAGAAAATTTCTGTTGATAATGTATTAATGAAATCATAGACTTTTAGGTTGAACATTTGAGGTTATCCAGTGCCTGGTTCCAGATGAAGTGAACAGAGGCTCAGTGAGTTCCAATTGCTTGTTAAAGATGGTAATGGTGAAACTAGGCTTGGAATCCCAGTTCTACTACTTCTACTGGCTCTGCTAGTCATCTGTTTTTGATACCCTTTGTTTCTTTCGTCTTTGTGTATGAAAGAAATGTGTTGTTAAAATAATGAGAATCTTCCCTTCCTCTGGCAGTTCTGTTCATTAGCAAATCTTACCAGACAATTCAACTCTCTTCTTTCCTGCCACTTGCACGGTACAGACCAAAGAAGCTAAGTAGTCCCCTTCTAAGTCATCATTGCAATGAGGGGTCCTTATGTTACATAGATCTAGACTATAAAATGTAAATAACGTCTGTCATGGGCTCAAGAAAAGACTTTTGCCTTTTTGGATAAAAGATATGTACAACTACCATTGTCTTTTTCTTTTTTCCTACCTTGAACACAAATTTGCAATGCGAAGCTGAATCAACCATCTTGGGAAGTGAAAAACATGAAGAAATATCCAAGAAAATTATAGAAATGCTCTAATAAGTTTGGGCCACAGAACCATCACCAACAACTGCCTATTTCCAGATTTCTTGTTATATGAGAAAAAACAACCTCCTTTTGTTTAGACACTTTATTTGTATTTTCTATTCCCTGGAGCAAAAACATTCCTTACTAACATTTCCGTTTCTCATTTTGTGCATAAATGCATATTACATAAAGGAGAGCCAAGATATCCACTTTGGAGCCCAAACTGAGGTAAGTGTGTGCCGTGTGCCAAATGGCTTAGGCCACCTGATGGAATTTGGGAAGTGTGTCCTCTCCATCCACTACCCATCTTTCTGAGTTCTCTACTTTCAAACTCACTCCCCATAGAGGGTTAAGTAGTGACTCCCAAAAGCTATGTTCAAATCCTAACCCTTGGTACCTGTGAATATGACCTTATTTGAAAATAGGATATTACAAAGGTAATCAAGTTAAAAATCTCAAGATGAGATCATCCTGGATTTAAGGTAGACCCTAAATCCAATGACTAGTGTTCTGACATGAGAAGGGAGAGGGTGATTTGATACACTCAGTGTCAAAAAGCAATAGGCCATGTGACGATGGGGGCCGAGACTGGAGGTCACCACAAGCCATGGAACACCAAGGATTGTCAGCAGCCACAGGAAGCTGGAAGAGAGCCATGGAACTGATTCTCCCCCGATACCTTTTGAGGGTGCATGGCCCTGCTGAGACCCTGATTTCAGACTTTTACCTCGCGAACTGTGAGAGACTAGGTTTCTGTGGTTTTAAGCCACTAAGTTTATGGAAGTTTGCTATAACAGCCCTTGAAAAGTAATATACTCCCAAAGATGCGCAGTGCTTCCATGCTGCAGAATAGCCTCAAATAGGAAGAGTGAGCTACACTTAACACTTAAGGTAGGAAAAACATGTTGCTAAAATGGTGAGATTCTAGGCATTAGTAGGATGCCCTTTAAATCATGTTCATAGCACAAGTAAGGCTGCTCTGGCAGACTTTTAAATTTTTCATAAAATCCATACTCTGGAATATAACATACGACTGAAAGGACTGGCAATATAATAGAAACTTGTCATTTCACTAAGCGCCTCAGCAGTTACCTGGATTTTCTTTATAAGGACAGTGAAGGCAAGGAGTGGGCATGTTACCAGAAAGGAGTCATGATCCAGACCCTAAGAGAGGGTTCTGGGATCTCATGCAAGAAAGAATTTGAGGTGAGTCCACAGAGTAAAGTGAAAGCAAGTTTATTATTAGTGAGGTAAAGAAACAGAAGAATGGCTGCTCCATAGACAGAGCAGCACTGAGGGATGCTGATTGGCTACTTTTATGGTCATTTCTTGATCATATGCTAAACAAGGGGTGGATTATTCATGAGTTTTCTGGGAAAGGGGTGGGATTTTCTGGAACTGAGGGCTCCTCCTCCTTTTAGACTATATAGGGTCACTTTCAGACGTTGTCATGGCATTCGTAAACTATTATGGCATTGAGGGGAGTGTCTTTCAGTATGCTAATGCATTATAATTATTTCAGTGCCATCTTGGTTTTGATACGTTTTAGTGCATCCTGTTTTATCAACAGGGTATTTTTGATATGTCTCTTGTGGTACCAGTCCTGGCAATCTCATCCTGTGACTAAAAATGCCTAACCTCCTAGGAATGGAGCCCAAGCAAGTTTCAGCCTCATTTTATACAACCCCTGTTCAAGATGGAGGGGCTCTGGTTCAAATCACTCTGACAGGTAGACATTTCCCCAAAGCCAAGCTTTATAGAGAATCTTATCTGGTAACAAAGAGTTGATCTGAAGTGATGTTTGAAAATGAATGGGGTGGGTGATTGTTGAATCAGGGAGACAACGGGTAGGGAATGAGGGAGACTGTCATTTAATTGGTAAAGGCCAAAGGTGCTAATTGTTCTGCAATTCCGTAGCATTTCACTCAGCATTCCACAAAATCAAGCATGCTCCCTCCTGAAATATTCACATCGCCCCATTGAGAAACACTGCTCCCGAGCACCCTGGGAAAGCTCAGCCTTGCATTCTTCTACTAGACAGCCTTTGGGACACATACACCTTGTCCCTGTGTCCACAGTGAATGAAAATTATCTCCTTCTCCACATTAACTTTGAATACATTGGCCAAGGAAATGGCCCTCAGTGTATACCAGTCCTGCTTCTTTCTTACTTCCTTGGCTAGAGAAAGAAAGAATTTAGCAAATTCATCATTAGTTAAGAATAGGGGGCTGCATTTTGTTTTAAAAATCCTCTCCTTCCATTATCAATTCTAGTGGAGGCCATATCAAAATTATAATTAATGAAATAAATGTTAATTCACATTATCTATATTTAATGACTTCATGATTCATTAACTTGAAAAGAATCCATTTGTTTGCATAAAATGAATCTCAATGGTGGAACTATATAATTATTTAGTACGAATGATGGTAGTGCACTTAATAAAATTAGAGGAATTTTTTGGTAAATGTTACAGATTAGGATTAATTAATACTAGTTATATGTAATAGTTTTACATATTATATATGTAAATTATACTATTAAAATAATTAAAATCTTCCAATGCGATTCTAATAAAATTGTAGCACTCTATTCTTACGCTTACATAAAAGTTTTCCAAGTCACCAAAATGAAACAGTAAGTTAAAACTGTATTCCTGCTATCAAATCTACTTCCTTAAGAACAGCTGTATTTGGCAAGGAAAGGTTCAGTGGTTTTATTTCATTTTTGTTGACATAGTATTCTCAATGAACACAATCACTTCAAAGTGTATATCATGCTCTTAAGAAACAAATACTAATACGGTAATTTTATAGAAAGAGAACACTGTAATGGCAATTTTTGCCTTCTAGAAATAAGCAGTAAGGTAAAGAAAGAAGGGAGTAACTGACAAACTCATTCCAAGACAATTGCTAGCTCCTAGAGACATCATTTGCCTCAATTATTTTCTTTTCTTTTAGAATTACTAAAAACCAGTTCCACAGCCATAGGTATTTTCAGTCATCTTATTCCAGACAAAACAACTATTTTGTCTTAAGAGATGATTTGGATTAACAGAGCATTTATTTTACTATGAGGCTCCAAAAATAAGCAATTCTCCACTACTGTCCAAAAGAGAGAGGCTAATTTATACCAAGTAAAATTGAAGTATGGATACATAAAATGGTATGGTTCAGTCAGCTACAGGACTGGGATTAGAACACAGGTATCTGGAATCCGTGCTCAATGATCTGTCATTAAAATAGCAGAAAGTTCCTTCAGGAAAAGTGGGAAGAAAAAGAGAAATCCATAAGAAAAAGAAAGAAATATTTGGTACACATATGGCAAATGTTACTCATTAGAAAGTCATGCAAAAAATGCCATGATTTTTCTAGAAAACTTGAACTCTAAGTCTGCTTATGGATAAAGAGATTTTCTTCTGGCTCCGTTGCCATCCAGGATTGTTTTGGGCCAATATCCTTCAGACCATGTCCATCCAAGTCAGGATGTGTTCAACAGTAATGGGTCATAAGCCCCTAGTAAGTGAATTCACAAAGCCTTCTGTAAATGGGGCCTTTTCTTAAAAGGGTGAGCTATATGTTGATGTGGAAAAATAAAGTACAGGTTTGAAACTGTGTCTAGTAAATTAGGTGGTCACAGAAAGGTTAAATAGAGAATACATATTCTCTAAAAATGTACATTGATGTCTATGTTATTTGGATTTCCTAAATATAACTATATTAATGAATAAATTCCAAATATCCATTTTAGGGGTATTATGTAGACTTAGCTTTAAGCCTGTTATAGACATACGAAGTAAGTTGAGTCAGAACACAAAAAAAAAACCCTTTCATGTGGTAGTTTATGAAAGGGGTAGAATTCATCATTCCATGTACAATATAACAAGTACACTAAGCTTTTCTTCCCCTACCTTTACTGAGTATCACCAAGAATTCTATTAATTTACATATGGTAGACAATATGTTATTGATTGATTGATTGATTGATTGGTTAATTAGTTTATTCATTCATCCATTCATTCAACAAATATTGATTGAGAACCTTCCATGGAAAAAGCTTGGATGAAAACAAACATGAAGAGGACACAGCACTTTTTCCTTAAGCTCATAGCTAGTTGAGGAGGCAGACAATAGGTGATTAGTAACAATGCAATCATGATCCATTCTAGGGCAATGGTATAAAGATGCATAGGGGAAAATACTCAACCCTGCTTGGGCAAATCAGTTTTTCCAGAAAGGAGATATATTTCTACTAGAATAAAGAGAAAGAAGAAATGAGATTGGAGATAAAGGCACTCCAGACAGAAAAAATGCCATGAAAATAAGCCATGAAAGTATGAAGTAACACTAGATTGCAAATTCAGAGGATTTTTCATGGGCCAGGTGCTGTTGTAAGCAGTTTCATGTATTGACTCATTTAATTTTCAAAACAGCCCTATGAGGTGAGTGCATTTCTTTTTATAGGTTACAAAAACTCAGGTCTAGAAAGGCTAAGTCACTCCCCTGAGATTTCCAGAGTGGTGATGGCACAGCTGGGGTTTCAGCCCCAGTAGTCTGACCTCAGAGCCCCTGCTGTCCAACACCACGCTCTTGTTTCTGAGTTTGGCTATAGAAGAATTGTGTGATGTAGCAAAAGCATCATCTGCATGAAGAAATATGGAAGGAGTCAACACCAGAAAGGCAGTGCAGAGGCAGTCCATCACAGTCTCCAGGCCTCCACAGCTGACAAGCTAAGATAGCCAGAGCAGAGCAGCTTGTAGAAGCAGCCGTTGTGTGATGCTCCACTATCATGAAGGCCAGAGAACAAAAAGCAACTATGGAAGAACATTAATCACCTGCCTTACATTGGTCTAATTACCTGTACAGATGGATGAGTCTCAACCACCTTACTGTTGTAACGCTGGTTTTTGTTCTTTTGTGACATTTTAATTCTCTAGCCAGCCTCCCTCAAGTGTTATATGACACATATTTATTTTCAATACAGATGTTGTATTGGGAATTTTATGACACTGCTTAACATATCAGGAGATAGCCTGAGGTGTGACAATTACCAGTATGGATGGTGCAGGGGTTTCATTGCTCTATTTCTCGTAGTGTAACACACATGCCCATGGTTCCCCTTTGCTGTAGGCATTTCTCTTTCTAATTCACATTAAAAGCAGCCTCAGCCATTAAATGGAGCACGTGAAGTCTGCTGTTGCGCGGTGTCAACAGAGCCCTGGCACAGCTCAGCTCCGGTCATCGTTTCCTTTTGGAAACTGTATGTGTCTGGTGCAGCCCCTAGATTATAAGGGGTCTAAAGCTAATGGCTGGCATCTCGGCTTTATGCTGTAAATATATCCCAGGTGTTTTGTGTGAAAAGCATCAAATTGAGAAAAGATGTCAGACACCTGGAATTTTTATCAGTGGACTTTGAGGGCAAAAGTGACCCCTCTGGGGACCCTGGAACTACAGAGTTGGACAGTATGATTATGGTGACCCTGGTAATGAAGTTAGCTTACACATCTTACAAATATCTGAGCACTTGAAATTTGCTTTTGCTCTGTGCCTACTAGTAGATCAATACATTTTCATTTTTGTTTGTTTTTGCTTCCTTCCATTCTGGGTAGAAATGTCTCTAGGGTGTTAAATGTATAGAAGATGAAAGCCTGCAAGGTGAAGAGCTTTTTTTTCTTTTTTCCTCAAAGGCTGGGTCATGCTCTGTCACCCAGGCTTGGAGTGCAGTGGTACAGTCATGGCTCACTGCAGCTTCTAACTCCTGGTCTGAAGTTACCTGCCCACCTCAGCCTCCTGAGTACCTGGGACCACAGGCATGCACCAGCACACCTAGCTAATTTTTATGTATTATTTTTATTTATTTTTGTTGAGACAGTGTCTCACCATTTTGGCCAGAGTGGTCGTGAACTCTTGGCCTCAAGCCATCCTCCTGCTTTGGCCTCCCAAATCCTTGGAATTAAAGGCATAAGCCACCACACTTAGCCTGACAGTTTTTTTTTTTTTCTAGCTTCTTTGAGACTGATCCTTCTTTGAATCCTAATTTTGAAGATGAGGAAGAGAGAGAGAAGGAGAGAAAAAGAGAGAAAAGGAGAGAAAACAGTCTTCCATTTAGGGTAGCTTACAGTGTCTCTATGTCTGTCACCTTGAAGCCCGAGGGTCATCTGGCCACCACTCAAAGCCACATACCTGATCTCTTGGTCTAAGGCTCCAGGTAAAGACCCAGATAAGACAGAGCCATGCTCTCAGAAAATACTAGAGGAATAAACATGCTAGCTCCTCTAGCACCCTGCCCTTAGCTATTTCTCATACCTCTCTCATCCTTAGAGCACTTGTAGCAGGAGCTGCATTCTGTTGGTTACAGACTTTGAGAGGAATGGAAATGCATGCCTTCTTTCAGCTGAAGGATAGTGGGAGCGCTCTATATATTCAACACTTGTCAAAAGTCATGATGGATGGGAGACTGCATCAGAATCACAGCATGATGCTACCTCCTGTAAGAAGCCTTCAATGATTTCCCATATTTGCTTTATTATTTTTAGCTACCATTTCTCATGCATTTATATTGTTGGCAACTGAAATTCTTTATGTGTTTTATCTCCCTTAATTTAATCTTCAAAACAACTTGGTCAGATAGGCATAAATATTCTTTTTGGGAGTTTGGAATGTTTAAAGTGATCAGGACAAGAGCACACCATCACTGTTTAACTTACAGAGCTGAGATTCAAACTCAGACTCCAAAGTCAATGCTTTTAGCCACTCAGTTACACTTCCTAGAACTCACTGAAGAAAGCATCATGCCACTCTTTTGGTTCTATGATGTTCTGCCTTGTATTATTTGGGGGAATTACTTTTTCAAAATACTATAATAAAAACTATTCCTGATTTGGAATTAAATAAAATATCTGTGTTGGAGCCCCGAATTGCTGCTTACTAGATACACAAACTTTGGGAAGTGCACCTGAACTCCCAGAATCTCCATTACTTCTTCTGCCAATATGATATCCTCATAGAGTGGTTGGGGCCAACACATGGGTACTCGATGTACCTACATAACAGAATTGTGTTTTCAACTTTTTCTGTCCTTCACAACATCTACTACAACCCTGAGTGATACACAATGTGCTAAAAAATTTCTTAAAATTGGATTGAAATTTTAATACTGAGAGAAAAAGTTATTAGACTTATGTAACATCCTTATTACTAGGTATTTTTGCAGTGTGGTTTGGACTAGGCTTTATATGTTCGATGTTCCCTATATACTTAGTCACTCATTCAGGAGTTCGAGACCAGCCTGGCCAACATAGTGAAGCCCCGTCTCTACTAAAAATACAAAAATTAGCCGGGTATGGTGCTGTGCACCTGTAGTCTCAGCTACTCGGGAGGCTGAGGTGGGAGAACCACTTGAACCTGGGAGGCAGATGTTGCAATGAGCTGAGACCACACCATTGCACTCCAGCCTGGGCAACAGAGTGAGTCTCTATCTCAAAAATAAATAAATAAATAAACTTTAATTTTTCAGACTTTTTAAGAGTTTCCAATCTTTTCTCACTAGGGTAGCAACATTTGCACACTGCATGGTCCACCACTTTCTTAAAGCTGGACCAAAGATCTTATGAGCTGATTAACTCTGGGCTTTGGGTTTCCCATTTGTAAAATTAGGTTGGATAGAGGTAATTTCTAGAGTTCCTTCAGGCTTCTACCTTTGATTAAATCTATTCCTTCACCTATGACAGTGGTTGCATGGTCTAGAAATTAGGAAAAGTACACTGAGCATTTGCTGGTAGCCCAGTATAACTGACTGGTGATGAAACCACCTCATGTACAAACTTTAGCACTCCAGACCCCCCAGTGCTCCCTGTCCTAGACTGTAAATATGGGATTAGATTTAACATTCTCCTTCCTAACATAGAGGGTCTAGAATACAAAAAAAAAACATTTATATTTCTATTGCATTTCCTTTAGTGCTAGTTGGCTAGTTTCCCTTTTTGGTGGGTTATTTTCTCAATTTAAAAATAATTGTTGAAAGAATCTATTTCCCTCATTCAAACAAGTCTGCATTCTTGGCCCCAAATATGATGGTTTGCTCCCCATTGGCAATAGTGAGGATTTAGAAACAGGACATGCCTCAGCTTCTAACTTAGATTACTCAAACTGGTCACTTTTATCCTCTAATGTCTCAGGCTGGTCACTTTCCCTCTCAGCACTTCCCACCTCCCTGAAATTCTGTGCTCCTTTTCTGCATGCTTTGAACTTGCCTATCTCCTCTACTGAACCCAAGCCACTGGAGGACAGGAACCTCTACTTGCAACCATATGTGATCTTTGAGTGGGATACACCATTGGCTGAAGTTCAACAGAAAGTACCATCTCCATATAGTGACCAGGAGTCCCCCAAGTGCACAGGTCCCCAGAGCTCCCAGGAATCTTCCTGAGCTTGAGAGCACAGACTCCATGATGTGCTCTGCTGGCAGATCATGGGGACTTTGAGTACCTCTCTTGACTTTTCCTCAAGAGTCTGCTAAGTGGATTCTCTTGGCTAGAAACATGAGAATTTTCAACGATTTCACTTGTCTCAGTGTCTTAGTCCAAGAGTGTGTAAATGCAAGAGTGCTCAATACACCATGGATAAAGTAAGTCGATAAATTCTTTCCTGTTTCTAATTCCAACTTCTCTTCCATGCTCATACAGGATGTTATGAGTTGAATTGTGCCCTTCCTCTCCACGTGTTAAAGATAAAAAGTTCTAACTGCCGATACCATAGACTGTAAATTTATTTGGAAAAAGTGTCATTGTAGATGTAATTAATTAAGGTGAGGTCCTTAGGGTGGGCCCTAATTCAATAGGACTTCCAAAAAAAGGAAATTTGGACATAAACACAAGCACACATACAGGGAGAATGGCATGTGAATTTGACAATGGCAATCCACAAGCCAAGGAGAAAGGCCTGGCGCAGATCCTTTCCTCATAGCCCTCAGAAGGAACTAACTCACCAACAACTTGGTTTCAGATTTCCACCCTCAAGAACCGTGACACAATAAACTTCTGTTCTTTAAGCCACCCAGTCATGGCACTTTGTTACAGCAGTTCTAGAAACTAACACACAGGGCCATGGTTCCTTTTCAGGCTTCTTTCTGGGTCTGCCTTTGAGAACTGCCCCACACTTAATGATTGTGGAAGAGTGGCTGAGGGATAGTTTCATATCAATGTTTCTGTCCAGTGGTGTCCCTGTCTTGTTCTCTCACCTCCTGAATTCCTGTGACCATCTTACCTTGCCACTCCAAGACATGTTCAGATTCTCCTGGCTAGATTGAGACTGATTCCTGAGTTCTTAGACCACTTCTGGCTCCTGAGGGCAAGAGCTAACTTATGGGAGGACAGGACCTCTCCCAGGGGTGAGACCAGAGATCACAAACTCACAGCCTGCACATCCAATGTGATCCAGGGAGAAGTTGTTGGTTCTACTCAAGAGATTTTTGGTTTCCTTACAAATTTAAATTTATTTCCAACATTTACAATTTCCACACAAAAATATTTCTGTCTTAGAAAATACATTGGAGAATTTGACGACACTGTTATTATCTCTCCATGTCTTGCAAAATTTATTCAGACCAGTTTGGCCATGTACAGCTCCTAGGTTCTTTTGATAGATAGAAACCATCAAAAACTTTGAAGCAAGCAAGAGTTAGCTATCCTACTCAACTTCAAAGTAAATCTCAGACCAAATTCTGTGACCACCTATTGTTTAGCTAAATAAACATTTACTAGCAAGCTCTCTATTCTATGAGGTTGGTGAAGTCCTACCAAGCTCTTAGTAATTTTGTTGCTCTCAATGAATGTCAAAAAAATGGTACACCCCAGGGAACTGTCACAGGATTCCAGAAACATGATTCTAGTACCCTGAGTTTCAGTATTGGATGAACCGCCATGCTCAGACCCAATGACTAGATGCAGTGATCAGCTTTGGATACCATCTTCTTAGGTAACAGACCACAGGTGCCACTAATTTCTAATGCAAAATTCATACAAGTTTGGGTAGTGTCTCAAAATACGCTTTAATTCTGCCAAGAAGAGGCCATTTCTTAAATTCATTATCTAATTAAAAAGCTGCTGATTAAAAGATAAAATCTGTGACATTCAATATGTTTATTAGCTGAATTTCTGTGTTGATCTGACAGAAGCATTTGTAGTAGCCACTTCTGGAGTGTGGACTTTGAAAAAGAATATTGGCTAACTATCGCTGCAGTGTGAATTACTTACTGATCATGATGCCTGCTGCACCTGGTTTGTAGCTGAACCTTACCCCACACAACATAGCATGTTGTCTTGGTTACAGGTTCCTACCCTGGCTGCACATTAGAATCACCAGGAGAGCTTTAAAAAACATTCCAATGCCCAAGTACCACCCCCAGAAATTCTGACTTAATGGATCAGAAGCAAAGCCCAGACATCAGGATATTTTAAAAGGTCCTCAGGTGATTTTAAAAACTGACAATCACTGGTTTCTGCTAAAATATTTTAAAATGCACTACTGTCATGGTAACGACAATTAGTTGGAGCTAAGAGGAGGCTGCTCCATTTCAATGGGATGGTGTTCTGCCATGGCCTCACAGGCACTTAGTGAGTAACCCTATGATTTGCTTGGCTTTCTGGCAACCGTGGAACCCACAGCAAGTCTACTTCTAGCCTCCAGATCATTTCTATGCTCTCCTAGGTCCAGTCCCTGTGTAATTGGTCCACCCTTTACTACCCAAGCATAGAAAGAGAAGTAAAAATCAATTTGACACTTTGGGAGGCCGAGGCGTGTGAATCACCTGAGGTTGGGAATTTGAGACCAGCCTGACCACCATAGAGAAAACCTGTCTCTACTAAAAAATACAAAAAAATTAGCCAGGCATGGTGGCGCATGCCTATAATCCCAGATACTTGAGAGACTGAGGCAGAAGAATCACTTGAACCCAGGAGGTAGAGGTTGCGGTGAGCTGGGATTGGGCCATTGCACTCCAGCCTGGGGAACAAGAGTGAGACTCTGTCTAAAATAATAATAACAATAATAAATTTTAAAATAAATTCAAAAATTATACTTTCATGCAAAAGAACAGATTTTTTACTTGAAGAAATGTGCTTAAAAGATCTTATGCTCAATAAAAGTTTGAGAGGTACCAGCGTAGCTCTAGAGAAGATTTTCAGTTTTTCTGAGTCCTTACACCTTCTCCTGAAGAAGTTGTTTCCAAGTGAAGAGCAGTGACATAGTGACTAGGCTTACTTCAATTGTGGTCAATGATTAAACAACAGGGATTTATGTAGCTATATCCTGCCATTGACTTGACCATACTTTTTTATAAGAAAAGTTTCATTAAAAAAGAATACTTATTATTTCTCTTATTTATTTATTTCTATTAAATACTTATATAACTCATTTCTACTAACAAAGCTCTTCCACCAAATTTGAGTAAATGTTGACAGAAAATTGTTATGTGTTAATGCGTTGTGTAGCCATTTATGCTACCATATAGAAGTTCTGCTTATTATAAATATTTGTTTATTTTTCCCCCTTCCTTGTTGTCCTAAGCTATTTTTATGGGTTCTCTCCCCTTCTATTTTTGCTTGTATCAACTGTTAGCTAGAATAATAGTACTCTAACATCCTAGTTAGAATATGAGGGTTAGAGAGAAAGATTTAGAATTCCTTGGATAAGGATGAACTATAATGGCCAGGTATGAGTACTTGGACAACATTTCTAGGAGATTTCAATATCCAGCATCAACCTCTCCCTTTCCTCAATCCTCTCCCAACCATCCCAATCCCCACACACCCAAAGGAAAATAAATAGATAGATAGATAGATAGATAGATAGATAGATAGATAGATAGATAGATAGAAAATCACTGACCACAAACCCCGGGCCTTTATTTACTGAACACTTTAATGATTTCTGTATTTTCACTCAGCCCATTTAATGTTATATATAATACTATTCATTTATAGGAATTTCAGTGGTCTCTCCATCACTCTCTTCTAATCATGTTTCTCAAATTTGGTTGCCCATTGAATCACCTGAGGATCTTTTAAAGATGTCCAGTGCCTGAGACGCACCACAGATCAATTAAGTCAGAATCTCTGGAGGCAAGGCGAGACCCAGTAATTTTTAAAACACCCCAGGTGATACCAATGGCTGAGAAGCACTGCTCTAAGTTGATTAGCAAATAAACTACTTCTAATCCACTCATCAAATCCCCACAAGACGTTTAAAGTCCAGTGAGTCTTAGACTTTATTATGCCAAAGAGTCTCCCCAGGATACACTGGCCAGATTAGCAAATGAAAATGGAAATGAAGTTTGAATCTCAGATATCCAAAGTTTAATATTTTAGTATGAGCCTCTCCCATTTGATTATCTGAGATTCAAACTTAACTTGGCATCCTGTATTTTCTCTGACAACCCTACCCTAGGTAGTTTGTAACAGTACAGATTCTTGAGCTCTACCCAAATCCATTAGATCAGGAGTAGGTGAAGCTATCTGTACTTTTAAGTAGCACATCAGGTGATTTTGTTGCAGGTGATGAGCCACACTTTTAAGAATATCATTCCTTTTATCACTTCATTTTTCCATCAGTGGCTAGTATCTAAAATTTTGGACTTCTTAAAAGCATTACAATAAAACATGAGCTTAAGTTGAGAAGTTGAATAGATCTCTTCACAAATGGTGATTCTCATTGTTCAATCCAGGAACTAGAACTGGAGTTCACTTGCTGGGTGTGTAATTAATTCCCTTGACATTTAGACAACAAACTTTTTGAAAGTACCTATTTACTTCATATTCAATTTGAGCTACTTCATATTCAATTTGAGCTGCTTCATATTCAATTTGAGCTTCATATTCAACAATGAGAATGTTGAGACCTTGTTGTCAATGCCTGCAAGAGTTGTGAGCACTGAAGAGTACAACAGAGAGATGCTACCTCTATTTAGCAAAAGTAAAGAATTTACTGGTAACACATTTTATTTATTTAACATTTAGTCATTCAATTATTATTTCCATATACATTTTAATAGAAGTCTATGATGTGCTGGGGTCTGTGCTGAGTGCTGGACTCAAACAGACAAACACAACATGATCCCTGCATTAGATCAGCAATCCTCAAATGTTTTGGTTCCAGGATTCCTTTTACCCTCTCAAATATTACAGAGAATGTCAAAGAACCTTTACTCATTTGTTTAAATATTTATTTATTCATTTAAAATTAATAATACATTTGTGTACTAAAATAAATAATATTTTATGAAACATAACTGTACTCAAACAGTGGTGAAAGGGTGGCATTATCTTTTTCTGCAAATTTCTTTACTATCTGACTTAACAGAAGACAGGTGGAATTTTAATCTCTGCTTCTGCATTTAATTTGTTGGATGATGTTGTTTTGGTTGAAGTATATGAGGAAAATCTGGCCCCACAGACATATGGAATTATCTGAACACAGGCTGCATTGAGAGAGCATACATTGTAGCAATATGGCACAAGGTGGTAGGCGGGACAGAGAGGCAAATCGCTAATTAAATCAGTGGTCTCTATACATGTTTAATTACATATCTTTGCCAATTATATATTTTTACCAGAAATACACACATGCACACATTGTTATCACTTAATGATAATTCACTTATTCTGAGGTTCTTTGTTAATCAAAGGGGGTATAAATCCTTATTTCAAATAATTTTCTGAAAAATATCACTTTTCATTTTCCCCCAGATCCTCACAGATGTGATTTCATAACATGGTTGATAGGAGTAAAGGTGTCGGTTTCATGATTTTCTTAGTGTTCACTTCTATCATTAGCATTTATGTTAATCTGTGATTTCTGTTTAAGAATCTTTTTAAGATACTTGTCCATTTCATGAGGGCTGCTTTAGATAACCTAGAAAGCATAATCTGTAACTCCACTCACCCAGACAACCTAACCTACAGAAAGACTGAGCTACTGAGCACACCACTATTATTCCTGCAGCATCATGGAATCCCATTCTCCTCCGAGAACACCTCAGGAGAACAGTTGAAATAGTATCCGACAAGGGAACTGAGGGAAGACCCCAAGATCAAGCAATATATTAGATAGGAGTTGTACTTAATTTCTCTTCTTTTTTTCCTCCAAAATATAAGTTCTAATGTTTTCTTTCCACCCAGGGGTATGGTCTGGGCACACCTTCAGGGCAGACCAGTAGATGAAACTGGATTGAACCTGGTGTCATCACCATCCTGGAAGATTGTAGGTGCAATGGAGCCATTATCAGGAGCACTGGGACAATGTGGCTGCTTCAAGAAAGGTTTGCTGGAGGAAGGAATACTTGCACTAAGTTTTGAAGAATAGAAGGACAGGGAGTGGTGAGGTTGTGCATTCCCAACAAAGGGTACTTACATATTGTGATTTTAACTGGAATAATTTTGAAATTTCCTTCACTGAAAATCTTAAATAAAAATCAATAGCAATAATTGATTAATGACTAGGGGCCAGAGCTAGCTAAGTGTCATACATACATTTGGTCATCTGTTATTCCAGCAACTCCATAAGTTGAATATTGCATTACATCTGAGGAAACTGAAGCTCAAAGTATACAAGGCCACATAGCTAGTCACCAGCAAAACTACAGTAATAAGGCTTGTGTTCTCTATTGCTGTACGATATTGCTGCCTTCATGGAGCATATGATAGAGTTGGAAAAAAACGCGAAATGATTATAGTAATTTCAGAATGTGATTAGTGCCATTGGTAGTGACAGAAGACAAATTCCTAGGCAAATAGGGATAAGTCCCTGGTGAAACCCAACTTTCTAGCTGAAGACAGTTTAAAGCCTGAAAACCAAGCTACGAGTCTTGGATAAATCCACGAACCAGATTGAGAATCTCTTTTCCCATTTGGCCCACTTTCCTCTGATTGATCCCCAGCCTTCACCTATTTTACATATATCTAACCTTACCTAAATGGTTTTTCACACTGCTGTGCCCACCTTTGAGTAGTGTCTTTTTTTTTTTTTTTTTTTTTTTTTTGGCTTTTTGCATACTCACAAACCAATCAGTACACACTCCCCCATTCTGAGCCCATAAAAACCCCTGGCTCAGCCACATTTGGGAGAGGTACCCAACTTTGAGTAGGGGATTGCCCCCTTTGGGTCCCTTCTCTGCTGAAAACTGTTCCATTGCTCAATAAAACTCTCTGCCCTGCTCACCCTCTGGTTGTCAGCATAACCTCATTCTTCTAGGACACAGTAGAAGAACTTGGGGCCTACCAAGTGCAGGTATAAATAAGGCTGTAACACTGTAGCCCTCTACCCCCCACCAGTGCCGGGCAGCCAACCCACACAACGGGAAGCAGCAGCAGAGCTGGGCCAGCACAGCAGCCGTGGACTTGAGCAAGGAAATGGGACTGAAGGAGCTGTTAACACTCTTCTATTCGCTGAGCTGCAAATGGTGGGAATGACATCCCGTGGGGCTCTGCAGTTCCTGGCATCTCTGAGTTTTCAGGTGCCACTGCATCCCCCTCATCTGGACACTAGAGTTCACCCTAGGAATCACTTGTGACATGCCTGGTGCAGCTGCAAGTCAGACCTTGAGCCCGCACCTCTGCCAGCACTTTGAGCAGCCTGCCTGCCACAGCAGCTGACGTGCCTGGCTGTGTGCTATGGCCAGATCCCATGCTCACTCGCTTACATACCCCTTCCTGCTGTGGGCTAAGCATGTAGTCATGGTGGTCATGGATCTGGGCTGGGGCAGAAGCCAGGCTGAGTGGGTAGGGTACCTTGTGCAGTGAGCCTGGAGCTGAGCAAGGCCCGGGCAGGGGAGCCACTGGCCATGGAGGTCTCCAGCTGGTGAAGCCACACCAAAAAAAAAAAAAAAATCCTGTGTCACTATGAAATGGAAAAACTGAGCTGAGATCAAAAGTGATAGAGGAGCCTAATTGGGTGGTCAATGATAGCATCTCCAAGATGACATTTAAGTTGTATTTAAAGGACTAAGAGGCTGTTGCCATGCACAGAGAATGAAGAAAGCCCATTCCAGAAAAAGGCAAGGGCATATACAAAGGCCTTGCTTTGGGACAGAGTCATCCACAGAAACCAGCTCCTGCCTTTGACTGGCTGTGTGGGAAAATGGATAGAGAAGGGGGCTGGCTGGCTGCACATGGTGCCCTGGGAGGCGAGCTATAGTTCCGTGGTTTGTATTCAGTGTGTTATGTCTCTTTTGATTCTTCTTCAAGTGATTGGGGTATTAAAACACAAACTTGCCATTTGAGCCATAACCACTACCTTATCACCTGGAGACTTTTATTATCTTGATAAGATCACTCGGGCATGACATGTGAACAAGGTACAGCTTGGCCTGCACTCAAAAAGAGAATCTGATGCAATTTGCAAGGTAAAATAGAATTGAGCAATCAATTATTAATAGGACAATGCAGACATGAAAATCTTGTTATGTAAAAAAGTAGAAATATTTATTTCTAAGATACCTTTAACAATACAGCATATTATCCATTTAACATATTTTTATAGAATTATCTTTTCCCTTAAAGAATCTTCAGAAATAAGTATGACTTTGCTGTGTAATCACTTACTGTACAATATTAATAATCCAAGAATAAATATATTTGCATGATTGCTGTACTAATGATGAAATTAGAAATTTATGCTCACAGCTAATTTTCTTTGTCTTGTATCCCTAACACTTCATATGCAATTTCACTTAAGCAGTGTCCACTGGGAACACAGAGTTGTAGCACCAAAGGGAATGAGATTTAGATGTGTGTAGGGTACATTTCATTTTCCTGGTCTCTGACACTCACTTAGCAACTGATAGCATTATTGATTATAGTGATGGCATTGTTGAATTTAGGAGTCATTCTAAGCCCTGCAGTCCTCGGAAAAAAGGATCCTGCTTCACAAAAAAAGAATGATTTTCAAGATGTGGTGAGTTTGATCCTTTACTGTCTTGTGGAATAAGGAGCATATGGTTGAAAATCAGCATTAGCCTCAGACTGAATTTTAGACTTAGTACCTATTCAAGTTTTCTTATCAATTTAAGCCTGCTTGGCCTGACTTCCAGCCACACCCACCTTTGTGGGATTTCACTTCAAACTGGGCTGCAATACCTGGTTCAGGAATTGCACCCTGTAAACCCCAGGAACTGCCATGACTGGAAATCCTTCATTACAACAGCACTGCCTTTGAAGAGAGAGGTTACTACAGTGTATCATTACGTTGAACAAGCACAACTGGAGTTATACAATCAGAATTCAGCTCTTTCATTTTGTCACTATTCCTTTAAATTTGTTCACATTTTATTGTTCTTAGATGAAAATTCAGACAGATCCATGCCTTTTTGTGTGTGACTTTTCAGCTTTAAGTCACACACAAAAAGTCACACACACAGTCATATGGTCCCTCAAGTCATGAGTTCTCAAATCAGAAGTTAGAATCTAGTTCAATATATTAATCAATGGCCAGAATTTGATTTAATATCAGATCTTTTCCCCACCTTCAGCTTATGTCAGCTTTAGGCTGAAAGTCTAAAATGAAAAAAGGGGAAAGCATTGGTCCCTTTTCTATTTCTCTGCTAACTTCTTTCTATCTTCTTCTCACTCTACTTCATTTCTTGCTAGCCAGTTCTTGACTCTTCCATGAGAGACAGAAGGGCAGCAAAGAGATGGGAAAATTCTATTTGGTCCAGTGCCTTTGTAATCTGGCCTCACACTCACTGGTGATGGTGATGACGTGTGTTTAAAGTGGACTCTCTTGAGCACCCGCATGGGCTCTTTGGTCATCCCTATGCCTGGCACCTGCCATCTAGACTAGGATGTGAATAATGCCTCTTGGAATTCTGCAAGGCAGCAGCCCTGCTTTGGAAGAAAAAAGTTAGTATGGTGTCATCAGTACACTGAAGAGGCAAAATTTGAGTTAGAATCAGAACGCAGCTCTTGTCTTCCAACTTTCATGACATGACATGGGCAATGAGCATTTTCCTCCCCCTGGCATCTCTCAAACTACCCTTCAGCTTTTGCTTCCCTGTTGGTCCTCCTCACTCAGACTTGGCTTTGGGGTGGTCTTACCAACTCCAGGAGAGCGCCTTCTCTCTTGTGATTCACACCCGGGTCAAAGATAATGCTGGACATGTATTGCCTCCAACAAGCCTGACTGGTCAGTGTGTACATCACTTTTTCCTGCTGCCTTAGGCGACTATAGCTTGCTTGGGCTGCAGTCCATCATCCCCTTGATGACAGTGAATACCAAACAACTATCTGAAAGGTCCACTTGAAGAACCTCCTCACCAGTTTGGGATTAGATTATAGCAAATTATCTTCTCCTTCCAGAAGACATGGGAGTACAGGCAACAGCTCTCTCTATCACAGCACTGTTCAATAGAAATGCAGTGTGAACCATACAGGTAATTTTGACTTTCTAGTACACACATTAAAAAGAAATGGGTAAAAATGTGTTAATAATATATTTTATTTAATATGCCCATATATCCAAAATACTATTTCGACATGTAACCAATATATAAAAAGTATTAATGAGATAATTTATAATATTTTTACCCCGTAAGTCTTTGAATCCAGTGTGTATTTTACACTTAAAGCACATCTCCATTTGGACTAGCCACATGTAGCTAGTGGGTACCATATTGGACAGTGAAGATCTGTTGAAAACCTCCCCTACTCTCTCCAGTTTAAAAAACAGACTTAATAAAATATAATTTACATACTATCAAATTCTGTCATTTTGAGTGTACAATTAAGTGTTTTTTAGTAAATTTGCAGAGTTGTGCAGCCTTCAATTCAATTTTAGAACATTTTGATTACCCCCAAAAAATCCTTTGTAATCACTATCAGTTCCTACACCTAGATCTGGGCAACCACTAGTCTACTTTCTGTCCCCACAGATTTGTCTTTTCTGGACATTTCGTATTAATAGAGTCATACAATAAGTGATCATTTTCTTCTTTCATTTAGCATAATATTTTTGAGGTTTATCCATGTTGTAGCATGTTCAATATTTGGTTTCTTTTTATTGCCAAATAGTATTCCATTGTATGGACATACCACCATTTGCTTATCAATCTCCAGATTGATAAACATTGTAGATGTTTCCAGTTTTTGGCTGTTATGAATAGTGCTGCTATGAGCATTCATGTACAAGTCTTTGGGTGGAAATACGCTCTAAATTTTCTTGGTAGATGCCTTTAAGTGGAGATGCTGAGACATATGGTAAATTGATATTTAACTTATGAAGAAACTGCCAAATTGTTTTCCAAAGTGGTTGTACCATTTCCCTTCACTTGCTGATTCCTTTTTATGTATCCTTGATCTTATAAGGATCTAAGAGCCAGGAAACTGGTCTTCCATGACTTCCTTTGAAAATTGTGCATGTGGAGTCTTGCATATATCATATTAACAGTTATGAGATGGTCATATGTATAGATACCAAGTCTGCAAGAGCTCATTTTAACATCTTCTTATAATCTAGAGATTCTTAGCACAAGAACTTCTTAGGAAAAGTTAAGCACTTCCTAAAAATGATCTCCTTTGACTCTTTAAAGGACGCCCACCTCAAAAGTATTGGAAAACAAGGTCTATGTGCACAGCATTTCTAGCACGTGACTCTTGCAAACAATTAATTAGTAAAAGATGCACTTAGGCAGAGAATTTTCAATTTGTGTATAATAAAACAGGCGATCCTAAGAGCTCTCCTACATCCTGGGAGGGATATTATTTCTGATTAAGGGTCTCTAGTGAGCAGCTTGACTTTGAAAGAGACCTTGTCTCTCTCATGAGTGCATCAGTGACTGCTAAATTTTAAATAAAAGGCCTCTAGATGTAGAAAGAACAGGAAGAAACACTGGACACCATTTCTTTGTAAATTAGAAGGAACTATTCTGTTGCTTCTTGTTTTTATCAGTTTAATAATCCTGTTGGGGTTTTTGAGAAAACTTGAGCCCAATGTCTTATGACTCCAGTGATTTTTCTTGGTGTTTACTGGGGGGGAATGAGAAAAACAATGTGTAGATTTAATCAGCATTTGATTTTTCCTCAATCCCTTTGCATGTAGAGAGGAGCAGCTGGTTGTAGGTAATCTTGCTCTTGGGAATTATCAAGTAAAAGAAAGAGACAAGCAGCAGCTTCTACAAAGGCAGCTTTTATGAGGCTGAGCTAGAAAATCACCAGGGAAGCAGCTGGGCTCACCATTTTCATCCAAGTAATTACTGGAAGAGATAGATGGTTTTCAAGGTCATTTGTAGAAAGGGGAACTAATGGCCAGTCCTTTCTCTGGGGGGAACATTCACAAGACAGAGGATAGATGAAGATGTCAATTTCCCAGCCTGTCTGAAAGAAGCAAGGGCAGTGTTCAGAAATGAGGGCTTTTCCCATTGGGTAAGAAAGACCAGAGTTCAAATCATGCCTCTGTTTGCGCTTAGCTGTGTGATTTTGGGCACATAGCTTAATCTCTCTAAGCCTTGGTTTTCTTATTTGCAACATGAAGACAATAATACCCATCTTGTAGGTAGTTTGTGAATATGAAATGAGATAGTCAGGTAGGATTTACTGCCATTTCCTTTTCAGAAACTAAATCAACTAGTTTATCTGGAAGTCTCCAGCTAACATAACCAACATCTAGGACAACAGCAGTTGTCCTTTTTTTTGAAATCATTCCCATTAACTACATTTTGGAAATGATGTTTTCTGGTTATCACAACTACTATAACAAATGAGACCAAGGATCTTTTAAATACCTCACCTTAAAAAAATGAATCAAAATAAATAAACAAATAACTTTTCAGAAACAAAACTCACTAAAGACGTATTTTATTGCATAGCTGCTCCTTTGATCCAAACCAATTAATGAGCCATCTCAACCTATAAATGTTACTAATTAACCTTGAGCCTAGTCTTGTGGTTCAAACTTGTTCTGGGGACAGGGCTGGTCCTTGCTGTGGCTGAAGTGGGGCCTCTTGATTCTCTGGGCTTCTAAGAAAGGGAGGTATAAAGCTATGTGGAGGTGGGGTTTGGTAAGGTAGTTTTGCATGCCAGCCCTTGAGGGCGATTAATAGCAATACTGAGCTAAAGCTGGTTGGATGCTATTGCAGTCCTCATAGAAAATTAAATGTCGTAATGTAAGCTTGTTATCCGCCAGTCAAGGAACTGGCTTGACGGCTGAAGTGCTTTCTTTATGTCTGGAGAGACAGGCGATAGACTGGCATATATCTGTATCTGCCAGTTTCCTTAAAAGCCCTGATAACTGGTGTTTCAAAGAGTATATTCCAAACCCAAATATATCAGAATCCCCCAGAGTATTGGTAAAATGCAGATTCTTAGGCTCAGCCTGTTGAATCAGTATCTGGTGTGGCCTGATAATCTGAATTTTAAACAATCTCCTAAATGAGACATTCAAACTTAAAGCTAGAGAAAAACTGTTTTCAGAGTAGCCAAGAAGATCCTGTCCTACATGTAATAGCTAGGAGTTATGTTCTTCTCCATTCTCTGCACACATGCTAATTTTTCCCATATTTTTCTTGACATGTTCTATGTTAAGAGTTGAAAATCTTTAGATCACCAAATAGCTGGGTTTAATTTTTCTATAAACAGAGAAAGCCATCTCATGCACAGGGCCTTATAGCAATTTTGTTCTTGGTGGGAAGACAGAGATCTTCATAAAGATATGCATTTGTGTCACTTGTTCCCCTTCCGTCAAAGATGGCTACAGCCACTAACCTTATATTATTTTAAATATCAGCGGCAACAAAGGTTACATTGACAGAAGAGTTTTGGATGACAATTCAACTCTGTTGCCATTTCTTTCTTTCAGCAGTCTTTGCTGGTCTCCTTTATTTGCTTATTAAAAACTTTTATCTTATTGCTTTTTCTCCCATTAGAGAACGATCAACATACTTTCTAACTTCTTTCCTTTTTAGGTTTAAAATAAAAAAAATCAATTTCATTACACATGTAGTTAATGCTCAGTATTCGGACCTCAAACTCATTCCGTCTTCTTTTCCCTCTGTGGACAAGGCTAATCCCCACTAAGGGTTTATAAATGGGCCCGGCTGCAGTTTGCAGGTGCAGTTGTTTGCTGGAGCCCAAGTCAAGATTTACATATGCAAATGAGCATGGATGTGCCCAAACTGAGTAATTGTGCATGCAAATAGGTGATTAAATAGACAATTACTAAATCTGCATGAACAAATGGGAGTTGTGCATATTCAAAAAGCAGGGGACACCTGAACATTATGCAAACAGGCAGCTTTCCTCAGAGCCTGTGGAAATCTGGCCCCAGGGGCCTGGAAGTTGCTTCAATCCCAGAGCAAGCTGGGATCTCAAGTTGCACAAGTGGAATTTACACTTTGACCTCAGCTGCCGTGGTAATGTCTAGATCTCTGACAAGGTCACCTCCAGGAAGTACATGTGGAAAGGGTTTTGATTTCTGCCATTTCTTTCCATATACTAGATTTAAAGCAGAAATTTAAACTAAGGATTTTAAAAATGACCAGTAGTAAGAAACAAGCTTTAGTTATTTTAGTGGGTTGTAGTGTACGCCCACTCCTCCAAAGCGAAACTTCGAACCAGGCAGAGAGTTCAATCCAAGTTAAACAACCGTACCACAATGAATGTGACTTGATGATGCTATTTCTCACAACTGTGCTGCCAAAAACAAGAGTGAGGCTTAATCACTCTTAGGTAGCTGTTTTTAGTTTGTCTTTGTGAGCTAGAGAAAAATACCCACTGGTTTTAATTCTTCATTTCTTCGTGATTCGAAATCTCAGTTCTCTACCTGCTGCCTAACATTGATAGATGGTGTTGTCAGCAGAGTACATCAATTGAGAAATGATTTCACATAACCAGGGGGGCTTTTCTGACAAAAGATTAGTGGCAATGCCTAGGCTAGCCTACCAAGAGCCAGAGATAAGCAGAATTCGAGACAGCCAAGGAGTGCTGATTGCTGAAATCCTCATATTTTTCAGGAAGATATTTCAGCCCTAGGATATTCTATCTTTTCCACATTCAGTTTTATATGAACCACTTCAAGTCTTTCACTGTACAAAGTAAGGAGTGATATCACTGCAGACCATAAAATCAATTAGTCAATTCCATCAATAACCCAGTTCACTGGAATAATTTCTTTACTTAGCACCTGTCAGGAGGAGATTTCAAAATATTCTCACGAGGGGTCAGAAGTGAATGGAATTAGCTATGTCTACAGATGAAGTAGCCAAGTCTCCAATGCAGAGTATTAGGCAGTTCCATAAGGCATGCAGATATAGAAAAACATTAGTCGGTAATTATTCAAGTCTGCATTCTGGCAAAGGAGATAAATGGAAACCAACTTCCCCAAAAGCACCCCTTCAGCATTATCTCTATACAGGCGCATTAGAAGCTAACCAAGGATTCCTCCAGAGCTGTAAGTCATGTGTATATAGTCCATTTGGCCAGAAATACATTTAATAAAGTGGAGAAACGCCTGTAATCCCAGCACTTTGGAAGGCCGAGGTGGGTGGATACGAGGTCTGGAGATCGAGACCATCCTAGCCAACATGGTGAAACCCCGTCTACTAAAATAAAAAAAAATTAACCAGGTGTGATGTCATGCAGCTGTAGGTCCAGCTACTTGGGAGGCTGAGGCAGGGGAATCACTTGAACCTGGGAGGTGGAGGTTTCAGTGAGCTGAGATCACATCACTGCACTCCAGCCTGGCAACAGAGCAAGACTTCATCTCAAAAAAAAAAAAAAAAAAAAAAAGGTGGAGAAACTAGCTTCACCAGCATAGTCTCAGAAGCCAGAGAAATCCATTCTCCTCCCAATTTCAAGTGGAATTGTTGGTTCTTTCTTTTTCTTGAATACCTAAACAAGTTTTTCACCAATTAAAAAAACACCAGTGGCACAAATACTGCAATGCAATACATGTGTATACATACACTTATGTTTGCATTCATTAAAAACAGTATATACTAACAGTATAATGTCTCAATCACAAGCTTCAGATTGCTACATGTTTGAGTGTCCAACAAAATCTACCAAATTCTAGCCTTTCAAATTACCCTCCAGGGTTCTCTCCTCCCACATGATCCTGCCTGTATTTCATCGGTAGTAATGTCTCCCTCTGCCAGACTCCCAGAGAAATTAATATATGGCCCTTTTCTTGACACTTAACCATGATGCTTTGTATTGAAGTTATTAATAATGATTTTCCCCCCCTTATTGTAATGCAAGATAATTGAGGGAGTTGCTGCAGTCAATATGGAAGGAAAATAAGATTTATCCTCTATATCCAATGTCTCAGGCACCATGCCATCTTCATATGTGCTATCTTGTCCATGCTTTACAAACGTCAATTAGGTAAGTGCGATTAGCATTTTACAAACAATGAGAGGATGATTTGAGAGGTTTCATAACAGCTCAAAGCCTGTTCCTTAGGTTCAAATTTCAGCCCCAACACTTGCCAGCCATGAGATCTTGGACATGCTTCTTGGTCTTTGAAAGTCTTGTTTTCTTCATTCATAAAAATGAGATAGAAATTATGCCAATTTATTGTAGCAAGACAATTGATTATTAATGGTAAGGATTAAAGGAGGCAATTCGTAAGAAGTGTTTAACACAATACATGACTCATTGTAAGTGCTTGATGTTTCTGCTTATGTTGCTGGCAGTAATAGTATTGTTAGGTATTCTAATTAGCTTTTCAAGAAACTTTGTGTTCAAACATATAGATCGCACTTAGCAGTTGGCTCAGAAATTTTTTATTATTTTCTGACAATGAATGAAGGAATGCACAAGTGAGTTCCAAGTGTTTTCCTAGCACTTCGGTCATATTCCCTGGAACCTTGGGATATTTTATCTATAGTTGCCAAAAGCCTCTTTTTATTGTGTTGTAGATGCTGTCCCTATAGACTCCTCAAGTCTTCCAAAAGTGCAGAAGCCTGGAAAGCTGTTACAAATGAGTAATTGCTATTTATCAGACCCCTCCCAGAGAACACATGTGCATTTTGTCTTTGGTCTTCAAGAGACTCTCTATCACACGGCTTATTCCACTTTCCTCTTGATATTTGCCTTTTCCAGGTTTAAAGCAGAGATTCTCAAAGTGTGACCTATGGAACCAGAGGGATCTTGCAGGCCCAATCAGGGAGTTCAGGTCAAAATGATTTTTTTCATGATGCTAAAGTGGTATTTATCGTTTTCACTCCAGTGACGTAAGCCCCGATGCTAAAAATAAGCAGTGGTGGGTGGAACTGCTGGTGCTTTATCTCAAATCAAGGCAGTGCCACCAGACTGTACCAGTAGTTGTTGTGTACTGCACCAGGCACTCACAAGAGGCAGGAAAAGCAGTTTTAAGAATGTCCTTGAGGAAGAGTATACTGGGTTGATTTTATTGAATCTCTACCTTTCAGTTCACATCTTTTTAATATTTTATATGATGAAATGGTAAGTACATGTAAGGCAACTTATAAGGTGCACGCCAAAGTATGGTGTTTGTTGGAGGAAAAGCACTTGTGTGGTTATTTTAGTTGCAAGCTAAACTAGATACTTCCTCCATGAAATACCCTGTAATTTGAAAAAATGACTGACAGACAAACATGATTGTTCAGACTTAGGTATTTTGCAGATACTTTTCCAAAAGTGAAGTGATCCTGTCACTTCAGGGAAAACGACTGATGGTATTTGTTGCAAATTAGAAGATTAAAGCTTGCAAGCAAAATTTAGAATTGTGAAAAACTTGTGTCTCCCACTGTGAGCTTGACAGCTTCCCAATATTTAGAAATTTTTCTAATGATATCAGTGATAATATTAATGAACATAAGTTTTTTGAGATTGCAAAATGAAGCATGTCAACTTGAAAAATGGCATAACTAAGTGAACCGATATTTTCCAGATGACTGATATGTGATGTTACAAAATTATTCATGACTGAAAGATTCACCCAAAATGCAAGACAGGCTGATATATTTTAATGTTATAGAGTTCAAAATGTTTATTGATATGGATTTTGAGTTCACACTGCAACCAGCCTTTAAGAAACTACTAATTAGGGAGTTATGGTATATTGTCAAAAAGAAATATCCACAATTATCTAGAAAGATTACCAAAATGCTCTTCCTTCTTCTAACTATGTATCTCTGCGAGGTTGACTTTATTTTTCATAGACTTCAACCAAAACAACATATAATAAATTTATTGCAGAAGTAGATATTAGAATCCATCTATCTCCTACTTAGCCAGATATTAATGAGATTTGCAAAAATGGAAAATACTGCCTCTCTTCACATACTTTGTTTTAGAAAATACAGTAATTTTAATAAAAATATATTTATGTTATTATGTAATAGTTTTATTTTTATTTTTGAATGAATAAAGAAATATTTTAAATACTCTTAGTATTAATGTCTAATACATTATATATCAATAGATAACACCCATATAATTATTTTTGAGGTCCCTAACACTTTTTTAATTTTATTTTTAATTTCAATAGCTTTACAGTATAAGTTGGTTTTGGTTACATGGGTAAGTTATACAGTAGTAAAGTCTGATATTGTAGCATACCTGTCATCCGAGTAGTGTACATTGTACCCAATATGTAGCTTTTTATTCCTCACCCTCCTCCTTGCCACCCACTTCTAACTCTCCAAAATCCAATGTATTAATCGGCATGCCTTTGCATATCCATAGCTTAGCTCCCATTTATAAGTGGTAATATATAGTATCTGGTTTTGCATTCCTGAATTGTGTCACTTAGAATAAATGCCTCCAGCTCCATCCAACTTGCTGCAAAATACATTATTCTGTTCTTTCTTTTATGTCTGAGTAGTGTCCCATGGTGTATATATACCACATTTTCTTTAACCCATCATCAGTTGATGGGCATTTAGGTTGGTTCATATCTTTGTAATTGTTAATTGTGCTGCAATAAACGTACATATTCAGGTTTCTTTCGTGTACAATGACTTCTTTTCCTTTGGGTAGATACCCAGCAATGGGATTGCTGGATCAAATGGCAGATCTACTTTTACTTCTTTGAGAAATCTCCATACTGTTTTCCATAGAGGTTGTACTATTAATAATTTATATTCCCACCAGCAGCGTATAAACAAACGCTTTGCAACACATCCATGCCATTCTTTCTTTTCTTTTTCATTTTTTGGTTTTTGACTTTTTAATAATGACCATTCTGGTGGTGGTAAGGTGGTAGTATCTCATTATAGTTTTAATTTGCATTTCTCTGATGATTAGTGATGTTGGGTATTTTTTTGTATGTTTGTTGGTCATTTGTATATCTTCTTTTAAGGAATGTCTATTCATGTCATTTGTCTATTCGTCTATTTTGATGGGATTATCTGGGTTTTTTTCTTGCTGATTAGTTTTAGTTCTTTGTAGATTCCGGATACTATTTCCTTTGTTGGATGCATAGTTTGCAAATATTTTCTCCCATTCTACGGGTTGTCTGTCTTACTCTGATGATTATTTCTTCTGCTCTGCAGTACCTTTTCAGTTTAATTTGATCCCATTTACTTATTTTTGCTTTAGTTGAATTTGCTTTTGAGGTCTTAGTCATAAATTCTTTCCCTAGGGCAATGTCCAGAAGAGCTTTTCCTAGCCTTTCTTTTGGAAATTTTATGATTTCAGGTCTTAGATTTAAGACTTTAATCCATCTTGAGTTGATTTTTGTATATGGTGAGAGATAGGGATCTAGTTTCATTCTTCTGCATGTGGGTATCCAGTTTTCCCAGCACCATTTATTGAATAGGGTGTCCTTTCCCCAGATTTATGTTTCTGTATGCTTTGTTGAAGATCAGTTGATTGTAAGCATTTGGCTTTGGCTTTATTTCTGGGTTCTCTATTCTCTTCCACTAGTCTATGTATCTACTTTTATACCAGTACCATGCTGCTTTGGTCACTATAGCCTGGTAGTATAATTTGAAGTCAGGGAGTGTGATGCCTCCAGATGTGTTCTTTTTGGTTAAGATTGCCTTGACTATTCAGGCTCTTATTTGGTTCCACGTGAATTTTAGGATTTTTTTTTTCTAATTCTATGAAAAATGATGTTAGTATTTTGATAGGAATTACAAAGTCTGTAGATTACTTTGGGTACTATGATCATGTTCATGATATTGATTCTTCCAATCCATAACCATGGAATGTATTCTCATTTGTTTGCGTCATCTACGATTACCTTAAGCAATGTTTTATAGCCCTACTTACAGAGACCTTTCATCTCCTAAGTTAAATATATTCCTGGGTATTTTATTTTATTGTTGCAACTGTTGTAAAAGGGATTGAATTCTTGATTTGATTCTCAGCTTGGTTGTCATTGGTATATAGTGGTGCTACAATTTTTGTACATTCATCTTGTAACCTGAGACCTTATTGAATTCATTTGTCAAATCTAGGAATTTTTTGAAGGAATCTTTAGGGTATTCTAGGTATACGATTATATCATTGACAAACAGAGATAGTCTGGCTTCCTATTCCCCAATTTGGATGCCCTTTATTTCTTTCTCTTGCCTGACTACTCTGGTTAGGACTTCCAGTACTATGTTGAATAGAAGTAATGAAAGTGGGCCTCTTGTCTTCTTCCAGTTCTTAGGGGAAATAATTTCAACTTTTCCCTATTCAGTATGATCTTGGCTGTGGGTTTGTAATATGTGGCTTTTATTATTTTGAGGTATGTGTCTTCCATGCTTAGTTTGTTGAGGGTTTTCACAAAAAGATACTGGATTTTATTGAATTTTTTTTCTGCAGGTGTTGGATTCAATTTGCTGGTATTTTGTTGAGGATTTTTACATCTGTGTTCATCAGGGATATTGATCTATAGTTTTCTTTTTTTGTTATGTCCTTTGCTTTGGTATCAGGGTAATACTGGCTTCATAGAATGAGTTAGGGAGGATTCCCTCTTTCTCATTATTTTGGAATAATTTCAATTGAATTGGTACCAATTCTTCTTTAAACATCTGATAGAATTCAGTTGTGAGTCCACCTGGCCTTGTGCTTTTTTCTTTTTAACAGGGAATTTTTTTTTTTTATTACTGATTCAATCTCACTGCTTATTATTGGGCTGCTCATAATTCTATTTCTTCTTCATTCAAGCTAGAAGGGCTGTAGTTTTCCAGGAATTTATCCATTTCCTCTAGATTTTCTAGTTGATGTGCACAGAGGTGTTTATAGTAGTCCCAAATGATCTTTTGTATTTCTGTTGGTTGTAATCTTTCCATTTTCATTTCTAATTGAGCTTATTTGAATCTTCACTTCTTTTCTTGATCATTCTAGCTAATGGTCTATCAATTTATCTTTTCAAAGAACAAATTTTTTCTTTCATTAATCATTTGCATTTTAAAATTTCAATTTTATTGAGTTCTCTGATATTTGTTATTTCTTTTCTTCTGCCAGCTTTGGGTTTGGTTTGATGTTGTTTCTATAATTCTTTGAAGTGTGACTTTGTGTGGTCAATTCGTAATCTTTTATTTTTAGACTTTTCGATGTAGGCATTTAGCTCTATAAACTTTCCTCTTAGCACTGCTTTTGCTGCATTCCAGAGGTTTTGATAACTTGTGTCATTGTTATCAGCCATTTTGAAGACTTTTTAAAATTTTTCTTGATTTCATTGTTAAAAGTCATTCAAGGGCCGGGCGCGGTGGCTCATGCCTGTAATCCCAGCACTTTAGGAGGCCAAGGTGGGCGGATCATGAGGTCAGGAGATCGAGACCATCCTGGCTAACACGGTGAAATCCCTTCTCTACTAAAAATACAAAAAATTGGCTGGGAGTGGTGGTGGGCGCCTGTATTCCCAGCTACTCGGGTGGCTGAGGCAGGAGAATGGCATGAACCTGGGAGATGGAGCTTGCAGTGAGTCGAGATCACACCACTGCACTCCAGCCTGGGTGACAGAGCAAGACTCCATCTCAAAAAAACCAAAAGACAAAAGTCATTCAAGAACAGATTGTTTAATTTCCATATATTTGTATAGTTTTGGATTGATTTCTAGTTTTATTCCTCTGTGATTTTGAGGAGGTACTTGATATGATTTTTATTTTTAAAAATTTATTGAGATTTGTTTTGTGGCCTATCATCTATCTCGGAGAATGATCCATGTGCTGATGAGAAGAATGCATATTCTGCAGTTCTTGGGTAGAACTTTCTGTAAATATCTGTTAGATCCACTTGTTCTAGAGTGCAGTTTAAGTCTGGTGTTTCTTCGTTGACTTTCTGCCTTGCTGATATGTCTAGTGCTGTCAGTGGAGTGTTGAAGTACTCCACTATTATTGTGTTAGTGTCTATCTCTTTTCTGAGGTCTGGTAGGAATTGTTTTATGAATCTAGGAGTTCCAAAGTTCAGTGCATATGTATTTTGGATTGTAATGTCTTCTGCAGAATTGATTCTTTTTTTTTTTATTACATAATGATCCTTTTTTGAAATTTTTTCTTTTTTTTTTGTAGTGTTATTGCTTTAAAGACTGTTTTATCTGACATAATAATAGCTATTCCTACTTGCTTTTGGTTTCCATTTGCATGAAATGTCTTTTCCACCCCTTTATCTTGAGTCTATAAGAATCCTTATATGTGTAAATGTGTTTCTTTAGGACAAAAAATATTTGGTTTGTGATTTTTTATTTATTATGCTGATCTGTATCTTTTAAGTGGAGCATTTAGAATATTTACATTCAATATTAATATTGAGATATGAGGTACTGTTCCAGTCATCATGTTGATTGTTACCTAGTTACTTTGTTTTCTTCATTGTGTTATCGTTTTACAGGTCCTGTGAGTTTCATGCTTTCAAGGTGTTCTATTCTGGTGCATATTGACCTTTCGTTTCAATATTTAGAACTCCTTTTATCATTTCTTTTTAGGGATGGTCTAATAGTGACAAATTCTCTCAGCGTTTGCTTGTTTGAAAAAGACTTTATTTCTCCTTTGTTGATGAAACTTAGTTTTGCTGGATGCAAAATTCTTGCTGGATGGTTATTCTGTTTAAGGAGGCTAAAGACAGGACCTGAATCCCTTACAGCTGGTAAAAGGTTTCTGCTGAGAAGTCTGCTGCTAGTCTTATAGATTTTCCTTTATAGAATATATCATATTTTTGTCTCACTGTTCTTAGAATTATTTCCTTCACATTGACTCTAGACAGCCTAATGACTGTATGCCTTGGAGATATCCTTTTTGGAATAAATCTCCCAGGAGTTTTTTGTTTTTTTTTGTTTTTCAGGCTTAATGAATTTGGATGTCTAAATCTCTAGTAAGGCCAAGAAAGTTTTCCTCAATTATTCTCTCAAATAAGTTTTCCAGACTTTTTGCTTTTTCTTATCCCTCCCAGGAAACACCAGTTTGGCTATTTTACATAATCCCATATTTCTTGGATACTTTGTACACTTCTTTTAATTATTTTTTATTTTTGTCTGATTGGATTAATTCAAAAGCCTTGTCTTTGAGCTCTGAAATTCTTTATCCTACTTTATCTAGTAAACTGTTAAAACTTGCCATGGCATTTTGTAATTCTGTAAATGTGTCTTTTAGTTTCAGAAGTTCTAATTGATTTTTTTAAATATCTATCTCTTTAGAACGTTTTTAATTCACATCCTAAATTGTTTTTTAAATTTCTTCATGTTGGTTTTCATCTTTTTCTTGTACCTCTATGAGTAACTTAATAAGCATCCTTTTGAATTCTTTATCTGGTATTTCAAAGTTGTCATTTGGTTTAGTTCCATTGCTAAAGAGCTGGTGTAATCTTTCTGGGGTTTTATAGAACCCTGTTTTGTCATATTGCCAGAATTATTTTTCTGGTTTCTTCTTTTTCGGGTAGACTATTTCTTTTAATTATTTTTTAATTTATTTTTGATTCAACTGTGCTGTTTAAAAATGTCCCATCCTTGAGGATGTGATTTCAATGTTTATAATTTGTTGTAACCTAATTCAGCTCTGGGTGAAGACTTTGTATGAGTTCCTTGGTTTTAAAGAGCCCTTGTATGATGGCTTTTTCAGATACTGATTGTAGTGGCAATATGTTAATGATGTGAGTAGGTTCACTGTCTCCTATAACTTTGGAATGACAAAAGTCTCTTGAAGCTTATTTTGTTTCCCAGGAGTGTGTATTTTCTTATTTATTTATTTTTCCCCCACTATTTTAATCACTGGATTGAACAGTCCAGCCTTCAGGCCAGTGAGAAGTATCTACAGGTAAAAATCAGCTGTGACTAAAGCAGGTGAGTAAATGTAATACCCAATGGAGGGCAGAGGTCACAGCATTGACAGAGGTAGTTGGAGGAGTTCTCAATGGAAAACACTGAGGTCTTTTCAGGGTGAAGAGAGGGAGTCACCTGAGTTCCCCTGCCAGGCCAGTAGGAAAGCAATCCACCTCTCAGTCACACTCCTGACCCAGGGTTCCAGCTATTCAGATCAGACAGACACCTCTTTTCATCTGAAGGAATGTTGATGTTCCATATAGAAAAGGTTTGTCATTCTACTTCTCATGGAAGCCTGTACCAGGAAAGCATTCCTTTTGTGGGGATGCAGTCACTCTGAAATGTTCTAGAAAGGTTGTCTACAGATGGACCTAAGTCAAGCTCCCATGAGAGAAGCCCCACCTGTGTCTTCAGTGGTGGGTGAGAGGGAGAAGAAGTCCCCTTCTATGTGACACTTTATGAGCATCAAGGCTCCTGACTGTTGGGATAGAGCTGCCAGCTTTTCCTACTGAGCCCAGCACTGCACTTGTGCTTTTGCTGAAAGAAACTTCCCACAAGCTGAAAGTTCTGGGACTCAGGGCCTGTGGTCTGGATTTTCTTTGTCCCATTGGGTGCACTTCCCCTTCCCCTAGAAGTAGTAGTCCCTGAGGCCCAAATTACTATGAATGCTTCTCTTTTTCTGGGCCTAGCCTCCTAGGGGGCTATCACACTCCAAGCTGGAGATGGGGAATGTCTTCAACGGATCCAGTGATGTGACCTGTCCTCACGTCTCCCAGCAGCAGGTACCAGAACCAGTCCCGATGGCATGGCAGGGGAGTGACTTAGACTCTTTGAGATTCTTTGGTTATAAGCAGCCTTAGTGTGTTGGCTTTCTCATGTGCAGGTTGTAGTAGTAATGAATTGGTAACATGGAGAGACTAAGGACCTCCTGGTCAGCCAGAGTGATGTAGGCAATGATGATAGCTGAGGTTATTTACAAGTCTTCTTCTTCCTGGGGGCCATGTTATTCTCCCTGAAGATGTTGTAATGGACTGTGTCAGTTGGCCTCCAGTCAAGAGGTGGCACTTGTAAAACACTACCAGCTATTCTGGTAGCAGTAGGATTTGTGCTTGCCTTATGCTACTCAGGGGAAGTACTCTGGTTTCTCAGGCAACAAGCAGAGCTACAGAGCTCCCAAAGGTTTCTGTCCTTTGTGTTAAGCTATCAGGGCAGGTGGAGGGGCAAAGCCAGGTGGGGGCTGCATCAGGTAAGTCCACACTCTGCCTCTCCACATGTATGTGCAAGCAGTGGCCCCAGTGAGCAGTTCTCTGGCTGCTGGAGTAATGGTCCAGGAAGTCCACAGAGGGAGTGGGGAGTAACAAGTGACAGTAAGCCCCACCCAGCTCCCGCACACTTGGCAAGTTAGATCTCAAACCTACAGTGCTCCACTAACAGTGGCTAGCTAAGTGCCAGGCAGTCTGAGCTCAGAACTAAAAACTTCCCCAGGCTGTAAACTTTCCCTATGAGACAGAAACCACAGCTTTCAGGCTATGCCCCTCTCAGTCTGTCTGTGAAGTAGGGGAATCCAGTTCCTGTGCCCATGGCTACAACACACTTCCCACTCACCCCCTGGTTCTGGCCAAGGGGGTCTGTCCCAACTTGAAATTACATCATGAATCTCAGGAGCTTCCTTCCACCTATGACCACCAACTGAGTTCACCAGCAGATTTCTGCGAGGTCCCCTGGGAGATAGAATCAAGTTTTGTTTCCCTTTATCTGTTGGAGTCTGAAAGTGCTTGTAAAGAAGTGATGCCACTCCTTCTTATATACTCCTCACCACTCACTAAATCAACTCCAGCACTGAGATAAGGCCCTCCCCTGTGGCCTGGATTGCCAACTTCCCAGTGGGAATGTATATCCTGGAGGCAATTTCTCCCCCTCTCACACTCTAGGGACTTACGGTTTTCCTCCTGGCTCAAAGCATAGGCTCAGCCTGCCACTTCTTTCAAAGGTTCTGTTATTTTTATTTTTCAGTTTTCCTGTTAATTTTCTGTGTTGCTGCTTGGAAACAAGTTCACTGCATGAGTCTCTACAAACTATTTTGTCTTTCCAAGTGGGAGAGGCATGCTAACAATTCCTCCAATCCACCATCTTGGAAAAAAAAAAAGGCCCTAATAATTTTTAAAAGTGTGAATGCATCCTGAAGCCAGAAAGGTTTTGAGAACTGTCAGTTGAAAGCAATTGATGTGGACTGAATGTTTAAATCCCTGTAAAATTTATTTATTGAACTCCTAACCCCCAAGGTAATGGTATCAGGAGGTAGGGTCTTCGGGATGTGACTAGGTCATGAGCGAAGAGCCTTCATGAATGGGATTGGTGTCCTTATAAAAGAGGCCTGAGGGAGCCTGACATTTCTTCACCGTGTAAGGACACAGTCCTCCATAAGCCAGAAAACAGGTCCTTACTAGACACTGAAGCTGCCTTAATGTTGGGCTTTCTAGCCTCAAGGAGTGTGAAAAATAAATTTCTATCATTTGTAAGCTACCTAGTTTATGATATTTTGTTATAGCAACCTGAATGCACTAAGATAGCAATGATTTATAAACTTGTTTGTAACATCAGAAACCTGTGCTCAAAGGAAACTTTAAAGACTAATTTATGAAAAGATAAAAATCTGAGTTGCTATGGTGAAACAGAAAGATAGGACCCAAAGCCTCCCAGTTTTGCCTCTTCTCTATTCCCTTTCACTTCCTCATGAGTCCCTCCCTGGAATCTCAGTAAGAAAATCTCTATGCAAAAGCATCAGTGAGCTGATGAAGCAGGCAGCAGGAATGCAGCATCCCAGGCCAAGTGGGAGTGGAGAATGATGTCAGGCACAACTGCTAAGACGAGTGATGGGAGAGCCTCAAATCAGATTTTAGACAGGATGACCTCCCCTGTCTCCTTTTCCATTGATCCACTGGAGCTTTCTTACTGAAAAACACTTGACTACTGATCTCTTAACTATGTGTGGAATCACCAGTGAGCACACTCCAAAGTGATTAATTTGGTATGAATGAAAGGTGGTGTCTGCATGGGATGGAGACAGAGAAATTCCTGGCACATTCTTTTCTCTGAATTAGCAGTGTTAGGGTTGAGCAATTGAGGAATAATTTCCACCCAACTGTAGGACCAAATACTATTCTGAATGACCAGGGAATAGAATGAAATACAAGAATACACAGGAGGGTGAAATAATAGCAGCAAATCTAGAACTGAGTAGAGTATTTTCAGGTGGTTCTGAGTTATGGACAGACAGTAGAATGTAGAGGGAGTATAATACAACTAGATAATGGAATTCCAAGACTCTGTCTTTAGCGCTGACCTCTGTGCTGACAACCAGATCAGAACTAGTTTCTGGGCTTTTACTTAGCTTTCTAAAAAATATCTCAAATTTAATTTGACCTGGACTTGCTAATGCATTCTTTCTGGTTCTGTGTCCTATGTCAATTATGGCATTATCATTCACTCTGTCAATAAATCTAGATCTTTTGAAGTCTCCTGTGATAAAGGTTTGGGGTGAACAATGGCCACTGGGAGGCTGTTCAATATCCAAACCTCCTTTTTCAGTTGGGAGAAGCCACCAGACTTAATGACACACAATCTTCTCCTTTCCTAAGAAAGAGACATACTCTCCCTGCACCCTCAGGCTTGGCACTCAGTGGACTTAGCATCACTGGTACAGAGTGTTAGGGGCAACAGGTTCAGAGGGAGTCACGCTAAATAGCAGCAGCTACACTGGTGCATTTGAGCCACATCTTTCCTTCCGACGATGGTTAAGATCCTCCCTACTCTTGGCTGTCCAGAGAGCCTTGTTTGCCTTTGCCTTATTTGTTTTACATTTTTAAAATCTGGTCCTCAACTATCACATTGGTTATCCAAACCAGTCTTAATAAAAATTTTCCCAATGAAGTCCTTTCTATTCTTATAGCCAGAGACACTTGTTCTTGCTTGCAGTACAAATTCTTGAACTAGACACCATTTTCTTTCTATTTTATTTAAAAAATGTCTCCCCTACATACCTAAGTACTACTCTTAAGTTCAGGCCCTTATCATTTGGACAAGAACAATTGTGCCTCCCTCACACCAGTCTTTCTCCATTCCAATCCAACCTCTCCACTCACGTTTTATTTTTCCAAAGATTTTACCACAGTTTTCTTTCTTTTGTTCAATAACAAAAGCAACCAAATCTTCCTGGCATCCTTATGCTTGCAGAATAGTGTTTGACTACATATCATTCAAGGCCTTTCAATCTACTTTCCAATATCCAGCATACAGCTCTTGTCAGCAGAAGTCAATTCAAAATTATCTTTGTAGCCCCAAGATCTGGCAAAACACCTGGTGTAAAGTAAAGCCCAATAAATGAATGAATGCATGCATGCATGACTTATTTGTTACTCAGAAATCCAGTACACTAGATACAATTAAGTGTATGTGATTTCCTAAAGTCTCTACAGAAACATTCATGTCTTTCTAAATATAGTCAGGCACTGCCTAATGATGTCTGGGTCAATGGTGGACCACATAGTTGACAGTGGTACCCTAAGATTATAATAATATATCCTTACCGTACCTTTTCTTTGTTTAGATATGTTTAGATACACAACGGCATTACAATTGCCTACAGAATTCAGTATAGTAACGTGCTGTGCAGGTTTGTAGCCTAGCAGTAATAAACCATCCCGTGTAACCTAGATGGTATAGCCTAGATGTGTGTGTGAGTACACTCTACGATGTTCAAATAATGATAAAATCATCTAAGGATGAATTTCTCAGAATCTATCCCCATCATTAAGTGATGCATGACAACATATGAAAAAGTACGCATTATGTCTGTTTTGGGGGTTCTCTGCCTCATAGTGCTCTGTTTCTACGGCTGCTACGCACTTATCTTGATGTAGTCAGTTTGATTCTGCCTGCCTTGTCCAATAATGTGTAAGCTCTTTCAGGTCAAGAACCATCTGTTATTTATCTTTGCACTCTTAATGCTTAAACACAGAGTAGATGTTTGACGTATCTTTGCTCAACTTACCTCCTAAAGAGGAAATGTGTGGTATGAGAAGGGAGTGGGTAAGAATTCTGCTTGACAAGAACTTTACTTCCCACAACTCATGAAGAAATGTTTTCAAAATTTCAACATTAAATATGCTCTTTGCTGACTGCTTTTTGTCAACACCCTTTGCCAGATTGAGGACATCCACCTTTTGCTCTCTGTTTCTTGACAGTGGTGACCCTGAGGGCTTGACATTTGCATACCAGAAACCTTCTTGGCTTCAGCATTTGCTCACATCCCTGACAACAGAGTTTCTGGGGCATGGTACTCACGCTGTAAATTGCACAGACAGAATTGAAGTAAAATCTCCCAACTATTTCTGATAATGAAGAGGTTTCTGAAAGCCTACCAAAACCTCTATAATTATCTCAAGTGAAACCTTCTTATTAAACTTTAAGCTCTTTTCATTTTGGTTATTGTCATTTACGTGAAATGAATGAATGGGAACGAAGCCTGGGAAAATTATGAAGTTGTTAAGCCTGTTTATGTTCATTCGACTCAGAGTTTGAGCTTAAAAAGTGGAGTGTGTGTAGGGGAGGCAATCGAAGCATCTTTATGAACGAAATCCAATAGTTATTAACAGATGCTGTGGCTTATTTTCCTTTGGCTGAAAAAAAAAAGGGGGAAGGGTCAGTGTGAGGCAATATATTTCCTGTCTTATCTCATGGTAGACAACTTTGAAATATTGAATATGTTCATCAGCATTTTTAGATACACAAAAGAAGAAATTTTAGTTGGCTTTTTTCTTATATAATGATGCTAAGCTGTATTAAGCAATGTAAACGTTTCTGCTTGTAGGGATTGGTCTCCAGTGGTTAGTTGTCAACCTCATGTAGAGCCTTCTCTTAGGTCCAGCAGCCCCCTTTTTTAGGGGTGTCTCAGCCACAGGCACTTTGCCATGAAGGCGGGAGAGGCGTGGACGAGCAGCAGCCTTGGCATGCCAAGTGGTGATCCCTGCTCATCCATCATTTCATTTAGACAAATGAAAGATTACAGCCCTATGAGAAAAGGCAGTCACAGCCACACAATGCTTTGTGCACAAAGTAAATTGCTAGTTTCCTGTGATCTTTCTGACAAGTAAATTACGGCAGAAAATAACATAGATGGGAATACAATGACAAAAATGCAGAGACTTGGTCGTTCAAAGGAGTTATTGGACCTCTGATACAACCATTTCTAAAGAACCTCAGACCCTCTTTTCAATGGAAAGAGGATTTTCCTCCATCTTTCTATAGTGTATCTTGAAGAGAAATAATATATGATGGGCAGGGTAAGAAGTGGAATTCTCAGTAATCAAATATCCTTTTTTCGTGATAGGAAGATATTAAAATTATGCATAAAGAGAGGAGCTTGCTTTGGGGATTGCTGTGCCTGTGATCATTCTAGCTTGGCACTGAAGATCACAGTGATGCAGTCTATTCTGCATAAAAGATAGCTTCTGAGAGGTCTTTTCATATCTTAACAATCCCAATTCTTCATATTTTTATTCAGTCATAAAATGAGTTCTTATTTTGTTTTTTTAACAAATAAGAAAAATTCCTCTCATCAGAATTAATTTCCCTTTGCCTATTCCGAGCCTAAATTCTCAAACATCTTCTAAAGGCTGTATGAATCTCCGAGGCAGAAAAATAAAAGCTGTATTAGCAAAGTCAAGTGGAGCTGAGGAGGGAAGGGTACTGAAGATAACAGAAGTAATAATCTAATCACTAATATCATAAATTTCTGAGCTTCACATTCCTCAGAGATGTCTCAAAGTTGACAGACTTCATAAAACTGTAGAGTCAAATAGGGTTTTTAGCAAGACTCAGGGACATGCAATGGTCTATTCTATACCTAAGACACTGTACAATGAAGCTGACACTAGAATCCTGATGTTGCAGGCTGTAGAGTTTTCTACTACTAAAGTAGGGATTTCTTCTAGAATTCTTACAGCAAGGTGCTGTCATGAGGAGAGCACTTAGTAGGGAGACCCGATCCTCCAACTGATAACTGGTTGTGTGTCTTAGGCAAGAGACGTAAACTCTTCGTGCGTCATGTGGAAGATGAGGGTGTGGGATGGGATTAGGCATTCTCAAGTGGCAGCACAGAGAGGGTGTACTTGAATAGCATATCTTCAAGGCCATTGTCATAATTTTATACTTAAGACAATAGCCTACAGAATAAAAACGGCAGAGAGCAGAATGCAGTGAAATCAGCTAATATTAAATGCATATATTAAATGCACTAAGAAACACAGGAATAAAACGCTAAAATATTTCCCAGAGCTGGTAGCCTTGGTGGTCCCTAATGATGAATGCTAATTCCTTCTTGTTCATACATTGTTGCCTTAGTCTCTACTTCCTCATCATTGTTAGTTTGTTACTGCATTAAGTCCCCTTTCAGGGTCTTGGGAAAGCTGTCCTGTGAGCACTAAATCATTGGCAGATTTTAAGATGCCAGACATATCACTTCTTCCATTGTATTTAAATACTATTATTTAAATTCAGTTCAACAAACATCTTTGTGCCCTTACTGTGTAAACAAGACTTTGTTCCTGCCTTTGGGGGCTTTGTGCAAAAGATAGGCAGACTATCAGAAAATGACCTTTGGGGCTACACTGAGTTTTTGGTCTTCTGTCTCTTTGTCAGCTTTATCCTAAATAATCCCACACTCTGAGGCATTTGGGGGAATGCACATACATGGTAAGGAGAGAGGCTGTCTTCATTTGAAAGAGCAAGCAGAATGGACATTCCTGAAAAGGTTATATTCTTGGCAATACCCTTTCCTGCAAACTGTTCATTTGAGGAGCAGAGGAATCTAGTGCTTACTTTATTAAAATGAAGTTTTGCTATCTGATTTGGTTGAGTAGATACCAACACCTGATTCTAAGGTGGAGACCTTATAATTTTCATTCCCAACAAATGCCCAAGTAATGCTGATACTGCTGCTGCAGGACCACACTGGAGAGCTCTAGACAAGCAATATACAAACTGAGATGTATGTACATGCAGGGATACATAAAAACGTTTCCAGGGGTACCCAGGAGTAGATAGAGGCACTGAGAGCACTTTCCAGATCCTCAATTTCTATATTATTCTTTCCTAATTAATAAAATAATCCATCTGAGAATTTAGTCATGGCTTTACACTCCCACCCCCTTTTGTGCAATTGATTTTCTCCCACTTTGCACAAGCGAAGCATAACCCTCCCCATAAGGAAAAGGGTTAAAGAATTGAGTGAGAATGCTATTAAAAATTTCCTTCCATTTGTATCTACTTTTTATGTGAGTAAGGCTTCTTAGTGCATCTATTTAAACAAAATAGCAATAGTAGTAAGTTGAAATCTGTCTTACTCTAGCAGCAAGTAATATTTATTTATGGGTCTATGAATCCATTACAAAATCAAAAGTTCACTCCTCATTAAGTAATATAGTTCAGTAAAATTTTCCTCCTTATAACTATGTGTTCAGTATTTTAACATATTTATTGTGTTTTGATTAACTGTGTATAAAAATACTTATAATAATAACTAAACACAGAAGAAAAACTGTTCACACTTAAGGCCTGTAGTTACAGAAAACAAAAATAAAATTTTAATGTATTTAAATATTATTGCAGCATATAAATAGGATAAGAGTATGAGTGAAAACTTTCAAAGATGAATATATTAAGACAGATACTGAGAGAAAGGAAAATGAAAATATCAGGTCATGGAAAATAAAACAATGTATAATTTCACACTGTTTAAGAAGTCATTCATACAGTTTTAAAGCAACTCACAATGTGGGTATCAACTCACTATGGTATTTTGATTCTTTACCTACATTTAAGGTTTTTATGTTAAAATGTCCTTGTTTACAGTATGAGAGAAATTACAGTTTTTGTCACTCCTTAAGATTTTAAAACCTGTCTACGTAAAACATGTTGTTTTACATCTTTTTTTCATAATTTTTTTCGGAGGCACTTCAACAAAAATTTGAAGACCACTGCTTGTGATGGTACTTGCAGCCAGGAGAAATTGTTTTTCTACTCAGTCTATTATCAACTGTTTATTTTATTAACTTTCAAAATGTTAAGTACAGTACAATATGAAGTACAGTTCAAAATGTGGCCTCCTCTCCTAACTCTGACATTGTAAAGTCCCCTTGCACAGGTTTCCATTCCCGCCTCCATAGGTATACGAGAAATGGGAGAAGAGGCAGCAGTCTTTGCTTTTTTCCACTATCTCTGCCTTCCTCTATTTCCCCATTTGTGATTGCTGTGTGCCAGTTCAGTCAGATGCCATCACATTCCGTTTCTCAAGATTTGTGAAAACTTGCCTCTGACATTCTACTGGCTTAAAAAATTCTCTTGACTTCCAAGCTTGAGTGTCTGACAGCATTTCTCTGGGCCTCTTTCCCTATCACTAACACCAGTTATCTCACCAAACGGAGGCTTGCTGGGCCTACAACGTGGGGTCAGAGGTATGGGCAGTTTTACTGGTATAATCAATTTGTAATGTAAAATATCTTGTACACATAAAAAGTTTTGCATGACTGAAAGTTTAAAAAATATCTTTCCACGTACAAAGTCAATATCAAGATGGATTTGACCTTCTTCCACTAGTTAGCAAAATTAAAACTTTTATGTTTCAAAAAATCACTATGGAAGTGCATTTTAATTGATAGATATGACTACATAAAAACTTCAAAACACTCTGTGTTCAAGAAAACCATTAAGAAAATAAGACCAACCTGGACAACAGAGCAAGACTTCAATCTCTACTAAAATTAGAAAACAAACAAATATAGCCAGTAGTGGTGCTGTATACCTGTAGTCCCAGCTACTTGGGAGGCTGAGGTGGGAGGATTACCTGAGCCATGGAGATGGAGGCTGCAGTAAGCTATAATAGTGCCACTGCACTCAGAGGCCTGGGTGACAGAGCAAGACTTTGTCTCAAAAAAAAAAAAAAAAAAAAAAAAAAAAGTGGAGGGCCAGGAGGAGATAAACATAACCTAATAACCTTGGAAAAATTCCTCATGCATATCAGAACAAAAAAGAACAAAAGGTTAATTTCCTGTTTCTTTATGCCAATATACTTTTCTTCTTTTATTGTATATATTTCAGGTTTATAATATGATGTTTTAATATACATATACATGGTGAAATGATTACTACTGTCAAGTAAGTCAACATATCCATCATCTCCTATCTTTTTTTGTATAGTAAGAGTACCGGAAATCTACTCCCTTGGTAAATTACCAGTAAATGATACAATATTATTAATGATAGTCATCATATTGTACATCAGATCTCAGTGCATTCATCCTAGAGAACTGCAACTTTGTACCCTTTGAATTACTTCTTCCCATTTCCCTAGCTTGTCTGGCACCCCCTCCGCCATTCTACTCTCTATTTCTCCTATTTGAGGCATTTTTTTTAAAAATTTTGTTTTGTTTTATTTTATTTTGCTTTGTTTCTAAAGTCCACATGTGAGTGAAATCATACAGTACTTTTCTTTCTGTGTCTGTCTTATTTCACTTAACATAATATTTTCTAGGTTCACTCATGTTGTGGCCAATGGAAGGATCTCCTTTTTAAGGCTGAATAATATTCGTATGTGTCACTATAACGTCTTTATTCATTCATGAACACACTTTGATTGTTTTCATATTTTGTTTATTGTGAATAATGTTGCAACGAATGTGAGAATGCAGATATCTTTATGAGGTGGTGATTTTATTTCCTTTGGGTGTATACCCAGTAAAGAGATTGCTGGATCATATTATAGTTCTAGTTTTAATTTATTTAGGAACTTCTGTACTGTTTTCCACAGTGGCTACAACAATTTTACATTTCTATCAACAGTGTGCCAGGGTTCCCTTTTCTGCATACCTTCATCAACACTGATCCAGTTGTTTTCTGACAAAAGCCATTCTAACAGATGTGAGGTCCTGCTTTATTCTGGTTTTTATTGTTCATTTCCTTGATGATTAGTGATGTTGCATACCTTTCCATGTACCTTTTGGCCATTTTTATGTCTTCTTTAGAGAAATGTCTATTAAATGTGTTTGCCTATTTTTTTAATCAGGCTTTTCGGTTTTGTTTTTTGTTTGTTAGTTTGTTTTTTTGCTGTTGAGTTGTGTGAGTTCCTTATATATTTTAGAGATTAATCCTTTATCAGATATATGGTTTGTAAATATTTTCTCCCAATCTGTTGGCTGCTTTTTCATTTTATTGATTGTTTCCTTTGCTATGCAGAAGCCTATTAGTGTGATGCTTATGTTTATTTTTGCTTTTATTTGCTTTTATGCCTGTACTTTTGGTGTCTTATTCCAAAACTTCATTGCCAAGATCAATGTCAAGAAGACTTTCCTATGTTTTATTCTAAAAATTTTAAGGTTCCAGGTCTTATAGAGTTTTAATCCATTTTGATTTGATTTTTGCCTATGATGTAAGGTAAGTGTCCAATTTTATTCATTTTTTTTTTTTTTAGTTTTTTTTTTTTTTTTTTTTTTTTTTTTTGAGAGGGAGTCTTGCTCTGTATCCCGGGCTGGAGTGCAGTGGCCGGATCTCAGCTCACTGCAAGCTCCGCCTCCCGGGTTCACGCCATTCTCCTGCCTCAGCCTCCGGAGTAGCTGGGACTACAGGCGCCCGGCTAGTTTTTTTTTGTTTTTTTTTTTTTTTTTTTTTTGTATTTTTAGTAGAGACAGGGTTTCACCGTGTTTGCCAAGATGGTCTCGATCTCCTGACCTTGTGATCCGCCCGTCTCGGCCTCCCAAAATGCTGGGCCACCATGCATGCTGGGCTTGAGCCACCGCGCCCGGCCCAATTTTATTCTTTTGCATGATGTTATCCAGTTTTCCCACCACCATTTATTGAAGAGACTGTTCTTGCTCCATTGTGTCTTCTTGGTACCCTTGCTCAAAATTAGTGGACTGAAGGGGTTAATTTCTTGTCATTGGATTTTTGAATGATTTTACATATTCTGAATAGAAGACTTTTATCAGATATAAGATTTGTAAACATTGTCTCCCTGTCTTTAGTTTGTCCTTTTATTATCTTAAGTAGTATTCTTTTGAAGTACATGCATTATTAATTTGATAAAACCCAATTTATCAATTTATCCTTTTATGAGTGAGGCTCTTAACATCATACCTAAAAAACTTTTTGCTCAACCAAAGTCTACAAATAGTTTCTCCTATATTTTCTTCACTAAGTTCTGTAATTTTTTTTCATTTTGGACTTAGGTTTATGATCTATTTTGAGTTAAACTTTGTATATCATGCAAAATATATTGAAGTTTTTAAAAATTTGGATAATAAATAGGTAATGGTTTCAGTATTGTTGATCAAAATAATTCTGCTCTTTTCATGAGTTGTCTTGCCTTTCTACCTTTGTCAAAAATGAGTTGTCCATATATGTGTGAAAATATTTTTGGACTTTCTAGTTTGATCTGTCTGTTATTTTACACCAATATCACAGTCTTAATTTATCTCACAATATATTTTAAAATCAGGTAGTGTTGGTCTTCCACGTTTATTCTTCCCTTTTCATGTTTTGGCTATTCTAGAGCCTTTGAATTTCCACATGAATTTTAGAATCAGCTTGTCAATTTCTACAAAATGTCTGCTGAGATTTTGACTGGGATTGAGTCTATAAATCATTTTAAGAAAAATTGATTGAAAAATATTGAGTATTCTGTTCCTTGAAATAGATAAATCTCTCAATTCTTTAATTTCTCTTAGCATCATTTATGGTTTTCAGTATACCAGTTTTGTGCCTCTTTTGCCAACTTTATTCCTTAGTATTTTGTAACCTTTATGATCTTTTAGATTATATTGTATGTTAAATTTTGATTTTCTATTCCCTGTTGCTGGTATATAAAATTATAATTGATTTATAAATGTTATTTATTCTAAATCTTATATAAATTCCCTTATTAGTGCTAGTAACATATTTTCAGCTCCATCTGATATTCTACATTGGCAATCATGTCAAATGTGAATAAAACTAATTTTAGTTATTTCTTTCTAATATGGATGCCTTTTATTTTTTTCTTCTTAGATTATAGCTTTGGCTAGAATCTCCAGTATGGTTTTGACTAAAAGTAGTAAGACCATAAATCCTTGTCTTGATCGTGATCTTAGGGGAAAAGTATTTGAATTTTTACCATTAGATATAATGGTAGCTGTAGGTTTTTCATAGATACACTTTATTAGGTTGAGCAAGTTCTCTTATTTTCCTAGAATGCTGAGAGTTTGTATTATGAAAGGTTGTTAAATGTTATCAAATGCAGTTTTGATATCTATGCATATTTTTCTTTTTTAGTTTGTTCATATTGTGAATTACATTGATTGATTTCAAATGTTAAATTAACCTTGTATTCCTGGATGAATTTCACTTTATCACAATGTATTATTCATTATTTCATGTTAGATTCAATTTCAAAATGGCCAAAAGATTTGAACAAATGCTTCACCAAAAAAATATAGCTAATAAATAAGAACATGAAATTATTTTGACATTACTAGTCATTCTGCAAATGCCAATCAAAATTACAATAAGATACCACCCGATACATATTGGAGTGGCTAAAATTTGAAGGAAACTATACCAAATGTTGGCAAGAATGTAAAACAACTGAAACTCTTAAACACTGCTGATGAGACTATAAAATGGTACAATGTATTTGGAAAACAATTTGGTAGTTTCTTAAAAAGTTAAATGTACACATATCATATGAGAGCCATTCCACTCCCACATGTTTAACCAAGAGAATTGAAAGCCTATGTCCAAAGTGATGAAAATCGATGTTTATAAAAGCTTTGTAAATATCTTAAAACTGAAAACAACTCAAGTTTCTATCAACATGTAAATGGACAAACTACCTTATAGCCATACAGTGGAATACTACTCAGCAATATTTAAAAAATGAAATAGTAATATATGCCAAAACACAGATGAATCTCAAAATAAGTTATGAGTGAAAGAAGTTAGACAAAAAAGAGTGCACACTATGTGAGACTATTTTTTAAATGAAAAGAAACTTACAGGAACTGAACATCAATCAATGGTTGTCTGGTGCCATAGTTTGGATTTTTGTCTTCCAAACCTCTTGTTGAAATTTGACACCCAATGTTGGAGGTAGGTCCTAATGGGAGGTGTTTGGCTCATGGGGGACAGATCCCTCGTGAATAGCTTGGTGCCATCCTCACAATAATGCTTGAATTCTAGCTCTATTAGTTCCCATGACAGCTGGTTATTGAAACGAATCTGACACCTCCCTCCTCTCTCACCCTGTCTGGCTTCCTGTCTCTCACCATGCAATCTCTGCACACACACACTGGCTCTCCTTCCCCTTCTGCCATGAGTGGAAACAGCCCAAAGCCTTTACCAGAAGCAGATGCTGACACGGTACTTCTTGTACAGCCTGTAGAACTATAAGCCAAGTAACCTTTTCTTGGCAAATTATCCACCCTTGGGTTTTCCTTTAAAGCAATGCAAGTGGACTAGACAACTGGTAACATAGCAGAGTACAAAGAGGGCAGGAGGAAGGGAGATACAAAGGGGCAAGAAGAAACTTTTGGAGATGATGGATATGTTTATTATCTTGATTATAGTGATACTTTTACACATCAAAAGTACATTTTAAGCATGTTCAGTTTATTTCATCAGTTGTAATTCAATAAAACTGTTAAAAGAGGGTAATAGACCAGGCACGGTGGTTCATGCCTATAATCTCAGCCCTTTGGGAGCCCTAGGCAGGTGGATCATCTGAGGTCAGGAGTTTGAGGCCAGCCTGGCCAACGTGGTGAAACCACACCTATACTAAAAATACAAAAATTAGCTGGGCATGGTGGCGGGCACCTGTAATCCCAGCTACTTGGGAGGCTGAGGCAGGAGAATCCCTTGAACCCAAGAGGCAGAGGTTGCAGTGAGCTGAGATGGCACCATTGCACTCCAGCCTGGGTGGCAAGAGTGAAACTCTGTCTCAAAAAAAAAAAAAAAAAAAAAAAAAAAAGAGGTTAATATTATTAATCTATGAATAACTCTCATAATTTATGTAAAAAATAGGCACTAACTGGGAAAACTGGCAAAGAACATGAACAGGAGATGCACAAACAGAAAGAGAGATACAAATTGCTAATACACATTTTAATAACGCAACCTCTCATAATCAAATAAATTTAAAGTAATATATATTTTTATTGAAATAGAAAAATTTTTGAATTATGGTATTTGTGTTTGGAAAGAAATGCTTGATGAAAAGGTATTCTTATGCACCCTTATAATAATGAAACTGATACAACCTTTCCAAAGTGCACTTAGACAATATATATTAATCAAGAATGCTAGAAGCAATCAAATACTTTGACCACAGTATTTCCACTCCTAGAAATATATCCAAAGGAAATAATCAGAAAATACATAAAGATTAATGTAATGAAGTCTCAAATTCTATAACTTCTAACAGAATTTTGGAAATATGTTAATGTCCAAAAACAGAGGGTGGCTTAAAGAATGTAGGATATGTGTAAATGATGAAATACTGTTTAACTAAGTAAAGATAATGTTTTGATACAATATTTAATGAGGTAAAAATACATTGGATGCAATGTTTAGGATCCAAACATATGTTTGCAATCTGGTTCCAAAACTGGTCCGAAAATGTTATCTGTAGCCAGTGATAACAAATGATGTAATCTTTTAATATTCCTCTTTACATCTTTTTCTATTCCTGTTTTTAATCATAAAATATGTGATTTTATAAAGATATAAAATATTTTATGAAGAAAGGAAGACTGTGCAAGAAATGGCTTGAAACATTTTTTTTCCCAGAGGACCAAAATAATCTCAGTAAAAAAATTAACATGCATGATTATATACGATGTCACTTCTCTCATCATCTCAGTCTTACCCCACCCTCTTGTTTTATTGTTTTCTTATACATCATTTCGAAGAACATGAAACTCGATTTTGAGGTTTTCTTTAAGGGAGTTGTAGGCAAGCGTTTTGCCTCTAGGAAAGTTAGCTTAAACCAGCCTTAAAGAAAATAAAGGAGAGAATATTGGCAGAAAAATAGATGCAATAGAAAAATTTGAAAATCAGAGCCAAAAATTTCACGTTTCTCAGGAATTGAAGAGAGAGACCTGAAGAAAGGAAGAAAGCAATGATAGCAGTAGTTGCAGAAGACATTTTGATCAGAAAAGAAAACGGTAGTCACTCATATCATGAAGTCTTCTCCTGACTCGAGAAATGGCCAGCTCCAAGTTCTGCTTTGGTCCACTATGATTAGTAATACTGGCTCTGTAATTTGCAAACTTTAATTTCCCTGAGGAATAATTCTAGGTGCTTTGACAGATCTGAATTATGTCACCCGTTAAGGTTTGGTGACCTTTACCATACATCTTATTTTATGGGCAAGTTAATCAGAACATTCTGTAATTATAATTCCATACTCTCTAATTTATAGTCTTTCTTTTTTTCTTACAAAGCAGTGCAACATTCTTCTTCCTCCCCTACCCCTCTTATAAGACCCCGATTTTTGTGAGAGGAATTATTTATTATAGCTTTGATGTAAATGTTTAAACCTCATTTTTGTGGAGGCCTCTCTAGCACCTTTTCTAACCTTAATGAATGGCCTGAAGAGCATTTTTCTTTGAGACAAATTGTATCCTACATATTTTCTGGTGTTGAACAACCTGCCACATCCTTACTTGTCAAGGCTAAGCCTTGAATTTACAAGAATTGACACAAACAAGTTCAAATCTTTCGATCTTTGATTATTTAGTCAGACCGTTTTAGCTCCTTCCTGCTAGGACTCCTCAAGTGCTCCTGTCACAGGTTTCAGCTCTGATGTTAAACACCTGGCATTTCTGCAGAGTTCAAGGTTTCAAATGTTCAGACAGATGCTTATGTCATGATCACACATCTACACCACTTACTTTCAGTTTCTAAAGACAGAAGAACTCACAGTATTTCCCATAAAAATAACAAAATTATATGACTACTAATTTTAGTTGTATGTATTTCAAAGCAATGCTGTAATATTACATTTTAAGTGGCTTAGGAGAGAATCTGCTACATATATACAATATTTCTGAAAAATCTTTATTTTTGGATATTTGCTGGACTTTGTACTGAGTGCCCAACGCACTGCACAAGAATGGTCCCCCACTAAGGAATATCACTGTGAAATTTCTAACCACCGGGGACAATGTAAAGATTCCACACATTCTCAGAAACAAAAGAAATGTTCACATACGAGATATCAAGAATTAGAATGACTTTGGACTTCTCAGCAATAACTAATAGAAGCTTGAAGTCAGTGGAACAGCACTTTCAAAATTCCGCTTGAAAATCCATCCAGACTATCAGTCAAGCCTGAATGTAGAACAAAGACATTTTCAGACCTTCCAGTTATTTAATCAAATGTCTTATCTGCATGATTCCCTAGAAGGTTTCTGAGAGTTTCTTCCACTAAACCAATGAACACAAAGATGTGGGTTCCCAGCCAGGACAGAGGCAAGAAGGTTCTAGTGACGGCAGAGGAGGGACTTCCCCAGGGCAGCTGTGCAGTAGGAGATGCCAGTTCAGACTGAAGCAGTTCAGGCGCTATCAAGAGAAATTTATTCAATAAGAAAATTCATTGACCATAAGATACACCTAAGATTACTGAGAGGGGATTTTAAAAATTGGAGGAGTTTGGGGTCTAATTACTAGAGAGTATACAGAAAACTAAGAAAAGCAGAACAATTATTAACTGCAGGGGAAAAAATTTTTTTTTTTTTAAAAAAAGGAAAGTTAATCAAGGCATACTGTATAGATCTAATTACACCAACACTGAATATCGCTATACCAAATTAGAAGGACAGGGCATAAGTGGCAGGGTGGGATGGTACAAAGTTACTTTCTTATTCTTTATGGTGAGAAATCAGTATATAAGGCTAAAGAGTAAAATATCAGGAGAGCAATAAGCAAGCAACTTAGCTATATAGAGGTAATAGGGGAAAAAAGGGCAAAAAGAGGTGAAAGTGTTTGCCTCTGGATACCTGAGCAGGATGGCTACTATCTTTCTGTCTGAGCCCATATAAATATTTAACTCTTTTAAATCACATTCATCAATATTTACACGTAGCTCTTGATAAAAACTATACAAAAGAGACTTGGTTGTGAACATGAAAGATAAAAAATAAAAAAGCTGATGTCTAGTTTTTTGATTTTGTTATATTCTTCTTATTACTTCTATTTAGAAATAGTTGTCTCAAACACCTTCTTTGTGCTTTTGGTACCGGGATACTGGACAGAATCCTTGCTGTTGGGGGTTCATGGTCTTGCAGAAGATATATACCATATACTAATTTTAAAAGTAGAAAATCCTAAGTATCATGAGAAACAAACATAATGTCATTAAGTTTAGAGGAAAAGCCATCATATCTAGCTGAAGGAGACTCAGTAGAGGAGGCAACACCCAAGCTGTCTTCTATCACTGGGAGGCTGTCAAGAGATATACATCCGTGGGGAGGGGAAGAGTAGAGAAAGTTCATGGTGTTTGTATGAGACCTCATGTGGTTAGTTTGTGGTAGCTCAGAGCATGTAAAAGAGGAATTAAGCTGGGAAGGCAGACTGCAAATATGCTGTGGAGGCTGGTTCTGCCAGCTTAGAGATTTCTGGGGTTTCAAATACTTTTCCCATGTACTTTGACCCTTTGTTTTCAGAAATGTAAGTCTGCAGAAAGAGGATGGCGGAGTCTAGCTATTGCATTATTCATAAAGCATGCTGTCTCTTAAAGTTCTCACCTTCTGAATCTTCCTATATCCCACAAGAGACTTTACCAGTCTCCCTAATTAAACTTTTATTTCCCAAAGGATTTTTTTTTTTTCACGTTATGGGTATTTTTTATACAGAAAAGCTGAGCTGTATTCTTCCCTTAACTCAACCTAAGCTTTGCCCTCCGTTTCAAAAAAAAAAAAAAAAAAAAAGTTAGCAAATGCAATGCAAGTAAATACTCTTATCTTCTGGATTCTTTTACATTTCTAGTGATTAACGAAGCAGTTATCACGTGTATTGGATAGGCAAGAACATCAGGTGCACAAAACATTCCTCATATATGATAGGACAGGCTTTCATTGAGGCCCCTTTTGTTCTGCCCTTCTCAATTCCCACTTTTTTATTGAGTTCTGGAATGACTCTTGTCCCAGGGAAGCCCTGTCCTGCATTCCTCAACTCTAGGAGTATGTCAAAAGCTAAATACCCTCTTTAGGGTAGCCTGGGTTAAAGTGCATTACAGACAGGTAGCCCCTGGAAAACTGTAAGAGCAGCCAAGAAGAAAGCCATCAGGGAAACTTAATCCAAGCCTCCCATGTCTCAGATTGGATTATTGCACTTTGCTTTGATTTCTACCCAGTTAGGTCTCTGCACTCCTTCCTTGGCTTCCTTCTGGTTCTAACCTTTGGATTGTTAACTCCTGTAGACATTTCTCAGGATTGTGTTGTGAATCACTGACCCCTGGGATCTGTCCACAAAGCTTGCTTCCAGATTATGGATTCAACGGGACCTCTGATATTGCAATCTATGTTAACAGTCTAGCACACCCCAGATTTTCTTTGTACCCAGACTTTGGGCTTGATAGAAGTAAGAACAATAGCCAGGCGCAGTGGCTCACATCTGTAATCCCAGCACTTTGGGAGGCTGAGACGGATGGATCACGAGGTCAGGAGTTCAAGACCAGCCTGACCAAGATGGTGAAACCCAGTCTCTAGTAAAAATACAAAAATTAGCCAGGTGTGGTGGCAGGCACCTGTAATCCCAGCTACTTAGGAATTGCTTGCTTGAAGCTGGTTGAGTGAGCTGAGGTCACGCCATTGCACTCCAGCCTGGGTGACAGAGCAAGACCCCGTCTCAAAAAAAAAAAAGAACGACAGACTGATTTAAGAGTGAAGTCTGTTTAACCAGTGTACTCATTGAATAATGCCGCTCCTTCAGGGACAGGGTCTTTTATTTTCATTACCTCCTCATTAGTTTCTATGGAGCACAGCTAAATATTTGGGGCTAGTAAGCCCAAGGTTTCTACTTGTTACTGTTTGACCAGAATTTGGGGTAAGAATCTCATAGCAGCCAGAACGGCTATTATTATAAAGTCAAAATAACAACAGATGCTTGTGAGGTTGTGGAGAAAAAGGAAAGCTTATATACCGTTGGTAGGACTGTAATTTAGTTCAACCATTGTGGAATACAGGTGGTGATTCCTCAAATACCTAAAGACAAAAACACATTTGACCCACCAATCTCATTACTGGGTATGTACCCAAAAGAATATAAATCACTGTATTATAAAAATACATGCATGCATATGTTCGTTGCAGCACTATTCACAATAGCAAAGACATGGAACCAACCCAAATGCCCATCAATGATAGACTTTATAAAGAAAATGTGGCACATATACACCATACAATACTGTGCAGCCATAAAAAAGAATGAGATCATGTCCTTTGCAGTGACATGGATGGAGCTGGAGGTCACTATCCTTAGCAAACTAATGCAGGAACAGAAAACCAAATACCACATGTTCTCACTTATAAGTGGGAGCTAAATGATGAGAACACATGGACGCACAGAGGGGAGCAACACACACTGGGGCCTTTTGGAGGCTGGAGGGCAGGAAGAGAGAGGGGATCAGAAAAAAATAACTAACGGATACTAGGCTTAATACCCAAGTGATGAAATAATCTGTACAACAACCCCCATGACACACATTTACCTTGTATCAAACCTGCACATGTACCCTTGAACTTAAAATGAAAGTTAAAAAATAAAAAGAATTTGGGGTAAGAGCACTGCCATTTAACCCCTGATGTAATGCTGAAGCCTCTACACCAGCATCAGGGTCTTTATAAAGATGAAGGTCAGGGAGCAGAGTTGATCCATTTATGGGCTCAGATAGAGAAATCATGATGATGACTGAAAATCTGAGTAACTGCTCTATCTAGTTAACAGCTGAAAATCTGAGTAACTGCTCCATCTAGTTAATATTTGGATCCAAATAAAAACAAGATAAATTATGAAACTAAGAAAAACATAAGCAGAGAACGAGGAAAGAAGAAATGGCAACCAACCACGTGTCAGTCACTGATTTAGGACTACATTTACATTGTCTCATTTAATTGGCACAAGACTTTATAAGCAGAAAGGATACACAAAAACATTTCTTGAACACTTTATTAGTCCACTTTGGTTCTAGTGGTAAGCAACACCAAAATATCAGTGGTTTTTAACAATAAGCCATATGTATCTTGCTCTGGAGTCCGAGGTTGGCCCTGACTCTGCTAGGCTCAGCTGGACTCAGCTAGGCTTGGACATACTCCACATGTCTTTTGATTTTGGGAGAACTAACTAGGGTGTGCTTTTTATGGTGGAGGGGAGAATCTCAAGAGAAATGAGCAGAATCCCATGCTACCTGTATAAGTCTCTTCTCAGAACTATAACTTCCACTCATAGTCTACTGTTTAAAGCAAGTCACATGGCCAAGCCAGGCCAGAAGGCGATGGAATGAGGATGGTAGGGTCAGCATGGATAAGTCACATGACAATGGGCTGGTAAGTTTTATTCTAACCAAGTGTTAGAGGATATTGTTGGAAGCAATAATCCAATCTATCTCAATCTCCCACCCACTCCCCTTCTTTCTAAAATTTCTCTTCATTACAATAGCATTTAGAAATAAGAGGTATACCTGGCTTTATCAGCAAGTGAATGAAGACTTTGAAAGGTTAACTAATCTGCCCAAGGACTGGCAAGTATCGAATGAGGGACTTAAACCCAACCTGTCTGAGTCTCAAATCTATATTCTTTTCCCAACACTTTTGTCTAGAGAATCTCCAAGTCTAAGATTTAAAAAAATCTAAGACAATGAGAGATAAATTATGCATAAAGTAGAATTGTGGGAATCATTTCCCTGCAGAGTAAAAATATAAAATTAATTCAGTTTAATGAATCTAAATGTTAGAAACAATTTTCTTAGAGATTTTCTTTTATAATACCACCCTTTGGAAGGATATGGTAGGATGAGGTAATGATTAGAGTGAGTCTTTAACAAAATTGTAAAGAAAGTTTTCTTTTCACGACCTTTTGTCCTTCTTTTATGTATTTCTTAATTCATCGGAGGTCCTGCTATCTGCCCCAGAAGCTGGCTACACATAGCTCCTTGTTGCAGTTCCTTCCTTGTGCCTGCCCTCCTGACAAATATCCAAGTCACAGAATGTTCCTCTCTTCTGTATAGCACAAAATCTCCACATTATCAGTGTTTCCAAAAGAAGGTATACGTTTTGAAAGAGGATTCCTGAAAATAATGTCTAGCCTCAGATAATATGTTTCTTATGACCATTTGACCCTGGGGTCTAATGTTAAAAGAAGTAAATTTGAGTACACAGAACTTTCTGACACCTCTACAACCAAGTGTGTATACTTCAATTAATTTGTAAGCGTAAAAATGATTTAATTCTTGTGAAGGGGGCAAAAGCCCTTCTTTCTCATTCATGGATTTTATGCTTTCTTGGAAATAGATGTGTGGTTGCCAGTTGGAATGACACTTTACCTTTTTTTCCCATGAGATGCTTCTTTTATTTATTTATTTATTTGTTTGTTTATTTATTTATTTGAGAGGGAGTCTCGCTCTGACATCCAGGCTGGAGTGCAGTGGTATGATCTTGGCTCACTGCAACCTCCACCTCATGGGTTCAAGCAATTCTCCTGCCTCAGCCTCACCATTAGCTGAGATGACAGGCACCTGCCACCATGCCTGGTTAATTTTTGTATTTTAGTAGAGACGGAGTTTCACCATGTTGGCTAGGATGGTCTCAAACTCCTGACCTCAGGTGATCTGAGCACCTTAGCCTCCCAACATGCTAGGATTACAGGTGTGAGCCACTGCAGCCAGCCGAGATGCTTCTTATTTGATAAAAAAAAATAAAAAGGTTTCGGTATGTTGACTTGGGAAAAACCATTCTATGCATATTGATGGGGAGGAATAGTCACCGAGAGCACTGCTTTCATGAGCTCTACCAAAGTGTCTTCCCTAGCCCTCTACTCCACTGAAACAGAGGATCTTCCCTCTAAGGGAAGTACGAGAATGGGAGAAAAGAGAGGGTGATGATAGTTCTTGCCTCCATGTTTCTCTGGTTAATCTGAATGCAGGTTTTCTAGCCAGTAAACTGTAAAATCAAGCTCATTATAATTTTGAAAAGAGATTAATCCACAATGTTCTTATTTTGTGCCTAGCACATAGTTGGTATTCACTGTCTATGTGCTGAATGAATGAATGAATGAGTGAATACATTGGTGAGTATTAATCAGGGCTTAAAGTCTATTGCACATGTAAGAGGACTTTCGTTTCTGTTTATTCAATACTTGCACATTCAGAAATATTTTAAAAATACCTTATAAGGTTTGTGATTTAAAATGGTACCTGAGCCATCATAAATGCTATTGCCAACTGGAATATATTTGTGACAATTTTCTTTAAAAGTCAGTAGTGTGAGCCATGATGCTTTGCTTTTACATGCTTGTATATACATTGCCAAAGTATTTTTATGATACTATAGAATTCTGAATAAATTATCAAGAGAGGAGCCACTATCTTTGTGAATTGTGGAAATGAAATTTGCTCATTTAAAAAGACACATCTAGAGTGTAAGAAATGTTTTATTGATACAGAATATACTCAAGCATACACACACTGCAGACATTTTAGATGGCAGCAAGTGCTTCTTTCAAATGTTGCCTTTCGACACCTTGGTTGACTGATCTTATGGTATGGTTTGGTGGGAAGGGAATACAGGTCAATAAGCGGAGAGTGGTGTGGTAGAGAGAGGACAAAGAGTGAATAAGTGGATCATTGCTAATGTCAGAATTCCTGAAATGCCTGAGATGCCTGGAGCATTCCTGCTGGAGACTGAAATAACATAACAGAGTGACCCCAGCTCTGGAGATTCTTGCCTCATTTATTTTGCATTGGAAGTCACAGTAAAAATGGTTCTTAGCCTCACTTGAGCACTGACCTACCCTTAAATCGAAAGAAACCAATAACAGTTATACTTACAATCCCCAATGCCAATATGTCTGAAAAAATATGTTGTGAAGGAAAAGGAAGGAAGAAAAAAACAGCTTTCATGAGCATAACTTATCTTTGACTGTCACAAAATCAATAGGCTTTACAGAGCAGAGGAAAGTCAATAGCTCGGCATTCATAATAAAGATTGGTTTGGGTGATTTGTCTCTCTCTAATAAGGCAGGCCTTGGACCCCAGCTTCCCTTCCGTTAAAACTCAAAATGGGTGGGGATTTCTTCATCACAGCCAAGTCTTCTTGCTTGTCTATTGTCAGGACTTTACAATGGTACTGCTTGTCTAGTCAAGCCTTGCTTCACCCAGGAGAACAGACTGCACACTAGGGTGTGCAGTAACAGATACCCAGCTTTATACCAGCATTCAGCCTTGCTCAGCCTGCCTGACAGCCTTTTCATGCATCATGGATTCATCTGTTTCAATGAGAAACCCAGAGCAATGCTGCAAGTATGTGTGTGTGTTTTTTGAGAGACTACTTTACAGAATGTGTCCAGATATTCACTCTGGAAACTGTGCCCATTGCAGAAAAATGTGAAAAAGATGTGAATGCCCTGGCCTGACCCAACTCTTATCTGAGGAAGTTAATGCCCAGACACCCATTGATATGTTCAGATCAAGTGGAGAGATAGAGGACAAGGAAGGATGAAGAAGCTGATTATCACAGGTGGTGTGCCACACCCAAGGCTTGCCAGCCCCTAGGCTGTACCGCACCCAACACAGGTCCTTGAACGTGGCAGGAAATCAACATATGTCAGCTGAATTGAGGTAAAAGTCTAGCATATAACTGGGCATGGTGGCTCACACCTGTAATCCCAGAACTTTGGGAGGCCAAGGCAGGTGGATCACCTGAAGTCAGGAGTTCAAGACCAGCCTGGCAAACATGGTGAAACCGGGTCTCTACAAAAATTAGCTGGGATCCCAGCACTTTGGGAGGCCGAGGCGGGCGGATCACAAGGTCAGGAGATCGAGACCATCCTGGCTAACACAGTGAAACCCCGTCTCTACTAAAAATACAAAAAATTAGCCAGGCGCGGTGGCAGGCACCTGTAGTCCCAGCTACTCAGGAGGCTGAGGCAGGAGAATGGCATGAACCCGGGGGGCGGAGCTTGCAGTGAGCCATGATGGCGCCACTGCACTCCAGCCTGGGCAACAGAGCAAGACTCCTTCTCAAAAAAAAAAAAAAAAAATTAGCTGGGCATGATGGTGGGTGTCTGTAATCCCAGCTACACAGGAGGTTGAGGCAGGAGAACCGCTTGAACTCGGAAGGCAGAGATTACAGTGAGCCGAGACTGAGCCACTGAACTCCAGTCTGGGAGACAGAGACTCCATCTAAAAAACAAATAAACAACAAAAAAAAAGTCTAGTGTATATCAAATTCCTAACGTGCCACTCTCTTTACATATTAGTCCTTATCTTCATAGCATGCCGGAAAACAGATGTATTATTGCTGTAATTCTCTGCTGTGCCAAAAACAAAAACAAACAAACAAACAAAAAACCCCAAACACAGAGATTAAAAAATGGGCCCAAAGTCATACAGATAGTCTGGGTTAGAGGCAGGACTCAAATCAACACCTCCCTGACTCTGAGGCCACATCCTTTCAACTACTTCAGAAGCCTTCTCTTAGCGACATTATCAGACCAAGGAAGGAGCAAGCTGGGCCTAAGTTAAATGACATTGCTCGAGAGTTGCAAGCATTAGGGACCTCCTTCTCAGACTTAAGCCTCTATAACTCTACTGGACCTGAAAACCTAGATTTTAGTTTTGCTTCTGCCACTAACGCATGGTATGATCTTATGCAAGCTGATTTTTTGAACCCAGGGTTCCTTTCTATAAAATGGCAGTTAAGAATCCCTATCCTACCTCCTTTCTCTGTGTGGACACATGAGAACAATAATGTACAAGCACAGAAATTCTCACTTAACTTCGCCAATATGTTCCTAGAAACTGCGACTTTAAGCAAAATGTACTGCAGGCCCTAGAATCATATCATTTCTTACAGCATTGTTTCATGATAATGTTGATGAGAAAAAACAAACAAACAAACATTGGTTTAGTTCTATGTTATTTCACTTAAAGTTGCAGTAGATGAATCCTGGGTAGTCTAGAAATGTAGGCTTGCAGCAGTAGCTGGGGTAGAGCGCTGTCTGGGAACAGAGGGAAGAGTAACCTACAGAACAATGGAGCGATAGAGCACTACCAGAAGGGTGGCAGCTGTCTCTCCTTCCAAAGCTTCTCCAATGGGCCCTCTTGAAAAAGCAGAAAATAAACAATAGTAAGTCAATAAGTAACCATTGCATACTTGCTCAGTATTCACCTTTTGTTAATCTGGGATCCGCCTGCAGTATGGATTGAAGGATTGGAGGCTAGGGCCACCACCGAGAAAGAAGTTAATGGAATCTGCCGAGCATGGCAGCAGACAGGACATTTAAGAGGTAAGAGCTGTAGAGCCACTGACCCCTCATCTACCCTCACTAGGCAGGAACCCCTCTCCTGACTAATCCCACCTGCATTCCAAGAGTGACTCTGGCCCAGTGCTGCCATGGGACAAGAAGGTTGGCTGTCTTCCCCAGGATAGGCAGCTGGCAGATGAGCTGAGAGAGATTTAAGAAAGAAGATGAAACCAGCACGCGGAACCATGGAAACAGCTGTTAGTCACTTGAAACATGATGAGTGAAAGAGCATGGAGCACATGCCAGCGTCAACCTGTTCCCCCACATGTTTTAAAACCTCAGGGCCTAAAGACGGACATAGTTAGGGGAGAAAAAATGAAGATACGCCTGTGTTAAGACCATCAATGGTGCTACATACATTGTGTGTGTTAGGACTGGGTTTACTGTGAGTAACAGAAAATTAAAAATGGCTTAAGTATGATAGAAGTGTATTTCTGTCGTACATGCACACACGTGGTCTGAAGATGAAAGACTGATAGAATGGCATCGCAAAGTCCTAAGGAACTGGCTCCTTCTCTCATGCTGTTGCACCATCCTATCTTCAGCCTGTGACACTTATCTGATGGTCCAAGATAAAGATTCAAACTCTAACCATCATCCCTGAATTCCAGCCAGTGGAAAAGAGGAAGTGAGAAAGACACATAATTCCCTGTTTCCTTCAGTGAACTCAAGAGTCTCACATGACACTTCTACTTAGAGCTCAATGGCCAAAACCTGTGGCCTGATGCAGCTGTGAGGGTCATTCTTGGCCACGTTCCCAGCTAAAATGTGTCTGTTCTGCCTTAAGGAAGGAAGGAAGGATGGATAGTAGGAGACCATATGCAGTTCTGTTACACAGTCATAATTAAAAATAATCCCAAAGTTTCTTCACCATAACCCCTAGAAGAGATTGGCAGAAAAGACCAATGACTCTTTCCCACCATACCCAGATGGCTGACAATCAGCCTAGAGATACTAGTCAACAGGTTGAACATGGATATACTGCAATCCACCAACTGAATTTACTTCAGAAGTTTTAAAAAATAAAACTTCTAAGGAAAGCAGAAAAAGAAAGAAGGGGAAAAAACTGGACAATTGATTAGATATGGGAATTTTAGTACTGCAAGTAGCCTGACAGACATACACAGAGGTCCCTGGGAATCAGTTCTTGGTGTTTGTCTAAAAGGCACAACCCTACACACACATACATAGACCTACACACATATACCCCTCAAACTCATATTGTTGCATGTCCACATGCTGATGCCAGGGCTGTCTATCTGGGACTTGGTCACGACTAACTCTTAAGACGTACTGTCATTTCACAAAAGATGATTTCTATAAATGCAATTTTCTTAGCACCATATTACTCCTTTGGTCACCAACAATCATGAACATGCAAAATATGTATTATCTGTGACTTTCTTTAAAAGTGCAAAACATATATTGAATGTAGAAGTGTTTTTCTCTTCTATCTTCTATTGCTGAAGGTGGTGGATAGGAGTAAAATTTTTTGACCCTTGCTTAAAAAGAAGATTTGGGGATTTGGGAGTTTGTGACAGCCTTTTCACAGATCTGGTGAACCAGCTAATCAGACTGCCAGTGAACTTGTTGCTGCACAAAGAAAAATTATATATTTTTTCAGACAAGCAGTTTCTACAAAGTGGATAAGTTAGTGTTAGATGACATATGATTAAAAATACTCATTACATGAATAGCTCAAAAACCTTTGGAATGTATTATAAGTGAAGAGCCAATGAGAAGGACTACTGTCTTTTAGAAAAAGTAAATTTAACTACTTATTTTAATTACAAATAGTGATGAATTAGCAAAAAAAATTTCTTTCTTTCCTTAAAAGAAGTGCTCAATCTTAGTGAACTAATAATTTAAAAATTGCCAATGCAAGAGAAATACAATATACAGTAATGTTCACCAAATATTTAATTTGTTTCTCTACATTCTTCAGTTTTCTTGCTATTAGGCAAGACCAGTTTTGCCTAATAAAATATAAATAGATGCAGCTTAATACTTCCAGTCTCAGGCAGTAAAAAGTGCAAGAGCAGGCCGGGTGCAGTGCTCATGTATTCATGCCTGCAATCCCAGCACTTTGGAAGGCCAAGGCGGGCAGATCATGAGGTCAGGAGATCAAGACCATCCTGGCCAACATGGTGAAACCCTGTCTTTACTAAAAATACAAAAATTAGCTAGACATGGTGGTGTGTACCTGTAATCCCAGCTACTCGAGAGGCTGAGGCAGGAGAATCACTTGAACCAGGGAGTTGGAGGTTGTAGTGAACTGAGATTGGGCCACTATACTCCAGTCTGGCAACACAGCAATATTCATTTAAAAAAAAAAAAATAAGTACATGGACAATTCTCTGATTTATCTCCTTTCCCCTGTCATTGTGACTGAGAAGGTCTTATATTACAGATATTAGAACTACAAACTGATATACCCAACTTTTTAAGTGATTCTTTTGTTTTTGTTATTTATTTATTTATTTTGAGGCAGAGTCTCACTCTGTCACCCAGGCTGGAGGGCAGTGGGGCTATCTTGGCTCACTGCAACCTTTGTCTCCCAGGTTCAAGCAATTCTCTTGTCTAAGCCACCCGAGTAGGTGGGATTACAGGTGCCCACGACCACACCCATCTAATTTTTGTAGTTTTAGTACAGACAGGGTTTCACCATGTCAGCCAGGTTGGTCTCAAACTCCTGAGCTCAAGGGATCTGACTGCCTCAGTCTCCCAAAGAGTTGGGATTACAGGTGTGAGCCACCGTGCCTGGCCCTTTCTGAGTAATTCTGTGGAGCAGAACTCCAATGGATCAATGTGAGTTGTATAGCATGAATAATAAATTCACTTTTGTTATGTTTCTCTGATGAGATTGTCTATTACCACAGCACAATTTAGCCAATTCTGTCTAAAATAAAGATCAACTCATCAAATATCTTGGGGAGAACCAAGCTCTGAAATTAAAAATGAAACAAAGTCTCAGAATCTCAGGTTCTCAATAGCTCTCTAAGCAGGAATTTTGCTTTAATTAGGTGAAGTTATTGCTAAAGTGTTCTATCGAGCCTTAACTCAAGCTGTTTCATCTAACTGCCAAAAAATATTTCTCTGAAATAGCTCTGGATTATTTGTGTGTCAACCAAGTCTACAAAATGGATTTGTTTATATATACATATTTTTTGACTGGGCTGCTTTACCATTAAGTTGAATACAATTTTAGGGTAGAGTCCTCTCTTGGATGCCTGATCTGTTCTCTGATAGGAAATTCAGCCTGTGCAGGCCAAATCTTTGATAAGGGAAATTATCATGGGTTAGGAAGAATACATTTCATGAATTCTGCCAAATTGCAAAATCTACTCTGGCCATATATTGGAAAAATCCTCAATTAGGACCCAAACTACAAAATGTTAACAAGTCAAATTAGGAACTAAGAATGATAGTGAATTGGCTGCCTGAAATAATGAATTGATGGGGCCTGTGTCAAACTGCTGAGAAGGGCTTTTATTGTAAATAGCCTAAGGCATCTAGGTGTCACCCCTAAGCACCTAAGGGTGCTCTCTAATTTCCTCGGCTTTTCATAGCCCAGAGACTTGAAGCCACCTTCTAGGAAAAAGGTAACATTTGTTGAGTATCTACAGTGAGCTAAATCAGGAGTCCCCAAGCCCCAGGCCACATGCCGGTAGGAACTGGACCACACAGTAGGAGGTGAGCAGTGGCTGAGCCAAGAAGCTTCAACTGTATTTACAGCTGCTCCCTATTGCTCCAATTACCTCCTGAGCTCCACCTCCTGTCAGATTAGTGGAGGCATTCAATTCTCACAGGAGCACAAACCCTATTGTGAACTGTTCGTGCACATGAAGGATCTAGCTTGTGTAAGCTACTTAAGGATCTAATGCCTGATGATCTGAGGTGGAACAGTTTCATCCCAAATCCATCTCCCTGTTACTGGAAAGGGGTCCAGATCCAGACCACAAGAGGAGTTCTTGGATCTCACACAAAAAAGAATTCAGGGTAAGTCTGTAAAGTAAATGGAGTTTATTAGGAAAGTAAAGAATAAAAGAATGGCTACTCTATACACACAGCAGCCCTGAAGGCAGCTGGTTGCCCATTTTTATGGTTATTTCTTGATTATATGCAAAACAAGGGGTGGATTATTCATGCCTTCCAGATTTAGACCATACAGGGTAAACTCCTGAGGTTGCCATGGCATCTGTAAACTGTCATGGCGCTGGTGGGAGTGTAGCAGTGAGGATGACCAGAGGTCACTCTAGTGGCCATCTTGGTTTTGGTGGGATTTAGCTGGCTCCTTTACTGCAACTTGTTTTATCAGCAAGGTCTTTATGAGCTGTATCTTGTGCCGACTTCCTATCTCATCCTGTGATTTAGAATACCTTAATGGTGTGGGAATGCAGCCCAGCAGGTCTCAGCCTTATTTTAACCAGCTCCTATTCAAGATGGAGTTGCTCTGGTTCACATGCCTCTGACACCCCTACTCCCATGCCAAAAAGGTTGGGGGCTGCTGTGCAAAATGCTTCACTATACGTTTTCTAAAGTAGATTTCCATTTTACAGAAAAGGCAACTGAGGCTGCAAGTAGTATCTGGGAGTAGTATCTCAAGAGACAGGGTCAGGATTCAACCTGGGTCCAGGCCTTCCCATCATCGTATGTGGCAACATTGACCAGCATGTAAGTAAGTCTACATATCTGTATTCATCTTAATGGAAATCTTCTGGCAGGAGGTCCTAATAAAAATTGATATCATGTTTTTAACCAAAATATCTGAGTGTGTATGGATGCATAATATCACAGTCTCAATATGAAAAATGTACAGATTTTGGTGAAATTGTACTTTGGAATGGAAGAAACAGTAAGGCAACTCCAGGAGACAAGATTAAATTAAACATTAAACATTAAATTCTTGCTGCACAATCAATAAGGAGGATGCTGGTGGAAGAATGCTAAAAGTTATAATTAAAACTAACATTGACACCTTGCTGGTGAGGACTCAGCACAGTGGAAAACATTTCTTTGTTCTACTCTCAATGCAGATTTTGCTTCCGAATAATGCAATTAAAATGTGTTTAGATTTTTGCCTCTATCTTAAAAAAATGTATCAAAGAAAAGAACATAGACGGGAATCTAAGACATAGTACTTTAATCTCATTCTTTTAATTAGAATTTGAAAACAATAGTTTTCTTTTTTTTTTTTTTTTTTTTGAGACGGAGTCTCGCTCTGTCGCCCAGGCTGGAGTGCAGTGGCCGGATCTCAGCTCACTGCAAGCTCCGCCTCCCGGGTTTACGCCATTCTCCTGCCTCAGCCTCCCGAGTAGCTGAGACTACAGGCGCCCGCCACCTCGCCCGGCTAGTTTTTTGTATTTTTTAGTAGAGACGGGGTTTCGCCGTGTTAGCCAGGATGGTCTCGATCTCCTGACCTCGTGATCCGCCCGTCTCGGCCTCCCAAAGTGCTGGGATTACAGGCTTGAGCCACCGCGCCCGGCCAACAATAGTTTTCTTAATGTACATTCTTGATAAATAATCTTTCTGGTCATTGCAAATCCCCTTTCTTGGATATGTTATATGTATTTAGTCAGTGGATTTATGCCTATTGCATATGAGCAATATTCATCTCATCTTTACCTTTGATTCTTACATTATGCAAACATGTAGAGACTTAAATCTTCCACTGAGGGCCTGGGGACAGGGGTAGGCTAAGAGAGTTAAAACAGGAAGGATGATCTTTCTGCTGTTTCTGTAACTCTGCCATCTGTTTCTGTGCTTTTTAAGCAGAGACAACTGGTATACCAACTCTACATGGGCCACAAGCTTCCTGAAAAAAGATTCTGAGCCCCTGGACCCAGGGGGCTTGAAGGAGGGGATGCTGCTAGGAGTTTGTTCTCTTAGGCTGAGGGAAGCCTCTTTCATTCACTTCCAGTGCTGTGCTAATACTATCCTTTTCCCATTGTGTGCTATTTCTTGAAAGGTTTGAAAAACAGTGACTTAGAAGATGCAATTTTTGATCTGTTTTCTTAACAATTAAATTGCTAAAATTAATCTGACTTTCTAAATGCAGGATGGTAATGTTTTCATGTGAATAAGCCTGATTTTACTTTAATAAATTTCATCGGTAAAAATATGGTTCAGTGAGAACTGAAAAGCAAATATTACTGAAAGGAAAAAACACATTGCCTGAATCTCAGTAGGTAGCCGAGATATATTACCTTTCTTTTTTCCTTCCCTCTTAATCCTAATTTGTATCTGTGCTAAATGCTCACTAGGGTTTAAATACTTTGAGGTCAGGCACCTTTTAAATTTACCCCAGTATCTACAGAGCCCAGAAAACTACGTGACGCATTAAATATTTCTTAAATGAAAGACTTTCATTTCCTTATTTAAGAATTTTTACATGCACTTTCACATTTTAATTTTTTTCCAACTTCCTAAGAATTAGGGGACTATAGATGATACTTTTGGGTTTCAATCTCACTTCAACATTTCCTGTTACATCATTCACTGTGATTTCCCATTTCACTGAAATCATTCTCCAATTTTTGTTGGGAAATCACACACAAAAAATTATCCTTATGCTCTGGCTCTAAGTTCTTCTACAGAATATGGTTTTGATAGATAAACAAAGGTTTAAAATGCTTTCTTCTTTTATGTGTTTACTTAAAATGTTCAAAGTCTCAAGTTACTTAAGACTACTATAACCTGAAGTAAGAACTAGTTATTTAAAAAGAAAGAAAGAAAATAAAACAGTAGTTATTAATCCAAAGCTTAGATGTGCGAATCTACCAAGGAGGTTTCTATTTGTCACTGTGTTCTCTTTTTTGTTTTGTCTGTCATATCATAAGGGAGCTGAAAATGTAATTTCCCAGTTACCTAAGTAAGCAAAGATGAACACAATGATTATAGTTTTCCTAGCTTTTCAAAATATATTATAGTAGATCTTTTCTTGCTCTCCAAGTTCATTTTTGTTTTCTTTTTAATCCCCCTCTCTTTCTATATTAACATTGTAAACTACCATCTTCTAGCCATTTTGAGGGAATGGTATTTTTCTTTCTTTTTTTTTTTTTTTTTTTTTTTTGGCAAACAAAATTAGTTCAAAACCTTTGTTTCAAAGCAAAGCAAGGCTCTACTCTTCTACCTGCCTTTATTCTGGGAAAAGCAAAACAAAGCAAACGTTCTCTCCTGTTACTCTCTGTCTTGTCTTTGAAATATTTGTACAGTAGCTGATCTCTGTTAGACCCCCTCTTGCCCTGAATAAAACTTCTATTTATAGTGTCTATACGTAATCCCAAAATGAAGGGAAAGGGAGAAGAAAATTATATGCATAGAGCTTTATTTAGTCATCAGAATCAGAACCCAAAAGTGAGCTGGTCAACCAAAAGAATGGGCGGTGGATAGGGCTGGAGAGTGTATTGCTCTCAGTATAAAGATAGCCTGTTTTCTGTTTGTACCAATAAGTAACCCTCGATCTGCTCTTAGCCCTATTGAGCAGGAGGTGATATCAATAATGATATAAATCACTATTGCTGTGCAGCTAGGAAAGTGTTCCAGGTTGATCAGTTCATTCCAGCTTCATCAGAGAGTGGATAAGGCTGAGTGCAGATGCTTTCAAAGGCTTGTTGTAAAACTGAGGCCCATTAAAGACAACAATAGGTAACATCAGGGAGTTTTCAGCTCATGAAACCAGATTCAGCCATCTTATGTGTGTGTTCTGATCGCCCCCTAACTGCTCTTCCTCCTGACACGAGCCTGCTGTCTCTACGCTCTTCCACACTGACCTATTAAAAGCACAAGTCTGATGATGAAGTCTCAAAGACAAAGTCCCAAAGTCTACTGTACACCAAAAAATACTTTTTATAAGATTCCCCTGCCTACGTCTGGACTGTTATCTCCACCTACCACTCATTATTTCTTCAGCAATATCAAACTCTTTATAGTCCTTTGAAGTTTGACCTCTGTGTTTTTTTATTTGTCCATTTGTTTGTTTTTATCCTGGAAAGCCATTTGTCCTTCTCTGTCCCCAGGAGCCAATCACTTCCTTCTTTGTGCTATCTTTGCACTTTGCGCATATATTTTTTATTGCATCTGTCACAGTATATCAAGTTATTTATTGACAAGTCTCTTCTGTACTGCAAACTTCCACATATAGCCATGTAAGATTTTTCCTGTCACAACTCCAGAAAACTCTATTCACTTTGTAGAATATATCGCTTGTCAGTGTGACAGCTCTGCCTTTACTACTGATATTAATAACAATAGCTGCTACTTATTGGACATAGGCCAAAGTCATCTCCTTTTTTATTTTTTTGAGTCAGAGTCTCACCCTGTCACCCAGGCTGGAGTGCAATGGCACAATCTCACCTCACTGCAACCTCCGCCTCCTGGGTTTAAGCAATTCTCCTACCTCAGCCTCCCGGGTAGCTGAGATTACAGGCACCTGCCACCATGCCCAGCTAGTTTTTTATATTTTTAGTAGATGGGTTTCTCCATGTTAGTCAGGCTGGTCTCAAACTCCCGACCTCAGGTGATCTGCCCACCTCGGCCTCCCAAAGCTCTGGGATTACAGGTGTGAGCCACCATGCCCAGCTGGTCATCTCATTTTATCTGCACAATAAAATCATGAAGTGAGCACCATTCCTACCTCCAGTTTATTGATGAGGAAACTCAAGAGCATAGAGCAAAAGTTGCCCCAGGTCCCATTGTAGGTTGTGACTGCTTCGAGAGCAAGGTCTGAGCCTAATTCTTCCACTCTCTCTGGTGCTTAGCACAGCATCTAGAACACAGGGTCAACCAAACACATGTTGAGATGAGTGAATAAATGAATAAATGGGAAGCCTAAAAGAGAAGGTACTAACTCTCTTCAACTACTGGAAGGGCTTTGTGGAAACTGGGACACTTTTGGTTACATGAAAACCTGGAATGTGATTTAGTTCAGGCAAAAGGGAAGTCATAGACTCAAAGAATTTGAATAGTGTAGGTGGGTCCCAGAATGAGGGCAAATTCTCTGCTATTCCTTCAACAGTTGTCTGTTAAGCACGTAGTCAATGTCAGGCTCCCTGGGAGTTTGGGATACATCAGATCTCTGCCATCCTGGAGCTTATATTCTGGTAGAGGGAGACAAATAATAAAAACAGGCATAACAGTTAAGGTTATGTAGCATATTAAGGCAATATGTGCTATTGGGAAGAGGGAACTTAGAGCACAGCAAAGGTGATAGAGAGTAAGACTGTGGTGTTCAGTGGGAAATCTGGGAAGGAAACAGTGAAAATTGAGCAAATACTTGAAAGGGATGAAGGTTAGCCAGGGGAATATCAAAGTAAGAACAACCTTGGTCAGAAAGAATATCCCAGGTGTAGTCCCTAAAGTAAGAGAGTGTCTGGAATTCCAAGAGACAGTGAGGAAGCAATTTATCTGGAGTGGGGTTACCAGATAAATACAGGATCCCCGTTGAGTTTCCATTTTGAGGAGTCACTGTTATAGTCGGTAGTAAAGTATCTGTGGTAATATAAAATTATAAGTATTGCATTTGCATGGAACATGGTTACACTTAAAAAATATTCATTTTTTAAATCTGATGTTCACACGTTAATTAAGTGTCCTGTATCTGTATTGCTCGATCTGGCAGCTCTAATCTGGGTCAGAGTGAGAGCAGGGGTCTGTGTCTTGAGTCTCTGCCTCTCTCTGCCCATAGCTGTTATTTCACTACACACCAGTCCATCTTCCCCCGTATGGAGGGAAACTTCAGAGCTTAATCCCACAAATTTTTCCATCAAAGAAGTCTAATTCACATGCAGGGGAGGACTCTGAGTGACACAATATGAGCCAGGGACATTGTGATAAACAGGACTAGGTACTGTGAGAGACTCAGCTTGGAACAATCACATTGGACGGGGCAGCTCCCATAGGACCCGCATGACGGTGGCTGAGAGAAGGAAAAAGTGTGTAGAGGGAGGTGGGCAGACACAGGATTTCCATACTTAGACACCTTGGCAGCTCCATGGTAGTAACTGCTTAATCAGATCCTCTGGTAGATAGAGACAACCATGATACTTAAATAAAACCCACAGGGAACCTTCCAAATTCAAAGGTTTAAATGGATTTGAAATGTATTGCCTACCTATTTTTGTTTGTTAGTTTAAAGTGTTATCTCTCAAATTATTATTTCATTCATTAGGCCAATATTGTTGATAATTGTTTTAACATATACCAAGTGTCTTCAGGAAGAGATGTTCTACAAGCATCCTTGGTAATGAATGGGTAAATCTTCCTAGAGCTGATAATTTCCCACAATAATCCTCCATTGAGATAGTCTACATGTCATTGATTACAATGTTAAGCTTCCTATCCTGACTTTAGCACTGCTTGGATGGACATAAATGTTCTAGCACAGAATTACAATTCCACCTGGATTACAGATGCTGGAATCATGTTATAATAAAAAAATAATGTTTGCATGCCCTCAAGGGCCTGCATACGTGCAGTTATCTGTCTCTCTCTCAAAGGCTTTGGATATATTGGTGATGGAATTCAAGCAATTTATCACCATATTTTGCAATACATCTTGCTTGATAACTGTAATTACAAAGTGTCACCACTATAGCTGGCTGTTGGGGTGCTGAGGTGGAGAAGTCTCAGTGATGAAAGAAATTTACAAGCAAACATGGAAGAAAAGGGTTGTGAGTTCTGGTGTTCAGGGTTGTGGGAGACTGTTTGGCTCCACACGGCTGGATAGAAATTGTGCCCAGGGGTCACAGCCAAAACCCATCAGAAACCACACATTATAGTGTGAAGTGTCCTCTCTGTGCTCCCTGTGGAGTCGGGGCATCCTCATTTCATACATCATTTATTCATCCCATGGAGGGATTTCACAAAGGAGTGGTCTGGAATAGTTATCAAGCTGCTTGTGACACTCATGTGTGTGGGCCCTCCATTTGGGGGACCACATCTCAACCACTTGGGTTTTGCACCATCCCTTTCTTTCAAGACAAACCAACTTGCTTGTTAATGTGTCTATGAAATGAGCCTTTACATTTCTCTGGAGACCTACTCACCAGCCATACCCAGAGTCATGTTTTTATCTGGTAATGTTGCTAGAATCACATTGACTGGAGGAGAATTGTGCTGGTCCTCTCTCTGTCATAACATAAAAACACATGCTGACATGCCGCAAAGAAGAAATCCATTTGCCGGCTTTGTCAGCATAATAGCTTCCTGAACACTTTCACAGGCTCGACTTAATGACTCCAACCACACATGGAAAATTCCTCAAAGATGTGCTTATCAAAAATGCTAAAATCTATTGTGATGCTTCGTCGTTGATACTACTAATCATCTGATCCTCAAGTGATACTCAACGTGTCACTGGCTGTTTCCAGGCATGTGACAGAAAAAGCTCAGATGAAAATGATTTTTTAATACTCTTTATATTGAAACACCAACAAGCTGCCCAGTTCTTTCAGGAGGAGAGAAATTCCAAATAAACCGCGCAAGGGTTCTATAAAGGTTGAGATGTGAGATTTGTTGATCTTGGGCATTCGGAGATACCAGCACTGCTTTTCCTTTTTTCACTCTACTTAAACATGGCTCTTTGGAGCACCCACTGTGTGCACGCACTGTGTGGACACTGGGAAAAGATAGCTTCTGTAGCCTCTCATCATGGTGTTGGGGGTGGGGGAGGAACAAAACTTTTCATCCTGTAGTGGTTTAACAAGTCCCTGCAAAGACTTTCTTCCCTGATGCTAGACCCGTTTTGCAGGGAAGTTTTTTCTTTCCCAAACCCCCAAAACATCTGACCCGCAGGGGGGCAACGCTGAGCTGCCTCCCCCTTGAGCTCTCTGTTCCTGCGCTCACTAAAGATAACCGGAGGCAGGAGGGGCCCGGGACACTTTCCCAGGGTAGATTTGTTCTCTTTGTCCCTCAGCCAAGCCGCCTTTATGGAGAGAAGGGTGGTGGTTGTTCTGCTTGTTTGTCGGAATCCCTCCCCTCCCCATCCTTTGTTGTCTGTCAACTCAAACTCCTACCAGGACACATTGGGAGAAAAGCTGTCACCATGAAAGGCTTCAGCTGCCTCGCAGCGCCGCGTCATTCTGCCAGCTCCCCCGGCCTGGGCACTGGCATGAACGCTGTGCTGTCATTTAGAGGAAAATGAAAGGGCGAAATGAATAGACTTAAGCCCTTTTACGTTTCCTTTTCAAGTACACCCCACCTCTAGGCACCCCCAAAATGGTCTCTTCAGGTTTTCCTCGCCTCCTTTATTTAGTAAGAAGACAATGGCCGAGAGAAGAAACAGTGCTGCGGAAACTTTAAAGGCTTCAGCTGCATTTTTTGCGCAAATCCAGAATGCTGCTTAACATCGGAATAGGGAAATTTCCTCCTTTCACAATATTAATTTATGTAGGGCCTGCCCTAGTTTTCCTCCCTCTGACTTTGTTTGAATTGCCTTATATTCACTTAATGAAATGCCGTTTTCATTTTCATCTTAAAGATCTTTGTGAGTTTAGGGGAAGCAGGCAGAGGAGGTGGACTTGTCTATATTAGGATTTCCAGATGTGAGGGTGAAGTGTGTGTGGGTTAATAGGGCTCCTGTGTGGAAAGAAGGAGAGAAGTTTCCCTTGCGCGCCTGAATGTTGCAGATCCTCTCTCTTCAGCCTTTTCAGCCGGCTGCTGATTGTCAGTTCACTCACCTCTTCTCCCTCCTGGAGCAAGGCATTGCCGTTGGGCCCAAAGGAAACTATTTGTTATTCAGGTCTTTTTGGAACAAAACATAGATCATCATTAGCTACAACTTTAGACATTGCTTGTGTTAGAGAGACAGAGAGAGAGAGAGAGAGAGAGAGAGAGAGAGAGAGAGAGAGAGAGAGAGAGAGAAAATAAAGGATAAATTAGGGAGACTAGCAAAAAATAATCCAACTTAATGAAATGTTGTTGGTGTTAAGGATGACTTTTCGTTTCCTCATCAGGGACACCTGTACTACTGCTGCAGGAAAGCTTTTTTTTTTTTTTTTCTTAATAAATATCCTTCATTCTTTATATTGTTGCATGGTTTCAGTTCTTTTATTTCCTCTGACTTACTAAGTCTTTTTATTACTGTTTTCTCACTACACTTCCTCTAATGTTCATGTTACTAAGCATTCTTGGTACCCACAGCCTGTTTATGATGAAAAATAATCTCGAAGGGCAGAGCAGAAAGGAGTCCAAGGGTATTGTCGAAGTACTCCTTTGAAGCCCTTCAAGAGACTCCCATCATCCTCTTCAGCCCCCGCTTTTTTGTACTCCATGCTGCCCATGATGAATGTACTTACCCCATCTAACTGATGGACTCAAACTTGAACCCATCCTTCAGTGCCCAGCAAGAAATGACCCTCCTTTGCCAAACTTTGTGTGATTTTGTCGACACATGTTCCCACTTCCTGGGCTCCCAAAACATCCTGTATAAGTATGCTGTGGATATTGCCTTATAGATCTCTCTCCCCAGTTAGATCACCAACTCCTGAAGAACAGGAGTGATTGTGTCTTTTATCTTCAGAGCTGTGGTGCCTGGCACACAGTAGGGAGTCAGCAAATGTTTCCAGGAATGTTTAAATAGACTTCTTCCCACCTCTTTCTCACCCTTCCATTTTGCCTACATTTCTGCTAATTGACCCAGAGCATTTCCTTTATCTTCATCATGGCCCACTGAGATAATGATGCCTACCAAGCCTCTTTGAGAGTTTGAGGGATAAGATAAGAATATTAAACAGCCTGTATGCAAGTGTGTTGGATGTTTTTACAAAGTGTGTACATAGATGGTAGTATTTTTATTGTGTTGTAAATTAGATTCTCATAAGCTTTTTCTTGGCCCAGAATTGGAATCACAGACTCATATCACCCTTAAGCAATTTACTTAATGAATGCATTGACACTCCTTTTTCTCATCTGTGAAATGCAGGGATTGAATTACAGTCTTCCTAATGTCTCTTTTAGATCTAGAATGCTCACTGAGGATTAGCTTCATTGTGCCGGGCAGGTAAAGTTGGGCTGGGAAGCAGAAGTAAAATAACATAGGCCCACCCAACCATCGTGCACTTCAAGAAGCAAAATCACATAAAGGGCCATTTTGATGAGTACTCGTGGCTGCCAGCTGAGACTCCAGCCACAGTGACAGGGGCTGAGGAATAAATTGCCCTCCTCATTAAGAAACCGCGTTGAGAAATGTACTGGGGTGAAGTAGGGGACAGAACACACAGCAGTGACAGTCTGCTCTTTTACTAACTATAAATTGTTCCTTTCCTTCACTTGACATTATCTATATGCAATAACATGATAGAGTCCACTTTTAAAAACCAATTTGTTGGGTTTGTTTCCATTAAATAATATTTGGTAAAATATAATAAACAGTCCTTTCTTGGTATTGGTATTTTGGTGGGTATCTTATACTAGGTTGGTACGATTACCTTTATATAATATAGTGTTATATAAATTTACTTTTGTGTAATAAAGGGTACCCAAGAAGAAATAAAGTAATAGTGTATAGTCACAACAAGGCTTAATATTTTTCTGATGTAGTTGTACAGACGTGTTTCAAGTTAGGTTTTTCAAAACCTAACCATATGCAATGTGTTTAATATAGTAGCATTAGCCTGTAACATAAGTGATGGAAGAATTATTATTATAATTACACTTTAAAAAAAGATTTATCCATGAATATATAGTTAGACATGTGCCAGGTCCACAAAGAAATAAAGATCTTAAGACGTTTCCAGTGACATTGTACTTATAAGTAAATTTGTTATGGCTTTCACTGCTGCTTTTTGTTTTATTTTGATTGTTCCTTGCTTTTGTTTTTTGAATAGTTGCTTGTCAGAACATTAAAAACTATAACAGAGACAGGTTAATATAAACATACATTTCTTTTTATAGGTATAAAATGTTTTCTTTTTGCAAAAAAATGCAATTTGGGATATTTCAGTTTTGCTCTAATGTTTTGAGACTCCATTTGGGAGATTTTGGTAATAGAGGTAGCTTATGTATCCTGCTGTTTTGTGTCTAAATGCCACATGACTGGCTAACAAAAACATGCAAATTTTATTTAAATGTGCTTGACCTTGGCAAATTCATATATACTTCTTGTTGTGGCTTTGTCCTTTGTCAACTGTAACTGTATACCTCTCTCTCTCCCTACCTTTTGTTAACACCTTAAACAAAAGCTGCAGTCATGCTCTTTTGGACTCATTGCCAAATTCAGTTTCTTTCTGTCAAGTTATGATGTTTTAAGTTTCAAACAGATTCCTTTAAGGATGAAAATTTACATGTACTGTCTACTTTATTTTAAAGAAAATAAAACAAATTGCTAAACTGAATGAAAATGTGGAGATTACATATTATTACTTTATTCTCTATTTATGACTCCTCATCTTACCCCACTCTGTCTTCTCTTTATTCTTTTCCCTTTCAAGCACTCCATCAGTTCCTCCCTCCCCCGGGTTTCTGGGCCCCATTTGCTATCAAGTATAGCAGCTTCTATGATGCATCCTACGGCAAAGTGACATGGGATAATGACCAGCCTATGTTACAGTCTGCTCCATGCTGGCCTCAGGAAGCAAACCTCACTATTTACCTAAAACTCCACCAGTAGGAGAAAACTGACTTGGGATTAATTATAAATGAAGAGCATTTGTCTTTCCAAAGTAGCAAACATTTTTGTCTGTGGTTGCGTGCGTATATGATTTCAAAGCCACTGTTGCCTTACAAATGTTAAAATTCTTGTTCTTTTCCTTTTTTTTTTAATTTTTATTTTTTTAAAAAGCACTGGGAACTGTATTCAGCAGTTAGGAGCCTACTAATGACTTTCCCCCATAGCTGGCTTGTCCCAAGAATGCTCAATAAGAAGCCAAAGAGGCAGCACCAGGATTGGGAAGACCAGACAAACTTACGTGAAATTGTCAACCCCCCAGGGAGGCATTAATAGTTTATTGGGTATGGAAGATGCATAGCAAAGTAAAGGAAGAAGGTTAGTAACCTTTAACATTAAGAAAAAGTAACTATTATTGTGACCAGTGTAGCATGAAGTACAAACAGAGTACTCTCTGGGCAGCAAAACATAACGTGTAGCCCACCAGAGAAATTAATAAAATGGAAGCACCGTTTCTTGCAGATGGATATGTAGGAGAATAATGGCGCAGGGCTGCGCTGAGCTGTCATGCATCAGATACTACATCTGTTATGGAAATCAGAAGAAGTAGGGGCCTTTTGTTCATGCGAGAGCCCTCCCAATAGGGATTTGGCTGGAGTAGATTTTCTTGTTATTAAACATGATTTCTAGCTAGTTGAGAGCAGATGCTTCTGCAGCATTTGGAACTAATAACCAACCTTCAAATGTATGCCACCCCTTCAAGAGGCTGGTACTGCTGGAGACACCAATTTCAGCTCAAAGATAATGTGTTCAGTTCAGTTTCTACTTTGCACATGAATGACACTGATACCAGATGAGCCTTCTGGCCTAGAGTTTGCTGGAGACAGTAAAACAGTGACACTGCCCTGAAGAGATCAAACTGTAATGTTTCCTATTTTTGTCTCAGTGCAAAGGTTGAAGCTTTCCAGGTATACTTGAGAGGGACAATTCAGAGTCAAGTCAGCAATGTGGGGGACTTTACTTAGAGAGCAGGGAATGGGAGTAGAGGGAAACATGCAGACTCATACTGAACTTGGCAGACACCCCCAGCCCATGCCCTTCCCAGGATCTGACCTCTGGGCTATAACTTTGGTTAAATAATTCATGAGCCTACAGGTCACCACCTAATTCACTAAAGAAAAGCATGTCTTCTTGATAAACAACCTAAATTAAACTGCCCAACATCTTACTCTTGAGTTTTAAAATTTCTATTCAAATGCAGCACATTAATTTTACAAATGAAAAAACCACAAAGCTTAGGCATTCATTCTCTTCTAACCATTGTATAGATGGTTGTTTTCAAATAAGAAATAGGCATTTGAATCAAAATCTTTGCAGTTATAAAATTCAAATTAAAAAAACATGTCAAAACTTAAAATCAATACCTCAAAAATTCTTAAATGCAAAGACTAGGGACTTTATTATTTACTTTATTCTATATTTACAAAGCATGTTTACATTTGATAAGGTGTTTCTATTTATTGTTTTAATATAAAGTTATAGGTAAAAGTAGAGATGTAGATATAATGATAGATAATGCTTTTACCATTCCCCTCAAAATGTTTCCCATTTCAAAAACTGTCCTGTAGTTAGAACTTACTGCCCTAGAAACCAGACAGGAATTCTGGGATGGAACCTATGCCAACTGTGACACCACTTGACATGGAAGCATATTAGGCATTTCTAATACAGAAATAATAGTTCATATTTTGTTGTAATTTTGTCCAAGTTGTAAAGGCTGCATCTTGAACTTGCCTACTTAACTCTTTGTTACAGCTTGGAACACTGTTTCTAGGGATGTGAATTTTGGCTTCCTCCTAAATTTTCATCTATGATTCTATGTGGCCTGCCTCAACCTGTTGAGTTCCCAAATACCTCATAGGATTTCCTCTTTGAAACTGATTCAACTCGATCTATAACTAGTAACTCACCTCGGGGCTCTGTGCAGATCACTTTCAGGTGGATTGAATACAATCAAAAGATTTGATTGATGGATTAAATCTGCTTTTGGGAAATTTGCTTACCCATTCATAGGTAAGCCATTTGCACCAATGCCCTCCAATGTCACTGCATAAACAGGTACCGTATAAACCAAGAATGTAATAACAACAATAATTTTCATTAGTAAGTTGCTTTCTGTTTATCATGTGCTCTCAGATGTTTGATGGAATCTAATCTGATCCTATTAATTGGAAAAGATAGTAGGTGAACATTATTACTTGCACTTTACAAATAAAAAACAGAACCTGAGGCAGGTCACGTGGCACACTGGATATTACACAGCTAGAAAGTGGTGAGACTGAACTTCTGACCCAGAGGAAAAAAACATTAAAAATATTTATATCATATTACTTTGAAAGTACAATTGATTATTTTTCTGAGATCATAGTTAGAATTCTTGTTAAAATATTCAAGACAAGTAAGATTCACCAGCACTCTTGAAGCTAACTATGTCTTTCTATAACTGCTACGTTTTTGCCATTTTTTTTGGCGTGTGTTAAAGGTACTGAATATAAGAAAGCTTTTAAAGGAGATGAAAACCTGGACATTCCAGATACTTGTGATACATAAAAACATGGCGGGTATATATATCTGTATTATTATTTTTCACAAACAGAGTTGTTAACCCTAATGCCCTGGCCAACTTCCAGATAACAGATTATAATTTGCTTTGCTAAAAATCATTCCCTGCTGCTTTAATTAGATATGGTATTTTCCCCTCCCTTTCGGCACAGTCTGCAGAACTGTTCTGTCCTGTCAACCAGCTGCTATCACTCACACTAGGAGGATAAAATGGTTCTTCTAATATCAAGAGACAAAGAAATGGCCACAAAACTTCATTTCAAAACAATATGTATGCTTTAATGACTGATGATTAATATTTACAAAAATTAAAACACAGAATGAAAAAGAAGCTTTTAAGATTATCCCTTTAAGCGGATCATGGAGGGGCCACATCCCCAGGAAACCAGAACACCAAATTAATTTAGCCAACTCTGCTTTTAAATCCACCCAATTCTGCCTCCATCAGAGTCAAGTCAATTGTTTTTTGTATACATGTCTGCTAAGTTGATTAGCTGTCATATATACATAGTAAGGAAGGTTAGCATAGTTCTAATTATTACCACAACAGAGAATAATTTCAAATTCTCTACTAACATCCTAAATTTGATAAGTAAGCATTTTTTTAACTGAATGAAGCCCATTTAAACCAAGAATTGAAAAGAAATGTTTCATACTTTGCAAGTGGATTTGTGATGAAAATGAAATATTCATAATGTATCGCTGTAAAACAGTTTTCATGGGATTATGTGGGAAAGTCTATATCCCATATGGTGTTTCCAGACTGCCATCCCAGAGAGCTGCCATAAGGTGAAAGCTGGCTTGACAGAGGCAGTGCCCATCTGTATCTGGAGGTGCCGCTGCCACCCACAGAGCAGATCTCCATATCTGGACATGGCTCAAAAGCTGGACATTCCTCCCTAAGCCCACACAACGACTATCCTTTGCTTTGCTATTGAAGTTGCTATGTCAGACTCCACCTCTCAGTTGACATCAATTGCCTCCCCTGATGCAAAAAGAAATCCCACTTTGGATTTCTTCCTTCATACATACATTTCTGTGGATTCCTGGTATTCATAGTAACCCTCACAATTCATGTATTTCTCTTTCTCTGTTTCACTTGACCCATTTCTCTCTTTCTTCCTCATGAACCACAAGGGTAGAATGTGAAAGTGACAGTTACCGTTCTTTAGGAACTTTGTATGCTGATTCAGAAATCGGAAGTTGGCACATTTGCTTAAGTCTGTGGCGTTTAAATGCTAAACATTAAAAACTTGGTATGTTTATGGTATCTCACATGGAGCCTATCTTGGATGCTTTGTGTTCAGAAAGGTTGTCATTAATTGAAAGAAGCACACCCAGTGTGGGGCAATACAGAGTGGTAGGGATTGTGGGAAACTGGAGGGCTCATTCTGGAGTACTTCTACTCAGTACTTATTTAATTTGTAAATTACAATAACTAATATACAATTTAAGTAATTTCATCAAAGTCAAGCTAAACATAAGTATGGCCTCCAGCATATATGATATTTATGTCCTGAAAAGAAGGGTTGGAAGGTTGTGTTGATATTAAATTAAGCTCAATGAAAGAGCAAGCTAGAGAAGAGTCTGACTTGTTCAAAGATGGGAAGTTGGTTTCCCCAGTCATCTAACATAGGCAGGAAGTCCTCCAGTAGAAGCCCTATAAAGGGGATTGATTCATCATATGAAGGACAAATTAGATTTCTTCTGAATCTAAGACAGGATTCTAAGACTAGGGACTTTTCTAACCACATCAAGATGTTTTCCTATTCATCTCTGTTAATTTAACCCTCTCTGAAAGACATTTTTTATAGTGCCTGATGAGGCAGAAATATGTAAAATGAGGTAGATACTCATGAAGTTATAAAATAAATGAGTAGTAAATTATAAAAATACAGAATAAAAATCAATAAAAACAACTGTTACTGGTAACACCAGAGTGACTGTCAGAAGACCTGATTCCTTGGCTCTCAGCTCATCATATATATATTCCTGGACAACCCATTTAATGCTTCTTGGTCTATTTCAACTTTTATAATATAAGGTAGTCAAACTATATCAATCTAGTCATAGGACTAGATTAGCAGCAGACTCATTCTTCAAATTCTACTCCTGAAACCTCTAAATTGTATAGGGCCTCTGACATCTTGTTGAAATTACCTCTAAGTTCCTTCCTACTATTAAAATTCAAAACTTGATTTATTAAAGATTCATTGAATTTTACCTAAAATGAAAATAAAGTGATTTTTCATTCAAAATAACTTCTACCATAACTTTATTATCAATATTCACAATCACCTTGTAAGTGCCCATTGTATGTTGAAAAATTATCTTTGTCTTCAAGAAGCTGAAATATATATTCGTGAAGATGAGATTTTTTTATTAACTGAAACCAGCTACAATTGCAACCCAACTAATAAGAATGATAAACTACTAATTACAGTTACAATTTGTGTAACTTTTCAAATTATAATTAAATTATAATTATAGTTTTATAACTAATATGGCTAATCCAATATAAATGAGGTCAACATTATGATCCAAATGACGTTGGCTGAAATTCCCAATGCCACAATCTTCTCAAATTATTTCTGGGAACCCCCAAGTTGCTTCCGTTTTGCTCACAAAACAGTCTGTCTGCTAGAGTCAGTTCTTACTGCCATGATTTCTCTCTGTGGCTACAACTCCCTCTGCTAATGTTACTGCTTTCCAAAGTGTCATGTGGGGTGTATTCACTAGCCTATCACTGATGCTTTTCAGATGGCCAGTATTTTGATGTTCCAAAAAGTATTCCCTTCCATGAGTCATAGCAGTTCAGTGCTGTGAAAATGAGGAAAGAAGCCTCTTCTTCCCAAGAAAATGCCACATCTGTTTTAGTTGATCTTCAAAGCATCACTACATTTCAAGAGACCTGGAATGACTCTTAAAAGCTGGCACTGAGAGGTTCTCCACTCTTGATCTTCTGATATAAACCCACAGTGAAACTGCTCAGCTCAACCCCTTATATATAAATGCTTATATATTTAGTTATAAGCATTTAACTACATAATGCTTTCATGGTTTTCCCCATATAATGGGTGGTCACCTACTGACACGGTTTGGCTGTGTCTCCACCCAAATCTCATCTTGAATTGTAATTCCCACAATTACCACATGCCATGGGAAGAACCTGGTGGGAGGTGATTGAATTATGCGGGTGGGTCTTTCCTGTGCTGTTCTCATGATAGTGAATGAGTCTCACAAATTGTGACAGTTTTAAAAACAGGAATTTACCAGCACAAGCTCTCTGTTTTCTTGTATGCTACCAGGTGAGACATGCCTTTCACCTTCCACCATGATTGTGAGGCCTCCCCAGCCAAGTGGACCTAAGTCCAATAAACCTTTCTTTTACAAATTGCCCAGTCTCAGGTATGTCTTTATCAGTAGTATGAAAATGGATTAATACAGTAAATTGGTACCATTAGAGTGGGCGTTACTGAAAAGATACCTGAAAATGTGGAAGCAGTTTTGGAACTGGGTAACAGGAAGAGGCTGGAACAGTTTGAAAGGCTCAGAAGGCCGGGCGCGGTGGCTCAAGCCTGTAATCCCAGCACTTTGGGAGGCCGAGGCGGGCGGATCACGAGGTCAGGAGATCGAGACCATCCTGGCTAACACGGTGAAACCCCGTCTCTACTAAAACAATACAAAAAACTAGCCGGGCGAGGTGGCGGGCGCCTGTAGTCCCAGCTACTCGGGAGGCTGAGGCAGGAGAATGGCGTAAACCCGGGAGGCGGAGCTTGCAGTGAGCTGAGATCTGGCCACTGCACTCCAGCCTGGGCGACAGAGCGAGACTTCGTCTCAAAAAAAAAAAAAAAAAAAAAAAAAAAAATAGAGATTCAGTGTCCAATAAATTGGGTAGTGTGATGAGGGGTGCTTACTATTCCTAAAATAAATCATAATTTTGCTTATTAAATAGTTTATGGTTGAACCAGTAGGACCACTTTGTGATTTCAATGTTTTACGCTTAAAATTTTTTCTCTTAGACTTCTCAGTTCAGATTGCCCCCCAAGACATTAACTAGATTTGGATTTTCAGTTATTTGGCACCATCACTATCTCATTTATTGGTTCAAATCACAACTCAGGGTATTTTATTTTCCACACCCCTTCGTTTATGCTTATCCAGTTATGACTCAAGTTTGCTATTTTGCCTGCTACCATATTTTCAGCAACACGATATTAATATTTGCAAATGCTTTCTTTCAACGTATTCAAGAGGTTTTGCTTATGGCATTTTTCCAGCTGACAGATTCTGAGTATCCCCATGGCCGGCCATCTGTAATTTCTCCAAGTGATCAAGGAAGAAGATTGGACTCTGCTTTCTGTACTCCCTCCTCTGTGGCTGACAGTTTAGGGCTATAATGAGTATTACTGTTATAGGATTCACAAATATGTGTTGATTCCCTCTCCATCTCCCTTTCTTTGGATGGTGCTCACAGTCTGTGCTGCTAACTACACAACACAACTCAAGACATTTCATTTTATACCTAAAGACTTGAGAACTAGAGCCATTTCACAGTGATGGACAGTATTATCAGGTTATCCAAAACATTTTTACTTATAACTTTGTTAAAACCATCATTGAATCCAGTCAATTATGATTAAGAAAGTAGATAATTTTCAGAAAAAATGATGTTTTAAATAATTTCAATATTTTTGTTTTAGGAATACATTGTTTAATACGCATCTGTCACTGAAAGTCAACACTCAATCAGTTGTAGCCACAAGCTAAACTAAAATATAAAATGATGATGGTGTATCATGCTGATATAAGAATATACTACTTATCAATGTCATCCAGGTAAATAAATGACTGTTCTTCAGGACTAGAGTCATATTTGGCCTAGCTCCAGTAACTGCACTCCTAACCACTATCCTTGGGCTCACTCACTTATAAGATGTCAAAGCACTACAAAACCTTAATAAAACAGGGTGGTATGGCTGTAATAATAGATAAATAGACTACTGGAATAGAAAATAGCTTCCAAAAAGTCATCTATGTCTATGAGAGAATTTGGTAGATGATGACGATAAAGGAAAGATAAATCATTCAATAAATAAGGTTTAGAAAATAGAATGATTTGGGAGGGAAAGTGTGATCTGATTCAAACAACATACAAAGATAATTTTTGAATAAATTAGAAAGTTAAATGTAAACAATAAAACTATAAAAAACAGTAGAAATAATGTGGAATTGTTGAAATATGATAGTATTTTCATCTATATTTTATGAAATATTATTGAAGCATTAAAAATAAGGTTTATTATATGTGCTAATATAGAAAGACATCTGTATTAAATTCAAAAATAATGTCCTGATAACATAATAGTATAATTTCCTCATGTAATTATATGTACATATGTGTGTACAAACAAACACATATAAACACATACATTTCTATGTGTATAAACACATACATTTCTATGTGTGTAAACACATACAAGGGAAAAAGATAAGACAGATAATTCTCAGTGTTAATAAGAGGCTGATAAAAAAGGGTTTGTAGATAAATCTGATACTATATCTTTTTCTCCTGTATTTTACTCTATCACCTGTACTATTTTTTTTATTTTATAAAACTAAGCAGGCATTTTTAGAATATTTATGCCATCCCTTCAAATAAAATAATATTCAATATTGTTTTATGCTGATGAAATGAGACAGAAACATTGTCAATAACTTCCAGAAGTCCTTTTTGTGCCATGAGTTGGGCTATTACCTCTCCCTTAGACTCGAGCAATCACATCCTAATTCACCTCCTGCCTGCAGTCTTGTACCCGCTCCCTGCCCTGCAATCTGTCTCCACATGGAAGGCATGGATATGAAGTTCTCTGGCCCCCAGCTGTGTCAGTGCTGAGATGTCACTTTCTCTGCAGATTCCCCTATCTAAACTGGTGTACTCTCTTAGAGTAACCTGAACTTTTTCCTGATATCACATATCACAATATACATTTGTAGTTTTTTGCATTTCTTTATTTAATACCTGCTTTGCTATTCTGTAAGCATCATGGGGGCAGGGATAGGGTCTCTTCTCTTCCCTATGGAAGCCCCATCATTTAACACAGCACCTGTCATGCAGTGGTTAAGTAGTTAAGTATTGAATGGATGAATGAGTGAATTGCATAAATAAACAAATATGAATTAGATGAATAAATGATTCAAGATAGAAACCACCAATTACAAAGTGTATCTATTAAAGAGAAAATAGAAACCATAAATATTTTTTACATACAACCAGAAGAGAATTTAAGCACAAGTACCCTGAGAAGAAGTGGGCAATGAATGAAGCCTATCTCCTGATTTTATTAGAATCTTTTTAAACAAGAACCATGGCAGGAAGTGCTAAGTGATGAAGGTCAGATTTGTTATTTACAAAGCTGCCTACATTTTCCAGCTGTATTTCAGGTCAGGACTGGCAAGATAACAAGATACTCAGGAGAGTTCTTCTTTGATTCTGTAAATGAATGTTCTAAAAGAAACATATTGGTGAAAGACATAGCCCTCAGACCCTGGAAGAAGCATAATGCAGGGCTGGCCTGAGGGAGGGAAAAAAATCAATAGCTTTAACAGTGAATGAGACTAGCTTCTTTCTAACTAACGTTGGCAAAGGGGGAACCCTCTGGGGCACTGATATTGGCACTGTCTCCATCAATTTCCTCTGTCTCTGCTTGATAGCAGCTAACAGCAGGGTTTGGGGATGCAGTGGGGTTAGTTGAGCCAGGGAGGGGCAACCAAGGAAGCCCAGCTGGCTCACAGAGATGATTTCCCTCTGCTTAATTCCCTCCTCTCAGCCACTGGGAGCCCATGGGACATCTACCAGGCAAGAGCCTGACCTTGGAAGCATTAATTATATTCCTGAATTGAAATTAGGGCTCCAGTCACAAGCTTTCTCTTCATCAGCCATTGTATTCTGCCACATAATGGAAAAGTAATGAAAAAATTTTCAAAATTAAGATTCTATCATTGAGGCAGACAACTCTCAAACAATGAAAAGAACTCCTAGGCATCGTCCTTCTCCATCCAATTGGCTAATGCTAGAAGAAGGTTTTAAGCCCAAACTTTTTTCTTATCACAATGGTCTGTGTTTCTTTCAAGAAAAAGCAAATGGTTTCCCATGACAGTATCCATTAATCAAAATCAATAGCCATAAAAGCATTTTTTTTTTTTTGTTTTTGAGTTAAGGGAGGAGAAACCATCTGGAAAGAGAAACCTGACTCCTCAGAAAGGAAACACCCTCAGCCTTGCATCCAAACTAAATTATCCCATCACCAGGAAAGCAAGGCCTTTTTAAAAAAACAATAATATCATATAACCCTTTAGCCACTGGTACAGTCTTACCATTTGTTTTGTTTTGTTTTGTTTTGTTTTTTAATATAGGCATTACTTTAGATTCCAGGATCTCCTTTCCAACTTTAATTATGACATCATTCTAAAATTACACAATTGGGAAGAGTTGATCATCTCCTCTTGGTCCATCTCTTGTAAATAAAAAATCTTCACAACCATGCCTCTCTCTCATCACTCTATAATAACTACTTAGTAACAATTTTGAGAGCAATGTACATATAATATTTAATGGTTTACTTATAGATTTTAATATTTATTTAGTATGTGCTAGAGACAATCTAAAACTACAGAAAATTAAAGTAAGTTTGACTATAAGTTTGTAGTACTTAAAGATAATTTAAGATGGGATAAAATAATATTAATGATGTGAGAAAGGAAACTGTCCTATTTTTGCATTTTCTGGAATGTAATAGGAAATATAAAGGTCCAATTATAAATCAACCTTCTCTCATTTTCCTATTTATACAGCAGAAAATATTACTATTCATGCAACTTCAGTGTAGTTCTATGCCAGCATTTCTATTGGGTTCTTCTGATTTACTGCAGTCACCTGGAAAGTAAAACTAAGAAGTCAACCTGGTCCCAGTCCCAGAGTCACAGACATCTGCCCCAGCAAAGCTGAGATTCCTTGAGCTGAAGATTTGCCTGTGATTGTTGCTGATGACAAGGAAATTTGAGCTCTATCTGGCTTAAAGGGAGGAATTGAAAAAAACTAGCTAACTTCAGTCATTTCTCATTCTCTCATGACTGCCCAAACTAGTATTTTTAAATATAGAGCATAAGCTCTCATGGCCAAGGAAGAAGGCAGTGCTGAAACTGCTTGAGAATTGATAAGGTCTGATTGATCTTGGTTTAAAAACCAAGTTTACAAAATGTTAGCTGTGTTAGCTTGCACCAGGTATGTCTCTTTGAGCCTCAGTTTCCCCATTTGAAACGTAATTTAAAAGGTTGAAATAATGTATGTAAAGCACTTGGAATGTAATAAATGTTCAATGTTTATTATTTGTAATGTATTTGATTTGTATTACCTTGAAAAGTACCATGAAAAATAGAAATGGAATAAATAGTTTCTAATAAGAAAAATTCAATGAACAATTTTCCTTTTCTTATGAATGTATGTCATGTTGGCCAATATTAGACATTAAACTGAAGCATCAGTATATATTTGCCAAGGCAGTTGTGGTTGTCTGGCAATGAGTAGTTTAAATATTGTTTCCAAATACAGTCATGTGCCACATAATGATGTTTCAGTCAACAATGGACTGCATATCCTGTGGTTCCACAAGATTGTAATGGAGCTGAAAAATTTCTATCACTTAATAGTGAGGTCATAGCTATTGCAATGTCATAGCACAAAGCATTCTGGTTTCTAGGTTTAGATACACAAATACTCATCATGTTACAGTCACCTACAGTACTCAGGACACTAACACGCTATACATGTTTGCAGCCTAAGAACAAGAGGCTATGCCATATTGTCTAGGTGCATAGTACACACTAACATCTAGGTTTGTGTAAGTACACTGTATTATATTCATATAACAATGAAATTGCCTAAGGATGCATTTCTGAGAACATATCCCCATAGTAAAGCAACACATATCTGTGAACTAATCTTGTGATGCTCTGTGTTGTAGAATTTGAAGAAATTTGTATTCATATGCTAAATAAAACAGGCAAGACGTGCATCTTAGAAAAGATCTAGTCTTGGCTGGGTGTGGTGGCTCACGCCTGTAATCCCAGCACTTTGAGAGGCTGAGGCAGAAGGATCACAAGGTCAGGAGATTGAGACCATCCTGGCTAACATGGTGAAACCCCGTCTCTACTAAAAAATACAAAAAAAATTAGACTGGATTAAAAACCCGGCATCCTTAGGCGATTATCATGGGGAGGGGGGAGGAGGGAGGGATTGCATTGGGGAGTTATACATGATATAAATGATGAATTGATGGGTGCTGACGAGTTGATGGATGCAGCACACCAACATGGCATAAGTATACATATGTAACAAACCTGCACGTTATGCACATGTACCCTAGAACTTAAAGTATAATTAAAAATATATATATATATATTAGCCGGGCGTGGTGGCAGGTGCCTGTAGTCCCAGCTACTAGGTAGGCTGAGGCAGGAGAAAGGTGTGAACCTGGGAGGTGGAGCTTGCAGTGAGCCGTGATCGTGCCACCGCACTCCAGTCTGGGCGACAGAGCGAGACTCTATCTCAAAAAAAAAAAAAAAAAAAAAAAAAAAAGAAAAGACAAAATCAAGTCTTGCCTGTGAGCTCTTCTTGTACCTATCTCTGGGAGATAAATGGCTATCCATACAAATACCTTCAGAATCTCATTCATTTATCCATCCACGCATGCATGCATCCATTCAGCAAATACTTATACTTTCATAGAGAAAAGATCCTCAACTTTCCTGATTTACAAGTCATATAAAAAATTGTTTAAGAGAAATAATATCTAAGGGTAATTGTCTCCCTATAGTTTCAAACATTAATATTTTTTAATTGTACAATAATATTCATTTTAAAAAGTCAGTCTTATTCTCCAAATATAACTGCTATTAGCAATGATTAATAACAACCATAGACTTAAGTTGCTATGTATATTTGCATGCATATATTGTTTTTTAAAATACATAGCTTGGCAACTTTCATTTTCCTTTCAAAATACGCATCATTAGGAATCTTTTCACAAGTGACAGGACACTCAGTGCCATGCAGCTTCAAAGAAATTTATTGGCTCTTACAATTGAAAGGTTGATAGCTTGAGACATGGCTTAATCCAGTTTAATCATTTAACACTTTAGACAGTCCTGTGAGGTGTATACTGTGAAGGCAAAAACAACTGCCTGCTATGTAATATAAGGTAAATATTTTTACATGTGATTGAAAATAAATATACTTGCATACATATCAATAAATATGCTTTTACAACATTATCCAGGAAATATTCTATTTTTAGACATATTTATTTAACCAATTTCCTATTGTTGAACATGTGTAGTAAGTATAAAATACTAATTTAAAAGATAGGCTCAAATAACCAGATGATTAACTTTGGGCAGGTTATTTAATCCTCATCTATAAGATAAGGATAATAATGAAACCTACCTGATAAAATTCTTATAAGTTTGAAATTACTTAATTCATGTAAATTGTTTACAGGAGTACCTAGCATATAGTAAGCGTTCCATAAAAGATGATATTATTATTGTTGCAGCTAGTATTTTTGCTATTATGTAATGTCAGTGATGGATATATTCTCATATAAAAGGTGTGAAATTTAACTCACTTTTCCCCTTCCATTAATATAAACTTAGATTTGTAACCTATGTTTGTGTTATGATGATATTTTTTATTTACAATTCTTTTATAAGAATATTTTGATATTTGTATTTTGTTTTGCTTGTAACTAAACTTACAGCTGTGTGTATGTGTTTAAATAGTTTTAATGTTGACCACTTGCTGCTGGGTAACATGACCGCTCTATCTAGCTCCTAATTTTGTTTTCTATCTCAAAGTATATATTTAGGAAGTTAAAAAAATAAAGGTGTTATTATTTTGTGCCTATGTATATCTGAGTATTCATTTCTGATTTTTTTACATATTAAACAAGCTGAGAATGAAATTTTTCACTTGCAATTGGCACCTTTCAAAACAATGTAGATATTACTCTATTGCTATTTATTATTTTTGTTTTGTTTTGGTATCCTGTCATGTAGACTCAAACAATTTAAATTTTGTACCATTTGTAACAAATTTTCTTGAACCCTGTATGGTTTTACTTCATACTTTGGCCAAGATCAGTTAGGTGTAACTCTTTTTCATTGTCATTGCCTAGAGAGCATGGTGATCCCTTCAATGTGTACCATGCTGAAGAAAGCTTTCTTCTGTAATATCTCTGATGTTTTTCCTATTCCATTTGTTCTTTTGACACACAATTACCCGTATGCCTGTTTTCTGTCCTTCCACCTCCACATTACTCGTTGGGTTGAAAATTCATTAGCTCCACAGGTCTATTATCCATTCCTCTCCGCTATGTTCTATGCCTTGGGAGTCTGACCTTCATGACTGTATAATTGGTTTCCCTGGTCCTCTGCCTTTTGTGTGTGTCTGGCCAATGGGAGATGTTTGCAGGGGATTGGAGGGCAGGAAAAGCTAGGAATTTATTCCCTCAGTTTCCCCCCAGCTAGGACAAGGCTTGACAGTGCTTGAATAATTCTACCTCCAGCCACAGCTTCTGTAGACGATCTTCCACTGTTTTCTCCAGGTCTCAGTATTTGTCACCTCTTCACTTCTTCTGACCCGAGAGTGGTAACTCGTCTACATTACTGCTACTTCTAGATGTTTCACTATCCCTTGCTGGTTTCCCTTAACCCTACTCATACCATTGTACAAAGTTCTTTCATTAAAACCCCAATAGCTCTACTTGATTATCTATTTCCTTCCAAAACCTTTATTTATTTGCTGATATAATATTTTCTCTCATTGTCCTCATACTTTTATTCCCTTCATTTCATCCATGAAAGGTTCTCAGTTTTGTCTCTGGATAGTGGCTCTTTAATGCCTTCAGTTTAGGTATTAATTCCATTCTATATTTTTTATATAGAATGGAATTAATTTGCTTATTTAGTCTCTTTTTCACTTTAGTTAGATGCCTTTTTGTCTCCACCTGTTTTCTTTTACTGTCACTTTAACCTTGTGCAGTGGCTCACACCTGTAATCCCAGCACTTTGGGAGGCCAAGGTGGGCGGATCACAAGGTGAGGAGTTTGAGACCAGCCTGGCCAATATGGTGAAACCCCGTCTCTATTAAAAATACAAATATTAGCCGGGCATGGTGGCACACACCTGTAGTCCCAGCTATTCGGGAGGCTGAGGCAGAATTACTTGAACCCAGGAGGTGGAGGTTATAGTGAGCCACAATCACACTACTGCACTCCAGCCTGGGCAACAGAGCAAGACTCTGTCTCAAAAAACAAAAGGCAAGCAAACAAACAAAAAAACCTGTCACTTCTTCTTTTGTAGAAGACATGTTTTCTTGCTATTTTGTTAGTTTGCTAGATGTTTACTGAAGGTTTTTTGTTTGTTTTTTGTTTGTTTGTTTGTTTGTTTTTTTAAGTCTACAAGCGATCATTTTCAGAGTCCAGAGTGCCCACCATTACACTATGGAAACTTGCACTCAAGGCAAACTTTTATTCTTAAACTTCTTGTTGCTATTTACTTATTTTTCCTTAGGTTTTTTCTCCTCCCCACAGGCTCCAGTTTTCTCTGTATATTTATCCTGATCCCAGGTGAAATCTGTGCAGTTACATGGGACCAGCCCGTACCTCTCCCCTCCATCTTCTCAGTTATTCCCTGGGTGGCATGTTCTTTGCCTGTATGTAGAAAGATGTTGTCAGTGAGGATGATCCACCATGGGAAAGCGCCCAGGGATGGAAAGCAAGGGTGTCCAGTTCTTCACTATGACAGGTTCTGCCTCTTGTAGTCATGGAAACATGTTAGGGGAATTGTGAAGTATTTCCCTACTTTATTCAAGTGACTCCTTTTTTAGGAAACAAAACTGTGATGTACCAAAACTATGCTATAATGATTAGAGATTTTCTTGGTTTCATTGTCAACACCACCATTTGGTAGCTGTATGCAAATCAACTTAACTTCTCTGTGTCTCTGTTTTCCTCAGTTGAAAATGTTATTTAATTATAGTAAATATTTTGCTAGTTTCTTGTGCAGATTCAATGATTAGGATAAGTAAACCTCAGAACAGAACAGTGCCAGGTATATAGTAAGTACTACACAACTGTTTGCCATTATTCATGTGAGTTATAGCTGGGAAGATTTTTCTCTCAATCTGACTCCTTTATAATTAATGTCAATTATGTGTAATCTTAGTGGTGAGTCATTTGTTCGTTATGATTTTTGATGTTATAAGATTTCAGTTTCTTCTTTGTCTCCCCTAATACTTTAAGGAAAGATATTGAGAAGTTTGGAAATGATCTTCAGACCTTCTTGGAATAAGCTGGACCACCAATAAACCGTGGATGTGAGTCGTAATTTCTAAACACTCTGCAGAATTGCTTTCATTAAGTAGGTTTTATAATACTAGGTGGGTGCAAAAAACTGCAATTACTTTTACACCCACCTAATAACTTACTTCCCTTTTAAATTGAAAGCTGAACTCCCAAGGTTATAAAACTTAACATCGCAATTTAAAACTTTGGAGGAATTTCATCCTTTTTTTTTTTTTTTTTTTTTTTTTTTAAGAAGAACCAGGTAGGGAGTTCTAAAAAAAAAAAAAATAACAAAAACAAAACAAAACAAAAAAAACCCACACTAAAACAGATCTGTTTTTTGACACCAAATGTGTGAGTTTTGTACACTAAAAAATTCTCTAATTCTCTGTGGACACCAACTGGTCTCCTACAATTTAATTCAACCCTGACAGTGACTACCACAGTTAGCACAGACACCCACAAGTTAAGAGCTCTGTCCCACAAAACTGTTCCCCACTTCAGACCCTAGTCACAATTTCCAGGTTATGACCTGTGCTTCTGACCAACCAGTTACAAATCAGAGGTACCCACACCACCTCTGCAGGTTCAATAATTTGCTAGAATGGTCCCCAGAAGTGAGGAAAGTGTTTTACTTGCCATTACCGGTGTATTATAAAGGATGCAACTCAGGAACAACCAAATAGGAGAGTTGCATAGGGCAAGATGTGAGGATGGGGGTTCCAGCAGCTTCCATGCCCTCTCCGAATGCACCACTGTCCCAGCACCTTGATGTGTTTACCAGTCCAGAAGCTCTCCAAAGCCTGTTGTTTAGGGTTTTTATGGAGACTTCATTACATAAACCTAATTGATGAAATCATTGGTCAATGGTGATCAAGTCGATCTCCAGCTCCCTCCTCTTTCTGGAGGTCAGGGAGTGAGGCTGCAAGTTCCACTGCTCTAATCACATGGTTGATTCCTCTGGCAATCAGGCTTCATGCTCCCAGAGCCACCTCAGCATAAACTTTCGTGTGATTGAGATGAGTTTATTATGAGTAACAAATATGCTTCTCTCACTCCTACCACTCAGGAGATTCCAACGATTTTAGAAGCTCTGTGCCAGGAACTAGGGGCAGAGACAAACTATATATATTTCATATTACATCACAGGAATATATACTGTATTATTGGAGAAAGGAACAACATCAAAATGTGCTTTGATGAAACGCATCTCTAGACAACCTGTAACCAAGCTTCAAATCCTACCAGCCTGCCTCATTCTGCTTAATATGACACAAATGAGCTCCAGGCTTTTCAGAGGAAATTATAAAGGCAAAGATTATACTTGCTTTGGGAACATTTGAACAAGTAAGAATTCTGTTTTGCCCTTTATTCTCTTAGTTTCCATAAGTTTATGTAAAACAATCAAGAGAAAAATAATATAAATGAAAAATGATCTCTGATTACAACTATCAATAAACATATTATCAAATCCATGCTTTTATTTTGGGGTTTCTAACATTGTTCTTGCTGATTTGAAGTTGCAACAAGAAGATATTAATAAATGTGTAATAAAAGCATAGAAAGCAATTTGGAGCAATGTTAAAATATGAAGTACTTCAATAAACAAAAATGTGTCCACCAAAGTGTCCACATCAATTTTTATATTTGATCATTTGAATTCAACTTTTAAATTTCACATCCTTTCTATGTGTACAAAGTTGTAATGTGAATTGTGATTAAAATGACCTGGAATTATAAGAAATTACTATCAAAGAAGCAGTTGAACTTTTCAATTAATCTTTACTGCACTAAACTAATGGCTTGCACTAACATTACAGTTGTATTTTAAACAGTGTCAACAATTTAAATGAGCCAGATAATTGATTGAATATTAATTAACATAGGTTGAAAAACTAACAGAAAATAAAAATTTTATTTAAGCTATATGATAATTATCTCAACTGTAACTGGGGCCGATTTAGTGTACTACCAGAACAAATTGATGCTATACGTTTGCAAAGCAAGAGTGTCTATGTGCTAAATCTGACAGATATACCTAACGCATAGCAAAATAAAAGTTTGATTATTGTGTAAGTTATGTAGTCTAACGTGGAGAGAGAAACTGAGAATTATTTTAATTAGCCAGAAAATTGGCATGGTGGCTGCGTAGAGGAAAGCTCAACAGCGTCTCTGAGCAGAGTTCTGTTTTTTGTTTTTTGATTTTTTTTGTTATTGTTGTTTGTTTGTTTTTTTGTTTGTTTGTTTGTTTTGAGACCAAGTCTCACTCTGTCACCAGGCTGGAGTGCAGTGGCGCAATCTTACCTCACTGCAACCTCCGGCTCATTGCAACCTCTGCCTCCCGGGTTCAAGTGATCCTACTGCCTCAGCCTGCCAAACAGCTGGGATTACAGGCACCTGCAACCACGCCCAAGTAATTTTTGTAATTTTGATAGAGAAGGGGTTTCATCATGTTGACCAGGATGGTCTTGATCTCTTGACTTCGTGATCCACCCACCTTGGCCTCCCAAAGCGCTGGGATTACAGACGTAAGCCACCTCGCCCTGCAGGTTTTGTTCTTAAAAGTACACTTTTGGAGTCTCTGATAAGAATCAGTCTTAGCAGTGAACACTGAATGTGGGTGTCTATGTGTATGTTTCCCTTAAGTGTAAAATATAAATATTGTGCTAAAAATGAAGGAGAAAGAGAAGACCACACATGTGAATAAAGGAAACTGCAGAGACTAAAATAAAACTAATTGTGTACTTAGAATTCTTTCTGGCAATATGTTCTTTGAAGAGGATAATGGCAAAGTCAGAAACTTTCATGTGTGAGAAGCTACAAGGATAATTATGTCTTCAGCAAAAAGGCATGCAAAAACTATCCTACAAGTTTCGCCTCCAAATCAGTGGAAGAGCAGGTTTTTGGTTCCAAAGGTTACCCATACAGGAAACATTTGTGTTTCTGAAGATGAAAGCTTGTCAGAGGTTCTGGGAACTAGCCAAAACCACTAACTTCTCTGACAGGATGTGATGGATGATTTGAAAGGTATGTAAAGAATAGAGATACAATCTGACGGTTAGTCAATTGATCTTTAAAGAAAGATTTCAAAGAAAGAATAGAAGTCTTTAAAAAAAGATTTAAAATACACATAAATATGTATGGAACATTCTAATATCTATGAATAAAAGCACATTTCAGTGGTATTTGCTATTTGCCTAATTAGAGAGCAATGAGTCACTCACAAATGTAATTATCTTTACAGTGATATTTTAAAATAAGAGGTGAGAAATTTTAAACTCAAATCTAGAATTGTCTGGAGCATTTTGTGTAGAAGATAGAGTCCCATGTAGTCATTTATACTGCTTACATATAGATTTAGTGACTGTGTTGCGTAACTCTTGTAGCAACAGAAATTCCAATTTTCTGTTTCATAATTTTACAAAATACCATATTTTGTAAATTTTGTAGAAACACCATGTCAGAATTTTACAAAATTTCATTTCTATAAATTTTGTAAAAAAAGAAATTTCATTTTAGTATGTCATGATTGTACAAATTCTTATTTCTAAAATTTAGTCTCAACAATTCAAAACACAAAGTAATTGATGTTTATGATCCCTTTTCCTTCTCCTTATGTGTTATGTCTTTAAATATCCCAACCTTCTGATTAGTCATTTCTGTAATAAAGCACCATTTCACATGACTGCCTGTTCTAAAATGTATACCTCTTCCTTTGCTGTGCAAACAACCTGACCTTTTTTTGTTGTGGTGGTGAAATATACATAACATACAATTTACAATTTCAACCATTTTTAAACGTAGAAGTCAGTGGTTCACAATGTTAGGCAATCATCACCACTATTCATTTCTAGAACTCTTACATCATCCCAAAGAGAAACTCTATGCCCATTAAACAATAACTCCCAATTTCCCACAGGCCCTGGTAACCTTTAGTCTACTTTCTGTCTCTATAAATTTGCCTATTCTAGGTCCCTCATACAACTAGAATCATATAGTATTTGTCCCTTTCGTGTCTTTATTTCAGTTAGCATAATGTTTTCAAGATTCATCATATTGTAGCATATATCAAAACTTCATTCCTTTTAGGACTGATTAATATTCCATTACATGTGTATACTATGTTTTATCTGCTCATCTGTTGATGGACATTTGGGTCCCCAATTTTGGCTATGGTGAGTAATGTTGCTATAAACGTTGGCGTAAAAGTATCTGTTTGAATCCCTGCTTTCAACATTTTTAGGTATATAACTAGAAGTAGAATTGCTGGATCACACAATAATTCTTTGTGTAACTTTTTAAGGAAGCACCAAATTATTTTCCACAGTGGCTACACCATTTTATATTTCCGCCACCAGCAAGATGGCATAAGGTTCTAATTTCTCACCAACAACTGCTATTTTCCTTTGTTCTCTTTTTTCTTTTTTTCTTTCCTTATTTTCTCATCTCTTTCTTTTCTCCTCTCCCTCCTCCTTCCCTTCCTCTTTCTCCTTCCCCTCCTCCTTCTCCTTCTATTTTTAAATAATACCCAAGTTAATGAGCATAAAGTGGCATTTCATTGTGGTTTTGATTTATATTTCCCTAACAGCTAGTGATGTTGAACATATTTTTATGTGTATTTTCTTTGGAGAAATGCCTATTTAAATCATTTGCCCTTTTTCGAATTGGGTTATCTGTTATTTTGTTGTTGACTTATAAGTTTTTAAAAAAATTCTGGATATTAATTTTTTATCAGATATATGCTTTGCAAATATATTTCCCTGTTCTGCGGGTTGTCTTTTCACTGTCTTGATAACATCCTTTGGTGCTAAAATGTTTTAAATTTTGATTAAAGTCCAATTTATCTCTTTTTTTCTTACTTGTGTTTATACTGTTGTATTCAAGAAATCACGCCAATTTCGATGTCATGAAGATATTCCCCTAGGTTTTTTCTAAGGATTTTATAATTTCACCCTTACGTATAAGTTATTGACTCTTTTGAGTTAATTCTTACACGTAGCATAAATGAAAGGTCCAACTTCTTTATTTTACATGTGAATATTTAGTTGTCCTAGTGCCATACATTGAAAAGACGGTCTTTTCCTGTTGAATGGTTTTGGCACTATTGTCAAAAATTAATTGACTATTTATGCAAGGACCTTTTGTCTGAGTTCTCTATTCTATTCCATTGGTCTGTATGTCTGAGCTTATGCCAGCATCACACTGTTTTGGTTATATAGATTTGTAGTGAGTTTTGAGATTAGGAAGTATGAGTCCTCCAACTTTGTTCTTGTTTTTCCCCAAGCGTGTTTTGACCACTTATGGTTCCTTGATATTCCAAATGAATTTTAGGATGGATTTTTGTATTTCTGCAAAAAACAGCGTGGGAATTTTGATAGAGATCTCATTGAATCTGAAGACTGATTTACATGATCTAGTCATCTTAACATTTTTTTCTTCCAATCCGTGAACATGTGCATATTTTCATTTACTTAAATGTTGTTTAATTTCTTTCAGCACTTTTTCTAGTTTTACATGTACTAGCCTTTCACCTTCTTGGTTAAATGTATTTCTACATTTCTACATTATTGGTACATTTCTAACCTTCTTGGTTAAATGTATTTCTACATTTCTACATTATTGGTACATTTCTAACCTTCTTGGTTAAATGTATTTCTACATTTCTACATTATTGGTACATTTCTAACCTTCTTGGTTAAATGTATTTCTACATTTCTACATTATTGGTACATTTCTAACCTTCTTGGTTAAATGTATTTCTACATTTCTACATTATTGGTACATTTCTAACCTTCTTGGTTAAATGTATTTCTACATTTCTACATTATTGGTACATTTCTAACCTTCTTGGTTAAATGTATTTCTACATTTCTACATTATTGGTACATTTCTAACCTTCTTGGTTAAATGTATTTCTACATTTCTACATTATTGGTACATTTCTAACCTTCTTGGTTAAATGTATTTCTACATTTCTACATTATTAATAATAAAATACTAAATATTTTATTATTTTGAAGCTATTGCAAATGGGATTGTTCATTTCACTTTTGGATTGCTCATTGTTAATCGATAGAAAGGCAACTTGTTTTTTGTGTTGTTTTGTATCTTGCAACTTTACTGATCTCATGTATTAGTTCTAACAGTTTGTGTGCATGTGTGTATAACCTGTAGGATTTTGTACATATAAGACTATGTCATCTGTGAACAGAGATAATTTTACTTCTTTCTTTACAGTTTGGATGTCTTTTATTTCTTTTTCTTGCCTAATGATTCTGGCAAGAACTTCCAATACTATGTTGAATAGAAATGGCAAAAGTGGGGGTTCTTGTGTTGTTTCTGTTCTTAGAGAAAAAACTTATCTTTCACCATTGAGTATGACGTTTGTTAATTGTGACAACCCCACCTTTGACTAATATTTTAATTACTAGACTCTACTAAAAATACTGAGAAATCAATTTGACCTAAATTAAATAGGTGATAATAGTTTTTTATGTCACTTTTCCATTGAGAAAGAGAAAGTGGTCTTTGATATCCAGGGCTGGGCTGGCAGTCATTGCCAGGTTGTGGTGTTCAGTTGAACATGCCAGTTTTATAGAACATCAACATCAGATAAAGCCACTCAAGGATTATGAGAGATCAGGGCAAAAACAAGACTGCTCCATAATCATGTCTGTACACTAACAACATCAACATTTTCCAGGTCACAAAATGCCAAACACTGTCTTTGCTCAGCTAATGTGAATGACTATTGCTTATTTACCTGTGACAGCTCTGTGTCCCTCCATTTTTCCTTCGTTTTCTACTTAAAATTTATTAAAATAACAAATCATAGAATTAGTCAGCTTTCTGGCAGCATTCAATCCAAAGTGAACTCCCTCTTCCTTCAACTCTTCTCTCAATTACCTAATGCAAGCGTAAATTCTACAGTTAGTCATTCCTAACTCCTTCTCTTTAAAGTACCCTATGTTTCTTTGCAATGAGAAATAAACTCAACTTTGATTGTAGGTGTGTTTCTGATGCTCTTTTGTGGGGGGAGATTGACACTACATAACAAAGTTTAGGAGTACAAAGCAAAGTCTAGTAGTATAAAATTCACAGTAGTGATTAAAGGTAAGGATTTTCAAATAATGAGTGGGTAATACCGAGACCCTGTTTGTGAGGCCAGCTTTTCTCTCTAGAAGGACTAGAATATTGCTTGAGCTTTTATATCCATTTTTATTCATTCAACCAGTAAGTCATTCTGTCATACACTCTTTCATTAAACAAATATTTACTGAGTATATAAAATGTGCCAAGCATTGTGTTAGGATTGGAGAACAAAAAACAAATGAAGTTCTTGCTCTTATTGACCCTATAGGTTCAGTTGGACATTAATTAGCTAATTATCTACAGATGCAAAGATCGAAGACAATTTTTGCCTTATACACTAGGACACTTCCTTCGTCATCATGAAAGTAAAACTGGTCTAATCAGATGGGTATTTCTGTTTTTAGCCACTTACTCAACCCACAGGAAATAAACAGATAGTTTATACAACATTCTATTAAAGGATCTAAGAGAAAAGTCTCTCATTACGGTAACTGAGATCCTGGAATAAACATAATCATTAAATATAATTCAAGGTACAATTTTGGAAGCATTTTCTGATTTGATTAAGCTTAATACTAAGAGCTTATGCTGTTTTCTTTACTACAGAAAAGCAAGCTGGATCTCTTATTCATATTAGTTCTACAAAATATGGAGTGAGACATAAGTTAGTCTAGGTTACAGCCATAACATATTTTTCAGTGTTTTTACTTGGTGACTTCCTAGACACTCAGCTCAAGTGATGATAATAATAATAATAATGTTATTTTCCTGTGGGGACAATAGGAGAAATTTCCTAGTCAAACTATGGCATTGCCAAGATATGGTGCCAAGAGGCTAGACACTGAACTGAGCATGTGCTATGGTATGTCTGTTAACATTTAGTCATGAATGTATTCATTCATTCATTCAACCAAAATTTACTGAGCACCGATTAGGTTCCAGGTACTGGGATGGGACACACATTAATCAAAGAATCACAAATAGGCCTGGCGCAGTGGCTCATGCCTGTAATCCCAGCAGTTTGGGAGACCAAGGCAGGAGGATCAGTTGAGGCCAGGAGTTCGAGACCAGCCTGGCCAACATGTCAAAGCCCCGTCTCTACTGAAAATACCAACATTAGCCGGGCCTGGTGGTGCACGTCTGTAATCCCAGTTACTTGGGAGGCTGAGGCAGGAGAATAACTTGAAACTGGGAGACAGGGGTTACAGTGAGCCAAATTCACACCACTGTACTCCAGCCTGGGCAACAGAGTGAGACCCTGTCAAAAAAAAAAAAAAAAAGAATCGCAAATATAAATATAAAGTTACAGCTGTGATAAATACTAAGAAGGAAAGGCACAAGGTGCTCTGAGAGTGTCCGATGGGGAAAGTGACGTTGTCAAACAGGTTAAGAAGAGTTTTCCTGCGATGATGCTAGTCATGCTGAGATTAAAAAGAAGTTACTCTTTCATAGCAAATGTATGTGATGTTATCATATCCACCTCTAGAAGAGAGAAATGCATTTCAGGTATATCTAGCAATGGAGGAGTGGGTGAGCCACAATTTAAATCTGTCCATGATTTTTACAATCCAGTGTGTATCCATCACATTGTGTAACTGTGCCTCCTTCAATTATCATGTTCTTGCTCCATTAGAACTTTGTATACACATCTGTTCTCCCAATTAGACAGAAATGTCCTAAAGGGCAGGAACTGTAGTTTATATAACACAGTTCCAGATACATAAGTGTAATTCTCTAAAAGTTGACTAGATGATAAATAACTAACATATTCAGTGCAAGCTAGTTTATGTTAAAGATCCTTTTTTAGGGCAAGGTGATTTGAATAATGTTTGTATTGTAAAACAAAATGTCCACGAAATTTTGAACTGATACTGTTTCTTTTCTTTTCATTGAATTATAGAAGTATTTATTCAAATTCATTCTATTGAAACTAGAGCTGCATTTAAAGTTGTATTACTCTTCTAAAATGGCCTCTGTGGCCCATGGTAACATGAAAGCGCCTCTCCTTGTTTGATTTACTAAAAAAATCAAGGCAAAATTGTAATTTATTTCAAAGCAATTACAGATCTGTGTGATATAGGCCTTGATTCCATTTATTTTCCTGTCCCCCATTGTTTTCATTTATGTATTTTATTATCCTGTTTTGTGTATTTCTTACAAGTTGCCTTTAATTCTTCTTGGAATATGGCAAGACATAAATAAATGCATAATATTTTAGAAGGCCTAGCAGACTAATTCAGATTTAGGGAACTAAACTTCCATAAGACTATTCCCATTATTATTCTTCTATGGTTTATTTTTATTTTAATCTCTTTATCTGGGAAAAACTTAAGGAAAGCCCTTTAAAAGAAAAGAAAATAGAAAAGAGGATCTGAAAGGGATGTCTGAAGACAGAGATATAGCAGCAGTTAAGTCAGTGTCTTGATGATGGTGACGATGGTGGAGGTGATGGTGATAAAGGGGATCTTGTGTGGGTACATTCTGTAGGACCTTTGTACCAACAGTAAATGGTTCTGTCATCTAGTTGATTCACTGCCAAGTGCCAAAATAGAACGGATAAATAAAGGTAATAAAAAATGAAGTATACGAGTAGTAAGGCAGGTGAATGAGCAAAGTAAAATGTGAAAAAAGAGACAAAGCTAAAATCCAGACAGGAAGGAGGAAGAGAGGATGGCCCTTGCATGAGGCTGATGTTTTAAGGGACCTTGTTGTCTATGTCATATTTTCCTAAAAGAAGAATACATTCATTAATCTCCTACATAATTAATTTATTTCTAGAGCAGACGCCTGCAGAGCAAGCTTTGTGGCTAGGCTTTCTATAACTTGAAAGTTCACTGGAATCAGAATCATTCCATAAATAGCAATTTAATAAGAGGCCAGACCTTATTTTCTCTAAAATCTCTGGGCAATTTTAAATCTTAAACTGAGCATCACGGGTTCTCAAAACTGTTAATCCAGTCTCATAGCAGAGATACATAACTAGGTCTTCTAAAACCAAACAGCACCTAGAAAAAAACATGACCTAAGAGAAGGTTAGTTTCTAAGTCAGATGCAAGATTTTGGCAGAACTCAGCCATTACAGGAAGATTTTAAACACAAAACAATTCATTCAGAATCACCAAACAGAGGAGACAGTCCTACTGGTTTAAACGGAGAAAAGAACTTGAGTTTCCCTCTTGACTAATTTCACCGTCTAGTTTTATACATAGCTATATAGAATAAAAAGAAAGGAAAAATCAGGACTTTCTTCAGTGGTATTTCATATTAATATGTGAACAAACAATCCTCATGCCATGGAAGATTTGTCTTGATTCTTTAACAAGCCCTTATCGAACCACTTCCTCAAAGTGGAAATGCCAGCTAATGGTTTCCATCAAATCACATTGTTTGTAAAAGCAGAAAGGACAAGGAGGTAGAAGAGAAAAGATGGGTAAATCAACTCAGGGAAATTCTTCTGCATTATTTATTCATCAACCAATAAACCAATATTTAGCGAACATGCATGAAAGATGCTACTGAGGAATATAAAAAAGAATGTGACCCAGTAACTTGAAGTAAGGGCACAGTTCTCACTAGTGGACACTCTCAATCAATGCTCCATGATTTAGTTTTAGTAATGATCTTAATAACGATTGAAACGCCTTGTAAATTGTCTCATAAATTTCTTATATCCTTGGAGAGGTATGATTTTTGCCTTTCTTTGTTACTCTTTGCTTTGGTGACCATGAAAAGGTAGGGCTGGAAAACTTCAGAATTCCTTTCCATCTCTAAAATACTGTACTATACTATACTACAATGTAATATAACTCAATTCCTTTTCTCATACAGCGTAAGTGCATGCATCCATTTTTTATTTTATTCAAATGTACTTCTTTGATAAAACATACTTTCTACAAAGAAGACCCATGTTTGCAGTGTATAATAATTTTTATTGTTTACTTAGCTAATACAGATTGAGTAAGCATTACCCAATACACTTGATTCTGTGGTCAGTGCTGGAATATAACACAGATCTTACAATTCATTGTTTTTTTGGTTGTTGTTTTTGTTTTTATTTTATTTTATTTTATTTTTGAGACGGTCTCATTCTGTCACCCAGACTGGTGTGAACATGGTTTACTGCAGCCTCGACCACCTGTGCTCAAGTGATCCTTCCACCTCAGCCTCCCCTGTAGTTGGGACCACAGGCACACGTTGCCACGCCTAACTAATTTTTTAAATTATTCATTTATTTATTTATTTTGAGATGGAGTCTCGCTCTGTAACCTAGGCTAGAGGACAGTGGCACAATCTTGGCTCACTGCAACCTCCGCCTCCTGAGTTCAAGTGATTTTCTTGTAACAGCCTTGAGTAACTGGGATTACAGGCACATGCCACCACACCCAGCTAATTTTTTGTATTTTTAGTAGGGATGGGGTTTTACCATGTTGGCCAGGCTTATCTTGAACTCCTGACCTCAAGTGATAATCCCACCCTGGCCTCCCAAAGTTCTGGGATTACAGGTGTGAGCCATTATGCGAGGCCATTTGTTTGTTTGTTTGTTTGTTTGTTTTGGTAGAGATCAGGGTCTCACTATGTTGCCCAGACTGGTCTCAAACACCTGAGCTCAAGTGATTCTCCCATCTCAGCCTCCCTAGGTGTTGGGATTACAGGTGTGAGCCACTGTGCCCAGTCGTAGTGGTCTTTCTTGCTTGTTTGTGTTGTTTCATTTTTTGAAACAGTCTCTCTATATCATCAAGACTGGAGTGCAGTGGCACGATCTCGGCTCACTGCAACCTCCATCTCCCAGGCTCAAACGAGTCTCAAGCCTCAGCCTCCTGAGTAGCTCAAATTACAGGCATGGGCCACCATGCCTGGTTAATTTTTGTATTTTTAGTAGAGATGGGGTTTCACCATGTGGGTCAGGCTAGTCTCAAACTGCTGACCTCATGTGTTCCGCCCGCTTCAGCCTTCCAAAATGTTGGTATTACAGGCGTGAACCATCGCACCCGACCACGTAGTGGCCTTTATTACAGCAATACACGTGACAAATTTTGCAAGGCCTCACAAAGGAACTCAGATTTTGAGAGCCACATTCTCAAGAATATAGTTCTAACCCTCTTTGAGAAACATTGTTAATTTCTTTATTCTGTAAAAACAACAATTAGAAAAACCATGATCTTCATTTAGACTCAACATTACACTAAGGCACTATAAGAATTATATAAAACAGAGAGTCATAAAACTATGGTGGGTTAAACATAGTAAGAGAAGCAGCTACTTTGGGTTAAAAGAACAATGACCATGAGACAGTGAGAAAAAAGCAGGGTGGATGAAAAATTATAGATATGCTAGCCAGAAAAAAGTCACTACTGTGTAATTATCTGTTACTTAAGGATGTGGGCCCTGTGGTTTCGGGTAGGCTTGTTTGAGGCATGTTTGTCTGTAGGGTTGGCTGAAGTCGTAGGCAGGGATGGAAGGACAAAGAAAGATAAATCTCTTTGGGAGCAAACACAGAAGAAACTATTGTGAAGTCTTCCAGCTTCTAAACACTTGCAGTTTTCTGCTGGACTATCTTGTGGGCAGCTGTAGAAGTTACATACATTTCTGAAGAAGCAAGCAAGCAAACAAACCAAAAAAAAGTCCCGATCGTATATTCCCATGAAAAAAAAAAAAAAAAGTGGGAGAATTTGCCTAGCAAAGGATACGGCTTCACCCAAGAGCTGCAAGGAAACTTGCTTTGGGAAAACTTCATCAACCTCACCTCCGGACAGGTGGGAGCCTGTTCTTGAACTCTAACACTTTCATCGACGTCCTTGCTGCCATTTAATATTTTCCATTGGCAAGCTCTGCTTTGCAGAAAATTGCATTTTAATTGCTTTTCTATTAGCCTCAATTATTTATTTCCTAACCATGCTCTCATAGTGGAATAATGACAATATTGCAATAAAGTGGAATTGCATGAGCCACCTTTGCAAGACAAGTCTTGTTACTGCCCTTTCCCATTCTGAAATCACATGGATTACCTGAAAGCCATAATGAAGATACTTCTCATTTTTTAGATATTTTCATTTGCCTTGAGCTTGTTCTATAATGAGGTTTACTCTGGGTCTTTCTAATCCCTCTTTTGGTTGAGAGGTCTGATTCCAGTGTTACACGTTTCCCTGAAATCCCCTTCTGAAAATTTAGTGTAAGGTGAGGTGTGGCTTTCCTGAAGGGAGACTTTTTTTCTTACTGTTACCTCACACCCCAAGATTGAATGTATTTTCTTAGACATAATTGCTTATTTTTTAATGTAGTCACTTGGGATCATATTAAAGATACCCCAGTTTCTTATTTTCTCAAATGTAGTTAATTATTCTACTTTTTATAGTTTTTTTATACTCCCCCCAACCTAACCCCAATCCTATGTTCAACTAGCACTGTGTTTCAGTCTCTTGGCTTTAGATGAGCAATGAGCATAGCCATGGCTTATCTCCTCCATTCTGCTTGAGTGGGCTAGAGGGAAAATGACAGGGTTGTATTAGTTTTGCTGTTTATTTTGAAACACATATTTATTAAAGGCCTAGGATGTGCCAGAAACCAGGCCAGATAGTTGGTTATAATGAGGAATATGGCACATATGTTCCTCTTATGCTGCAGTGTACCATAGATCTAGATAACAGGAACATCTAACTCAATTTGTAGAGTCAGTGGGAAAATATCTGAATTTATGATATCTGAGTCGAACTACGAAGGATCAGAATGATTTTTCCAGGTAGCCATTGCCAGCCATGAGAAGAGAGAAGAGTGTTTCTGGCAGAAGGAACAGCATGTATGAAGGTCAAAAGTGAGAGGACACAGTGGCTGGGCCCTATTTTGTCTTTGCTCTATTGATTTTCATGCAAGCTAAGGAATGTAGAATAGTAAACATTAATACTTTACTGTTTTATTTGGGAGGGAAAAATACTTTTACTTTATGTATTGTATTAGTCTGTTCTCACGCTGCTGTGAAGAACTGCCCGAGCCTGGGTAATGTATAAAGGAAAGAGTTTTAATTGACTCACAGTTCCTCGGGGATAGGGAGGCCTCAAGAAACTTGTAATCACAGTGGAAGGGGAAGCAAACCGTCTTCTTCACATGGCAGCAGGAACAAAAAGTGCAAAGCAAAATGGGGAAAAGCCCCTTCTAAAACCATCTCATATTGAGATATTTTACTCACTATCACAAGAATAGCATAAGGGCAACCACCTCCCTGATTAAATTACCTCTTACGGGGTCCCTCCCATGACACGTGGGGAATATGGGCACTGCAATTCAAGGTGAGATTTGGGTGGGTGCAAAGAGCCAAACCATATTATATGTAGTATAAATGATTTCCTTATCAATTACCTATAAGGTTTGAGATCAGATTATGATTCATTTGTAGGTTCCATTTGGTGGGAGTAGTGGTCTATGGACCATGAACGTTATAGATTTAGGAGAATTTAAAGAAACATTTTAAAGGTTGGAGCAAAGACCACAAGGAGATGAAGGGAAAGGATGAATGTGGTAAGAGATGAGGCTTGGCTGGTGAACAAGGAGCAGCTAGGGCTGAACCTTATAAGCCATGTGAATGGGTTTGAACATGATTATAAGAGTAATGGGAAGCCACAATTTTAAGCCAATTTCTGTTGTTTAATCTGGAAAAATAGCAGGGGTTGTATTCCTTTCATCCCTTCTTCTCTTATCAAGACCTTTTCTCTAACTTAAACTGTAAATAACAGCAATACAAATGAATTGACATGATATTTTCTCTTATCTCAGTTTTCCAGGGAATAGCCCTGTGATGGTTAATACTGAGTGTCAACTTGGTTGGACTGAAGGATACAAAGTATTGATCCTGAGTGTGTCTTTATGGGTGTTGCCAAAAGAGATTAACATTTGAGACAATGGGCTGGGGAAGGCAGATCCACCCTTAATCTGGGGGGCACAATCTAATCAGCTGCCAGCGATTATAAAGCAGGCAGAAAAACGTGAAAAGGAGAGAGACGGGCCTAGCCTCCCAGCCTACATCTTTCTCCTGTGCTGGATGCTTCCTGCCCTTGAACATAGGACTCCAAGTTCTTCAGTTTTGGGACTCGGACTAGCTCTCCTTTCTCCTCAGCTTTGCAGACAGCCTATTGTGTGTGATCATGTAAGTAAATAAACTCCCATATATATCCATATATATGTATATGGATATATATGTATACACACACACACACACACACACACACACATATATCCTATTAGTTCTGTCCCTTTAAGAGAACACTGACTAATATAAGCCCCATTGATGATTCTAGGTTGTTTAATTTAAACAAAACCATATTTAAATTATCATCAAAAAAATTTTATCAGTATCTAATTGTGGACAGCACTTAAGGGAATAACACATACAAAAACTATAACTATCTAGGGTCTACTATTTAAAAGCTCATCATTTATGGCCAGGTGTGATGGTTCACACCTGTAATCCCAATACTTTGGGAGGCCCAGGCAGGAGGATCACGACGTCAAGAGATCAAGACCATTCTGGACAACATGGTGAAACCCCGTCTCTACTAAAAATACAAAAAAATTAGCTGGGTGTGGTGGCGGGTGCCTGTAGTCCCAGCTACTCAGGAGGCTGAGGCAGGAGGATCACTTGAACCCTGGAGGTGGAGGTTGCAGTGAGCTGAGATCACACCACTGCACTCCAGCCTGGCAACAGAGTGAGACTCCGTAAAACAACAACAACAACAACAACAAAACAAACAAACAAACAAACAAAAAACCTGTGATCCCAGCACTTTGGGAGGCCGAGACGGGCGGATCATGAGGTCAGGAGATCGAGACCATCCTGGCTAACATGGTGAAACCCCGTCTCTACTGAAAAATACAAAAAACTAGCCGGGCGAGGTGGCGGGCGCCTGTAGTCCCAGCTACACGGGAGGCTGAGGCAGGAGAATGGCGTAAACCTGGGAGGCAGAGCTTGCAGTGAGCTGAGATCCAGCCACTTCACTCCAGCCTGGGCAACAGAGAGAGGCTCTGTCTCAAAAAAAAAAAAAAAAAAACAAAAACTTATCACTTACTGTTCTGCCTGTATCTTTCCCAAACTCCAAACTGACATAATTCCTCTGCCTTTCCTCAATCTGTTTTGTCTCATTAGGGAACTGGAAATGCAACCCAATTTTTCTCTTGAGTGATGTCAAGAGATGGCAAGGAAGCTGTTGCAACATTCTAGCCAGAAAGCTATTTTCTTCCCACTTTGGAAGGACCTCAGAGAATGACAGAAGTGGCCATGATATGAAAGGAACAACTGACAGGTTTTGATTTTTCTTGGCTGACAGCTTCATTTTAGGACTTTGTTTGCCAACCATATCAAGACCTTTGCAGCTAGAAGACTGACTTCAACAAATCTGAATGTCTCTTTAAGAGTCAAGGCAATTTATTCCTTTTTTCCCCAAATAACCATTTATCTATAATTAAGTCAGCATTAAAGGGATTTCCCACCAACTTCTATCTAAAGCTGCAGAAAGGACGAATAGCTACTGCCTGAAGTGGGTTTAACAGATCCTTGGGTGAACATTAGGAAAGCCTTCCACAGAAAAATGGCTGGATATGAAATGGGAAGAAAGACGTCATTCACATGGTCCCTCATTACTGAATTGATGATTTCAATTTGAATTTCTGAATCCTGTTCCTTCAGACAGCTCTGTTCCTTAGGATTCTGTTCCTTAGAATAGCAGGTGTTACTGCTATTATGCTCTTGAGGTTAACTGGTCCTACCATATACATACATATGTGTGTGTGTGTGTGTGTGTGTGTGTGTGTGTGTGTATCTCCTTCCTTCCTCACCAGTACACGCTCACACTACAGGGTTGATGTCTTTATTGAGAAAACACGTTACTCCTTTTATCACTAATTATGAAAAGTAATACCCTCCTGCTTCTGCACATGACATTAGGAGAACACCTGAACCTTCTCCCTTTGAATCCCAGGCAGAATGAGAGTTTGCACTTGGAGGACAAAGAAACACATTTTTTTCCATCAGCAGAATTGGACTGTTAATTATTCTCCATAGAATTACAGAGGGAAAAAAATCAACTGAGTGCAATCTCATCTCATCTTGTTCTTTAATCCTTCTAAGAATCTGTCTTTGACATTTAGGACATGAGCAGAGAACAGCAACAACAATAAAATCAGAGGGAGAAGAGGCTGTCTGTTTATACTCCCCCAACATTTCTTATCACTCCGAATTGTGATTTTATTTGTATTTGTCTTTCTCACCCTAGACAGGCCTCCATAGAACAAGGACAGGGTCTAATTCATCTCTCTGTATGCCCAGAACAGAACACAGAATCTGGCACATAGAAAGTACTCAGAGAGTATTTGTTGACTAAGTAAATGACTGGGTCTGCAAAAGCAAAAGGCATCACCCAAACAACTATTTCCATTGTATTATTTTCTAGTCTCAGAAAAATTCCGCTGCACTTGCCAGCAGTGCCACATCTGGATTTGGAGGAAACCACACATTCTAATCCCATCAAATGGCAAATACACAGTGACTGGGCCTCCGCAAGCAACAGCCTCCTCGTTGGCCAGGGCCTGGGAGAACAGAGATTGAGAATCTGAAGGCCTGATTTTAGTCTCTGCCATTAGCTTAGCAACCCTGGGCAAGTCCCTGAATGTAACTAAACTTCCAGGTTCTTCTTTGTAAAATAGAGAAGTTTGACACAGAAATATTTGATCTGGGAACTATAGGTTCATGGATGAATATCAAGGGAAGTCTGTGAACTTCCTGAAATTGTGTGTAAAATGTTATGGCTCTCTGAGTCATATGCATTTTTGCATTTTTAAGGAACAAAGGGTTTATAGCTGTCATTAAGTTTTTTAAAGGAAACTAACTTTTAAAAACAAGAGGTTAAGAAACTCCTGAATAGTTAATTTTGATATATTTTTCTATAAAATGTCTATACTTCTAAGAAAACTTCTAAAACTGCTTTAGCCCACAATATATATTTTTCCTCTGATTGTCATTCTCCCCATGATCAGTCACCACCTCAGGATACTTTAAACATTTATGCAAGACCAGGGTAAAGTTCATCTACCTTAGCTGAATCTGGAGATAGGTCTTTGACTTTTGCAAATTCCATGCAGGAATTACCGTAGTCATGCCCATAGTAAATATTGGATGAAAATTTTCACAGGTTTATTTTATCCCAGAACACTGACTCTTTTCCCTCCAATATTCTATGCCTTTCAGGACCAGGACCGTAATTATCATCTATCTCAAAGGTCCTCAGGAAGCAGATATTAGAGGGAATATTTACCATGAATGTTCTCATAAAAGGCCAACAGAGTGAGGTGATTGTCCAGGAGCTTTGAGGACATTAAGTGAAAGGAGAGTAATTTCTGATCTACCCAGGAATGGCAGGGAGGCCATGCGTGAAGGGAGTTCCCAGGGTCTGTGGTAGCAGCTCCATGAGTAAAAACCATTGCCACATCATCTAAAGAAGCCAAAAGCAAGGGCTGAAGGAAGAAAATAGTTTTGTTAGTGTACCTGTATTTGTTTCCTGTTGTTTCTGTAACTAATTACTACAAATGTAGTGGATTAAAACAATATAAATTAATTATCTTACAGTTCTTGAGGTCAGAAATCTAAACTAGGTCCGCAGGGCTGCAACTCTTCTGGAGGCTCTGGGGGAGAATTCCTTTCCTTGACCACTCCAGCTTCCAGAGGCCAACTGTATCCTTTGACTCATGGCCCCCTTCTTCTGTCTTCAAAGATAGCAGCATAAGTCAGGCATGGTGACTCACACCTGTAATCCCAGCACTATGAGAGGTGGAGGTAAGAGGATCACTTGAGACCAGGAGTTTGAGACCAGCCTGTATAACACAGCAAGAATTCATCTATACAAAAAAAAAAAAATTAAAAATTAGCCAGGTATGGTGACATATACCTGTAGTCTCAGCTATTCAGAAGGCTGAGGCAGGAGGGTCACTTGAGCTCAGGAGTTCAAGACTGCAGTGAGCTATGATCACACTACTGCACTCCAGCCTGAGTGACAGAGAGTGAGACCCTGCCAAAAACAAACAAACAAACAAACAAACAAACAAAAAAAGCCAGCAGCATAGCATCTTCAAATCTCTCTCTGTCCTCCTGCCTGACCCACTGTCATCTTTGTCATCACATTGCCACTGTCTGACTCTGACTCCTCCTACATAATTGTTATAAAGGTCTGTGATCACATGGGCCCTATCTGGATAATCCAGAATAATCTTTCCATCACAAGATCTTTAATTTGATCACATCTGCAAAGTCCTTTTTGCTATATAAGGCAACATTCACAGTTTCTGGGATTAGGAGGTGGACATGCTTGGGGAGCCATAATGCAGCCTACCACAATACCTTATGTTTGCTTGCATCTATTTATTTATATGCCATAGTTATGTAGAAAGAGTCATATTCATGGAGATTATGTTCAGGAAATGAGAAAACAGAAAGGGAATTTATGCAGCCAGTATATGAACAAGTGGTAAGAGGGAAAAACTATGTGCCCAGAGCTGAGAGGAACTTAAAGTTGTAAATAAGTTACCAATTGCCTCTAGGAGACATAAAGAATGAAGGAGCCTCCTCTCACTAGCAATCGATCATCTTCCACTTCTATACTTACGTGAAACACTGAAAAAAAATAGGAGCATTTTAAAACAATAGTAATAATGTAATACTATCACATTATAATATTATAATAATATATTAACTATGCATTGTAGCTAAATGTTTCATAACATTCTCATATGGCAATGTGTTAGTTTGTGCTACTGCAATGTAATACCTGAGACTGGGTAATGTATAAGGAATGGAAATTTATCACAGTTCCCGAGGCTGAGAAGCCCAAGATCAAGACACCAGCATCCAGTTAGTGTCTTCTCACTGTGTCCTCACATGGCAGAAGTCAGATGGGCAGGCAGGGGACAAATGCTGTGTCTTCACATGGCAGAAGAGTAGAGAGAGCAAACCCACTTTCACAAGCCCTTTTCATGATGGTGTTAGTCCAATTCATGAAAGCAGAGCCCTCAACACCTAAACACCTCTCAAAAGGCCCCACTTCCCAACACCACCCCACCATCCCACCACAGGGATCAAGTTTCCAAGACATGAATTTTGGGAGACATATTTAGACCACAGCAGCTCATGTTTTTCCGGGGCAGAGATGTGTTCTGTGCAGAGGGTGCAAAATATAGAGTGGTAGAGAGGACGTGCAAGTACATACGAGAGGAGAGTCACATGAACACAAACCTTTCCTGTGCGCTTGTACCTTCCCCTTAGGGAAATTCCAGGCCTAATAAGCTTCCTGGGGGCTGCTGAAATAGTTCTAAAAGCTCTACTTAATCCAAAGTGTTAGTGGTAATTCAAGTCAGGCTTAGCAATCCTAAGAGCATCTTTGCTTCTAATAGTTCAAGCCATTCATTAACTCACTAATTAACTCATTAATTCCTTAATTAACCTATTATCAACTATAGTAGCTTATGAGTATGTATTGGTAAATTAATTATAGTCCTTTTCTTGTGGAGCTAAGAGTTGGGGTGTTTCAAGACACCCTAGAGATTTCACTGTCTAGGAAGGAGGGGACCTAGATGTCCATACTCATAAATTGGGGAAAATGACCAAAAACATCCAAATCTTTTAAGACTTTTGGATAATGTTTAAAAGACCATAAAAGTTACATTTATGCGATTGCTTCTGGCCTTCTTTTCACAGAATATGTTTGAAGAAAGATGAACAAATGATTAGAAATGATCACTTGGCTCAGCTGGAAAATGAGGGGATGAAAGGCCGGGGCTAAACGGAGTAGGCACTGGATAAGCAAAAGCAATGAAATAAATTTCTTTTCCAGCTGTGTACAATGGCACTTCAAGAAAACACCATGCAGTCCTGAACACAGGTTGCATGTAGCACCTCTCTCAGCTCTGGTGACAGTTAAATCACCCTGATGACCATCAGTTGAATGAAAACCACCGCATTGTTTCAACTGAGTCAAGTTTTCCATGTGCTTCCCTGTTCTCTGGGACTGTGTCAGTCCTCTGCAAGGGAAAGTAACTCTTAGCTACTGTATTAGTCTGTTTTCACACTGCTATAAAGAACTTCCCTGAGATTCAGTAATTTACAAAAGAAAGAGGTTTAATTGACTCACAGTTCCCTCTGGTTGGGGAGGCCTCAGAAAACTTACAACCATGGCAGAAGCACCTTCTTCACAAGGCGGCAGGAGAGAGACGAGCCGGGGAAACCACCACTTATAAAACCATCAGATCTTGTGAGAACTCCCTCAGTATCACAAGAACATCATGGGAGAAATCACCCCCATGATTCAGTCACCTCCCTCCCTCCACATGTGGGGATTACAGTTCCCTCCCTTGACATGTGCAGATTACAAATTGAGATGAGATTTGGTTGGGGACACAGAGACAAACCATATCAGCTGCTCTTCAACACTTTAAACAGCAATTTGATGGTACATTTTGGGGAAACTAAGTGTAATGAAAAACCTCCCCTACCCCCTACAACTGGTTTCCTCAAAATAAGGAATCTGCAATCAGGAGACTGTGGCTAATGTAGCTGCTCATCTTTCATCAGTATTTACACTATCAACTTTACATCTGGCCCACCAAATATAAGACACAACTCACTAGCTGCTCTACAACCACAATGCCAAATCTCTTTCTCTTCTGCAGCTGACTGCTTTTAATGCGGGCATCTACAGCATCCATTTCAGGCTGAAGGTTCTTAAACTATTGCTGTGGAACCTCTTACTTCTAGCACAATTCAAGAGTCCCTGGATTGTGACAGGTCATGTGTGTCAACCATCATTGGTCCTTTCATTGTCCTCTCACAATGATCTCGCCACCCAAGAAGTAGAGCAAACACAGAGGTGAAGGCAGAGGGGAAAAGAGGAGACGGCGGAGTCACAGGATTCAGGAGAAGGTCAGAATCAAAGAAGGACAAGGAAGGTGCAGGGGAGACCAGGGGATGTGGCTACATGGGGGCTCAGACCGTAGGTGTATGGCCATAGAGTTTAGCTCTCATGTGCCTGGGGCACCATGCTACACAAGTGAAGTATTTGTGACAAGATGGTGTTGTGGTAGAGAGCTTGAAATTGCACAGCAGACTGCCTTGCTTGAGTTCCAATCTTTGTTCTTCCACATGACCTTGGAGAAAATATCTGTCTTCTCATCTGCAAAATTGGGAATTTAATGATACTTAACTTACTGCATATGTTTGTAGTGGGAAATATGAGAGTTATGTGAACCATTTAATGCAGTCCCTGGTGCATAATTTGTGCAATTTCAGTGTTAGCTCTTACTTTGACGGCAGGATTGACCATATACTGACCCAATTTCCATTTCTTATCATGGAATGTCTTTTTAAAAATTTAGTTGTTTTGTAGAGGCCCACTGTCAGTACGTCAGTGTTCATGGAGGAAAATCACTATTGATCCCTTAAAAAAAAAAAAAAAAAGTCCAAAAGTAAAGTCCTGAAGAGTGAATTGGCTTTGCCATTTCCGCACATTTTCATTCTGGGGTTCACAAGAATAAAAATTTCCCTGTATTCCCTGTGTTGCCAGTGGGGCAGAGACAAAGAGCCTTAGAATTTATTGCTAGCAAACACTTTTTAAGAGATCTTTTGGACTGCCAAAAATATGTATTTTCAACATTAGATAAATAACGGGTTCTCCATGTTTAACCAGAATGCTTACTTTGTCTTTTTATCATCTCGTAAGAATTAATTTTATTTTTATAACTGAATTTTATATCATTTATTTCAGACATTAGTTTAATTTCTCTTTTTTAATATACTCAGCAATTGAAGATATCACAGCAGAAAGAGAGTACGAATCTATAGTAATGCCAGCATATTTTAAAACAAAGAGATGACTGTTTAAGAGCTGTTCATGCTCTATTGTGGAGGAAAATTTTCTCCTACTGGACTTCTAACCAGCCACAAAAACCTATGCTCATTGTGCAAACACTGCCATGATGACTGGCTACCTTGTCATTCACATTGCCTTGCTACAATCACTATAAATGGGCCACAGGCATTAGGATGCACTAGAAAATTCCTGTTGCAATGATAGCATTACATATGTGGTGTAACATATTTGGCTATTGCATTAACGTGCCTGGCTATGTATTGGAATATTTAGTGCCTACCCATTTTCTATGATTCAGTTAATGTCAATGGAAATGACAACCAGATCTGGTGTACTATAGTTTGGTGGTGGTGACTGTCTTCCCACTACTACATTATAAATTCCCCATGTCAGAAATCGAATTTAATTCATGATAATGTGCCAAACGTAGAAAAGTGTCAGGCATGTAGTAAGCACTCAATAAATATTTGGTGAATAGAAAAATGATAAAAATAAAAACTTTGAGATTAGCAGAATGCTGGTGTCAAAATAACCTAGCAGAAAACGGATAAGCAGTTTTAAGAGTTTCAGGAGGGTTAGAAGATGAGGTCATTTAAAAAAATTCTTTCTAATAAAAATAACTCCCTGAGTTATTTCTAAGTCTGCACCTAAGACAGACTCCCTGCAAGACTAGATTCTGAGAAACTGTTCCTGTAAAAGATTAAAATGAGACACAGTGTAAGTCTTACTCAGAGTTTGAAAACCACCTTTTAGTATTTAAAAAGGCATTAACCAACATCATTAATCAATAGAAAGGAATGTTCACAGAATGCTTAGAAGAAATGTTTGCTAAGGCAAGAAGTCAGAGAAAAGGAAGGCATCCATGCCCAAGGCTGAAGACAAACGTTTTTCTTTCGCTTCAACAAATTAAAGCTCCTAGGAAAGAACAATTGACCAGAGGGGAACATTACTGTACAGCATATAAAATACTGCCAAGGTCAGCAAAACCTCAGCTTTTTACTTTTTTATTTTTCTATGCCAGTGATTGTTGAGAAATTAGTTTCTTGCAAGCCTGACTTAGACATTATGCTCAGAAGTTACTCAACACCAAGGATTTGGAAAGTACTTTTATTTCCTTTACTGTTTGATGACAACAAGAATGAGTTACAGACATTTTCAGTAAATCTCTGTGCTTAAAATTGTTTATAAGGCCATTTCATAATGTCAGTGTGCTTTAATTTGTTCACTCATGCTGGATTCTCTGCTTCCCCCTTTGCTTTGGGCTTCTGAGAATTATTTCCAAGCAAATAACTCTACCTCCAAGATTCCCAAAGCCACTCAGAAAAAAAGAAGCCACAAGGATGCATTTTTTTTTTTTTTTATATGAAGTGGTTTAGCTGTGTAGAAAGAAGCAGTTTTAAAAATCCCACATAGGGTATCTTTGGACACTTATGTAAAACTTATATGTAAGTATTTTAGCTGAAGACTGAGAATCAACTGGATTTATGGGGAGATAGTCCTCTATTTTACGGTAAGTTCCATGCTTACTGTATATCTCCCAGGTCAGTGGGGAAACTTGTATTATGTTGTACTGTGTTATTTAAAGATGCTACTGCCATATGCAAGACAGTTTCTGTTTTGCCTTTTTTAATCCTTCCAATTGTTGCAAAAGCTGTGTGCTGGGTCATCCCCACAACCGCTGTGAACAAGGACATGGACATGCCTTGCGAGGTGGCATGGGTTAAAGACCAAGGCTCAGGACCCCACAGGGCAGAGAGGCAAACTAGGCTCGTATTAGCATTAAACCTGTCACTTGAGACTGCATCATATTGCTTCATTCTTAAATACTTGAAGACTTCCATATTTTCTGCAAGTTAATCTTAGGCAGTATCAGGGCTCTTTTTTGTATATGATCAAATCACTTAATCTAATTATGCCCCATTTTTTTTTCTTGTGATTTGAAAGCATCATGAAAACCTTTTATATATGCAGGTTTATCTGTTACTACTATGAAGAATTAAAAAATTCAAAGCCTTCTCATTCAGAAAATGTTAGGCCAGATTCTGTAATCACCTATGTTAAAGAACAAAGCTAAACAGCGAAATCAGGAGGCAGGTAATAAAAGACAGATCACATTTAGACAAAGACATGGTTACTTTTTTATTTGAAGAAAAAAAAAGTATGTTTTAATAAATACTGCAGAAACATTGACCAAACAAACATACAAAGTGACTTCAACAGTTTAAAAAATGCAACAAAAGTTCTGCTTTATAACAGTTATAACTTATTTTCTTTTTACAATATTTAAATACAGAAAGCACTTGCCAGCTATTTTGTAATACTGCCCAAAGCATAATGCTGCATCAATCAAAGCATATTATGTTGGTAAAATGTCTGTATTTTATGGGAAATGACTGGAATCGTATTTTCTTGCAGAGACAAAACAAAGTGCTTGTAAGACATAGAACTGAGTGTTGTAATTACCTTAATCTCTCCTGCCACAATTTAAGGGGAGCACAGCTTCAACACTTCAAAAACGAAGCATTATCATGGGAAAGAAAGCTCGTTTTCAACAAGCGCCAACAATAAACAGGTCAGATCTGGTTTCTTCTCTGAAATAATCTCTAAAATGAACTGGTCAAAAATATCTGTAAACTATTTTAAATGCTTATTATTTTACGTAACAACAGCGACCAAGTGCTGAACATGGACCTTGGCTGCGTCTGTTCAGTGAGGTTTTAGCAATCATGCTCTAGAAATGCCCTGGTGTTGTGTCAGGACTGAAACTCTATCATATAATCTTCCACTAGGGATTCTCTAAACCTTGGGTAAGTGAGTTCTTCTCTCATCAATGTTCATTTAATGAAAGTGAAATAAACCAACAGATCATCAGATGCTGCCAGTTTTGGAGCTCCAACCCAAAATAATAGTCCTTTTGCTTTGTATTTTTGGTAGCTTAATTCCAGACAGCTTTACTCACAAACTGTGCTTTCCGCTACTATTCTTTCCTTCACTCATTACCTCTTCTGGTGAAAACAGTAACTACCTTTTTTCTCTCCTTGGATCATTCTATGACGTCAAACCAAGACACCTTTTATTTGACTTTGCATTTTTATCAACGATGGCAAAAAAATCACACAACTTCTTTTCTAAACAGCGCACAAAAATATTACATTGAGCAATTTACCACTTTTTAATGACAATCACAATGAAGAACAGAACCATCAGACTGAATAAAAATCAACACTTTTTTTTTCCTATTTGATCTATGCGATCTTTGTAGTGCTGGTCTACAAATCTTGCAAGATTGCAAAGGCTTTCCTTAGAACCATCCTACTCAGCTATCTTCAGGAAGGCAAGATTTCAACGCCTCATGAAGTTTTCCTCTGGATATATCCCCATGGGTCCTGATACAATTTCCATTTTAATGATGAGCTAGAAAGAAATTAGATCACATCCTCTAGAAAACTAAATGCTAAGGTCACAGTGCGAGTTCCCCAGTGAGGACGGTATATTAACATATACTTTTTGTAAAGGAGATTAAAACATTTAAAAATTAAATCAAAGTAGAGATCCATGAATAGATTGTAACAAAAACAAAAACAAACAAACAAAAAAAAACCAACAAAAATGCAAGCACCATTCAGAGTGTGATTTTTCTTCTTGGAGGTACTCGCATCTCCCCTCATCTTCCTCTAGCTCATTTGTATCTCCATTTTTTGGCATATTTTTCAAGTCACACTTCAAAACTCTTCCATGTATTCACTTCTCACCACTTGGTCTACATGCCGAATCTAAGGACAGGATTCCAAAAAGATGAGTATCCTCTCAAACGCCTCCGAAGCCTCTGGTATACATGACTTTAGCTGTGCACTTCATTTAGACTTCACCTTTTTGTTTGCTGTTGTCTTTTACACTAGATTCCTTTGTCCTCATTAAAGATAATGAAAGATTCACATCACAGTGCAGCTCTTCGCTTTGTCCTTTCGTAAGTCCGTAGCAACTGCCGAGAGTTCTGGTCTGCTAGGCATGTGTGAAATCCGCTTTGTGGCTCTCTGTGATTTGTTCCGCTTAACGCTTTTATTTGTCTTATTTACACATGCCAAGGTGGCAACGTGAAAAATGTCTCTGACACTATTTTCCGACTGTAAAGCTGAGCATTCGATATAAGTAGCTGCTCCAATCTGTTTGGCCATATTTGCCCCCTGAGAAGCAAAAGAAGGGATTTTAATCAGCAGTAAGACTTTGGGGGAAAGTTAGCTAGTGTCTTCTAATACTACAAAATAATGCATTGCAAAACGTTTACTGATATGTTAACAGAATTTTCCAAGTGTCACTGCAAAAATAAAAGTTGTTAAAATTTGAACTGCCTTATTTATTACTTCATAAATATTTGCAGTCAAGAGCCAATCGCTAAGATGTCCAACTCTCATGGCTCATTAGAGGTGTTAGAGCTCTGAATAAATGCTAAAGGCTGATCTTAACAAACGAGGACACTCATTATCAAACACTTAATATGAGGTGATTCAAAGAAGTGTAGAGTGGAGCTAACGAGGTGATTCATCTTCACTATCAACCGCAAGCAAGAGTTAACTGGTTACTCAGGCTTTCCAGGGTCACAGCAAGCATGGAATGGCCCAGAGAATCTTACTGGTGAAGTAAGTTAGCTGAAGGTCATGAACATGAACTCCACATTTTCCACACAGCTCTGGCTGTGGCGATGTGGCCTTGAGAACCTGTTCCAGCGTCTCCTGGGGGGACTCCATTTCTCTTTTCTTGAGGGTAAATGGCATTCAAGACTAGTGACTAGGTTGTACCAAAAACAGGCGCAATGAATGAAATTTAAAATCGATTTTGAAATGTACGTGATTGTGTCTTACTTAGGGCCAAAATAAGTTGAGGAAAGGAATAATACTATTGTGACATCTGTTATATCAAACACAAAATACATAATTTCTAAGTGTGAACCATACCACCAATATACGCAACAATAAACATCTGCACATCAACCAAAACTACTCATTTAAAATACCGAATTTTTGCTAATGAGAAATGGAAGACTAAGAAGACTGCAGTATTTAAAATGATGATTCTTAATACAATTTTGGTATTTCAACATGAACTCTCTTTAGATTCTGGTTGTAGGTTTTACGAGAATGAGCTTTTGAAATTGATTCTCATTTCTAAATACTTGGGGGAAATGCCTATATAAATGAAGACCCTCTGAAAGATGGTGTTATGGAGTGCTACAGTTTACTGGCAACAGCCTTATTATTGCGCTGCCGACTGTAAAATCAGATTACCTCTCTTAAAGAGTATTACTGATTTTGACCACATTCTCTGTTAAACCTTTTGAACTTTAAACCTACTGGGAGTTGCAGAAATATACAAGGTTAGCATATCAACTGTTTATATACCCAAATATCATGTAATTACACTAATAAATGACAGCATTTTAAATTTCACAACTGACCACTGGCTGAGCGTTTAGAAAAGAAGCTACTTTTTATTTTATTTATTGTGAGTGATAGTCCATTTCTTTCACTCTTTCTAAAATTCACGTTTGCACATGGGCAACATATATACCTGGTCATAGGACACTGGCGTCTGCCTGTGATTGGAGAGTTCTACTAATGTACTAACATCTGTCCGCAGATCAGACTTGCAGCCGACCAAGAGCATTTTGGTATTTGGACAAAATTCCTGGATTTCACCTTTCCACTATGACAGAAAAAAAAAAAAAAAGATTAAAAATGAACAAAGTAATGGCATCCATATCATAAAAACCATTTCTCCACTGACAGACATTGGAATGAAACTCAAAAAAGATGTTAAAAAAGGAGTGTCCCTTGAGGTGAAGAAGCAAACTTTGCATTTATATCCTGAATAGATGTGAAGTTTTACGAGTTTTTAAGCATTAGAGAATGATTATGTATATTATGATCCATTCTCCCTCTCTGTGACTCATCTGTTGCTACTGAAAGAGATTTGGTAGATGTTGTCCAAAGGTAGCTTCAACAATGTCTTAATTATTGGCATGTCTCTGAAAGATAAATGTGTCTTAAGAATAATTATATATCCTAACAAGTGACCACATCCTTCGATGTGTGGATCTGATCCTCCTTAACTAGAAGGCTGGGGATAAGGCAGAGGCAACACTAGCACAAGTATGCATTCCCTGATCCCATCATGAAACACTGAAGCATGCCACCGCGAGCTGAGGCTCTATTTAAGTACCTGAGATAGTTAATAAAACAGAACATCCTGCCTTGAAGGAGTTTCTGTTCACATGGTTCCATCAACACAGATCATGACATTTGCAAAGGAACATCTCTTGGGTGATTGGGAAGGCAGCCGGTCCTGTAGTTCATATGCCTTCGAATTAGTTTAAAACTATTTCAATCTATTCCAATTTGTCTAGTTGTTTCATGATCTAACAAGAATTATTAGCACCCTCAGCAATGCCTGGCTTGGAATTCCAACTGTCCTCTTTAAGAACAAGCAAGTGGCTTTTTGTGGCTTCATTTCCTCAAGCTTGAGCTCTGCAACAGCATGGGAGTCAAGGGTTCAGGGTGGTCACAGGAGAACTTTGGCCTTTGAGGGCAGGGCCTGGAGAGGCTGAGATGGGGAAGTGGCGCCCGACTCTTCCCACCCACGTTCACAAATATGTAAGTGTTCTACAAAGTACTGTGGCCATGACAATGATGATTAAGACATAGCTGTGTCTTCTGGAAAGAAATTCACAGAATACTGGGGGTGATGAAGTCATGTATTAAGTACAACACAAGATAAGAGGGACATCCTGAAAGAATAACTTAAAAGATCACTAGAGGAGACATCTCCAAATCTAGGGGTGTACTTTGGGTAATGAACTCTAGTGCAAAGTACACCAGTGGATTCAAAGGAGTAATATACTTTCCATAAGAGCCCATAGTGTCCACTTCTTCCTTTTGCCTGCCTGCCTGTCTGCCTGCCTGCCTGCCTGCCTGCCTTCCTTCCTTCCTTCCTTCCTTCCTTCCTTCCTTCCTTCCTTCCTTCCTTCCTTCCTTCCTTCCTTCCCTTCCTCCCTCCCTCCCTCCCTTCCTCCCTCCCTCCTTCCCTCTCTCCCTCACTCCTTTCAGAATTATGTAGGAACACCTACCATATGCTAGGTGGCACTAGCATTAGAAGTGGAAGGTGAACTGGAAAAAAAAAAAAAGAAATTCTTCCTACTTCAAGTCATTCTAACCTCCTCTTTGATAGTGAAGGACTTAAAGGCTTCCATTAATCAAGACAAACCACAGGGGTTATCATGAGCCTTAAACCTCACAGGAATGTAAAACATACTCATTAATATCTATAAGGCCAAAGTCACTATTCATTTGGTCTTAGAAGAAAAAAGCAAAATAAAACAGGAGAAAGGCTTTTCATCATAAATTATGCATAGCCTGATACTACATCAAATAAAATCTCCAGTAAATAAGCAACCCCTTTTATCTCCAGACAGAACTAGACATGTTGTTATGTTGCTCTTCAGCTGTGTAATGACTTTGGCCTCCCTCTGCATGTCTAGCAATTGTTTACAAGCATTAAAGACAGGAAAGGTGTATTCCTGCCTGGATTTGACAAGCATTAGCATTATTTGTGTTAGATATGTATTACTCAAAATTGAAAGGAGCTAAAAAGGGAAAAAGAGCCTTTGATCTATTAAGAAAGTCTTATTTTATTGAACTCTGTTTGTAATATTTAGTAGAGACAGAAGGATGATTATACTTCAAATCCTGCTTTCACAATGACACACAAGCCAAAAAATCAAATATAATAGAGGAATGTAAACTAATAAAAACACACAAAATACAAACAAATTCCACTAAAAATTAAAACCAAAAAAACAAAACCAACCTAGGCACACCTGCATGTTTGTCTTTCTTAAATCCATACCATACTCAGACTGGGCTGCATGGCTCACCCCTCAGCTGACATTGCCTTGCTCTCAGCCACATCCGGTGTCTAAGCCAGTGTTTGGAGGAGAGGGAGTGCTCCACCAAGGGTCTGATCCTGAAGCCCCACAGCACACAGGCCAGGTCTGAGAAAATAGCTAGTGGCTAATAAATGCTGATCCATGGACTTACATGGCACGTGCCTTCTACAACTACCTGGAGGCTTAGTCCCTGCTGCTGGAGGTCAAGAAATGCCCCTTCCTCCCACTGGCCTCCCTACTTCCTGTGACCCATCCTGTAACAGGTCCTCTTCCTCTTGATCTCCCTCTGGTTCCTTCCATCCATAGCTTCCTTAGTTAGGTTCCTTCTTCACCCGCAGAACATGACTAACCTTTGCCTCTATAAATCATGTGTACATTATAATATATAACATGTTTACAAGCACTGCTTCTACATTACTAGAAAGATACCTGATCATAATTACTAGACAGATACCTGATCATCAGACAATTCACATTGGACACATCCCTGGTCCTCCTATACTAGTTCCATTTCTGTTTCTAATAATACCATAACTAAAACACAGCTTATTAAAATAGCCATTATTGCATTCCTTTCACTAACTGACTTGAGGTCAAATGTAAATCTGTAAACTAAGGTGCAATCGGTTGAGTCACTGAAAGAAGGAAGGAAGACATGAATATGATAGTAATCAAATATAACTGTTTTCAGCTGTACCATTTTCTCCCGAAGGACAAACACGCAGGTCCTTGAAAGGTATTCTGTTTCAGAGCTTCATGAAATAAAATTTCAAGCATGTTCGTCATCAAAAAGTGGAAACTCCATTTTGGTGTGAAAGGGTTCTTTCTAGTGTTTAATTATAAATTGTAAGGCAGGGAATTGACTAGAGTCTTTGAGTTCCCCAGCAATCCCCATGTTTCTATTTATATATCACCTAGTACTGAAGTAAGTCATCATTCCCCAGCACTTGCCTTTTTGAGGACGCTGTCCAGGGTCTCTGGTCTACTGATGTCAAAGCAAATCAGCACGGCATCCGAATCAGGGTAAGAGAGGGGGCGGACATTGTCATAGTAAGGAGAACCTGAGAAGGAACAAAGATACACAAATTTTCAGATGAGAGTCCCCTTGTCTGTCATGCATTAACTCTACCCTTTCGGGCTAAGTCCTTTGACTGTCACATCATGACCCGACCCCCACTTCCCCTAATTCTTGGAAAAGAATTCAAACAGACACACAAAAGCCTGCTTAGAAGTATATGATGAATGAAGCCTCACATGTATCTGACATAAATTCAAGAGGAGGGCCTGGATCTTAAGGTGAAATCTGTATGGTTCAGAGACTAGGTCCTGAAGTTACCTGGGTGAAGTAGGGAAGCATCTGGGGCCAGGTGGTCTTGAGTGTAAACCTGCCTCCACCACTAAAGAGGGAGCGGGCAAGGTAGCTTTAGGACTCTGTGCCTCTGATTCTTCACTCATAAAATGAAGATGCTGACAACATACGTATCTGAGATTAAGTAAACCCAGGCAGTGCCTGGCTTTTAGTAAGGGATCAATATGTATTCACTATGGGTATTATGGTTGTATTACCGCTACTGTTAAAAGCTGAGTGGTAAAAAGAATCAGAAACTGAACTACTTCTTGGGAAAGAGACCTAAACTCAAGATAAATCGGACAGCAGGATGGGGGTGAATGAGGGAGAGTGGAAGAGGGAGGGTTCAACTACGCAAAGAGAAACCACAGTGTTACCCCATCTCCAAGTTGTAAGTTTAGATAGGCTATTGACCTTTGAGCTTGCTTATTTTAACTTATTGCCAAACCCTATACAGATTTTCTTCCTGTTACAACCAAGAATGTAATAAATGTCATATAGGATCATGTCACTTTTTTACAGAGTCCCATCTCTGAGAGTGACGCTAAGGCACGATCCAAGGATCTTAACCTGAATTAAATCCAGGGTACCCTAAACATTCAAGGCACCAGCCAATTACGTTAACCATAGAACTCTCTAGTCAATCAAGGACGTTTTTCTATTTCTTTAAGAATTCCAAAGGATGGGCAATTACATGAGGCCAATAGTTATGAAGTGACTGACTAGAAAACTAAATACAGCCTGGCAAATACTGCTTGTTGAAGAAATCGTTTTCCGTATACTGACATTTCACAAGCCTCACATGAAAATGAGTTTACTAGGCAAATATATACACACGTATGTATCTGACTCCAGAGTAGAAAAAGAAAATCTAAACCACCAAACTCTTTTTAAAAGTCTATTTCAATTTGACATCACTTTCCATTTTGAGCAGAAAAACAGGACATGTTGTCCCCTGATAAATCAAAACCTCAACAGGCAAAGTCAGGAAGAGAGACTTAAAAAGCAGCTTTAAAAAATATCACTGTTTATATTTCTATCAAAACAACATTTGCTTGGAAGCTGTTCTTGTGATCTAAAAGGCACTGCAGTCAGGGGGCATCACCCTCTATTCACACAGTACACTCTGGGTCCCTGGCATCCGCTGTGGAACCCCAGGCAACAGTGCAGCTTTTTCTCTAGCTGCTTTATGATGGACAGTGACAACTTCAAGCCACGTGTGTCTGCTAAGCAAGGAAGAAAAGAAAGTTACAAGAATCAGGAAGAAAAGTGTGAATAAATAGAGAATTAAGTCAGAGCTGTTCAAGAGCTGCAGCAGCTGCCTACCCACATCTGGAACCAGAACCCTGGTAGCGCAGAGGCTGACAGCTGAAAGATATTTCTCAAAAGCTTAAAGGGTTTAGAGTTTAAAAAGTCAAGTCATTTTAAGTATGAAGGTATATTAGAATGAGGCTGTCTCTGAAAATGACAAGCTGTGGCTGCCTTTTCAGTCGCTGAAAGAACTCTGAGGTGAAGAGAGTAATTCACAAATAGTTCACTCATTTGAACATTCGAGAGGCATCAGAAACTAGATGGTTGAACACTATTTATGGCTACATTAGTATTTCTGTATTAGCTCTGAGAAGTTCACACTTTTTCAACTAGAACCTTTCCTGTTTCTGTGTCCAAAGTCTAACCCTAGCACAGCGCCTGCTGTAAACATTTGAATGACTCTTTCCAAACAGGGAGTCAGAAAATTATGGATCATAGAGTGGAGCTCCAAATACTGGACACATATATGAGAGTTTCCTCTGCTCCTCAAAGTCAGCAAGAGACGACCTGATCCCAGACCCAGGAAGGCAAAGCTGCCAACAGTTAGGATTGTCAGAAACCTAACGAGGCTTCAGAGATCTCTTTTCCCAGAAGTCACTCACAATAGGAAAAACCGCTCTCTCCCTGTGGAGAGCTTCCAGTATAAGCAGACCTGGTATCTTTAGAGGACATTTTCAGGTACCTACCAGCTCCTTTCAGGATACGATTTGTATGATGTGAGAGTACTCACTGCTAATTCCAGATGTAAGACTACTCTATGACAATGGAGACCATCTTTTCCAAATACAAAAATTAGGAAAAGCGACTGAAGAAATACAAAGAGGATGAAAGAGTTTAATTGAAATTGAGACTGCCAGGAAAATCCTGAGGAATGGTTTCAACATTCAGGTCACCAAGTGACTGCTGGGAATACCACTCCCTTTGTAGACTATGTTTCCCGTCCCCCACCCATTTTATGGCCACAAAGGAGATCTGGCTTTGTGCTCAGCCCTGTGTCACCTGCAGGAGACTGCTACCTACTAAAATCCAGTGGGGCTGGCTTCTGTGCTTAGTGCATATATCCAAGTATTTCCAAAATTTAGATCTCTGGCCTGGTTTTAAAATGAAACAGAGTTCTCCAGTTAAACCAGATTATCAGGGAAGTTTGTATCTGCTTTTGTTTTTACCTGGTTAACAGTACGAGTGAAAATACGTATGTAGTGCAAAGGTTTATAAGAAATAAACCACCATGCTTGTGGAGGTAGACAGGTAATTTTTAAGAGCTTTAACATGATCTAATTAGGGATGACACTTTGATCCCGTTCTATTACTTTTGCTAATGAACAGTGCTGCTTTTAGATCAACACGAGTGTCCAAAGGTAAAACTGATTCCCATATTTTTTAGTTATAAGCATAATTTGACTGGCAATGACAAGAGTAATTTATTTAAAATAACAAGACCATTTATTCACTATATTTTCGATAGGTTAAGTTTATCCTGTCATAGATAGCAGTGTCTATTGTCTCTATTTTTTCATAGTGAAAAATATTTATATAGAATTATCAAAGAACTGTCCCACCAGGAAAGATGTAATTCATCAACTCAGCAGGACTTTCAGGATAAAAAAAAAAACAAAGCAAAACAAAAAACAAACACGCACGCGCACACATGCGCGCACACACACACACACACACACACACCCCTCCTGTGTAACATTACAGTGTTTACTCTGTGTTTAAGCACTTGGAATTCTTCCTTTTCTTCCCCAGAAAGTCCAAGAAACTGCACAAAGGAAGTAAGGCAAGCAAAGCTGGAGAGGGCATGGTGGAATCACAGGCATGCGTGAGATAACACAAGCCAAAAGAAAAGGAAGAGGAATTCCAGAAATGATTCTGTGACGTGAGAAGCAATATAGAGGGGCAGAAAGGACACCAAAGGAAGCAGCTGAAAGTAAGTGGGTAAAGCAGGAACAATACCTGCCCCTAACTCCTATATCCCTCCAGGAAAGTCTTACAACACCCTGTGAAGCCAAACAGGAAAAAAAAAAAAAAAAAAAAAAAAAAAAAAAAAATTAACTTCTATAGGTGTTTCTTAAAGATGCACATGAAAAACTCCCAAGGTGCTAACTACAGAACTAAACACAACACAAGCAGGAGGGCTCAACATTTTTTACTAAGTAAAAAGTATGAAAGTATTCAACTTTCAGTGCAGTACATGGTAGGTGCTGCTATACATAGAGTATGTGCTCTAGTACCGAAGAATGGACTGAAGTCCAGCAACATTTAGGAACTGCGTTTTGCGTGTCAAATAAAACTCTTTCAGCATATGGAATAGCCTAATGCATGTGGAAATTCTCAGATGCAGCATTTCTCTGGTACTGTATGAAACTTTTCTAAGCTCACAACCCTATTCCAAGGTCCTTTTTAAGTAACCTGACAGACCTCTGAAGGGAAAACTTTGGGAAACTCTATATTGTAAAGAAACAACTACACTACATATGCAAAATGTGCGCCCCCCTCACCCAGAAAACCTAGTTGAAAGGCTTTGCTGGGGATAGACTGGAACAAGTGTACACTTGGGGATCTGTGAGTTGCTCAAGTTTGGCAAACATCAGCAAAGTTCTAGAGCGCTTTTGAAATTTCAGATCTACTCATCTTTATATTCAAGATCATTAATTCTGGGTGAGAACAGAATTTCCAGCCAAAGAATAGTCACAACGTGCCTCACCCAGAAACTAATTCTTCAGACACATACCTGCCTGCTGAAGTCACCCTTTCGCAAAGATAGAACACACCATATATGTACATACTTAAATGTATATGTAAGAAGATTCATGCCCAAAAGGGAGGCTTTATGGAACCTTTTGCAAAATACCAGTTTAAACACTGTGAGGCTTTAGAGGAGTCAGAGAACTGAAAACTCTTCTTGTTGAATATTTCATAAATATAATTTATTTAACTTGAACCTTCATTTGAAAAGCTTCCCTTTTCCCCTTAAGAAATTTTTACCAAGAACAGTAAGTTAAAGTTATTGCATATTTTTGGCAGAGAAAAGTAGATTAACTTTTGGTATTTTTAGTGACCACCACGAGCACATCTGAACTCAGCAGCAGCTAACATGTGAGAGGGCCTGATCTGCCCAATTATTACAAGATTGCATTTCCTCATGCCATCTCTAATCACAGTAAAAGGTTTAAATTAGCAGCAATCTCAAGAATGTGAATCAAGTCTGGGCAGAACTTTGGTGTCTGACTTGGTATAAAATTGTTTAGTTCTTGTTTCAAGTAGTCTGCACAACAAACACCATGCCTGCAAATATGCAACAAACACTCCCAGGAAGAATATTTTGTTTGTTTCTTCCATGGATTCAGATAATAGGAACTATGAACAGATCTTATAAAATTTTGTGAGCATTTATGTGTTGCTATTAAGATGGAATAAATATTTTCTATTTCTGGGGGCAATGCAGATACAAAATTGGAAAGTCACACAGATAGACATGTTTGGCCTTTAAATAAAGGTTTAGCTTTAAACTCCTAATCTTATTGAGATACTTAAAAATATGTAAGAATCAAAAAATTTTACTGACAGTGGAACCATGGTTAAGTCAAGAGCTTTAGGGATAAGAGTGTATGTATATGTATATGCCTAAAAGTAAACAGGGATAATGGATTCAAGGTTTTGTTTCATATGATATCTAAGAATCAGATTTCTTGGAGTAGAATCCCATGACTGAATTCATCTTTCCACAAACTATGTCATCAGGCTCATTTTTCAAAACCAAAGTGCACAACACCTGGTCAAACTTCTGAGGCAACTACGTTCCATGTCAATAAAATGTCTGCTTTCCCAAGGGAGACTCTGAGAAAGTGGCCAATATGTAGCAACTGAGAAGTCATTTAAAGGACATCAGAAAATGACTGAGCCACGACTAATTCATTTGGCACAGCCCGCCAGGCACCATGAGCTAACTGGAGAAAGTATTGGTCCTTGGTGTCGTATTTACATGCAAAAGAACTGGATTAATGAGGAAACATCTGGTTATTTCAGGTGGTATCAGAATGACCAATTTGGACGCTTCATTGAAATGTGCAACTTAGCGAGAAACCAGATTGGAAAAAAAATAGCACTAAATGGGGCTAAAAAAAAAAATCTACAGACAGATTTTTAGACATAGAAAGAGCATTCATACTGCCACCTCCCTTTTTTTAGGAGGTTCCATGGTTTAAATGGAAATTATTGCATGGTGGACAAATCTCCAAATGCAGTTTTATGTACTGCTTATTGGAAACCACCATACAAACTATCTGTTTTACCTTAACCCAAGTCTCTTACAGAGTTTCAGTGTGGAAACTCAAGAACTCAAGTTAAGAATTAAACCTAGTGTTGAAACCCTAAGCTCCAATGGATCATTACTACCTGATGAAATGCCTGGTTTCCTGCAATTTCACACTTGATATTCAAATCCCAAGCATCCATGCTTCTCTGGCTCCTTCATAAATTCTTAACCTCTTCCTTTCTCCTGGAAGGTTAATTTAAGTTATAATTCTCAGCTTCCAGAATCTTGTTTTCTCTGAGAGCCTCTATATGTAAGCAAGTTTCCATGTGGGAGGGATGTTAGAAATTTCTTAGAACTTAGTCAACTTCTAGAAAGGAAAGGAATTGTGGTGGGCCTCAATGAGCATTAAGTCATGAGTTAGGGAGCCTGGGCTACCCATGTGACCTTCAACAACTCTTTGGATCTTGTTGCTCCTGGAAAAATCCAGCTTTAGAACCTCCAGGTTCACCCTCCTATAAACAGGTATTACAGCACTAGACAGGAGGGAGTTTTTCTATGTCCTCTGTTTGTCCTGTGGGTATTCGAAGAAGGTTGTCAGGGAAGAAGGATGTCTTTACCCTGTTCAAATCTCAGTCTACAGGCATCTCCTCTCACCTAAACACCTGACACTTAATCTGGGCTCCTCATTTGATTTATTTTGTTCATTTGGGAAAGCCTGAATATTTTAAATGTTATTGTCACTTGTGTTTTCACCATGTCTGTCTTATCACATGGTGAAACTGTGAGTACCTAAGGGCAGAAGCTGCTCTCGCCCAGTTCTGTACCCCTCCCATAGCATCTAGCAGATTGTATGCACACAGAAAGCACTAAACCATGTTTACTGACTTTATAATCATTTTTATGTCTTGTCTAGATGTGTTCATTTATATGCTAAATCACCAAAAAAAAGGGGGAGGGGGAGAGAGAGAGCAGTGATCTCTTTTTAAGCTGCTTTTCTGGATTAATTATATACTAATCTCCAATACTGCTGAACCATTTCCATCCCTATTAAGAAATATTTCATTAGAGAACTTGTCACCAAGACCATTCTTCATACTTGATGTATAATAAGCTAAATATAACAACTTAGATAGACTTCTGTTTATAGAGAAGTTTGTTCTCATATTAAGGCCATTGGGTAATTAAGATATTTTTCCTCCCTTTTTCTCTAAGAAATAAAGGATACTACCTTAACTGTTAATAATGCTAAAAACTAAAATAGGAAGTACTAACTTTAGCACTCAGGGCTTGAAAGAAACTTGGATCATGACAAGATTCAAAAGAGTGTTCATGAGGCAATAGCATAGTTATTGTGGGGAATTTTAACAGCTGAATTGAATATATTAAAAGTAATAATAAGCCTTAAATAAAATGTGCATTAACTTGCCTTGGTTAAAAGCTGGAATGAATGATTATTACTCCCTAAATCACATGTGCTGAAATTACACTGCAATCAAATCTCTTAGGAAAAGATATGGTGATCCTTAAATGACTATGTTTCTATTATTAGTAGGCATTTGGCTTCATGCTACAAATTACTTCTATGCTTGGCAAATGTGGCCAATTTTGAAGCACAAGATATTAGAATTACTTTGGTCTTACTTATTACTTCACAATTGAAACTATTACCCATTGTTTTGCTGAAACTCATTGGGTTAAATTTGAAAATCAATGGGAGCATTTCTGCAACTATTAAGAATGTTCATTTTATAATGAAAAATATTTTTTAGGAAAATGAAGAAGTTATGGGCCTTAAAAATTCCCTCTCGTAGATGATTCCTACAGCATTTTTACAAAGGTTTTATTTACTTTTGTTGGGGGGCTGGAGTACTGTAGCCCTAGGAATCAACTGGCAAAATGCCTTTTTTAGTTGCTTTAACTGGTGTGTGCAATGGGAAGGGGAGGTAGCTGTTTCCTATCTGAAGAGGATCCAGAGGATCTATAAGCCCTAGAATGTTTGAGAAAGGAAAACCATTGCAACCAAGTGGAAAAGGGCACTGGGGTTCAAGGACCTGACAAAATTGGGTACATTATGAGTTGTCAGTGAAATACATGCTAAACTGGAAGAGCTTCTTTTTCTCCATTACCCCACCTGAACTGTATGCTTCTTAGGCGCAGGACCATACTTAATCAACACTGTATCTGTAAGGTCTAACAGAGGGCCTATTTATAGTGGATGTGGAAAAAAAGGAAGAGATGGATGGAGAAAGGGAGAAAGGAAGGAAATATTAAATTACTGTGCCTCAAAAAGCAGGAAATTAATTATTATTATTTTTTTTTTGCTGCAAAGCGACTTCACATATCCTACTTTCACTTGATAATCTTCCCCACATCCAAATTGTCAGAGTTTTGCCTATGCATGATCATGACTGCTGGGGGCAAAAGTAGACCCCTTAGGAGAAGCTGTCCAACTAAAGAGGCCAGATAAGAGAAGAACTACTTCTGTCTTTTAAATGGTTGCCCTGCTGCTAGGAGGGTAAACAGGACAGGAAGTATCATTCAAAGGACAATGTTCACCCCATCTCTCTCCCTATGTAAGAGCAGTCAGGCACACCCAATTTTTCCTATATAAGTCTCTTTCACAAAGTTCTAGCAGGGAAATAAAAAGTGCAATTTATCTGACATTTAGAACTTTATAGACTTGGCTTGGATCTTTTCTCCAGAGTTAAATTGATGGCCTTTGGAAAAAATAGATGTATCAAGAGGCATAAAGCATATGCAATTATTTTTACAATCTGAACTAAATAAATATTTTAGTGGGCAAAGAAAATGTCAAACATTTACCAAAATATAATCCTGTCCAGAAATTTGCCATGAAAAGCTTGGAATTAAATGGAAAAATGTTAAAGATCCTTGAAATAATTAGTTGCTGATGCAATGGTTCCTGCTGTATATAAACAACAAATCACCTTTGATGGAAACAGGCTATTCTTAGAATTTAAGTAAGCAGTGCTTGGTGACTATGTTTAACTAACTAACATTTCTCCTTATGAACAACATAATGGAATTCTAAATAATTCCCTTATGCCTCTTTTTTCCATTTGTTTAAATCGAAATTCTAACTAAGATTTCATTACTGGATAATTTTGCAGTACAAAATTTTCTTAATCACATTTTCAAACCTTTATATTTTAGTTAAACATACATAGGTTTTGGTTTCATTAAATAAAAAGACAAGTGATTATTTCACTACAAACTTCATTTCAGATGATTATCTCTAATTTGGTGAAAGGCAATGTTTATAAAGTTGACATTCTTTGTGCACAGGTAATTCAGTGTGAATAAATGTCAGGTAACCTCATCTCCTTGGAAACTATGCATATCATTACTCATTTATTCATTCATCAGATTGTATTGGATAAGTACTGTGTGCAAGGCATTGTGCTAGGTGTGCAGAGTCTGTAGAGTTTTGATTAAATGCATGAAGATACCTGAAGTGGTATTTATCTGCACATTCGACGGACAGCTTCCAACTATAAACTGCCCACATTTTGTTTTATTTTCTAACCTTTATCAAACAATGTGCCTTTTCTCCCCTAAAAGAATCAATTTAGCCCTTTAGGCATCGAATTCAAAATATCCATTGGTAGTCCTGTGACTCTTGAAGCTTGAGATAGGAAATGTATAGCCCAGCATTCCTATAATCCCACCCGTTCCCCCTCCCTGTCCAAATGGGTTTCATTCCTAAATCCACCAGGAAGCCTGGCTCTGCCCAGAACCTGGCTTGCTTTGTAGGCTGTAAAAACCCCAGCACGGGATGCCAGATCCCCTAAGACTAAGAGCTGAAGCCAGCCAACATCCTGGGAAACAAAAAGACCTGCCTGTCCAGCATAATAAAGCCAAGAAGTGTACAGTGGGAAAGACCCTGCACATCATCTAGCTCAGTGTCTTCTTTTTACAGATGATGAAAATGAGACCCAGGGAGGTAGGGGATTTGCACACAGAAATCCATGGTAACCAGGAGCTAAGATCTAAACACAGCTTTGTATCAACGACTGGATCAGACCCACTGCTCCACCCCGTGCCAAAATAATTTTTATCGTGCATTAGGTCCAAACAGGGCTGCGGGTCGGGGCAGGGAGTACTGGTGCTTATTATTGGTACCACACCAGCTGTGCCATCCAGTAGGCATAACAAATACATACCATGATATGTCTGGGAATCAGAGCCCAGTAAGTATCAGGCTGTATAATAATTCTGATGATGGGAACTACTGAAATAAGGAACCACTTGAATTCTGTCTACCAACACCTTCTCCATAGTTTCGAGTCTGTGTCCAATCCCTAACAGAAAACACGGCGGCAAAGTCCTGATTCTGCTGCCCTTGGAACGGCTGGAGAAAGAGCCTGACTCCAGGGGGAAACAAAATCAGCCCTTCTCACTGCAGCAGTCGGAGCATCTGGCATCGACCGTGAGAGGCGCTCGCTCGTGCGAGACTTCTCGCTTGCCTTTGTGCTGGGACTGCCTCTGGCGACCCTGTCAGTCTGGTTCCTTTCTTGCTCTCTGATCTCCCGCGTCCCCTCAGGGGCTCCAGCGGTTCAAGCTTAGGGTTGTGGGAAGCTCACAGGAACACCTCCACGAGGCCACTCCCCGCTGGGCGCGGCTCCACCTCAGGGCCTCCCCGCCTGACAGCAAACCTGCTTGTTCGCACTTGCGCGTTCCTTCTCACTAGTTTCAACCCGGATTTGGCTCCCTGCTAAATTCCCAGCCCTAAGCGCAGGGGCCTTTACCCAGCCTTCCCAGTGGGTCCTGCTTTTGCACAGCCGACACCCTTCTTGGAATGGCTGGACACCGCTGGTTAGGGCGGCGGGTGCCTGTGTCCCAGTCCAAGACCTCACATGGTGCTCCCCTGCCACTCCCCGGCCTTTGACCTGGCCCAAACCCCTAACTCAGCCAGGGGGCCGGATGCCTTCCCACCGGGAGGGTACCTAGCCCTCCCTACCACCGCGCGGCAGGTAGGTGGGTGGGCGCATGGGAAAGCAATAACCCGGCCTTGAACCTCAGACCAATGAATATAACCCACTGTGGCGCCAATAATTCAAGTAGACTGGAAGGTCAAAGGCGAATAGTGTTGCCTGCGGCCTTGGAGGCAAGCAGAGTGGGGGATGCAATAGAAGTCAGGAGGGACTGGTGTGGTGAAGGGGGAACGGCGTGATCACTGGGATGGAGTGAGGAAAAGGGGAGGCTTGGTACAGGTGGCCACCGAGGCCCCGCGGGCGGCCGGCGGCGCTAAGAGGAGGCCCAGCGGCTGCCCGGCCCCTGCGCCACCAGCGCATTCCTGGCTGTAGGCGTCACGGGCGCCGCGGCTGCCTGCGCTCAGTTTCTCTCCTCCAAGAGCGGCAATTGCACGTAACCGCGTCGCCTCTGGGATTTTCTCCCGCCTCCCATCACCCCCGCGGCGCTCCCCGCCTCCCCGCCAACCAGCAGGTTAGATCTAGGAGGGGCACCCGCCTTGAGCCGGGTGGTTCCGCCGAGGCGCACGCAGCGCCGCTGCAACACCAAGGCGACCAAGGCGACCCAAGGCGACTAGACCACGGCTCCGCGGGCAGATTGCTCCCGACCACCTAGCCACTAGTGGCTCCAACCGCGGGGTCATCCTGCGAGCACACAGCGCCCTCCTCTCCCCACTGCCATCTCCTCGTCCACGCTGTCGTCTGCCGCCCCCGCCAAGAAGGGATACAATTTTCGCCCAACAGGGACCGTGGGAATCCTTTGGGAGAGCCAAAGTTACTGGAGGGGCGCAGACGGCTTGTAGCGCGCGGTTTCCCGAGACCCGCCGCGCATCCCCCAGCGGCTGGAAACCCGCCCCAAGCGCCACGCGGTCCTCCCACTCTTACCCGAAGTGTCCCACAGGCTCAACTCTATTCTTTGTGTGTCGATTTCAAAACTGGCCGTGTAATTCTCAAACACTGTAGGAACATAATTCTGGATAGACAAAATGGGCGAAAGAGGGCAAAGAGGTTATGTTTAAACGCACGACACCCGTTGAACACCCTTCGCCTCCCGGCTCCCCAATTCAGAAAGAAAACCCTCACACATCAGACCACACACTAAGCACATAGACCCTTTCCGAAACCCCTGTCCTACTCCCCACCCACCCGACCCGGCTCTCACAGACGTGCTGACCCGAATCTCCCAACCCCAGGTTATGCACACAGGAACGAACAAGTTTCAGGAGCTAACCAGCCCATGTGCAGGCGCGTCCCAACCCTAAACGTTTACAGCGCACTTTCCCTTTCCCCGCAGTCTAACCAGGGGAAAGTAGTAAGGGCGAGAAAGACTTTTTTTTTTTTTTTTTTTTTAGCAAAAATGGGTGAAAGCGGGGAAGCCCACCTCAGGACTGGGATCCCACTGGCTGGCCGACCCCCTCCTGGAAGCCGCGGCCAGCCACACTCACCTCGGGGAAGCAGTCCTTGGCGAAGACATGGAGCAGCGCAGTTTTTCCACACTGACTGTCTCCCACCACAACTATCTTGCATTTCACGTTCTGATTAGGATCCATGATAGATTTGCTGGATAATTTCTGGCTGGCTCTTCTCTCCTTCATTGATGTTGCCTTATTTTCTCTTGGAACAGGAATTTTCTCTTAAGAAGAAAATATATTTCTCTCTTTATAAAAAGCAGATATAAAAATAAATCACAAGGCTGATGGGCAACCCCTGAAACGCGGCGCAGACGAGGAGGAGAGCGAGAGGAGGAGGTTGGTTACTCCCCTCCAACAAGTTTTAAGCCTGACTCCTCACCGCGCCTCCCAAGTCCAATTCCGAGCCGACTGCTTTGTTTCACGCTCTCTGCGCGGCTTTATACGCCCGGCCTTCCAATCCTCTTCTTTCTCAATGAGAGGAGGAAACTGATCTGCCTCCTCCCCTTTTATGGAGCCTGGGAGTGAGCGCTGTTGCCTTGCTTGCCGAAAATGTAAGCAGTGCGCCCTCTAGGGTGCCCGTTCGGGATCTATTTCAGACCAAGGCTCTGGGACATCATGAAGACCCCAAAGATGCTTTGCTGACAAGTCCACAGGGCAAGGTGGGAAACTGGTATCTGTGCGTATTGATTTGAACTACAATCCCTTTAAATATAGTTTAATATAGGGGCTTATCTGTAGAAGCCTCATGACCTTTTATGAAAACAAACCTTTCCCACCCAAGTTAAAGCACAGTATAAAACATAGGAAGCAAATCTTGGGTGGAGAATGGTTGAGTGGTTCTATTTTTTTTTTTTTTAATGGTTTTTGTCAGGTCCATAGGCCATGGACCAAGAGATTAGCCTCTTTATTCCAGATGCAAGAACTGACTTGGCTGGGTCACAGCAGTACACTGGCTTCTGAAACCTGTCAGGCAGAAAGGTTTTGAGGAGTGGGTATAGGAGGTGGGAGGGGAGAAGAAAGGGAAGTGGAAGATGCCCATCACTGAGTGACAAAGGCCATTGGAAACTCAACCCTAGGGACCCAAACATTTGTCAGCTTAGTTACACCTCCCCACACTTGCAGTGAGGCGACGGGGGTGGGGGCGGGGCAGATTTTGATATTATCTGTTAATTCTTTATAGCCTCCATCTTCCTGGAATCAAAGCACCCTAGGCTGGACTTAGAAGGCACAAATATCTTTAGCTGAAAAATGCAGGTACAACCCTCCACCCTCTCCTCTCCCCTCCTCCACATCCATCTCTCTAGCCCTCCTACTCTTCCCCGCAAGCAAGAGTCTTAGAAAGGACCAGAATAGTCCACACATTTGTTCTTTTTCTATGAGAAGTCTTTTTCTCATCTTCGTCTCCTGCACCCCAAACACTCAGGAGGTTTCAATTGTTACAATGTAGTGGGACATTGGCCAAAACCAACTTATATGGTCCCCTATGGAGACTCCTAGGCTTATAAATGAGAAGAAGATGAGGTGAAAACAAACAAAGCAGAAAGTTCAACATGGGAAGTGAAAAGGCACAATGAAGAGTGGTCAAAAGCACTGATGTAAGTAGTGGACTGGTAGGGCCCCTGAAGCCTAGGGGATCCAGGAATGATGTCCTATTTGGGGCTGAGAAAATTGGAGGCCCCTCAGAGAGCACTGACTCAGACTCGATCGGTGGGTCTGTGTTTACACAAGTGGAGGATTGGCCCACAGACAAGCGGGTTGCTGGTCCTGCTAGGGTTCTTAGAGCAGCCTTTGCCAATGTTTGTTCTTCCAAGCTGTAATTCCCTGCTGACACAAAGGGTGCTGTGGCCCAATTAGTGAGGGTGACACTGTACCCGCATCACCATTGAAGATTCACCAAACACACTGATGTTGCAAACATTTAGAAAACCTAGAGAAAAGCAGACTATGTAACATAGTTTAAACTAGCATTTCCCAAAACTACTTAAACACAGGAAACATTTATTGAATTATTTACATGTTTGTTTGTTTACTTGTTTAAAAAGCAATGGGCATAGTAGTTGGGGCAGATCACAAAGAGGTGTATTTGGGTCTTCAACTTCACATTTTCTGTATGACCTTGGGCGGATTATTTAGCCTCTCTGAGCCTCAATTTCATCATCTGTAAAATAGGAGTCATAATGGTAATTAGGAGGAAATGCAAGTGAAGTTTGTAGAATGGTTTCTGGCACAATACAGAGTCCTTGACCTACGTTGTAGTTTGCATGTAAAATCTTATTTGCACTTTTCAGAACTGTTGAATGTGTCTGGAGAAATTTTACCTTCATTAGTGGACTCACTAATTGGAGCTGGGTCCATCCCATCTTTTGTCTTATTTTTAACTTCCAGAGATATGATTTGATCCTCCATATTTCTGAACTGATGTAGCTTATATGGTTAAATCACTTTAACAGAAATAATTAAGAATGTTTACAAACTGGCTGATCAATGAATAGGGTAACCATATAATTTATCATCTAAGCTGGGATACTTTTGAGAGCAGAAGAGGCACTACCAATGATTGTGGCTGGACAACAGGGGTAAACAGGGTCTATCCCAGGCAAAACAAGATGCATAATCACTTCACCATAGAATCATCTGGAATCATAGTGGATGACTATTTTTGGAAATCAGGTGACCTGAATTTCCAGGAATCTGCCAGTTGCTGAGCAAAATTTAATGGATGTATAATAAAGTAGAAAAACCAACTGCCTGAAGTCACCAGGATTTGAATCCCTCTAGGGTAAAAATTCTTCCTTTTTCTTTTTAAAATCTCTAGTGTTCAGTGTGAAGTGGATACTTAATATATTTTAAAATTCATGTAACATTTAGTTTAACAATGATTTATTCAGCATCTGCTGTAAACCAGGCACTGTTCTAGGAACTGCAGATACAGCAGTAAACAAGACAGACCTGTTTGCTACTCTCAAAAAGCACACATTCCAAGCAGGAGATAGACAATAAATAAAGAAGTAAGACCATCCCATGTTTTCTTCATAGAAAACAGGGCATGGCATGATTAAAGCACAGTAGGGTAGGGATCAGACCCGTGGTCCAGAAAAAGGATGCTCACAGGCAGTGGAAAGGTTATAGGCTAGAGGGAAAGGGATTGGTAGGTTTGAGGAACAGAAGAAAGGCCAGAATGACTGGGGCCCACTGAAGGAGGGAGAGCGTAGATTGGGAAGCAAAAGCAAATAGGCAGTGCTGAATAATTGGCTATAGAATTTGGATTTCATTCTCAGGATAATGTGAAGTCAGTCATGGCAGGACTTGGAACAAGGTAGCAGCATGATTACATGAATGAATGAATGAACGAATGACTCCAGTTCTTGGTCTGCACTGTCACTCACTAGCTGTGAAACCTTGATGAAACTGCTCATCTTCAATGAGAATATGGGATCTAAGTATACCTAAATTCCTGGAAAAGACTAAAATTTTAGACTGCAATAAAAGGTTTACCTTTAAGAAACACATTCATTTAGAAAATGTGACGCCTTACCTGAGAGGATAGTATATTACCTAGTGTCCTTCGTTTTGTGATTCTTGTTTGTCTTCTTTTGTCTTCCGTTTACTCTCTCCTTTTTCTGATTTATCCTTAAGACCAAGAGGACAGAAAACCAATAGTAAATAGTTCTCTATGATTTAGTTAATAGAACACATTCAGTTGCCCTAAAAGGTTTGAGTTTAAAAATTATTTTCTTCATGGCTAACCCTTTACTTGCCAGAGGAAATCTCCCCTCCCATAGAAATAAATCTCCCCTCCCCTTTGACACAAAAAGGGTTGATTCCAGGCCTGGAGAGAGAACTAACTGAGAGAGAGTCCCCATCTAGGGATAGCACGAGACTGATAAACAATTTTTTCTGAGATTTGAGTGACACAGGGACTTGGGTTTTAGTCTAGGCTAAACTAATGAACTATCTGTCCTTGGGCAAGCACTGACTAAATTCTTTTCCGCAGTTTCATCCTTACAGAGGATGATAACATCTGCCTCCTTTAAGTTGCACAATAGCACTGCTTAGAAAATCAAGTGCCCTGCACTTTCCAAAATTCTTCTTTAGAAACACACTACAGGCAACTCCCTTTTCATGTTCAGCTTATTTATGGAGATCTCAGCCCACAGTGGAATATTGTAAGGTGTAATCCTAATTGTTTATTCATGGTCACCTGCCTCTCTTCAGACTCCAGCAGAAGTGTTTGAAGGAGCAAGTGCACAATGAGGAGGAAGCACTGGTCTCTTATGGGCAGCATCAGTGGAGCAGAGAGATGGCTGACATCAAAGCAAGAAAACGTGCAGGATGCCTTCATAGACGTTATGTCACAAAATATGGATATGAGTCATGGGCATTCTCTTTGAGAATTTAATAAGATGATGGGTATTAAATAGCTTCAAATATAGGCATTTCAATACAAAATTAAAGACAAGAACGTAAACTTGTAAACTGTTCTGTACTGAAAGGTGGCAATTTCACAATTGTCTCTTTTTGCGGTGGTCAGAAGAGGCTGATCACTGTTAGTCTTATATAGCATCAACAAAATAGAAGGCATTTATTTTGAAGTGAGGAATTGAGGAAAGAAGATTCATAAAATTTAGTGGATTGAACTGGTTATTTAGGAAGAATTTGTTTTCTTGGAAGAGAATCTTTTCCTTTATTTTCTCTTAAAATTATGCCTATTTGCCCTCTCAAGGACATTGCACTAAGTTCTCTAGGCTGTGTGGTAAGAGCACTCCAGTCTGGGTTGAAACATTCAGCCTTGTTTTTTTCTAATGAATGCTGACTGCGAATATGATTTACTGCTGCTGTGTTGACTTAGTCCTCACTCTTTAGCCAACAGGAAATGACACAACCATGTGAGTACTAAAGAAGAAGTCATTTTGAAATTGATCATCCCTTTCTCTGTTTATGGCTAATTTGACAAATAGTCCATTGCATTCTTTAGAAACCCAGACCACATGATTTCGATTCTGTATATTATAGGGCACGAATAACCCTTTCCACCTGCCCCTCTCAAATTTCAGATCTTTGATGCCTGATGCCGTTTGTTTATACTTCAGTATTTCCTAGGTAAAGAAAACAAACAAACAAAAATACAAAACTATCAGACCCATTGATTACTTTATCTACTAAACACCCAATTATACTTTATGTCAATTTGTCGATGAGATATGAAAAATATTTAAGGAATTGCCCTAAGAAAACATTTTTAAGGATGAGTTCTTTATACATTATTCTCTTGAAGCATGTAGTATGTTCCAAAGATACACCTTTTCCAGTATTTTAGGAGCAGTCAAAGGGAAACAGAGATTATTGCTGAGCACCAATTAGGCCTTCTTTTGGAGATTGCCAGAGCTTCATTGCCAAGCTGATGAGATGTACTGAGCGGAGTTATTTATGGCTATGTGCACAGTCAAGTGGCATTTAATATTTTAATCTAGGCTTAAAAGAGAGATTTAAAGATGTCCTATCAAGTTTCTAGAAAGATCTTATGTGGAAATTGTTGCTCCCTCTGTTGAAATAATAACAACAATAACAACAAAAAAATGTGAAAACTTAGTTGAGGTCAGTGTTAGTTTAATTTAAAAAAGCAGTAATTGTTAGGTCAAGCTTATATAAAAAATCACCTAGTAGCCGCTCTTTTATTATTATTGAACTCAAAGTGAGGAAACAGAAAACAATGGCTAGGATACCTTGAAGAGAGTCATTAGCTCAGGCAAAGGCAAAGGCAGAGAGTAGATTTTAAAGCATTTAACTCAACGTGTTCTGTAGAAGAGTAGTTGTCAAATAGGTTTGGGCCATGGGCTACTACTTTGGCTGGCAAAACTAACCAACCAACAAAGAAAAAATATAGATGATCTATAGGATACTGCACCCAGGATGAGAGGGGAGATTGCAAAAATTTTGATGGCAAACCTATAAAGAGATGTCTAAGCTTCGTACTCTGTCATATTTATTTAAAAGTCAAGTGCCATAGATGGGGTTATATTAGAACTTAAATCCTGAGTAACCTGTGAACAAAGGCTATAATAGCTCACTAGTGTTTCCTGGCACTGAATTTGAAAACCACTACTCTAGACAAGTTTATTATTATTATTATTTATTTATTTATTTTGATACAGAGTCTCTGTCACCCAGGCTGGAGTGCAGTGGCGCAATCTTGGCTCACTGCAAGCTCTGCCTCCCGGGTTCACGCCATTCTCCTGCCTCAACCTCCAGAGTAGCTGGACTACAGGCGCCCACTACCACGCCCAGCTAAATTTTTGTATTTTTAGTAGAGATGGGGTTTCACTGTGTTAGCTAGGATGGTCTTGATCTCCTGACCTCGTGATCTGCCTGCCTCGGCCTCCCAAAGTGCTGGGATTACAGGCGTGAGCCACCGCGTCCGGCCAGTTTATTATACTTTTGGTGGGCAGAGGGTAATGTTTCCTTTTGACACAACTGATTTGACTTCAGCAGAGTGGATTCAGTAATTCAGATCATAGTTTCAACTAAATTGGTCACAGCCAACTACACTTACCAATCAGTTTATGACTTACCTGATAAAGACAGTAGAAATATGACAGTATTGATTCTTTTTGTCACAGAAATGGGAACAAAATTATTTTATTCTTTTATTATTAAAATACTTTGTTTTCATTTTAAATGATCTAGTTAAATTTTCTTTATATCCAGGCTATATAATAAAACCCCAAATCTTATTCTTTCCTTTGAAGGACACCAGTTTGGGGGAAGAGGGCATCATGGAAAATATACCCAAATGCTCAAAATAGCACTCAAGAATATCTAAGGTAACGTAGATCCAGATAAGGTCTTGAAACCAGTTATTTTTGAAAAAGTATGTCAGAAAGAAGAAAAGTACTCTTTCATCAGTGACCGACAATAATCTTGCGTTCTATAAACATCTTCTAGTCCTGGGGGTCTGCTGGGCGCTTTTCCATCACAAGCTCCTAGTAATGCTCTCTGAAAGGCTGTGTTGACTTAGTCCTCACTGCTTTTTACAGTGCTAGCTGAGGTACTACTTATTGATAACTGTTGGATATGATTATGAACTGTTAACACCTTAACACTGGCCACATAAGCAGAGGTCAAATGATTTATCACAATCTGATTCTGGCTCTTGTCTAAGACATTTCTATAGGTCACATCATTGATACCAAACCATGGCAGACTGGCCATAAAGGAGTATGAAAGCATTTTGATGCCATTTCTAGTGACTAGGAAGGTATATAAGTTATATGAGAGAAAAAAAAAAAAAAAACCTACTGTCCTGTGCTTTGAAAGCAAAGAGGAGGCCCTAATACATCAATAATATAATTTATCTTAATTCTAACAGAGCAAAAAGCTATCGTCAGCACATCGTATGAAGCCATTGATCTTAATAAATATTTACTGAGGATTTATGCCAGTACATTTTGTTCGGGCTTATATAGCCTTCATGCTGCCTCTGAAAATGCCCCATCGTGCTTCCACACTGTCACAGGTACACTATGGAATCAATCAAATGACTGCTTTCCCGAGTACCCCATGTCATCAAGTGCCACATATAGAAGTCTAAGTTAGTAATAGATGAAGTCATTAATGGCTCTTAACACATTGGCACCAGGGCACATACGCTGGTTCATGTAGAATTAAGACAGACTTATGAAACTGGGTTTTGTGGTACATCAGAAATCTTGGCATGGTGGGGAAAGGAAAAAACCAAGAAATGTGAATGCATTTATTTTTTCATTAGAAAATAAGAATTAAAAAGCATAGCAAATATTAGCCTTCCAAAAGAGAGGTTTATTTATTATAAAGTACAACGGAAGTCATTCAACTTTGATGCATTTTCCAAAAAAGCTAACTAGCTGTTGCTCAATTAATATTTCTTGGGAACTTTCCAAGAATGGCACTTTCCAGAAAAGTCTGAAATACATGAATTTGTGGTTTAATTTCCCCCCCAGACTTTTCAGTTTGCATTTTCAATAGTCTTGTTGAATGCTTCCTGGCCTATATTTCTCGGTCCTCGTTCTACTCCCCGGCTATTCCCTGCTAAGCCTCTCTCTGTTTATGTGCCTTCCTCACAACACCTGCTTGCAGAAAATTAACATGGAGGGCCTGGAAAACCCTTCGATGTTAATTAACATGGAAGGTGAGGTCAAAAAGAATTGCAAAAAAAGAGAATCAGAAGACTTTGCAGTTTTCTGGAGCTTACCTACCTGAAGTTGCCTATGGACTGTAAGACACCTTGAGTCCTCCACAACTGACCGATGTGGATAGAATTTTTCACAGGGCTCTCAAACATTCCCTGGTGAATAAATAAACTCTGGAAACTGCAATTCTAACCATAAAAGTCTCTTTCTGTAACAGTCCAGAATGGCTGGGGCATAGGCTAGGGCATGGGTGCAAGAATAACAGAAATCCTTTGGACAGCAAATTATTTGGGTAATTCCAGGTCCCTGATGTTCACTGTTCCCATATACACAACAGCTCTGAAGGCCTTCACTACTGTGGAAAAAAAATTAGTTTGCATTAAAATATAAACAGAGTATTAGACTGCAAATTCAGTCTTCCACAGGCAATTTGGGATATAAACAAGATCTCTACATTTTCTAAAATTACACAATGACTGCAAAAAATAAGGTTATAATTTGGAGAGTAAAATTTTGCTTGTATCTTGAAAACGTAAATGATCCTTAAATTCCTTCCAGAAAAAGAAAAAGAAAAAGTCAGCCTTATTACAATGAGTACGTAATTGTAAATGAATTTTTGTGCTCACGTCATGGAATAGATGCATGCCAGTTGTATTCAGTGATGCAGTGCATTCCACTCTCTAATCTTAAAACCTCTGTAGGGAAGTTGCTGTAAGAAACTGAAATGCAATTTCCTTGCAATAAAATTCTTTCTTAGGCATGACGCAGCCCTAAAGGATTATGGGCTCGGGCAAGCAGTTAGTTAGTCACTCTCTTCTTTCTGGTCTAAATCGGGTTGGAATATATATCAAAGGAAGCCGTAAAGTGGTTGGGGAGATTAAAAGAAAACAACAACAATGTTTAGACTGAATGCTTGATAGTCCATCCATTCCCTTCTGCTTTGAAAATGGTGAGTAATTTACAGCTGTAAGAGGCATACAGCTACAGTGACTTCACGTGGTGTTGGGAATAAGGATATTTGGATTTTAGCCTGAGATTTCCACTAACAAGCTGTGTGTTCCTAGGCAAATATTTAACCTCTCTGGGTGTCAAGTTCTCCACCTGTACAGTTAGTGGGCTGACCTGGAAGACCTCTGAGACCTTATATGGCTCTCATATGCCATGGGGTATTACTTAGTTTTTAGCTCAGTTGAAGTAACTGTATCCTCTATTGCCTGCCTTCCCAAAGCCTGCAGCATGCAGGCTCCCAAATGCAAGATTTGGGGCACCTGCTTCATTTTCCTAGGCCCCAGATTCTCTGCAAGCAGTTCTGTATTTGGGCTTATGAATTCAACTGCATGACATGTTGAGATCATTGATCAAAAGGCATTGGATTTCTGTCTCATCTAGATAATATTTATAAGGCATTGAAAAAATTCATTCAAATCCAATTCAAAAGAGTAGATTTTAACATGAGCAAGCAAACTGGTTTCTTCATATGCGCACACACAAATATATCTGCATAAATATGACATATCATACATGCCAGATTTGAGGGTTTGAGGAGCTTCTTTTTATGCTTTATGTCATTGAGGTACAGATCTTGAGTGTACCAACGAATGAATTTTGACAAATGTATATGCTCCTGTTATCAATATCCCAAGCAAGATACAAAGCGCTGCCCAGAAAGTTTTCTCATGCTCCTTTCTAATCAAACTGTCTTCTTCCAGAAACAATTATTATCCCCACGAATTAGTTTTGCCTATTCTTTTCCTTTTTTTTTTTTTTTTTTTTTTTTTTTTTTTTTTTTTTTTTTTTTTTTTTTTGAGACGGCGTCTCGCTCTGTCTCACAGGCTGGAGTGCAGTGGCGTGGTGTGACCTTGGCTCACCGCAAGCTCCGCCTCCTGGGTTCACGTCATTCTTCTGTCTGAGCCCCACGAGTAGCTGGGACTACGGGCGCCCGCCACCACGCCCAGCTAATTTTTTTTTTTTTTTTTTTTTTTGTATTTTTTAGTAGAGATGGGGTTTAACCGTCTTAGCCAGGATGGTCTCAATCTTCTGATCTCGTGATCCACCTGCCTCGGCCTCCCAAAGAGCTGGGATTACAGGCGTGAGCCACCGCGTCCTGCCCAATTTTGCCTATTCTTGAACTGGATGTATTGCATGATATAAATATCTTGTGTAGCTGCATTCATGTGATTGCATGTATTTGTAGTTTGTTCCTTTTTTGCTGAGTAGTATTTCATTGTGTGAACATAGCACAATTTGCTTATCTATGCTTCTGTTGAAATTCGGATTAATTCCAAGTTTTTATGTTTATAAATTAAGTGGAGTGACCATTTCTTTTACACAACTTTTTGGACATCTTTTTACCTTTGCATGTAAATACCTAAAATTAGAATTGCTAGGTCAAAGGTTATGTATGTTTAACTTTAGGAGAAATTGCCGGTTTTCCAAAGTGGTTGTACTATTTTACTTTCCACCAGCAATATGTGAGTAATCCATAGCTCTACCTTCTCTCTGACATTAAGTAGTTTTAATCTTAGGAATTCTAATGGATATATGATTTTTTTTGTACTTTTAATTTGCATTTCCCTAATGTATTCAATATATTTTCATGTGTTTATTGGCTATCACGAATATTTTATCCTGGTATGTTGCTTGACTTTTTTTTTTATTCATGTCTTGAATTTTTTTTTTTTTTTTATTTGAGACAAAGTCTTGCTCTGTTGCCAGTCTGGAGTACAGTAGCACGATCTTGTCTCACTGCAGCCTTCTGCCTCCCGGGTTCCAGCGATTCTCCTGCCTCAGCCTCCTGGGTAGCTGGGATAACAGGTGCATGTCACCATGCCAGGCTAATTTTTGTATTTTTAGGAGAGACAGGGTTTCACCATGTTGGCCAGGCTGGTCTCAAACTCCTGACCTCTGGTGATCCACTCGCCTCGGCCTCCCAAAGTGCTGGGATTACAGGCATGAGCCACCGTATCCGGCCAATGTTTTGAATTTTGATAAGTTCTGTTTATCCACTTTTCCCTTTATAGTCAGTACTCTTTGCATTTTGTCTATAAATTGTTGCCAGATCATAAGTTCACAAAGATAGTCTCCAGTTGTTTATTTTATAGATTTAACTTTTACATTATGTCTGTAATACTTCTCTGCTTAATTTTTGTGTATAATATAATAAGTTAGTCATATCTCTCACTTTTTCTTGATATAGATATCCACTTTATTCACCCTCTTTTGTCGAAAAAAATAATCATTTTACCAATAAATTTTATTGGCAGTTTGTAAAAAAAAAAATGTTTTGACTATAAATGGATGGGACTGTTTCTGGGCTTTGTATATTATACCATTAATCTATTATCTAGCCTTCTATGAATACCACATTCTCTTGATTGCTATAGCATTATACTACGTCTTGAAATTATGTAAAGTACTCCAACTTTGTTATTCTTTTGCAAGAGTGTTTTACTGATTCCAGGCCTTTTACATTTCCATTTAAATGTTAGTTTTAAAAAATATTCCTGCTGGGTATGTGATTGGAATTGCATTGAATCTATAGATTAATTTGAGGACAGTTGGGATATTAACAATATTGAGTCTTGTAATCCATGTATATGGTATATCCCTCCATTTATTTATTTTTAATTGAAAAAGTATGTTTGTTTGGGTGAAATCAAAGTATTTATCAGTAAAGTCTTCTGAGGTGCTAATATAGAAAGACACTATAGACACATAAAATATCATTATTGTTATTATTATCATTAATAGCTAGCCTGGAACTTTAATGATTTTCTTTTTTTCTCTCTCTTTGTTCTCTCTCTTTTTCTTTTTTTAATTTCCATAGGTTTTTGAGGAACAGGCGGTGTTTGGTTACATGAGTAAGTTCTTTAGTGGTGACTCGTGATATTTTGGTGCACCTATCACCCAAGCAGTATACACTGAACCCAATTTGTAGTCTTTTATCCTTCACCTGCCTCCCACCCTTTCCCCTGAGTCCCCAGCGTCCATTGTATCATTTTTATGCCTTTCCATCTTCTCAGCAATACTGTGTAGTTTCCAATGTACACATCTTGCACATATATTGTTAAACATACCCCTAAAGTATGTTATGTTTTGTGCTATTGTGTTTTAATTTCCAATTGTTGATTGATAACACATAGAAATAGAATTGATATTTGTATATTTGTCTTGAATTCCTAAACTTTAATCAAATCATGTCATCACTTCTTATCTAGTAGATCTAGTAGATATTATCGGGTTTTTTTGGCTTTTTTTATGGGGGTAGATTCCTTAGGATTTTCTTCATATACAATCATGTCAAAAATGAAAACAATTTTAATTCCTCTTTTCTAACTTTTATGTCTTGCAATGATTAAGGCAAGTACAATGTTGAATCAAATTAGTGAAATAAACATACTTTTTATTTGACTTAGTGGAAAATGTTTAGTATTTCACCATTAAGTATAATGTTAGATGGAGATCTTTCATAGATTCCTTTTATTGTATTGAGGAAATTATCCTTTATCCCAAGTTCACTGCGACTTTGTTTAATTTTGTTAAATGTTCTTTCTATGTCTATTGAAATGACCATGGGATTTTTTCCTTTGAGATTTACATGCAAAAATCAACAAAAATGTTTTTTCAAAAAGTTAATGAAATTGGCTCACGCCTGTAATCCCAGCACTTTGGGAGGCATCCTGGCTAGCACGGTGAAACCCAATCTCTACTAAAAATACAAAAAAAAAAAAAAAAAAAAAAAAAAACCAAAAAAAAAAACTTAGCCAGGTGTGGTGGCAGGTGCCTGTAGTCCCAGCTACCTGGGAGGCTGAGGCAGGAGAATGACATGAACTCAGGAGGCAGAGCTTGCAGTGGGGTGAGATCGCACCACTGCACTCCAGCCTGGGTGACAGAGTGAGATTTTGTCTCAAAAAAAAAAAAAAAAAAAAAAAAGTTAATGAAATTAATAAACCTCTAGCAAGATTAAGAAAAAACAAAGAAATCACAAAATATCAAAGTCAAGAATAAAACAGGAACTACCACCACAGATCCTACAGACATTATTAGAAGGATAATTTAAAAATATGAACAGGTCTGTGCCAACGATTTTGACAACATAGATGATTTACATTGATTGATGTTTGAATGTAAACCAATATTGTATTTTTTTTTTTCTTGACACAGTCTTGCTCCAGGTTGAAGTACAGTAGCATGATCTCAGCTCACTGCAACCTCTGCCTCCTGGGTTCAAGTGATTCTCCTGCCTCAGCCTCCTAAGTAGCTGGGATTACAGGTGTGCACCACCACACCCAGTTAATTTTTGTATTTTTAGTAAAGACGAGGTTTCACCATGTTGGCCAGGCTGTTCTTGAACTCCTTACTTTAGATGGTCCACCCACCTCGGCTTCTCAAAGTGCTGGGATTACCAGCACGAGCCACCATACCCAGCCCTATATTGTATTAAGATAAGCATTATTTGGTCGTGATGTAAGTCTTTTGTAAGAATTTACAAAAGAATGCCGTTTCAGATTTTGGTATTAGGGTTATATGGCCTCATTAAACTAATTGATATGTGTGCACTGCCTGTCACCACCACCCCCGACCCCTGCCCACCGTCTATTTTCTAGAAAAGTTTGTGTAAGGTTGATTTTTGTTTCTTTTTTCTTAAATGTTTGGTAGAATTCACTCCCAAAGGCATCTGGCCCAGGACTATTTTTTCGGGGGGAGGGTTATAAATTACAAGTTCAATTTTTAAAATATGTACACTATTATATAGATTGTATATTCCTTCTTTTATCACTTTGGAAATTTTATATATACATATTTTTTGAGACGGAGTCTTGCTCTGTCGCCTAGTCTGGAGTGCAGTTGCGCAATCTCGGCTCACTGCAAGCTCCGCCTCCCGGGTTCACGCCATTCTCCTGCCCAGCCTCCCTAGTAGCTGGGACTACAGGCGCCGGCCATCATGCCCGGCTAATTTTTTGTATTTTTAGTAGAGACGGGGTTTCTCCGTGTTAGCCAGGATGGTCTCCATCTCCTGACCTTGTGCTCTGCCCGCCTTGGTCTCCCAAAGTGCTGGGATTACAGGCGTGAGCAATGGCGCCCGACCGGAAGTCTTGCTCCCTCTCCCAGGTTTGAGTGCAATGAATGGCGCGAATCTCGGTTCACTGCTACCTTGGCTTCCCAGGTCAAGCGACTCTCCTGCTTCAGCCTCCTGAGTAGCTGGGATTACAGGCCTGTGCTGCCACACCTGGCTAAATTTTGTATTTTTAGTAGAGACGGGGTTTCACTATGTTGGCCAGGCTGGTCTAGAACTCCTGACCTCGTGATCCACCTGCCTTAGCCTCCCAAAGTGCTGGGATTACAGGTGTGAGCCACTACACCCAGCCGGAAATTATATTTTTCAAGGTATCTGTCCTTTTCATCTATATGGTCAAAATTGTTGACATAGAGCTGTTCATATTTTTTAATTATCCTTCTAATGTCTGTAGGATCTATGGTGATAGTTCCTCTTTTATTCTTGACTTTGATATTTTGTGATTTCTTTATTTTTTCTAAACCTTGCTAGAGGTTTATTACTTTTATTAACTTTTTGAAAAAACTTAATTTGTTGATTTTTGTATTATTTGAGATTAATTTATTTATGTTCTTGTCTTTACTTCCTTTCAATTACTTAAAACAATTTGCATTTCTTCTTATGGATTTTTAAGGTGGAAGAAATTATTGATTTTAGAACTTACTGTATGCTAATATAAGCATTAAAAGCTATGAATTTCCTTTTAAGTTCTGTTTTAGCTGCGTCTTACAAATTCTAATTTGTTGTATTTTTTTATTGCTCAGGTCAAACTAGTTTCTAATTTCTTTTGTGATTTCCTGTTTGACCAATGGATTGTTTAGAAATATGTTGCTTAGTTTCCAAATATTTGGAAATTTATTGATATCTTTTTATTACTAATTTTTACTTTAATTCTGTTGGGGGTCAGATAAAATATTCTGTGATTTCAATACATTTGAATTTATTGAAACTTTTTAATATTGTCTTTTTTGTTAATATTATATGCATGCTTGAAAAGAAAGTATATTCTGCATTTCTTGGATAACAGACTAGACAAAAGTCCATTAGATCACATGTTGATGGTGCTGTTCAAATGTAATATAATGCTATTGGCTTTAAAAAAAGTACTTGTTTTATCATTTGCTACAAATAAGCTGTTGAAGTCTCCAATAATGATTGTGAATTTGTCTATTTCTCCCTTCAGTTTTGTCAATTTTGTTTTATGTATTTTGAGGCTCTGTTATCAGATGAAAATTTAAATTTACACATTTAAATTCTTTTTGAATAAATTCAACCTTTTATTATCACAAAATATGTCTCTTTATCTTGGATATTGACTCTTGTTTGAAGACTATTTTCTCTGATATAAATGAAGTCACAATGGCTTTCTTGTGATTAGTATTCACATGATGTGTATTTTTTTCTTTTTACTTTTATACTGTTTGTGTCTTTATAGTTAAAGTGGTTTTCTTATTGACCGCATATAGTTGTCTTGTGTTGTTACGCATTCTGATAATCTCTGTTTATAATTGGAGTTTTTGATCTTTCTATATTTAATGTGGATTGACAGAGTTTAGCTGGCTATAGTTTTTATTGCCTTTTTTTCCTCTTCCATGGGAAGATTTCTTTTGTCATATATTGTCTAAATAGATTCCTAGGTGTCATACTCTCAGCTTGAGTTGCTTTCTATCTCTCAAGGAAAGGAGATCAATGGAACATATTGCTCTAAATAGAAGCAAATAAACTGGGAAGTGGAAAATAAGTCAGTTGGGTACATAGGTTCTAGGGTGGATCACACAATTCATGGTCATTTTAAAGAGAGGACTTATCAGAGGATCAGTGTCAACACTGGTGGTTCTTTTCCAGGGCCAGCACCACCCCTGACAATGCTAAATATTTTCTTTGGTGATTTGTGGGAATAATAATTAAGGGAGTAAATGATGCATTGTCAGATGGAAAGGTTAGCCAATTGTTGTCCAGATGATGTATATAATTATATGTTGGAGGAATAGCCATTAGTAAACAAAAGGCATGCCAATACATATATCTTCAGCTGATACATTGAAAAACAAAGTTAAACATTTCAGAACTCATAAAGATGAGCAAGATTAGCAGAAACAAAACATCTTGAAGTCAACATGGATAATAAAATTATTATTTCGCTGCAGGAGTCCAATAATTTGAAAACATTATTTTGAGACTACAATTCAGATATAGTAGTAAAATATGTCAGAATAATGACATTACTTATATACTTAGCACCAGCATACTGTGTCCAGTTCCGGATTCCCTGATTAATGTGGGGGAACTACATGAATTTCAGAGAAGAATTAGAACTTTGATTTTAGATGCACAAGAATAATTACAGATAACTGTCAAAACTTCACATTTAACTGATATTAAGCCTCAGAAAGCTTGAAGCAAGTTATTGGAAGCCACCTAGTTAATATATGGCAGAATTGTGACCACAGCCTTGACCTCTTAATCTCTTGTCTATTGATCCTTCCAGTTCTCAATGTCAACTACTAATTCTGAAATTAAAGGAGATAAGAAAGTATGCACAGTAGTGAGATCATTTATATTAGAAAGAAAATGACAGTTCAAATACAGTATCTATCATTGTATTAGTTTGTTCTCATGCTGCTATTAAGAAGTACCCGAAGCAGTGTAATTTATAAAGGAAAGATGTTTAATTGATTCACAATTCCACAAGGCTAGAGAGGCCTCAGGAAACTTACAATCATTGTGGAAGGGGAACCAAACACGTCCTTCTTCACATGGCAGCAGGAGAGAGAAGTGCCAAGCAAAGGGGGAAGAGCTCCTTATAATACCATCAGATCTCATGAGAACTCACTGTCATGAGAACAGCATTGAGGTAACCACTCCCATGATTAAATTTCTTCCAATTGAATCCCTGCCATGACATGTGGGGATTATGGGAACTACAATTCAAGATGAGATTTGGATGGGGACACAACTAAACATTATCAATTATCAAGCCTATGAGATATTCTAATTTAAAAGATAGTGACTAGACATTCTTCGTCTTCTTTAACAAAGAACTTCATTTCCACTGAGGACTAAACAAGAGGAAATGCACAAAAATGTGCAAGAGGCAGAATTTAGGAAACACATGAAAGAACTATTCCAAATAGGAATTATTACTAATTAGTATGGTAGGGTATAATATCTGGCCCTCAGAGGTCTGATTCTTTTAAAAATTAGGATATAATTTCACCTATCTAAGATGGTAAAACTTACAGATGAGAGAAGTAAATGAAATATTTGTTAAAGATCCCTAAAATTTCATACTAGATATTTTTATTTGCTCTTATTTTTTGCTTGTTTCTATTTTTCTTGCAAGATCATTCCAAGAAAGAGAAACAAAACTTGAGGTCAATTGAATGTTCTTGGTCTTAGTACTATCTAATGCCATTCCTAGAGTGAGCTGATTTCCTGCTAAGCCTTTATTGTGATATTACTGCTTCTATCTTTTATTGTAAACTATAGAGTTGTGGTGTTAGATGGGACAATTTACTTAAGCACTCATCCTGGCTGACCAAAATGTCACAAGATTTATTAGACAGTATGCTATCGCTTGTCAATGGCAAATTGAATTTTTGATAAATACTGTAGCAAAATTTTAAATTGTCAGATTGTTAATTGTTCAAAACAATAACGTATTATTAGTTTATGGGAGAAATAAGATCCTCATGCCACAAACTACATAAAAAACTAAAGCCAAATTACTTGTAGTGACTTTTGCTTACGTGACAGTTTTAAAATGAAAAGCAAATTCAAGTAACATTAAAATTTGTATTACATAATTTAAAAGATATATAAACTGGAACAACTTCAATGATCTTAGAAATTAAATATTTCTTTTTGTTATTTATTTTTTCCCAGAAAGAGTCCCTAGCATGAATAAAACAATATAGCATTTTTGATAATTAAAATTAAATTTAAGTTCTTTTTTTTTTGTTTTGTTTTTTGAGATGGAGTCTCCCTTGGTCACCCAGGCTGGAGTGCAGTGGTGCGATCTTGGCTCACCGCAACCTCCACCTCCCAGGTTCAAGTGATTCTCCTGCCTCAGCCTCCCGAGTAGCTCGGACTACAGGCACATGCCACCATGCCTGGCTAATTTTTTTGTATTTTTAGTAGAGACGGGGTTTCACTATGTTGGCCAGGCTGGTCTTAAACTCCTGACCTCATGATCCGCCTGCCTTGGCCTCCCAAAGTGCTGGGATTTCAGGCGTGAGCCACCGTGCCCGCCTGAAGTTCTTTTTTAGACAAATACTTTCAACCAAGAAAAGTAACTGTGTTTTAGTTCATTTCAAGGTTGATTCTTTTCTATTAGAGTGTTTACAGATGATTCTGACAAAGGTCACACAACAAAAGCACTATTTTTCTTCCAAGAATGCACCTCTGTAAGAGATAATAACAAAATGAGTATCAACCAAGGGAAAAAAAAGTTTGTTTTCTTGAATATATGTGGGGTCCATATGTTACCAAATTTGTAAAGAAAGAAAAACATTCACTCTATAACATCTGGTTGTTTGGAGTGGCATAAGTGTTTTTAAAAATATCTAATATTTTAATTTTTTTCCATTGAGGAAATGTGCGTCCATTATAGTATTTTCTAAAATATTTTGCTATGTCATAGATCTGTGGCATTCATGTTTTAGGCCTCTCCATATAAAGAGAGGGATTATGTATAGTTGACTGGACAAAAGCTTGAACAATGGAGTGAATATTTGATGGAGAGCTGGTTTCAGATTTTGACTCTTTCTGTGAATGAGCACTGTGGGCGAGTCATTTCACCTTTCTCTTCTTTGTGCTTGTGGACAATGACTCAATTACATTCTTTTGATTCTAGTAACAAGGAAAGTAACATTCATCTCTGACTTACCTGATATCTTTGCTTGTCCCTATGGTTACTCACTGTGAGAGAGGGCAGAACACCCTGGCAAATGCAGGAAAGCTTGGAGTGACCACATGGCAGCCCTGTAGGATGTCCACAGTAGTCTTCCACCCTACAGGGGACACTTACACCCCTCTCTATTTTGGACAAAATGAATCTTAAGAGATCATCTTTAATGGTTGTAAATAGATGAATATTGCCATTGTTCAGTTTAAAACTACACATGTGGTAAACATTATCTGAATATTAATTCCACAATGTCTTACGATAATTAGAACTACACCAGAGTAAGATCTTACCTCCTGAAACCTAATAGAGTAAATTTTTTAAGAGGGTACTCTTTCCAGACAAACATTTCAGACAGAATAGCACCGGATCTATTTTGAGGACTCCTGTGAACTTCCACAGCATAATATTTTATTTACTTCTGATACTTTTAATAAATATGGAGAATGTCTTAGCTCAGACTGCCATAATAAAATACCATAGACTGCATGGTTTAAATGACAGAAATTGATCTCACAGTTCTAGAGGTTGGAAATTCAAAATTGAGATCTGGCAAGATCTCAGTTTTTGGTAAGGTCTATTTTCCTGGCTTGTAGTTGGCCACCTTGTTAACGTGTCCTCACATGGCCTGTCCTCTGTCCATGTGCTAGAAGATATTTCTCTCTCTCTTCCTCTTCTTAGAAGGCCACCAGTTTTATTGGATTAGGGCCCCACCCTCGTAACCTCATTTAACCTTAATTACCTCCTAAAGACATTATCTCTAAATATGGTCACATTAGGGGTTAGAGCTTCATTCAGCATACGAACTTGGGATAGAGGAGGGCACAGTTCAGTCTATAACAGAAAATAAATATGGAGATTTATTGGCAGTGTCTCAACTGCTGATTTTTTTTTTTTTTTTTTGAGATAGAAAATTACTTAAATGTGTAACTAAATGTGACTTGATTTTTAAATTTTGGTAGTATTTTTAAAGATAAAATACTTTTGTGTCTTTGCCCAGCTTTGACAGACTTTTATATTTATAAAATACATTCAGACATTTCATAGCTTAGAAAACAACCTTTGTTACATTACTACCTTTTGGGTTCAGAAAATCACCACAGCATTAGAGTGCCTTTATAAGAACTATGTGAGGTGCGTGAAACATCAACATGATATAAAGCTGGAGAGACTGAGTTCTGTACCTTCACTATAAAAATTATAAAACCAAGGTGTAAAGAAAGCCACAGGCAAATTAGCAACTAAGGTACTTATGCAACCTTGACCAGCCTTCTGACACTCAACTTCACCTTGCTTTCCTCAGTACTCCATCCAGCAATCTTTCTTGCTTCTATCCAGGTTTTTTTAAAGTCCAGAATTAAATTTAAAACTCTGCTGCAGGGTGCATGCTAGCGTAACCTGAGTCTACAGCTGAGCAGATTTTTATGTCTGTGAAGTGGTGGCACAACTTTGACCTTATATATTGATCCAATAAATCTGAATTTCAAAGTAAATAGAGATTCTTAGGAATTAAAAAGGTCATAAGATGACCTTATTCAGAAGAATTATGTAATAAATATGACATTATTGTTGGCAGGTTTAATGCTCATCAGATGGACTAGAATATTGATAACATATTATATAGGTTATTTTATGAAATACATTGATAGAAGTTAAGTAATCAACAATGATTGTCATTTATTCAGTACCTATCAGGAACACAGCATTAAATAGAAAAATGACACAATGACTCTGCTTCCCAAATTGCAAACAACCTTCCAATGGCACTTAAAGTATTTTAAACTAATATGAAATATATTCATTGTCTCATAAACAAAGGATGTTTATAACAAGAACATAATTAAAATTGAAAATAAAATCACAAATATTGTAAAACTAGTGAAAATTTTATTATATCCCAAACCATTGTAGTGAAAACTGCCAATTTACTACTCAGTACAAGTCAGACATAGGGGTGAGGTGGAACCAAAGGGAAGGGAAAGAGGGATGCTAAATAAATGCTTATCCTTTGGGATGCTAAAATCCACCTGATGTTAGCCTATTAATTTGCTTAACCACTACTGGTCTCTTGCCCCAGCCTGAGTGCCTCAGTGAGATAGTAGAGAAAGGTAACTCTCTGCTTTCACAGTGAGTTGTAAAATACTTTTGCTAATAATAGTGTAGGTAAGTGCCTGGTTCAGATGGGATTAGAGCAAGGGCATGGAACATTCCTGCTTTGGGTGGAAAAAAAATCTCAGTGGTGTTACTGAGCCCAAGTGTCATATAAACTGCTGAAAAGCAATAATTAAACTTACACCTTTAACTTTGTTAAATCAATTATCTAAAAAGCTCCACCCCTGTGGAAAAAAATAAACCAGTGTGAGTCTGCTGTTGACAACTACAGTGATTACATGGGACATGTGGTTTGAGATTATTTGGATTAAGAACAAATTGTATGTATGCAGTGTTCAACTACTCAGGAAATATTGTGATTCTTCTAGACATGTTCACTATTATATGATATCAACATATCTCAGATAAAGCCAAAGGTGTCCCCAGAAGGGCATCAAATCATAGTTTATAGGTCTATGTGTTTATAGGTCTATGTGTGTGTTTTTTTTAATTAAGGTGCTTTATTTTAGATCTTTTAAAAACTATTTAATTTTTATTTTATTTTATGATGATGATTATTTTTCAGAGACCGTGTCTCACTCTGTTACCCAGTCTGGAGTACAATGGCACCACTATAACTGACTACAGCCTCAAACTTCTAGGCTCAAGCAATCCTCCCACTTCAGCATCCCAACCAGGTGGGTAGATGTTAAAATAAAAAGTTCTGAATTATAAAACTTTCCTAAATGCTACTTATAAGGAAAATATTGTCATATAGGGCAAGTGGAGGATAGAATGGACTGTATTGAAAACATGAAGATTTTCATAGTCCACGGGAACAAACCTCAATATAGCAACTATTTAAGAAACCAGAGACCTCATTCAGTCTTGAAGAAAGAAGACTAATGGATAAAACAGCCAGGTGTTAAATTCAGCACCTCCTGTTGAGGTTATGGAGATTGTAAAGAAGAATCTATGTCCCTGTGCTTTTCTTTGATTTGTCTAATAAGTGTGTGTGTATGTGTGCACATGTTTGAAGTCTTCCTTTTTCTTATACCTCAGAGTCAGCACCTGCCTCTTTTCTCTATATGGGTTTGTCTTTTAATGTGGATTATAAGATTCTCTAAGGCATACGCCTGCTGTGATACAAACCTATGATGAGTGCTCAACATATTAGAACAGCCTATCAATTATTAGCCTCCTCTCTGGAAGCAAGAGTGGCATTTACCAACTGATTTTTACCAGACAGCTGAAGAGTCATCTTCCTAGGAAAATTGATGATTTTTATCTAGAAGAGAATATTTTTCTAAAGAAGAGTTCACTCTGCGTTTGCTCTGATGAATTGGCACTAAGAATTATTTAAGTCCAAAACATAACTAGTCTCCAGTCACCTCAAGTTCTGTAGATATACCACACAATTACCTAGAGGCATCTCAATTAAGTGAGCATGACTGTCCCAATTAGGCAAGAGTCCTAACTATTAAATATCATTAGACTTAATTTGATGCCCTGGGAAACCTCTTGATGAAACCCATCCCACTAAGGGCAGAGCACTGTCTGCTTAAATCCAAAGCAACATGCTCAGAACACACTTCTACAGTGAGGTTTATCAAGCCTCAGATAATATCATTGAGGATCACATTCTCTAGGTTTATAGAAATATAAAACATGAATGCTGAAAAGAAATTTGAAAATATTATTGCATTTGACTGTCTTATTTTAAGATGAGGAAATAAAAGCCTGTGAAGTTGTGGTTAATTAGTTCAGAGGAATGAGACTAGATTTTAAGCCTCCTGACTCCTCCAGACAAGGGCTCTTTATGTGATACTATCGTTCATCCTAAACAATGTCAGCAACTGAGGCACATCTCTAAAGTGATGACCTCTTAACATAGTTAAGTTGTTGGCCATGGTACCAAAATCATAAAATTACAATACTTTGAGTTCTAATTAATGTTTTAACCTTAAGGAAGCCAGTCTTACTGCACCTGATTTTTATTATTTGTAAATTAGAGATAATTTTGTCTATCTCATGAGGTTGTGAAGATTAAAGAAAATGTTGCTTGACAAGGTGCTTGCAAAAGGTAAAGATTTCTGTAACTATAATGCTAAACCGGAGGTGAAAATTTGTCTTTAGAAGCTTATCTGTGATTTTTGGTTCCAAATGGGAGATCACGTACACGTGTTTATCTCTCTCCTATCACTCTCCCTCACCCCAGGAAACCTCACTAAAATAGTAGTAGAGAATAAAGAAGATAAAATCCCGAACAGTAAAATACAATACAATACAATACAATACAATACAATACAATACAATACAATACAATACAATACAATACAATACAATACAATAGTAGTAGAGAATAAAGAAGATAAAATCTGAAACCGTAAAAAAAAATAAAATAAAAAGGTAGGGGTAGATATCAACAGATAAGAACTTGTAACAGATTTCTGAAGGCAAACAGGAAATGAAGGACTGGTGATGCAGTTGGCCAGTGGACAACACAGTCATGAGTTCACGTGGAGAGATCCATGACTCTGGCTGGAGTTTATCCTCACTTAAGAACTCTGAAAAAGATTAGGCCTCAGAAATAGAAGACACTATTAAAGGTAAAGAAAAAGCTGTGGAAATAGCAAAAGAAAAATTAAATTCTGAGCATAACCCAGTTGATCTCCAGTAACAAAATGCCTGGCATCAAGGTATCTATCCACTGTCATTACCACTGCCACTGCAACCACAGCAACCAAAGGACATTTTTCTAAAGAAGCTGAAGTAACTATTTGGGAGAAATTAGGGTAGATGGTGTGGGAGTTGGAAATCCATATCAAAACTCTCTGTATTCTGATATTTAGGGACACCAACGCATGATAGCTCATTCCTTGTTAGTTCTTCCTGGAGAGAAGATTGTTGGTTATGGAGATTGTAAAGAAGATCCCTGCTTCCATACTACCACCCAGAGTGAAATTTTATGTTGCCTTATTCATTGGTATTATAATAATATTCATTAATATAATAATAATGTATATTATTAATCTAATAGATAACAAAGAAAGAAAGTTTTTGTGGAAATCTTATAGCATGAAAGGGAAATAAATAAAAATATTAACCTCAGAGAAAATAAAATAATCCAGGAAACTGAAGAGGATAAAACATAAATCTCTAAATAGTATTCTTAGATAGATTTAAGAAGATGATATTATGTCCATCAAAAAACACAAGGATAAGAAAATGGACAGAGAAAAAGAGCTTCTGGAATTTAAAAATTAGTGCTGAAAGGAAAAGAAAAAACAAAGTAAAATTTATAAAAGAAGTATTTAAGTAAATAAAATCTTTTATAAAATAGTCAAATGACTATAGATGAAAAAGAAAGAAGATATGTGAAAAGATTAAAAAAAGATAACCAATCCAGCAGATATATTATCCAAATAATGAGTTTCAGAAAGAAAGAATAATAAAATCAGATGAGAAGATATATTTTCAAAAAAATTAAAAACATTTCTTGTAGAGGAGGACATAGACATTCATATTGAAGGAACTCAACATCTACACAACATCAGTGAAAACCACATATGTAGGAACATCTGCTGGAAATTTCAGAACACTTAAGATTAAAAAGAAGTATCTAAAAGATTCCAGAGAAAATATATATAAATTTAAGTATATATTTTATATATACATTCATACACACACACACACACACACACACACACGGTTGACTCTGAAACATAAGGGTTAGGAGCACTGGCCTGCATGCAGTTAAAAATCGGCATATAATTTTTGACTCCCCCAAAACTTAACTGCTCATGCCCTACTGTTGACTCTGCAGAAGCCTTATTTATAAACAGTTGATTAACACATATTGTGTATATTATATGTATTATATACTGTATTCTTACAATAAAGTAAGCTATAGAAAAGAAAATATTAAGAATATCATAAGGAAAATATGATTCATGTATTCACTATTCATTAAGTGGAAGTGGATTATCATAGAGATCTTCATCCTTGTTATTTTCATGTAGAGTAGGCTGAGGAGGAAGAGGAGGTTTTGGTCTTGTCTGAGGGATGGCAAAGGTAGAAGAAAATCCACATGTAAGTGGACTCATGCAATTCAAAATCATGTTGTTCAAGGGTCAACAGCACATACATATATATACATATACATATATCTAGATAGATAGATAGATGATAAATAGATAGATAGATCACTCTGGATATGATAAGCCAACAAAACAATGCCTTGCAAGCTGGAAATGTGATATACAAACCAGCCAAACTAGCAAACATGGTATCAGAATAAACCTCTGAAGAGAGTCAACCTTCCAAGCAAACTTTCCTAGGAGGCTTTTTTGTTGTTGTTGTTGTTTGTTTGTTTTTTAAGACGGAGTCTCGCTCTGTCGCCCAGAGCGACAGAGTGCAGTGGCTGGAGTGCAATGGCGAGATCTCGGCTCACTGCAGCCTCCGCCTCCCGGGTTCAAGTAATTCTCCTGCCTCAGCCTCCTGAGTAGCTGGGACTACAGGCACGCGCTGCCATGCCCAGCTAATTTCTGTATTTTTAGTAGAGACAGGGTTTCACTATGTTGGCCAGGATGGTCTTGATCTCCTGACCTCACAATCCACCCGCCTCGGCCTCCCAAAGTGCTAGGATTACATCCGTGAGCCACTGTGCCCAGCCTTTTCTAGGTTTTTGAGGATATTCTTCAGCAAAAGGAGGGAATGGACAGAGAAAAAGAGGTGGGAACTCAAGTAAATTATCTATCCAAAGCAAGGAAACTGTTGAAGGAAGTCAAAGAAGGACAGCTGCCCAGCAGCCCCACAGAGCAACCAGGACAGAGGGAAGGAGGAAAGAACTCTTATTAGGATCACTCCGACAAGGGCAGACATGAAACTACAGCGAATAAATGATAAAGGAAGAGTCTGATAACAACTGAAAATATGGTAAAAGCAAATGGTTCAAGAACAAAAAAAGCAAAAGTATCAATAGAAAAGCTTACGCAAAAGGAAATTCCAATGAAACATGTAATTGTGCTAATAGAAATAACTATGACTGATTTTCAACCTTTAGAGAAAACCTAGAGTCACAGCACAGAAAACTGAACTATGCTTATAGAATATAAATTTCCCTGTGCTTATGGGATATTATGGGCATGTCAATGTAAGAATAAAATTATAAATGATAGAAACTGGAAAGTTTGTAGCCAGGGAAAAAAGCTATAGGAGATGGTGGAAATGAGTAATGCCTCAGCTGAGAAAGTGTGGAGTCATAAGATACTTACTGTCTTTGGTTGAATAAGAAATAAAAAATGTAAATATAATCTTTCTTAGAGTTGCAAAGTACTGTTTAGAGGAAGCAAAATTAGTGATGTAATTACATTTGGGAGAAGATCAACAGTGGTGGTGGAGAATGTAAATAAACTAAATTCTTTTTAAATTCTGCAGATAAACCCTAAACTTAATAAATCAAGTTATAACAGTATAAGCATATTGCTTAGAAATACAAGGTTAACTAGCTAAGGAATACAGGAGTTAAAAGTTGTTCCTTCATGAGAGATTAGAGAAGGAAGTGATGAAGCAAAAAAAGGCTGTTCCTTTTCATAATGTACTTTAATGGACATTGTTGGTTGACTATCTAGCATCTATCCACCCCTTCTTCCCTCCTAAGAGAACCCTGATTTTGTTTTTATTCATGGAGCTCAAGGGAGGCCAGTTCTACCTAAAACTCAAAGGATGATCCTACTTCTTTTGACTAGGATGCTGGTTTGCCCAGTGGAATGCAAAAGGAAGGGTTCTGGGGTATGGAAGGGGATGTTTTTGAGAAAGGTGCCCCTCGCTACTGAGAGAGAACTATAGGGAGATATATATGCTTTACTCTCTTCTTGATGGTGTTGCCATATCCAGATAGGACACCGAGAACCACTGCAGCCATTTAAGGGTGAGATTCACACTGAGAATAACAAAACAGAGAACTGGAAAGAACTCAGGCTTCCTGACATCTGTGAGCTGCTGAATCAACCAACCCTGCCCTCCCTTTAGCATACTGTAAACTGAGATCATAATTGCCTTTTTTTTTTCTCTGTTGATCAAGCCTTTTGTTCCTTATAGCCAAAACCATCCAAACCTATATGTAAAGTCCACCTGTATGGCTTGATTTTCTAAAGTACATGCAAGTATTATATTCATTAAAAACACTTAAGATAAAAACATCATATTTAATGTTACAAATTTTACTCCAGGCATACAAAGTCCTAGCTCTGCCTATCACATCTTTAAAACATTGTGTTTTAAATGATTATCAAGTGGCAACTAAAGTCATTGCAAAAATTTGTAAAAGTAAAATGAACGTCTCTGGTTGTCTCTTGTCTCTGTTACAGGAGTCGATAGCCATTGACATTATGCACCTTTCCAGATAACTAGCATGCATAGTTTTGTGATTATGTATTTTACTAAAAAATTAGAGCATACTATAGATACTCATCTACAACTTTCTTTTTCATACATTATGTCATATACACACTTTCTTGTCTATTAACACATAGTCAACTTATTCTTTTTTGTGACTGTGCAGAATTCGGCAGATAGGCCACAATTTATTACAGCTGCATCTTATTAATGGATATTTAGCTTGCCTCCAACTTTTCACTAATACAACAGCAAAAATGCTACCAGAAGCATTCAGGCACATGCTTTTTTGTGCAAATTTATTTCTAACATTGATTCCAAGATGTCAAATTGCTGGTTTAAAGGATATATGTGTTTTCAGTTTTAATAGATAGAATGGAAAACCTCAACCCCTGAAATGGGTGTTACCATTTTACATGCCCACTAACAATATATGAGTAGCTATTTCCCTGTATCTTTACCAACCACTGATCTTATCGATCTTTTAAAATTTTACTTGATGAAATGGGCAAACATGCTAGTTCACTGGTGTTTTAATTTGACTTTCTCTAATAATTCCCTCTTCTTTTCATATGTTTGTTAGTCGTTTATATATTTTATTTGTACCTCTCCATTATTATGACTTTTCTATTTAGCTATTAGTCCTTTTCTTGTTATTGTGTAGTTACTTGTCTCTTTGGGATATTCCTTTCATTATATATCATGCCAGTATTTTCTCCCAGGCTATTGTTTGTTTTAGGTTTTTAATTTATAAGTATTTCAATATTACCCTCCAGGGCCTTAAACACTTGGGTAAGATTATTTATTTGTATGACCTTTCTCTTTACATTAAAAATAAATCAAAGTAATACCAAGCTACTGAGCTAATTCATATTGAATGCTCACTCTGTCCAGTAATCACAGAAGACACTAAGGTGAAAAGACAATCCTCATTGCAAATGGCATCTAGTACAAGAAGCAGACAGACCCATAAAGAAACAGTTCTACTCCAGTAAGTTTATAACATAATGTACGTTGGGGATAGGACAGAAAGAACACCTAAAACTACCTATGGATTATCAGGGAAGAACTCACAGAGAAAAAATAATTTTTATTTCTATGAGTTCTTAACTTTTTGAACACATTGATTTGACTGTTGCATTCTTAGTATATACCTGTATTGTGTGAGTCAAATATAATTCACAACTCCTTCGTAGACTTTTCTTTTAAAAAAATTTATTCTCAAAATTTTTAATAAATTCTTTAAAATCTGTGTATCTTATTGCCATTAAATTATATATTTTTAAGGAGCAATTGAAGGATGAATGTTACGAATATGAGAAAGATAGTTCCTTTGTTTGCTTTTCTTTTTTTTTTTTGTTTGTTTGTTTTCTGTTTTCTGTTTTCTGAGATGGAGTCTTGCTCTGTCGCCCAGGCTGGAGTGCAGTGACACAATCTCGGCTCACTGCAAGCTCCGCCTCCTGCGTTCACACCATTCTCCTGCCTCAGCCTCCCGAGTAGCTGGGACTGCAGGCACCCACCACCACGTCCAGCTAATTTTTTGTATTTTTAGTAGAGAGGGGGTTTCACCATGTTGGCCAGGATGGTCTGGATCTCTTGACCTCATGATCCGCCCACCTCGGCCTCCCAAAGTGTTGGGATTACAGGCATAAGCCACCGCGCTCAACCTTTTCTGTTTCCTTAAAGCATTCATTCTAATATTTCTACTCTGATTTTTCAATAATCTGAAATTTTTTCATATTTACAGAAATATGAAACACCTAGCAACTTTCTAGAAACAATTATATTCAATTTTCAAGACTAATTTATAAATTATGTGATTATGAAAAATAACACTTCTCCCCAATTGCCTACACAGTCTCTTCATCCAAACACACTGACTTTTAAAGAAGGAAAGCATATTAGAATGTTTCTTTTAAATCTTTAAAAACTTCCTTTGATTGGTTTCTCCTTTTTTTTGACTTTGACATTTGCCTAGTCTTGCATCAGCTATCCTACAGACAACTTAAAATAAAATGGTGAACACACTGCTTATAGTGTCTCAATACCTCTTTCACTGTTTAAGTTATTCAGTAAAATTGGTAGGCTAGCTTACTATCAACAAGAAACCATGGGGTCTTGAAATACTTGTAACATACCAGTCCTCAGCCCAGTTCTGTTACTATGACCTTGATAGCATCTGTCATTCTTCTCCACCCATTCCTTAGTCAGGCCAGTCTTTTATCAATATTTATCTGCAAAACACAACTTTAGTCTCCAAGCATCTATTACTACATCCCAATAAAGACAGAACATAACCTTTGAATGCCCTGAATTTTCTACTTAAAAAAAAGTCTAAGTAAATTGGCTCTACCTGTAGTTCTAAGCAATCAGAGATTTGTTTATAAATAGCTCTGGGGGATTTCACCATATGACTCCTATTAATGGAACTTGTTGAGCTAATCTCTCCATGTGACATTACAAATACTAGCTTCCCGTCCAACTTTGTTTGGAACTTTTCTGTATTTCTTTTACTGTTAGAATAAGAATTGTAAATCTGGAAAGGATTTTCAAGATCAATCAATTCAGCCTTCTAATATTACAGATGAAAAAATAGGTTTCTAGGGATTGTTACTGACCATTAAATAGCTACATTTGAATAATTTAATCCATTGACTTTACAAACTGACATGGAATTTAGGGAAGATGTTTATAGACATAATCTACATAAAAGATATGAAGTAGCAAGCAAAACTGGAGCATGACCCAGGTTACTGAATTCAGTGCTTCAAAGATTTTCTGTTACCCTATAAGCATTATTATTAATGGTTGTGTCAGTATTTAGAAGTTGCCCAGTTAAAAGATTATATTATAGAGTATATGTTAAGGCTCATCAGAGAAGTCAACTAAAGGTTCGTTATTATTCATAGGGTTAACATGGTAGAATCATCTCTCTAGAGTGTTTTTTTTTTTTTGCCATGGCTTCCAAAATGTAAAGTCTTAAAATTTCAGTAACATCATAAAAATTAGATGTTACAAGTTTTAGCTGAGTGGGTTCCTACTGCAGAGGTTATAATAAACTCCTTTTGGATTTTTAGTGAAGTTAAAACAATTCCAAATAGCTTTTGAATAGATGATGGCCAAGCCACAAGATATGCAAACAGCCTTGCTTGTATCTGGCATGCCAATGATTCTCCCGCTGTGGTAACATTTCAGTACTTCTTAGTCATTTGCAGAAATTAAAATTCTTTATAGGTTCAGTCAGTTTAATTAGCAAAAAAATGAGATTCCTGTGTTTCTTTTAGGATTTTTTTTTATTTTTTCATTTTCATTTCTGGTATGGAAGAAATTGGCTTAAAAAAAACTTTTAGTAATTTTTTTTATAAATGATATTTTAACACATTACTAGGATTACACAGGCACATGGTGTACTTTGCAAGCCGTTGTTGCCCTTTCAAATGTCTCGTCGGTGGAGAAGCAGCATTTGGCATTCATTCATGTGTGATTCAGGATCTTTTGAGTTTATATTTGCGGTGGCCATAGTGACCTCGGTTTTAGCAAAGGCCATACTATTTCAATTGGTATCTTTCTTTTATCATTATCTCTTTAGCTTCTACTCCAATTAAGGTAGACTGTTTTGAAAACCAACAGTTTATATAGTCTGTTTCTTCTCAGGAAGGGGCAAATATGTGACTAAGTAAAAGAAATTCATCAGTATTGGTATTACATGTTCAAACCTGAAATTTTCTCAGAAAAGAAGTTCTTTCTTAATGTATATATTTCTATCTGGAAAATTGTTTTTTCATCAAAAGTGTTTTTAAGAAATGAATAATCGTGTATTTAGATTCACAAACACTACAATTGTATATGTGGGAGTTTCTTGTTTTTTTCTGTTACTTCAATGGATTTTAATTTCTCTCATTGCCTACACAACAGATGACTTTCATTTCACCATATATTGGGTTTTATCATGGTGGAATGATGATTTAATGATTTAATGATTGCAGCGTAACTATTCATGTTATTTTTACTTTGTACTTCCTCAGGAATGTCTCATTAAATGACATCAAAGCCTGATTCTGCAATTAGAAAAGCATTTATATTAACTGGATTTTGAAAAGAGAAAAGAACAATAAAACCACCCCCAAATTCTTCAAACAACAAAAGAGAAAACATAGCAATTCCCCCTCCCCAAATTTTGGCATTTGTTCACCTCTTTTAACCCTTGCTTTTTTGTAAAATAAAAACATATTGGAGAAATTATTGTGAACAAAAGGTCTTAATTGCAAAAAAAATTCTTTTAGGAGTGTTTAAAATAAAATGACAGAGTAGATTTATGGAGCCTGGACAATGTATCCTTTTCTCATATTTTCCAGTTTTGTAATGCCTAAGTACTCATCTAGAATCTGAATTTAGTAATGCCAATGTTGGACTCTTTCAGATACATTCTATGAGGATATTAGTAAACTCATGACAAGCAACTAACCAACCAGGCAAACAAAAACATATTTAGAAACCCAAGCTGTAAGGCACAGCTCATGCACAGACACAAAAAAATTTCATCCCAAGGTATGTGTTAGCTTTGAGGGAAGAATCAGCACTCTAAAGCAGCCAAACCCCCTGCACAGTTAGGAATGAGCGGGGCTTCTGGCAGTGCCTTTTAAAAAGGCACAGAGATTTGTGTATGAGACATATTTCCGGTGCATCGATGACAGGTGGCTCTTCCCCATCTAAGCAGGATGGATGGAGGCAGATAGGTACAATAGCTTACAATTTTCAAATACTGTAAATTTTTTATAAAGATGGAAACCATTATTTTTAAAAGCATGTGGTTTCAATAGTGCATATTTGATTTATGACTAAAAATTCTTTTTCTCCATACCATGTTAGTACCCTCGTGTAATTAAATAGTTTTCCTTCGGAAACTTAGATTGGACGGAAATCTGTTCTACCAAGGTAGTGAACATGGCTTTGTCAAAATCTCTGTGTGTTTGTGAGTGTGTATGTTGAAATAAGTGCAGAACTGTGATAATGATGTGGACAACTTGGGTTTACAAAACCTAAAAAATATGGAAAATAGGACATTTTCTTTCTTGAAGTTGAGGTAAAAATCTCTGTCCTTCCTCTCCACTTGGCAGACTGAGAAAGAATGCTGGTCTGAACAACTCAGAGAATCCTGAGTTTCATCTGTACCTCAGTCTTGTCAAAATGACATGGGTGTGTGAGCTTAGCTGGATTTAACTGGATGTGAACCCGAGTACGTATTACAAATGCAAATCAAGTCTTCATTTTTTTCACCATAAAAGGTATGAACATAAATTCCAAAGCTGATTTCACATGAAATGACATGGGATAACACTATTACTTCCTTTTGTGGACCTGTTTCTCCTCCCACAGGACGTAAAACTTCTTTACCTCTCTCGAAGCTTGTCAGTGCAAGCCCATCAGCATTTACCTGTATAAACTTATAATTAAAAAATATACCCTAATCCTTTAGCAACTAATTCTATTGAGTATTATTCACCCTTAGAAGAAATCCCTTAAAGATCTAAAGAGTGACAGCCTCATTAAATTTTCATTGCCCACCTTGATGCTTTTCCATTTTTGGAAGTATCCTCTCACTTTTCCCTTTACATACAGGAACACAAAAAGAAATTCAAAGGAAGGTACCTTGAAAGAAGAATTTCATTAAACAATTATCAAATTAGAAAATTACATACTTAAATATCACACACACATAATAAAATGAGATATGCATGTGTTTGCATGTTTATATGAGGCTATACATATTCTGATATATATAAATATGCATAATTTTCTCATGCAACACAATTATAGAAAATTATGTATCTAGCCAATTCGTCATCAGAACCATTTTCTTCGTATTTTCTTTCTCCTTAGCTAGAATGACCTATGATAACCCTACCTTCATCTTCTGTAGTTTCTCTCTCACTCACTGCCCTCCTCTGACTCTCCCCTACCGTCCTTCACATTTTATGCCTTCCTTGCAGTGCCAGCTCCTTCCTCCTGTTCTGATTCTGTTCACTCTCACCTTCTTCCCGAGTCTCAGATACTGGGCAAGACTCCAACTGTTTATGGATGGACAAAACAATTACATAGAAACTCTAATAGAAACAAAGAAGATTCCATCTGAGGTTGTGAATGGTCCTAGACCACGACTGGTTCTTTCCACCTGTTTATCATTCAGCCACGAAGGGGAGAATATGGCATCACTCTAAGCAGCATTTGGTTGCCAAAGTGTGCTTCCATGCCAGTCCAATGGCTTACCAAAAGTCCAGTGTAGTCAAAACACTTCCCTTTAGAGCACCTCCACAGTCCACAAGAAGGGAGAGACTTCCAGGCCTTGGGGAGACAGCATTAAGGCTAAGCTCAGCCTTGCAAATGTGTTCTGGAGTGCAAAGCAATACTCGGGGAACTCCAGCTCTGTCTCTACAAGCCTGAGCGCTAAGGAAGGCCATGGGAAATCCCCACCCTCAAGCTTAATGCACCATGCTGAAGCTGGCAGAGCCTGCCTCTTCCTCTGCTGCCACTCTCTCTCTACCCTGGCTCTCTCTCTACCCTGGCAAGACCTGCCAATCTCATATTCTTTCATCAGCTCTCTGGATAGCTACCTTTAGCCTGTCAGAGTGAATGCTGAAGTATTCAAACAGTTCCACCTTGGCTCATGGCATAAAAAGTCAAGGTGGGGTTTCCTCAGAGATTTTCTTTTCCCTCCCCCTCTCCACTTCCCCTGTAAACCCACCGGGGCAAGGTTGAGGCTCCTATGACAGCATTTCTCAACCTTTTTTCTCACCATTGCTCTGAGCCTTTTTAGACATGTTTTTCCTAACACATTAGGACCAAGTTAACATTTCCCTGTAACAATTTAATACCACAGATGTATTGTATATCTGCTTATGTACTATATGTATAATCTGTTTTATACATAACCCAAGTTAGACATTTTGACCCCTTCAAGAACCAATCTTCACCTCTTGGAAGTGATATCATCCCCACTAAATGCATGGTCTATGGATGTTTTGGTATGGCTAAGGTAAGACTGACACTGAATTTGGTATAACCAAGGTCCCTAGCCTTTAGGCCCTTACCTGAGATATTCTTCTGTACACACCATCTCACTGTACTCTTAACAGCTCTAGTGTATTTCAGTTTGTATCCTCAACATTGGGAAGCACCAGGGATATCCATAGGGCTGCCTGCGTCCAGAGGTAGGGCTGTAGTGGAGATGAGAGTGGTGCAAAAATAACGGGTGTACAACATTATTGTGGAGTTAACCACCATACTATCCCAAAAGCCTTCTCCTGACCTCAGGCCGATTGTTGCCTGGTTCTTTATCCAAATACTTAGGGATACAGAGACATTGCACACCATATGCAGTGTTCCCAATATAACAAGGATTGATGATGAAGTGAGCTTACCTGGATTCCCAGCACAAGAAAGTTGGGGGAGAGTGGGGAGGAATGAAATGTTGTGGGCAGACCCAGTGAAGAGTCGAGAGACGATAGTCTCAGCATGATGGTAATAGGCATCACTGGCTTTTCTGGAAACCACAGACCATGTGATATGGTTTGGCTCTGTCCCCACCCAAACCTCATCCTGAAATGTAGTTCCCATAATCCCCATATGTCATGGGAGGAAACCAGTGGGAGGTAATTTAATCATGAGAGCAGTTACCCACATGCTGTTCTTGTGATTGTGTGTTCTCACAAGATCTGATGGTTTTTTTATGGGGCTTTTCCCCCTTTTGCTCTGCACTTCCCTTTCCTGCTGCCATGTGAAAAAGGACATTTTTGCTTTGCATTCCACTATGATTGTAAGTTTCCTAAGGCCTCCCCAGCTTTGTGGAACTGTGAGTCAATTACGCCTCTTTCTTTATAAATTACCCAGTCTCAGGTATTTCTACATAGCAGTGTGAGAACAGACTAATACAGTAAATTATTACCAATAGAGTGGGGTGCTGCTATAAATAGGATACCCAAAAATGAAGCAACTTTGGAACTGGGTAATAGGCAGAGGTTGGAACAGGTTAGAGGACTCAGAAGAAGACGGGAAATGTGGGAAAGTTGGGAACTTCCAAGAGACTTGGAAAGCTCATAAGACAGGAAGATGCGGGAAAGTTTGGAACTTTCTAGAGACTTGTTGAATGGCTTTGACCAAAATCTGACAGTGACATGGATAATGAAGTCTAGGCTGAGGTGGTCTCAGATGGAGATGAGGAACTTGTTGGAAATTGGAACAAAAGTGACTCTTGCTATGCTTTAGCAAACAGACTGGTGGCTTTTTGACCTTGCTCTAAGATCTGTGGAACTTTGAAATTGAGAGAGATGATTTGGGGTACCTGGTGGAAGAAATTTCTAGGCAGCAAATTTTTCAAGAGGAAGCAGAGCATAAAAGTTTAGAAAATTTGCAGCCTGATGCTGCAATAGAAAAGAAAAATCTATTTTCTGGGGGAGAAATTCAAACCTGCTGCAGAAATTTGCATAAGTAATGAGGAGCCAAATGTTAATCACCAAGACAATGGGGAAAATGTCTCCAGGGTATGTCAGAGACATTCACAGCAGTCATTCCCATCACAGGCCTGAAGGGCTAGGAGGGAAAAATGGTTTCCTGGGCCAGGTCCTACTACTGCTGTGTGCAGCCTCAGCACTGTGTCCTAGCTACTGCAGCCGTGGCTAAAAGGGGCCAAGATACAGCTCAGGATGTTGTATCATAGGGTGAAAGCCCCCAGCATTGGCAGCTTCCATGTGGTGTTGGTCCTGTGGGTGTGCAGGAGACAAGATTTGAGGTTTGAGAACCTCCGCCTAGATTTCAGAGGATGTATAGAAATGCCTGGATGTCCAGGCAGAAGTTTGCTGCAGGGGCAGAGCTCTCATGGAGAACCACTGCTAGGGCAGTGTGAAAGGGAAATGTGAGGCTGGAGCCCCAACACAGAGTCCCCACTGGGGCACTGCCTGGTGGAGCTGTGAGAAGAGGGCCACCGTCCTCCAGACTCCAGAATGGTAGATAATCTCTTGCATCAGCTTGACCTGGATGTGAGATATAGAATCAAAGGAGATTATTTTGGAACTTTAAGGTTTAATGACTGCCCTGTTAGATTTCAGACTTGCATGGGGACTGTAGCCCCGTTGTTTTGGCCAATTTATCCCATGTGGAACAGGTGTATTTACCCAATGCCTGTTCCCCCATTGTATCTAGAAAGTAATTAACTTGCTTTTGATTTTACAGGATCATAGGTCAAAGGGACTTGCCTTGTCTCAGATGACACTTTGGTCTTGAACTTTTTGAGTTAATGCTGGAATGAGTTAAGACTTTGGGGGACTGTTGGAAGGACATGATTGTGTTTTGAAATGTGAGGACATGAGATTTGGGAGGGACCAGGGGCAGAATGATATGGTTTGGCTGTATCCCCAACCACATCTCATCTGGAATTATAGTTCCCATAATCCCTATATGTCATGGGAGGGAGCTGGTGGGAGATAATTTAATCATGGGGGTTGTTACTCTCGTGCTGTTTCCATGATAGTAACTGAGTTCTCATGAGATCTGGTGCTTTTATAAGGGGGTTTTTCCCCCTTTTGCTTGGCACTCCTTGCTGCCACCAGGTGAAGAAGGATGTGTTTGCATCCCCTTCCATAAACCTCTTTCCTTTATAAATTACCCAGTCTCGGGTATTTCTTCATGGCAGTGTGAGAACTAATACACCATGTTTCCTTTTAAATATGTCTCCTCCTTGCACTTGGTCTGTACAATGCTTCAAGGGATGGATATGGTCAGAACTGCACTTTAGGCAGCTCAACCACTATTTTTTAAATATATATATTTAATGACTTCCAATTGTCTACAAGGTGAAGTTAATTTTTATTAAACTAGCATTTTAGGACTGACATAGAATGATCCTACTTACTTATCTGCTACTGCTCTCTGCCCTGCAGTCTATATCCTCCTTGTAATATGAATTCTAAACTAATTATGACTGAAATACAACTTAACATGCCTTTCCTGATGGTACGTTCTCTACATGCAATAATCTTCCCTTCAGTTGCCACCTATTCAAATCCTGCCCTTTTTACACATTCACAGTCAGCCTCTAGAAAGTAATTTCTGAATCCAAAGAGATATTAATTCTTCCTCCTTTGAACTCTCATTTCATTTCCTTGTACAAGCACAAAAGAGGAAATCAAATTATAATAAAAGGTAAAATTAGGTGTTTAGCTTCCTCACTAGACTGTAAGTTCACTGAGAACAAGAATTGGAGTATCTGTGAATCTTATTTAGTGTCCAGGGCTCATACTGAGAACACAATGAAAGTACTGAATTTCTTGTGTTCATTCTGTTGTGTTGTTGCTTCTGGACAAGAATAGGAAAGAACTTTGCTGGAAACACCACTCTCAGATCATCTCCTCTATGACTGATAACGAGTCTTGAGCTGACTCTAATACTAAAGACTACAGATTTATTTAGATAAGCAGAAGCAAGATACATGTTTCATTGCTGTTGCAGTCTGTCGACAAAAAGAGCCAAACTCCAGTCAAATATTTAGAGAGATTTATTCTGTGCCAAATATGAGCGGCCATGACAAAGCCCTCAGGAGGTCCTGAGAACATGTGCCCAAGGTGGCTGGGGTGCAGCTTGGTTTTATACATTTTAGAGAGACATGAGACTTCAATCAAACACATTTAAGAAATACATTGGTTTAGCTGGGTGTGGTGGCTTGTGCCTGTAATCCAGCACTTTGGGAGGCCGAGGCAGGTGGATCACTTGAGGTCAGGAGTTCAAGACCAGCCTGGTCAACACGGTGAAACCACATCTCTAGTAAACATATCTAAAAAAAAAATTAGCTAGACATGGTGGCACGTGCTTGTAGTCCCAGCTACTCAGGAGGCTGAGGCAGGAGAAGCACTTGAACCTGGGAGGCAGAGGTTGCAGTGAGCCAAGATCGCCTCACTATACTCCAGCCTGGGTGACAGAACAAGACTCCTTTTTAAAAAATAAATAAATAAATAAATAGGTTCTGTTCAGAAAGGTGGGACAACTTGAAGCTGGTTGTAAGTTGAGGGTGGAGCGGGGGTTTCCAGCTTACAGGTAGACTTAAAAATTTCCTGGTTGACAATTGGTTGAGTTCATCTAAAGACCTGGTATCAGTAGAAAGGAATGTCTGGGTTAAGATAAGAGGTTGTGGAGACCAAAGTTGAATCATGCAGATACAGTCTCTCCAGGTAGCAGGCTTCAGAGAGAATAGACTGTAAATGCTTCTTATGAGACTTAAGGTCTTGTGTTAATGTGTTGTGTTGATGTGGATGCTGGAGAGGTGTAATGAGACATGTCCAACTCCCATTTCCCTTCATGGCCTGAAACAGTCTCTCAGGTTTAATTTTAAAAGAGCAGCCTGCTGAGGAGACAGTCCATTCAGATGGTTGAGGGGGCCTTAGAATTTTATTTTTGTTTTACAAGTGTTTTTGTTTCATTTTGCTTGCTTGCTTTCTTATATTTCCTTGAGGAAAAAGGAGCTGGTAGGACTGATGAGCCATGTAACCTGGATGGTTTGTCCTTTTGTATCTTAATACAAAGACTACAGATTTATTTAGATAAACAGAAGCAAGATACATGTTTCACTGCTGTTGCAGTCTGTCGACAAAAAGAGCCAAACTCCAGTCAAATATTTAGAGAGATTTATTCTGAGCCCAACATGAGCGACCATGACAAAGCCCGCAGGAGGTCCTGAGAACATGTGCCCAAGGTGGCTGGGGTTTTTTAACTCCTATTTACTACAAAGCTTAAAATAGCCCCTTTAACTGGAGCTAAAGGGAATCCTTCACATGGGTTACTGGGCCCAACAACCCAACTCAAAGAATCATTTGTTTCATCTTTCCATTTTGCTTTGTTTATAAAATTTTGCCAGATGATAGTTTTCTGGGTTATTTCCTTGCTGTCCAGGCCCCTCAGATTATTTAAAGTTAAGCAGTGTAGCTGGATGCAAAACTCTAGCTTTTATTATGTGTATAGAAGATAGATGTTGTTGTTGTTTGTTTGGGATATTTTTACATTGTTTTCAAAGGGACGGGTCATATCCAAATCAATTGGAAAAATAAACTTTCTAGGAGACAGTGTTCAGATGAAAGTCACTTTGTGCTTGGGATTGAACAGCAAAGCAGTTGAAATTTGAAGTGTATTGTTTTTGTCTCCCCTTTCGGTAACCATGGGAATAGCAGAGTAACTTATATACAAAGCTTGTGGGAAGGAATAACCTTGGAAATTCTTCTACTGAAGAATGATTTAAACCTTGTTGTGACACATGAATCACTGGGTGGTGCTTTCTGTCAACATTCTTTGCTCTCCTGAACCAGAAAAGCCAGTATCTGCCTGGTTACTGGTGGTGCCACTGCTGCTGGGAAACAGAACTGTGACAGTGGAATTCTTCTGAAATCATTTTGAAATAGTTGCATGCACTTAGCAAATCCCCTATAATATTTTTCATCACAGGTATCTTTTGGACATATTATTGATATTCTGCACTATAAAAAATGACATTCTGAACAACTTAATTTTTATTAACTCAGAGAAAGAAAAAATATTTCAAGAAATTATTTTAACACCAGAACAATATCTAGGTATTGTATGTGATGGAATATTGTATTTCTTTCAGTTAATTTTAATTCATTATCTTCAGTCTGCATCTCCTAGAGAAGATATATATATATATCTCATTTTTTAATTCAAGTGATTTGAAGTGTTCTTCTTTTCTTCTGTGGAAATTATTGCTTTGTATTATACCTTCTCTTCAAAAACAAGATTAAATGTAAAAATATATTAAAGATGTTCTAGAGTTTATTAAAGTAGGTCTCTGTAATGGCTTTTGCCTATTAAATAGGAAGATGAGGGTCTGAGAAAAATATGTGGCTAGAACATGCAGTCAAACTAATTTTTTTGTTTTCTTATCTGAATATTTTATCAAAAATCATTTTGTATTTTGTTTGCTGGTTGTATTCTTTGCATAAGAACTTGCACATCACACTTCAGATTACATTTATTGATACAACTTTACTATAAATCATTCCTCTGACAATTCCACAAGCACAGTGGCTCACACCTATAATCCCAGAACTTTGGAAGGCCAAGGCGGGAGGATTACTTGAGGCCAGGAATTCTAGACCAGTCTGGGCAACATAACGAGAGTCTGTCTCCACCAAAAACAAACAAACAAAAAAGCAAAAATAACTTTAGAAATATTTTTATACATTAATAGGTTATATTAGCTTTTCCTTCACTGGCTCTTTTATTTTTATCATTCCTGCACCAGCTTTTTATTTTTTTGCTAAAATGCTAATACGTGTTCATCTAAGACAGCACGTTAAAATAAATGTCTAAACTCAGAGGGCACCTTTAACCCCACTTTCCCCATGCCCAAGCAAAGTTTCCAAACATCATCACCTTGTGCTATGATACTCAGTCATAGGAAATCTCCTAATATACACACACACATACTCACACACATACACACACACACGTAGAGAGAACATGAGCATGTTGAATTAAGAAAACTAGGAGTTTATATATATGTATAAATATACATATATATAATACATAATATATACACATACATTTATACTATATATAAATATAGTGTGTGTGTGTACATATATATAGAGAGAGAGCGCTAAAGAGAGAGCTAATAACTGGCTTTAGTCTTTTGCACTTAGATGTGTCTTATTTTGTTCTCATGTCCAATCTCCTTTAGCTTGAGAAATGTTTTGGCTTGTCTCTTTTGCCCACTCTTGCCCTTTCAGCACATTTGCATGCATGAGCTGGAGCTACTTGACTTTGGGACCCAGATCCTAGGACCTCACATGTAATCAGGATGTGAATGCAGACATTCCTTGCTATTGATGCATCTAGATAATCTTCCATTGTCACTAGTCAGTCATTGCAACACCACTGGATTTTATGAATCCACTTGGCCTGTGAATATTGAATATTGGAAAAAGTTTCTACCACCTAAACAAATTTTCAATTGACCTTGCTTGTTTGCACCACGCACAACCTGCAAGAACATCTGCAATACCGACAAGACTGTGATTTCCTAGGAGACAACAATTGATTTATCATTGTTTGTTGCGCTGTGCTTTGATCAGTGCACAGTGTATTACATATGCCCAGTAACTGACAAATGAAGAGCTTCCTCTCCTCTACCTGGTTTGATTAAAAAAAACCCTGTTTCTGTAATCACAACTGTGAGCTTATAACAGGAAGTCTCTAACTTCTACCCTGATTCTATTACAGAAATCACTTCTGGGGTTATGTGAACAGAAACCCATAAACCATCTATGGAGATGAAGTCACCACAGTGCTGTGTTGGACTTCATCCTGTGAGTGTAGGGTAGGGAATTGTCTTCTAGGAGCAGGTGGTCATGGCATAGTGTGGGAGGGAAGAAGACAGAGAAAGAAGATAGTTTTCTGGTACCTGGAATTTTGGCTTTATCAAAATTCCAAAATAGATCAAGTTCATTTGGGATATTCTTTCACATTTTCTTTTTTTATTACTGGCAATTGTCTCTCAAATCATGCTGTGCTTACTTGCTGTCCACTCCCACAACCTACCTCCACAATGACTTTTTGCCCTTCTATACTTTCACTATAAAATCTCTGCAGGGGTGGGTGATGAGAAAGGCTAAAAGAAGCAGCTGATTTTAATGAGAATGACAGCAGCCCTGACTAAACTAATATCCACTAAGGTTTGAATGACTAATAGCATTATTATTCCTCTATTATTTGCATTGTGAAGTCTTGCCCCATAGCGAATTATACCAGTTCCTGTTTTCACAAGTTCCTTTCTCCACGTTTATACTCCACATTCAGTGTTTAGAACTGAAAGAGTTGCTACACATCTAAATATTCCTCACAATGTCTGTTCTGAATCAGCATTTTTGCATAAAGGTGAATGTGGGTTCTGTGGAAATAGGGAATTCTGTGAGCCCGAAACTCTGATGGATGGCTTTATGTTTAGAAGTCAGTAATGCTGGTATGTGGGAAAATGTTGCTGTTCAGATCTCATGTTGGTCTCCATTTCACCATCTTTGCAGCTTAAAAAATAATCCAATGAAAATCTTTGATGGGGAATGTAGCCTCAAACAAGTTTTCTTTATTCTTTTGTGATTCTAGAAATGTGATTATATCAATTAGGAAGGGTTTAAGTTTCTTGAGTGTCTCTAGGGAGTTTCATGTTTTACTCTTTGGTAATGCCCATAAAATTATGAGTGTGAACAAGCTTCAGATATCAGAAATCATCTCCAGCCTCCTTGCAGGGTCCAAAAGAAAATAATGTTCTTTAGGTAAATAATATGTGATATAAAAGGAATACATGAACTGCAATGGTATTGTCTTACCTTATTATCCTTTATAAATAATATATAAATTCATATTACATATATTGTGCATATGTTACATGCACACAAATTTACATGTGGAATTAGATATATATAGCTGAGCAAATACACATAACACTTATTTGTTGTATATATTTATATGTTATATTTTATATGTGTATGTATGTGTGTATATACATGTATTAAATGCTACATAGATAAACAAAAATATTGCTATTTCTGAAGTACAATGATCATGTTAACATTCCAAGTTTGAATGTAAATTAATCTCCAGCCCTGTAACCAACTCCAACTCCCAATTCCTCTTCTCAACAAGGAGCTCTGCTGAGGAAGGCTAAACAGCTGTGTGATTGAGAACATCCCCCACTCCCTCCTGCCCTCAGCCATGTACTTTTAATCAATTTTTTTTTTTTGAGACGGAGTCTCGCTCTGTCTCCCAGGCTGGAGTGCAGTGGCGCCATCGCGGCTCACTGCAAACTCTACCTCCTGGGTTAACGCCATTCTTCCACCTCAGCCTCCCGAGTAGCCAGAACTACAGGTGCCTGCCACCATGCCCGGCTAATTTTTAATTATTTTTGTATAATTTTGTATTTTTTTAGTATTTTTAGTAGAGACGGGGTTTCACTGTGTTAGCCAGGATGGTCTCGATCTCCTGACCTCGTGATCTGCCCACCTCGGCCTCCCAAAGTGCTGGGATTACAGGCGTGAGCCACCGTGCCCGGCCTTAATCAATTTTTAAATTAGACTGTAGTATGAGTTAGTGTATTATCTTGTCTTGTTGACACATTCTTTCTTGTTTAACTGGCATCCCTTTGAGTTCTGAAACAGCAGACTCTTTTCTATAAACACAGTCTTTACTATTATTTTCAATGTTTTCATTTGGTCAACAAATATTTATCAAGGACCTACTTTGTGCAGTTGCCAAGATGAGAAAGACATCCCTGTTGTCTTCAGTGAGCTCTGAGTCTAGAGAGAGGAGTATTGTCTTGTATTATATTATGTGCATAAAACTATGTATTATGACTATATGTTCATGTTTACAAACTTAGAATTTTTCTGTTAAAGGTATTTATATTCAGATGTATTGAAATGTGACCTAAGTACATTTGTAGATCTTGAACCAAATTTTTTAGAAAACTGTAAAGAAAAGATAAACAAAAAATAGTGCTTTTAGCCTGTGAAGAAGAAAACAAAAATGTGCATTTTTCTGACAATGATTGGTGAGTTTCCAAATATCTATAGCCTAAGTTATTAAAGTTAAATAGTAAAACAATATATCTTTATAAATTCGTGTGTAACTTTGTCTTTATAACTATGTTATTGATCAAATGTGGTTTCCCTTTTCTAGGGGGAAAAAAAGTCCTTTAAAAATCTCATATAGCTTGTTGATGATCAAGTCCCTATAGAAAGTTACCTTTTGATGAAGAAAGTGAGAATAAATCAGGAACATATGGATTTCATTTACCTCCAAATGCACAGACTTTTTAAGAGGTTCTGAGGGAAATTCCTGGCAAAATGCTCCTGATTTAGAGATAAAACATAAGAATACACAAAAAGGTAGGCAACAGAAAAATTTAATATATGGAGTCTGCAATACATTGAATTTATTTCTCACTCAAACATGTCTAGAACTATTCTGGAAACACATAGCCACATCCTGGAATGACTAGTCCTTGCTAAAACTTCAATTCTGTGTTAAATGTGTGGACTGGCTCAAAAGGCAGCCGGTTCTACATGCTTACAAATATTACCCAGAATAATGTAGGATTTCCAACATGTGACTTGGAAAACCTCTTACTAGTGGCTGGGGTTGGTAGAAATGGAGCATGTGTGCACATGTGTGTGTGTAAAACAGCTAGCGACATATTTTCAGAAATAGGGCACTTGCATAGCAATAATGCATTCTCACACCACTTTTCTGATGTATTTGCATTAATTTCACTTACATGTGCAATGTTACTCAATTGTATATCTCATTAACATGTTATGATAGTGTTCCTGAGAGGTAAGCATGAACATCTCAGCCATCGGAAGGGGATGAGGAGGAGATCAGAGCACCTTCTCCCTCTCATGTAGGGACAGTGGCATTGTTTCTGAGGTTTCTCTCCTCGCTGCTCTACTCTTTTTCACTTGTAGCCCATGTAGGAGTGATTCCAAGCTGTTTGAAAGAACAGCGAGGAAGATGGCCGAATAGGAACAGCTCCAGTCTCCAACTCCCAGCGCGAGCGACACAGAAGACCGGTGATTTCTGCATTTTCAACTGAGGTACCGGGGTCATCTCACTAGGGAGTGCCGGACAATCGGTGCTGGTCAGCTGCTGCAGCCCGACCAGCGAGAGCTGAAGCAGGGCGAGGCATCACCTCACCAGGGAAGCGCAAGGGGGAAGGGAATCCCTTTTCCTAGCCAGGGGAACTGAGACACACAACACCTGGAAAATCGGGTAACTCCCACCCCAATACCACGCTTTAAGCAAACGGGCACACCAGAAGAATATATCCCTCACCTGGCCGGGAGGGTCCCACGCCCACGGAGCCTCCCTCATTGCTAACACAGCAGTCTGCGGCGATCTAACCGCAAGGCAGCAGCGAGGCTGGGGGAGGGGCGCCTGCCATTGCTGAGGCTTAAGTAGGTAAACAAAGCCGCTGGGAAGCTCGAACTGGGTGGAGCTCACAGCAGCTCAAGGAAACCTGCCTGTCTCTATAGACTCCAGCTCTGGGGGGCAGGGCACAGCTAAAAAAACAACAGGGGAAGCAGCAGAGGCCTGAGCAGACGCGAACGACTCTGTCTGACAGCTTTGAAGAGAGCAGTGGATCTCCCAACATGGAGGTTGAGATCTGAGAACAGACAGACTGCCTGCTCAGGTGGGTCACTGACCCCTGAGTAGCCTCACTGGGAGACATCCCCCACTAGGAGCAGTCTGACACCCCACACCTCACAGGGTGGAGTACACCCCTGAGAGGAAGCTTCCAAAGTAAGAATCAGACAGGCACACTCGCTGTTCAGCAATATTCTATCTTCTGCAACCTCTGCTGCTGATACCCAGGCAAACAGGGTCTGGAGTGGACCTCAAGCAATCTCCAACAGACCTATAGCTGAGGGTCCTGACTGTCAGAAGGAAAACTATCAAACAGGAAGGACACCTATACCAAAACCCCATCAGTACGTCACCATCATCAAAGACCAGAGACAGATAAAACCACAAAGATGGAGAAAAAGCAGGGCAGAAAAACTGGAAATTCAAAAAATAAGAGCGCATCTCCCCCTGCAAAGGAGCGCAGCCCATCGCCAGGAACGGATCGAAGCTGGTCAGAGAATGACTTTGACGAGATGAGAGAAGAAGGCTTCAGTCCATCAAACTTCTCAGAGCTAAAGGAGGAATTGCGTACCCAGCGCAAATAAACTAAAAATCTTGAAAAAAGAGTGGAAGAATTGACAGCTAGACTAATTAATGCAGAGAAGGTCATAAACGAAATGAGAGAGATGAAAACCATGACACGAGAAATACGTGACAAATGCACAAGCTTCAGTAACCGACTCGATCAACTGGAAGAAAGAGTATCAGCGATTGAGGATCAAATGAATGAAATGAAGCGAGAAGAGAAACCAAAAGAAAAAAGAAGAAAAAGAATGAACAAAGCCTGCAAGAAGTATGGGATTATGTAAAAAGACCAAATCTACGTCTGATTGGGGTGCCTGAAAGTGAGGGGGAAAATGGAACCAAGTTGGAAAACACTCTTCAGGATATCATCCAGGAGAACTTCCCCAACCTAGTAGGGCAGGCCAACATTCAAATTCAGGAAATACAGAGAACGCCACAAAGATACTCCTCCAGAAGAGCAACTCCAAGACACATAATTGCCAGATTCACCAAAGTTGAAATGAAGGAAAAAAATGTTAAGGGCAGCCAGAGAGAAAGGTCGGGTTACCCACAAAGGGAAGCCCATCAGATTAACAGCAGATCTCTCGGCAGAAACTCTACAAGCCAGAAGAGAGTGGGGGCCAATATTCAACGTTCTTAAAGAAAAGAATTTTCAACCCAGAATTTCATATCCAGCCAAACTAAGTTTCATCAGTGAAGGAGAAATAAAATCCTTTACAGATAAGCAAATGCTTAGAGATTTTGTCACCACCAGGCCTGCCTTACAAGAGACCCTGAAGGAAGCCCTAAACATGGAAAGGAACAACCGGTACCAGCCATTGCAAAAACATGCCAAAATGTAAAGACCATCGAGGCTAGGAAGAAACTGCATCAATTATCGAGCAAAATAAACAGTTAATATCATAATGGCAGGATCAAGTTCACACATAACAATATTAACCTTAAATGTAAATGGGCTAAATGCTCCAATTAAAAGACACAGACTGGCAAACTGGATAAAGAGTCAAGACCCATCAGTCTGCTGTATTCAGGAGACCCATCTCACATGCAGAGACATACATAGGCTCAAAATAAAGGGATGGAGGAAGATCTACCAAGCAAATGGAGAACAAAAAAAAGCAGGGGTTGCAATCCTAGTCTCTGATAAAACAGACTTTAAACCATCAAAGATCAAAAGACACAAAGAAGGCCATTACATAATGGTAAAGGGATCAATTCAACAGGAAGAGCTAACTATCCTAAATATATATGCACCCAATACAGGAGCACCCAGATTCATAAAGCAAGTCCTTAGAGACTTACAAAGAGACTTAGACTCCCATACAATAATAATGGGAGACTTCAACACTCCACTGTCAACATTAGACAGATCAACGAGACAGAAAGTTAACAAGGATATCCAGGAATTGAACTCATCTCTGCACCAAGCGGACCTAATAGACATCTATAGAACTCTCCACCCCAAATCAACAGAATATACATTCTTCTCAGCACCACATCGCACTTATTCCAAAATTGACCACATAATTGGAAGTAAAGCACTCCTCAGCAAATGTACAAGAAGAGAAATTATAACACACTGTCTCTCAGACCACAGTGCAATCAAACTAGAACTCAGGACTAAGAAACTCACTCAAAACCGCTCAACTACATGGAAACTGAACAACCTGCTCCTGAATGACTACTGGGTACATAATGAAATGAAAGCAGAAATAAAGATGTTCTTTGAAACCAATGAGAACAAAGATACAACATACCAGAATCTCTGGGACACATTTAAAGCAGTGTGTAGAGGGAAATTTATAGCACTAAATGCCCACAAGAGAAAGCAGGAAAGATCTAAAATGGACACTCTAACATCACAATTAAAAGAACTAGAGAGGCAAGAGCAAACACATTCAAAAGCTAGCAGAAGGCAAGAAATAACTAAGATCAGAGCAGAACTGAAGGAGATAGAGACACAAAAAACCCTCCAAAACTCAATGAATCCAGGAGTTGGTTTTTTGAAAAGATCAACAAAATTGACAGACCGCTAGCAAGACTAATAAAGAAGAAAAGAGAGAGGAATCAAATAGATGCAATAAAAAATGATAAAGGGGATATCACCACCGACCCCACAGAAATACAAACTACCATCAGAGAATACTAAAAACACCTCTACGCAAATCAACTAGAAAATCTAGAAGAAATGGATAATTTCCTGGACACTTACACTCTCCCAAGACTAAACCAGGAAGAAGTTGAACCCCTGAATAGACCAATAGCAGGCTCTGAAATTGAGGCAACAATTAATAGCCTACCCACCAAAAAAAGTCCAGGACCAGATGGATTCACAGCTGAATTCTACCAGAGGTACAAGGAGGAGCTGGTACCATTCCTTCTGAAACTATTCCAATCCATAGACAAAGAGGGAATCCTCCCTAACTCATTTTATGAGGCCAACATCATCCTGATACCAAAGCCTGGCAGAGACACAACAAAAAAAGAAAATTTTAGACCAATATCCCTGATGAACATCGATGCAAAAATCCTCAATAAAATACTGGCAAACCGGATTCAGCAGCACATCAAAAAGCTTATCCACCATGATCAAGTGGGCTTCATCCCTGGGATGCAAGGCTGGTTCAACATTCGCAAATCAATAAACGTAATCCAGCATATAAACAGAACCAAAGTCAAGAACCACATGATTATCTCAATAGATGCAGAAAAGGCTTTTGACAAAATTCAACAGCCCTTCATGCTAAAAACGCTCAATAAATTCGGTATTGATGGAACGTACCTCAAAATAATAAGAGCTATTTATGACAAACCCACAGCTAATATCATACTGAATGGGCACAAACTGGAAAAATTCCCTTTGAAAGCTGGCACAAGACAGGGATGCCCTCTCTCACCACTCCTATTCAACATAGTGTTGGAAGTTCTGGCTAGGGCAATCAGGCAAGAGAAAGAAATAAAGGGTATCCAGTTAGGAAAGAAGAAGTCAAATTGTCCCTGTTTGCAGATGACATGATTGTATATTTAGAAAACCCCATCGTCTCAGCCCAAAATCTCCTTAAGCTGATAAGCAACTTCAGCAAAGTCTCAGGATACAAAATTAATGTGCAAAAATCACAAGCATTCTTATACACCAGTAACAGACAAGCAGAGAGCCAAATCAGGAATGAACTTCCATTCACAATTGCTTCAAAGAGAATAAAATACCTAGGAATCCAGCTTACAAGGGATGTAAAGGACCTCTTCAAGGAGAACTACAAACCACTGCTCAGTGAAATAAAAGAGGACACAAACAAATGGAAGAACATACCATGCTCATGGATAGGAAGAATCAATATCGTGAAAATGGCCATACTCCCCAAGGTTATTTATAGATTCAATGCCATCCCCATCAAGCTACCAATGAGTTTCTTCACAGAATTGGAAAAAACTGCTTTAAAGTTCATATGGAACCAAAAAAGAGCCCGCATTGCCAAGACAATCCTAAGTCAAAAGGACAAAGCTGGAGGCGTCACGCTACCTGACTTCAAACTATACTACAAGGCTACAGTAACCAAAACAGCATGGTACTGGTACCAAAACAGAGATATAGACCAATGGAACAGAACAGAGTCCTCAGAAATAATACCACACATCTACAGCCATCTGATCTTTGACAAACCTGAGAGAAACAAGAAATGGGGAAAGGATTCCCTATTTAATAAATGGTGCTGGGAAAATTGGCTAGCCATAAGTAGAAAGCTGAAACTGGATCCTTTCCTTACTCCTTATATGAAGATTAATTCAAGACGATTAGAGACTTAAATGTTAGACCTAATACCATAAAAACCCTAGAAGAAAATCTAGGTAGTACCATTCAGGACATAGGCATGGGCAAGGACTTCATGTCTAAAACACCAAAAGCAATGGCAGCAAAAGCCAAAATTGACAAATGGGATCTAATTAAACTAAAGAGCTTCTGCACAGCAAAAGAAACTACCATCAGAGTGAACAGGCAGCCTACAGAATGGGAGAAAATTTTTGCAATCTACTCATCTGACAAAGGGCTAATATCCAGAATCTACAAAGAACTCAAACAAATATACAAGAAAAAAACAAACAACCCCATCAAAAAGTGGGGAAAGGGTATGAACAGACATTTCTCAAAAGAAGACATTCATACAGCCAACAGACACATGAAAAAATGCTCATCATCACTCGCCATCAGAGAAATGCAAATCAAAACCACAATGAGATACCATCTCACACCAGTTAGAATGGCAATCATTAAAAAATCAGGAAACAACAGGTGTTGGAGAGGATGTGGAGAAATAGGAACACTTTTACACTGTTGGTGGGGACTGTAAACTAGTTCAACCATTATGGAAAACAGTATGGCAATTCCTCAAGGATCTAGAACTAGATGTACCATATGAGCTAGCTATCCCACTACTGGGTATATACCCAAAGGATTATAAATTATTCTACTACAAAGACACATGCACACGTATGTTTATTGCAGCACTATTCACGATAGCAAAGACTTGGAATCAACCCAAATGTCCATCTGTGACAGACTGGATTAAGAAAATGTGGCACATATACACCATGGAATACTATGCAGCCATAAAAAAGGATGAGTTTGCGTCCTTTGTAGGGACATGGATGCAGCTGGAAACCATCATTCTTAGCAAACTATCACAAGAAGAGAAAACCAAACACCGCATGTTCTCACTCATAGGTGGGAACTGAACAATGAGATCACTTGGACTCGGGAAGGGGAACATCACACACTGGGGCCTATCATGGGGAGGGGGGACGGGGGAGGGATTGCATCGGGGAGATATACATGATATAAATGATGAATTGATGGGTGCTGACGAGTTGATGGGTGCAGCACACCAACATGGCACAAATATACATATGTAACAAACCTGCACGTTATGCACATGTACCCTAGAACTTAAAGTATAATAAAAATAAAATAAAAATAAAAATAAAAGAAAGAACAGGAAGTTCTTTCAGAACTTGTGTGTTACATGCACACAAACTTACATGTAGAGTTCCTCAAAGCAGAATAGTTCCACAGTGCTCTTGAAAGCCTCCATGGAACCAAAGTGTATCATCCTTCTCTCCTCCATCTCCTTCAAGGCAGGAGGAGGACACTGAGCAGCCCCAGGGATGGATGGATGACTGGAGGAGATGAGTCACAAAACAGACTCAAAAGAGGGCAGTGGCATATGATGGGTGGTCCTCAAGCTTGATTTGTATTTGTGCTAGGCCAAAATTTCCATAGGGCATGTTCAAAAAACGTTGCAAGCCATTGATAGAGAAAGGGGTGGAGAAGTGGCAGGAGCTGTGACAGGCATGTCTAGAATCTCACAGCTGGGGAGCTTGTAGTCCTTCCAACACTGCCCTCTTTACAAGACTGGGAAACAATGCTGTTCCAAGGCCAATACTGTACAAATACTGGAGGACCAGATAACCAGAAGGTGGCCCAAAGCATGAGGCCCCTGGCTTAAGTTCCCCATAGCCTCCAAGTGTTTGACACTATAGCATTGTGCCCAGAGATGACTCCAGTGGTCTTAAAATTGAACCTGAGCCTGGGGCAGAATAGAAATTTGAATCTCTGACATCACTGTCTCTGTGATCCTTGTGAGCAAACTGCCTCTCCTCATGTGGCTCCTCTGAGATCCAGGCTTCCCTGGAGCCCATGAGGTGCAGAGCACCTCCATGACCATGAAGAATAGATGAACTCTTTTCCACACTCTGGTGGAAGGCTCTCTGTTTAGTCTTCATTTGGGTGAATATTTTTCTTTAGTAAGTACAGTCAGACCTTCTTGAATCATAACTTAACATTTTTGTAATAATGCCAGGAATTAATCACTTTCTGTTGCTCACATCTTGATTATACATTCTTTCTTCAGAACACTGTAAGATATCTGATCTTAAATAACAAGGTTTTGGAATTTACAAAACATTTGTTTCATTCTTTTCTCACCCAAAAATAGAGAGGCCTGATTCTTGCGTTGGCCCCATGAAGTGGCTAGCACCACAGTCTTTAAGGTGTAGGTGGGAGGAAAGCAAAACTTTGCATCTCACCCACAGATCGGGATTTTTATTCATCCCAGCTTCCATTCCAGTAGAGGGGGCAATGGAATCCAAGTCCCTGGAGACTAGCAGAAGACCATGGTAGGTAGATCTCAGAGCTTCATTGCCACCATATCAATGGTGGGATCACCATGAGCACCTGGCAGTCAGGCTTCCCATCCCAAATGCTCTAGGACATAAGGGTTCATGTATGACCAGGGAATTCCTGGGTCTGAGCTTCTGGCACCACTGTCCATTGCATCCTAGGGTGATTTTCTCCCAGTTCTCCCTAGTCATCAGCCCCAGGAATGTCTGCAGAGGAATAAACTCCTGGTCTTGGAACAGCATCGTTTCCCAGTCTTGTAAAGAGGGCAGTGTTGGAAGGACTACAAGCTTCCCAGCTGTGAGATTCTAGACATGCCTGTCACATCTCCTGCCACCTCTCTACCCCTTTCTCTATCAATGGCTGCAACGTTTTTTGAACATGCCCTGTGGAAATTTTGGCCCAGCACAAATACAAACACAAATACCACACATTATAAACACCAGAATAATCGTTTCACAAAACATTTCTTACCTTTGCTTCCTGGGTTTAAGCAGTTTTCCTGATTCAGCTTCCCGAGTAGCTGGCCCACAAAACGGACTTCATGACCTAGAAATGATCACAACCCACAGTTTTAAATGTAGCGCCTTATGGGATGTGGCTTACTTATACATTAGAAAACATTTAAATAATATTAATAATAAGAGCTGTGCTTTATGTAGCATCTACCACAGGTCAGGTACTGGGCTAGGTGCTTTACAAACTCCTCTCATCTTCACAATATCTTTGATAGGTTGGTGTAATTAAACCCATTTTATTTTATTTATTTATTTACTTTTATTTTTATTTTTTTGAGATGGAGTCTCGCTCTGTCTCCCAGGCTAGAGTGCAGTGGCACCATCTCTGTTCACTGCAAGCTCCACCTCCCGGGTACACGCCATTCTCCTGCCTCAGCCTCCCGAGTAGCTGGGACTACAGGCGCCCGCCACCACACCTGGCTAATTTTTTGTATTTTTAGTAGAGATGGGGTTTCACCATGTTAGCCAGGATGGTCTCGATCTCCTGACCTCTTGATCCACCCGCCTCGGCCTCCCAAAGTGCTGGGATTATAGGCGTGAGCCACCACACCTGGCCAGCCCTACCCATTTTATAGATGAGATATTCAAGTTTATATAACCTAACAATATTTAGATTATATAATGTAGTACAGATTTTTAAAATATTTCTATTTATAAAAATTGAGTGAGCTTATATATGTATGTAGGTATAAAGATTATATGTATGTGTGTGTGTGTGTGTGTGTGTGTGTGTGTGTGTGTATATATATATATATATATATAATTTTTTTTTCCTGTAAGGTAGTGAATGGATTCAGAAGAAGGTAAATTGATTGGCATGGGCAGGAGAGGGCCTCAGGAGAAAAATAATCCAATGAATTTTGTGTAATAACTCATGAAATGATTTTAAGGCTTGGGGAAGTACAGCTATCAAAGAAAAGCCTGTCATGTGTAAAGCAGTACAATTTTTGTAAGCTTAATTTTCTGGAGAAAAAAATTTAAAATATTTGTTTTTGTCTCTCTCGTAAGAGTTCACAAACTATCTTCTATCTTTTGTATGGAAGTGAGTGTGCTGTCTAACCTTGTCTCAACCTACTATCAACGAACCAGGTAAAAATGGAAAAAGGCATCAGAGAGTCATGTTGTTCGATCAAGTGGTCTCTAAACAGTTGGTTAGGTTGACTATCCTCAACAGGAAATGATTCAAAGGTAGCAACATTGACTGCTTTTGTTTTTGTTCTATCTTGTTATTTAATCTACATGACATCATGGTGCTAAAGAGTAAATCCCTGGTAATTTGTAAAAGTATTATGTCCCTCTGGCCACTACAATACTCCCAGGTCCAAAAGCCAGGTGGCGGGATCACAGAAGGAAGCTGCTCCCTCACTGATGTCCCTAGTGTCTCCCTGGCTCCTGCCTGGCATTCTGTATTTCTGTGCTAGGTTAGATGCTGTCAAATGTGTTGCTTTTCGCCAGCCCAGGTACTCGGCATCTATCTACACTGTAGATTATTATGCTTTCTACTTCCATAAAAAGCAAGCAATTTGTCTGCATCGTTCTCTACACCCTAGAATACGCCGTCTTGACCAATAACCAGTGAGGCACAATCAACTGTGGCTCTCCAGCTAAAACCTAACTCCTTTGTCCCCTTCCTTGGTTGACGGAGCTTCCCATCCTCCCAATCAGAGCCTTGCAATGATAACAAAACTCTACATATCCCGTGACAGTCATAGGTCATCAAAAAAATCAGAAGTTGTTCAACTTAATACAATCTGCTGACCAAAAGTCATGATATGAAAGCAGCAAGAATTTTCGATTATTTTCCTCTGCCTTTTTTGAGGAAAAAAAACAGGTGGGATGGAAGGAAATCAGTTATAATTCAATAGGAAAGAAGTTACATGGTTTTAGAGAACTTTCAACCCTTCGTGTGACTTTTTGGGAATAACCAAACCATAAAGGCCAATTAAGTTCCACATGTCTGTGGGGCGTGTCCTGTAACAAGTCAAGAGGTAAAAGAGACAGAAGAGCAATACGAAAGAAGAAGCCCCCTGCCCTACAGAAATAAAATGCTCGCCAGAAGAGAGTGGGAAAGATTCTTTGGAGAAAAATGGGACCAGCATGGATGCAAGTAAATTGCTGGGCATAATGATCTTAATAAAGACACATCCATATAAGAACTTACAAGGAGTTCCCCCAGATAATAATTACAGGGAGTAAATAGATATCCTGTAGCACATCATTAGCAATATTTTTCTAAAAGTCTAATTGTTATTTGTCTGGAATTCCTGCAGTTGTGATAGTATGGTGATGTGTAGGAGCACACATGAGCTTATTCATCTCGAATATTCTAGTTCTCTTTCAAGAACAACTTAGAATGGCAGCAGTTAGAAAGTTAAAGGATTCTGGACACGTCTTTAATTTTACTTTTTTTGAGCTTTCCTTGAATTATTTTTAAAGGAGGAATTAATCCTTAAATATTCTTTTAAAAATTTTTAGTTGTTACAGATACATACTAGTTGTGCATACTTATTGGGTACATGTAATATTTTGACACAAGCCTGCAATGTTTAATGATCAAATTAGGATAATTGGGGTATCCATGCCCTCAAGCATATATTATTTGTGTTAGGAACATCCAGAGTGCACTTTTTTAGTTATTTTGAAATATATAATAAATTATTCTTAACTATAATTGCCCTATTGTGCCACTACATGCTAGATCTTATTCCTTCTATCTAGAAGTTAGATAGAAGGAATTTTTGTACCAGTTAACCATTCCCTCTTTATCTCCCCTCGTCACTACACTTCCAAGCTTCTGGTAATCATCATTCTACTCTCTCTCTCCATGGCTACAAGTTTTTATTTTTAGCTCTCATATATTAGTGAGAATGTGCAATATTTGTCTTTCTGTGCCTGGCTTATTTCACTTAACATAATGAAATCCTGTCATTTGCAGCAACATGGATGGAACTAGGGGACATTATGTAAAATATTATTTTTATTTGTTTATTATACTGACTTCCTTAAATTTAAAAATGCTTTTAATTTTTTTACCTAGTAAATCACAGTCTATTGATGGATTACTGTATTAGTCTGTTCTCATACCACTATAAAGAAATACCTGAGACTGGGCAATTTATAAAGAAAAGAAGTTTAATTGACTCAAGATTCTGTAGGCTATATAGGAAGCATGGCAGCCTTAGTTTCTGGGGAGGCATCAGGAAATTTACAATCACGGTGGAAGGTGAAGGGGAAGCTGGCATGTCTTATATGGCAGGAGCGGGAGGAAGAGGAGTGGGGCAGGTCCTACAAAATTTTAAACAACCAGATCTCATGAGAACGGTATCAGAAGAACTACAATAGGGGGATGGTGCTAAACCATTAGCAACTGTCCCCATGTTCCAATTACCTCCTGCCAGTCTCTACCTCCAGCATTGGGGATTACAATTCAACATGAGATTTGGGTGGGGACACAGATCATCCAAACCATATCAGCCACAATGCCAGGTGTTAACCCTCTTGTTCCTTTTTCCTGGCCTGTGGGAATTCCCTTCTTCTCCATCAGGGACTTATAATGAAAAAACTTCTTTCACTTCTTCTATGACAATTGTGACACCAAGAAAACAGTAAGTCATCAAGTACAAAAAGAGCTGAAAGAAATTCTGACAAAATGTTAAGAGGGTATTAAACCTCCATAAGGCCATCTACTCTTGTCAACCTGTGATTACATAGAATAAATGGTGGCCCTCAACTCCCTGGGACAAAATATATTAAAAATAGCTCAGAAATGCTACCCAGACTGGGTGCAATAGCTCACATTTGTAACCAAGGTGAGAGGACTGCTTGAGGCCAGTTCAAGACCATCCTAGACAACATAGTGACATCCCATTCTACCCCTCAAAAATAATTTTTTTTTAAGACAGAGTCTCTCTGTCACCCAGGCTGGAGTGCAGTGGTGCGATCTCAGCTCACCACAACCTCTGCCTCCTGGGTTCAAGCAATTCTCCTGCCTCAGCCTCCCAAGTAGCTGGCAATATGGACGTGTGCCCATGCCAGGCTAATTTTTTTGTATTTTTAGTAGAGATGGGGTTTCACTGTGTTAGCCAGGATGGTCTCGATTTCCTGACCTCGTGATCCGCCTGCCTCAGCTTCTCAAAGTGCTGGGATTACAGGTGTGAGCTACCACGCCCAGCCAAAAATAAACTTTTAAAAAGAAATGCTATCCAAAGCATGTAGACAATGAGCATTAGGGTTAAATACTCATAGAGGATGGACTCCAGTTTTGATTGGCAAGCCTTGTCTACATTGACTCTCCCAAAGGATGACTCATTGAAGGTAAAATCTGGATGTTTTCTTGCCAGTAATGGTCTGGAATGGTCCAACCCCATGAAAGATTAGAAAAACAAGAAATTGCCCATCAAAACTCACCTAGGCTCTACATATCTTTGGGCTATTTTTAAAACTTAAAGGGAAATGTTGTCTTTATTATCTAGATTTTAAGTTCCAAAAGTTAACTCTAGCCATGTGCACATTTTGTCACATTTCTTATCAACTCCCTCAGGAAAAGCTGTATTTTAAGATGGTTGCATGTAACATGACATCATCCAAAATAAACCGAAGCAGATTTTCTGAACACGCTGCACATGACAACAAATGCTACAACTTGACTGGTGTCCAACATGGGAAATACTTCAAACGTTTGAGAAAAGACATTAAAATTAACGAAAACAAAACACCAGGGTTATTTTCACAGGAAACAAAGAGCACTTACCAAAATCACCATCTTTTGCTTTGCCTTCAGCATTGCTAGGTTTTCAGTCTGGATTTTTTTGGTCACATTGTCTGTATTTTAGACACAGGAAATAAGACAGCCAAAGGCAATATTCCTCACTCACTCATGCAAAGTCTGGTGATGAGCAGAGGCGGAAGTCATGGGATAAACAAAAACAAATCCATGACCCTCAAAACCATGGATTTTAATTATTTCACACAAGTAAAACGTTCTAAACATGTGTACTGACATGTGTTCAGTGGACAACAGCACTTGGAACTGAAAGCATTTCTCGCATATGAGAAGTATGGGAAATGTAAATATCCTGGTTTCATTTTCTCCTGATCCTGGGGGAGGCTTGGGGGCTAACAGAAATCTTTAGATAGGAAATTCACAAGTGCGAGGTAGATACAATGAGTCTTTCTTTAGTCCACTCTCTCACAGGCTTCACCACTTCGGGCCTTGGTTTCCTTATCCATAACTGAGTGCTGTGAAAACGACATTATCTAAGATCGTTTTCGCTGTAAATTTTGGGAGTGTATGATCCTTTCAGAACTTCCTCATGAATTCTGTGGGTATGTGACAAACATCTCGCTAAAAGAAGCGCGAGTTTAATTTACTCACTATGTCGTTTGCCTAAGTGTATTAACCTCTGTGCCATGATTCTTAGTATTTCCACATTGTAGGTGATTAGTCCAGGGATATCACCCAGCCAAATCCCCTGTTCCTATAGAAGGCAACACTGGCAGTATTTGCAGTCTCTCAGGTTTGCATTAACATTTCTTAGAAATGGAGCTGCTGTTAGATATTTCACAATCCAATTAGAAAGACTGAGATAATTTTTACAAGTTGTATATCTTCTGCAATTTACATCTCCAAGTGACTGAGCAGTGACTAATGTGAAGGCAAATATTATTTCATTACCTCAGTTTACTTGCTCCACACCTCCAAGATATAAATGACTGATAATGCTTATGAGTTGATGTTAGTACATTATAGCCCTAAATATCCTCTCAGTGTTTTTTGTTTGTTTGTTTGTTTTTGAGATGGAGTCTCCCTCTGCCCGCCCAGGCTGGAGTGCAGTGGCGCAATCTCGGCTCACTGCAAGCTCCGCCTCCCGGGTTCACGCTATTCTCCTGCCTCAGACTCCCGAGTAGCTGGGAGTACAGGCGCCCGCCACCTTGCCCGGCTAATTTTTGTATTTTTTACTAGAGACTGGGTTTCACCGTGTTAGTCAGATGGTCTTGATCTTCTGACCTCATGATCCGCCCGCCTCCGCCTCCCCAAGTGCTGGGATTACAAGCGTGAGCCACGGCGCCTGGCCCCTCTCAGTGTTTTAAAACACATCTTCCTAAGTAAACTCATTTCGTTTCAGGCTTATGTTTAAGGAAGTGAACTTTTTTTTTTTTCTTTTAAATCCCTTAGTCACTTTAAAAAACGTGTTTATGAATGTTAGGGAAAGAATGAGCAGGAAGAAGCCTTATTAACTTAAAGGAAAGTTAGGGCAATGACGTTGAATGAAGAAGAAACATTGTTTTTTGTTGTTGTTTTTCCTTAAGATTCGCTATGTTGCCCCTGCCCGACTCCTGAGCTCAAGGGATCTTCCTGCCTCAGTCCCCTGAATAGTTGAGGCTATAGAAAAAACAAATTTGTCATTGTTTGGGGCAAAGCCCTACACATATATTCCAGATAATTTCCATTTTTAAAATTTATTCCACTCAATTAGCTAATTTTCCTAGTCAGTTTATGTCTACACGAATAGGTAAGAAATTGAGACTTCCAGTTAAATATGGAGAGATATACTTTTACCTCAACCCTCTCCAAAAACCTTACTAAAGAGAGAGTAAAACTAACAAAGGCATAAACAGTGCACTTAACTGCTACTGAGATATAACTGGTAAGTATTCAGGACTCTTGAAAGCTTGTTAAATTATTGGCAGCTTGAAGACAGTCAAAGTAAGAGTATCTACACCACTGGAAATTGGCAAATGCTATAAATCAGAGTTTTCCTTTCTTTTCTTTTTTTCCTTAGAAAGTCACTTATTGGCACTGAATAAGCCCCTAAGAAAAATGACCATCAGGGACACTAGGGAGGTAAAGACAGCAGATGGACATTATCAGCATGAATTCAGAAGCTAGGAAGCAGATATTTAAGTGGTAACTGATTTATCAGACTAAAGGAAACAAGGGAAGCTTTCAAAGGGGGAAGGTCTATTCCTCACTACCACCACCAAACAAACAAACAAAAAGTTGTTCAATGCAGAAAACCCTGGAAAAGCTTATGAGTTTTAGACCTTAGTACCTGTGGAAGTAGAAGGGCAAGGTGGGACTGAAAGCAAGAAGAAATGTTGAAAGTCTATTAAAGAAGAAATTGAGTCTTAGAACCCCTCAATTACCACACCCAGTCAGGTGATTATCCCTCCCATAATCTGCAGATAAGAGTTTAATAAGATAGACTGTAAAGTGTGCTATGCCAGAGTTACTGAGGGTTAGTTAGTCTGACATGCTGTACCAAAAACAGGGGAGTTAAGTGAAAATTAACATACTGAATGGAGACACCCAAACTCTCTTCTTTCATTCAACTACCAGGATGTTGGCAACCAGGTTCATAATCTCCAGGTATGAAATTGAAGAACTATGCCGGGCGCAGTGGCCCGCGTCTGTAATCCCAGCACTTTGGGAGGCGGAGGTGGGTGGATCACGCGGTCAAGAAATGGAGACCATCCTGGCCAACATGGTGAAACTCCGTCTCTTCTAAAAATACAAAAATTAGACCGGCGTGATGGGGCGCACCTGTAGTCCCAGCTGCTCAGGAGGCTGAGGAGGGAGAATCGCTTGAACCCGGGAGGACAAGGTTGCAGTGACCCGAGATCACGCCACTGCACTCCAGCTTGGCGACAGAGTGAGCGTCCGTCTAAAAAAAATAAAAAAGAAGAAATAAAAAAGAAAAGAAATTGAAGTACTAAAATCTGAGGAACTACCCTAAGGTGTGGAGAGTGGTTGGAGTGCTAACAGTTGGGGATCTCCCCAAAATGGCCTGGTCCCCACCAGATTACTCTGTGGTTCAGCCCGACTACCCTCAACCATGTGAAAACCAAAGTTTCTAGTCAGCAACTTCTTTTTAAAAACTTTGCATTTAAAATGTCAGCTGACGACCAAATCAATAGATACTACAGGAAAAACTTACATAAAGGGCCATGACCTAAAGAAACAAACAAACAAAGAATCTGGAGAAAACAGAGACAAATTAAAGAGTAGGAAAATATTTAAAAACTAATGTTTTCAGAGGTATAAAAGAAACAAGAGCAGCAGGCTATGAAAAGGATCATATGGAGAAAAATCTTTGTAATTAAAAATATGTTAATTATCTTAAAAAGTTAACAGGAAACTGGAAATATAAAAAAGTTCAGGATAAACTTTAGAAAGCAGGACAAGATAAAACAGGAAAATTATAGATAAAATTTAAGAAAGATAAAGAATAAAGTGTAATGTGAGTTATAAGAAGAGAGAATTAAACAAAATTGAAAAAAAATAATTGTCAAGCAAATGATACAGAAATGTTTTCCAGAATGGAAATAAATAAATTTTCAGATTGATCAGTTCAGATTTTCAGAAAAATGAATTTCAAATACTCAACTAAAGGCACATGTATATAAAATGCTAAAATGCCAGGAATAGAAGGGTCACTTGAAAAGATTGAAATTAGAAAAGATTTCTAAGGTCAGAAAGCGACCTTAGAAAGTAGAAAATAATGAACAAATTGCTTTGAAAACCTGAGGAAAAACGATTCCAGCCTAGAATTCCATGCCAAGAAATTTTAAAAGACAAATATGAGGGTAGAAAATAGTGAACTAGGCTGGGCGCGGTGGCTCATGCCTGTAATCCCAGCACTTTGGGAGGCTGAGGCGGTTGGATCACGAGGTCAAGAGATTGCGGCCGTCCTGGCCAACATGGTGAAACCCCGTCTCTATGAAAAATACAAAAAATTAGCTGGGCATGGTGGCATGTGCCTGTAGTCCCAGCTACTCAGGAGGCTGGGGCAGGAGAATCACTTGAACCCGGGAGGCCGAGGTTGCAGTGAGCCGAGATTGCACCACTTCATTGCAGCCTAGCAGCAAAGCGAGACTACATCTCAAAAAAGAAAAGAAAAGAAAATAGTTAACTGCAGGTAGAAAATAAGCATTTTCAATTGCAAGGTCTCAAAAAATACGTCCACATACCATATTTTAAGAGCTATTGGAGGATATGATTGAGCAACATGAGGGAATAACCCAAAACAGAAGTAGCTAGAGGATCCAGGAAACAAGCATTGAGAAACAAAAAAAGAAAGAAAATTCCCAGGATCTTGATGAAGAAAAGTTCTAGAACATCAGCTGCCTGTGGTCTGAGAGAAACCAGTCTAGACTGGTGAGGAGGTTGGAGGGCTCCAGTTGGAATAACCAATATGCTGGAATACCTAGGACACTTTTGGCAGAAAGCTTAGGGATGAATTAGCAACTGGTACATTAAAAAGTAAGAAAAAAAAGAGGTAATGCTTAACTCCAGGGAAAGCAAGTTACACAAAAAGAAGCGTAATCATGAGTAATATCTGTGACTAGTATTTTCATGGTAATAACAATTTTCAGGGTAAGGTAAGTGCATCTGATTTTTTGGTGAGATGAGAAATAGCACATAGGTTGAGAAAGCTAAATGTTTAACTTTCCCAGTAGCAAAGCAAGAGATAACATCTACAACTGGCTTGCTTTTAAAATAATGTACATGTATTACTCTGATTAAAAAAAAAAATCAATGGCATATTTTTAAAAAAATACTGGGAAAAATTTAAACCAAATTCCATCACTTTTCTACCATAACACATTGACGCCATTATTTGAGCAATTTAGATATTTTTAAAAGTTGAACATCATGACTTGAATTTTATTCCAGGCTAAAAGATTTGACTAGATGTTACTTCCAAAGTGGTCAGGCCAATTCTCAACTTACTATGACCCTCTGAGTAGCAAGATTAATATTTCCAAACTCTCTGAGATTAAAATTCTATGCAATTGATTTGTTGTACCAAACATGTCTATTCTCCCCCACTGTACTAGTATGCTAACTTTAGAACTCGCAGCTCCCAGGAAAATAGTCTAGAATGTATCACTTTCCTTTTACCTGTACTGTTTGTCTGTCTCATATTATCTAATGGCATTCTTATTCCCTATTGAACATATATTTCTAAATATCTATGAAAGATTAAAATTTGAAGGGAAAATTTCAGAGAATTCAAATCCTTAAGGTCAACTGTTTGCTTAAATCAGTTTTTCCAAGAACTGCTAAGTCAAGTTTAATTCTTTCTTAAATATTATTACATATACCTATCCCCTCATGCCCGCGCCAATGAACCAGCTGTTTTTGAGAAGGCAAGAATTTTATCTCTAGATTTTATCTGAACAAGTTTTCCAAAAGAGATCATTGTAGAATGAAGCATACCTGCTGGTGACCTCTTCATTTCTAAGAAAAGAATTAGAAATATTTGTGTGTGTGTGTGTGAATAAACAGTGCCTGACAAGACCTACATGGTTGCTGAAATCCATTGTTTCAAATATCAGAGCGAGGCCTTATGGTTTTCCTTTCTGGAGGCACAGTTCTGCCAGTATCATTTCTTACTTGAGCATTAAGAAAGTCAATTTCCTTGACTCTTAGAGCAATAATTTTGGAGGATTGTGAAACTTTTACAAATGTGACTAGAAAAAATAGTAGGTACAAATACAACAATAAAACTTGGGAGGATTTCCAGGCTTTGGACAGTACCTTGAATACAGTATGCATTTTAAAATATGTACAGACCAATTATCACAAAAAGAGAGAAAGAAAAAGAAAGAACATACCTATATTTTTATAAAACTGAAAGAAAGGGCCGGGCACGGTGGCTCACACCTGTAATACCAGCACTTTGGGAGGCTGAGTCTAGTGTTTCACCTGAGGTCAGGAGTTCGAGACCAGCCTGACCAACATGGTGAAACCCTCTCTCTACTAAAATACAAAAAATTAGCCAGGCATGGTGGCATGTGCCTGTAGTCCCAGCTACTTGGGAGACTGAGGCAGGAGAATTGCTTGAACCCGGGAGGCAGAGGTTACAGTGAGCTGACATCTTGCCACTGCACCAGCCAGGTGACAGAGCGAGACTCCATGTCAAAAAGAAAAAACAATAACAACAACAACAAAAAAAACCTGAAATAAAGACACATAGATATATTTGTTTTATTTATTTATTTTTTTAGATACAGCATCTCTCTCTAGTGCCCAGGCTGGAGTACAGTGGCGTGATCATAGCTCACTGTAGCCTCCAAGTTCTGGGTCTGAGAGATCCTCCTGCCTCAGCCTCCTAAGTAGATGGGTCTGTAGGGACATGTGACCATGCCTGGATAATTTTTAACTTTTTTGTACAGACAGAGTTTCACTATGTTGCCCATACTGATCTCAAAGTCCTGGCCTCAACATGTATTTAATATTTTAGGAAACCTTTTCATTTTAAGTGAGTTCTTTTTGAAAAACAGATAGTTAATTTGTCTTATTTGTTTTGAAATTTTGTAAATAAAATATTTTAAAACAAAGTACATACACAAACACTTTAACCATGTATGGAGTGATTTATTAAAAGAAAAAACCCAGTTTAGAAATTATGATTTTCAAGCTCCAATGGGTAGAAATACACAACACCTCTAAAACGGTATCAGTTTTCTGAAGGGGAAAAGTGACAAACGACTTCAATAACTCTTAGTCTATTCTTTGAATATTTCACGAGAAAAGGTAAATGAAGTTTGGAAAGAAATTGTCCTTAAGAGTCCAGAAGAGTATTGACAAATACTTATTTTGAATTTGATTTCTTTTGTTCTATTTCCTAATTTTATAAAAGCATCTGGAAGAGTGCTGCTAAGGTAAACTGAAGAGTTCCAATGATCTATGTTACGGTTTAGATATCGTAATAGTCACCATAGTTGTAACTTCAACCAGCTGAATTTTAGCTTGAATTTCATGCTTTCTATTCTTATATTTCACTAAATAGCTTTAGATTTTTTTAATTTAAAGTTCCTTATGGCTTTCTATGTTTGAGTTCCTCTCATTCTAGATTATTTAATTTTCCACTTTTATATAGTGTAGTTCATTTCAGAAATGAGATTTTTTTCTTAATATTTGTCTGATTTTCAGTATTCAACAGGTACTAAAATTGCAAATTTGATCAAGAGAATAAGTATTGTGGTATAAGGGGAAGTGTATTTAGTATAAAATAATAACATCTTCAAAATAAGCCCATTTTATGACTATTAGTAAAGCTACGCTGATGTTATTCTCTATAAAAATATCTTTTTCATTTTAACCAAAGTTTACTTCTTTTATTTATTTTATTATAAAATAAAATAATCAACCATACTAAAAAACATATTAAGAGTATTGTTAGCCCACATAAAAGGAATGAGCAGGAAATAAATGCAAGCAGTGATAGATACCAAATTTAAAATGGTGATTCTTGGCAGGGAAGTAAGTTGGTATAATTGGAAAAAAGTACACAGGGCCTTCAATTATTTAGACAAAATGTTATTTCTTAAGTGAGTTCTCTTTGTAATACTGCATTTTGCATATATCCTAATATTGCATAAACTTGTAAACACACACAGAGAGTCAGCAAAGTATGGGAAATTTAGAGTAGCTCTGATGTTGCCACATTCCTATGGTTCACAAGGAACAAAGCCAGACTTAGCGTTTAAGGACTGTGTAGCTTAATATTTCCTGCATGAGCAGGGGTGGTGCTGTTTGAAGGCAGTAGTAATATTGCCAAAACCTAAGAGGCCACACTACTCTGTATGGGACAGTTTGGACCACTGGAGAAAGATGGGTTCTCAGTCAGCAAAGTGGAAGCACAAAAGGAGAGTTTATGGAGGTGAAACAGGGAAGTCTGAGTTGCTCTTTCTCTCACGCTTTACTCTGTCGGACTTGGATTTCAGAAAGGATTAATGCCCTAGTTGGTGAGTGCAACATGTCATCTTCTATGGTAAACCAACCCAGGAACTACAATGGAGGGAATTACCTTATGCCGTTCCTTTATTTTTTTTTTTTTAACTTTGTGGCAGGAATAATCTCTGTAAACATGTGAGATCTATTACCTAGTTTTATGTTACAGTTTGGACTTATTTCTTTTTATTACCTAAAAGCCTATAATAAGGTATTGTTTATTCTCTCACACCCTACGCCTAAAGGTGGGTTCGGAGCCAAATCTTAGCATCCCTATATTATTTGAAGACCGTTATGTCTCCATCTTGTCTAAATAAAATGGCTAATACAAACCCATTTACAAGAATTAACAAAAATAACTATTTAATAATTGTATTCCTTGAAAGTTGTGGATAAAGGAGACTTTTGTGAATGTAAGAATTTTTTAAAATAACTGCACATTTATTATTTAATAAATCAAGGAAGAGATATCACTATTTGTAAGGTAAATAATCATATCTTTATCTTGTCTGCAAAATTTGTTTATTTATTTATTTTATTATTTATTTATTTTTTGAGACAGAGTCTTGGTCTGTCGCCCAGGCTGGAGTGCAGTGGCACAATCTCGGCTCACTGCAAGCTCCGCCTCCCGGGTTCACGCCATTCTCCTGCCTCAGCCTCCCAAGTAGCTGGGACTACAGGCACCCACCACCATGCCCAGTTAATTTTTTGTATTTTTAATAAAGACGGGGTTTTACTGTGTTAGCCAGGATGGTCTGGATCTCCTGACCTCATGATCCGCCTGCCTCGGCCTCCTGAAGTGCTGGGATTGCAGGCGTGACCCACCACGCCCGGCCCTGTGTAAATTTATTTTTAAAATGCTTTACAACTATGTTGGTGATGTTGACTCTAATTTTTGTGGGGAAGTTGCCAGAACTTGTCAGCAGAACTTCCTAAGGTAGCGAGCAATTGTGTAGTCAATTGTGTTAATACAAAAGCTTAACCAGTCATGCCAGCAATCTGCTTTTACTGTGCATTATCCGGTCAGAAAATCCATACTTTGTATGTAGACTGAACAATTGACAGTTTGCTATTTTATTCTACCAAGTGGGTATGGACCCAAGTAGCGAGGATAGTAATTCTTTTCTGTTTAAAAACTAGAATCCCAGAAGCAGCAAGTAAAATGGTGAAGAGACCACAATATAGCCCAGACCATCTGACAATTTCGCTTGACCTCAGCCAAGAGGCCGACAAGCAATTAACTGACCATTTCATATCATTGCAATATGGATTATTCTCTCACCAAATAGATCTGGTGATCATATGCATGTGTTGTTCAACTGTCAAAAGAATTATATTTATTTTTAATTAATTCATTTTCTAACTACAGTTTAGAAAAAAGCTTCTCTAAATGCTCATATTTTATGATGTAGAGTATTAGGGTGCTAATGAACTTGGAGTTAATCAAATTTTTAAAGTACAGAACTTGACTTAATAAAGTTTTTCTCTCTACCAGCATTGTTATGAGAAAAATCATTTTGTTTTCATTCTTAAAAGGACTTCATGCATGAGATTGCCACTCCACGGAGTATTTATCAAACATGGACAAGCTTACATTTAATCACCGTGTTGAAAGGTAAGTTAAAGTAGTATATAACCTATACATACGAAGCAAGATAAATATTCCAATTGTAACCTTACAGAAACGTCCCCCTATATAGGGCAAAGGGTCTTCAACTGGAGTTTTTGCCCTTGATGGCTACCCCTCTGCAAAGTGTCTAAAAATATAGCATCTTCCAGTTAAAATTGTGGTACAGTTTGTTGATATTTTAAAAGTAATAAATTACACATATCTAACATTTTAAAGAAGTTTTATCCTTCTTAAGCAGTTTTTGATCATGTCCACCTTATTCATTTTAGTAATTACCTATACACTGCAAGCATGAACATTCTTGTGATCAAAAATCCTTCAAAACTACCTCCTTATTGTGATTATTTACAGAGAGTTACTGGAAACTGGAACTAGAGAATGATAAAGTTAGGAAAATGTGGTGTTGTACATATCTACATGTAATAATATGATCAATTTTCACAGTTAACATAGTGTATCTTGTTAGGTTATAAATGTTAAAAAATATTCATTTTCTATTAACGAGATTCTTGGGCAAAAAGTTATATTGTAGAAATGTCATAGACATTCAAAACTTTCCTTTTTTTTTTTTTTTTTTTTTTTGAGACGGAGTCTCGCTCTGTCACCCAGGCTGGAGTGCTGTGGCCGGATCTCACTGCAAGCTCCGCCTCCCGGGTTCACGCCATTCTCCTGCCTCAGCCTCCTGAGTAGCTGGGACTACAGGCGCCGCCACCTCGCCTGGCTAGTTTTTTGTAGTTTTTAGTAGAGACGGGGTTTCACCATGTTAGCCAGGATGGTCTCGATCTCCTGACCTCGTGATCCGCCAGTCTGGGCCTCCCAAAGTGCTGGGATTACAGGGTTGAGCCACCGCACCCGGCCAAAAGCTTTCCTTTTTTACTTATGTCCCCTATTTACTCACGTCTCCTCTTTTGTTATAACCATGGTTAAAAACACAGACTTTGGCTGGGCGTGGTGGCTCATGCCTGTAATCCTAGCACTTTGGGAGGCCGAGGCGGGTGGATCACAAGGTCAGAGGTTGGAGACCAGCCTGACCAACATGGTGAAACCCTGTCTCTACTAAAAATACAAAAATTAGCCTGGCGTGGTGGTGCGTGCCTGTAATCCCAGCTACCCAGGATGCTGAGGCAGGAGAATCATTTGAACCTGGGAGGTGGAGGTTGTAGTAAGCCAAGATCGCACCACTGCGATCTTGCAGCCTGGGTGACAGAGCGAGACTCCATCTCAAAAAAACAAACAAACAAAAAACAAAACAAAACAAAAAACTAAAGACTTTGAGTCAGGCAGACAGACCTGGGTTCCAATTCAGCTCTTTCTGAGCTAGTTTCTTTACCATTCTGATCCTCTAAGTCTCTTAAGTCTTTATCTGAAGAACATTAATAATAATGCCAACATCATAGGGTTATTGTGAGAAATTCCTGCCTTAATACATCTGAAATGCCTAACTCAGATCCTGCCAGGTAGAACACAGTAACAAGGGGCTCTCTGAATCATCCTTTAGGAAGGAAGACCCCCACCTTTAGGAAGACCACAGTGGCAGGGGCAGTCACTAGTCACTGTAGAGGAAGTTGGCAGCAAGGACAGTAGCATCACTTCCACTCCTCCTACCACACCAGATGCTTTTATCCCCTACCAAAAAGTGTTCACAAGAAAAATTTCTAATATAATTCTGAGGGTATACACAATGTATGGACTCAGGAGTAATTTTTATTCTCAGAGATATTTATATTTGAATGAGTGGAAACCGAAAGAATGACGTGAAATTTAAAATGACATGAAAAAAATAAAACCCTAATACAGAATTTCAGGCATCAATGAAACAAATAGCCAAGGTACCCTGTAAATTCATGCTCTAATAGTTCTAATTGTTTGCCTGTTGTGGCTATCTTGGTTAGGAGTTCTAATTGTTTGCCTATTGTGGCTATCTTGGTTAGGAATTATTTCATTACAAAGAACAGAAAACTACAGTTGTGATATAAAGAAAAATCAAAGGTAAGGGATTTATTAGGAGGAATCAGTGGTATCTCATACAAACCAAGGGCAGGACACATTTCTCTACTCATGTCGGTTTAATTTTTCCTTTATGGAATCTGTTCTCAGTTTTTCTTGGCAAATGGTCCAAACATGATCATCCCTGTCCTGGAGTATTTTAAGAGACTCTGGGAGAGTCATTTGTGGGAGTTTGTACCTCTGTCCTTCCATCTGCCACCTTGTAACAAAGCTTTCTGCCTTAGGTTACCAACTATCTGCTGCAGTAGTTGAAACCCATCTGCCTTAAATGTAAGACAGGCAATCTAAATTGAGTCTAAATATTACATCCATTTTTGGCATACACTATAATCTGCCTGGGAAATAAGAAGCCAAAAGATTTTATTTCTCTTAAGCTAGTCTCCTCTTTTTACACACTTGGTTTAGGGGCATGGGGAGTGGTGTTAACTTTTTGTTTTACTTATACTACATAGATGTGCTCTCTGTGAAAATACCTTTATCTGTATTTGTATCTACATCTGAGTCTACACCTGTATCTGTATCTATATCTGGATCTATGTCTATCTATCTGTAGATCTGATGCAGGATTTTTTGCTCCTTAGTTCAGCTAAATCCGGGTTCTTGTCTCACAACCAGGAAAAATTAGGCATGTGGACACATTGACAGGTGAGGAGGGTGGAATTTATTAAGCAAAAGGAAAGCTGTCAGCAAAGAGAGGGGTCCTGGACACAGGTTTCCACCTCACAAATTGAATACCACCTCACAAATTGAAGGCCACCACACACAAGCTGAAGAAGCCAGGCTCTTCATCTGCATAAGGAGCAAATTTTTGGTGGCTCTGCCCTGTCTTTTCAATGTGCCTGCAGGCCCTTAGTCTGAGCCACTGTACACTGCATGTGTTAAGGGATGAAATTTTTCACCATGGGCATGTTAAGGCAAAACCCTGGTGCACACTGACCTGGGTAGGTCAGAGGTTCTCCAGGGACCCTCCCTTATCTCCCTAGGCATTTGTTTGTCTCTTGCCACTATCTTATCTACATATTTTAGTTCCAACTCTGGGGCTAGAAAATTAATCTTTAATCAAAGAACATACTTGCTTTCTGTTGTTTCTCAATGCTCAGGGAGACTGAATGACAATTTGGGTCTGAATGACAGTTCACCAGTGCGGCTCATGGGCCCATGTTGGTTCAGAGGTCATTCTCTATTCTAATTAACCAGGGACAATTAGCAGGGGCAATGGGACTTAGACTCCTTAAGCATGGAAAGTGAGGGGAGAAGACTGCAAGAGAAATTTACAGGAGCATTCTCCAAACAACAATAATCCCACCACCTAAGGCATCAGGATTGCATTTTCAGTATGCATTACCTGGGGCATTTGTTTAAAATGCAGCTTCCAGTGCTCCATCTTTTAACATGGTTGCTGATGTTGAAAAGACTAACATGACACATTTTTACATGTTGGTAAGGTTCATACTCTTAAGCTGTGGTAAATAAAAAGATATCTGAAATTAATCTTTTCAGTATAAAGAGGTATTTCTAGTAACATTTTCTGAGTGTTTTTATGGAACTAACAAAATGAGAGTGGAAATTCCTTTTTTTTTTCAAGACGGAGTCTCGCTCTGTTGCCAGACTGGAGTGCAGTGGCATAATCTTGGCTCATTGCAATCTCTGCCTCCCAGGTTCAAGTGATTCTCCTGCTTTAGTCTCCCGAATAACTGGGACTACAGGTGCACGCCACCACTACCAGCTAATTTTTGTATTTTTAGTAGAGACGGAGTTTCACCATGTTGGCCAGGATGCTCTCAATCTCTTGACCTCATGATCTACCCACCTCAGCCTCCCAAAGTGCTGGGATTGGAAATTCTTTAAAAAAATGATACATGAGGTTACACATTTGATTAAAGTGAATCATATAAGAAGTAACCCAAAGCTTAGTTACAGGGTTATTAGGCTTTTATTATTCCTGGTAAATATTATTTAAAATTTAAACCATCTTTCATAAGATGTTTTCTTGAAACTCCGAGTTTCCCTTATTGTAACCTAAAAGCAATAATGAATTATATCTAGCTGTGAACAATAACCCAAGTAAGTCTTTCTGCTGGGTACTTTTCAGTGTCATCCTGGTATGACAACTTGAAAATAATACTTGAAAAACATTACCTGCTTGTTATGAAAGATCCAAAAAAAAAAAAAAAAAAAAAAAGAAAATTGCTAGCCCTATTTATTTCTGGATAAGAAATATAGTTATAAAATTAATTATGACCATCACCTACATAAAGAACTAAAGGGAGTCAGTAAAGTCAGTGCTAAAGTTACACATTCATTTGGCAAGATTAAACAATGAAAGATAATCTCACTTTCCAATATATCAATAAGTTGCCTAAGATCATGCAGCTAAAACATGGTACAGCCAGAACACAAACTCAGGCCATCTGCTTCCAAAGTCCATTAACTCTTCAGCCCACTAGGCTTTTTCATGCATTTTTTTTTCATCCAAATCCTTTAAGATCTCTTTCTTAGAAACTACGAGGATCCATTTACAACATTACTAATTATAGAACAAATTTGGATAAATCTAGAGTCAAATCATTTATCCCCTGAAACATGACTATACTTAGTGGGCCTTCACCAACTTGTTTCTCTAAGCCTCAGTCTCTTCAACTGAAAATGATGAAAATGATAGGCTCTATCTCATTAACATTCTTATAAGGATCAAATGCATTATATATGTGAAGTGCCTTGCACAGAGGCTGGCAGGTAAGAACCACTCAATAAATTTTAGCTACTACTTGTGTACTTGCAGAAGATAGACATACTCAGTTAGCAATAAGGTGTTTAAGGTGTGCTCTATTATCGTGTGTGTTTTCATTTCTAGATGAATAACAGATTTATTTGTTTATTTATTTATTGAGACAGAGTCTTGCTGTGTCGCCCAGGCTGGAGTGCAGTAGCACGATCTCAGCTCACCGCAAGCTCCGCCTCCTGGGTTCTCACCATTCTCCTGCCTCAGCCTTCTGAGTAGCTGGGACTACAGATGCCCGTCACCACGCTCGGCTAATTTTTTTGTGTGTGTATTTTTAGTAGAGACAGGGTTTCACCATGTTAGCGAAGATGGTCTTAATCTCCAGACCTCGTGATCCACCTGCCTCGGCCTCCCAAAGTGCTGGGATTACAGGTGTGAGCCACGGTACCCAGCTGATGAATAACAGATTCATTTAAAAACACCTTGTGATGTCATAGAAACTTCGGATGTAGTTATGATTAACACTATTATTTCCCCTAATGCATTTTTCTTATAGCTGTTCCTTTTCCAAGGATAACTAGGTAAACTAATAGGGAGACAGATAATGATAATGAAGATAGATAGGTAGATAGATAGATATAGACAGATAATAGATACAGATGAAATAACACACACAAAAATATATAAAAATGAATGCATACAGTACAATTTATAGTCATGCAACTTTTAGTGGAGTGTCTTATGTTTTTCTAGTTGTTTGCACACATATTATTTTGAATGACAACTTGAGTCCTTTTCTAGTTAAAGGAGTATGCATTTCCCTTCTTAAAAGGAGTGTACATTGTTTCTCTTCTTAAAAAATACATTTAGTATATTTATATATGCAGTCCTGCAACCTTTATCAGACCTACTTTAAATTTATTCTGTGACTGGATCCTGGACCCTTCTTCCAGCTGAATAACCTGGAGAAATTTCTGCTTTCTGGAGGGAAGCGCTGCTTGGGATATAGAATGCTTAAATGCTCTTACACCTCTCTCAATTTTTAGAGTTACTGGCTATTTAACACTTACTTCTCCCTGTTTCTGTGTGCTGTCTTCCTCTCCCCACACATCTTCTTTGAAGGATTCCTGAGCTGCAACTCCTCCCCCATCCTCTTCTCCAACATTCTGAGGTGGTTTCCCTATTGTTTCCACTGCCAGCCAGCAGATTTTCCACTTGGAGAAAGGAGAGGAGAAAAACTGAACTGTGCTCTAGCCAGCTTGCCTTCCCTAATTAGTTCTTTGTGTCTGATAGAAGGGAAACTTCTGTCTGCTACAGCATATTATTTTGGAATTGTGCTGTAAACATCCTCCTCCAAACTGCACCATACAGAAACGCAAATAATGTTAACTCCAGTCTGTGTCCCTTGGTACCTGGGTGCTTCTTGGCATCACAGGTTGAGTTGACAGTGGCTTCCCTTAGTGGGGCTGAAATACATGGCGAAGAGTTGTCATGAGGACCATGTGTTTGTGGAGAGGGCTGTGTCTGCCTAGGAGTCATAAATGGGACATGTAAGCTCTAAAGTTTCCTAAGAAGTGTTAATATTTAAGAGTAAATCCAGGAATTCGTAAATCAGCGGTTTTACTATGAAAAGAGCTCCAGCCAGTTGTAACATTGTTGAGTAAATTGGCAGCCTGTTTGCTGTTGTTTCCTCTTTTTGAAATTTAACCTCTTGGAAAAACAGCAGCCTGGGCTGTTACATGTCTCAACACAGACCACCAGAATAGACTGCTTGAAATTGTTTTTTGATCTGCAGTACCAGTTCCCCTCTAGCAACTTTCTTTTTCTTCTTTTAAATCATTTTGACAGGACATCTTTGCTGGGTGCAATTTCTGTGTCCTTCGAAAAGCTGGGGGCAGAGCATTTAGGATGCAACATTCACTCTTGGGCATTTCCTTGAACTCACATTGTAAAGAAAGAAAGTTCTTCACATTTTCATGCCATGAATGGACACCTTTTTAAAGCCAGTTCCATGATGTTTAATTCCATACTTTGCAAATGTCAGACTTTTTAATGTTGTTTTTTGAGCACTTGAAGACTTAGAATTAGCTGGGTTTGAATGATTAACAATGACAGAGGTAATTATTATAATAATTCAAGCCATTGTTATAAATAGTATGTGTTTAATATACCACAGCTTTATCACTTTTACATTACAAACAAAAGCTTACCATTGGTTTCAAAAAGAAAAAAAAAAGCTATATCATTTTTACATTATAAAAAAGCTTACCATTTGCTTCAAAAGAAAAGTTAATAGGGAAGAAGTAGGCTTTGCAAAGAGATCAGTTCTAGGATATTCACACCCTGAACAATATGATGACTCATGATATTTCTCTTGGATTAGAATTGGTTCGAATCTTCCTTTACCACAAGCAACACACTATACAACTAGCCAGAACCTACATTTTTGGCTTCCTTTTTTGTCTCAACTGTCAGTTGGTAGAATTCAACAGAAAAGAGATGTTTGAGACACTCAACCACGTTGGTAAAGTAATGTTTTGTTTGGAAATATTACAAACTGCTGCTTCAAAGTGCTTAATGAATGGGTATGTGTGTGTTTCTACATATTTTTAAGGAAACTAGAAGAGAGGAAATACAAACCTACACATGAAAGAGCCATGCCAAATTAAGTGCTCTGTCATTTTTTATAAAGACATTCTGACAGGAGTTTGCCAAAACCCTATTGCAAATGAACATCACAACTTCTCCTAAACAAACTGAGAAATTCTGTGAATGGATGCCCAGTGTTTGCATGTGAATTGCCAAGAAATCACTGCCCACAGGATAGAAGTAAGAGAAAAAAAAAATATTGAAATGTCTGTATATGAGTATATCAACATCCTGCAGTTCAGACCATGGCTTCAAAGTCATGATGAGCCCTCATTTATAAAGCCTTTAAATAGTAGGCAAACAGTGGCTCAGACAGAGGAGGAATTTCATAATATCTAGTTTTCTTGTGGAAAAAGAAATGTTGGTGTCTCTTTTCCAAAAACCTGGAAAAACATATTTTAGCTTATTTTTCTATCTAGAGTTAGTTCAGTTTCATTTGGGGTCTCAGAAGCTAGAAAATTCCAACTATTAGAATAATAATCTTATGGATTTTTATTTTTAAAGCTTAATGAAAAAAATTAGTAAAATATTTTTAAGCAGAATTTCATTGACCATGCTTGTGATAGGCAGTATGCTAACTGCCTTTAATACTACCCAATAAACTTAGTATGTTGGATCCTTATGAGCTAGGTAACTTAGTTCCCATTTTATAGCAACTTAATAAATTTTTAAAGAGTTCAGGAAATTTGTCTCAAATTATTTAACTAGCCAATGGCAGGTCTGGATTTTGAGCAAAATTCTATCTTGATATCCTGTGCTGCTCTTTATGATTATATTCTAATGAATCCCTTATGTGAATAATAAGGAAAAGCTTAATCTTGCTTGACTCCAAAACACAAATTAAAAATTCTACTTATGACCTAATTTTATCCATGGAACCAAATTAGTATGTATTTGGAAAAAAAAATTTATACCTTCTTCTATAATCTCTTGTGCTATTGTGGTGGCATAAACGCTTCTACTATCTTTACCCTTAATCTGATCAGAGACCTACAAATATCAGGCATAGATGCGCTGCAGCCTCCTTTCCCTTGCTCATGTCAGACATCACTAGTAGGAAACAGCACGTTTTACAGAGAATAGCCTCAGCCTCATACTTCTCATCACAGTGCTCCAGATCAGCATTACCAGTAATCTGAGTTTGCACAGTCCTTAAACACGTATTTGCCATTAAAGATTCATCTCATTCTGCACACTGTTATCAGAAGAATTCACTCCAAGTATTGCTTTCATAATTTCACTGTTCTGATCAAAATTAGTTAGTGGCTCAATACTGCCTACTACTTATAATCAGATCCCTAAGCTCTTCCCAGATCTTTCCAAAAGCTTCTTCTGGGCCTTTTCTTCCCTTTTCTTTATTCTTATGCATGGATTTTTACCTCACCTGCTCTGAAGTTTGCATTGTCTTGCCATTTGTGTGTTTATTCTTAATTAAGAATGTTGCTTTGGGCCAGGCTTGGTGGCTCACGTCTGTAATCCCAGCACTTTGGGAGGCCAAGGCGGGTGGATCACCTGAGGTCAGGAATTCAAGACCAGTCTGGCTAACATGGTGAAACGCCATCTCTACCAAAAATACAAAAATTAGCCAGGTATGGTGGTGTGCGCCCGTAATCCCAGCTACTCGGGAGGCTGAAGCAGGAGAATCGCTTGAACCTGTGAGGCAGAGGTTGCAGTGAGCTGAGATCATGACACTGTACTCCAGCCTGGGCAACAAGAGTGAGATTCCATCTCAAAAAAAAAAAAAAAAAAAAAATGTTGCTTTGTTCTTCTATGGTGAGAAAATCACAACAATCATTTTATAGTCAAATTCCCAACTATTAAACAAAACTGATTTCATCTTTTCCCAAATCCTCAATATAGTAGAAGTTCTCTAATTTGATGAAAGCAAGACTAGTAGTTGATTTGCCAATCAGCTACAACAGCAGCCAAAGAAAAAAGAGGAAAAAAAAATGATCAGAGAAGAAATCCTAACAATGATACATATGCTTTATAAATACTTTGTTTTAAAATATTTAAAACTGCACATGAGTTATTTCATTAAGCTTTTGATTCAGGGGCATATTTTCCTGTGATTAAGAGTCTGCTAATAACAATCCTACAGCATCTTTCTTGCATACAATTCATCCATAATGCATCCTCCATGATTCCCAGTCTTGGTTTATTTAAAATAGAGTGAGAACCTTCCAAGTATTGTGAGTGTGAAGTCTTCCTATACACTTTTGTGATTTCTGCCCCAAATTTTAAAAAAGTTTTCTTGCAATATTCAATTCATTAGTAATTGTTTTTAGCCATTCATATTTAAAAGTCTTCATAATGCAATCAATTTAGTTTTCATACAAAAAATCTCATACCTTAATTTCTGTATGATATTTCATTGATTTATGTTACATGATTTTAATAACAAGTGCCACTGACAGTTTGGAAAGAACACACTTGGGCTGCACACTGATCAAGTGGCCCTAGCAGAGGGGTGCATGCTAGCTCTGAGCAGACAGTATGCTATGACAAAGGTCAGCGTGTTTGATGGGGTGAATGAAGAGCTGAATGTCTTCCAGAGTATTGATTAAGTGGATAGTGAAGAGAGATTATTCTCATTTATATTTGTAGTCTATATCATTACCTGACTTTGATTATACACTGCTTTTCGGGTGATAATTATCTTTCTCATCTAAACTGCTATAGTTGACTCCAGGGACATTGTTTACAATTCCTTTAGGGTCTTCCTCATAGCAAAGCAGGGTCTTCCTCATAGCAAAGCACAGCGATATTTTACAGAATATATATGTATTTATATATACAGTATTCATTAAATTTTCTTTGCTCCTTACACTCAAATAGCAAGGTAGAAGTGAAGAGGCTTTTTAGAGCTACCCAGAAGAGAAACAATCTGAAGGTTCACAACTTGAAACAATACACCATAATTTGGACTGAGGCAATCAGACCATAGAAACTTTTAGGAAACTAAGGGTATCGTTCCTGCATTCAAAATTTGAATACATTATGGATATGATATGGTATCCAAAGCACAAAATGAATTAGTGGCAACTGGGGTAACTGTTTAAGTAAATAAATAAATTTTTTTCTCTGCTAAAATGTGACTTAAAATAACATTCTAGGAGTTAAAAATTGAAATAATATTAAATCATAATTGAATTGAAATATTCTAGAAGTTAAAAAATTCTTTAAAACCTTTTTAAAATTGTCTAGTTATTGACAAGTCACTCTATCATTTTCAACTTAACAAGAGAGAAATGGAAAGGCTGGGAGATTTGTCCAAGGTCACAGATCAAGTGATCTAAACATAGACAACCAACCACAGGGTACCCAAAATGTTCTTACTCAAAAGACTTAATAGCTTTTACCAAAAATAACTACTCCAGTCAAAGAGAAAAGGATAATTGCTACTTCCACAGACAACATAAGAAACCGACATCATTTCAGCCCAGAAAGAAACATTAAATGACCACCCACACACCCCATCACATATTTATCTCCTCCAGCTGCAAGACCCTCTTCTCTTTGGCTTCTCATTGACCTAGAAAGAAGAACTAATGAATAAATAAAGTCTAAAACAGATGCAAAGGCAGTCTGCATAAAAAGTACACTGCTGTGGGTAAGCAAAAATGTAATCTCTGGGTCAGCTCTTTCTTGCTCACTGCTGCTTTAGTCAAGAAGTCCAGCCAGCTCTTTGCAGAGACTGTGGTGATGCCACATCTGCCAATGCAAATACCTGGCTGTGCAGGACAGGAAACCTTAGCCAGGTCTCAAAAAGTCCTCAGCTTAGGCAACAGACAACCTTTGGCTAGCACTAACTTAACTCCTTTTTTTTTTTTTTTGTCTGGACAACGAGTGGTTCCTGAGGCAGTCATGATTGACCAGATGTGTAGTTGTGTCTGATGCCCACACTTAAAAGAGTGCTCTGGCATGAGTGCTTGAGATTCATTCATTGTAGATGCATTTCTTTTTTTTTTTTTTTGGAAATTGTTGAATGTAATTTTTTATTTTTCCTTAGAATGGTTTCATTATTTATGTATGTATGTATTTTTTTTAATTTTTTTTATTATTATACTTTAAGTTCTAGGGTACATGTGCATAATGTGCAGGTTTGTTACATATGTATACTTGTGCCATGTTGGTGTGCTGCACCCATCAACTCATCAGCACCCATCAACTCGTCATTTACATCAGGTATAACTCCCAATGCAATCCCTCCCCCCTCCCCCTTCCCCATGATAGGCCCCGGTGTGTGATGTTCCCCTTCCTGAGTCCAAGTGATCTCATTGTTCAGTTCCCACCTATGAGTGAGAACATGCGGTGTTTGGTTTTCTGTTCTTGTGATAGTTTGCTAAGAATGATGATTTCCAGCTGCATCCATGTCCCTACAAAGGGGAAAAAGCAGGGCAGAAAAGAAGTAGATGCATTTCTTTAAAACAGAGGTCAAGGGCCAGGCACGGTGGCTCACGCTTGTAATCCCAGCACTTTGGGAGGCCGAGGCAGGTGGATCATGAGGTCAGTAGATCAAGACCATCCTGGCTAACACAGTGAAACCCTATCTCTACTAAAAATACAAAAAATTAGCCTGGTGTGGTGGTACACGCCTGTAGTCCCAGCTACTTGGGAGGCTAAGGCAGGAGAATCTCTTGAACTTGGGAGGCGGAGGTTGCAGTGAGCCAAGATCGTGCTACCACACTCCAGCCTGGGAGATTCCGTCTCAAAAAACAAAACAAAAAAACCAGAGGTCAAACTGGTGACTCACAGTCCTATTTAGCCTTTAGATGGACTTTGTGTGCCTCTATGGCTGTCTACCTATTCATTTTTTTTAAATTTTTAATTGCATTTAGATGGGCAGTTGTCAATTTCTGTGGTGTAAATACTCTAGATGTTGGAAGAGGTGCAGTATTTCTATCATACAGATGTGATAGAAATAAACTCAAATGCATATATAGTGGTCAAATATAGTAACATAATTAGTGATGTGTTTTAAGTATTACTTTTTAAAAATAAGTGTAATTTCATTGTTAAGTTTGTATAATTTAAATTTTCATAATGGTCACGTTTAATAATCAGCTCTCAAAATTCTTGCAAATGTAACACTTGACTCTTGTGAGTCAGGATAAGCCCACTGCTTCACGTGCTTGGATAACATATCATGATGATAGCAGCCATAGCATACAGTGGTTCAGGCTCTGGATGCTGAATTTAAATCCCACAGTTTCATTTACTAGCTGTGTGAGCTTGTACAAACTACTTAACTTCACAGAACCTTGAGTTTCTCAGATGGAAAAATAAGTTAATGTTTACTTTGTGAGTTTACAGTGAGGAATAAATAAAATAGTATATGTGAATGGCTTAGCACTAGATTTGGCACATAATAATCACTCAGTGAAAAATGAACATTTATTTTAACTCGAGGCAGAAATTACTTCATCTGATTGGTTTTGCTACTACCTCAAAGACCTAACTGCAGCACCTCAAAGAAATGAGAAATTTCATGAGTAGAGGAAGGAAAGGAACCAGGGAGATCAGAAAAGACCAGGATGAAAGGTAAGATGAAGGCACTGAGAAAGAATGAGAATAAAATAGGATCAAAGATACAGAAATAGGATAAGAGAGAGTAAAAAAAACGCTGTTGCTTTTCCTAGTGCAAACCATGTCTATCCTATCCATTAGACTCATTCTCAATTTCTCACAAAGGTTGTATAATCTCTGCATAAATTACTAAAACCATTTCTTGAAAGAACAGTACCAAATACCAAACAATCCCATCCCATCTCTTTGGCTTGAATAATTAATGTTAGACATGGAACCCATACTCAACCAGTTAGATTCTCTTGTCTTAAAATTTGGAATTCATTCCCAGAGACTGAAGTGAAGCAGTGTTGAGTGCTGCCAGTGGGGCAGCTCTGACTGGCCATAAGCAGATGAGGAAAGAAAACCAATCTTCAGAGTTGGAGAGAAACAAAATAACAACACACAGAAATGAACATCCCTTATCCCCTTACAGAAAAAAGGAAAACAGAAGACAAATGATGGCTTTTCTTTCCGGTGAAGCCTGGCTATATCCCTTAGCTTGGTTTCTATGAGATAAGCCACTTTCCTTACCATAAACTTCCTTTACTTAAGCAAGCTTGGGTGGATCTCTTTTCCTTATAGCCAAATGATTCCTGACCAGATCATCCCTGCTAGTTCTAAAGTTCTGTGAAGATACACAAAAATCACAGTATTTGTAAAATACCGGAAGCTTGAAGGCATGTGATTTTAGCCCCTTTGATTTACATATGATCAGTGGAGTCCACAGAAATAAATGACTTGCACAGAGTCCATATTTAACTAGTAATTGAGCTATTCCAAACCTCAGCTCAGCTCAGCTGGGTCCCAGGCAGCGCCCTCTGCAGTAAAACAAAAATGGTATGGTTCTAATTTTGGAGTGGCAGCATGTTCAAGATGTGCTGACACTGTTCTCAAAGGCCAAATCCCATTTTCTTTTTGTCTGCTGTCTCACTTTATGAATAACGTCAGAACAGAAACAGGAAGCTGGTCTACTGAAAGACAAGGCTAAAACAAGGGCTTTGAGGTAAGATCAACCCGTGTTCAAATCCTCACTCTTTTCCTGGCAGGCTGTTTGACTATGGGCAAGAGCCATGACCTCTCCAAGCCCCAGTTCCTCTTTGAAAAATGGAGATAAATAAAATTATATAATTATTGTGTTGTTGGAGGATTAAATAATATAATGCATAGAGATCCCTCAATGTAGTGAACACTCACTGAATGTTACATTGTTCTTGATCTTAGTATTGTCAATGATAATTGGTCAGGCAGGAGTCAAGAATCAATTCCAGTGGGTATTTTCACCTTGAGGTTGCAAGGACTTCTTTCCTCAGTGGAAGTTTATATCATCAGTACCAACATCTACACATGTATCTGTATCTTCTTTTTTTTTTTTTTTTTGAGACAGAGTCTCGCTCTGTCACCCAGGCTGGAGTGCAGTGGCGCCATCTGGGCTCACTGCAAGCTCCGCCTCCCGGGCTCACATCATTCTCCTGCCTCAGCCTCCTGAGTAGTTGGGACTATAGGTGCCTGCCACCACACCCAGCTAATTTTTTTTTTTTTTTTGTATTTTTAGTAGAGATGGGGTTTCACTGTGTTAGCCAGGATGGTCTCGATCTCCTGACCTCGTGATCTGCCTGCCTAGGCCTCCCAGAGTGCTGGGATTACAGGCGTGAGCCACCGCGCCCGGCCTACATATGTATCTTTCTACCTGTTACCAACTGGCCCTTCAAATACACTTACTAAACCGTTTCTTAAGGGTGTGAATGACTTCAGTCAAGAATATCATTGGGATTTAATGTGCTTTGAAAATGGAAACTTTTACACTTGGTGATTAAAAATTTGGCACTTAATGTAATAAACCGTGAATGTTAACAGTCAGCATTAAATCACGTGATACCTATCCTGGAGCTTCTATAAGGCACAGCTAACAATAATCACCAGGCTTGCAGTTCAAATCAGGAAATACTGTGTAAGCACAGCTACACTTCATTAATGCAGAAGAACTAAACTGTTTTCAGCTAGAAGGAATGTATAATGCAACATAATTAAGTGGAGATTGATCCACCTACAAACTTTAGTTGACATTATTAAAGCTTTGAAATTCCACGAAGCAGTGTTTATTAGCAAGATCAAGGTAATCGAGGGCAGTGATTCTCAAGCTCCTATGGCGTAAGGATCAACACGAGGACCTTATAAAAAGTGTCTTTTCCCAAATCTCCCCTCAAGAAATTAAAATTTGGTGATTCTGTAGTGCTGGCCAATTACTTATATTTTTATCAAACCCTGCAGGTAATTATAATCCAAATAATCTTGGTAGAACTCACTTTGAGAAACACTGATCTAGAATCTCAGATTGAGTAACATTTCACATAGGAAGGAAGAAAAGGCTTTGCAAAAGAGAGAGCTCTTCTCAGCAGGCTGGGATGGAATGCAGATCTAAGCCTTTAAGAAAGAAAAAAAACCCAACAACTCAAACTAGGCAAGTATTTTCAATTAGTTGTACCTTGACTCTCACTGAACTTTAGAGGGTGGGTTCTGTGGAAGCACCAGGTGTATTAGTTCAGTCTGTCCCAAGGGAATACAATGTCTTATGTGAAACAGCAGAAGGATAACGGAATCCCAGTGTCAATAAATCATGCAGTGGACAAGAGAGGTATTTTTTCAACAATCTGTAGACATAAATATCAAGCATACATTTCTGCAATAATGATTACCAAGTGCTTGTTTTAATAACATCTCAAAAATGAATGGATTCTAAATCCCAGTGATAATACATTTCATCTGATACACTGTTGTTGAGTCTACCAACATCAAGGGAAGCAGCAGTAAAACTTTGTACAATAGTGGTTGGACTGGTGTTTGGGGCATTATAATTGTAATCTCATCCCTAATAACAACTAACTCTGCAATTTGGGGAAGTCGTTTCACCACTCTGAATCTCAGAATGTACTTGATATGTTGAAAATTCCCTTCTGTTCCAGTGTTCTGCAATAAAGTGCCTACTATGAGCCATACACTGTTCTAAGCACTCCACTTAGAAATGAACCTGCTTAATCCTCACAATCATCCAATGAAGTATGTGTACTTTAAACAATCTCCCTTTATAGACGAGCACAGTGAAGCACAAGAAGGTTAAGTAGCCTGCCCAAGGTCATTGTGATGGTTTATCTTCTATGCCAGCTTAGCTGGGCTACAATGCCCAGATATTTGGTCAAACATTCTGGATGTTTCCATGGGGGTGTTTTTGGATGAGATTTATATTTAAATCGGTGGACTTTGAGTAAAACAGATTCCTCCCATAATGTGGGTGAGCCTCAGCCAGTCAATTGGAAGGAAGCCTCAATGGCACAAAAGACTGCCATCCCCAGAGTAAGAGGGAACTCTGCCAGCAAACTGCCTATGAACTCCAACTGCAGTTCTCTCCTGAGTTGCCAGCCTGCATCCTTCTCCATCAGATTTTGGACTCATCAAGCCTCCACAATCATGTGAGCCAATATCGTAACATAAATCTCTTTGGCACTCTCTCTTTTTCTCTAAATCCTATTGTTTCTGTTTCTCTGGAGAACCCTGACAAAAACAGTTCCACAGTATTATGGTGGTGGAGCCAGGCTTTGGTCCCAGGCAGGCTAACTCTGCAGGTGGAGGATGAGGACTACTCTGTGCTTCCAGAGGTTAGCCAAGCATCCCTTTTAAGAATTCAGATGCTTCAGTGAATATAGACTCTTAAATAGTATTTGGTCTTAATGGTTTTTCTCTGGCTATCTGCACTGATGACATCATTCAATTGGGCATAATTAACTAATGCAAGCAGTGATTTCGAAGAATTTAACATCATCCATGTTTGAATACAGTAAATTGCGTGTTTGGGGAACATCCCTATCTTTCAGAGTTAAATGTAGGAAGTAACTACTTTCTTACAAAAAGTCCCTTGTCGAAAGAGGAAAAAAACTTTCTAGATATAAGATAGTCTGACTTAAGTGTGGCAGTTTTTCTCTTCTTAAATGTTTACCTTTCTCTCCACTCAGTAGACACTGACTTGAAAGTCTTGCAATTCCTGTTTGTAGTGGGTAGATTTTAAAATACCATCACTTTTAAAATCTTATCTTTTTTTTTTTTTTTTTTTTTTTTGAGACGGAGTCTTGCTCTGTCGCCCAGGCTAGAGTGCAGTGGCACCATCTCTGCTCACTGCAAGCTCTGCCTCCTGGGTTCATGCCATTCTCCTGCCTCAGCCTCCCGAGCAGCTGGGACCACAGGCGCCCGCCACCATGCCTGGCTAATTTTTTGTATTTTTTAGTAGAGATGGGGTTTCACCCTGTTAACCAGGATGGTCTCCATCTTCTGACCTCGTGATGTGCCCGCCTGAGCCTCCCAAAGTGCTGGGATTACAGGCGTGAGCCACCATGCCCAGCCTATTTTTATTTAATCAAATGATAGTAGGCTATTTTGCTTCCTTTGTAATGTGTGCGTATATGTCAATACTCACTTTCCTTCTCAAGATCCCAATGTAATCCTTGGCCCTTAGATAAAGATGACCCTAGAAACATGGCTATAAAGTACCTCAAGAATGGACATCTTCAACCAAGTCAATTAGCAGCAACTGTCCAAATACCTGGTAAGAAGGAAAAAAAGCTAAAGGTATCCTGCATCTTTTTTTTTTTTTTTTTTTTTTTAAACTAGAAGTTAGTTTTGGAATCCTACAGAGAAGTCCACAAATATTTAAGAGTCAAGAGAGGCTGGACGTGGGGGCTCACTCCTATACTCCTAGCACTTTGGGAGGTTGAGGCAGGCAGATCACGAGGTCAAGAGATCGAGACCATCCTGGTCAAGAGATGGTGAAACCCGTCTCTTCTAAAACTACAAGAATTAACTGGGTGTGGTGGTGCATGCCTGTAGTCCCAGCTACTTGGGAGGCTGAGGCAGGAGAGTCGCTTGAAACCTGGTGGGATGGAGGTTGCAGTGAGTCAAGATCACGCCACTGCACTCCAACCTGGCAATAGAGCGAGACTCTGTCTCAAAAAAAAAAAAAAAAGAAAAGAAAAAGAGTTGAGAGAAGCCCCTGCCTTCAAGTGTACTCAGTGTTAAGGACTGCAGGGCCTCCCTGGTGGAGGTCAGCCATGTCCATTATAGATGTGTCTAGTTTGAGCACCTAAAGGTTGATAACTCAGGAAAGGCAGAGTGTCTGTAAATGAAGGAAACACTTAGCCAAGGTTCAAGATCATTGAACGGTTTCTGGTTTTTATACATAGACTCATATGCTGTCTGTAGCTTCCTTGACCCAAACTATCAACTCTGAAACATGAAACAGTAGAGAAAGAAGAAGGGGAAGACTGAGTTGTTCTGTTTTAGACACAGGCTGAGTCATTGCAGCCAGATTCAATCAGTGCAAAGGAGAAGGATTTGGAACAATTTGGTTAGTTTCCTTCCATCCAAATGTCTAGACACCCAAAGGGTTGTGCGGCCTGGCCTCTCACTATTCCCGTTAAAAGCTTCTCTTCACGGAAAATGTCATTGGTTATATGGTTTGTTTGTATTATGTTTGAACTTAATATATACTATTCTACCTTTGTCAACATTCATTCCCATTTCTGTAAGCTTTAAACTATCCCAGATGCTGAGTAAATGTGAATTTGCTGGAATGTGGCTGGCCTCTGTAATCTGGTTGCACAATCACTACTCTCCCTCTCCACATTCTGTATAAAGTCAATTTTAAGTATGCATTGTCTGGGGCATTTATATCCTGTAGATTAAGACAGATGCCAAAAGTGTAAAAAGGTAACCTTGATCTATTATTATTGGAGTCTATGCAGCTTAAAAGGAAAATGGACTCTCAAGTCTGAATGCTTATCTCTCCTGTTCTCAATCACTTAATGCTCCAAACTGTATGCTCCCAATGTCAATTCTTTAGTTGGTTGTCAAGGTACTTCCCACTAGGCATTTAGCTTCTAGTATGTTCTGTTCAGAAAATACCCAGAGCTTCAAGGATGTCAATTTGGGTATCAAATATATGAATCCAGAGCAAAGTCACCTGATACATAGTTTTCTTCAGCACCATAGTGTGATCACCTTCCCTGTGTCCAAACTCTGCAGAGATACAGAGTGTCTTGTTTGATAAAATTGTGTTTGAAAAAATGACGTCCTAAATTGACTATGCAATACTGACAAGACATGGGGATAATAAAAATGCATGGCCCATGTACCTTTTTGCTGAGATTTAGATATTCTTCCCCATCCTCAATCCTCTGCCATATTTTTAATATTTTTGCTTTTTTATATTAAGCTCTAAATATGAAAGGATGAGGAAAGTCACAAACAAGGAAGAGCAAAGAGAATAAAGCTAATATAGGGAAGCATTAGCCTGATCTCAGTAGAGAGACACAGTTTTGTGTATTGTTTATGAGTTACCCAGATTGACGATGTTAACGGACCAAAGAAAGAAGATTTAAATAAATAAATCTGATAACTTTAGAAAACATAGGGTGATCCTGGGGAAAATATATTTGCTTTTGTCCAAAACAAGATCAATACCACCTTTTAAAAGGTAGCTTTAGAAAAAAAAATCTCTGCATGATGTATACGCTTCCTGGAGCTTCCCAATATCAATAGCTCTGTCTTTATACTGGCATTTTAATTGACTTTCCCTCATTTTTTTTCCTTTTGTTGATCAATCTTTTTAATGAGCAATTTTGTGTAGTCAATTAGATCTAATTCTGTTGATGAAGAAAACTGAAAATAAATGAAGTCCTAAAAGTTCAGTTTAAGCTACTAAATCATTGATTAACCAAATAAAAACTACACCATATTTTTGGTTTAACCACTTGTTTAAGTTATATGTCAGCCTTTCTTCTATAGAAGTTGAGAAACTTGATTAATGAAAGCTGTTCTCTCTGGAAAAAAGAACTTAGTTGTTCCATATGTCATCGAAAGGCTCGGTTGGAACTGAGCAGACTGTAATTCTTTCCTTTCTGGAGGGAAATACGAAATTCTTTCCACAGCTGTTAGACTCTGATCTCAAAGCTAAATTAATTATTTTTATCTTTAGGATTTGTCTTCATTTGAGACCCACCATAGCAGGGTACACTCATATCTAGTGGAGGAGGCCGCTGCAAACCTTGTGTAAATTTCAGGATTTTGCACTTACCCAACTCCTCTGAGTAATACCCCACACACCTAAAACACCATTGTTAACAATATGGGTCTTTAAATCTTCTGAGGCTTCAAAAACTGTAATCAGTTCAAAACTGTAGCTTGATCAAAGGCCTGTGTGTAAGGAAAAGAATGCTGAAAAAAGAAAATCTTTTGGAAAAATCATAATTTTGCCTCAGGCTAGATCTGAAGTACTAACCTACTGAGTTATACTTCCAAAGTTTAGAAGAGTGCTGTGTTTTCATCTAGGATATAGAAAGGTGGTGAATTGCCTTTGATTTCTCCTTCCTTGCTTTGAAACAAAGCAATTGTGAAAGTCTAATGCAATTGCATTCTAGCCAGTGTCCAGTGAGAAGATTCCCATGGGGCTCTTCAGCATCGTAGATTCATTCACTGCCCTTAACTGGCTTGTTGAACAAGGATGTGTGAGTTTGGGAGTGGGTGGTTAAAATTAGCATATTTGGCACAGCGGAGAGTTGTCCATCACTGAAAAGAGAGATGATGAATATTGGTTCTAGGAATCTTCTCCTGAAATACACAATGCAAGGAGAGCTGGTAATGGTGAACGAGGAATGGGGCCAGGGATATGGAAGGCTGGACTACCCAGGACTTGAGGAATGGGCTATATCAGCCCATTCTGTATTCATAATGTACAACTGACAAGAGATCTTCACACTACTGTACTCTGACCCTCTGTCCCTCTTAGACTCTAATGTCCTCATTTTCAAGTAGTAAGAGTGTGTGTGTGTGTGTGTGTGTGTGTATGTATGTGTGTGTGTGTGTTTTAAGTTAAAAGGGTAGTGGAACAAAAGTTGTTCATACCTCTGCTTCCCCTCTCCTAAGAGAAATAAATTGTCCTTAGCTTTCTTTGCTATTACTTCCATTTGTTAGCAAAATTTGACTTTTACAGGCTTATGCTGATAACTAAGCCAGAATAAATGAGGTGAGAGACATACAGATTCATAACTGAGATGTGTAAGGGATTTACACAAAAGGATACAGTTTATGGTTTAATTCCTCAAGGAAAGTATCATATGCAAGTGAGTCATTTTTGCATGACCTCAGCTGAGAAGAAGCTGGATTGAAAGAAATTCCAAAGGCATGGAAGAACATCAGTCAGTTTACAAGAGGTATTTGGAAAATCATATTTATTCATTCTGACACACCCCAAACACTGGATTTCACAATGCAGGAGCAAATAAAACTAAAGAACAAAACATCAATAAAGGAGTAGAATCTTACCTTAATAGGTAATGAATTATCAAGTGTATGCTACAAAGGAAAAAAAGGGAAATAGAACAATGCTGTTGAAAAAACTTTATGTGATGATGAAAATGTTTACACCAACACTATTCAATACCAGTAGTCACTAGCCATATGGGGCTATTGAGTGCTTAAAATATTTCTAATGTGAATAAATAACTGAGTTTTACTTTTTTCTCTAATTTTAGTTAATTTAAAATTAACATTTGGCTAGTGCTTCTATCTTAGCCTGTCTCAAAAATAGCACTAAAGATGAGGAATACCAAATTCTTCTCTAAAATCTTTCACAATTTCATTGGCTGATCTCTGCCAAATATCTCCTTTGTATTTTATTTTCCTGTCTTTAAAATGGTGCTTACAATTCATAGTCTCTAAGTAAAAACGTTAGTGACATAATATGATTTAAATATAAGATTATTCAACATAAATGTCCTATTGATAGATTTCTAATCTAAGAGGTAAGATATTTGGAAGTTAATTTCAACTTGTATTGAATTACTTGGGGTAGCATAATTACAGAAATGAGTATGAAAAGCTCTGTGCTTAAAAAAAAAAACATAAAGCTTAAACAAACATAGAAAGGGAGATGTTGGGCCAGGCGCGGTGGCTTATGCCTGTAATCCCAGCACTTTGGGAATACAAAATTAGCTGGGTGTGGTAGCATGCGCCTATAATCCCAGCTACTTGGGAGGCTGAGGCAGGAGAATCACTTGAACCCGGGAGGCGAAGGTTGCAGTGAGCTGAGATTATGGCACTGCACTCCAGCCTGGGCAACAAGAGTGAAAAAAAAAAAAAAAGAAACTCTGTCTCAAAAAAAGAAAGATAGATGTTGATATTATTTCAGTTAAGCAGTAGGAAAATAGATGAAGGGGCAATAAACTCTGACTGGGAGAGTGTATTTGTCCATCTTCACACTGCTGATAAAGACATACCCGAGACTGGGTAATTTACAGAGAAAAAGAGGCTCAGTGGACTCACAATTCCATGTGGCTGGGGAGGCCTCACCGTCATAGTGGAAGGCGAAAGGCACGTCTTACATGGTGGCAGACAAGAAAGAATGAGAGCCAAGTGAAAAGGGAAACCCCTTATTAAACCATCAGATCTCGTGAGACTTACTGCCACGAGAACAGCATGAGTAAAAGCACCCCATGATTTGCTTATCTTCCACTGGGTCCCTCCAACAACACATGGGAATTATGGGAGCTGCAATTCATGATGAGATTTGTGTGGGGACACAGAGCCAAACCATATCAGAGAGAAGTGGGACATTGAAAGACAAAGTTGAATTTGGGCTGAGTGTGACAGAGCAGGAAGGAAGGCCTTTCTAAGCAAAATAGTGTGGCATGAGCACAGGCATAGAGGGAAAGTCAGAGCCTTCAGTGCATGCTGAATTAGTCTGGTCTGGCTCTAAATGGGGCCTAAAATGCCCACTATGGATTTGTATTGATATTCTGGAGGCAATGGAGTTAAATTAGAGCATTTTGGATAAATGAGAAACAAGATAAGATCTGTGATTTTGAAGAATAACTCTAGTGTCAGTGTCAATGAACTTTCAGAGAAAGATGTGCAAGAATGAAGATTAATTGGGAGAATATAGAAAGTGGTCAAGCAAAAGGTGAAAAGATTGACTAGGATCCTAAAGAAGGATCAATAAAAAGCGAGCGTATGAGGATTGAGTAAAGTCCACAAAATCTGGTGACCCAACTCATGTGGGTGTTTATGGAAGACAGCAAGAGAAAGGTAACTAGGTTTTAAGTTTGAGTGGCTAAGTGATAACATTTATCAAAGCAGGGAGCAAGGAGAAGTCTGGGCTTGTTGATTTTGAAGCATTAGCTTGGCATCCATTTAGAGATTAACAAATAAATACAGACATGAATGTGAGTCTTCCCATAGACATTAGGCCTGCATCAGAATCAACATGTCCAAACCTGAGCAAACATCTCTTGGATGTCCAACTGGGTGTTGGAAATGCAAATCTTGGGCTCAAAAGAGAGGTCTGAAATAGATATGTGATTCGTCTGAGTAGAAATGACACTGAAAGTTATAAAGGTGTGACTTTAGTTAAGAAGAGAACATTGTGTAGCTCACAAAAGAGGATGAGGACAGGTCCTTGGGGGCAGGAGTCAGCAAGGGAGATGGAGAAGTAGAAATAGAATTTGAAGAACTCAGGAAGAAAGTAATCAAGTCAAGAAAATAATAGATTGTATATACTGGAATCTAAGAACCAAATAAAATGCAAACACAAAACATGCTGTTAATTCCTTTCTGTAAATCACTTTCTACCTCAGCAGGCCCCAGAGTGGGACAAAGATAGGGAAACTCCATGTAAACAGGGATTGTTTGACAGAAAGACCAATGTCTGGAGGTGGGTAGGGTTTAAGAAGCAATAGACACAGCAAAAGAGGTGTTCCCTGCGATGTGAGATCTCATACAATTGAGGGGAAGATGGGAGTGGGGAGATGCTTTTGGTGCTCACATCACATCCCTGGACCCACTTAATTAGGCAGTTGAGACACTGGGTGAGCCAATGTTAGTTATTAGCATTGTCAAATAATCAGCGATCAGTTGTTTCTTTCTATCTGGACCCTGAGCAAGTAGCATCAACTCTCTGAATCTTGGTTTCCTCCCATCGAAAAGAGGTTTAATTATAGGATTCATAGCAGTGAGGATTAAATAGGATGATGCATCTGACACAACTGGGGGTTAATTAATATTGGTTCCCTTCCATTTTTGCTCCTCTTCATGGCTTTGTATCAGGCATGCCCAGCCAATGAGTGTTCCTAATGTGTCAGTGGAATGCAGTGTTTCCATGTTGGAAGAAATCTCAGGCCCCTGACAAAGGACAATTTTATCTCATCTGAAGCTGGTTCGATAAATACATTGTTGCATAAATCAATGAATAATCACGAATCAGTCAATCAATTCTGTTCATTTAGCTCCCCCATCCAGGTCCTAACACTCTTGAACCACCTCCGACTGCTTGAAAATCAGAAATTTTGGGGTCAGTTTCTCATTCACTTTGAAGCTTATCAATTCTAGCTTTGGGGGCATACAATTTAAAAAGAGTGAAAGACAGCCAAAAAGGTAACTACCTACATCAGACAATTTAGAAATTAACCATTTTTATCCCATATGGCAGCAGAGGTATTAATGACTATTTTCCAGGGTAACAGAATAGGATGGGGTGGGGTCAGGACTGAGAATTTTTTCAAGATAATGCCTGAATGGTCACACCATAGGGTCTCTATAATCCACTGAGAAAAAATATCATGTATCCGAGTAATTTAAGTCAATCTGTGTATGGTGGTTAGGGAGAAGAGTTATGGGTTAAGTTGATCTATCAGTCTGATCTGTATTTTATCACTGAAGGGGAAATATAAATATAGTTTTAAGAGGTATGTTCAAAGCTTATATCAAATAGTGCTTCTCTATAATGAGTGAGAGAGTTCAAAATATATGCTTTACTTCAGAAAATTGGCACATAAGGGAGCTAAATGAGCAGGATTGATTGAATGATTCACTGAGTAATTCACCCTTTTAGGCAACAAAGTATTTATTGAACCATACCATGTTCCACTAATTACCAGGAGCTAGAAAAAACTGTGGCTTAGATAAACAGGATCCCTGTTTTCACAGCATGCAGTCTAGTAGGTAGGATGCGCACTCCATAAGTAACTGTAAGTAAGATCAGTTTTTTGTTTTTTGTTTTTAAGACAGAGTCTCGCTCTGTCACCAGGCTGGAGTGCAGTGGCACAATCTCAGCTCACTGCAACCTCTGCCTCCTGGGTTCAAGTGCTTCTCCTGCCTCAGCCTCCCGAGTAGCTGGGACTACAGGCGTGTGCCACCACACCTAGCTAATTTTTGTATTTTTAGTTGAGATGGGGTTTCACCATGTTGGCCAGGATAGTCTCTATCTCTTGACCTCATGATCTGCCCGCCTCAGCCTCCCAAAGTGCTGGGATTACAGGCGTGAGCCAGTGCACCCGGCTGTAAGATCAGTTTTATGAAGGCATTATAGACACACACAAGAAGGGAGGCTTCACCTAACAGTGGGAGTATATTAACAATGATAATAATGATTAGAGATAACAGTTGTACAGTGTTTACTATGGACCAGGCACTGTTTAAAACACTTTACATATATCATTTTTAAAAATCTACTTGTCAACACTATGAGGTAAGTACTATTATTACCTCATTTTAACAGATGAAGGAACTGTTCTGAGTCCCAGAAAGTTCCCAAAGTCCCAGAAAGTTTCCCAAAGGAAAGTCCCAAAGGAACCTTTCTGAGTCCCAGAAAGGTTCAGTCACATGCCCAAGTTCGCATGGTCAGTATGTGGCAAAGGCAAGATTTTAATCCAGATGTGAGGCCCAAAAGTGCACACACTTAGTAACTGGAATTTAGAAAAACAGATATATCTAAGCAATTTAATAAATTGATCTGTTTTATCTTGTGTATTTTAGGCCAGGAAGAGACACAGAGAAATCCATTTTTAACAGCCTGATTTATGAAAGCTGTTATTGACCAGCTACTTTGGCAACTATAGTTGTAATACTTTTGACTGGTATTTTTATTGACTGCCATCTAGTTTTAGTGTCTGTCTCCAACAGAAGCCTGATCAGGCCCTAACTAGTGTGTACCTTCATAAGCCACATGACCTGTGTTTGTTCTCATGGAATCAAGAACAGCAAGAATGGTAGCTGTTCCTCAGAACACAAAAGAGAAGATGAGCCCAAAAGATAGACTGTGTGAACTGAACAGGCTTTTTCATGGCCTTTCCCACACTTGCTGGTATCATAGAGGTGATGCAACCTGAGGCTCACGCATGATATCAATGCCCAACTGATGCTACATGAATTAACACTCACTCTTCTGTGGATACTGGAACAGATGCTTTTGGTGCTCACATTACATCCCTGGACCCACTTCTGAATCCTGTGCAGTTGTGTGGACAGTTTCATGTAGGCTTTTTGCTCTTCTGCTGCAGGGCTTTCATCAAAGTCAGGGCAACCTACTCAGCTCAGAAAGTGAGTGCAGGGGAGCTTTGCAGTGAAAGCTAAGCTACCAGGGGCAACTGTAAACCCATGAGGGGTGGAGCTACAACGTTATTTTAGTCTGTACAGTTAAGTCACAAAAGATGAAGCATAAAGACACAAAGACAAATATTAGGACAAAACACATAATCATCCAAAAACTGGATGGTGCCAGGGAAAGGAATGAGAAATATAACAATATGTATTTTGTCATTGCTCATAGTAAGGAATTAAGAGTCTTTCAAAAGAAATAGAGGATTAAGAACATTGTGTAATGGCAATCATACAGAACAAATATGAAACCCTTTTAAGTCATATAGCCACAAAGCAAAGCAAATACAAATCTTACAGAAAATCATATAAAGAATAAAAACTGAGATGAAGGTGGTGTAAAATATTATATACTTCTAAGATCAAACATTATTTTCACATTAATAAATGTATTAATGGACGAATTTGCCTATTCAAAATCCCAAAAAAAGATATTTTTGGAAATTATAAAGCTAAATTTAATTGTAGGCTTTATACAACAGAAACTTAAAACAAAACAAAAATAACTAAGAAAAGTTGTAAATTAAAATATGGGAAAATGCATGTGAGGAAAATGCAAGCAAACAATTAGGAAAGCAGGAGTTACAACCTTAGTATTAGAAAAAGTAAATAGGGGCCAGGTGCGGTGGCTCATGCCTATAATCCCAGCACTTTGGGAGGCCAAGGTGGGTGGATCACGAGGTCAGGAGATCGAGACCATCCTGGCTAACACAGTGAGACCCCCCATCTCTACTAAAAATACAAAACTTAGCCAAGCATAGTGGTGGGTGCCTGTAGTCCCAGCTACTCGGGAGGCTGAGGCAGGAGAATGGCGTGAACCCAGGAGGCGGAGCTTGCAGTGAGCCGAGATGGTGCCACTGCACTCCAGCCTGGGTGACAGAGCAAGACTCCGTCTCAAAAACAAACAAACAAACAACAACAACAACAAAACAGAAAAAGTAAATAGGGAGAAAAAAGGCATTTGATGATACAGTTATGGTCAACTTAGATTGGTAAAGAATGAAATTTACAATGGTGTTCAGTAATTAGGGATAGCCATATACCAAATAATGTAGCATTAACAGTCATAAAGTAAATAGCACAGGAAACACAAAGAAAAAAGAAGAATCACACTATGAAAAAGAGACTCTCACTATCTGTATTAGCCTGTTCTCACATTGCCATAAAGAAATACCGGAGACTGGGTAATTTATAAAGAAAGGAGGTTTAATTGGCTCATATCCATAGGTTTAAGAGGAAAAATAGTGACTTTTGCTCCTGGAGAGGCCTTAGGGAGCTTTTACTCATGATGGAAGGCAAAGTAGGAGCAGGCACACCTCACATGATGGGAGCAGGAGGACAAGAGAGAGGAGGGAGGTGATACCTACTTTTGAACAACCAGATCTTGTGAGAACTCAATAACTCACTATCACAAGAACAGCACCAAGGGATGATGCTAAACCATTCACGAAGAATCCACTCCATGAATCCAATCACCTTCCACTAGGCCCCACCTCCAACACTGAGTATTACAATTTGACATGATATTTGGGCAGGGACACAGATCCAAACCACATCATTCTGCCCCTGGCCTCTCCCACATTTCATGCCCTTCCCTGATTGCAAAATTCAATCATGCCTTCCCACAGTCCCCCAAAGTCTTAACTCATTCCAGCACAAACTCACAAGTCCACAGTTTAAAGTCTCATCTGAGAGAAGGCTAGTCCCTTCTGCCTATGAGCCTGTAAAATCAAAAATAACTTACTCCCAAGATGCAATGGAGGTATAAGCAATGGGTAAATACTTCTGTTTCAAAAGGCAGAAATTGACCAAAAGAGAGGTGCTACATGCCCCATGCAAGTCCTAAACCCAGCAGGGCAGTCATTAAATCTTAAAGCTCCAAAATAATCTCCTTTAGCTTTATGTCCCACATCCAGGGCACTCTGGTGCAAGGGTAGGCTCCCAAGGCTTTGGGCAGCTCTGTCACTGTGGCTTTGCAGGGTTCAGCCCCCACAGGTGCTCTCAAGGGCTGGCATTGTGTCCCTGCAACTTTTTCAGGCACAGGGTGCAAACTGCCAGTTGTTCTACCATTTTGGGGTCTGGAGATGGTGGCCCTCTTCTCACAGTTCCACTAGGCACTTTCCTAGTAGGGGTTCTCCATGAGGGCTCCACCCATGCAACAGACTTCTGCATGGATATCTAGGCTTTTCCATACATCTTCTGAAATCTAGATGAAGGCTCCCAAGCCTCAACTCTTACACTCTGTGCACCCACAGGCTTAATACCACATGGAAGCCACCAAGGCTTATGGATTGCACCCTGTGAAGCAGTGGCCCAAACTGTATCTGGGCCCCTTTGGACCATGGCAGAAGTGGCTAGGATGCAGGGAGCAGTGTCCTGAGGTTGCACAGGGAGGCAAGGTCTGGACCTGGTCCATAAAATCATTCTCCTCTCCTAGGTCTCTGAGCCTGTGATGGAAGGGGCTGCCACAAAGGTCTCTGAAATGCCTTTGAGGCCTTTTCCCCATTTTCTTGGCTATTAGCAGTTAGCTTCTTCTTTTTACTTATGCAAATTTCTGCAGCCTGCTTGAATTCCTCAACTGAAAATGGGCTTTTCTTTTCTATCGCATGGCCAGACTGCTCATTTTCCAAACTTTAAAAGCTCTGCTTCCCTTTTAAATATAAGTTCCAGTTTTAGGTTATTTATTTGCTCACGCATATGAGCATAGGTTGTTAGAGACAGCCAGGCCATATCTTGAATGCTTTGATGCTTAGAAATTTCTTTTACAGATACCCTAAATCGTTCCTCTCAAAAGTTCCACAGATCCCTAGAGCAGGGACACAATACAGCTAGGCTCTTTGCTAAAGCATAGCAAAAGTGACCTTAACTCCAGTTCCCAATAAGTTTCTCATTTCCATCTGAGACTTCCTCATCCTGAACTTCATTGTCCATATCACTGTCAGCACCTTGGTCACAACCATTCAACAAGTCTCTAAGAAGTTCCAAACTTTCCCTCATCTCCTTGTCTTCATCTGAACTCTTCACAGTTTTCCCACCTCTACCCATTACCTAGTTACACAGCTGCTTCATTTTCAGGTATTTTTATAGCAATACTCCACTCCTCAGTATGAATTTTCTGTATTAATTCCTTCTCATATTGCTATAAAGAAATACCAGAGACTGGGTAATTTATGACAAAAAGAGGTTTAATTGGCTCATGGTTGCACAGCCTATATAGGAAAGACAGTGGCTTCTGCTTCTGGGGAGGCCCCAGGAAACAAAGCAGAAGAAACTTTAGTGGAAGGCAAAGCAGGAGCAGGCATGTCTCACATGGTGGAAGCAGAAGAAAGAGGTGGGGGGAGATGTTACTCACTTTTAAACAACCAGATCTTGTGATAACTCGATAACTCATTCACTCACTATCAGCACTAAGAGGATGATGCTAAACTATTCATGAAGGATCCACCCCATGAATCCAACCACCTCCCACCAGGCCCTACCTCCAACACTGAGGATTACAAATTTACATGATATTTAGGTGGACACACAGATATAAACCATATCACTATCATTTTATGTTTAATCAAGTTTTTAAAATAAGGATATAGGGGACCTAAATAACATAATTAATAAGACTCTTCTACTTGATTTTCTACTCTGAAAGCAGAACATGTTTTCAGGTACCCATGGAACAATCACAAATCTTGGCCACAAAGAAAACTTGTCAAATCCTAAAAATAAATAATAATAAAGGTAACAATCTCAGACCTATGTATTACACTAAAATTAATGTAGTAGAAATTAAAAAATAAACAAAAATACCATGCTACCTCTAAATTAGAAGAATCTTTTGAAAAAATACTCTTGGGTCAAAGATTCAAATACACATTCACAGGATGGATTTGGTTGGAGAGGTTCTTGGAAGAAAATACCTAACATGAAAGTCTTACATCAATAAACAAGAAAGAATACAAATAGATGAGTTAAACATTCAGATTAAAAAGTTAGAGGAAAAACCCACAACAAATATTATAAAAGTAGAAATAATTAATGAGATAAATATAAAAATATACATTAAAATAATGAGATAACACAATTACAAAATTTATAATCAAATTTCTGAGTTATTTTCTTGAAAAGTCTATAAAATTTCAATCCGTTAGCTAACCTAATTATGAAAAAAAGACAACTTAAAACTACCTAAACAAAAAATTACAATATGAGAAGTTCCCAAAAGCATACTGAAAGAAACTGAAGATGCAACTTAGCTCAATACTTTGCAAGTATATTTGAAGAAGTTAATGGAATAATGGCCATTCAAAATTATCACATTCTAATCCCTCAGATTTGTAAATGTTACCTTATTTGGAACAAGTGTCTTTACAGATGTGATTAAGCTAAAGATTTTGAGATGAGATTACCCCATATATCCAGATGGCCCCTAAATGCAATGACAAGTGTCCTTTTAAAAAAGAAACAAGGCCGGGCGCGGTGGCTCAAGCCTGTAATCCCAGCACTTTGGGAGGCCGAGACGGGCGGATGACGAGGTCAGGAGATCGAGACCATCCTGGCTAACACGGTGAAACCCCGTCTCTACTAAAAAATACAAAAATCTAGCCGGGCGAGGTGGCGGGCGCCTGTAGTCCCAGCTACTCCGGAGGCTGAGGCAGGAGAATGGCGTAAACCCGGGAGGCAGAGCTTGCGGTGAGCTGAGATCCGGCCACTGCACTCCAGCCCGGGAGACAGAGCGAGACTCCGTCTCAAAAAAAAAAAAAAAAAAAAAAGAAAGAAACAAACGAGGAGAAGACAAGATGACCATAGAAGAACAGACTAGATTTATGTGGGCCACAAGCCAAGAAACACCTAGAACCACCAGAAGCTGGAAGAAGCATAGTACGAAACCTCCCCTAGAGCCTTCAAACAGAGTAGGGTTATGCTGACACCATGGTTTCAGACCTCTGGCTTCCAGAACTGTGAGAGAGTGACTTTCTATTGTTTTAAGTCTTCTAGTTGGTGGTAATTTGTTACAGCAGCCCAGGAAATTAGTAACAGAATGAAATACATGAATCTTAAGTGCACAATTCTCCACATATTTTTAATTTAAAATATTGTATCTATCACTTCCATTTCCTTTTTTCCATGCTAACTCCTGTCCCCATAGTCTTACCTTCTAGCCCCCATTTATAGCACATGCAAAGGCCCTGGGGCAAGAAAGAAAGTAGCCTGTTCAAGAAACTGGAAGAAGACTAGTGTCTCCAGAGTATGGTAAACAGAGGAGTGCGTGGCACCTGATAAAGGTTTTTCCTGACAAAAGACAATTCCCAGTGTAAGATGAGTTCTGGTACAAGATATTAAGCTAATGTGTACTAACTCATCTATGCACTCTTTATCTGATGTGGTTGCTCAAGGTCTAGGTGAGTTACACAATGAAACAATTAGAGGATACATAAAAATAAAAATAGTAAGGACAAATTAGTGAAGCAGAAAGATCTCCTTTATAACAAGAGTAGCTACATTGACTTCAAATGCTTCAACCCAAGAACTGATTTAAACAAACATGTACGACACATTAAAGATTGGTGCCACAAATGTGCTGTTTCATAAACAGTGGCAGTTACTTCAACATCTCAACCTACTCAGTATATTCAAATAAAATGAAAGGACTTAGAGCAAATGATTGTTTCTGCCTATTTTTATTTCATTGTTTGGCTGTTTGCATTACTATACACTCAATATTTTTCTCATGGATTATTAAAGGAAATCAGAAACAGCTGCTGCTGGCTGCAAGATTATTTGAAGTACCATATCACTCTTCTTCACACACACACACACACACATTAGCACTGAACCATGGTCAAGTAGGCAGTGATGAAAAATGTTCAATCAGAAATAATGTGCATCCTGCTCTCCCTCTGACTCCAAGATAAATACATCAAGTCTTTAAAGGGCAAAGAATTAACAATTGTTTTCATCCCCTTCTTTTCTATTTCCTTAAAATCATGGATACTCTTATTTTAGTTTGAGATTTTTGTTGAATCTGCAAGTGTATCCAGTCTACTTCCAGATTAAATCCCCAATATTATTTTTTAGTGTCTTCATCTACTTTTGTGGGTTAGCACTATTTTGCTAGCAGTTACTTAATGAGGTATATGGTAATATATTTGGTACAGCCTACTTTGCCTACATAACTACTCAGGTGCAACTATTTTCGTCTTCTAATAAGAACTTGTACTCTTCAGATCCAGGCATTTCAGATCAATATTGTTTTCTGTTTTCTAGAAAGCTAATATATAATTCAAGGAATCTCTATTATATATTTATTATAATACTCTTATCATTTGGAGGTGTACTTGGAAAACTACATCTCTTTGCCTTTGGTCCAGCTTGGTTTAGATTAGAGAAGTATGTGGGAGCATGAGAAAACCCCATTGGAAAGTGGGCAAGGGACATGAACAGATATTTCTCAAAAGAAGACATACATGCAGCCAACAAGCATATGAATAAAGCTCAATATCACTGATCATTAGAGAAAAGGAAATCAAAACCACAATGAGATATCATCTCTCACCAGTCGGAATAGCTATTATTAAGTCAAAAAATAACAGATGCTGGCAAGGTAGTGGAGAAAATGGAATACTTATACACAGTTGGTGGGAGTGTACATTGGTTCAACCATTGTAGAAAACAGTATGGTGATTCCTCAAAGAGGTAGAAGCAGAATTGCCATTCAACCTAGCAACCCCATTACTAGATATGTGCCCAGAGGAATATGAATCGTTCTACCATAAAAACACATGCATGTGAATGTTCACTGCAGCATTATTCATGATAGCAAAGATATGGAATCCACCTAAATGCCCATCAATGACAGATTGGATTAAAAAATGTGGCACATATACACCATGGAATATTATGCACCCATAAAAGAGAACAAGATCATGTCTTTTGCTGGAACATGAATGGAGCTGGAGGCTATTAATTATCCTTAGCAAACTAATGCAAGAACACAATACCAAATACTGCATGTTCTCACTTATAAATGGCACCTAAATGATAAGAACTCATGAACACAAAGAAGGGAACAACAGACACTGAGATCTACTTGAGAGGGGAGGGTGAAAGGAGGGGGAGCAGCAGAAAAGATACTATTGGGTACTGGGCTTAACACCTGAGTGATGAAATAATCTGTATAACAAACCCCCACGACATATGTTGACCTATGTAACACACCTGTATATGTACCCTCAAACCTAAAATAGAAGTTAAAAAGAATTTATTATAGTTAAATTATATAGCATGTTTCACACAACCTTCAGTTTTATCTCCTGATACAGTTTTTTTTTTTTTTTTTTTTTTTTTTTTTTTTTTTTTTTTTGAGACGGAGTCTCACTCTGTCGCCCAGGCTAGAGTGCAGTGGCGCAATCTCAGCTCACTGAAAGCTCCACCTCCTGGGTTCATGCCACTCTCCTGCCTCAGCCTCCCAAGTAGCTGGGACTACAGGCGCATGCCACCATGCCCGGTGGTTTTTTTTTTTTTTTTTTTTTTTTTTTTTTTTTTAGTGGAGATGGGGTTTCACCGTGTTAGCCAGGATGGTCTCAATCTCCTGACCTCGTGATCTGCCTGCCTCAGCCTCCCAAAGTGCTGGGATTACAGGCGTGAGCCACTGCGCCTGGCCTACTTCTGATACAACTTTATGAGTTGGGGAGGCATTATTATCACATTTGACAAATGAGAAGTGTGATCAACATTGAAGTGAATCGACAAACACTGAAGTGGTCGGGGGACAGGCTGGAGAATTGGGTGCCCTCACTCCTCACCTGGGCCTTTACCCATGAATCGTGAACCTCTGCCTTAAACAACTGCCTAGGGAAATGTGACTATGCTTATTCCGTCTCTACAAGAAACTGTTCAGGAGGTATAAGGCAAGTGACTCCCTTCACAAGCGAGGGACTCTTCAATAAGAAAAGATATATATGATAAAAGTGACATCTCATTTAAGTATTCATGGATGCTTTGCATGTTCAAGGAGCTTTTCCAGGCACTGGGAATGGAGTAAAGAGTAAACAGGTGCAATTTCAGGCCTAAAAGAAAGCAGAAGCTTGTAGGAAAATAGGCAATGAATTCACAATCACAACAATAATCACATAATGAAAAGTATTTGGGGATTCTTTCAAAGATAGGCACAGATTTTATGAGGCACAGATTTTATGAGTAAGTATCTGAAATCACATCTATATCACCAGGTAAAAACTCCTTGAAGATATGATACTTAATTTGCAACCTGAAGGCCAGCAAGTTGGAATAGGGCATTTTAGACAGCACATGTAAAAAGCTCTGCAAGAAAGAAAGTGGCACTTTTAAAGTGCTGCAGGAAGGTCAGTATGTAGACAGCATGGTCAGCAGGGGATAGGTCATGCCTACCTTCAGAGGTAGACCCAGGCCAGTTCATAGAGCCTTGTGGGTTTGCTAAAAATTTTGGATATTTCCAAAGGAAATGGGAAGGCACTAAACAGTTTTATGTAGAGGATTAATATGCTCTAACTTCTTATAGTAAACAATCACTTTAGCTGCTCATCAGAGAGAAGGACAAAAGTTGAAAGAAGAATTAGGAAGTTCAAACTAGAAATATAATAGATAGCTGGTTGATATGGTTTGGGTCTGTGTCCCCACCCAGATCTCACCTTGAATTGTAATAATACCCAGGTGTCAAGGGCAGGACCAGGTGGAGATAATTGAATCACGGGGGTGGTTCCCCCATGCTGCTCTCGTGATAGTGAGTGAGTTCTCACGAGAGCTGATGGTTTTCTAAGGGGCTTCCCCCTTGACTGGGCACTCATTCTCTCTCCTGCCACCCTGTGAAGAGGTGTCTGCTGCTATCAGCTTCTTGAGGCCTCTGCAGCCATGTGGAACTGAGATAATTAGACAACTTTTTCTTTACAAATTACCCAGTCTTGGGCAGTTATTTATAGCAGCGAGAGAACAGACTAACACACTGATAGATTCTTTCTTCTTTTTCCTGGATGACTTAATCTTATTTTGCTAACTTTAATAATCTGAGATCTCAGATACCTTGCCACATAAATAGCTATTTTATTCTTTATCTAAACTTTATTTCTTATTAATGTTATTACTCTAGAAACTGTAAGTGCCTTCCTTATATATGTGATTTATGCAGAGACATTTTGGTTATTAGAGATGATATTAGGAAAATATCAATTTTCCAGGATTTTTGGTTAACAAATGCAATGTAGGACTCACATTTTTGCAGGGTTCACAATGATCTCTACCACATTTCTCAAGAGGCTCTCTGGTAACTTTCAATCCAGATCAGTGACAAAGATGACAGAAATTGCTGCTATTGTAGCTCATTTACACGCAAGACAAAACCAGCGGGACAGATGTTCCTAAAAAGAATAAAATACGATTTAAGAAAATAACTCTCTTTGAACTTTGAAAACGACATGGAGGAAATTTGGATTCTGATTTCAAAAGGCAGGATTTGTGAAGAGTAATGATTTTACAGCATCCCACCCCACTCCCTTCTTTCTGGTTGAACTGATGGATGCTCCGACCTACAGCATTTGTACTGATTCTACATTGATCTTTTTCTGCATTGGGCCTGACTTAAGGGAATCTGACAGCACTGGGCCAAAAAATCAGTAACATTTATTAGGCCCTTGGTTACTGAACAAGCACAGAGACAAAGAAAAACTTAAGTGAAGATTATGTTTATACACTTGACATGTGTCAGGTAAGATATCTGGTTCACATACAATAAAAATGAAATGTGGATTTCTCTGGAACTTGCAACTTACAGGACTTACTCAAATGAGCATTAAAAAGGTGCAACATGACTGCTTTTCTCTATAAAGGAAGGATATTTAAATTGAGACAATGGAGAAATGCACATTATACAGATACATCTTGCATCTAGAAAAGAATTCTTGCCTTTTTTCTTTCATTGGCACAAACAGAAGAGGAGTGGTGTGTCTGTTTGTTTGTTTTTCAAATGTTTAAATGTCACTCAAGAGAAAGTTTTTCCTATATTTCTATGAGACTTGTCTTATCACCAGAATTCAAGTCTACAATCTCTTACACACAATTCCAAAATTGAAAATTCTGAAACTGTAAATGTTTTTGCAATTTTGGCTCCAAAGCTCTTTGAGTGGCAAAATCTGCCTTAATCTTTATCCTACTAAGAATATTTATTTCACTGTATAAATTTTAATATATTTATTGTGTGGTGTACCCTCAGGCCTGTCTATGCAGAATATTTAGAATATACACTGTATTTCCTTTCTAAAATCTAAAATATTTTGAATTTTCACCTAAGAGTTTTGGATAAAGGAATGTGAACCTATGCCGCAGAGAAAAGAAAATTCAGCTCACTGAGTCTGATTCCCTGCAAGCTCCTATCGCTGTGGGCAAGTGTTGAAAGACTTGTCATATTGGGAAATGAAGTCCTTGTCCAAATGACCTGATGAATCACTTCCTTCCTTTTTGGCCAGTCTGGTCTGTTCATGGATCACTGAAGACAGGAGTCGAAGAATCACTGTGTTTTAGAACTGACGTGCTGATCTAAATTTTAGATTCTAAAATATGCTCTGTTGACTAAGCTGCATTGCCTGGTAACAAAGACAATCACAATGAGGATTCATTCATTCCATAAATATTTACTGAGCACCTATTATGAAATGTCAAACATGTTGTAACAGAAAAAGAACTCAGATACAAGTCAGGAGCCCTGGGTTCAAATTGCTTTAGCCATCTAACTCCTGTATAGTTTGGCAAGTCACTTAACTTCTCTTTCTCTCTAGATACTTATGATAATTAAATTTAATAATATACTCAAAAGCACATTTGTACATTTTATTGAGCTTCTGTGCTAAATGCCTTACATGTACCATATAAAGAATCATTATGTGCAGAGAATAAGATTGGTGGACATACTAGGATGTGTAACACACCCACCCTCAAAGAGCAAACTGATAGAGGAGTAACATATGCACCTACAGAACTATGCCAGGCTTTTATTTTTTTTAATCACTGATAGGCAGCATTAAAATAATTTTGGAAGATAAGCTGCTCTGAGTCCTTGCCAGAAAAATATGGAAGGGGGAAGGGAGAAAGAAGCATCTGAAAGGAATTTCATCTAAAACAGCTGCCTTGCTAAGTCCCTGTTTCAAATTGCCTGTTAGCTGATCTGACTTAAGACTTTTTTTTTAATCAAGAAACAAAATCTGTGGGGTTTGCTAGTTCAATTCATTTGCACATTTCTCACAGCTACATATGGCAGGACTGGAATGATCAAATTTCCTTCAGCTTTATCATAAATCACAGAGATTCCAATGTGTCCTTCACAGCTTTAAGTTTTCAAAACCATCATGACTAATGAAATATTTATTCTGAGACCTACAGCCACTTGCATGGAGTCACGTTCCTTAGAGGAGAGACTTTGACAAAGAGCCCATCAAAAAAGCAGCTGGGGGCCCCCGACCCTGGCCCCACTACCCTTCTCCACTTTTGGCCTTTGCATCTGCCACCTTCAGGTTACCAAATGGCATCTCTCATAAACTGTGAGCACAGGCCTTTTGCTCAATTTGACAGCTTTCACTTGGAAACTAATCAAACTTTAAGGATTCGACTTAAGAGCAGAAAAAGGCTTTCTCAAGGTTTTATTACTTTGTAAAATGTATTAGGTTACAAATCAAGTTAATTTTAAAAGAGAACCTAGTTATTTTTACTAGATGGTTTAAAAGTTTTCACTGTTATATAAAGCCAACAACCAAAATCAGGTAAATTTCCCTACAAATTGGCTGTCGGCCAAATGTTTGCAGAAAAACTAGGATGAACCCATTTGCTGCAAAAGCAACAATGAGTCAAATGATGAAGAGGCTGGGCTGACATAGAAATGTAGTCCTTCCTCATTGAGATTGCTGACCGAATGTAGATTTACGAAGATCCTACGGAGATGTCTTCCATGCTCCTTTGCAATGTTTCTTGGCTATTCCTCCCATCAAGAAGTGAAATCCATTTCTCCTTCTCTTGTCTGATCTGTCTGTATGGCCAGCTTTCACCAACAGAATGAGACAAGAGTGGCAGTGCCAGTTCTGGCCCAGGTTTTAAGGGTTCTTTCAACTTTTGCTTTTGCTCTCTTGCAACACTGACTGAGAATGCCATGCAAGGGAACTGGCCCAGTCCCTCTGAGGACGAGAGCCCATTGAAAAGAGAGCAGTAAGTGCCCCAGCCAGCAAGACGAGTGAAGCCATCTTGTTCCTTCTGGCCAGGATGACATTCTAGCTAAATGCAACCATGCAGATAAGCCCAAGTGAAAGCAGCAGAAAAGTTACCCAATCACCTCACAACATTATGAGAAATAAATTATTGTGGTTTATGCTTCTATGTTTTAGGGACACCTGTATTCTGGTTTTGGCCTTGCTACTAATTAGTTGTTGACAAGATGTTTGATTCTATGTAGTTTATCTCACATTCTCCCAAATCTGCAAACTTGAATCGATCCTTGATGGCAGAAAGCTGTAAAGGTCCAGTGAGAATAACCAGGTCGGGCGTAGTGGCTCACGCCTGTAATCCCAGCACTTTGGGAGGCTGAGGTGGGTGGGTCACGAGGTTAGGGGTTCAAGACCAGCCTGGCCAAGATGGTGAAACCCCTCTCTACTAAAACAAAAAATATATATATACACACACACACACACACACACACACACATTGCTGGGCACAGTGGCAGGTGCCTGTAATCCCAGCTACTCCGGAACTCCAGAGGCTGAGGCAGGAGAATCGTTTGAACCCAGGTGGCAGAGGTTGCAATGTGCCGAGATGGTGCCACTGCACTCCAGCTTGGATGATAGAGCAAGACTCCATCTCAAATAAAAAAAAAAAAAAAAAAAAAGAGAGAGAGAGAGAGAGAGAATAACCAGCAAGAAAAATCTTAGTAGTGGTGGCTCCTGTTGTGGTGGGATAACAAGCATCTCAAAAAACATGCTGGCAAACACATAAAGTAATTGTTACATGCAACATTGAAATGTAAATTAGAAATTCATGCTTTTGGGAAAAGTAAGGGACTTGGGTAGACAAAGTATAGAACAAATAGATTCTGTTTGAACAAGAATTGTTCTGCTTTGTTTTCTATCATTGTGGTTGAAGAGCATTTTGCAAATGAGTGCGGGTAGTTAGCTGTTACCATGGGTCAGGTGCATACAATATGCATAAGTCAACTGTCAGGAGCCAAAATGAGTCCATCTGCTCCCTTTAAAAATCTTTTCCAGTTATTCATTTCTGCTTTTTTATGCACCAACAACATTATCTCTTGCAGATACTCTGCATAATTGGTGATTTCTGATTGCCTGCTGAAATTCTGTCTTGATGCTGGTGGTAATCATTGCCTGATGGGAACATTTCATTCTTCAGCATGTGTAGTCATAATTATTTTAGATTCCTATGTAAAGTTAATCAACCCTGAAGGGGAATCCCTGGATGTCACCACAGAGGTAACATCTAACATTTCTGCTATTTTACTTTGTCTGATCTTTGTTGAATAAGTAATCATCTTCTGTTTACAAAACTAGCCTAGTAAAATTGAAAGTATTATGTGAGGCATAATGTGTGTCTTTGGCAGATAAATACACCTAGTTATTGATATGTGCTGAATATCATTATTAAAAAATATAGAGTTACACTGAATGAATGAAATAGGCACCAGGTAATGTATTTCATTCTTTCTTAAATTGCCTAGAAAGGCTAAGTTAAACAAGGAAGTATTAGCAATTGCCTTCCCTGGTACTTTCCTCAGATTTTTCTTACCTGCCGTGACTGTTACCAGTAATGCTGAATGGAAAATTTGTGACATTTTCTATAATAAGATAATTTCGACACCAACGTAATATACAATATCAAAGATATTTCTAGTTTCAAATACCTGCTGCTATGGCAACTTCCAAAGAACTCACTTTTCAAAATATTTGGATATACTGAGAGCACGTTAAAAATTTATTGACTTTTCCAAAACTCTCTGATTTGAATTAAGGCCTATTTTTATCAACCTGTTAAAAATTATTTCTGTTCATTATAATTTTTGTCAACTAGTTTTAGAGGTTAAACCCTAGGAGATAAGAAATCAAATAGATTAGGATTTCAAGAATTAAAACATGAGGTGATTGAAAATATTACATGTATTTTGAGATTCTGATGCAATTAAGGCCAGCGTTGTTTGGCGTTCTCTGTTGGAAATCATGCCCAATAGATGTAAACTGTAGGATACCATATTATGGTTTTTGGGGTTTTTTTTTTTTTTTGAAGATTAAACATTAATCCTGTGGCTTTTTCTCAGAACATATAGGCCAGTTTTGGGAAGTAACGACAGGTGTAGAAATTACAAGGGACTACTCTATCCACATCTGCACATTGTCACATTTGAATGGTGTTGGGCAGTGTTAATTGCTGGAACGAACAGTCTGTTTTTGCTGCAGTGGGAGTCATCTCTCTGATCTCTTTGAAAGAAGCTGTGTACATTTAGGAAATAAAGCAGACTGTAGGATGTTGTCATTGCCCCAGTATGGCTGTACGTACAGCTAACATTCACAAGATATCAAGACCATGAAAAAAAATTCCAGAAAACTAAATTTTCTCCATAACTTTCTAAAGAAAAGCATTTTATGAAAACATTCTGCATAGTGGCTGAAGCTTGCTGTATATAAGTGTGTTAATCAGATGAAAGAAGTTAACTATAGGAAACTTTCTCCATCCAGGAAGACTTAATAATAAGCTTCTATGCTATTTTCAATTCTGTTTCATTGTTTCTATATATATATATGAATTTTTTTTTTTTTTTGAGACAGAGTCTTGTTCTGTCACCTAGGTTGGAGTGCATTGGCGCAATATCGGTTCCACCTCTCGGTTTCAAGTGATTCTCCTGCCTCAGCCTGGGGTTACAGGCGCTTACCACCACGCTCAGCTAATTTTGGTATTTTTAGTAGAGATGGAGTTTCACTGTGTTGGCCAGGCTGGTTTTGAACTCCTGACCTCAAGTAATCCACCCACCTCGGCCTCCCAAAGTGCTGGAATTACAGGCGTGAGCCACCATGCCCAGCCAATGTTTCTTTAATCTTTTAAAAACCCAATAATAAACCCAGATCAGATATTTTGCCCTGATACTAAAAAAATAAAAATTTGTTTGAATTATGTATAAAGTCATTATAAAAGGCACAGACTTGAATAAGAATCTCTTCATAGACAGAATTTCATTGATTTTTCTTCAAAATTCTGACAACTTTATTTATTATCTGAATTGTTACTGTCTTAGAGTTACAGTTGAATGTAGCTAAAATAGAACTGAAAAACTCTTTAGAATGTTCTGATTCTCTGTTGAATAAAACTTGGTCTTCAAGGAAAGCCTGGCCTCTCAGGACATTTCCATTTCCATTATGCTAATTGGAGGTCAGTATAAACCTGACAACAAAATGAAAAGTGCAAAATCCACCAGTGAGCTCAGATTCAGAGGGCAGATTCTAGGCTCAGTTATCCCATTCTTCATTCTATATTTCTGACTAAAACTCTTAGAGTCAGAGCTTCACGACACAAATAAATTGAAATCTGAAGTGACCTACAACATCATCTATTCCAATCCTTTCATTTTAGAGATGAGTTGAGGCAGACAGATGGTAAAGAACTTGCCTAAGATCACTTGTCTACTTTGAATGTGTGCTAGGACTAGAATCCCAATCTCTGGGGCCTGCTTTTCTCATTCACCAAATGAGGTTGGACTGGATATATACTCACAGGTCCAGCTTTATTCTTTTATGTTGTCTCCATATACAGTAAGTACTGGAAGATACCAAGGATCTAAATATCTATGGTACCCCTGCAAGGGATATTTCTATCCAAGGAGAGGTGGGAAGAAAGAGAAAATTCAAAGTGCACATTTTGTCTTGGAAACTCCTTTTGTAACCTACTACTGATGTAGTCAGTGCTAGCAGCCTCATCCTGGATATTCATGAGATTAACTCATTAAAATAAAACCCCAGTTTCTTAGGAAAGCCAAAAAAGCTCTCATTAAAATTGCATTTCTATTCATGCAAATGTCTGGTTTTGCTTCAAAAACCGGCCAATCCATGCCGGGTTTAAAGTTTGCATCGTGGTTGCATGATGGATCATGGATGAGTGAACAAATTTCAGCTCTCAAAAATTTTGGGCCAGAGTTGAAAGTTAGAATGTATTGGGTAATACGGCACAAACATTCCTCCCCAACCCCATGTCCATTCCACCCTTTTTAGTAATACAATCTCTAATTTTTAAATAGGCATGCAGCCTCTCAGAATATAGGTTTTAATTTCCTGTCTTCCTTTCAGTTAGTTACGGCCATATGACTAACATGACTAAGCTTTTCAGGATTTCTCAACATTGCCACTATTGACATTTTGGGATGAATAATTCTTAGTTGTGGGGGGCTGTTCTTACCTTGTGAAAATGTTAGCACCATCCCTGGCCTCTTCCCATCAGATGCCAGTAGTCTCCGCTGCCTCCCACCCCCCATCCCAGTTGCGACAACCAAAAATATCTGGAGACATTGTCAACTATCAGCTAAGGGACAAAATGTACCCCAGTTGAGGACCACTGAGTTAAAGGAATGCAAGTGAAAGCATCCTATTCCACTTCTAAGGAGTATCTTTAAAAAGGATGTTCTTTGTTATTTCATCTTTCCTGCTGTGATGGCTGGAGCTTGAGCAGCTATTTAGGACAAACATGAGGCAGTGCATTATTAAAGACAGAAGTGGAACATGATATAGGAAGAGAGGTTCCCTATGATCAGTGGAGCCACCCTACAGCCATAGGTCTGCACACCTCTAGACATTTTACATAAGAGCAACATAAACTTCTTTCTCCTTTATTTCCTTGTTATGTTGGGTTCTCTAATAAGGACACAGTTTTCTCCACCTTATTTTCAATCCCTTTCTGGTTTCCTAGAACACAGTTATGTAAAGAGGGAAATATTTATAATCACAATTCAGAAGCAATCGACTGGTCATTAAAGAATCTAAATTTAAAGATCCCTCCTTCCTCACATAAATTTTTTGATAAGGCAAATTGAAGGTATACAAATGTAGATCAGTGGCTTAGAAACTTAGCTATCTATTAGAATCATCTGGAGAGCTTTTAAAAAGTCCTCATGCCCAAGCTGCATCCCAGACAACTTCCAGCAGAATTTCTGGCAGTGGGACCCAGGCATCAGTGCTGTTTGCAATGCTGTTTGGGTAATTCCTGTATGTGCAGCTACATTTGAGCGCTGTTTGTGTAGAGTATTTTTCTTCAAGTTCCGCTTGCAGTTAATTAACCTTGGCTGCTCTTATTTGCCTTGTAAAGGTAAGGCATATGTTACATCATGCACTGGAAATATTCTGCAAAATATTATGTTTTTGCTTCTGGAGATACTCACATTTTAGGTGCAAATGGTTAGTGTGGGCCAGATGTAATTTTGTACCAGTCAGCAAAATCTGGCTGCAGAAATATTTTGATATCTCATGTTGCTAAAAATAATTGAGCTCATTAAATGGTAAGTTCCATCCCCACTGTTCCCTCAACACACACACACACACACACACACACACACACACACACACACACACACACTTAACATAATCAGTAAAGGCTGATGAACTTGGGAGAAAGTAGTTTTGCTCTGATGGTTAAAAGTTAATAGAATGAAGCCTTCTGTAGGTGAATGTGCGGCTGCTATTGGGCTCAGATGAATTTTGAAACCAAATTAGATTCATTTTAATTTTCCCCAGAAGAATAAGCAAAACAACTGTTAGGTTGAATTGCAGTTTTTGCCATTACTCTAATGTAAATCAGACCTAGTGTCATCCATGGTGCAGTTGTGCAATAAGAAGAATCTTCCATACCATCACCAACTCCATCTATTTCAATGAAGACAACCTTGATTAGGGATCAGGAGGACAAATGACAGTTTGCACTGTTCTTATTTCCTTTTTGTCCATTATCTTCAAAGAATATTTTATTCAATGTCTACTGTTAAAAGGTTCTTAATGAAGCTACAATATATGCATGATCTGAGAAATATTACAACAGGCTGTCATCACAGAAACCATTCTCCAATAATGGGGTTTCTGTTAATGCTAAAGGAGGTGAAAAGAGGGAAGAAAGAAGAAAAGGGAACAAACATGCATTGCATTTCTACAATAAGTCAGTCACTGCAGTAGGCAAGTTATTTGTATTATCTCTAAACAGTAATTTAAAAACATATTTACACATCAAGGTACTTATGAGAGTTACAGTAAGTTGGAGGTTAAATAAACTTGAAAGATCATCTACAGGTTAGAAAACTGACTACTTGCCTGGGCTCGCTTTGCTGCCTGGGACAAAACTGGGTGCAAAATGATGATCTCCTAGCTCGCAGTGGGCATCCTCATTTCCTGCCTCTGTCCCTACCCACTCATTATTTACAGAATCTAGTGAGCAGAGGCTTTTCCTCTTCATCAAGAACAGAATAAGGAAATTGGTTTAAGCTGCAATACGAAAGATTTAAGATGCAAGACAATTTCCTGATGCCAACATCTGCTTACCATAAGAGGACAACATGGAAGATCTCTTTTATGATATAATTGCTTGTCATCTATTTATGAGAGTAAATCTCAGTAGACTTGGCTAAAGGTAAAGAGTACAGGGTCTAGTGTCACAGTTCTATGAAATGCATTCAGCATCCATAGCATGTACAGAGAAGGTTGAGAACTTTGCTTAGGCTCAACTCATCACCACCTGGCCGGCAATGGTCAGGGATGGCCTTATCATCATAGCTTATTCAAGACTAATAGCAACAATAGCCCATACTCATCTCACACGTACTGTGGATGAGCATTGCCCATGGCACTTCACATGTCTTTGTATTATTCCCATTTTGTAGATTAGGAAACCAAGAAATTTATTTGCTTAAGGTCATGTAATGCGATCAGCAAGGGTGGAAGCTGGATACAAACTCACATGGTTTTCTTTCTACAGTTCTGACTTTAAACTGCTAGCTGTGAGCTCTGTGCCATAAATACAATGACTCGTATTTACATTATTAATGTGGTTCTAAAAAGGACACATGCTCCAAATGCTATATTTTAGGTTCTATCAAGAAAATCAAGGCATCAGATTATTTCCAAAATCACAGTAAAGTGATTCTCAGAAATTGCCAGTCAGAAGTGAAAGAGTCAATGGTGGCTAAGGTTTTTACTATCATGCTAAGGTTTGGGTAGAAGAGTCTGCCCTGTGGCCGTCATCTGAACAGCACTTGGGGCAGGATTACTCACAGGGTTCAAACCTTGTTTTATCAAGGCTTAGTAGGAACTTTGGAAGTTAGCCTCTAGGAGGAACAAAAATGGGAGGGGGAAGAAGCATACAGCATTCAGACTGGAAAAAGGGTTCCTCATATATCAAAGCCATATGTTTCTACAATAGGTAGCCTCAAGGTGAGCCCCCATTTTTCTGGCTTAGAGAAAAATTATCTGGATCTGTCTAGAGCTGTATCTATCTAGATCTGGAATCTTTTGATATTCAGCAACTCAAAGGTAATTAAGTGACAGAGAAGTGGGTAGTTCATTTAATGCGTGCTATGATTTGGATGCAGTTTGCACCGTTAAGTATCCTGTTGAAATTTGATACCCAGTGTTGGAGGGGAGCCTGGTGGGAGAGGTGTTTGGATTGTTGGGGCAGCTACCTTATGAATGGCTTGGTGCCATTCTCGTGGGGAGTGAGTTGTTGAGAATTGTTGAAAAGAGTCTGACACCTCTCTCTCTTCCTTTGGCTTCCTTCCTTTCACCATGTATGCTTGTCCCCTGTTCACTGTCCATCATGAGTGGAAGCTTCCTGAGGCCCTCACCAGAAGCACATGCTGGTGCCATGCTCCTTATACAGCCTACAGAACAATGAAACAAGCAAACAATAAAACTTCTTTTCTTTCTAAATTACCAATCAGATAGTCCTTTGTAGCAACACAGACTAAGACAAAGTGTTTCCCTCAGAATCTGCTACTTGCTGAAGAGTTTGGGGAATGCAAGGAGGGTATACAAATTTAGCACCAGATGGTGGATTGGACAAAACAACATCAAATCTTCCTTTCAGCGAAGAGTCCTATAAGCCTAAAGGAAATGGAGAATTAAAGTTTAATGTGGCCAATTCTGGACATCACACAGCAAAAACAACAAATAACCCACATACAACACATAGGAAATAGAGCGGATGTGTTTCATGGTCCAGGCAGCTTCCGTACTCTGTCACCTCTTGGGAACCTAACAACCATCAGAGCTAACGATGAAATGACTGAAAGCCCAGGCACTTCAGTACTGTTTTCCTGAGCTAGCTGCGTACTGATTTAGACACATGTTTCAAAAGTGCTAAATGAAATCCTATTCCCAAATTATGAAACTAAATATTTTCCTTAGACATATCTCACATTGTTCCGTATATCAGGGAAATTTCCCATGACCCTTGAAGTCACCCCTATTTATTTGCTCCCATACACACTTTTTCTGGGATGTAAGACAATCCAGTTGAAAGCTAACATGTAAGTATCCAGTGGCAGGTCAAACAAAGCTGTTATTTTATAAGGAAGAAGTGAAAGCTCATTTCAGAAACTGAAGCTTCTCAGGAAGGAATTAAAATGGTTTGGTAGGCATTCCTTGAAGCCTATCAGAAAAGTACAAGTATTGTTTACTTAGGAGATAGGAATTAACTAGTTTCTAAAATGCCTGAGTTTGGGATGAAGAATTTCAACAACGTGGTGCATTCATGATGGAGAATCCAACTAAAAAAAAAAAAAAGTGCCACCTACATAGTTTTATCACTGTGAAAACAAGAAACGGGTTTAAGCTATTATGTTAACAGAGATTTTTAAGATACACCATGAAAAAAATTGCATTTCAAGCAGCTGACACACCAAAGGCAGTTAAATTTGGTTTAATTATTGATTGCTTTGCAGAGTCAGAGACAGAAAATTAATTAAAGTCACTACTCAGTAGACTTGGTTGCTATTAAGTAGCATTTGAAATCTGATTTAATTCACAAAATGACTGATGGAAAGCACAACAGCCCAATTTTTCAAATCAAGCAAAATTTATTGTTTACCTCACTGATAAATATTTAAATCTAAATGAGCCAAAGAACACAAACAGGCACAAGTGGCAAAATCAATTTAAAACTCACAAAGACCCAAAACAATTATCAAAGCAAATGACAATGGTAAATATTTTAGTGGCATAACAGCAAGGGGTTATACTGCTGAATACACTACTGTTCAAACTGTCCCAATCACTTAAATTCATCATGTCCTTTCAAAGTACCCAGTGTTCTTTCTGTTTTCTTATTTTTATTCCTTTCTTTCTCATTACCTTGAGCAAAAAAAAATGATTTGTTTTCATCTCTCTGGCAAATAAACCAGACAAGCAGCAAATGATAATAACAGTTGTGACATATTTAGGCTTGCAGGGGGCGGTGGGAGGGCGGGGATGTTAAACAAGAGTAGAAGGCCAACACAACATAAAACATTTTAAAATATGATTCTATATATTTCTGTCTTATTAGACTCTCATTTCTACATCGTGTTGGCTGACAATAGCATCTCTCTTCTAGCTTCTAAATGCCTATCTCTAAATTTCTAAAATTAGTTTTCTCATGTTTTATGTACTGGATTTCACTACTCTAGATGTATTTTGTCTTTGTCTTGCCATTTCTATGATGACTTCTCTGAGTCTTCACTATGACACTGGTAACAAAGAATGCATAAAATTTCTTCATTGTAACATTGATTTTTCTATTTAATTTGTATACCGTTAGGAATGGGTAAAATATGTATATCTTTTTTTTTTTTTTTTTTTTTTTTTTTTTTTTTTTTTGAGACGGAGTCTCACTCTATCACCCAGGGTGCAGTGCAGTGGCACAATCTTGGCTCCCTGCAAGCTCCACCTTCCAGGTTCACATCATTCTCCTGCCTCAGCTTCCCTAGTAGCTGGGACTACACGTGCCCACCACCACACCTGTCTAATTTTTTGTATTTTTAGTAGAGACAGGTTTTCACCATGTTAGCCAGAATGGTGTCTATCTCCTGACCTCGTGATCTGCCCACCTTGGCCTCCCAAAGTGCTGGGATTACAGGCATGAGCCACCGTGCCCGGCCATAATTCCTATTTTTACAATTTATGGTTATGATGATAATATGCTATAAGTTTTAATTTTATTGTATATTGTAAAATATATACTCAGTATTGAGGATTTTCTTTAATATGCTAGAGTTTATATTATTCAATGATTATAAATTTTTTGAATATTGCTTTTTGAAATACTGACCTATAGGGATGGTAGGTGCCATATATTATTCCCTCCAGCCTACAGATTCATTTCTTTATGGATTACTTTTATTTCCATTATTAACCATTGCTAGATCAGCTGGAGAACCTCCATTTGCAGCCTCAGGGCCACTCTCTAGCCGTCTCTACCCTGTTCAGTACCTATTGGCAGAGGCTGCTCCACACACTGCATCAGTGGGCTCTGTGGCCCTCCATCTTCCTGTTGGGTTTGACATCTGGCGGAAGATCAGAAGGCAAGAAAAGAGCAAAGTTTGGGTGTTTATTCCCTCTGGTTTCCTCCCTGTGAGGCCTCTTTACACTGACAGAGCTGCAACCAAAGGCCACACCTCTTGCCAGATGGCCCTTTCCACACAAGGCCCCTTTCTGGATTCCAGTAAAGGTTCCTTTCACTATCACCTTAAGCCTGGAGGTGGAAAGCCTGCTGCTGCCACTACCTCTGAGGCATTGCTCCCTCATTTTCAGACTGCTTATACCCTCTTTACAACTTTGTAAATCATTCTTTTTATTAATCTCCTTAAATTACCCTTCTTGAATGTGCCATGCATTTTTTGTCAGAGCCTGGTCTGATAATGAGGCTGAGTGTATTTCCATTTGTTAGGATATTTTTCTATGTGATAACTTTCATGTATCATGATTTGTTCTCTAAAGGATTTGTTGTATTTTAAAATAATCCACAAAATATACAAAGTAAAGTAAAATGAATATTGGTAAGAAAAGGAAGAAAAGAGACAAAGGGAAAAATAAGGGCAAGGACTTAACTAAAATTGGGAATTATATTAGCATGTGAGAAGTGGAAGCCATTTTGTCTCCAAACTTGCTAACAGACAAAGCCAAAAAGAAAAAATATTTAAAAAAGAAGTTCAGACTGGGCATGGTGGTTCACGCCTGTAATCCTAGCACTTTGGGAGGCCAAGGCGGGTGGATCATGAGGTCAAAATCGAGACCATCCTGGCCAACATGGTGAAACCCCACCTCGACTAAAAATACAAAAATTAGCTGGGCGTGACCTGTAGTCCCAGATACTCGGGAGGCTGAGGCAGGAGAATCACTTGAATCCGGAAGGCGGATGTTGCAGTGAGCCGAGAACACGCCAGTGCACTCCAGTCTGGCGACAGAGCGAGACTCCATCTCAAAAAAAAAAAAAAGTTCATAGGAGAAATACAACATTCGTCACATCAAGAACAGAGAAAACTCCTTTAAGGTAAAGAGGAAACAATAATGCAATAAATAGCATCTTTAACCACATTCTGAATGTCCCAATCAGATGAAAATATTTTCCCCAAAGTGACAAAATATTACTATCTGATTTGTATAATGTTTGCTAAGAGGAATCTTTACTAGTTTAAAAACAAAGTCATGTTTTCATTTTCTGGGGTGATAGAAGCTAACTTTTAATGGGTTTTAACTTTTAATGAGTTATAATGAGTGAGTTTGGAGTCTTACGCTTTATGTCTGTTTTTGTTTAAAAATATGTTTAAATAATTTCAGAATTGATTTGCAACCATCGAAATGATCAGGCACTAAGAACAACAAAGCTAGATTAAAGATAGATTGCACTATATATGTTTATTTAATCAACCTAGGATTAAAATGATTATACATGAGCAGAACTGTGGCGCTGGATTGGCATATATAGATTATAAATTAAGAAACCCTAAGAAAACATTTTTCCCCTAATAAATTGTAATTATCACCACAGCCTATTGGCGGCACTAATCTGGAGAGATGTTAACATCACTAGAATATAAACTCATACTCATCATATTAATAATATAATCATGTAGTGCTTTATAATTTGAAGAGGATTATGGCACACACACACTGTTTTAATCCCACCACAGTTTGGTGAGACAGTCACTGCTATCCTCATTTTTATAAATTAGGAGAATGAGTGCAAAAAGGTGAGGTGACTTGCCCAAGGTCTTACAGATGGTGTATGTCAGAGCTCAGAGTAGAACCCCAGAGATCTTTCAATGGGGATCTAGTGTGTTTACTGTATCATAGTCTATGACTCAATGCTTAGGGAAACTGAGGGGAGAGGGAGGGAGGAGGAATCCTCATGCGGAAAAGCAATATTATACCTACAACTAGAAAGAAAAGACTCGAGTGTATAAATTCCAGTGATTGAAGTTTAGAAAGGACTTTAGAAACCATTCAGTTCAGACCCATGTTTGTAGCTGTACAAACCTGAAATGGCTAAGATTCCCCAAATGGCTTCATTTTCATTCCCTCTGATTTGTAATACTTTTCTCAAAGGAGTGCTAAGCCAAGTGAAAGAATCTTTCAATTAAATATATGTAAATCTTTGAATAATGAAGCTGGCAACTTGGAGTATGATTTTTCAAAAGGCATCTTTTGAATTAAAAGCAATCACAATTCATTTTTGGATGAGTCTTAAACTCAAGTGACAATATAGTCTGCAGTCACCATTCCCAAGCTCCACTTAGGTGCCCTAGGGCGGTGCGGGGAACTCACAGGGACTACAAGGTATTTTAAACTTTAGAGGGAAACATGGTATTAACTGACATCTGCCAATAGCATGAGACCTGCTAGCTCAAGGTAGTTTAAACATTATTAGATCATGCTACATTCCTTTCCATGACAGCTTCTTATTGTAAAGCTGAGTTTTTGGCAACTGACATCATAAAAACAAATATGGCACCACAATCAGTGTGAATTAGGAAATGAGGATAGCCACACCAAATCTGATTTCCAGGATTTGAAAAGCTGTGCAGTGCCCAATAGGTGCACACAGCCTGTTAGTAACTGATTGTGGCTATGTACCAGTGAACTAAAATATATTTTATTTTAATATATGCGTATTATTTTTTAAATGGCTATTGAGTTGTTAGGACATAAAACTAAGTTGTTTTGACTTAGCTACTTAATAAATGAAACTCAAATATCTCTTGGCCTTGGGACAATGTGAAAAAAAAAATTACTGTAGTACTAAAGGTACCATGAACCCAAGAAAGTTTGGGCATCTTTGTCCTAATGGTAAAGAATGTGGACTCCAGGGTTAGCATGCCAGCTTTACCACTTACCACCTGTGCTACTTTGAGCCAAGCCTCTCTCTGCCTCCATTTCTTCATCTATAATATGGAGCTTATAGTGGGACATACAACAATAGTTTTTGCATGGATTAGTAAGTCAGTGTATGTAAGCTAGGTAGAAGAAAGCCAGTCACAGAGTGTTTTTTCTATTAGTATTAGCCATTATGCTTATAAGACAAGCTTTCACTACAGGCCTTCCGATTGCAGTATGTGCTTGCTCAGTCAAATAAAGAACATGCAAGCTTGGGGACGCTGTGCATGTGGAGCCTGTGACCTAGAGAACTTTCTTCCTTCATTCCTTTTTTTTGTTTGTTTTATGTGGAAGGAAGCATACCAGAAATTTTTTGGAGAAATTTCAGCTAGCATTCAATGCTTTCTCAGTCAGAATTCCAGAGAAGGTAAGGCGTTTCAATGTTCCACACACAGCTTCAGAAATGTTCATGTGTACCTTTTGCTTGGTAAACAGAACTGAAATAACTTCAGTCCCTGGCAAGGTGAGTGTCTGCACTGATCATCCTTTTGAGGAAATGACCTTTGAAACAATTGCTATGCCTATTCCCACATCGAGAATTAGCTTTCACTTTCTTCTCTGTGGATCTTTATAGCTGTTCACAGCTATATTTTGGAAATGTCACATCTCTTGAGCTGTGTTTTGTCTGACTTCCCATGTAATTATTAGTTTCTAAAGAAGAGGTGTATTTTATTTCTTTTTAAAGTTGTCTCTTTTTTTCTAACAATTACTGTGTACCTATTTTATGCCCTGAAAGTAGCATAATAGCTTCTAGAGAACAAAAGATTCTGTTTCAGATATTAAATAAGCAAAGATTTAACAATATGCAAATTAATTACAGCAGATTCATACTATTATAAGTTATAGTTTTAGAAATTATTCAATGACATTCTTAAACACAATATAGTAATAAGCAAAAAGAATACAAAATTGTATTATCAATATGGACCTAGTTTTATAAAAATGGAAATTAGATATATTTAGATATATGTATGTACACCCATTTTAGAAGTCTGAAAAAATACAGCAAATATGATTAGATATATGCAAAAACTTCATTTCACTTACATTTTGGTTCAGTTATTTCAACTGAAAGAGACAGAATAGACAACTAACGTTAAATAAGAAAGATATTTCATCATCACAGATGTCTAGAGAAGGCTTACAAGCATTCCAAGGAACTAATATAAATATGTCATTTTATTAAAATTATTTCTAGCTATGGCCAGCATAAGTACATGTGAATATGTGATCCCTTAAGAAGTTCATTTGTAAGTCCACAGGCTTAGGTTTGCCTAAAATGTAAACTCTAGCAAGGTGCTGCTCGGTAAACTTCTCAGGGAAATGTGTGGCAGAATATAACAAATAAATCAGTTTATAAACTAGATATTTGCATACTTATTCCCATATAAAATCATAACTAAAGTTAATTCTCTTGTTATATTTGAGCACTGAAGCATAAAAACAATGAAATTAATGGTACATGAATGATAAGGCATCATGACTTGAGGTCATTGCCAAATTGTCCCAATAGATGTTAGTTTTAATAAGCTTGGAGATTTTAATAAATATTTATTTGGCCAACTGGAGATTGTGTATTATAGCATTAAACTGGTCATATTAATTAGATGCTTTAATTATTTCTAGACTCCCATAGCTTTTGTTGTTACCTGGAATACCAGAAAATTTCAAGATAATAATTAAATGTGAGGTTTAATATCGTCTCCAGAGCAGGGACCTTGTGCAGCATGTGCTTACCAATGATAATAACAGTTAATAACATAAATAATCAATGATGTTACAGTTAGTTAAAATCAAATTTTTTTCAAAATTTCTCAATATAGCACATAATAAAATAAACCTAGTCATTTGGTTAATTAGTCATCACTCTTGATTTTAAAAAAAGGAGAGAAGGGGTTAGAAATATAAAGGATAAGAAAATGTAATAAGAAAGCTAGTGAGTATTTGGCCAAATAAGAACAGAACTGAATATTATCTCGTGTAACCATATAATTATAGGTGGGATATAAGGAAATATCCAAAGTGTGGCCTAGTGCACTCAGAAAAAATAGTATCACCCCCACATTCTATTATGAACAATTTCAAACCTAAAGGAAATTTGCAAAACTGGTACAATGAGCACCTGTATGCTCACCACCTACATTCTAGCAAATATTTTGTACCCGAAAGAAGCATTAGAAAACAGACAAAAGAGAAGAAGTCATTCAGGGTGGCAGTTAAAAAAAAGTACAATAAACAACTATCCTCATATCAAAAATAAATAGTAGGAAATAAAATTAAATATAAGATCCCATTCACAATAACAGCAAAATATTAAAATGTCAAGAAAGCAACAAGAAATGTGAATGATATATATAAAGGGAAATATTTATTTTTCTGAGTCACATTAGATAGTAAACAAGAAAGCATACACTCTTGATTTTAAAAAATCACTCATCATGAAGATGTAGATTCACCTTAAAATAATGTTGAATTTATTTGCAATCTTAATTAAAAGTAATCAAATTGCCTTTTACAAAAACACTATTAAAATTTGTTTGAAGGAATACACTTGTGTAAAGTGAGGAAAAATATGAAAAAAATCTAAAAAGGGAGAAAAATATGCAACATATTAAAATGTTTCAAAAAGCAATGTTCAAAAATGGTGGCACAAGAATAGACAAGGAAATCAATGGAGGAATCTGTAACAGCCAGAAATACATTCCTAGAAAAACTGAAATTTTAGTGTGTTAAAATGGGGTTGCCAAACTGTTGGGGAAAGATGTACTATTTCGTACATGTTGTTGGTTCATATGTGTAGCTATTTGGACAAAATGCACTTACTCTTTACTTCATAATAAATTCTACACAAATTAAAGGTTTTAACTTTTTTTTAAACGTAAAATAACCAAAGACAAAACTTTTTTGGGAATCTTGGACTAGGAAAGACATTTCTCAGTATAACAAAAATCTGTAAGTAATAAACTAAAATCCAGATAAGTTTGTTTCAAACACTTATGTTTAATGCAAAACATTATAAACAAAGTGAAACAATAATACCAATGGCAAAGAAAAATAGAGTTGTTACATATGTGACTGAAAGGATTAATTTAATACACAAAAACTTCCTTTTTTTTTTTTTTTTTTTTTTTTTTTTTTTTTTTTTTGAGATGGAGTCTCGCTCTGTCTCCCGGGCTGGAGTGCAGTGGCCGGATCTCAGCTCACTGCAAGCTCCACCTCCCGGGTTCCCGCCATTCTCCTGCCTCAGCCTCCCGAGTAGCTGGGACTACAGGCACCCGCCACCTCGCCCGGCTAGTTTTTTGTATTTTTATTAGAGATGGGGTTTCACCGTGTTAGCCAGGATGGTCTCGATCTCCTGACCTCGTGATCCGCCCGTCTCGGCCTCCCAAAGTGCTGGGATTACAAAAAACTTTCATGTAAATCAATAAGAATAAGGCAAATTACTCTGTAGGAATTTGGACAGAAGATAGGAGAATTGAAAGAAATACAAATCAACAAAAAACACTAAAATTGCATGGCCTTGCTCTTAAATAAAAACAAGATACATTGCTTAAGTCTTTTAAGAAAGACTTAAAATTTATAAATAATACTGTGCATTAATAAAGTCTAAAGAAAATGCATGCATTAGCCAAGAGGTTAATGAATTATATCTAAATTATTCGTGATTAAGAATTAAGAAAACCTAAACATACGGATATAAATAGGTGCCCAAAATATATTGTGAAGGGAAAAAGCAAGTCATAGAACAGCACATAGTATGAGACGATTTTGTTAAAAAAAAAAAAAAAAGTACATACACGCATGCCCTGCATAATGACATTTTGGTTGACGATGGACAATGGTGGTCCTGTAAGATTATAATACTGGGGCGGGTGGGAGGTGGGCTGATCACTTGAGGCCAGGAGCTCGAGACCAGCCTGGTCAACATGGCAAAACCCCATCTCTACTAAAATATACAACAACAAGAAAATCAGTGGAGTATGGTGGTGCAGGCCTGTAATCCCAGCTACTCATGGGGCTGAAGCACGAGAATCACTTGAACTCGAGAGGCAGAGATTGCAGTGAGTCAAGATCACACCACTGCACTCCAGCCCGGGCAACACGGCGAGGCTCTGTAGCAAAATAAATAAATAAATAAGATTATAATACTATAGTTTTACTGTACCTTTTCTGTGTTTAGATATGTTTAAATACACAAGTACCACTGTGTTACAATTGCCTACAGTATTTAATACAGTAACATGCTGTACAGGTGTGTAGCCTAGGAACAATAGGCTAGCCCATCTATTGTAGGTGTGTAGTAGGCTATACCAGCTAAGTTTGTGTAAGTGTACTCTGATGTTTGCACAATGAAATCATCTATGATGTTTCTCCAAAAGTATCAAGTATCCCCATTGTTAAGTGACACATTGCTGTATACTCATATATATGTATGTTCACATATTTATATGTGTAGAAGTCCATATACCAAACTATTTTCAGTGTCGACTTCTCAGAAGTGAGATGATGAATAGGAAAAAGAGTCATAGGGACTTTTATTTTTCTCCCACAAAACTTCACATTTTGGGATTTTAAAATTTTATCTATATAAGAATCTTTATTTTTTTCGATAATCATAGGCTAATAATTTTTTTTTTTCTTTTTTTGAGACAAAGTCTTCCTCTGTCACCCAGGCTGGAAGTGCAGTGGCATGTTCTCGGCTCACTGCAAGCTCCACCTCCCAGGTTAATGCCATTCTCCTGCCTCAGCCTCCCGAGTAGCTGGGACTACAGGCACCCGCCACCGCACCCAGCTAACTTTTTGTATTTTTAGTAGACATGGGGTTTCACCATGTTAGCCAGGATGGTCTTGATCTCCTGACCTCGTGATCCACCCGCCTCGGCCTCCCAAAGTGCTGGGATTACAGGTGTGAGCCACCGTGCCCAGCTGGCTAATGATTTTTTTTTACAAGGAGCATCCATTTTATAATGGAAGAAAATGTAAAAGACTAAAACACTTTAAGTAAAAAAAAAAAAATGATAAAAATAGTTGACAAAAGAAAAAGAAAATCAATTCTGCAGCTTCTTTAGTGAGAAAAGACTGGATTTCACAGCCCCATGCTTAATGTGTCTTATTATATCTGAGTTAACTGTGTAGTTACACTGTTATCTCTACACTTGATACTTATAACCTATATATAGTTTTCATTCCATTAGGAGGGTCCAGTCATTCTCAGCTAATAATGTTTCTATCTTCATAAAGTCCTTGTTTAAGGAGCATGCCAAGCATTATTATAGATAGGTATCAGGAATAAGAGAACTCCACCTGCCAACTGTGGTCTCGATTCTGTTGCTCAAGAGAGGCAGAACAGATGCAACCCCCCATAGCATGAGGCTCTCAGAGCCTCATTTGTGCCTGAGTAGACCACAACTTTAACTTACAGCAGACATTTGTTATAGCTACCTTTTGTTCTATACTCACTATGTGCCAAATGCAGCTCTAAACTCTTCATATTATTAACTAATTTGAATCTCATTAACAATCCCATAAGGTTATTATCCCTTTTAGTATTTTCAGTGTACAGATAAAAAAAAAAAAAAAAAACTCAGGTCTAAAAGGCTCAGTAACTTCCTTAATGACACATATCTGGAATGATGTTCATATGCTAATTCAGGATTTCCTAATTCTAATGTTCATATGGCTTTGCTATACTTAAGAGTAGTGGAGTATCTAGTGAAGAGAATTTTTGGGGGGAGGATGGATAAGAAAACAACTATTGATATACAAGCTTGTATCATGGTTAGAGAGAGCTTGGGCAAATGTATGCAAGATCACAGGTCTTCTGAAATTTCTGCTCAATTTTCAAAGCTACTGTGACCTGTCAGGGTGGTCATTGCCGATGCCCAATGGCTGGGAAGGACAACAAAGGCTCCAAAGATAAAATTTTCTTCATGGCAAGAAAAAAATAGGGTCAGATCTATGTTATGAGTGTCTGAATACCAGAACCTGACCTAGCTTTATTTATGTTAGCAGAAAGAGTTTCTGTGAATATGAAGACTTTGGTAGAAGAGGCTATCTTAGAATGAGATGCCCTTAGATGATATTTCAAGTATTAAAATCTCTGGGGTCAAAGTCCTGCACTAGTGGAAGTGACTAAAATATGAGTTTCAGACTCAGGCAATCCTGCTTCAGATACGAATGACATGCAGAATGTGCTGCTTAAATAGCAGCAGCAGATCTCTTTTGTCTGGGTCTTTAGATGCTCAGCAGGTCTCTGGCTTTGCTAGCAATGGTCATGATGAAAGGGGTGGGATCCAGTCTGTTACAGCTGGTCTCTAGAATTGGTTATGATGTTCCCATCCTGAAGAGAGTGTGTGGGAGTCATAGTCCAGGGCAGTTGGGAGCAAACAGGACCATTCCTTTGCACAAGTATAAGCATCCTAGGGGAATTCCTAGAAATACTGGGGGGGTTCCCTTAAAGAGGGATGCTGGGTTTCCTGTTACTCTGGGCTGGAGATTACTGAGTGGTGTACTCTGAGGCAAATTATTCACAAACCACGTTGCGAAGCAGCATTTCACCAGATGCATTTTCATGGCAGGCTTGTTGAAGGCAGAAAAACTGCCCAAGATTGGGACATCTTCTGGAAGTTTTGAAAGAAAAAAATGGTACCCGATGGCCAGGAAGTTTGACTATCAACATAATTCCCAAGCAGTGAAATGGGTTTCTGATTTGGTAGAAGTTCTAAAATATTGATCATGACTGAAACATCACACACAAGCAAATCTAAGTGAAATGTAACCATGGCCACTGGCTCGTGAGCAGTGAGTAAGTAATGCCCACTGTCCAGCATAAAATAGAGCTTAATGGAGTGAGAGCAAAGTGGCAAGTAATTAAAAGCCACTTCTAACAATCAAGTGTGAATGCCCCATGGGAAGGATATGTTCTGGACAGCTGGCCACAAAAGACTGGGGACCTCTTTCACTAAATGACAAGCCAATATACTTACTCTGTAATAAAGGTCTTCCTTCCTAGCCATTTGCATGGACATACAATCTGAAGATTTCATGTGGTGATCTCTGATTCAAAGATTTCCTTAGTTAAGCAAATTACTAAAGCAAAAATTTTCATGACCTGGAAGGAAAAAGGAAACAGAGCAACCAAGGATTCTGCCTATATATGGCAGGATCGAGCCTATTCCCCCATGAATGTGGAACTCACCGAGTGTGGACACTCAGTGTTGTGCTTCACACCTTCACAAGCATGAAGAATAAGGCTAGTTTGTTTCCCAGGTTGACTAATGTAGATTGCAGCCATCCCAAATATAGACAGGATTAACTAATCGGACTCACTTCCTGCTGTTACCAAGCATTGAAACTTGCAGTTGACCTTGATGTAGGTTTTAAGGGGTGGAACACTTAGCCTTTGTCTTCCACGTATCACCTTCTTCTAGCCCCAGCTCTCATCACCAAACGAAGATGTGGTTCACTGAGTGTTGAATACCTCCTTTTGTGGTAAGTACAATGACAAGTATACCCATCACATTGAATGCAAAGTGGCCCATTGTGAAAATAGGTCACACATGCTGTTTCTATGTCGTAAATACCAAGGCTACCTGGACATTGTTTTTAGAAAATAGTGTGTATTGTCTTTTTGCTTGTATAAGTCTTTCATGAAGGCTTGATCATTTTCTGCCCTCACCTCTTCCTCAACATTTAGAGGAAACAGCTTCCAACTACTTCTCATCTTTTCCTGTTTTCTAACACCCCACTCCCCCCGCCCAGAGACTTTCTTTCTTCTACCCCATAGGATTATTTTATGCCTGACATTTACCCCTACCATGTTGCCTCCATATCCTGTCATAACATGAAGCCTGTACTCTCATGTAGGCCCACACTCTCAGGCTCTTCTTCATGCAGCCACCATGGGAAATTTAGCTTCTTTTTTGATCTCTGTTCTCTCATGAAAAATTGACTTTTAACCTTTCTTGGTGGTAGGCAAAATGAAAGGCTCAAGCAGAGGTTGGCAAAGGATGTGAACCCTATCCAGGCTAATAATAATTGTTATTCTATGATACCTGTTTGTGATCTTTAGTGCTGTTTTTTTATTTTTCATTTTTTGCTATTGATGATGTTGTTTCTTTCATTAACTGTTTTGTGGCCAGGTGCAGTGGCTCACGCCTGTAATCCTGGTACTTTGGGAAGCCAAGAAGGGTGGATCACCTGAGGTCAGGAGTTCAAGACCAGCCTGCCCAACATGGTGAAACCCTGTCTCCACTAAAAATACAAAAAATTAGCCGGGTGTGGTGCCACGCATCTGTAATCCCAGTTACTCAGGAGGCTAAGGCAGGAGAATTGCTTGAACCCGGGAGGTAGAGGGTGCAGTGAGCCAAGATCATGCCACTGCACTCCAGCCTGGTGACAGAGCGAAATTCTATCTCAAAAAAGAAAAAAACAAAAAACAAAAAACTGTTATTTAGCAGTTATTAATCTGTAGGTTTTCTCAGTATATTTGTCTTTTTACCATCCTACCCTAAATCTTTAGGAACTACATCATATCACAGGAGTGCAAGATTTTATGTTTCTTTTGTCTTGTATAAATGTTTTCAAACTGGTTTAACCTTTGAGTTATTTTGGTTTCAAAACAAGAATTGTGATTTCTCTCCTTTGGACATATCTCTTGCAACCTTACTCTTTCTTTTTACTTTGCTGGATTGCACAGTTGCTAACTTACTGCTTGCTTAGGGCACAGAATACAAAGCATTTCCTTAATGACTCCAGATTTCACATGGAGAACTCAGACACATGTTTCCCATTTTTCTCCCTTTTATGCTGCATATTTGTGCTGAATCATTTTATTGGTTATGGGAGAGATGCCAGAATATTTACAGGATCATGATCATGGGAGTGTGCTGTTATTTGTAATATGTCTGGATAATACCAACATAATCAATCAAAATGGAAACATTTGGTCAAATAAGCATTTTCAAAATCATTAGTATAATGCTAATAGCTTTGAGTATTTAACCAAACTTACAGTTATTTGGACATGATCAGAAACAAACTTAGCAGAGTACCTTGTAAACACTTCTATTTCCAAAAAATGAAGAAATTTTGTTGGAATTTTGTGTAGTTGCAGCATCGCTCAGGAAAATAGGACTCCATCAGCAGCACCAGAACTGATATTCTGAAGGAGACATAAGCAAGTTGCTTAACCATGCCATGCCTCAGCTTCCTCCTTTACAAGATGAACATTACTAAATCTTATTTATTTTGGGGGACCTTTGGGAATATAATGAAAACTGTGAACCCTCATGGATAAATACAACATGAAACTTGCAAGCGACTTCTAGAGGTTTTACAGACATCCTAAAGTCAATCCACACATCACGTAGGGAGTTGTTAAGAACTCTTACAACTGATGACTTTTGAAGTCTTGTTAGTTGAACATTTTATGATTCTGTGAATTTTCTCCTCTATCCTCAACCATTCCTTTACCATGAACTCCTACAACGCATATTACGTGGGAGTTGTAGATTTGCTAAAACATGCTTTGTTGCCAATCTAGTAATGCTTCTACATTTTGTGGCTTCTTTTCGTGAACAAAGATTCTCAAAGAATTAAGAAACATGAAGAATCAGGATCTATTCCTGTCTCACAACCATCCAGGCATGACTGACAAGCACCACCTTCTGGAGGAAACAAGTAGTAAATGTCAAAGTTGAGGATCCTTGATGCAGCTATGCTTTTCTCGGGTACCCAGGGCCCAATCTCTCCCTGACTTCAGCATCAGTCTTACCCCACACTTCTTAAGCAATCTCTTTTTCCTTACTCTAACCAATGGTGAAGCTGCCTTTTGCCTGGGGAACCTACAAAATGGTTTGAGTCTAAAAATTAATTATATTAATTGAAAGAATTCTACCTTTCATTAGAAATCTCATAGTAACAAACTTCAGATCATTTGGAGATACTAGGCTAGAGTTCATACTAGAGGCCATATGTCAAAGGACTTTCATATGACTTGTCATTAAAATGTGGTGAAGTAGTTTAAAGTACTTAGTGGGAATAGGGAAGAGACTATGAAAACAACAAATGATCTTGGATGTAACAATGATGAATTAATTAAAATAATGTTCCACTGTAGCCCTATGCATAACAAAGCATCAAAAGAGTGATTCAAAAGATTTATTTTAAGCATGCAAAATAGTTTTGGATAAATAGCTATTCTTGCTTTTTCATATGCATAGTAACTTTTTATACATACTTTGGATTAGTTGTAAGATGCAAATTTATTAAATAACAGAATTGCCAGAAATTGTTTGTGGATATCCTCATTATGACTCAAAACACTTAATTTTCTGTTACAATTTTCATAGCAGGCTTTTTTGTCTCAAAATTTTTTCTCTGGTTCACTGGGATCAGATCAATGTTTAAATGAAACCAGTTGCCCTGTGGGAATCCCTAGGAGTGGTAAGTTCTATAAGGGTTTTCTCCATTGTCAAATTGAAAGACCCCATCCCATTTATATCTTTTTTTTAATCTAAGAGGCAAGAATGACTATGTTTCCTGAGAAATGATCCTTTTCTTTAAAATAAAACAAATTATTTACATCCCATTCACAATGTATCATAGAAAACTTTTGAGAGTTGAGTCAGATAATGAAATGTTCCTTGAGGCCAATAATATCCCAGAACAACACTGGTTTTCTAGGGAGATAAATTGAGTACAACGAAGTTTACTGTGAAGGAATCGCAAAAATGAAACCTTAGAAATATAGACTTTAGACATATTAATATAGTTTTCCTGGAATTTAATGAAAAAGTAGGCATTGATTGTTTACTCCTAGGCAAAATTTCTCTGACCTACCTAAAAATCCTCAGTCTGTGAGTGTTTGGTCTTCCCAAGGGGCTATTCATCATTCTGTGGCGCTATATTTATTTTTTGAACTTACTTTCCAGATGGACATATGTATGGTTTCATTAAAGCCAAATGTGGTTTATGAAATATGAGAATAATAGCTAATCATGCCAGTGAGAGCACCTGAGTGAGGCAGACTGAGGGCATTTTCAGGAAAATCAATAATAAATTAAAGTGGCTACCATTTGAGGGGTACCTACTATTTTCCAAGCACTTTTTATATAGGGATATAACTATAATCTTGCAGAATAAATACAGTTCCTATTTTCTCAATGGAGAGATGAGGCCCTGAGAGCCATTAAATGATGGAACCAGGATTTGGATCCAAGTTTGTCTGGTCCAGAGTCCATGTACTTCCTGTTCTGCACTACTGCCTCTGAAGGTAAGTGTTCAACCTTGGGGGCTTGCTAAATTGCACAAGTTCTCTATAACAGATAACTGGAAAATGAATAATTATGAAAATTCTGCTTAGTCCATCCATGCACAAAATTTTGTCTTTAAATAATATGCCTTGTTGGTAGATACTTTTTCATTGGTACTTTTCATCAAGCATCTCAGATGTTTGTTCAGCTGAAAAATCATCAACACAAGCATACACAGAGGTTCAGCCTACCATCCTTTAGGAGCACATTTGGAACATAAAAGTATGGCAATATCAAGAAGAGAATTATTAGGGCAGCTATGCTGCCAGGGTCTTATGAATAAACAATGAAAAGAATAAGTCAGAGACTGATAAATCAATCCAAGACAAAGCATTGGTGCAAGACAATGAAAGCAATGATACAGATACTTCAAACTATTTTCAAAGAAAGGGAAAAATGCTTCCCATGTATTGGGGATATAAACCCAGCAGAAAGAAATCTCTCCCACACTCCTGCCCTCATCCTGTTGGGAGAAGTGTTGATAATGACCTCAAGGAAAATCTTGGAGGTTGTACTGTTTTAAAATAGGCACTTGGCCAAAGAGAAGAAGTCTGCAGCATGCCAACATCCAGTCTAGTACTGGGTGCTCCTGATAAGGAACAGATGTAAACACAGACAACTGTTCAAATTTGCCAGGAGAGCTGATCATCCTTTAGCCAGTAATCAAAGTCTAGAAAATAACCAGAAATGCTTTCCTATAAACAAAGAAAATTGGAAAAAGAATGGGAAACTAACATCCAGGTTTTTAAATTACTGAAAAAGGCGAGGATGTGCTACACATTCACACATAACAAAGACACACATGTCAAAGATGCAATGTGGTGAATGTTGCAGAGAGGGTCCAGGTGCAGTGCCCACTCTGTGACGGGACATGCGGCTGGGACCTAACAGCCCTGCAGGGAAGGGCATGGGAAATTAATGGGCATCAATGCTGGAATTGTTAACATACCTCATCACACGGAATGAAGAAGTTTTACTGAAATGCTTCCCCGGGAATGGCCTGTAAAACCTCAGTGTGTCTGTTTCCAAGTTAAGAACACAGAAAGTTCAGAAACTAGAAAACAAAATGCATTTTTGTTGGGATACTTCATGTTGCAATACTGAACCTCTGGGTTTCTAAGTTCAAGGCTCAAAGGTTGCTTTTTTCCTCTTAGGTATTTTGCTTTAGTTCTGTCTATAAGTTGGAATTGCCAGGATTCCAATAGAGCCTGGGTTAACTGAGAAAAAGATTAACAGTCTTTTTACTCATCATTTAAAACTCAAAAGAAGAATTATTTAATAAAGTTAAACAGCAGCACTAAAGAGCACTTTAAAAAGATGCTATAAAAATATAACCCTAATAAAACTGGGCCTTTCTGTGACCTACCTCAGCAAGCGTCCTACATAAAAGAAACACCTACCTGACATCCAAAAAGGAATTCAAAAACAATTTAAAACATAGTGATGTCTATAGAGAGGCAGCACAGAGGTCTGCCATTCACAACACATAGCAAAATCTCCTAAAATGTCTTTTCCCCTTTCTCTCCCAAGACTTCACATAACAGAATCACTCTCCTAAGTATGTCTCCACACACATTTAAACTTGGTCTCCCCTAGTTGAGCCTATGTTGACTTTCCTCTCTCCAGATCTCTCTCTCCTTTCTACTCCATCCTCTCTCACACATTTGCATTTAGGAGCAAGAAGAGCAATTATTCTGTATAACAAAATGATATGCACCTTTTAATGGAAATTAGCTTAGCTCTTCACCTGGCAGCTCTGTATTTGTCCTTCATGTCAGATTAGAAAAGCAAACACCCAAGAACCAACATGATCTCTTCCTTCACTGGAAGGATGGGGTATGGATATGCATTCTTTAGTGTTTTTGTTGGTCCTCGTCATATTAAAAAAGGCTTAAAAGGACCCAAATCATACACAAGTCTTAATACTTTCATTCCTGTAATCTTTAAATCATCAATTATTACCTAACACACATCCTTCATTCTTGTTGACCCTGAATCTTTGGGTCAAACCTTTAGAAAGACATCTGTACTTGAACAACATAGATTCAACTCTCTGGCTTTTCTTATGATATAAAATTGTTATATGCACTTCCCAAAAGCTCTCTCACATTTTGGGAACTCTGTATATATTAAAAGATAATGGGAGACTTCTAAACAGAGCCCAGATGGTCTGGTTTTCAATTCAATGCTGGTTCTGTTTAGAGCTAGCTGAGAAGAAACGGCAGTGACATAAAGGGAAGAAGGAGGGGTAATGAGATCAGTGACCGCTGAAGGAGTTGCCTGAGTGGAAAAGGTAAGTGTGTCAGTCCCAGACGTGCTTGTCTCACACCCACCCTTTCCTCCTCCTCTCTGTGTCCTCAGGAGGCTTATTCCACACACTATATTTCCTAGTATTTCTTGCCTGCTGGTTCGTGGCCAGTAGGAGCCATCAGTAGAAGGCTGCAGAACAGAAAGAAGAGAGAAACCAGAGTATGTCTCCTACTACTACTCATTTCATCCAGGCAGCAACTTACTTCGTGACTGAACTTGACCAGAACTAACAAGAGGCCATTTCTTATCTTCATTGATCCCACTTTGGGTGACTATGTGCATATGTTGCTGAATTTTGTCGGGTGGCGCTGACCCTAAAATACCGGGGGCCGTGGCATACTCTATGATAGATGTACTGTATTTCCTTTCTAAAATCTGAAAAATTATGAGTTATGAGACTTCTCTACCCCAAGAAGTTTCAGATGAGGGACTACAGATGTATAACATACAAATTCCATATGATTTTTAATTCATAAAAAACTAGACATGTAATCGGACATTAAATTTGACTTTTCCTGTTGCCTTGGATTTTCAACAACAACAAAAAATGCAGTAGTATCTCCCACAGCTTAAAGAAGATGCTCTACCATGTAAGTGAGACACACTTGGTGATTATGCTGGTTATTCTGCCGAAGCTAGCCCATCCTGCACCTCCAGACTACAGAAGGTGTGGCCAAGAACTCATTTTGGGGATAGATTGATGATTAGATTTCTTTACAGAGACAGTTGTTGCTGTGTTGGTCATTCCATCCCTCTCCACTCTTGAAGCATCTAAGGAGTCCTCCCCTCAATCCAAAGGAGGGATGGCTCCAGGAGGAACCCTGAGGGAAGGACCTATGAACACCTAGAAGATGCAAGACAGGAATCTGGCTCATCCCCAAAGAACGTCAATGCATGAGTATGTATATGAAGTATCTGTTGCTTGGTGGTAGAGGGAAGGGACAGGTCTGAGTTGGGACAAGCCTGCACTTCCACAGTTTAGAAGGGCAAAGAGAAGATTTTCATTTGGTCCAGATCCAGCCTACAAAAGGGGTGCCCTTGAGAGGGATTCTGCAGAGGTGAGGAGACCTAAGGAGCGGGCTAGATTGCTCAAAGCTTGAGGAGTCTCAGCAGGTGGGAAAAGTCATACAAATATCCAGGTGAGACTCATCATTGGATATGATCACATCCAGAAGTCTCCAGTGGAAAGTTATATCATTCTCAGTCACAGAAGACCCTTTCATATCCTATGCATTAAAAATGAGATAAACTCTGGGTATGTGGTAGGGTTATCAGAAGAGAGGATTGAATACACCTCTCTTCTGCACTATAAGTTTCCTAGCCTGAAGGAGGCTTAACCAAGGGAGAACTTTAAAATTGAATGACAGTGTAAATTTTGAATGAATGATATTTCTCTGGAACTGGCATTCTGATGCTGGGAAGAAGAAACGACTTATTTCAAGGCAGACACGCAAATAAGCAAAAAGAAGCAATAGCTCATAGGCTCCCTGTAGGCAGTGTATGTGGGATCGCCTGCAGTTCTGGGCAGGGGAGGACTGTCAGCCATGACGAGGCCTAGTGGGAAGATGTGCCATGACCACAGGGACTTGGGAACTGAGAGCAGAGGCACATAAGCCAGATACCTGTCATCTGTGGGTTAAGGAAGTGGTGATAGTAGACCTAGTATTCTTTCTACACCATGAGAACCCTTAGGAGTGAGTCTGAGATAGGGCCAAACACACAGTAGGCACTCGGCAAATTTTTGTTGAATGAGGATAATGTAAGTTGTGGAGCAAATCTACCTTCCTCATGTTCTAGAATATTCTTTGCACATTTGAACGTGAGCTTCTGCTAAAGTAAAAAAAGGGCTTTGATCCATTACTTGGCTGTAAGAATAACTACTGCCACCAATAGTATGACATGCCTGAAGGTCAGGCAGACCCCCATCAGTAGAGACCTACAACTCTAGAGGAGCTGTCATTGAAGGATGACTACTAACTTCCCAGCTACAATTTACCCATAAGGCTGGTGATGCAATTTATCAATAAGACTGGCTTATTATTTAGACAGTGTCTCTAAGAGGATGCAATCAGGATAGAAGTAAGATGGAGTTGTTGAGGCACCTAAAGACCTTAAACCCTCTTCTTTAATAGCCTCCATCTTTTGGGAACTCAGAAGTCTCTCTTGAGATTTTTTTCTAATTTATGCATTGACAGACCAGTCTCCTCTGCATTGCTAGAATTACTTAAAGGGATTAATTTCCCTCCCTTTAAGCCATATCCTACCCAGTCGTCACATCTGTCTTCCTAAAATACTGCATTATCTGTATTTCTTCTTGCTTAAAAAATGTTCAGTAGCTGCTTACTGCTTATGAAATAGAACCCAAATTCCTTGGTCAGTTATGCAAAGCACAACATAGATTTAAGCAAAGATTTTGAGTGGAGTCATTTCACCGACAATGACACTCCAGCCACCATGAATGATCACCCTTTGAATGTTGATAGAATTGATGGATTCATGGTTTCCACCTGCAGTCTCTCCCTGTTCCAATATACCCAGCAAAATGTCGCCAGATTTACTTTGTCGCAGAAACATTACTAGCTACTCATTACCTACCAAAAAAATCCCTAATGTCTTAAGTCAATGGCTGTTAACTGTGAGTGTATGTTACAATTAACTATGTTACAATTAACTGGTGGGTTTTGTAAACATGCCAACAATGCTCCAGTCATCTGAGTTAGAAGTGATAACCAGTGAGGCCCTGGGGTCGTCATTCTTTTTAAAGCTCCCCAAGTGAGTCTAATGCATAGCCAGAATCCAGAGCCACCATCTTGGCTGATCTTTCAGGAGCTCTGTATAGGAAATGGCAAGGACAGAGGCATGAGAGGTAGGATCAAAAGGAGATAATTGAGGTAATTGAGATGTTGCTTGCAGATGCCCTAGGGATGAGAAAGCTAGAGTTTTTACTCTCTGAGTGCAAATGAAAAATGAACTCTGCAACCAGCCCTTGCCAGTTACAGTTCCTGAGCCACCCTTCAGTCTTTTATATCTGGTTCTGGCAGAAGTGTCAGCAGTGCAGCCTTTAGCAGGTTCCCAATAGTGCTTTGGTAGGCCGCTGTCCCCATTCTGTGCCTGTATGTCCCAACCCTGCCCTTTCCTAAGGGACAGGACTCTGAGAGGCACAACTGCAAAAGTAACGCTTTATTGGCTGATAATTTTTCCCATTGCATAAAAAGGAATAGGGAGACAGAGTTTTGTCTGTCATAGCTACTTATAGGGTACTCATAGCTCTTTTCTCCCTGGGGTAGAATTAGGTGCAATTTATGTCACATAGCCTCCCTGCCAGAATTTCTATCCCAAAGTGAAACAGAGATTCTTGATGGACATAAATGATACTACTATGAGTGAACAGAGATAGCTGTGCCCCCTAACTCCTATTAGGAGGTATTAATGTCTAGGTTGTGCTATGAGACCTAGGGTGGGCTTTATCAAAGCGCTTTATGACTGTGCTTTCAAAAATGTTTCCCTCTAGTCATCATTATGAGGTAATGTATTAGGTAATGTCTTGAAAAATGGCCAAAGGGCTGAAATATCAGCTTTACAGCTCACATACCTGAAAATAACAATGTTGGTTATTATTTTTACACTACAATATATTTGGAATGCCTCATAAACAGAAATTAATCATGACAACTCTGTTTCTGTACTTAAATGCTCAGAGAAGCCTAGGCCATGAACTTAATACTTTAGAGAAGAATTTCTCTCTTTTATCCCATCTAGAGAACATTCCCAGCATCTTTTGTCTCAGCCATAAGAGCCAACATCAGTTACCCGAGGTTCACTAAAATCCACAGATAATCTCCAATCAACATGTTTAAAGAGTTACAACCTCCATTTCCATCTTATCTTCTACCAGAAATTCCAATAACCACAGAGAAATGACTTAATATATTCAGCTCTAAAGACAAAAAGACTACTTGAAAAGTGAGTGTTAGCAAAGAAATGACCACATTATTTTGAAACCCCATATGTATGTATATAACTCATCTCATTTAAAAAAATTTTTTTTAGTCCCATATGTGTGATTCAGTGCTGTTTTTGTTTTGTTTTCCTTTGTTTTGTTTTTGGAATTTAATACCTTATAAATAAATGAAAAGACAACTTAGTGTCTGTGAACTGGGCCAAAAAAAAGCATTGATTTGTGTGGGTCCTATGCAGAAATCACTCTAGCAAGCATGAACTTCACAGGCAAAGTTTGGTCACTACTTTGGAGTAACACTTTTCAGATTATTGAAAGAAAACAATATTAATAAAATATGAATTAAGCATACACTATGTACAAAACAATATCGGCAAAATGCAAAGTAGTATCTCTACAGTCCTAGATTCTAGGAGATTTATATATAATTGAAGATATATATATACACTGTCCTATACAATTACCTTGGACTCTCAATAAAACTGATAATTTTCTCATACTGCACTAATCCAATTAGTCATCTCCATGAATGTCCTTCTGCTGGAGATTAGGGACTAGGTCATACTTGCTTTGTTGTTGTTACCTCCAGGTGCCTCATAGAGTAGATACTCACATGAGGTAATTAATATATGTTTGCGGGATAAATGACCATTTATAGAGAATGTGTACACTAATATATGTATATGCAAATACACATATATGCAATAAATACATATCCAACTTAAAATTATATATATATTCACTTATATGAAATTTGATGTATATTTGTGTAAGATTAGAAGAAAGGAAATAACAAATGTATTACAATATTTCCATCATGCTGGTGTTACAAAAATGGAGCTATGTCTAAATTGCCCTTTAATGTCATAGTACAAGTGGTGGCCTACAAGACACACGAGCAGGAACTGGTTTGGCCTTTATTTTAACTGAATCTCTGGCATAACAATGCCCTTTAGCACGTTTTTCCAGATGCATTCTCCAAGAGTTTTTCAATAAAGCAGATTTTGGCATTGCTGCTTCTTAGTGAGGTCCTGAAAAAACTGCAATGAAAAGGAAGATAACTTCCTCCCAAATATGTGTCTCTGTATTATATGGAAATAAACAATAAAATATGTGATACAATATTTTTATTACCTGAATTATGTATTTTGAGGTCCAAAGAATGAAAAAGATGTTCCATTTTTTTTCTTCCAGCTTGCTTGGAGGCAAATGTCCTTTAAAATTTGCACATCATGAGAATGGAATGTGCTCAGAGATCAGCTGAAAGTTTTTTAAAAAAAATGAGGGCTTTGCAGCTGTGGCTGTGTGCTTAGGCTCAGCAGGAGAGGACAGGTCCCCTTCTGGTCATCCTACAGGGAGTTTTGACAAGCTCACCAGGGAATACAGACAATGCTCTCTACCCTGATAAAGCCCCATGTTGGCTCTAAGCCAAACAGATGCAGGTGTATTATAATAATAATATATTTTCTAGTACAGTATAATCTGTTTCCCACTATAATCTTTTGAACTAGACAGAAAAGATAATTATCCCCAGGTTATAGACAAGGAAGCCAAACATTGGTGAGGTTTAGTGGCTTGGAAGTTTCCACAGTAGAAAGAGGTTCAATTGGAAATAGGACCTAGTATCAGATTCCCTATAGATGTCAAAGGATATAAATATTTGCAGTCTTATTATTTCCTGACTTTTTGACCCTCTGCAAGTTTCTCAAGCTCTGAGTTTGACCAGCTTCTTCAATAACACAGAATAAAAGTCTCTCACATTGTTACTCTAAGGGTGAAATAACATCTGAAAATAGTTTTGTCAACAGCGAAGTAGTATTCAGAGTTCATGTCTGCTTACTCTTTTATTCCTCTCCAAACAGAAACTAGTTTCCCAGATGCATACACTTATAACAACACAGATACACAATTCTTTATATACAATTCTGAAATCCCCAAGAATCTAAATCCAGAAGTATGTGTAACTCATTTAGAGGCAAAATCTTCTCTGAATTGACAGGCCTATGTATTACCTTTGTTTTTCTTTATTTAGTATGAGTATTCATTTGTTTCACAGCAGAAATACCAATGTAATTACAAGGTCATGAGTTGCTGACTCATACCTGTAGGAGGTATTCTGCAATAATTGTTAACATAACATTTTATCTTTATTGGGATTACCAAATATCCTGTATCCCAATAAACATCTTGTCTTAGGGATTTTGGAGACTTGTAACATGAGGCTTGTAACATAGAATCCCATTGACCCAGCTTCCAGATCACCCAACGATGCAATGCTACAGTTCTAGGTGAAGATTGTTTCGTTCTCAGAGGCTGAGTAGTTCTGGGGTCAGCCATAGGTTCGGTCTACTCCAAAGCAGACTTGGGACAGCCTTGGAGATGCCAAACACTTTCCATCCTGAGCTTCACCTTGATCCCTGTGGCCCTTAAAATGATTCTTCTTACAGCAACACATCCAAGTGATAGAACCAGTAGCCATGTTAAAAAATGGATGAGCACTGGCCAATTCAATCTGAGTTTGAATCCCTGACCTACCACTTACCAGTTCTGTACCCTTGACAAGTTTATCAAGTTTTTTAAACTTCAGCTTCTCATCCTTAAAGTGGGAATTTTTATAGCGTTTTTGAGGGCTGTGTAAGTTTTAAATGGCACAGCATATGTAAAAGGGCTTTCTGTGGTGACTTACTCATATTAAGTGTTCAGTAAAAGTCAGATTATTTTCCCCTTTCATTTGTTGGCATTTCTGTAGTAATTCCATAACAGAAATCTCTACCATAAGGCTATTTGTGAAGAGTTTCTTCAAATAACTGATTTATTGTTGTGGTGGTTGTTAATTAAAATAGCTGATGATTGTTATTTTTTTTTATTTCCGAATCTCAGTCTGGATCTGTGCCATTTTCAAGTCCAGAAAGTTGAATTGGTTTAATTCCAATAGTATTCTGCCAAGATATTTTTTTAAGAAAACAAACTCCGTTAATAATGTATGAGGTTTATAATGCACACATATCACAGTTTGCAGGACACAGAGCAAAATACCCCTAAGTGATAAAGTGTGTTTATTGTAGGTCAACTAATCCCATTTCTTAAACCTGGAATATATGAAATTTGATGCTTGGCTCTAGTCTGTAAAGAACTGCTGGGCACGGACTGTACCTTGGCTGTGATTCATTCTAATCTTCTGAAGGCTGGAGTTCATGACAATAGAGTGTGAGCCTGGCATGACTAATTCCCTTATAATTATCAAAAGGTCTTGAGTCAAAAAGTTCTCTCCCAAGTTTGATCACAAGTCGTAAATGCACAAGGAGAGATTCCCTCCAGTTTTCAAGTTTCTCTCTGCTGCTGACTTGGGCAGCATGGGAGTCCCTTCTCAGGTTACCAGGGAGCCTCACGGTCAGGTGCTGGATGATGCTCTTGACCCTTCTCCTCAAGTAAAGGAGGGCATGCTACACAAGGAAGGATTGCAAGTTTAGGGAGGTGGCGTTATAGGTCAGTGGGGAAAGGAAGGACAATTCAATAAAGAGTCATAGGACAGATAGACATTATAAACTAAAATAAGCCTCCCTAATTTGGATTTGAGGAAATCAATGCCAGGTGATTTAAAGACTTGAACAGAAAAAATTTTATAAGAAAATACGATATGACTTCAGGACAGTGATACAATTTAGATGTTTGTTCCTTCTGAGTCTCACGGTGAAATGGAATCCCCAGTGTTGGAGGTGGGACCTGGTGGGAGATGCTTGGGTCATGGGGGCAGATCCCTCATGAACCGGGGGTTGGTGCTTTCTTCCCACCAATTAGAGCTCTCTCTCTAATTTCACGTGAGATCTGGTTGTTTAAATGTGTGGCACCTCTCCCCTCACTCTCGCTCCCTCTCACCATGTGACATGCCTGCTCCTGCTTCACCTTCTGCCATAAAAGTTTCCTGAGGCCTCACCAGAAGCCGAGCAGATGCTGTGCCATGCTTCCTGTACAGCCTGCAGAACCATGAACCAATTATACCTCTCCTTTATAAATTAACCAGGCTTACATATTGCTTTATAGCAATGCAAAAATAGCCTAATACAGATAGGGAAGGAGTCTTAAAAAAGCAAAAATGCACAAACCATGAAATAAAATGTTGCCAAATTTTACTAAATGAAAGTTAAAACTTCTGTAGAAGAAAAGGTATCAAAAGTTACCATAACACTATTTTTATAAAAATTGGAAATGTGCAAAATAGGTCTATATATTATTTTTATATTATGTATATAATATGTATGTTTGTGGGATGTGTGTATATATGTATGTGTATATAAATATATATATATATATATAGCATAAAATACTCTTGAGAAAAACATGCATTAAATTCAGAAATTACTGGAGTTACCTCCAAAAACACAGTGAAGGAAATGAGAGAAGAGAGTGATACACAGGGGGCTTCACCGGTATCTGTAATATTTTATTTCTTTAAAATTTTCTTTCTTGGCTGGGCACAGTGGCTTATGACTGTAATCCCAGCACTTTGGGAGGCCGAGGTGCGTGGATCAGCTGAGGTCGGGAGTTCAAGACCAGCCTGACCAACATGGAGAAACCCCGTCTCTACTAAAAATACAAAATTAGCCAGGTGTGGTTGTGCATGCCTGTAATCCCAGCTACTCAGGGGGCTGAGGCAGGAGAATCGTTTGAACCCAGGAGTCAGAAGTTGCAGTGAGCCAAGATTGTGCCACTGCACTCCAGCCTGGGCAACAGAACTAGATTCCGTCAAATATATATATATTTGTATGGAATGCACAGTGGATACACAGGTGTTTGTTATTTTAGTAATTCTTGTATGTTTGAAAGATTCTATATTTAATGTAAAAAATACTATTCACTTGATAAACAATTCACTTTGTGTTTACATAGGCAAACATTTGGAAGAACTAGCAAGCTTCAGAGTCCCTGGGCCTTTTGCCTCTCCTACAACATGGATCAAAGGCTGCTTCTCTGTCACCTCATTTATTTTTCCTAAGTTTGACTTGAGAGAAAAAGTGAAAAGTTTTCCACCGATGGACTGGAGTTCTCCTCTGCCATCAGAGCAACACAGACAGTTTTCGCCTCCTTGCAGTTGTCTTTTATGGCTGGAAATATGTGTGTTGTTTCCCTTCCTGCTCCAATCCCCACATCCGGGAAGTCCTACAGTTTCCTCCTCTGGGTTCTGGGATGTGCTGAGGCATAGCAGAGCGGGTGATTGTCATTGAAACTTGGCTGCAGCTGCTGCTGTTTCTGACACTGGAGAATGCACTTTAGCATCATGTCCCACTCTCTGATGCTAAACAGTCCTTTTCAGTCTTTTAATAGATTTTTGGGGGAGGAGGAAGTGGAAGCTGAGGTTAGCTTTGTTCGCTTGTGTGCCTGTCTCAGTCAGATTGGCATCTGGCACCAAGCCTACTGTTTAGTCAGATGGTATTGTTTTCTGTTATACACACACACACACACACACACACACACACACACACACACACACAAGCACGAGCTCAAACCATATGTCTCTATGTCTTCAAGTTACGTTGCAGTGACCAAAATCATATTTACCACACACTGAGGTATAAATTCAAAATACACGTTCTTTGGCGTCTGTAACCATGTCAAGTGAGGTTCTGTTTTTTTAATATGGCAGTGGGTTGGAGGCACTAGAGAAAACTCCCTCCAACTGATCTCTACTCTCTTTAGTGAAAAGAATGTATAGACTGTGGTGAGAGGACCAGTTCAACCAATTACCTCACGCAGAGATAATTCAATCTTTCTAGGGAAGCCTCAGTGGACAATTCATGTGAATTGAACTTCCCAAATCTTTCCCTCCCAGACTTCTAAAGGTGGCTAGAATGCATCTAGAAATCATATGAAACCCTGCCTTCTTTTTCCACCCAGACGTGGTTTTCTTCCAGCTGAAAGTGTCCCAGAGCCCCTTAAGACCTGCCTTCACTTTCTAGAGTGAGTTTAGAAACTTCAGAACTATGAGAACAGAGGTCAGCAAACTATGTCCCCATGGACCAAATCCAAACAGCTTCCTGTTTTTGTAAATAAAGCTTTACTGAAACAAAGCGATGCCCCCCAACTGCCTTTTTATTCTTTTTCTTTTTTATTCAACAAATTGTCCATGGCTGTTTTCATATTACAACGGCAATGTTGAGTATTGCCAGCAGAGGACGTTTTGCCCACAAAGCCCAAAATATTTACTATGTGGCCCTTTGCTAAAAACATGTGCAAGTCCCTGGGAAATAGAATCCTATGTCCTGAATGACTAATTGAATTAAACCAAGAAATAACAGGTCAAAAATATGCTCATATTCAATTCATACCAGGTTCATACCAGGTGAGCTGTGAAACTAGTGGCCAAATGTGCCACCTCAATTAATATTCAAATATTACGAAATCAAAGAAGTTCTCTCCAAAAAGTAGGCCTGCCATTGATTAGAAATTATTCCCTGCTGCCCTATTATCACTCTTCTCAACACAAACCATAGAGTAGCACAGGGCTTTAGTTTCTCTGTGACTCATCCTCTTTGTTCAAGCTGACATTGCTCCCCATACTTGTTACCCCACACCTGATAGCCAGGCACCAAGATGACCATAACATTGGCATAACCAACAGTGCTTGGGGATGTAATGACACACTGCAAACTAAATGTGATAGAAAGGAAAACACTAACAAGCTTTCTCAAGCTCTGAATCATACATTCATCACGAGCATGTGACTACTATTGTTCCTTTTGTCTTAGAAGAAAACTCATGTAGAGACTGACTAAGCATAAAAGGCAGATTTCATATATATTTATTTAACAGTTCTGTGAGTTCCAAAACTGCCTAAATAATTCAATCCACAGGAAAAGGACCATTCCAAAGAACTCCCATCCTATGACTTACTAGAGTTAATGATGTTGGTTTCCAGACAGATTGTAACTGCTGATATTATATGCATAATAAGATATTCGGTAAAGTTAGTTACCCTAAGAAAATCTACTCTGGGTACTTTTTTTTTAGAGCTGTCTGCTTTGTGGTGACTGGACTGAGAGCCAAGAGACTGGAAATCGTGTGACTCAGGGCAAATCGCTCAACCTCTCGGTTTCAGCCAGACTCTGGAAATGAGGAGTTTAGACAAATAACAAGAAAATCACCCTCCTACCTTACGAAGCACTTTTCTGAATGTTATCGTATGATTTTTAGATGAGTTGTGTATCTCCAACATACGTAAATGCCATTGAAAATTCTGAAACCAGCTTGGCAATTCTTCAATAGTCTAGAAAAAACAGGTCAAAGGGTGCAGTAGTTTGAATATCCCCTCCAAAACTCATGTTGAAATGTAATTGTCATTGTGATGGTATTATCAGGCAGGGCCTTTAAGAGGTGATTAGGTCATGAGAGCTTCAACTTTCTGAAAACATTAGTGCCCTTATCATGAGAGTGAGTCAGTTATCATGGGTGTGGGCTCAGGATAAAAGGATGAATTTGGCTTGATTTCCTCTGTTTCATGTGTTGGCTGTGTGATGCCTTCTGCCATGTTATGACACAGGAAGAAGACCCTCACTAGATGTGACCCTTCAGTCTTGGACTTCCCAGGCCCCAGAACCATGAGACAAATATCTCTCTCTCTCTCTCTTTTTTTTTTTTGTAAATTCCCCTCTCTGTGGCATTCTGTTATAGCAGCACAAACAGACTAAGACAAAGTGTGATTCTCATTTTTTCATCATGCCCTTCTTTATAACAAAGACATTGCTCAAGAAATAGAGTATTTTAAGGGTTTGAATTTCTTTATCCAGCACTCACCTATGCCCACTTCTTACCTAGTCCTCTTCAGATACTTTTTCTAGGTAACCGACCTCAGTTAGTTGTGCCATAGGCCTAAGATTAGAACAAAGCCACTAAACACTAACAGGTAATATAAAAAATCCAAGCCTGTGTGCACCAACATCACTCAACTAAAGCCTGATCTTTAGAACTAGAAAAGATTCATCCGTGTGTCTTGGGTACATTCCTCTCCTTCCACTAGTGATGCTCAGTTAACTTTGTGTGGAGTGTTTACCAGACTGAGCCCCTCTCTTTCCCAAGCATCTGTGCTAATCCTGGTGGAGTCCTTGTGGTGAAAACCTCAGACTTCGGTCTTCGTTTTCAGAATTCCTATGCAGAAGAAATTTTCTGTGTTTCTGACTGTGTGTGCACAAGGGCACAGTTTTGTGGATTACAGTGTGCATTTGTGGGGCAAGGTTTTGCAGTGTTATGTATTTGTACCATGGTAAAGCAGTGGATGGAATGTGGAAGGGTTAGGACACATTTTCTTGAGGACTTTCCAAGTTGCTAAATATTTTCTATAAAGCTCAAGTGTATAGTCAGGCTTGGATTTCCTCTTCTGACATTCTCAGCTGGTGGCATTTGTACCTCTGGGAGTACACCAGAGTGACTGGAACTGAATGGTTGGCATAAAAATCTTCTGGGACAATGGGTAAAGAAAGATGTAAGATCTGTCTGCCCAGTAGCTGAGAGTTTGGTGTGAAAAGAAAACAAAATCAACTTCCAACTCAGTTTCTTGCCCAGTTACATTCTGCTAGTCAATCAAGTCATCCAATCCCAAATGCTTAGGAATTTTAATGTGATTCTGGTAGTTTGGAAATTAAGTACACAGGCCAAACATCAGAAGGCTTGGTGAGATGCTCAGTCCTAAGTAAAAACAAGAATTAAACTAGAAAAACATTAATTGTTATAGTATCTCTTCCTGATGGGTTAGTTTATCTTATATGCCCTGAAAAAGAAAAAACGTTGCATTTGAGTAAGAAAATAAAATAAACTGAAGTGCACATGTGTCTGACGAACATCTATTTTTAGGACATTTTTGAGGTCTTAAAAAAGAGTATAAGTAGCTTGGAAAGATTTTTCAAGAACAACATTTAAGTTGACATAATTATATTGGTTTGGTAGACTTTTACTTTAGGGTAATGGTTTCCTAATTTGTTAGGACCCAAGCAACACTCATCTGTTTTAACCAAAGTAGCTACCCCTTCGTTTTCTTACTGCCTTCTGATTTTGAGGTTCTCTGTGTGATTTCCACTGCAAAAGAACTGGAAGAGCATTCATTAGGTCATTTCTGAGAATCCTTATGGCTTCTCTAGCTGATATAATGGAAGGAAAAGGGAGATAAATCATAGAGAAAACAGTGTGACAGACACTGCTAATTTTCTACCTAAATCATCCTCCTCCCACTATTCTACCCTAATTGTTCCTTACTTGCTGAACCCCAAGTTTACTCTAATACTTGAAGCTACCATGAGTTCAAGGATGGAGACCATCTTTGTCCCAAAAGTGAACCTCTATTGATCTGTATCAATCAGAGTAGTCTTAATTGCTGGCCAGTCATTGTCTCAGGCATGGACATGTGCTCCAACTCTGAGCTATGTGGAACTAGGATCTCCTCGAAGCATCTGAAGAAGACTTTTCTAGACAGAGAAAAGCCTTTCAAGGTAAAATCTGTTTTCTCTGCTGGATTTCTGAACCAGGGTTAGCCACATAATTTGCAGGCGCAAGTGAAAATTTAAAATGTGAAGATCCTTATTCAAGAAGCAGAATCAAACATTTTCCTTTTTTTTTTTTTTTCCAATGGTCTCTCCTTCTTGACTTGTCATGGTGGTTTTTATTTGTGCTTTCAGTTTGGGGTACCCTCAGAGAGACCTAGAGCCTCGTTCTGCAACTCAGCATGTACAGCACACATTACTCTGACCCCGATTCCCTGCACCTATACTTCAACCTCTGCTGCAGGCAAAGGTGGGCAGCAGCTGTTGGGCAGTGACTGGAAGCAAGTGGCCTAGAACTTGTCCCAGCAAGGATGTCAGGCAGGACTGCCCATGAGTTGGGGCTCTGAACTCTTGGTACATGCTTCTTTGTTCCATCATACTTCACTTGCAAAGCACAAATTCTAAGTAGAATGACTAAGAATTCCAATACAGTGATCACAGAGCATTAGCACCCAAGCAGGACCTGCTGAACCTGGGGCCCTACAGGAGAGCACTGATGGCCCACCCTTGAAAGTGGTCCTGGTCTTCATGTCTGCATCAGCCTCAGCTATCTCAAGACCACAACGGAAACACAGCCAAGTTACAGAAGAAAGACCAACAGCACCGGAGCCCTTCATATTATTAAGCTGCTAAATTAACTAATATTGGAAACTCCTAGACTCAACAATTCTTGTGGTGTGAGGTAATAAACCCCTTGTTTTGTAGGCCATTTTGGGGGGTTCTTTTATTAATCACAACTAAAGCATTATAACTGATAGGAAAGACCACATATTGGTGCAAAATGTCTACAGAGGGACTAGCAGGAGATGGTAAAGCTAAAGGAGTTTTGCTCTAATGTTCAAATTCATGTCACCTGCCTTAGAGAATACTGTTCCTGCTTTTCCCTAGCCACTCTGCTGGGCATGAGAGGCCCCCTGTATCCTTGGACCCAGAGAACAGAAAATGTCTTCACTTATACTCTGCCCCCGCACATTCCTCCACTCTTGGAAGATTTAACAAGTTCAAGTGAGAAGATATTAGCCAAATACAACAAGAGGCTAAACACAACACCCATGTTGATTGACTGGTGTGTAAGAATTGAGATGACAGAAGGAGGTCACTCTGAGCTTCAGGAATAGCTTGAAGCTAACTAATAAAACAGGTGAGGTTTGTTTTGGGCCCTCCTACCTCCCTCATAATATATTCTTCCATCCTTCAGAAGTCATCTACTACATAAAATTCTGGTTTCATACTTGGTCATTTCTGCTTATGGAGCTAACTAATAAATGTAAGGTACTATCTTCCATAAAGGGTTGGCTGCCCAGTGCCTCAATTTCCTTTAAATGTTCGTGATTTCATGATTCTTCACTGCTTTATTCCTGCCCTCCTACCTGGGACAGTGGATTTTGGGGACCTTGAGAAGTTCTAAATTTATAAAACTCTACTCAAATTTATGGGACTAAAAGAAGATTAATAACATCCTCTGGAAAAAGTAGCTCCAGAGAAAAGTCATATGAAAAAAGGCCTTTGAAGGATGTGGGTTTGATCACATACGTATAGGGAAGCCTTTGGTCCTAGGAAGCTGGTAGTTTTGCACACGTGAAGCTGTCTCCCTCTGGTTGAGGAATGGAATATGATCCTTGGAAGCATCTTTATCCGCATTTTAAAAATGGTTAGGCACGAAGCATGCTTCCCAGATACTTCTAGAGATTAGCACAGGGGTCTATAAATTATGATTCTTTATTCTTATAGGTTGTATACTAGGTTGAAAAATATCCCCACAAAATTTATGTCATCCCCGAACCTCAGAGTGTGAGCTTATTTAGAAATAAGTGTAATTAGCTAACATATAGTCATACTGGATTCAGTTGGGCCTTAAATCCAATGGCTGGTGCCCTTATGGGAAGACAGATGAAGACACACAGAAATGAAGGTCACTTAAAGATGGAGAAACAGATTGAGTTCTATTGCCACAAGCCAAGGAACACCAAGAGCCACCAGAAGCTGGAAGAGGCAAGAAGGGATGTTTCCTTGAAGTTTCAGAGAGAGCATGGCTCTGCCAACATCTTCATTTTGGACTTCTAGGCTCTAGAACTATGAGAGAATACATTTCTGCTATTTTAAGCCACCCAGCTTGTGGTAATTTGTTACAGTGGTCCTGGGAATAATACACAGGTGAAAAATAGAAGTAGACCCCTCATGGGGCATATTGACCATCATGGACTAAAAAGGCTTGAGAGCTGGCCACTGACTGGGCCCTCCATTTCACAAGGGGACATGGGGGAGTATTTCTTCAGCACAATGCCTGCTCACTGTTGTGCATCAGAAGCTGTGTTTACTTTCCGTCTCATATGAGCCCATGAGGTAAGAAATATTGAATTGGATGCCATCTCAAAGGTCAGCATGCCTGTCTGTTTATGTGCCATTCACACTCCTCTGGGTTTCTCTCACTCCTACCTTTTCATCAAAATCCTTCTACCGAAGTCTGATCACAAGGTCTTCCCGTATGAACTGGTGAGTTTTTCTCAGTGGCATCGACAAAAAGGCTGAAAGCTGTTGGAAGCTTCCTCCATAGTAGATTAGCAGCACATGGGTGAACCAAGATCATACATTATTCAGAAAGGAAAAATGTGGGCTTTGACTGAACTTTGAAGGAATCAGCAGCTATTCGAGAGGAGAGTGCCCTATTGTTCTGCCTCACAGAACACAAAGAGCAAGTGGCATTCCTTACAGCATAGCTAATGGAGTGCACGCAGACACTGTGATGAACTGACCAGTGGACATCTTTCATGAGCTCTGAAATCCTGTGCAGAATGACCTATTGCTGATCAGAGGGAAGATGTTCACACTTTTTTTTTTAAATTTATGTAGCGTTATAACTCATTACTATCCAGAGGAGGAGGTTTCTGGAAGATAAAATGGTGCCATCTGTGGAGCATGTATTTATCAACAGTACCAGAGTCCCCTTTGAAGGGTTACCAGGAATACCAGGAAGATTAGGTTGACCTTTGGATCACTGGCAGGTCTTTCCCAAAAAACATGGGAAGCCTTTCCTGTGTCATGAAGCAAGAAAATAAATGGTTGTGTAATTCAATTTTTTAAAAAAATAAAATCAATACTACACATATTTCTTTGATACCAGAAAAAGATTTTCCAAAATGGGAAAAAGAAACCCTGACCAAAATGTTCAAGTGAAGGCTAATAGGACCCTCAGTCAAGAGCATTTACAAGAATTCTGAATTAATTCCTGGTGAAGTGTCTATTTAAAAAAAAAAAAAAAAAAAAGGTAAAAGACTGCTATTATAGTCCTCCTGAAGTCCTATTTTATCATCAATGTATCTGAGTACATCTTGAAGTCATGATTAACTCATTTAAAAGTTCACTTGTGTATGCTTATAACTCCTATTCACAGAGGCCCAAAGCATTTTTCTAGTATTCACTTACTTGAAATTTTTTCTAGCTAAAAATACAAGCAAAAAAATAAGCTCATAAGAATAATCAATCTCAGAGACAGAGGAGACAAATAAAGAAAAAAAAAAGGTGTTGAAAAGTAGAGAAGATAAATGGATCTGAATAACAAATGAAATTTTCTCTCTGGTCCCAGTACTTTTCTCCCAGGTGAAAGATACTGGATGCTGGCATTGCTGCCACTTCTGATGCGGGGCCAAGGAGATTAATGCAGGAGGAGACCTCTTAAACAGGTGCTTTATCAAGAATGGCCTACCACATTCATTCATTGGCCCTCTGCCATCTTTAATGTCCAAGCCAGCTAGATCGAGACATGATTGTGTTTTTAACTAGCATTCAACCTTTAGGTTTTACAATGGAATTATTTCCCCAAATCTGCCACGTGCTATTTTCTAGAGTATTAGTCCAGAGAATTATTCTCTGGACTTTTTGGTAACCAAGAAGTTCTAGCAACTAACCCTGGCATGGCCACCAGAATCTGCAGGGCTGAGAGAAGGAAAGAAAGGCAAAAGTGGACGAATGAAGCTGAAGGTAAGGATTATACAGCTGTTATCTGATGTAGAGCAATGTTATCCAAAATGTAACTTGAGGTGCATTACAGGCTTGGCCAATAAAATATCAAAAGAAGACTGCCCATTTTTTTCCGTTTTAAATTATTGGAGAAAATACCAATAACCAATAAAAGGAAGCAAGCAATAACACTGAAAATTGCTCTTTCGATATTTGTAAAACTTGGTTCTCTGAATATAATTCTTAAGCACTGAAATAAGAAAGATACTATCATAAAGATCAGTTAGTATTAAAAAGACATCTAAAAAAACCCTATTGTTTGAAAGTTAATAACCTTGTAATTAATCCAACTGCCCAGGATATTAATGAAAACAAGAATATTTAGTTCAGCCACTCTCAGTAACTCAATAAACTATGCTGGGATCAAATTGGTTACTTAGTGATCAGCGGTACTTATAGATTAAGAAAAGTAGGCTGGGCACGGTGGCTCACGCCTGTAATCCCAACACTTTGGGAGGCTGAGGCGGGCAGATCACAAGGTCAGGAGATGGAGACCATCCTGACTAACACGGTGAAACCCCGTCTCTACTAAAAATACAAAGAAAAAACTAGCCAGGTGGGGTGGCGGGCGCCTACTCGGAGGCTGAGGCACGAGAATGGCGTGAACCCGGGAGGCGGAGCTTGCAGTGAGCTGAGATCACGCCCCTGCACTCCAGCCTGGACGACAGAGTAAGACTATGTCCCCCCACCAAAAAAAAGAAAGAAAAAGAAAAGTAGATTACATTTCAATTTATTACACCATTTTATAGAAACATAGTCAGAAACATAGAGAACTCTAATTATAAATATAGTTTCCACCCAATAAGATCTTTTTTTAAATCCCATTATAATAAATGTGCTGAACACAAGTTTTGTTAAACTTCATGTTGGCACAAGTTTTGTTAAACTTCATGTTGCTTCTCTTCCTTCAGGCGATTTACTCAGCAATTAATTATATTCAGCCTTCATAGTTAGCTTTGCTTCAGGGTTATTTCCCCAACTGGATTACAGACATCTAAAACCACATCCTTTCAGTTTGAGAGGACTTTTTAAAGGTCATCCATCTAATGCTTGCCCTCTACTCCGCACCCATCCAATGAAGAGAATAATTTATATCTGGCTTTAACAATGGCTGGGGAATCTAAAATAATGATCATCTTATTGAAGATAAAGCATCTCAATATTACTGAAGAAATAATATGTTTGAACTATTCAAAATATCCAGTAGCTTCTCTAATGTTGCACAGCTGTAGTGCACACTTTACCCCTGTGAGCTGGGCTACTCTTCTCTAGCTGGGTAAGCTGAGCAGAAGCAGGCCGCCTTGTTACTTAGTGGGAGATCACCCAGCACTGCCATATAATGCAGGTCTTCCTGTAAAATAGTGCCTAGAATACAAAGGGAAATCAAATATTTGAGCTATATGGAGGCTGAATATCAAATTTCCCCAACAATTGCATTGATTCACTTGACTAGAATTCATTCTGGAGAAAAATATCAGATCTGTTGAGACGTTTTATTTTTTAAATAGCTAATTAAGATAGTAAACAATTTACTTGAAATAGTCTTATATTTTGAGCTTCCTGTAGTATAAAATTTCTACTTATAATGCATCTATTTTCCAATTAGCTTTCTATAGTATTTAAACATATGTGTTACCAAGGTTACTGAGTAGATAATTTCTGTTGAGTAATGAAATTTTAAATATCTGGGAAGACCAACATAAAACAAATCCCAGTAAATGAATTAAGCATATATTTATTTGCCCACTATGCTAACCATTGTGGAATTCAACAAACACTGAAAAAAAGGTATTATCTTGTTTATATTTTGCCTGGCAAATATTCCTAAATATGTGGATTAAATTGATCTTTCATCATTACACTTGCTTGATCATAAGGGAAGGAAAGTGATTTGTTAGGGGAATAAATATTTATGTTGGTAGTCCAAATTTTGATTTTTAAAAACTGTCATTATTTTGTCATTTTTCTGGTGTTCAGATTTTAAAAGCGCAATTCAATTTATATAGTACTTAAAGAAAAGCAACATGATTTTTTATAAACTTATTTAATAATACCTATAATGCTTAAACTTATTAAGTAATTTGGTAATTTAAGAAATTTGTTAATATTGAGTGAAGCTATATGAATCATTCCAAGTAGCCAGATCTGCCCTAATAAAATTCTTTAGCATTTTTACACACAAAAATTATTTGCAATTCAATACTTCATCCCTTCATTCATTTCATAGACGCTATGGAACTCCTATCACATTCCAAGTGCTGTGTTGATATCTGGAGATACAGACAAGATCAAAGCAGATGCAGAGTCTTTCACATGAATATTTGAATCAGGTAATACGTTCCCCAAATTAGCAAAGTATCTCCCAGATTCTTTCTTTGATGATATATTTGAAATCCTAACGCTGAAAGTTAAATTATCAGGGTTTTAAAACTAGAAGCAGTCTTTATCAGAATTTTATATACTATTTATTTTTAAGAACATAAATTGTCCAAGTCTTATTATAATTTTAAGTGAAGTACTTTGGGTAGTCACAAATAAAGTAATGGGCAGGTATTTAGTATTCATATTGTGTGGATTTAAATCCATACTCTGCCACTCGGTATCTCTGGGATTTTGATGAATGATCAAACTCCCCGAGCCTCAGTTTTCTAATTTGTAAAGCAGAAATGATAATGGTATGTAGTGATTAAAACAATTTACTAGTTGTAAGTGCTTAGAACAGTTCCTGGAATATAGAAAATTTGCAGAGACATTTTAATTTTATTATTTACAATTTAGTTAATGGAATGGCTTCCATAATACAGTAAAATGAAGATATTCAAACAAGCAGGAGGCAGGTGAAGAGTATTGGCCTCAGGATGCAGGTGAAGAGTATTGGCCTCAGCTTTAGAGACCAGAGGTTAAATCTCAATGCTGCCACAAAAGGGTTCATGGAAGTCAGTAAACAATGCTTTTTTTATTATTGTTATGAAGATACAGTGCGTGGATCCCTCTCAATTGTCTATTCTTCTCTGTCACAAAAATTTGCCTGCTTTTTGTTACCATGTGAGAAGCAAATGAATTGAACTAAATGATTTCTAATGCCTTGTCCACCTCGAAAATTCTACGGAACTGTGATTTCATTCCAATGGGCCATATCAGGACTTGGCATTATTTTCATCAGTGAACCATTTCGTTAGAATTTTTTTTTTCGAAATGATATTAGTAAATATTGAAGGAGGCTTCTCTCACAGAGCTCCTTATACAAATTAAAACAGGGCAGTAGAAGGTTTTCAGGTTGGTGAAGTCACCTCTAGCTTTTAGTCAACCATTCCCAAAAACATTTTCTTTAGAATCCAAGGGCTTGCAATTGTTCTGAATAAAGGATAAAGAAGCTGTTCTGATTTATTAAATAAAAAGAGTACCACATATTTAATTTTTAAAATGTTTCAAAGTGCTTTTGTATTTATTATTTCATTTTTTCTACCTTGACGGTAATTTTTCAGAAGAGAACTTCACTGGAAACCTGACATCCTAGGCTTTGCATTCATTATATGATTTACCTATAAGGAACAGATTACATGTCTTTGAGTCAACTCACTTATATGGTGCCTTTCTCTTGTGAACATTTAAATTTTTTTTTTTCAAAAAGTTACTCGGGAAAAGTTAGTCCTCAAATAGTCAAGTTATAGTTATAAAAAGAAAAATGAATTAGACACCCAAACACAGTCTTGAGATTTAACAGCCTTTGTAAGCAGCACTTTTATTTCCATACATAGAGTTTTAATCATTGGCACATCCTACTCACAACTATACATTGGAGATTAAATAATTATTTGAAACATTACCATGACATTTGCAAAAACAAACATACTGGACTAAAAAGAAATATACTAGTGGAAAGAAAAAAAATGTTCAGCTATCTTACATTGCCTTGAGATTTTCTTATTAAAGATCCTTACAATATTGTGACAAATTGAGGACATGTCCAAAAACTGAAAAATGTTAGGAAGTTTCAATTTAGTAGTTTGGTTCATCTTGACTGAACATCATTGCCTGGTAAATCAAAAAAATAATTGTGCAGGTGTCCATTATGAGGATGAAGAGAAATGTTTAACAATAAAAACAAATTGGTCAATACAGTCATTATATACTATCAGTCTTCTATTCCTCAATTTTTAAAATAAAGCAGTGGTAAAATTAAATCAATTAGTTTGCCAACAGATATATATGGAACATCTGCTGTGTGTTTTCACCTGTGGAATATTTCAGTAGGTTAAGACATGTCATCTGTCTGTGGTGTGGTTTTTTGTTTTTTTTTTTGTTTGTTTGTTTGTTTTTTTGAGATGGAGTCTCGCTCTGTTGCCCAGGCTGGAGTGCAGTGGTGTGATCTCGGCTCATTGCAAGCTCCGCCTCCCGGGTTTACGCCATTCTCCTGCCTCAGCCTCCTGAGTAGCTGGGACTGTAGTCACCCGCCACCACACCTGGATAATGTTTTTGTATTTTTAGTAGAGACGGGTTTTCACCATGTTAGCCAGGATGGTCTCGATCTCCTGATCTCGTGATCTACCCGCCTCGGCCTCCCAAACTGTTGGGATTACAGGTGTGAGCCACTGCGCCCTTCAGGAGAGGTCACATGTAAACACGAGAAACAATTCTTCCAGCTTCGTTCCTATCACCTTAGCCCAAGGCACCATCATCTCCTCCCCAGATTTCTGCATGTCCTCTGTTTCTTCATTTGCCCTTTTATAATATTTCTTCTACACAGGAGTCAGTGATCATCCATTACATTTAAAATAAAACCTATACTGTTTAGCATAAGAGGAGGAGAAGCGTGAAGAGGAAAAGAAATCATGCTATTTTCCCTATCCCATTCTTTTCAAATTTCTCCACAGGTCTGACCCTATCTCTCTTACCACATCTCTTGTCACTTTTCACCTTGCCCAGGCTGCAGTCTATCTTTTTCTGCCGTAAGTAATACCGATGGGAGTAGGTGTCCTTATCTGTCTTGCTCTTTGTATCTGCATTGTCTAGAACAATGTCAGGTATGTAGGAAGCATATAATAAATATTTAAAATAATAAGGAATAAAAGAGTATTATGTACTTTCTATATATTGGTAGGCTAAATTTGCAAACTGTTTACAGACATTAAAGAACAGAATAATCATTTATTTTTATTTATTTATTTATTTTTGAGATGGAGTCTCGCTCTGTCGCCAGGCTGGACTGGCTTCAAGCCATTCTCCTGCCTTAGTCTCCTGAGTAGCTGGGACTACAGGCATGCACCACCATGCCCAGCTAATTTTTGTATTTTTAGTAGAGACGGGGTTTCACCATGTTGGCCAGGATGGTCTCCATCTCCTGATCTTATGATCCGCCCACCTCGGCCTTCCAAAGTGCTGGGATTACAGGTGTGAGCCACTGTGCCTGGCCCAGAATAATCTTTTATAAAATCATAATACATACCAAGTTCAAAAATAAAATAATTTTTAAAATAATTGGGACAGTAAGCATAAGGTAGACCTCATGGGAGGTTAAGCCTTGAGATGGGTCTAGAATAATAATCTGAATTCAATAGGTGAACAGGAGGGATGAAGTATAGCACAGTACAAAACCAAACGTGAGCCAGGAGCGGGAGTAGATGTGTGAATATGGTTGGAAGAGAACATTAAGAAGGCCAAACTGATAGACCCACACATTCAGATTAAGGAAGACTGGAAACGAAGTGTGGATAAGAACAGCCAAACCATTAAAAGACTTGGGCAGATCAGCAAAGGAGATTATAACTGATTAAGAAGGAAAGCAAAATGGATTAAATGTTTTTGAGGAGATTGCCATCATGACAAAAGTAGTGTTTTAGGAAGATTCATCTTGCAGCACGTGGAAGGTGGAATAAAGGAGGTAAATAACCTTCGGCCGGAATACCTGCTGACCAATGTCAATCTTTGAGAATGAGGTGATACGGTGAGGGCCATAGTAGGAAGTGACAAAGATAGTAAGAGAAAGGGGACCAAACCATAGAGGCCAAAAACAACCCATGGTGTGAATTTGGGTATGCAAGAAGGGAGAAAGTCAAAGCTAATAAGCACAATGTGTACCAAAAAGCGCCCTTACCAGCAGGAGACTGGAGACAAAGGAAGCCATATTGCTAAAGGTCAACCTTCTACACCCCAAAGATAAAGGTTACCCATGTGCTTTAAGTTTCTGTATGTTTCTCAGTAGTTGAACAAATTTAAAATATGTCATTCTAGAATCCTATTATTAGATTATAGCTCTTTCAAAGTCTCTCGGTGAGTTATACATCTATATTTACAGCTTTCTTATCATCAATCAATAAAGTGTTTCAGTATAATTTATAGGCTGTTTGTCATAAATATCCATTAAGGTGTCTTCCAAAACACCCCTTCTCTGCCTACTCCATTCACAGAAGTAGATCTGGCTGGCAATACCTGATTGAACACTGACATGGACACCTGTTTTAAGCTGGTCCAGTTAGAACCTGGCCTTGAGAATTTTAACCAGTAAACAACAGGCAAAAAGGAACAGACGTATGTTCCTTACGGAACTCTAGAGAAAAAATTCCATGAGTTTGGAGTAGTTTTGTCTCCATCCCTTCAAGTGCTTCATTGTTCAAGTCTTTTTTCATTTCTTTTGTCCCTTTTTATCATCTTGTGGTTTCGACTGTATACAACTCAAAGAAATTTAATGAGTACCTAGCATAAAATACTTATAGAACTTGTATCACATGCGGATGCAGATGTTTCTAATAGAACTGGGAAATGAGAGCAGAACAAATGTAATTGTGGAACTTGGAAAGAAAGCTTGTACATTAATAAAACCCTTTGCAAAACTCATCTAAAACAGGCAAGCAACATTTGACTCATAAACACAGGATTAGACTTCTGTTTGTCTTTCTCTTCCCAGAAGAGTGATGTTTTTGGTACGACGTTTTCCTACGTTTTCCCAATTTACCATCTCCTTGGTCAAAGAAATAAAAACTTTTAAGTTTGGAGGGTATAAGAACAGATGAGCTGTGGTTTCATTTAAAAAAGATAGAAAGGTATAAAATCTAAATTGCCAGAAATAAAATGTGAGTTAAGACGTAACAGTTTAAACGGCGATGCTAGCTTCCCCTGGTCACTGGGATTCTAACAGTACAAACGCTTAACAGGGTTGAGACACCCACTCTCTTATGGATGGAGAGAATATGAAAACAGCAGAGCCTGTTTTTGTGAATGGCACCCAAGGATGTTTCTACTCACCCAGAATAGTACTTCAGTTCATTAACTAAAATACTTTTGTATTATGGTAGATCGGTTTTGTATTCGCTTTACTTTGGAACATTTTATGAGATGCTTACAGAAGTAAGCTTAAGAAAAACTGGGCTTTTAAAATAAGAATCAACAGGGTGGGAGGCGTTGGTATATTCTTTCATTTATTCATTTATTCAAAATATTTCTTATGCTGCCAGGTATCATGCTAACAAAGTGATTTCATAGACTGTTTGTTTGTTTGATTTAAGGATTCGGTTACTGCTTACATAAATCTTGCTCTGATAGAAAGGCAAACATTAAGCAAAGAATTGTGTAATAATATGATTACAAACTGTGACAAGTAAACTGAAAGTAAAAGAAACTGACAGAAATACTATTTAGTTAGGAAAGCCTCTCTGAGGAAATCTGCATGAGTGTGAAAGAATGACTGCATCTTAGCCAAGAATTGAGGAGAAATGGGATGGGTTTGGAGTCAGGGAAAGGGCATTCTGGAAAAAGTGAAAAACTTGTACAAAGGTTTTATGGCAGGAGAGAACTGAGTGCCGTTGAATAAATGAAAGGGGCCAGAGGGCTGGACCCTAGTGAAGCAGGAGTAGCATACAATCGGAGAAGGCTGGAAAACTGGGGAAGACAGGATAACATAGGTCCTTACAGGGTAGGTTAAGGATTTGGGGTTTTATCTTGAGCGCAACAGAAAGCATATCATTGAAATGCTGGAAAGCCTATTCAGCCTGCTATGTTGAGAATGGGTTGTTGCAATGAATCAACAGTGGAAGCAGAGAGACCAGTTTAAAGGTCAAGGCAGTAGTCCAAGGAAAAGATGAGATGCCATCAATGGAGCAGCGATGGAGAAATGATAGCTGAGTTTTGGGACTAATGCACTTCTAATCCCCTAGATCATGCCTACAGTTTGACTTGGGAAATTACTTTAAAAAGACATTTAAGGCTAGCCATATGGCATCCTTCCATCACTATTCCATCTGAGGTGTTTTTGCTTGAGTATTTTATTTTGCTTTTTTTAAAAATAAAGTTTTCTATAAAATGTTGAAAAATAAAATATGTATAGAAAAACACAAAAGAAATTCATTACTACATCATTTACATGTGTGTACACACACAAACATGTATTTATCTAAAAAATAAAATTATATGAACTGCTTGTCATTGCTGTTTTACACTTAGCAATATGTTATAGATATGTTTCCTTGTTAGATTATGCAAATCCTGATTCTTTCTAATGGCTTATTAGTCTTCTTACTCTATGCATCAACTATAACATATTCAATATAGGAATTTAGGTTATTTTCAAATTTTTGTTACTACAAATAATGCCGCATTTCTATTATTACAAATTATCCTTCAGGGGACATCGTTATTTCTGAACACTTTTATAAACACTCTAGAAAATATTTCTGTAAAATTAATTAGTAGGAATAGAATTGTTAAGTCAAAGGGTTTAAATACTACATAAACGTATAACTATTGGAAAGTTGCCCTCTCAACTCTTTTGGTTGAGATTCCAGCAGCTTTAAAAGTACTTTCAAAAATACTGGACTTTTACTAATCTGATAAGGCTAAAATTATATCTCACTGTTAGATTTAATTTGCATTTAAATGACCACCAGAAAGGTGGAACATTGCCCTACATGTTGATAAACTACCTGTATCTTTTTGTCTGAACTTTTTGTTATACCCTACTTCCTTTTTGTGTAATATTGTTTGTCTGTTTCTTACTGTATTGTAGCAACTCTTCCAATAGTTGGGATATTAGCCTTTGATGATGATATTTGATGCACATATTTTCTTTTACACTGTTTTGTCTTCTCACATCCTCTTATAGGCTGTTTTATAGTGAGGAGGTTTTAATTTCAAATTTAGGGAGTCAAATGTGTCCCCTTTATAAATATTTCAACTTTGAGGTTTTATATCTGAATCTTCCTTACCTACTATATATCATTAAATACTTCAAAATAAGGAGAAACATGCATAATGTGTTCACTGACTTAGAAGCGATGGGCTTGAATTTCTAACAAGAAATTACACACATAAAAACATGGAGCCTGATAATATCATAAACATGGAATTGGTTATCTCTCACTGATATAATTCACTAAATACTATCTAGGTGCTAGTCAAAAAGTTGAGGTTAATTCTTACCTGATTGTCCTAAGATAACCTACTCTTAATTCATGAGAAAAATTGCTTCCACTTTTATAGGATGTTGTGAATTCTGGCCTGAGGACACAGCCTACACTCCCTCTTTTAAAAGAATCTAGTGATCAACATTGTTTGTGACTTTTGTCTCCAGTAGCCAGTTCCTAAGCTTGTTATTACTAGGATCTCTATATACATTTAGACTAGAGACAACTGAACAAGTATTACCAAATCTGTGACAAACAAGAAGTAACTCAGTTTGATGATAAGCTGTGATTAACAAAAATCATTTCAGCTACCTTCTTCTTGATGTATCATAAATGAATGCATTAAAAACAACACACAACCTTGAACTATAATTGCGTTGTAGTTCTTTGAAGGGTGATCTCTCAGGTTCCTGATTTCATGCTCCTCAATGTAAAATGCTTCTAGACAGCATAATGTCTTCTTTACCACAGTTTTCCTTTTGATGATTCAGTGCAAACTATAGCAAATATGTTCAACATATTATGGGAGCTTGTTTGATAAAGGCAATCAGGTCCCAAATGTTTCTGAAATGAAATAATCATATTAACTTGACTCGAAAGATTTTTTTTTAAAGATAAGCTGTTGAACAAGATAGAAACTTGCAAGTTCTTGAGGCCATTGGGAAAAGTATTTCCATGGTTCTACTAGCAAGGGAAAAAGGAAGATATATGTACTCAACATCATCTTTGATAATTCCATTCTATTTGCTTCCCCAACTGTGTGTCATAAAAGATTCCTACAATATTCCTGGGACCACAAAAATAAGCCCTTCTAATCAAAGAAGTTTGGGGGACATGGAACTAAAAATAGTTACAGCTGGAGAGCGGTATTGTAGAAGAATCTCCAGGGCCTTTAAGATGTTGATACTCTTCATTAATCTCTAAGAGAGAATATTGTTTGTTGCTTTCTGAAACCAGAATTTATTTTCCAAAAATTAGGAGAAATACCTCTGAACGTTGCATGGATTTTAAGAACAACAGTCTTGGATAGGCTGCCCCACGGCATTCATTTGTCTTAACTACACTGACTTCATGTCTTTCCTCTAAGACTAGAAAAATATTAGCTTTTTGTTCATCTCTTCTAAGATTTACCACAGGCCTGACATGCTACCTATGGTCTTCTTCAAGTTATCCTTTTAATTTCTGCTTCTTTACCTTTTCTTCATATGAAAATGTTTAGGATTTCTTCATACAAAAATGCCAGTATTGTCACTGTGCTGGTTCAGCTGTTTATGCGTATATTTTATTGCCCATTTTATTTGTATGTACTAGTAGGCTTTAATTTTATGTTTCTTGTTAAACCATCAATACCTTCAAATTACTAAAACATGTTCTCTATTTTCCGTGTAATTACCCTCCATCCTCCCCCAGCACACACACACAGTCTAGAATAGTTCTCTGCCCAGCGTCGATTCCAGAAGATGTAACTGCCTAATCTACCTAAGAGCAATGTGCTGTTGCTGTGTGGGCTGCATGAGTATGAGTTTACGTGCATGTTTGTGGATGGTGACTGCCTCCAAGGGCAACACCTAAAGCAGAACGGAATCAATATTCAGCAGACTCATTTCTTCAGCAGCTGAAATGAACCTGCAGGAATCTTGCTGTCACTGATACATTCTTGAACGCCTGCAACTGTAAATTCACCCACCCACCTGAACACGCTCAAGGGAAATAATTTTCTCAGCTTTGGAATGCATCCCCCTCACAGTGGGTCAGATAAAAAGCCTTGAAGCAGTAACCGATGAGTAATGAGAGACTGAGAGAGTTCAGTCCAAGTGATTTTTATGGGAACCTTCAGTAGGCAGAGTGTAATGACAGGATTGAGGCTTAAGTGCTGCTCTTGAATATTCACCTTCTGCTATTTCATATGTCATTCCTCTGCCTTGTCATCAAAAGACAATAAATTCCTTTTATTTGAGGGGCTAGAGAATGGGATGCTTTGGTTCATGCAATATTCTGGTTCCTGAGTACCGTCCCAATAGTTTAATAGTTAATTCTCATTAGCAATCATTCTGTATTTTACTGGAAGGCTTTGGAAATAGTTATCTGGATGAATCAAGGATATTCAAGGTCTTGCAATGACAGGGGCAACATCAGGACATTTCCATGCAAAGCACTGCACGCACACACACAAAAAAAGCCAAAACTGTTCTGACCATAACACATGCTTTAGAAGTTGTTAATTTGGAAACAAACCTTATTTCCATTATTTACATTGTCCATGTCACCCACAAAAATGAACCATGAATTAACTTTTTTCTATGCCATTTAGTTGGTGTTTCTTTTTCTATGCCATTTAGTTGTTTGGTAGTAAAAAACAGAGTTTATTCTCTATTAAGCAGTTTTCTGTGACAATAATGAGCCTATCATTGCATATTAATTTTCAATTGAAGTGTTCTCGCCAAAGAAGCAGGCTGTTGTCCAGAATGAGAAATTGCTGACCCTTCCTGGGCTTCTCTCCACTGGAAGTGTGCTCCTTCAAACATGGACACAGCTCAACCCCACTTAGTTCCTTAGAGCAGATGAGGTCACATCCTGGTGCTGTAGCGCTCTGCTCTGTACAGTCCCAATAATCTGACCATTGCTTGTATGAAAAGTAATGCTCAGAATTTTAGATTGTACAGCTAGCTAACAGAGGAGGGTACTGTCTGTGTGGGGAACACTACGTGATTCATATTTTCTTTGAAAAATTAGAGTCATATTTCTCTGGTGTGTCAACAGTGATGAGTGAAAGCAGATTGCAGATTCTTTGTACTAAACTAGAGGGAAAATGTTGAGAGAGAGAGAGGGAGAGAGCACAGGACGGCAAATGAGAGAGTTCTCTTCCAGCAGGGAGGACAATATTCCTAGCAAATATACCTAAATCAAGTGCATAGTCCTTGGAATGCAACAGTGTAACCTCATGATGTGAGAGAGGCCACAGTAAGAGGAAAATGTGAACAGAAATAATTATTCTTGGCTAGCTAGGAACAGAAATGAACTGAGGGCATTGAGGACATCTGAATGTTTGTGTGAGGCAAGAAAACAAGGACACACATTGAGAGAACAGGCAGGAAGAGGAAGATGCTGTTCCCGAAATAATTTGGTGCTGGGACTTGAGTGCTGTACTAAGACTCTCTTGTCTTCTCTTTCCTTCCTCTGTGGTCATTCTGCTTTGATCCCATCAGCATCTCTTCAAAGACGCAAGACCCAGTTTATCCCTCTGCCAAACATATATTACACCTGCCAAAGTCAGATGGGAGAATATGAGCCCTATCGTCAAAACGGTTTCTCTAAATCTGTTAAAAATACCCGAATCTATAGTCCTCTGAGGGAGGTGGGCGGTGGGTGGTGGATGGAGGTGGCTGTCATTCTCTAAAGAAAAGAGAAGCTTGGGGAGGATGTTGAAAGAAGGAAGGAAAGTGATCTATCCTCTTCCTCTTTAGGAAAGTAGCTCTCTAGATGATCTCACATCTTACTGATTCCCATAGTGTAGGGCCCTCACGGTCACCTGATAATTCCTTCAGGCACCAAATCACAGCACTTCACTCCCTTGCTGACCTTGTTTTCCTACCAGGCCTCTGGAAGCTTCATTAGATGCATCTGCCAGTCCCTACCTCATCAGTGATTTGCCCTCAAACCAAGGCTAGGACAGAATCTAGGGGCACTCCAGGGAAACAAGTTCCACTCAATCCTGCATCAAGAAGCACATGTTAGGAGAAAGAGGGATTCACTGTTCCTTCTGGAGCTAGACAGAATTCCAGTCATTCCATGGAGAACTACAAGATGCATTAAGCAGCTGTTGCCCCACTCCTAGACAATGTGCACTTTCTCTAAGAAGACACATCTAGCTCTCCAAAAATGGCCTAACATGTGCAATCAGCATCTCAGGGGAGAGGCTACAGAACTGAGAGAATGGATGAGGCTGATTGTAGAAGGTGCAACTAGGGTGGTGAATTTGGGGACATTATATATACCATTAATTTCTACGAATTGAATCAAATGCAATTTTCCATGCTGAGGCCTATTATTTAAAAAAAAAAAAAAAAAAAAAGGAAGAAGCAGCAGCAGCATGAATGGTGCTGAGGATGACTGGATGCCCCAGCACACAGAGCTGTTCTTACTGAAACCATGAAATACTCTTATTAAATGAAGTTAGAGAGAATATCCAGCAGGGTTCCTCTATTGCTTTTCAGGAAGCATTACAAAATGGCAGGGGTGGCAGTCTTTCCAAATTATAGAATATCAGGCTGACAGCCCTAGCATCATGGGCTCACAAAGACCTCATTGAATGTGACAGGCTGGAAATCTAGGTGGCATAATGAGGCACATAAGCAGTATTTTCAAGGGTGCTAGGAGCTATTTCATAGCTCTTTTCCCCCAAGGCATGTAAGCTTCCCAAAATCATCTGTCTATTTTCATATATTTTCTTTTTCTTCATTGTTCTTCCCCCTATATCTAATGCACTGACATTCAGTGAGTTCTGCCAGATTTCAAATATATACATCCCTTCAGGAAATAAAAGATACTCAGACTTCTTGACCATTTGAATTAAACGTGAACATCTTACTAGAGGATATATGATCACAATAGTTGTTTTCTAAAGATAGTCTCATGTAAGATTTCTGGCTTGCTTTATTCAGGAATTGTATTCTGTTTGACATCATCAATGTTACCTTGCATCAACACTTTAAAATTCTTTTAATTAAAATAAGAAATCATCAAGGTTTATATATGACAACAACCTATGATATTTATTATTTTAGAGATGGGCAATATAGAATGAGATTGACACTGTAAATAACAAGGATGGTGTGGACTGGACGGGGATTATATAATTGAGACGTCCCAGTTTTCTGCAGAGGCTGACCTCAATTATACATGGAATGAAGTATCTGGATTTACTGTTTCCATGATGCACATTTAGGAAAACATTATAGCTTAAATGTAGAAAACTTTATGTACAGATATGCAATGTATAAGGAACAGATAAACTGTGAAGTTAACCTTTTTATTTTACAGACCATCTTTCAAGCATATTTAACCATACAGTTTTGGTGTTCAATGAATGAGTTTCATTTGTAACATGATACTACACGAGACTGTAACTATCATTACTTTTTCCAAATAAAGCCTTTAGTCATCTAAGCAACCACGGTGGAGCAACCACACAGCCATCTTCAACCACGACAAGAGCTGGGAGTTGAAAGAGACCCATGCTCCATCTGGCATTCTGTGTATTCCCACACTTTGCGGGGGGGAAAAGCAAGACTTAGTACAATGAGCAAGTATAATTTTGAATTTGTAGATCTGAGTTGATGATCCATTTCCTGACCTTTTCAACAGCAAGTCCTCAGAAGTATTTCAGTATTTTCAGCTATGAAATTTTCAGCTATGAATATTTCAGCCCTTTCTCATGGAGTTCTGGCTATGAGAATCTTTCTGAGTGATCTCTGATTTATTCATTTTCTTCCTCTCCTCTTTTTCTTCTTTCTCCTTTCTTCCTGCTCTGGCTCTCTCACTTTCTCTTTCACTAATGTTGGGACCAATATTCCTGAGGGTGGCAAGCAGTTCACTGTGGGAGACAGTCACTAACCTCTGGCCCAGAAAAGGGGACTTCCATGAGTGTGTGTGGATAGGCAGGACAGGAGAACAAAAGAATGACAGACGATGTTTCCTCAGAAAGTCCTGTTAACCCTTGTCCCCTAGCTCAGCCTAACCGCATTGCTCTGCTCGCCTGAACTTCTAATGGAACCTGTTTTCACTAACTAAGGCACTGTCTCTGTTAAGTCTTCCTGAGTACTTCCTAGAAAAGGTCAAATGCAAATAATGATGTTTTACAGGAATATTGCACCTTCTCTCCTGTCACCTGGAGTGTAAGAGACACAGTCACAACTGCAATGCACATAACGTCTCACATTAGTCAGACAGGAATTATTTTAGGGATAAAATTCTTCCTCCTCCTCCTCATCATCATTGCTAGAACTTCACTATGCTGCTTTTACTGTGTCCTTGGTAGAGTGCTAAGCACATAACCCTCAGTATATTATTTAATTCACCAACATTATGAGATAGGGGGTATCAACATTCCCATACTGCAGCTAGGGAAGTCAATATTCCCCAAGGTCACACAGCTAGAAAAGATGAAGGCAGAGTGCAATCCAGACAAGTTGACTCCAGATCAGCACCGTAAACCACCCACCATGATCATAGCAACAATGGACTTCTCTTTCATGCAGAACAAACTTCTTGCTCACTTCCCATTTCTAATTGACTACAGCAATTGCAATTCTTGCTGAACCATTCTCAGCGTGTTTGTGTTACTTGAGGCATCTGACTGTAGGCTCTACCTATAGTCCCTGATGCCAACTCTACTCTCATTTCTTGCTTTGCTGTTTTCTTGTAAAGGCTGTTGTTTCTTTGAGTCCCCCTTTCTTCATCTTTTGCTGCCTCTCTGGCCCTGAGAAGTCATTTAAGTTTTGTTTTACCTGCTTTCTTCGAATGAAACCTTCTTTCTTGTAGCTCTTTTGTCCCTGTTTGCCCCCCTCCTTCACCTCAGTCCTCCCTTTCTTTCCTTTTTAACCAGCCCAAGGCCTCCTCCACAGGAACATTAAAGACTGGGAAAACACTTTACAAATTATAGAGTATTGGAAGAATGTTAATTATTCATAAGAATTAAAGTACCATTATTCTGTAAAGCAATCTAGTGTGGAGTGAAACGAGCATGAATATTGCCATCAACCTGAACTAACTTTAAATTCTGGTATCATCACTGCCTGGATGCTTGTACTAGTGTGTGTATAACCCAAGGATGTGAGTGAAGCTTTATAAGCCTCAGTATTTTTATGTTTAAAAGAAAGATAATAATGCTTACTTTACAACATAGTTGTGTTAGATTAGGCATCTGATATTAGTAATAACCAATGTTTAGTAGTGCAACTAATAGTCTGACTCTGTGCTATGAACTGAATTGTGTCCCCTCTCCCCAACCCCAAATTCATCTGTTGAAGCCCTAAACTCCCATGTAACTGTATTGGGAGATAAGGCCTTTGAAGAGATAATGAAGGTCAAATGAGGTCATAAGGGTAGAGTCCTGATCTGATAAGATTAGTGTCCTCATAAGACAGCTGTGTCTGTCTGTCTGTCTCTCTCTCTCTCTCTCTCTCTCACACACACACACACACACACACACACACACACACAGAGACAGAGAAAGAGAAAGAGAGAGAGAGAGTGAGTGAGAAATAGAGAAGAGGCCATGAGAAGACACAGGGAGAAGTCAGCCGTCTGCAAGCCAGTTCTGGAGGCTGGGAAGTCCAAGATCAAAGGGCTGGTCAATTCAGTTTCCAGAGCCCTTACTGGATATTGAATTGGTCAGCACTTTGATGTTGGACTTCCCAGCCTCCACAATTGTAAGAAAATAAATTTCTGTTGTTTAAGTCACCAGTCTATGGTATTTTGCTATGGCAGTGTGTGCAGATTAATGTAGCCCTTAAGTGTGTTACTTTCTATAAGGATAGAAGGTAGGGCCTATAAGTATTTTTACTACAGAAGAGAACATTGAACTTCAGAGAGACTAAGTAAAATATTTAAAGTCCCATGAAGTGGCACACCTGGAACTCACGCTTAGTGCTGTCCAACTCCAAATGAGGTTCTTAATCACTATGCCCCTTTGCATCCTTTAGCTAATAAAATACACAAGTGGCCTGAGCAGTTCTGAGAAGGTGTCACCTTTCCCCATTATATTTGGTCCAGATGTGTCCACTGGCATTTTATAAGAATCAGGGCTGGCCGGGTACAGTGTCTCACGCCTGTAATCCCAGCACTTTGAGAGGCCAGGTGGGCGGATTACAAGGTCAGGAGTTCGAGACCAGCCTGACCAACATGGTGAAACCCCATCTCTACTAAAAATACAAAAATTAGCCAGGTGTGGTGGTGCACACCTGTAGTCCCAGCTACTTGGAAGGCTGAGACAGGTGAATCAATTGAACCCAGGAGGCGGAGGCTGCAGTGAGCTGAGATTTGTGCCACTGCACTCCAGCCTGGTGACAGAGCAAGATTTTGTCCAAAAAAAAAAAAAAAAAAACTAGGGTTGTCATTTAACCAATGCAACCTCAAGCCTTCCCACAAGAAATCCTTACCTCTTCTTGAGTTCTCTATCCAAATATTATGTATGCTGCAAGTATTCATTGAGATTATAAGAAATGTTGTTTTTTACTTAAGAACACTTTAAGAGATATTCATAACAAGTAAAATTGCAAATGGTTTCTCTAAATGTTTACAGGGGTTTCCTAGGAAATGTGTGTCAAAAATATTATTTACTACTATTATTTTTTGGTATTTTTTTCAGCTATAATTTTATACCATGGCTAATTAATCTAACAACTAGTGATTTATAATGTAATTAACTGAATGTCAGACATTGTTCAGATTGGCTGGTACTCTTTAAAAGATGTATTCTCATCAGATAACTCAGAGCAGCAGCTTTCAATAAATATTGCAAAGTACACATAATTTTTAAAAGGAAAATAACATCACATCTATATTATAAATAAATAAATTTATGATAATATAATATTTCAATGTGGTTTAAATAGAAAATAAAATGAAACATTTTCTTCTCCATGTAGAATTTGAATTGAACAGATAGAGATTGCTAAATAGAAGGATCAAGTATCATAGAAAGATTACCATCAATGACAACATTTTCTAAAATGGGAAAAAGCTCTTATGAAAGTTCCAGAATAAAACAAACAAAAAAGAGTAAAACTGTAAGATAGTTCATTCTTAATAAGGAGATAGGGATAAATTTGGTCCCATCCTCTGCTCATGTCCACTCTCTGTGGAAGCTAGTCTGAAGATTTGCTTTTTTTTTTTTTTTGTGGGGGGCGGGGATGGGGTCTCACTCTGTGGCCCAGGCTAGAGTGCAGTGGCACCATCTCGGCTCACTGCAAGCTCCATCTCCTGTGTTCACGCCATTCTGCTGCCTCAGCCTCCCGAGTAGCTGGGACTACAGGCACCTGCCACCACGCCCAGCTAATTTTTTGCATTTTTAGTAGAGACAGGGTTTCACCTTGTTAGCCAGGATGGTCTCAATCTCCTAACCTTGTGATCTGCCGGTCTCGGCCTCCCAAAGTGCTGGGATTACAGGCATGAGCCACCGCGCCCGGCCTGCTTTTGTTTATTTTTTTCACCCAGGCGGGAGTGTAGAGGCACACTGCAACCTCCTGCTCCCAGGCTCAAGTGATCCTCTCACCTCAGCCTCCCAAATACCTGGGACCACAGATGTGTACCACCATGCCCAGTTAATATGTTTTTGGTCAAGATGGGGCTTCACCATTTTGGCCAGCCTGGTCTCAAACTCCTGAGCTCAAGCGATCCACCTGCCTCAGCCTCCCAAAGTGCTGGGATTACAGGTGTGAGCTACAGTGCCTAGCTAGTCTGAAGTTCTTGTTGAGATGAGAGTTGAAGACATAGATGTAAGAGCAAAGCCAGGCAGGCAATTTCATCCAGGGACATATCAGGGGAAAAGTAGGCTCTTCTGCTGGGATCATGAACCAATAACCAACTAATCAAGAGATTTCTGGACTTGCTGCTGTTGTTCTGGAAGTTCTAGCCATCCACAGGACCCAGAATTGTCCCCAAAGATGTAAAGCCAGAGAAGACAACTGCCTGAAGGTGGTGCGACACTGCACCTGGGATGGGGCCATAATTGGATTGTAGACCTTGCCTGTGGGCCACTAGAACTATTATTTCCCAGCTGGCTGTGCAGGTTTACTCTGCTCATTTCATCAATTTGCGACATCACCTGGCATTTTATCCACTGTTGGATTTTTTGTCAGAATTTTATGGATAACCTTCTTTTGACTTACATTTCAGTTTCACTTCTGGAAAATTTAAAAAATATTAAAACCATGCAAAATTTTGTGTATATATGTCAGTTGGAGTTACATTCTAGGTTTAGATAATTTTTGTCTATTTCTGACATGAATATCTGGTAGTAATCTCAAAAACTCTGTGAGACCCAGAACAGTGCCTTCTTGTGTGAGATTGTCCCCATGTATTGCTGGACATGTAGTATCCTTGACTTCTCCCCTCTAACTTCCAGCAGCTCTCTACTCTTCCACTCCCCACCCCTCATGCTGCCCCTATTAATTAAAATTCTCCCTAAAATGCAGTCTGTCTTTCTTCAAGAATCACTAGTAGAGGTTGAAACATGGGCTTTGGAGTTAAGATGTGGATTCTAATTTTAATTTGCATGTGTGGAAAATTATTCAAAATTAAGACTGGCTTGGAGTTCAATCCTATATTGAATTCTTAGAAAGTTCCTTGAAATACTTGAACCAAATATAAAGTCTCTCTTACCTAGAAATTGAATACCTTTTTTCATTTAGCGAATGTTATGACTATCTATTATATCCTAGGGTTTTCAACAGACAACGGCAAAGGTGGAAGTGAATAAAATATGACAAAATATATCTTTGCCAATGGGATAGAGCTGGAATCATAAAATAACTCAGGATACCCAGTTAAATTTGAATTTAGATAATCAACTAATAGAGTATTTTTTTTTTAAGTAAAAGTATGACCTATGCATTGGGACATATTTGAATTTTATGGGAACTATCAATGCATGGGAATATTTATACTGAAAAATATTTGTTTATCTGAAATTCAAATTTAACTGGGTGCTCTGCACCTTGCCTGGTAAATCTATGTTAGTTACTGGTGTAATCAGACCAATATATTAGCATTAACCCTCTCCTTGTCCATGTTAAGTTGAAATATTTTGAAAGAATTTAACCATTAACATATCCACAAATTTTGAAGCCTAATATATCTTCATGTATAGATGAGTGATTATATTTAAGAAATCATTCATCAACAAATAAGTCAGCTCTCCAGGCAATTGATAGATAGAAAAATAAGATTTCTACTTCTAAGAAAATGTGTTATTTTATAAAGACACTAATTGTAAAGAATTTAAACTCTATTTCTGAATCTGGGGACCCAAGGCTAGATTTCATCATTCCTCTGAAATAGTAGGTAATATTGTGTGTATCTCCGCACTTTTCCAAGGAAGAGGACCATTGCATTTGTCAGATTCTCTGAAATTTTTAAAACACAAACTTACTAAGAATAACTTGACTCAAAGCAAAGTTCACGCTTTAGGAGTGATAGAAATGTTTTGTCTTGAATGTGGTGGTGGTTACATGTATGTATTTATGTACCAAAATTCATAGGACCATACCTAAAACTGGTGAATTTTAATTATATTTCAATTAATAATTTTTTTTAAATTTTAAATTAAAAAAATCAAAGTTCAAAAACAACTCAGAGAATAAACCAAGGAATACTTATTCTTTTTCCCAAATACATATTTTCCAAGAATTTCACTCCCTCTGTTGAAAATTCTTCATTCCAGAAAGAAGTCACTTAAGTAATATAACTCCTTGGGAGAACCAGATAACTAACATCATTCAAAATGTTCAAAAAGGATTAGCATTTCCAATACAATTAAAGCATTTTCTCTCCAAATTTCCTTATCTCTATGCTAAGTGAAATAAGTTAGAAAGACAACAGAAACTGATGGGCAATTGTATTATTTAAGCATTATGTGCTCTCTAAATTGTTACTACTTCTGTCCCCAAATATGTTTTCCTTACCTTGCTAGGAGCAGCATCCCTATTGATTATTAATCAACATAATGCCTGGCCTGCCAGGGAGTTATGCTCTTGAACTAATTGCCCTTCACTCCTTGCCATGGTCTGAATGTTTGTGTCCCCTTAAAATTCATATATTAAAATCTTAACCCCCAAAGTAATACATTAGGAGGTAGGCTCTTTGGGAGGTGATTAGGCCATGAGGATGGAACCTTCATGAATAGGATTAGTGCCCTTAGCTCTAACGAGACTCCTCTCTCCTTCCATCAGGTGACGACAAGTGAGGACACAGCAAAAGGCTTCATCTTTGTATGAGAAAACAGGCCCTCGCCAGACACCGAATCTGCCAGTGCCTTGACCTTGGGTCCTCCAGCCTTCAGAATGTTGAAAAACAAATTTCTGTTGTTCATATGCTATGCAGTCTATGATATTTTGTTACAGTACTCCAATGGACTAAGCCACTCTTATATACTCCAATAATAAAAATTATCTCTAGTAAAAATCCGATTGTCTAGTCATGTTTTATTAATTTTATTCATCTGAAAAATGGAACTAATATTGCCTGTTTGAAAGCTACTGTGCTAATTAATTTAAAAGGGGTTTATAAACTCTACGGAACTCTTATCAACTGAAAGTGTAGAAGCTAAAAGGTCAGAGTAAGTCAGATGCCTAATAATCATAAAAAAGAACAAACCTGGCCGGGCGCAGTGGCTCACACCTGTAATCCCAGCACTTTGGAAGGCTGAGGCGGGTGGATCACGAGGTCAGGAGATCAAGACCATCCTGGTTAACACGGTGAAACCCCGTCTCTACTAAAAACACAAAAAATTAGCTGGGCATGGTGGTGGGTGCCTGTAGTCCCAGCTACTCAGGAGGCTGAGGCAGGAGAATGGCGTGAACTGGGGAGGCGGAGTTGCAGTGAACTGAGATCCGGCCACTGCACTCCAGCCTGGGTGACAGAGCGAGACTCCATCTTAAAAATAAAACAAAAAAAAAAAAACAAAAAAATCTTCACTACACATGAATCACTGTACACATTATCTCATTTGATCTTCAGACACCTCTGCCGCATCATTGTTATTATTATTCCCAATAGAAAAATAAAAAAATTGATTGATTGTACCTAGATCATGTTATTTGGTAAAGTCAATGAGGTAAATCCATTTCTGACATGTCCACTCTAAAGAGGATAGTGGGAATAGCTGAGAGGGCAAGATCTATGACACATTCTGCCCCTTATGCATTTGCACTCTCACTCTTACAAGACATCTCATCAAAGGCATGTGTTCAGATACTAGTATTCATTATACAAAGAATTTGGGTTCTGTTTCTCACTCGCTCTCTAGCTCTCTGCACACATGCACACACATATATAATGCACATATATCTCATATATATTGTATATATGTTATATAGATATGTAGGCACTGTCACATATATATAGCTTCATTTTACTTCTAGGAAAGCTATGAAAATTCTGCAAAAAACATTGCATAAGTGAAAATGACAAATAGAAAAATAACATAGTTCACATCTGAAAATAAAATTAATGCCTTTTTATTAATATTTATATTATATGATACTGGGAAACGATTACTTTGTTTTGATCATCTGAATTATGTCTGCCTGAAATTAGTTTGTATGCTAAAACATTCTTTGGTGAATAAATTCTTCAGGGTCTTCTGGCATTTGCAGCTCTGGAAAAAAATCATTCTGTGGTGAGAATCATTATTTAGTATTTATATGTTCCTTTTTCTCACATTTGCAAAATATACTCTATGATCACTTTTTAAGATAAAGATAATTGCATGTTGACAAGGTTTCTTCAAGAGAGGCCCTGAATTCCTCAGTTCTTTATCATGATCACCATCTACTTCTGATAACTGTAAAATAGCTGTTTCTTATAGTCCTTATATTTTACATTTTTCATTATCATTCACTGTGACAAGAAAAAATGAGTAGTATCACTTTGGGTAGGGTTTTGGAGCTTATGTGGGGTGGAGAGAGAGAGATCTTAGTCATAGAGTTCACATAACCCTCAAAACAGGTTTTCCACATCTTGATCAATGATAATCCAGATAATTAACCTGCAGGAACTAAAGGACATCAGTGTTCACTGGGGCCAGAGGATAGTCAGGCATTGATACTTGAGTAATAACAGAGAAGATATTTAACACTATGTTCCAAACACTTTATGTGTACTTTCTTACTTAGTCCTCATTATAGTCTACTAGAAAGGATGTATTCCACATCCTTTTTTTACAGATGAGCAAACTGAGGCACAGAAAGGTTAAGAAACTTGCTCGAGATCACCTAGTCAGTAAGTTGGAATTTAAACCCACCAAGCAATCTAACTCCAAAATCTCTACTTATAGTTATCTAATAGTCAGTATATATCAGAATAACACTATATCTATTACATAGTCAAGGAATAACTCTTCATGTCCTATATTGGATGCGGGTCTCAGTCTTCCAAAATGATTATATTGCAAAATCACAAGTTCTGATTAGCTTCAAAAAGAGTGAATGATGTAAAACATTCAGGAAAAATCAGTGTCGGGTGACATGAATTGAGGTTCATGAGTTTTGACAGTCAACACAAGACCGTATGTGAGGCGTTAGCTTACGGGAATGTATGTATCAGCCTCCTGGCCCCTGGCCATGCTGTATGTTTTCCATTTTACTCACTTCATTTTAGATGGGCTTCTTTTATTAGAGGAGATGCCTGAGTATGTAATCAATAACATGAAAACAGAACTTGGCAGCTGTGTAGGAGATTACAGGTGTTCGTATGTGGCCTGTGCACATGCCTATAGACACACAGACCCCAACTGCAAAATCATCAAAACACTATATACTGCCTAGAAGGCCGATTAATGGTATCACCTCTAAAGTGACAGTGAGTTGGAGGTCAATTTATATTTAGCTGCATTGGATTAGAATGTTGATGGAATGATTCATGTAACAAAACCATCCAGGGTCCCAACACCATTCAAAATGCTTATTTTAATACTGATTTTTCTGGCAAAATGCTGTTTTAAGATGACAAAAAGAAAAAAGTAACACAAATACAGACATAGCAGAATTGGCATGAAAACAAATCTTTTAAGTATTTTAGAAAATGTATTAAAGAAGATACATTTTAAATTATGACTTAAGGTTAGTAAATCAAGGCTTTCTCTCCCAGAGAAGGTAAAGAACCACACAGACAACATGCCATCTTTTGTACGTGTGGAAGCACTTTTGATGTGTGTGTGGGTGTAGCATGCGTGCATGTGTATGAGTAAATCCTCCAAAAGGGGAGGAATAAACCTGTTGACCAACTCAGGGTAGTTATGGCATAAATATCAGAAAACTAAAGCTGATCTGCCGAATAATTATCTGAAATAAAAGGAGTACACTTTACACTAACTTTTGCAACACAACCATGCTCCCTGAAACATAGAACTTGTTTATAAATTCAACTGGGACACCAATCCAAGGTAGTTTAGTTGTAAAAGTTAAAAAATAGGTAAATTATGAATTGGTTCAGTCTCCAAGTCTTATGGCATTACGATAAAAATGACAACGCTGCTATAGTGACATTTTGCACTTGAGGATGATACTGCTGTCATTTTAATGTGTGGAATGGCTGAAAAGATGTTCCACAGTGCATACACACTTGATTCCAATTCCAGATTCTACCTGTTATACCATGCAGTTTAGATGGTTCAGGACTATCATTTTTCCCTTGTACCTCCTTCCTGATCTCACCTGACAATGAGCTCTGAAATTCCACGAGGTCTGACCCAGACTAATAAAGGAAAGTTCAGGGTTACTGCCATTTCCAATGCCAAGAAACTCCCTAGAGCAGGGCAGCCTAAGACCCCTATCAGGCCCATGCCTCTAGATCACATCCCTTCAATCCATCTTTTATACTGGCTGCCAAAATGATAGTCCAAATGTGAAAATCTACCCATGAAGCCTTGGCTTAAAACCCTTAAAATGCTTTCCTAGTGCCTATAGGAGTAAACTGTAAATTCCTTTACTTGGCAAAGAACTGCAGGATCTGGCCACTTGCTAGAAGTCAACTCTCATCTGTCATTTCTGGATTGCTCTTTGCAAACTGGCAATCTTGAACTACTTAGAGTTCTCTGAATGCTCCAGTTCCTCTGTTGGCACCCTGCCAGGGTTCTTCCTGGAACAGCCTCCCAGCTTGGGTGCCTGACAGCCTCATTCATTCTTCAAGCTTCTGTTCAAATGCTACCTCTTCTGAGAAGGCAACGCTTCCAGTGGTCTTGTTGAGTGAGTTCCCTGTGTTCAGGGAAAGCTGATAGAGTTCGGATGTCAGTCCCTTCCAAATCTCATGTTAAAATGTGATCCCTAATTTTTAAGGTGGGGCCTAGTAGGAGGTGTTTGTTTCATGGGGGTGGATCCCTCATGTATGGCTTGGTGCTATCTTCAAGGTAATGAGTTACCTCAAAGTGTATTAGTTATTATGAGATCTGATTGTTAAAAATAGTCTGGCACTGCCCCCGACCCTCTTGCTCCTTCTCCCACCATATGACATGCCAGCCATCTCAACTTCTGCCACAGGTAAAAGCTTCCTGAGGCCTCATCACAAGCTTAGCAGATGTCAGTGCCATGGTTTTTGTACACCCTACAGAACTATGAGCCAAATAAACCTCTTTTCTTTATAAATTACCAAGCTTCGGGTATTTCTTTATAGCAATGCAAAATGGACTACTACAATAATCAACCAGAAAGAGCTTTTTATGAATGACTGACAACCATCCTAACTACTTAAAAGACATTTTTCTGTGGTGGAGGTTTTGAAGACTATTATTCATTCTTTCATTCTGTCCAGAGTCACCCGATAAAGTCACCAACAACTGATGACCAAAATCAACCTATGAATGCTCATTCTGCAAGTGAATGCAGTACCTTGGTACTCTCTAGTACCTTGGTAAAGAATATGAGGCAGTATAGTCCAGCAATGAAGAGTAAAGACTTAGGGGGACTGTCTTAGTTCATTTGTGATACTCTAAGGGAATACTGGGGCTAATTTGTAAAGAACAAAGGTTTATTTGACTCATGATTCTACTGGTTGAAAGACTGAGCATCTGGTGAAAGCCTCAGGCTACTTCCATTCATGGCAGAAGGCAAAAGGGAGTCAGTGTGTGCAGAGATCACATGGTGAGAGAGGAAGCAAGAGAGTGAGAGGGGAGGTGCCAGGCTCTTTTTAATAATCAGATTTCAAAGGAACCAACAGAGCAAGAGCTCACTCACTACCCACCCCAGGGAGGGCATTAATCTATTCATAACATATTAGGCATCTCCCATTAGGCACCACCTCCAACACTGAGAATCATGTGAAATTTGGAGAGAACAAACATCCAAATTATAGCATTCTGTCCCTAGTCCCACAAATCTCATGTTCTTCTCATATTACAAAATGCAATCATCCTTTTTTTTTTTTTCTTTCTTTTTTTTTTTTTTTTTGAGACGGAGTCTCTCTCTGTCATCCAGGCTGGAGTGAGGTGGCATGATCTGTGCTCATGGCAAGCTCCACCTCCTGGGTTCACACCATTCTCTTGCCTCAGCCTCCCGAGTAGCTGGGACTACAGGTACCCACCACCACGCCCGGCTAATTTTTTGTATTTTTAGTAGAGATGGGGTTTCACCATGTTAGCCAGGATGGTCTCAATCTCCTGACTTCATGATCTGCCTGCCTCGGCCTCCCAAAGTGCTGGGATCACAGGCGTGAGCCACCACGCCCAGCCAATCATCCTTTTTTAATAGTCCTCAAGACCATGTCTATGACTCATGCCTGTAATTCTATCACTTTGGGAGACCGAAGTGGGCAGATCACTTGGGGCCAGGAGTTTGAGACCAGCCTGGCCAACATGGTGAAACCCATCTCAACTAAAAACACAAAAATTAGCCAGGCATGGTGGTGCACACCTGTAATCCCAGCTACTCAGGTAGCTGAGGCACAGGAATTGCTTGAACCCAGGAGTTAGATGTTGCTATAAACCAAGATTGTGCCACTGCACTTCAGTCTGGGTGACAGGTGAGACTCTGTCTCAAAAAAACAAACGAACAAAAAACAAAAAACAGTCTCCAAAAGTCTTAACTTATTTCAACACCAACTCAAAAGTTCAAAGTCCAAAGTCTCATATGAGACTCAGGGAAAGTTTCTTCCAGCTATTAGCCTATAAAATAAAAACCAAGTTCTTTTCTTCCAAGATTTAATGGTTACCAGGCATTGGGTAAACACTACTATTCCAAAAGGGATAAATTGGCAAAAAGAAAGGAGTAACAGGCCTCACATAAATCCAAAACTCAGCAAGGTAGACGTCAAGTCTGAAAACTCCAATACACTCTCCTTTGACTCCATGCCCTATATCCTAGGCACACTGGTGCGACTGGTGGGCCACATGACTCTTTTCACAGGTTGGCCTGTGACTAAAATATCCCTGGATTTTCCAGGCTGTGATTGCATGCTGCCAGAGGGTCTATAATTCTGGAGTCTGGAGAATGGTGGCCCTGATCCCACAACTCCACTAGCCATTGCCCTAGTATAGGCTCTTTGCTGTGGATTCACCCCTGTGATAGACTTCTGTCTGTCAAAAAGCACCCAGGCATTTTGATACACCCTCTGAAATTTACATAGAAGCTTTCAAGTGTCCACCACTTTTGCATTTTGGGAGACTGTAGACTAAGCACCACGTGGACACTGCCAAAATTTATGGCTTGTGCTCTCTGGAACAGCAGCCCAAGTAGTATCTGAGGCTGTTTAAGCCACAGATGGAGCTACAGCAGTGGGGATGTATGAAGCAGAGTCTCAGGACAGCACAGGGCACCAGCATTCCAGGCCTAGGTGCCTGGAAAAATTGAGTAGAAGTGGGAACTATAATCTAGCAATACTACACATTCTGGTTGTTGCATACAATTACAACTAATGTCAATTGACCCAATATGCACACTCATTCCAGAAAGACTCAAGTGTGAAAAGGACAGGTGAAAATCTAATTAGAATTTGCAAACAAATTGGCTGGATATTGAATTGTACCTCTTAATGAACAGGGGAAATAGAGAAGGAAGTTTTAGCTAAATGTTAATATAAGATGAAAATGCTTCAGAGGATTGCAATCAGCCAATGTTCTCACTCAGTCCAATGCCAAATTGGAAGTAAACTGTCAATAACGTTTTTGGTTTCTTTAGGGAATGTTTTCATCAATAGGATTTTTTGACTAAAACATAGTTTCTAACTTTTTTCTTAAGGCTAGTCTCATTGCTAACTTTATAAAAATAACTTTGTCGAAACCAAACCATACTTCAAAAGAATTCTGCCATATTACCATTAAATGAGGCTATATTTTAAATAGCAGTGGTACCAGAACTGTCTACTCATGAAAGCTGCATTTCTACACGCCTTTCCTTTACATGAAATCAAATACAAAAGGCCATGGATAAATTTTCTGCCAACTCAATTTTATTTTTCCAAATTGCAGTAGTGGCAAGACTGAAAGTCCCTGCCATAAAAGACAAATCATATGGAAACTGAAGACAGAATATTTGGGGCAAACTGGGGGGTTTAATGAGGCTTTTGTGACTGCAATTAAATTCCTGTGAAGGCCTGGTTTTAATCCCAAATACCAAGTGGACCCCTTCATTTATTTGCCCTAAATTTAAGTCAAACAAACATATCCCAAACTAATCCATTATTCCTCCCCCCACCTTATTTTGTACAACTCTGATCTTTTGTCTGGTTTCCCTTGGCTCAGTTATAAAGGACTGCAAACTCAAATATATATAAGAATTTAGCATACAAAAGTGGTACTTCCTGTCAGTAAGAAAATATGGGTTATTCAACAAATGGTGTCAGAAAGTAATAAATGATTTGGAGGAAAAAACCCCACAAAATTGGATATTTACCCCATCTCATAAATTACTTCAAAGACTAAAAAGAATTAAAAAGAACACCTGGGTAATTTTTAAAAATTAACATAGAATGGGAAAAGTCTTTATAAGAGAGACAACTCAAACTACATTTAATTGTTCATGATTAATAGAATGACAAACAACTGGAAAAATTACATCCAACATATGTAAAATATCAAATAATTATTTTAAATCTAACAATTGCTTAGCATGTAAAGAATGTTGACATACAATCCATTAGGAAAAACAGAGGCAAACAGCATGAACAAAGGGTACACACACACTCAGACACTGCCATGAATAAATTCTAAACATATAAAAACATAATCAGCTGGGCATGGTGACTCACACCTGTAATCTCAGCACTTTGAGAGGCCAAGGTGGGTGAATCACTTGAGGTCAGGAGTTCGAGACCAGCCTGGCTATCATGCTGAAACCCTGTCTCTACTAAACATACAAAAAAATTAGCTGGACACAGTGGCGCATGCCTGTAGTCCCAGTCACTTGGGAGGCTGAGGCTGGAGAATCACTTGAACCCAGGAGGAGGAGGTTGCAGTGAGCCGAGATCGCACCACGGCACTCCAGCCTGCGTGATGGAGCAAGACTCTGTCTCAAAAAAAAAGACAAAAAAAAAACAAAAAAAAAACAGAAAACATACTCAAACTTCTTTAAAATTACATAAATACAAATTTAAAATGTAAGAAGTTAGTACTTTTACCTAAGAGTCTGCTAATTCAGTCTGATTATAGAGCTTTTGGAAATTAGGGCCACCATATTTCACATGCTGCAGAACTCCAGGGGCACTATTCATATAGGATTGTATGTTGTCCAGTATGGGAACCATGAGGAAAACAGGCCCTCTGCAAACACTCACTGTTAATGAGATTATCAAAAAATATACATTAATGTTTTAAATACTCTAAACTTGGAACTAGCATTTCACCTTTAGGGCACTGTCTTATAGTCACTGAGTACTGCCTTGCAGGGTATGCACTGTCGGAAAGTCCCATTCCCATAGTCTGTGGTGTAAATGCCGTCTCTCTAGGAATTGGGTAAATGACTGACTTAGCTTCGCACAAATGTGTGCAAAGACATATGTGCAAAGATGTTAATTGCTTCAAATTTAGAATAGACCAAAAAAACAGGAGAAAAAATGTAATCCAGTAGGAAATTTGCTTAAATCATTCATAGTACACACCCAGAATAGCATAAGATGCAGCCATTAAAAGAATGAAGCAGTAGTTCTCAATAGGTGCTGATTTGGAGAGATCTCTAAGCTATATTTTTAAGGAAAAAGCAAAGTTCAGAGCAGTGCAAATTGTGCTGTTATTTGTATTTTTTGGAGTATGTGTGTGTGCATGTTAAAGATAAACTTTTAAAAAGCAGATAGCTTTTTCAGAAAAAAAGGTACAAAGGAATTTATTAATGATGAATGCCATTAAAAAACTGAGTCAGAAGTGGAGTTGCTTATTTGTCAATGTATACCTTTTTTATGTTCTCTGAAAATATTATAAAGTTCATGTATTATTATTATTTCAACAAAATAAACAACCTATTTTAAAAATTTGATTTTCAATATTCAAATTAAAAACAACTATGACAGGTTAGTAACATTTAAAGATTGTGAGAAAAAAAATTGCACGGAAAAGGTGAGGCCCCCTGCCACCTCCACCAGAACAGATGCTGGTATCCACATGTGGGAGACCCATAGATGGTTCACAACACAGGACTCTGTGCAGACAACTTCCAGTACCAGCCTGGAGCCTGGTAGACTTGCTTGGTGGCTAGACCCAGAAGAGATAACAATCACAGCAGTTCAGCATTCAGGAAGCCACATCCATAGGAAAAGGGGGAAGTACTACATCAAAGGAACACCCCGTGGGACAAAAGAATCTGAACAGCAGCCTTGAGCCCTAGACCTTTCCTCCAACATAGCCTGTCCAAATGAGAAGGAACCAGAAAACCAACTCTGGTAGTGTGACAAAACAAGGCTCTTTAACAACCCCAGAAAATCACCCTAGCTCACCAACAGTGGATCTAAACCAAGAAAAAAAAACCTCTGATTTACCTAAGAAAGAATTTAGGAGGTTAGTTATTAAACTACTCAGGGAGGCACGAGAGAATGGCAAAGCCCAATGCAAGGAAATTAAAAAAAAAAAAAAAAAAATTCAAGAAGTAAAGGGAGAAATAGTCAAGGAAACAGAGAGCATAAAGAAAAAACAGGCAAAACTTCAGGAAGCATTGGACACACTTACAGAAATGCAAAATGCTCTGGAAAGTCTCAGCAACAGAATTGAACAAGTAGAAGGAAGAAATTCAGAGATCAAAGACAAGGTCTCCAAATTAACCCAATCCAACAAAAACAAAGAAAAAAGAATAAGAAAATACGAACGAAGTCTCCAAGAAGTCTAGGATTATGTTAAACAACTAAACCTAAGAAAAATTGGTGTTCCTGAGGAAGAAGAGAAATTAAAAATTTGAAAAACATATTTGGGAGAATAATCGAGGAAAACTTCCCCAATCTTGCTAGAGACCTAGACATCCAAACACAAGAAGCCTAAAGAACACCTGAGAAATTCATCACAAAAAGATCATTGCCTAGGCACATTGTCATCAGGTTATCTAAAGTTAAGACAAAGGAAAGAATCTTAAGATCTGTGAGACACAAGCACCAGGTAACCTATAAAGGAAAACTTATCAGATTAACAGCAGATTTCTCAGCAGAAACCCCACAAGCTAGAAGGGATTGGGGCCCTATCTTCAGCCTCCTCAAGCAAAACACTTACCAGCCAAGAATTTTGTATCCAGTGAAACTAAGCATCAAATATGAAGGAAAGATAGTCTTTTTCAGACAAACAAATGCTGAGAGAATTCACCACTACCAATCCACCACTACAAGAACTGCTAAGAGGAGCTCTAAATCTTGAAATAGATTCTGGAAACACATCAAACAGAACCTCTTTAAGGCATAAATCACACAGAACCAATAAAACAAAAATACAATTAAAAAACCAAAAACAAAAATACCAAAAATACACAGGCAACAAATAGCACAATGAATGGAATGGTACCTCACATCTCAATACTAACATTGAATGTAAGTGACCTAAATGCCACACTTAAAAGATACAGAACTTCAGAATGGATAAGAACTCAGCAACCAACTATCTGCTGCCTTCATGAGACTCACCTAACACATAAGGACTCACGTAAAGTAAAGGGGCAAAAAAGGGCATTTCATGCAAATGGACACCAAAAGTAAGCAGGGGTAGCTATTCTTGTATCAGACAAAATAAACTTTAAAGCATCAGCAGTTAAAATAGACAAAGAGGGACAGTATATAATGGTAAAAGGCTTTGTCCAGCAGGAAAATATCACAATCCTAAACATATGCACCTAACACTGGAGCTTCCAAATTTATAATACAATTACTAATAGACATAAGAAATGAGATAGACAGCAACACAATAATAGTGGGGTACTTTGGTACTCTAGTGACAGTACTAGACAGGTCATCAAGACAGAAAGTCAACAAAGAAACAATGGATTTAAACCACAGTAGAATGAAACTAGAAATCAACTCTAAAAGGAGCCTTCAAAACCATGCTAATACATGGAAATTAAAAAACCTGCTCCTGAATGAGCATTGGGTCAGAAATGAAATCAAGATGGAAATTTAAAAATTCTTTGAACTGAATGACAATAATGACACAATTTATCAAAACCTCCGGGTTACAGCAAAGGTGGTGCTAAGAGGAAAGTTCATAGCCCTAAACGCCTACATCAAAAAGACCAAAAGAGCACAAACTGACATTCTAAGGTCACAACTCAAGGAACTAGAGAAACAAGAACGAACCAAACCCAAACCCAGCAGAAGAAAGGAAATAACCAAGATTAGAGCAGAACTAAATGAAATTGAAACAAACAAATGCAAAAGATAAATTAAATAAAAAGCTGGTTATTTGAAAAGATAAATAAAAGATAGACCATTAGCAAGATTAACCAAGAAAAGAAGGGAGAAAAATCCAAATAACCTCATTAAGAAATGAAATGGGAGATATTACAACTGACACCACTGAAATACAAAATATCATTCAAGGCTACTACGAACACCTTTACACACATAAACTAGAAAACGTAGAAAAGATGGATAAGTTCCTGTTAAAATACAACCCTCCTAACTTAAATCAGGAAGAATTAGATACCCTGAACAGACCAATAACAAGCAGCAAGGCTGGAATGTTAGTTTAAAAATACCAACAAAAAAAATGTCCAAGACCAGATGGATTCTACTAGACTTCTACTAGAATTCTACCAGCAGAATTCTATTAGACATTCAAAGAGTTTGGTACCCATCCTGTTTACACTATTCCACAAAATAGAGAAAGAGGGAACCCTCCCTAATTCATTTGGTGAAGCCAGTATCACCCTAATACCAAAACCAGGAAAGGACATAACCGAAAAAGCAAACTACAGACCAATATCCCTGATGAACATAGATGCTAAAATCCTTAACAAAATACTAGCTAACCGAATCCAACAACATATCAAAAAGATAATCCACCATGATCAAGTGGGTTTCATACCAGGGATGCAGGGATGGTTTAACATACGCAAGTCAATAAACATGATACACTGAATAAACAGAATTTAAAAAAATCACATGATCATCTCAATAGATGAAGGAAAAACATGACAAAATCCATCATCCCTTTATGATTAAAAGTCAGCAAAATCGGCATACAAGGGATATACCTCAATGTAATATAACCCTGGAAGGAACAAGAAAAGGATGCCCACACTCACCTCTCCTCTTCAACATAGTACTGGAAGTCCTAGCCAGAGCAATCAGAGAACAGAAAGAAATAAAGGGCATCCAAATTGGTAAAGAGGAAGTCAAACTGACACTGTTTGCTGACAATATGATCATTTACCTTAAAAACCCTAAAGACTCCCCCAGAAAGCTCCTAGAACTGATTAAAAGAATTCAGCAAAGTTTTCAGATACAAGATTAATCTACACAAATTGGTAGTTCTTCTATACACCAACAGTGACCAAGCAGAGAATCAAATCAAGAACTCAACCCCTTCTACAATAACTGCAAAAAAAAAAAAAAAAAAAAAAAAAAAAAAAAAAAAAAAAAACAACTAAATAAAATACTTAGGAATATACTTCAGTAAGGAGGCAAAAGACCTCTACAAGGAAAACTACAAAACACTGCTGAAAGAAGTCATAGATGACACAAACAAATGGAAACCCATGCTCATGGATAGGTAGAATCAATATTGTGAAAGTGACCCTACTGTCAAAAGCAATCTACAAATTCAACACAATCCCCATCAAAATACCACCATCATTCTTCATAGAATTAGAAAAACAATTCTAAACTTAATATGGAACTAAAAAAGAGCCCACATAGCTAAAGCAAGACTAAGCGAAAGGAACAAATCTGGAGGCATCACACTACCTGATTTCAAACTATACTATAAGGCCATAGTCACCCAAACAGCATGGTATTGGTATAAAAATAGGCACATAGATCAGTGGAACAGAATAGAGAACCCAGAAATAAACCCAAATACTTACAGCCAACTGATCTTCAACAAAGCAAACAAAAACATAAAGTGGGGAAAGGACACTCTTTTCAACAAATGGTGCTGGGATAATTGGCAAGCCACATGTAGGAGAATGAAACTGGATCTTCATCTCTCACCTTATACAAAAATCAACTCAAGATGGATTAAGGACTTAAATCTAATACCCGAAACTATAAAAATTCTAGAAGATAACATTGGGAAAACCCTTCTAGACGTTGGCTTAAACAAGGATTTCATGACCAAAAACCCAAAAGCAATAAAAACAAAGATAAATAGGTGGGACTTAATTAAACTAAATAGCTTTTGCATGACAAAAGGAACAGTCAGCAGAGTAAACAGACAATGCACAAAATGGGAGAAAATCTTCACAATTTATAAATCTGACAAAAAACGAATATCCAGAATTTACAATGAACTCAAACAAATCAGTAAGAAAAAAGCAATCCCATCAAAAAGTAGGCGAAGGACGTGAATAGACAATTCTCAAAAGAAGATACACAAATGGCCAACAAATACATGAAAAAAGTCAATATCATTAATGATCGGGGAAATCCAAATCAAAACCACAATGTGATACCACCTTACTCCTGAAAGAACGGCCATAATCAAAATAATAAAAAGCAGTAGATACTGGGGTGGATGTGGCGATCAGGGAACATTTCTACTCTGCTGGCGGGAATGTAAACCAGTACAGCTACTATGGAAAACAGTGCGGAGATCCCTTAAAGAACTAAAAGTAGAAGTACCATTTGATCCAGCAATCCCACTACTGGGTATCTACCCAGAGGAAAATAAGCCATTAGGTGAAAAAGATACTTGCACACATATGTTTACAGCAGCACAATGCACAATTACAAAATTGTGGAACCAATCCAAATGCCCATCAATCAATGAGTGAATAAACTGTGCTATAATGAGTGAATAAGCTGTTCTTGTAGTGTTGTTAATTTTTTTCTGGTTGTTTTAAATATTATGTGTTTTTTTTATTTTCCTCTTTATGGTTTGTCATTGTGGTTTGGTAGATTTCTGCAGTAGTACCATTTGAGTTCTTTCCCCTCCTCCTTTGTGTGATTGTGTTAGTAGTGGTTTTGAACTTTTGTGTGGTTTCAATATGCTAAATGTAGTTCTTTCTCTTCCAAGTTTAAGACTCCTCTGAGCATTTCCTGTGAGACTGGTATAGCGGTAACAAATTCCCTCAGCATGTGTTTGTTACTTCTGAAGGATAATTGTACTGGATATAATATTCTTGAGTGTCGGTATTTTTTTTCAGAACTTTAAATATATCATTCACTCTCTTCTGGCTTTTAAGGTTATAAATTTAATCTTCATTGTTCTTCAGTAACCTCAGTGTGCATTAATAATTCAAATAATTCGATTCATACAGCTGAAAAAGATAACAGAACCAATGAGTTTGCTATTCTAAACTCAGGTTACTACTGTCTTTTTAGTTTAGGCAAAAGTATCACACATAGAGCAGTGAAAGTTGCCTAGATTATTAAACTTCTCAAATAAATAAATATTTGGATACATTTTTAGCAAATTCATTAGCAACTGCTGAGAATCTATTCAACAGCAACTTGAGGGAATATCCTTCTTTTTTATCTTCCTTCTTTTTGTTTCATATGAAAGAGCTTTCAAAAGAAATGAAGCATCTGATTTCCTTCAGAGATAAATAGGTGGCTGACTACACGTATTTTATTTTATTAAGTCCAATTCAAAGATGGAAAAATTACTGAAAAATGATTTATATCTAAAATACAGCAAGAACTACAAATCAATAAGGACACGGTAAACACCTCAAGTTTTTAATTGTGCAAAAGACTTAAATAGGCTCATCACAAAAAAGGAGTATCCAAATTACCAATACTCATGTGAAAGAGTACTTGACATTTTTACTCACCAAGGAAACAGTGACTAAAACCACAATGAGACTAAAATGGCTAAAAGTTTATAAACTGACAATAACAAACACTGACTAGTAGGACTGTGAATGGCACAATCATTTTTGAAAAATGTTTGGCATTATCTACTAAATGTAAACACTGTCTCTCCTACAACTCTGTACTTTTACTCCTACTTATACACCAAGATAATAAGTACATATAGCCACCAAAAACATGTACAAGAAAGTTCATAATTGTTAATAAGATTTCTAAACTTGAAACAACCAAATTACTCCTTATCTGGAGAATAGTTAAATAATTTGTAGTATACTTATTAAATGGAATACGATACAGCACTAATAAACAGAAAAAAATGACTATGCAAAACCATGAATAATCTTACAAATAAGGAAAACAGTTGGAAAAATACATTCTGAATAATAATATTTATATAAATTTTAAAAACAGGCTACGGCAAAAGTAAGAAAAGTTATCTCTGGGAAAATAGAGTATTGAATGGTATGAAGCAACCTTATAATGTGCTTCAAGTAATCTATTATTTTAATTTGAGTGATGTTTACTTGAATGTATACACATGTAAGAAATCATTGAGAAATACATTTAAGATTAGTACACCTTATGCACTTTACTTCATATATATTATTACTCAATTAAGAAAATAAAATTTAAAAATTAAAACTGAACTCAAATCATGTTTTGTTCATTGCCTAGGAAATATTTTCCTAAAACTGTGTGATGAGTGCTTGGAAATACTGAACTGGACATTTGGAAACTGCTAAGATAGTTTCACGTTCACTGTACTCATTGAATAATCAAAGAACCAGCACTTATTCTCTCAGATTCCTCTGAATATATTGGAAGACAAAAAAAAAAAAAAAAAAAAAAAAAAAAAAACACCAGACATCAACTCCCAGAGTATAATTAAAGAATAATAATCCACTACAATTATTTTCACACCAAAATTTCCCATATTCAGAGATACACTCCATTAAGTACCTAGAAAAACAACTATTTGGTAAATAGAAATTAAAATGTTTACCACTTATAGAGCACTCTCTCTGTGTCAGTCACTATGTTAACTGCTTTGCATACTTACTTACTTTTTATGAACCCTATGAGATAGGTATTCTCAGCCTCATTTTATAGAATAAAACACTAAGGCTCATAGCTATGTTAAAATCTGCCTATGGTGGCTGAGCACAGTGCCTCATGCCTATAATCCCAGCATTTTGGGAGGCTGAGGTAGGAAGATTGCTTGAGCCCAGGAGGTCAGAACCAGTCTGGGCAACATGGTGAGACCAATCTCTAAAAATAAAATAAAATAAAATAAAATTAAAATAAAAATTAGCCAAGTATGGTGGCACACACCTATAATCTCAGCTACTTGAGAATCTGAGGTGAGAAGATCACTTGAGCCTGGCTGACAGAGTAAGGCCCTTTCTCTAAAAAATAAATTAAATCAATCAATCTGCCTATTATGCCAGCCAGTTAGTGGTAGAAACAGGACATTAACACAGATATTCTCAACACCAAATACCTCCTGTTGAATATTACCTTCGAAACCTGCCTCTGACTTATTTTGGGTTCTGTTTAGAATTTAACAGCAGAAGGAGAGTAGACACTTTCTGAATCCATTTTGTTAAAAAGAAAAATACCACAGTTGCTGGACAGTAAGAGGATCACTCATTTAATGGAAATTTTGAAAACACTCCATATTTTTATCCACGGTTAATTGTCACTTTCTCAGGGAAGCTTTCTTTGATACCAAATCTAAGCCCAACTCATGTTATGACTTCTATTTTATACTCTGATTGTATCCTGTATTTCTCTTTTGTAGTATTTTCAGTAAGAATTAAATTTAAAAATACAATTGATTTAATGTCAAGTCTTTCCAATAGGAAACTTGTTTTTCTTGTTCTCGTAGTATTTCCACACTCCAGTAAAATTCCCGGATCACTATAGCTCCTTGGTTTATATTTGTGAATTACTGAATCACTTAAAATGCCATCAGCTGCAAGAAAGGAAAACATCTGAAGGAAATTGATTAACCATATGAGAATGAGTAATTTTATAGAATAAGAAACCCAGGTTGAGTACCCCTAATTTAAATATCTGAAATCCAGGATGCTCTAAAATCAGAAACTTTTTGAGCCCTGGCATGATGCCACAGGAGGAAAATTCTACATTTCACCTCATTTGATTGGTCACAATCAAGATGTAGTCAAAACTTTTTTTTGTACACAAAATTCTTTAAAATATTTTATAAAATTACCTTCAGGCTAATGTATATAAGGTGTACATGAAACATAAATGAATTTAGTATTTAGACTTGGGCCCTGTCCTCAAGATATTTCATCATATATATGCAGATATTCCAAAATCTGAAAAAAAATATTGAAATCTGAAACACTTCTGGTCCCAAGCATTTCAAATAAAGGATACTGAGTCTGTATAAGACCCCTTCAGACATTGTGTGTTGGGACTTCCACCTCCCTTCCTAAGGTTATCTTGTTCTTTCTTCCATTGTTGGTTTTTAGCTTCAGGCTTAGAGTAATGTAGTTACAGTTATTTCAGACATGACAATGTCCAGAGGCAGGAAGGTGCTGATAGGTGAAGCTGGCTGGGCTTCTGGGTCAGGCGGGGACTTAGAGAGCTTTTCTGTCTAGCTAAAGGTTTGTAAAGGTACCAATCAGCACTCTGTAAAAACGCACGAATTAGTGCTCTGTGTCTAGCTAAAGGTTTGTAAACACACCAATCAGTACTCTGTAAAAATGGACCAATCATCCCTCTGTAAAATGGACCAATCAGCAAGATGTGGGCGGGGCCAAATAAGGGGAGAAAAACGGGCCACTCCTGCCAACAGCAGCAACCAGCTGGGGTGCGTTTTCACACTGTGGCAGCTTTGTTCTTTCACTCTTCGCAAAAAATCTTGCTGTTGCTCACTCTTTGGGTCCACACTACCTTTATGAGCTGTAACACTCACCATGAGGGTCCACAGCTTCCTTCCTTCTTGAAGTCAGCAAGACCAAGAACCCACCTAAAGGAACCAATTCCAGAAACAGTGCTATCTCTTCAAAATTTATTTATTAGGAATAAGAAATACTTCCCCAAAGCTCTAGTGGTTTTCTTCTCATGTCTCACTGGGTAGAACTGGACCATGTGCCCACATATAAATAAATCCGTGGTAGAAGTAATAGACCTACCATTGACTTTAGTAAGTTGGATTTTGATCAATCATTTTAAATCGCTGATCTAATTTTAAATAAATGATTTTGAGAAATCATTGTTGGCTTTGATAGATCAGATTTTGCTCTTGGTAGAAAAATGGCCACCAGTTCCGATAAGGGAGGAGCAGTGATATGAATGGGTCAGGGAAACTTGTTATGTGTTGTCTGTTCATGCCCTATATGACTGGTGAGAGTTTTTAGAATTTTAAATAGGGTAGAGTAGAGCTAAAGTAAAGTTAGTAAAGCCCTAGGGGAGAGTTCTGTAGATCTAGATCACAAATAAAAAATTTAACAGAGGTTTTAGGGGTTTACAAAACAGTATTTCATTTTATATGGAGTTCAAATAAACTAAAGTTTGATGATTCTATTAAATTCTCTTTTAGGAAAACTTCAGAGACTGCAGTGTAGCAATTATTGTCACAAGTAATTAGCAAAAAACAATGGGAAACCCCACTGATCCACTCTTGAGAATTATTTTAAGTGTGGTAAGTGAGGAAGTGCCCTACAGAAAGGGCTTTAAGTAATTGAGTTAAAAATCTGCTCTCTGATGTATTTCCTCTAGTAAACTAATCCCTTATTCTAGGGTGGGGTAGATGAGTGGGCCCCACGACTGTTGTGTGCTGATCATGGAGGGAAGCTGTTGCTGTGGCATATGGAGATAATATGGGCTGAATCATACCCCCCACCCCTGCCAAGATTCATATGTTGAAACCCCAACCCCCAGTGTCTCAGAATGTGCCTATATTAAAAGTCTTTAAACTTACTTAAATTGAGATGCGGTCATTTGAGTTAGCCCTAATCTAATCTGACTGATATCCTTATATGAAGAGGAAATTAAGCTACAGATATACTCAGAGGAAAGACCATGAGAAGCCACAGGGATATGACTGTTTGTAAGCCAAGGAGAGAGGCTTCAGCCTTCAGGCTTCAACCCTGTCAACACCTTGATCTTAGGTCTGTAGCCTCCAGAATTGTAACAAAATACATTTCTGTTTTTTAAGCCACCCAATTGGTGGCATTTTGCTCTGGCAGCCGGAACAAACTAATACAAATCTGCAGGATTCAATGGCAATTTCTAGGGCGAGAAATGTTGCACTTCTTAAATGACACTACTCAAAACTGCTAGACTGTGGTAACCTATCAATGAAGGACAATGTAACGTAGTGTGATAGACTATGGAAGGCTCCATGAACCACGGACAGTTAATGTTTGGGCATAATAGGGCTAGTTAGATGGAAAGTACTGGCTCTTCAGACTATATTACATGAGAGGCCATAGGTTACATGAACTTTATTCCCTAAATTCACTTGAGGCAGCCACAGGGGAGGAAAGTCAAGTACTGGGTAGGAAGCTAGGGATAATAAAGAATATTTTAACTATAATGTCTGTACCCAATCATTCATTCATTTATCAAAAAGATATTAATTATAATGCTAGGCGCCATGTGGGATATGGAGACTATAATAGTAAACAAAATGAGTATGATTTTTTTCAGGATATACAATCTAGTAGAAATACAGACAAGTAAGTAGATAATATAACAATGTTATATGTACTTCATGAGGCACTTATCTCACTACCTTTTTTTTTCTTTTTTTCTTTTTTTTTTTTTTTTTTTTTGTGTGTAAAGCGAACGTAGCTAACTGACCGCAATGGCTTAGATTCCAAGTTGGTGCTTTGGTTTGGGTTTAGCAGCTTCTATAAGGGCTGAAATGGTTGAAATCTTGCCTGTTTTCCTGCCAGTGCTTCCTTAAAGATAAGACAGGACTCAATGACAAGATCGGGTATTGCCATGGATTAGAATACCCAGTCCTCATGGTTCCACAGATAGTCAGGGAAAGGTATGTCATTAGGCAGTAAAAGGAATTCTGGGCATTTGGCATTCAGCAGTCTGCAGGATACAAACTAGGTGACAGGTTAATGCCCCACTGGCTGGTCAGGGGCTGCCACTAGGGCAATCTGACTCCAGGTATTAGGCATAAGCAAGCAGTTAGCTTCAAAGTACAATATTAGAGACCTTATTTGAGAATTCCAATTACAGGGGTTGAAGGCAAAGTTCAAACGAAATGGGAGAGAAATGGTATTGGCAAGTGACTTAAGACAGTGACTTAGGGTTGACAGTCAGGAGGCTTGAAAGTAAATTAGTCCAAGTGTTTGCATATGTTGATGGATATCCCAGTCTCTTTTGGAGATTCTCACTTGTGCCTGGACCTCATCCCCAGAGATTTTGCTTCAGCTATTTTATTACTAAACCTGGATATTTATTTCCTTAAATAACTCAGCATGGAATTATGATGTGCACCAAAGATTGTAAATTGCTGAATTACAATAACAGAGGGCAAAAAGCAGGCAGGCATGTGCATGTGTGTAGATAGTGTGTCTATGTGTTGGGGGAGGAAGAAGATGAGCAGCAGGAAGATCTTCGTTCACCAGAATAACCTCAGTAGAGGATTCTCTGCTGAAGAGGGGAATACATTTTGTGTGATCAAGGGAAACTAAAGAGGATTTCAAACTGTGCTAAATATCTGCATGTAGAAAAGTTGGCTGCAGGGTTTCTTAGGGAAGTTAAAGGAAATACAAATTGTATCTCCATAGCAACAGGCTGCCTAGTTCTGCCTCTGCCTCTCTGCTTTCTTACACTTGTCCTCAACATTCAAGTCCTTACATATTTCCTATATGAAGAAGCATAAGTCTTATCATAAAATAATAACTATGCTTTCCTTTCTATTATCTAGTATTGAAATCTATGTAGAATGCCTTTTAGGTTTAAAATCCAAATCTGTTCTCTAAACAAGAGCTAACTGACCAGGCACATTAAATCTACCTTTGGCCTGTAATCTCTGCACTTTGGGAGGCCAATGTGGGCAGATTGCTTGAGCCCAGGAGTTCAAGATCAGCCTGGTCAACATAGTGAAACTCCATCTGTACAAAAAAAAAAAAAAAATTAGCTGGGCATGATGGTGTGCACCTGTAGTCCCAGCTATTTGGGAGGCTAAGGCAGGAGGATTGCTTGAACCTGGGAGGCGGAGGCTGCAGTGAGCACAGATCACACCACTGCACTCCAGCCTGGGCAACAGAGCCAGACCTTGTCTCAAAAACATTTAAAAATTAAAAAAAATAAATAAATCTACCTTTGGTGGCATAGCCTTACAAAAATCTCCTTGCCCCGAGTGTTAATGATGTTGTAGGGTACAGTAGACTATAAATATCCTCCCCAACCTATGCAAAAACATAAAAAGTATATTTTCTTCCTAATCCCTAGAACCTGTATTTTCTTATTGGCTAAAGTATTAAAATATACTTTAAAGTATAAAATATTACCTTATATGGATCAAGATGTGATTACATTAAGGATCTTGAGAGGACAATCTCATTCTAGGTTGTACCCAGGTGGGCCCTAAATGGCATCACAAAGGTCCTTATGGGAGAGAGGCAAAGGGAAATCAGATAGACACACAAAACACAGGGAGGTGTTATGGCCACAGAGGCAGAGGTTAGAGTGATGTAGCTTCAAGTCAAAGAATGCCAACAGCTACCAGAAGCTGGAAGAGACAAAGAATGGATTCTCCTTTTGAGCCTCATAGGGAATGTGGTCCTGATAATATCTTGATCGTGCACTTCAACCTCCAGAACTGTGAGATACTCAATTCCTGTAGTCATAAGCCACCCAGTTTGAGGCAAACTAATACAGATCTGGGTACCAGGAAGCGAGGTGCTATAGTAACAATACCTAAACATTTTAAAGTGGCTTTGGAATTGGACAATGGGTAAAGTCTGGAAGAATTATGAGGTGCATGACACAAAAATTCTAAATTGCTTTGAGCAGATTGTTAAAAGAAATATGCAACTAAAAGACACTGCTAATGAGTGCTCAGAGGGGAGAAGCAGCACAGTAGAGAAGGCTTCTATTTTCTAAGATAATATATATATTTTCATGAACAGAATATTGATAGAAATATGAATGTTAAAGGTACGATTGGCAAGAACTCAAAAGGAAATGAGGAACATGTTATTGAAAATAGAAGAAGAGGTGGCTCTTGTTACGTAGTTGCAGAAAATTTCGCCAAACTGCATCCTACAGTTACATGAAAAGCAGAATTTGTAAGTGATAAACTTGGACATTTAGCTGAGGAGATATCCATGCAAAGTATTGCAGATGTGCCCTGGGTTTTTCTTGCTGCTTATAGTAAAATGAGAGAGGAAAGAGATAAATTGAGGAAAGAACAGTTAAGCAAAAATGAATCAGATATTGATATGAGAAATTATCAGCCTTTACAGCTTGAAAATAATGCCAAAATTAGAAGATTCACTGTTAGGAAAGCACGCTCTGGAGACAAAGCCAAAGGTGTAGTTGGGCACATTTTAACTAAAGAGATTAGGCGTGTGACTCATGGATCCACTCAATTGTCTCAGTGGAAGCCAAGAATCAACATGAGATTATCCAGGGAAGATTTGTGGAGTGTGCTGTTGTCTCATGTTGTGTATTCCTGTGAAATTCACAGAAGACCCACAGGTTTTCAAGAATATTGTAGTAGCAGAAACATCGTTAGTTCGATTGAGGAAGACAAAGACAACATGAAGAAATACTGTTGGACTCCAAAATTCTACATGCAAAAAACATGCTGATAAAACTAATCAGCTAAAAATAGGTGCTACCCTCCAAGAAAAAGAATGACTCTGAGAGTAGACATTAATGAAGAGGCATATACAGTTGTGAGTCATAGAGGACTCTCATGCCTTGAAACCTGATGGAATTTGTCCTGCTCAATTTTGAACTTACCTGGAACCTGTGACCATTTTATTCTTTCCATTTTCTCCTTTCTGAAGCGAAAATGTCTATGACTGTCTGTCCCACCATTACATTTTGAAAGAAGATAACTTGTTTTCTAATTTCCTAGGCAGACAGAAGGAGAATTTTGCCCCAGAATAAATCATATCCAGACCCTCACCCACACCTGATTTAGATGATGATTGTCTTCGTCCATTCAGAGTGCTGTAACAAATTACCAAAAAATTGGATGACTTAAAAGCAACAGGAATTTTTTTCTTACAGTTCTAGAAGCTGGAGAGTTTAAGACTGGGGTGGCAGCAGAGTCAGAGTCTGGTGAGGGCTTAGTCTCTGCCTCACAGATGGTGTCTTCTTGCTGCGTCCTCACATGGTGGAAGGAGGCAAGGCAGTTTTCTGGGGCCTCTTTTATAATCCCTTTCAGGAGGGCAGGGCCCTCCTAACCTAATCACCTCCCAAAGTCCTCACCTTCTAATACCATCACCTTGGTGATTAGAATTTAACATATGAATTTAGGGAAGACACAAACATTCAGACCATAGCAATGATACTTGGGACTTTTGAACTGATATTTAGATGATATTTTTGGACTTGAATAGATGCTTAAATCTATTGAGAATTTTTGCAATGTTGGAATTAAGTGAATATCTTTCACATGTGGGACAGATGTGAATCTTTTGGGCCATAGGTCACAGATGTGGTAAGCTTAAAAAATGGCAAAAGGGCATTTTTATTTTATTTTATGGCAAAAGATGTGACAAAGTTAAGAATCTTGAGAGGGGGAGCTTATCCTGGATTATTCAAGTAGAATCCTCAATGCTACCACAAGTGTCCCCATAAGACAGAGGCAGAGGGAGATCAGATACAGATACCCAGAAGAAGAGGAGGTGATATGATTACAGAGGCAGAGATTGGAGCGATGTAGCTGTAAGTCAGGACATGCCAACAGCTACCAGAAGCTGGAGGAGGCAAAGAATGGCTTCTCCCCTAAAGCATCAGCAGAAAATGCTTCCCTGCCAGCACCTTGATTTTGGCCTTCAGAACCATGAAAGAATAAATCCCTGTAGTTTTATACCATCTATTATGGTAATTTCTTACAGCAGCCCAAGGAAACTTGTACACCAGGTAAATAATAAAGAAATTAATTAATTTTTTTTGGAGTATGGAAAACACATATATAAAAAGAGACTCATGCTCTCAACACATTTTCTGCCTTTAACAAACTTCCTTTAGTTACAGGACCATCAGGTTTGCATGCCCACTGCACAGTAACATACCAACACACTGAGACAGCAGGGTTTGCAGCAAAGAAAGCATTTAATGATCACAGGGTAGCTGAACAAGGAGATGAGAGGGACTCTCAGATACATCTCCCTTAGGTGTTTTTAAGGGGATCATGGAGGGCAAAGGGCTGGAAAATTGGGATCATTGATCAGTCAGGGTAAGGGGATGAATTCATCAGGATGTGGAAACCGTATTATCTGGTGAGTCAGTATGTCATGGAGTCTTTCAGACCAACTGACATCAGTGATTTCATCAGTATGCAGGGCCTGAAAGAATCTCTCAAATGGAAAATTTGATGTTTCACAATGCTTAAGATGTTATCTACAGAGCAGTTAAAGGGAACTATAATCCTGGGACAGGGTCTAATGTGATTCTGAGGTAATAGGCGGCAAATGACTATGAGGAAGTGGGTCAGAGAGCAGCTGACCTAATGATGAATGCTAAGTGTGCTGCAAGCTTGGTTTTTTCTTTTTTCTCCCCCTCTCTTCTTCCCTGATTAATTTTATAAACTTCATAGGGATGGTTTCACTTTCCTGATAATTCTGGTATGTGGAAACTGATGACTGCATTACCACTGAGTATTGGTCATAGGAAGAAAAATAATTGCCTACAAACTACAATAGTATACTCTTGAATATCAAATTTTTATTTTCTGTTCCCAGGCAATGATATCAAGGGAGAATCTGCAGAAATGCCTTTATTAAGTTAAAATTTAATACCATGCTCCTGGATTTTAGAAAGAACCTGAAATATTTCCAAGATTTCTAGCTATTTCTCTTGATAAAGGCATTTTCCCTTTAAGAGTATCTACTTCCTCATATTAAAATAAGGATGGTGGACTAGTCCCATAGGGTGGCTGGAAGATGTATGTTAGGACAAAGGTGACATAAAACAGGCAGTAAAAAATTATCATTGCCCCATCATCAACTGGGGGACCTCATAGCTCATCTGCTTTTGCTTTGACTTCCAGGAGACTCAGAGATAAATGTAATCTTTATCATAGTAACTCATTAGGCTGAGTGATTAGCATATGGTGGTTTCTTTTTAATTCATATATTTAATTTATATTAATTTTATCAACATTATTGTATATTTTTCTCACTATAAACTGCTTTCTAGAGACAGGTTAGGTAGGCATAGTTAATAAGTGGTCAATTATGTTTGCTTATATTGTCTATGAAGATAATTGTCTTATATGGTCTATCCTGTGTTTGTTTTGGTGGAAAGTGATGGGGGCTCAAAAAAGTTAGCAGGCAGAAGTGTCTGGCTCCTTTAAACAACCCGTTGATCTTGCATCCAGAAAAATTATTTCCACCTTGGGAAAGAACATCCTTTAAAATGAACTTCCTTAGAAAGGAAGCAAGGCCAAGCCCTCTCTATAAAGAGAAAACTTTGCCAATGAACTACAGAGCTCGTGAGGGCATGCAATACCTAGAATAAGTAACAGAAATGTGTGAGAGGCATAAGTCAAGTCTTCATGCTGCATATCAGCTAGCTGAGTAGAAATTGACTGTTAAAACTTCAAAAATTGCATGGAAGAGCCAGATGGGAGAATAGTACACTATATATTCAAAATAGGATTTAAAGTAGTTTATCAAATGTGTTTACAATACCCCCAAACCAATGCTTATTTAAACTGGCTATATGTTGTAGTTTGTGTATATAAATTCAAATTAACTTAAAGAAACTGTGTTACGTCTGTCAAGGACGCACATTTGAGGTAAGCCTGCAGATTTGGTGAGAGCACCGTGCTAAGCAATCAATGTGGACCACAACATTGATTGCAACAGGTAATACAGCAACATAATTCTTTAATACAAATTTCTAAGAAGTATACTTTTCAGATATCAGTACTTAATAGGCAAAATGATCCAAGCACAATTATTTTTGTAGTTTTATGACCTGACCATCACTGAGGAGATGGCTTAAATGCATCAGTGACTTGCATTCTTTTTTTGTTTTTTGTAACATCACATGACCTTGTCTCTGTGCTTCTGTGGAAAGAAGGAGAGAGAGCTCTGGTATCTCTTCCTCTTATAAGAATACCAATCCTATTGGATTAGGGCCTCACCTTTATGACATTATTTAACCTTAATTACCTTTTAAAATATGCCATATCTTCAAAAATAGTCACTCTGGGGGTTATGGCTTCAACATATGAATTTAGAGGGAACATAATTTGTCCTGTTTGGGAACACAATTTGGACTCGTCCAAGGGGAGAGTCTAGTGCTTGGAGAAACTTAAAGTCCTGAAAGGCATTGCCCTGCAGTGTCGATCCTGTTGGTGGCTAATACCTACATGCAAGTGACATTACAACAAGCTTCTATTACCTGAAGATCTCTTCAGCCTCCTAAGCCAACCATCATCCCTTCCAGTAGGTAGTACAGTCACTGGCCTTTTTGCATGAGTATTTTGTTTTTGTTGTTGTTGTTTTTGAGATGGAGTCTCACTCTGTTGCCCAGGCTGAAGTGCAGTGGTACAATCTCAGCTCACTGCAACTGCCACCTACTGGGTTCAAGTGATTCTCCTGCCTCAGCCTCCCAGGTAGCTGGGATTATAGACATGTATCACCACACCCAGCTAATTTTTATATTTTCAGTAGAGATGGTGTTGCGCCATGTTGGCCAGGCTGGTCTTGAACGCCTCACCTCATGTGATCCACCTGCCTCAGCCTCCCAAAGTGCTGGGATTACAGGCATGAGCCACTGCGTCCGGCCATTTTGGCATGAGTGTCTATCTATACTCTGGGAAGAAATATTTGCAGGTAAAAGCTGGTTGCCACTATAAGTCTAGCTTATCCAACCTGCAGCCCATGGGCCACATGTGGCCCAGGACGGCTTTGAACATGGCCCAACACAAATTCATAAACTTTCTTAAAACACTATGAGATTTTTTTGCAATTTTATTTTAGCTCGTCAGTTATCATTAGTGTTAGTGTATATTATGTGTGTCCCAAGACAATCCTTCTTCCGATATGGCTCAGGAAAGCTAGAAGATTGGACACTCCTGCTCTAAATCTTGTGCGTTGTTCACTGTTGTAGCCCCAGCCTCACCTAGTGGCGGGCATATTGTCAGTCCTTGTCAAGGATTTATGAAGTGAATGATCTTATACAGCAGCACCAGTTCCTTCACCCTTACACTTCTCAAATTGGGGCAGGCAGCACTCTGAAGGGTTGCCACATGTGCTAGGGGTTTTAAGACATGGGTTAAACATATACATCTCAGAGAAGCACAAATTTTACTTGATTACAAGTCATTTAAAATTTGATGTAATATTAGGCTAAACTTTGGTCTGCTGCAAAAAAGAAAGCAAAGTTCTCATAAATGTCAAGGCCAAGGTGATTTCTTTGTGTACCATTCTCCCTCAGCTTCCCCAAGGATCTAGGTCAACTCTGTGTTCTCACTCTTGCACCGGGTACTTAGAGATACCAAATAGAAAACACAGAAGATATCTACATTTATCCACAGATCCATAAAGAAAAATGGATGTTCCAAGTTCAAGGATGATAACTATCATTAGATTATATAGAGATTCTTTTGGCTGCTTTAATTCTCTATGAGAATTAGACAATGTACAGAAACCATATAAGTGCAGCTTTACAGAGACAATAAAGTACAGCATTCAAAGGCTTCTATTTCATAAAAAGAGATTAGGTAAAGTGCTGCTTAATGTTTCATAAAATTAGTCACAGATGGTAGGACCTCCTAAGGTCTCCTGGGTCACCTCTACTGACCCTGTACTGATGTTTTTTAAAAATATACCTTTGACTATGGAGGGCTAATATGTCAATTACTTGCTCTGAATTCTGTTCCAATGGTTAAGTACTCCTGCTAATGCTAATAGATATATTTCCACATTGATCCTCTGGCACTCTCTAAACATTTCTCCTTTATTATGCCACCTCAATGGATTTTGGCAAATTTCTAACTAAAAATTATTCCTCCAGCATAACCTACGTAAAACACAGTTGGATTCTACTTTGTCTCTCCTTCTTCCACCAGATAGATTTACTCATTTTAGAAATTTACTGTGGAGTTCTGTGTTTTCAAAAGCATTCAGACTGAATGCGATTTATAGCTATCATTCAGACCTCATCATTTGCTGTAATGATTTTATAAGGGTTCTACTACAACAGAAGAACTTTACCTATTTTCACAGCATCAGTATGGTTATGATTCTTAATCATTGGCCCTCGAGCCTCTTAAAGACACACTTTGGTTGTGTTACTTATATTTATGTGTATTTGTCTTCCTCCAGAAGGTGACTTTAAGCAGCTCCCTTTCTAACTATTCTTGATTTCTATGCATTTTACATTTGTCTACAAAATGAACGCATACTTTTGCATCTGTTTCAAAATCTTTTCATTTTGCCCTCTCTCTGTTTTTGGTCATGCTTGCTTTGGATTTGACTTCCAGTTGTCCTTGTTACACATAAAATCCAAGGACATTTTAGCACTGACCCTTACGGAATTTATTATGCCTTCGAGAAGATCTTGATACTTGATACTTTGTCTCAAAATATATCTATAAACAAACAACCTTAAATCCAAGTCATTGTACATTTATCCAAACTACGTCACTGCTATCTGACTTACATGCACAGCAGCAATGAATGGGAACTATGTCTGTATCATTCAGAATGTATCAGGAAAAAAAATTTGAGGTGATCTATGACTTTTTAAAGCTGAGTGGCTTTGCTGAAATGCAGAGTACAATTGAGAAACATGGCTTTATCAGTCATGGAAAGCACTGTCCTACTCAATTAAAAAGAAAAAAGGAAAGAAAGGAAAAATAAGAAAGAAATAAATTATCATCTGTGACAAGATAGATAATTTATGATACAAGGAATGCTTTCAAAAGTAATTGTTAGTATAGAAAGAAGATGTCAAATACTTACAAAAAGATTTTTCTCCTTCTACAATCCAAAAAGGTGTTCATTTACATAAGCAGATTGTGGATAAAATGTGTAAAATACCAGGAATAAATCCAAGTGACTTTTTAACACAATTTACAAAGCTACATAAATCAGTCTCAGAGATTTTTCTTCAGAAATCTGTGTAAAATATCTTAAATGGCCTTGAGACCAGTTTAAAAGATCAAGGACGTGTTAGCATATATGAAGAGAACTCAGTAATCATTTTACGGAAATATAACTGGCAACCAGACCTATTAACCTTTTCATGTGTTCATGCCATCAAAATATATTTCTAAATTTTGTTTTTTAAAATCACTCTTTAAAGGACCTAGGAAATTGAGATGATGCCAGTGTGCATAGCTGGTTTATTGGCATAAATATATCATCATTTTGGTATTTAAAACTCAATTAAACTCTCTTAAAAATTAACAATCCAAGAGAAAAAAATAATTGTACAAAGGGTTTGAAGCAACCGTTCAAAGAGAATACCCAAAACAGACACAAAGTGTTTCACCAATAATCAGGAAACTGCAAATTAAATCAATATTAAAATACCATTTTGTATCCATCAGTTTTGTTAAATAAAAACAGGAAATTTCACCAATAATCAGGAAAATGCAAATTAAACTAACATTAAACTACCATTTTTACATCCATCAGTTTTGTTAAATAAAAAACGAGTGTTAGCAAGGTTATAGCAAAACAACTTTCTTACAACCCTGGTAGGAGTGTAAATTGATATACTTTATTGGAAAGAACTTAACAAAATCTAGTGATATAAAAAAGGTATATATCCCATTACCCAGCAGGAATTGTACTTCTAGATTTAAGAGGTTCACAAAAAAACAAGTACAAAAATGATCAATGCAGAAAGATCTATACTAGTAAAAAAAAAAAAGGGTAAAAAAAAAAATGCTTGTAAGAAAATTCCACACAGAAGCCAAAACGAGCCACATATGAATTTTAAAGTTTGAAAAATATCATATATGTGATTAGTGAATCTATGTACCTAATATAAAATCATGCGCAAAAGTAATAAACACTAAATTTAGGAAAATATGACCTTGGGGTGCAGTTGAAAGAAAATGTGATAGAGGAGAGACACATGATGGGTTTTGTCTATTTATTAAATGGATAATTTCTTAAACTGGGTGGTTGAGTACCTTGGGGTTTAGCATATTATTCTGCATACTTTGGTGAGTATATATATGAAGTAATCCATAAGGATCAGTAAAATCCAATGCTTAATTAAACTGGTGTTAGGATCAATTTAATAAAACTCAGTCAAAATACTATATCTGTTTACATATTTCCATTAAGGTGCCAAGACTTGATGTCCTTGGTTTTTTGGTTTTGTCTTTTCCTACAAATTAGTGTTTCAGTAGAACTCTTTAATTCAAGTGTTAAAAAATAAAATAAAATGGGTAATTGAGAAGACCTAAGTCCCACATGCATTGAGCTTTCTTCAACAATTCTCTTTGTGATATTTACACAGACAAATAAACACAAACACACCTTGACCTTCAACCTCTTCTCTCTGTAGAATGATAAACTGTCTCTGGCTTGGAGCTGACTCAGTGTCTTAGATGTGGCTCTGTATCATCTTTTGCTTTTGGCACAATTCTTTTTTATTCTCTGCTTGTAAAGATCACACACAACAATTGCATTTACTAAGAATCTGGTTATAAATGTTTAATAGCTTTGTATTCTAACTGAAAGTCAATCCGTGCCCTCGTGCTTATTACTCACTTGTATTTCTATCTTTGTGCAGAAATACAGGCACAAAGACAAGAGATGTCTAGCAGAAGAGAGTCGCAAATTCAGGTATCACAGAAGCCAGGTAAACAAATAAATGATGCAGGCAAGAGGTAAGGAAAAAATGAAGAGTTTATGTCTCTTCTTTTGGCACAGACACTAGTCAAGTCCAGGCCGTTTTTGGAAAGTAAAAATGTAGATTCTGTATTGCCAAATCCTCCAGTTGCTCAAAGATGCAAGGAATTCAGATCTGTATGTGAAGTTGGCAACAAACTTTGCATATAATTTTAGTCCTGTTTGGGTCAAACCAAACAGATCTGCAGCCATAATTAGCCCCTGGGCTGCCAGTTGGAGACTTCTGCTCTACATACTATGGAATCTGCTGATGAAGAGAAAACTCTTTGCCATAAAAAGAGGTGTGGGAATAATTCCAACCACTAAAATACCCTATTTTCCTAAACAAAGTGTGGGGCTACTCACCAGTTCCTTAGAGGGTACACATGGGGAAGACTACCTACAGATACCATTTGGAAGATGGCTCCAGGAAGCCATCAGATCCTCTGCCCCAGAGCTATGTGGTCTGCCTGATCCTTGTCACCCACTGGAAGTGTGCAGTAAGAGTCAGGATGAGCCGTGGCAAGAGGGACAGAGAAGTCCTTCTAGGTAAGTGCTGCCCTAGGTGACCCTGACACTTCTGTCATTAAATAAGCCTCTATTTTTGTTGCTGTTGTTTTTATTTCTTTTTTTTTTTTTTTTTCCATGAGTATTTAGAAATGTTCTTCATGGTCCCTAAAAAAACTTCTTTAGAAACAACCTAAATGTCCCAAGGTAGTAAAGTAGTTAAATTATGTTACATATGTCAAATAGAATTTTATACAGGTCTTAAAATAAATTACTATGAAATCTATATTCAAGGCAGAAGGTGTTAAAAGTGTGTTAAAATAATTAAATAAGAGGTCATTAGACAGAGGTGACTCCTATCCCCGGGTTCTTATGTAAACAAACTGAAACATAACTCAGAATTTAAAATAAAAATAAACTCAAACTCAGCTGATTATAGGCAGCCAACTAGATATTAGATGTATTGTCTTGAATTTCCCAGAACAGTACTACTTGAGAGGACCATTACCCTTATTTTATAAATGAAGAAACAAGATTAGAGAAGTCAAATAACTTGCCCGAGGACAAACAGCTAATATATGGCAGAAACAGGATTCAATCTCAGGTCTATCTGATTTTAAAACTCATACGTTTGTTATTGTATCAGTCTTCTTTAGCTGAAATCTGTTGAAAATCTGCTCTAGATTAGGAAATCCAATTCTCTCTATTCAGAACTTACTTGTAAGACTGATTTCTGAACCCTGCTTTGCAGGTCTGTCAATATTTTAGACAGTATAACATGTGCAGTTGTTTTTCCCTAAGTGCTATGATTTGGTGAATAGCCAACAAAAATTGGATGCCTATCTCACCCACTGCTTTAAGCACTAGCTCACCAAATGAATGTTCTTGAAATGTCCCCGTCTTTTTTGTTTTGCATTTTTGAAGATGTGTGAAGAGGACACAACACTTCAATCATTTGTGTTTGATACAAACCAAGGAAAATGACAGTCGGTTCAATTTCAGAAGAATATTTTCAATGCCAAGCAAACAAAGGAAGCTAGTCTGCTTAGGTCTGCCTGGTGTCTTTCCTTTCCTTTTTCTTCGTTTTTTTTTTTTTTTTTTTTTTTCTTTAATCTTTTTACAGGAAGTTAGTATGTTAATACCCCTGGCAGAATAGACAAAAAAATCCCTGCAACTAAAATCTAGGTTCAAAATCATTATGAAACACAGATGTGGTTATATTTCCCAGAGCCTGGTACTGGTTGTAATGTTCCACTGCCCTCCAGAGAGGTCTCAGAAAAATGCGTATTTGGCCAAAAGAAAAATTTTCCTCAGTTATCTTAACTGGCTATAAACAACAACAGCTTTTTCTTTAAATCTAAAAACTACTGTAGCAGTATTTAAATTATTTTTATATAGTCATAGATACACTACACAAGAATCTAGTAATTTGAACTCATCCCTTGATTCCAAAGACAACAGTACTGGCATATCTAAACTACACAAGGCACACACTTGCTTTAATAAAATAAAGAGTGATTCTATAAGGGTCTATAGAAGTGACTTCTGGATCAGTCAGGGAATGAAATGGGCTTGAAATAAGGATCCTAGAACCTCAGTGAGACAATGAGTTCCCCAGGTCTTGCCCAAGTGCTTTTTTGGCAGTTAGAGTGACAAAAATTACAAGAATGTATTTGACAATTATTTTTCATCCAGTACTTCAATCAAACTTCATATTCTCATGATTGACAGATCACAAGTGCTGGTCATTCCCAGCCCCTTGCTACATAAATGTGCACTGGTAGGTTTTTAACCCAGAGAGATTTGATATAAATAGAGCTGGTCACCAGCTAAAAAGAATGAAAAGTTATTTGTCCAGAATATCTGGGACCTGATGTCATTCAGCATATGATCAAAGCAGAACCCCTACAGCCCCAGTATCTTGTGGATGCATTGTATCATTGGTATTTCTTTCTCATTATGTCAATTAAAAGATTTTCCACTGTTAATCAGTATAAAGCAGTAATTACTCTCCAAATTATACAATGGCTTGGGGGCTCTGTGATGAATTTTTGTGATCATCAGAATCCTGTCTGAAGTCTTGGGATTAGGCTTTTGCAACATCACCAAAGGATACATACATTCAGATTATCACACCATGAATAATAGCAAACCACGATTCAAGTAATATTACTGACAATCTCTAAAAAATTCTTCAAGAATAATTCTACTGTTTAGATGGCTCTGGAGTTCAGACTCCTAGACCAATAATCTCCTATTTTGATAAGTCATTGGATATTTGGTATTCCCAAGTACCAGGAAATTACAAGCACTTAAATCTTGGCTTCCCAATTTGTGGGGATTTACACATCTCTAAACATGCTTTAAAGTCAAAACCATGGCTCTTTTTCCCTGTTGATTTAAACCTGTGCAGATTTTGTTACCATCTTAATCCAACAGCAATTACTGTTAGTTCCATTTCTTCAGCTGGTTAGTCATAGATTGTTTTGTACTATTGCTTCACACTTCACATATATGACTTGAGTTTTCCTGAGTTTGCAGCTCCTTGAGGGTCAACTCTTTGAACCTGCATTCTTTTGCACCACTTTCTCACCAAACACAATTCTAATTTTACAGCATGTACTTAATAAATATTTATTAAAGTTAATCTTCTGTGGTGGCCAAAAGAGAAATGCTAAATCCCCATCTCACACTCCTTTTCCTCACCTGAAAAAATCAGGGAAATGTGTAACAGGATTTTGAAAAGACCATTTTCTATTGTCTCTACTGGCCGTAGAGTAGGGATCAGTCAACTTTTTCTCCTAAATACTATTAAATATTTTAAGCTTTGCCATTACCATTGTCACTTTGCTTTTTCGCAAAACTTTAAAAATATAAAACCCATGCTTAGCTCACAGGCTATAGAAAAAGAGGCCCTAGATTATTTATGATTCTTCGGCCTTATTCTAGGGCCTGACAGTTTGCTGACCCTTGCTCTACAGCACACAGACAAAACAACAACATGTGCTCAGCTACCCCTCAGTCAAAAGAGCTACCAACATTGGGGCGCCAACTCCCTTCTTCAGGACTTAACTGGAAGAAGAAAAACCCATGCAGTTCTCTAGCTAGCTAGCTATTATCATTTATTATCTATCTAATCATCTGTCCATCTGGCATTTATCTATTTACCCTCTATCAATCAATCCTATAGCTATGAACTTGTGTATCTATCATGAATCATGTATAATTGAGCAAACCCTTCAATTGTCTGTCTATCCATCTACCTCTCATTTATAATCTATCTACACCAATCTATCTATTTAAAGACTTGGGCATGGACAGGGAAAAATGAGTCATCAGTGTCTTTGGAATTGACCTCATAGGGATGCTATATGAGTGTCTCAGAAATTATTTTGTACCTTTTCTAAAGTTTAAAGGGTGGCTTGGCATGAGACTCCAGGAGAATCTCTCACAGAGAGAAGACAATGTGTGTCTTTGTATGATACAAATGGGGCACTGTATCATATTGCCCATTTGGATATCTGTATAGGTAATGGACCTGTTGTTCTATGCTGAGCCTATAAAAACAGAAGAGGAGAATAAGGGGAAAAATAATAAAATTTCCACAGGCCAAGGGTACCTCATGGAATTTAGCTGAGTTTGAGCCATCATGTTGGCACCCCACCTGCGTAGTAAACTTCTGGTGGCAGGAGCTGAAGTAGACAAAGCGGTAGTGTTAAGGTCAGTTTTCCCATGGAGAACTAAGCAGTGAGAGGCCTTGCAATGCCCCCCAGAGGACTCACCCATGTGCCCATGAGAGCTATCATTGAGGCGACTGCTCCACAGTGGGCATGACGCCTGGTCAGGGCCACTCAGAGAACTGAAGACTACTCGGAATGAGGACCACAACAGGAGTTAGGTAGGTCTGAGAATGCTCACTGTCATGGGCTGAATCATGTCCCCTCAAAACTCATACGTTGAAGCCCTAGCTCACAATGTGACAGTATTTGGAGAAAGGGCTTTTAGGAGGTAACTAAGGTTAAATGAAATCATAAGGGTAGAATCCTAATCTGGTAGGATTGGTGGACTTAAAAGAAGAGAAAGCGGCACCAGATCTCTCTCCCCCTCTCCCCCTCTCTCTCTCAGTCTCTCCACATGAGCACAGAGGAAAGGCCAGGTGAGGACACAGAGAAAAATGGCCATCTGCAAACCCAGAAGTGAGTCCTCACCAGAACCTGGCCATGCTGGCACTTTGCTTTCAGGCTTGAAGCCTCCAGGACTGTGAGAAAATTAATTTATCCTGTTTAAACTACCCAGTCTAGGGTATTTGCTATGGCAGCCTGAGCTAAGGCAGCCCGCACTATTTTACCTTACTCTCCTTCTCAATAGCATCAATACACAGAAAGAGCTACACTTTGAAGAAAAGGGTGAAAGATACTTTTCAGAAGCATCCGTTGGCATATATAAGTACTCCCCAAACAGTCATCCCCTAGCTGAAACCTGTCCTGGAAGCAAGGGAAGAGATGCAATTGAAATCAAGTCTGAGATTCATTTGTAAACTAGACTGAGTGTTGATAATGCTGTAAGATGTTGGTAAGGGAAAAGAAAATGAATTTGGCTGAGTAGGGTTGAAAGCAAAAGTTGGAAAAGAAAGATGTTTTATATCTATACCCCACAGAGTAGAGCTCTACATATTTTCTTTATTCTTTCTCTTCCTTCCTTTCTTCCTTCCTACCTTCACTTATTCATTTGTTCCTTCCCTCCCTTCCTTTTCCTTTTCCTTTTCTCCTTCCTTCCTTCTCTTTCCTTCCTTCCTTCCTTCTCTTTCCTCTCTTCCTTTCTTATCTTCTGATAGATGTATCCATAAACATTGAAGTATTTTCATAAAATCCATTTGTCATTCCTGGGACCTAAAGTCTGTAATATCTCCTGGTTCCCAGTTGGAGGACTGCTTATGGGCTCCTGGAATCCCCTTTTCCAGGACTGAGAGCCAGAAGTGCCGAGTATTTACATCCCCCAAGAGTGGCCCTTAACCAATGACTCCTAAATATGGGAGCATGAAAACCTCAACCTCTTGACCTGGGTGGAAAGTACCTAGAGGCTGATCCATAGAGGCTGAGGATTGGCTCCCAAGACACAGACCTGAGAGGATTATTCCAGTTTAAGTAATCTATTAACCAAGTGCTCCCAGGAAAAACCAGTAAGGAGTAGGAAAGAGAGTGGGGGAAAGCAGGATGGGGAAGGGGAGAAAACCAAGCAAGAGGGTGATCTCAGGGAAAGGCTGAAGTCAGCCTCGATGGATCAGCCTGTGAGTACTTTCCACCCAAGGCAAGCTCTGTGAACTTTCATGTGCCCATACCTAAGAGTCACTGGTTAAGGGCCACCCTTGGGGGATGTAAATACTCAGCACTTCTAGCTCTCAGCCCTGGAAAAGAAGACTCCTGGGCCTGGCCCATGAGCAGTCCTCCAATGGGGAAACAAAAAATGTAAAAATGAGATCCTAAAGGATCTGGGCAGATAATCAACATTATTTGCTGCACATATTCAGAGAATCTTAGAATGGAAGAGTCCTTGGAGGATGCAGTATCATGGCATGTCTTGATTAGTCATAAGTTGTGACACACACAAAGTACTAAAATTTATAAATGATTTTTCCAAATAACTTACTTAGAATGCAAGTTTATCTCTGTAATAATGTTACTCTTGCTGGCAATCCCATGTGCATTCTTTATTGGGGCAGAAAGAGCTGGAGATACAACTGGAACTCGGAATGGCATGTTCCTCAGTGCTGCCTCATTTATGCTCCAGTTCACTCCATGATTCCATTACTGTGGTTCTGATAATATTTCCAGCAATTAGAAATAATTTAGAGCTTATGACTTGTGGTTTTATAATTACTTTAGATTAAAAAAATTATCTGTGAATAAATTTGGGTTTATTTCTAAAAATGCCTATAGGAAAGTATAGTTCTTGCTCAAGACATACGCCAAAAGTCATTACTCTAGTAGAATCCAGCAAGAAGCCTAGTATAGAAGCGAGGCAGTTTATGCGAATGATTAAAAGTATGCAGTTAAATTGCCTGGAGTCAAATACTGCTTTTGCTACTAACAAAATGTTTTTCATTGGACAATTTGATTAACCTTTTAAACCTCAATACCCTTATCTATTAATAGGAATAAAATTGGAACCTGCTTTATCCGGCTGTTGGAGATTAAAGGAGATAATATGTGTCAAGTGCTTAGGTACGATGCTAGTACACAGTAAGTGCATTATAAATGTTCATTTTAAGAACATAGTTTCAGGAGTTGGAAATGTCTCTGCCTAATTCCGTCTCTCTGTCCTTGGGCAGATAGCTGAGTCTAAGTTTCTTTTTAGTGAAGTGGAGATAATATTAGCATGACTGGATTTCTATGGGGATTAAATGCAATATATGAAATATCTAGCAAACTTGAAGTGCATAATAGATGTTAGTTTCCTGTCATTTCATTGGATATGCAGATACTTTCCACAGCATGAAGGAGAAGTTGTACAACCTCAGGATGAATGCCTTCAGATTCCCCTGTTTCACTGAGTCTTGTGCGTATATACAAATGAAAACCTAGCTTCATCTTATGACTTTGGGAAGATGACCGCAGCTTAAGAAACTTAAGCTTCTCTAAGTTCTAGTGTTGGAATATGCTCCCTTAAATTAAACTGAAATTTCCATCCATCTAACCTCAACCTTGTTTGCTCCTGGAATATAAACTTGAGCTGTTCTTGAGTTAATTCAGTTAGCCAATAGGGCTAAAAATGTTTCATTTCATAAATTAAAGATATACTCCCAAAGACTAAATGTTCCAAGGTTCAGTGGCACATTAGGTGGCGTATTTTCTATGCCTTGATTATAGCAAGGCTTCAATGCAAAACATGCCAAAGTAGTCACAGAACAGTCCAAACTGTTCTGTTCCCTTCAAAAACAATCTCTTGAATCTGCACTATAGCTTCTGGCATAGGCTGATCCCCAGACCTCATTTTTGGTGCTCGAAACAGAGTCTGGACTTCATTAGTGGAATAGAGACAAGGATGGGATTGGATATTCGGATACTTTAAAAAAATTGTTTAACTTGGAGTGAAGGTTGTTGCTTGCAGTAAACATCTTGAAGAAAGTCTTTTTTTCCCCCCTCAATTACATTCAGGGCTTAGAACCAAACATTACCCTTGGGAAAGAGTTCAGGGTTTCTATTAGCATTGAGTGGATGCTTTCTGTGTTTATGGCTTTGAGCAATGGTGTGACAGGCAGGAGGGTGAAGGTATGTTCCCTGGTTCATAGCCAAGATGTGAAAACAAACTAAATGTCTATTAATAGATCAATGAATAAAGAAAATGTGGTATTACATGCAAGGCCAGGCACAGTGGCTCACGCCTGTAATCCCAGCACTTTGGGAGGCTGAGGCAGGTGGATCACTTGAAGCCAGGAGTTCGAGACCAGCCTGACCAACATGACAAAACCCAGTTTCTACTAAAAATACAAAAAATTAGCCAGCTGTGGTGGCACTCACCTGTAATCCCCGCTACTTGGATGACTGAGGCAGGAGAATTGCTTGAACCAGGGAGGCAGAGATTGCAGTGGGACAAGATCAAGCCACCACACTCCAGCCTGGGTGACACAGTGGGACTGTCTCAGGAAAGGAAAATGTGGTATATGGATCTATACATGCAATGAAGTATTATTCAACTTCAAAAAAAAAAAAAAGAAGAAGAAGAAAATTCTGTAATATGTGTCAACATAGATGAACCTTGAGGACATTATGTTAAGTAAAATAAGCCAGTCACAGAAAGACAAATACTGCCTGATTCCACTTAGGTATCTAACAGAGTCAAACTCATAGAATCAAAAAGTGAAATCATGGTTAGAGGAGCTTGGGGTAGGGAAAAATGGAGAGTTGCTGATCAATAAGTATAAACTTTCAGTTATCCAAGATGCGTAAGTCCTATAGCTTGTGACTTTGAACACAAGCAAACAAATCCTTTTTCATTTAAGAAAACAATGTGCCTAGAGCTACCAATACTTGTTGTATACTTAAAATTTATTAAAAGAGTGGATCTCTTATCCGCAGGAGATCTCTAATCTCCTGTTAAATGTTCTTACCATGGAAAGGGAAAGAAGAAAGAAAGAGAGAGAGGGGGCAAGAGGGAGGGAGGAAAGAAGGCTGGCAGGAAAGAAGGAAGGGAAGGGAAGGGAGGAAGGGAGGAAGGAAGAAAGATAAAGCAAGCTAGTTCTATTAAAGCCTCAATGAGAAACATCAGAGGAAGTCCCATCAGGGACCCATGCTCTGAACCCACATGGCTTTCTTCTTTTAGACACGTGGAGTGGTCGACTTCTTTCCATCCATTCCCTCAACTCCTGCTTCAGACACCCACCAACATCTAAAGCTATATCATACATCAAAGATATTCACATTTATTAATTCATTTTTTCCTTTCCCCAGCATTGAACAATTGCTTTGTTTTCTATCTCTATGGTAAGAACCAGGAGAAAGTAAATTGGGGTGACATCTTAAAATTCTAAGGTTTCCTTGTCCAAACAAACAAGCAAATAAAACACATGTACACACACACATACACGCACACCACACACACACAACCCTCCTTTGTGTAGCTTCAAATTTATGTTTGCTTCATCAAGCATATAGCAGCCTCCAAATTACTACTTGCTTTCATCATTAAAGTACAACCTTAGTCTGAGTAGGAACAAAATAAATCTTTCTGTCTCCAAGATATTTGTTGTGATAGTGCTACCACAGCCATTTGTATTTGTTTTTGTTTGTTCCTCATAATGCCCTCTCAACGGCTGTTTTAAGGCAAGTAGGGGTATTACAGACCATCAAGTACTGGAAAAAGTCCTGGAGACATTCTCATTAATGAAGGAGGAATCTAAAACTCAGGAAGTACAAAGATTTAGCCTGAACACAGTTACACAATTATTAGCAACAGAACTGCTTTGAGACTCAAAGGTCTTAGAATGTCCAGTCCTCCCTCCAGATGGCCCCCATTGTTTCGGTTGACTCTGGCACAAATTGTTCCTTTGCTTGCTGATGCAGCCTTCTACAGTACTCCTTGATCACTCTTGAAGAACAACTCCAGGGAGCACAGAATAACTTGGTTCCTATTATGTTCCTAGACATCGATTTGTAAACCAAAAAGTAACTGAGACAGACCTCTATCGATTAGAGGTTTATTTTGCCAAGGTTGAGAATATGCCTGGGAAAAAAATCACAAGTCACAGTAGGATTTCTGTTCTGTGCTTTTTCCAAAGAAGATTTGAGGAACTTTGATGTTTAGAAAGAAAAGAGCAAGCAGGAGGGGAAGGAAGAAAAAAAAAAAAAAAAAAAAGAGAGGGCAGGCAATGAGGCAAGTAGTTACACTTGAAAACAAAAGGAAGGCAGGTTTTTTGTTTGCTTTTTTTTTTTTTTTTTTGCATGACTCAGTTCCCAAGCTTAACTTTCTCTTTGGCATAGTGAGTTTGGGGTTCAAAGATTTTATTTTTCTTTCACATATCTTTCTCTTTTTCTTTCTCCCTTGTGTCTTCACTGTTCAGGGCCTTCTCTTCAAGAACCACACAGACTATTCTACTGAAAAGCACCCTGGGAAACCCCAGGTCTCTGCCTTTGCCAAAACTGGCTACAGACTCTATCCCAGTATTTCAACATCCTCCACATCATTCCTGACTTTGAACACAGGCAAACAAATCCTTTTCTATTTAAGAAAACAAAGATGACAAACATGAGGAAGTATTAAATTCCAGAACCTTAAAAAGTTCTCCCAAGTCCTGTTTCCAATTAAGTTGAAGCCAGTTAGACTCTAGCTCTCCTCTTTTATCCTCAGGCTAGAGTTTCCCAAATTTCATCCTATTTTTCACCACCGTCTGCATTATAAACAGACATCTTCTCCTTCTTCAAGAAATCTCATTTCCCAATACATAGGCCCAAAGAAGAAATCAGGGCAGAAAAATCATGTGCTCTTATTAACAACAATTTCAACAATCTCAGTGGGTACGGATGTTATACCTTTAGATATTTTTCACTCTCTTCACTAAAGAAAACTGGTAGTTTTATCCTCCATCAATAGCATTTTAATAAAATATTTTTATTTTTTAAATATGGGAATGCAATATATTTTTGCCATAAGGGAACTTGTTTAAATTTCTTTAGGGCATTATTTATTGTCTATTTAACTGACTAAGGAATCCCTGAAACCTAGGACATTAGTGTATATTAGCATCCTAAACCATACATTCTTGGAAACATTTGTCTAATATAAGACAGCAATGACTTGCTTTAAATGTTTCTGGAATGCAACTCCGCTCATTTTACCTACTCCTTCAGAAAATAATATCTCCAGCTGAAATGCTTGGCTTCATTTGTTTCATGTTTTCTCTATACTGGGCATTATGCTAAGAGAGATATTATCCTCATTGAATAGAAAAAGAAATCTGGATTAAGTAATATATTCGGGAGTTTTTTAATGTAAAAAAGAGAAATCTCAACTTACAGTGGCCTAAGCAACAAGGATTTTTTATTATCTCATAGAGCAAGAAATTTTGAGGCAGAATGACCCTAGGGATGGTTAACTCATTAGCTCAATGACATCATCAGTGATCTGGAACTTTTCCATCTTTTTGTTCTCCCATCTTCAGCACTGCCACTTTGTCAAAGACCAGCTGACCTCACGGGCACAAGCATGCCATGCAGATATGACAATGTCCAACAAAACATGAGAGAGAAGGAGAAAGAATGGATCTTTGGCATCTATTCAAATGTGGGTTTTTTTTTTTTTTTTTTTCTATGAGCCTCTACACGGTAAAAATCAGACCCTCTATATCAGTTCTCACTGCATGTCAGATCTCAATAAAATAAATGACTTTCTTTTTTGGTTGATTCTTAATATTTTATTGGGACAGTAGTCCCTTCAAAAGTTTATAATCATGTTATTCAAATATCCTTTTAAAAATTTGCTTAGTTATCACTACACAGTTGCTCTCCCCTCCCTTTCTATGATATCCTCCTTCCCCCTACCTAAGCATCACAGAGCCTCTCCTCCCCTGTTGACCATAAGGCGATTCTTAGACGAGGTCTTAGGATGTGCCAGTATATAAAAGTCTGTAATTTCCATGAATTGAAAGAAGTGGGGCTTGATGGACACCTGGTCACCGGCTGGTTTAGCATTTCTTTTCCTCCTTCCCACAATAAATTCTTAGTAACACAATAGGGTCTAATGTTAATTCTTAGTTTGGGGGATTATTTTCCACAACATTGACTGAATTCTTTTAATGTCTAATTAGACAGACCTGCATCCCAGGACTGTGCCAGTCCAATCACTGTTGGGGGAAATGACTGGGAGCTGGGAATAGGGTCAGCCCTACCTGCCTTTTTCAGGTAAACAATGTCGCACAAACAGGACTAGGACAGTCTCAGCAAGGAATAAGTGGAGAGTGGCTGTGCGGTAAGCATCCAATAAATAAAGTCAAAATACATACACAGTGCATGCCTACAATTATATTATTCATTTAGACTCTAGTCCAAGTGGATATTTGCATTTAAAACCTCTTTTCCAATCATGGTAAAAGAAAGGACTTTGCCTTCTCTGCAAAATAAATTATTACCTGGGCATTAAGTATACCAAGTTAGTTGATTCTTTGAAGTTGCTTGGCTGTACCCTTCCATCTACACTTTTGTGCACTATTTTGAAGTCAAACTAGGTATCTGGGTATCAAAGGAGAAGTCTTACTCTTCTAGGTCCCAAGTAGTGAGATAAATTCCAAGAAGAACTGCTGCCCATTAGAATTAGAAATATCACTAATAATTACTAGTACGTATTTATATTGTCATTTATTTCTTCAGGTTTTAAAGCATATCATCTTAATTGTGCAGTTCTCAAAGGCAGTGTAGAAGTGAATAAGAGTTACATCAGGGACAAATATCCTAACCCAACTATTTGTAATTTATAAAAAAAACAAAAGTGACCTAGACCAACACCATTTATTTCTTTGGTTCAATTCAAATGACCTGAAATATATTGGCAGGATTCACAAAGATTTTGAGTTTTAAATATATGAAAGTCCCAGATGGTTTTATTGGCTCGACATTTTTCTATGATTTCATTTTGTCAGAGCAGCCACCTAAGAGCATAACTAACACTGATTTAAGTTGGCCCCTTCCAAATGCGTTGAAAAATAATTGAATAAAAAAGAATAAGGATTAATATGCTGATGTTTCATTATGAATTGCAAAATGATCCACATAGTTCCATAAAATTTCAGGGCCAAAAATAACTCACACAGCAGTGAATTGCAGACATTGATACACTTTATGCCCAAAAATTATTGGGTGAAAGATGGCTTAGAGATTATTTCCCCCACCAAAGAAAGAGAGAGAGAAAAAAAAAATGATCCAGACATTCACTGGCTTCCAAATACTTAGAGAAAACAAAAAAGTATATATACATTAGTTATCTCAGCAGGTCCACCTGGCCATCTAAAACTGACATTCTGAAAAGCAAAGGGGAGTATTCTAGTGATAGCAGGAAATTAGAATTTTTGTGGGCTTTACACTTTCTCAGAGACATCTGCTTATAGTCATCCTTATGGTCTCACTATTTCCATAGTTTTAGAAGAACTCTTTTCAATTTTGGGGCCAAAGCATTTTTTTCCTTTCTGCCAATCTGTATTTTTTAGCGAGTTAGCCAAAGTGCTAAATTAATATGAAATAGATGGTCAATCACAGTCAAACTGGGAGAGAGGATACATTTGCTTTCTCAGAGTCCCCTGAAGAACTGTTTTTTTCTCCCTTCTTTGTCTTTTTCCACTTTTGACTAGCCAATTTTGCCCTCTTAGCAAAATCTGTTCTTGAGAGGAAAGACACAAAATACACACACAAGTGCATGCCTACAATTATATTATTCATTTAGACTCTAGTCCAAGTGGATATTTGCATTTAAAACCTCTTTTCCAATCTTTGTAAAAGAAAGGACTTTGCATTCTCTGCAAAATAAATATGATCCAAATATCTCTGGGCCTCACCAGTTTTGGGATACAGTATGTGACATTCAGTGTCATATCTCAGATTTCACAGCGCTTGTCACCATCAGCTAACCAGGCCCCTAAATCTGCAAATCTTTTTTCATCATCCCCATCGTGCCTAGTGGCCTGCTGGACTTCTATATCTTACGAACTTGTCCATCAGCCATAGTCACCACTGGGCAAGTGTTGTTTTCCACATTTTTCATGCTCTGTTCTAGCTCCTCCCGGCCAGTATTTTTTTTTTCCTCCTGAGACACTGCTGTGCCTGACATCTGTCATGGCTCACGTGGCTGACCGTGACGATGCCAAAGCTATGCTGAGACTATTCTCTCAATGGTTCCAAACTTGTCCATCCTTGAGGTACTTAGAGTGCACTGGCACTTGGTGGAGAGGAAATGGTTTTTCCTGTTCTCGAGACACATGATTCCATCCAAGAATCGTAAACATGATGCCTATATTGCCCGTATTTCTCTTCCTTCTGTGCACCCATTTACCAATTTCTCAAATTTCTTTGGTTTAAATAAATAAATCAACAAGGTCCATGTGGAAATCAATTATTTGAATGAAGCTTTTGAGGAAGTGCTTTCTGTTCTTAGGGCATTTATCATTTTAGAGGAAGACAAACATAAAACCTATACAAATCAGTGTAATAAAGGGATTAATGTGTGGTTTTAGAATAGAAGTGCTGTTTCTAGAATAAAAAAGGAAACAATAATTTTTGGCTGACTAGGCTGAAGAGACTTCAAGGACAGAATTTTAATAAACAAAGAGAAAAGGACCCGCAGCCCATGTAGAGTGGACAGAATGAACAGAGAAACCGAGGTGGGGAGAAGCACAGTGTGTGCCAGGCAGGCTGAGGACTCTCATCTGGGGTCTGGGTTCACCAGAGGAAATATAACTAGAGGACCTGAACTTTCCTCAGTGGAGTGAGAAATCATTTTCTACAGTATGTGCCATGCCTCCCGCTCAATCACATTCAAACCTGATGATTCAGATCCAAAACTGTTTTAAAGGCAACCTGGTTTCATGTATATTTCATGTGTATTTATTTATGTTGGAAGGAATGTGATCTTCAGATCACTGCCTAAAACGGGTTCTTGGTGATATTTTATATACTTGAGGATATAGATGTTTTCACTTCTTCTGGTAGAAAGATATCAGTTAGAAAATGAGACTAGCATGTAAGTAATGTGTTTTGCAAATGGCAGGTACTCAATGAATACTTAGGGAAGAAATTTCCATGAAAAGAAAAGACTTTGCTTAACTAGACCATAGTTGCAAAACTGGTTTTTAAGCTTTGTTCTTCAAAGGGACTATAGAGACACGTAGGAGAAGGATTCCTTCGTCTACACACACACACACACACACACACACACACGCACATCCTTTAACTAGAAGACCTTCACTTTTATTTTTCCTATATAGGAGCTCTGAACAAGACTTCCTTAATAGAAAATAAGTGTTCATGGTTTAAAACTTTTGAAATATATTCTTACAATTATTGAATTAGTACCCCTAAAAAAGGACAAGGAGGATTTTTGAAATTCTGAAGAAATTGTGATTACAGGAGATTTGCTAATCTGATTAAGAAAGCTTCAAAGCATACTTTGGGAGGCTGAGGCAGGCAGATCATGAGGTCAGGAGATGGAGAAGACCATCCTGGCTAACATGGTAAAATCCCATCTCTACTAAAAACACAAAAATTTAGCCCAGTATGGTGGTGGGTGCCTGTAGTCCCAGCTACTCCTGAGGCTGAGGCAGGAGAATGGCATGAACTCGGGAAGCGGAGCTTGCAGTGAGCTGAGATTGCACCACTGCACTCCAGCCTCGGTGACAGAGCAAGACTCCATCTCAAAAAAAAAAAAAAAAAAACAAAAAAAAATGCTTCAAAGCAATAATGTCAAGCAAGACAGAAAAAGAAATATCATGGTGAGTGATAAGAATGATAAATAAAGATGATTATATAGGAAGTAGAAAAAACTTGCAGAAAATAAAACATTCTAATATTTTTCAATTCTTATAAGCTGTTTACTGAGTAAAGGTTTTAAACAATTAAAATTAAATTTTAGATACTAACAAGTAAATACTATTTCATGTAACACTGATACTTCTTTGTATGGGGATTCATGAACAGGAATACAGAATGGAAGAGGAACATTTTTAGACAGAAAATACCTACTAGTAAGGGAATAATTACTAGTGCTATACATCAAATGCTATTTTCAAGAAAATCTCTGAACTTGATGATAGAGATCTATGTACAGAGCATCTTATAAAAGTGTACTATAGACAACCACATAGAAGCCAAAAAGGGTCAACACCCTTTTTGGAGTGGTTAGGAGAGACGTAATAATACATTTGAGTAAGCAGAAGAAGAAAGAGGCCTGGGAGAAGGATAAATTTTATAATAGGCAATACACAGGCAAGGTAAAAAAGCAGCTGGAAATAATAATAATATTAACATTAGGTTAGCCTATGGGAAAAAATGTGGAAAAAAACATATAACCATATTGTAAGTTGGGATCATAAATAAAAATGAATATAGAAAGGAAAAAGAACTATCTCAGTAAAGGTTTGGCCAACTAAAGGATTGGCCCAAGTGCCATTTATTTGGGGAATTTAAAACACAAATTTTTAATGAAGTTGCTGTGGTTATTATATTTAACCAATAATCATGAAGATTTATAGTTTTTTGTGTGTCGGGGGGGCGGGAAGTGGTTGTTTGAGACAGGGTCTCACTCGGGTTGCCCAGGCTGGAATGCAATGGCACGATTTTGGCTCGCTGCAGCCTCAACCTTTGGAGCCCTCATCGAAGCCTCCTGATAGCTGAGTCTACAGGTACATACCACCACAGCTGGCTAGTCTTTTGTATTTTTAGTTGTAGCGTCCAACCCCATAGGGTGGGTGGGTTTTTCTCCCCGGGTGTGGAGATGAGAGATTGTAGGAATAAAGACACAAGACAAAGAGATAAAAGAAAAGACAGTTGGGCTCGGGGGACCACTACCACCAAGACATGGAGACCGGTAGTGGCCTCGAATACCCAGCTGCACTATTTATTGGATACAAGGAAAAGGGGCAGGGTAAGGAGTGTGATCCATCTCCAATGATAGGTAAGGTCACGTGGGTCATGTGTCCACTGGACAGAGGCCCTTCCCTGTTTGGCAGTCGAAGCAGAGAGACAGAGACAGAGAGAGAGGACACAGCCTACACCATTATTTCTGCGTATCAGAGACTTTTAGTACTTTCACTAATTTGCTACTGCTATCTAAGAAGGCAGAGCCAGGTGTACAGGATGGAACATGAAGGTGGAACTAGGAGTGTGACCACTGAAGCACAGCATCACAGGGAGACGGTTACGCCTCCGGATATAACTGCAGGTGGGCCTGACCGATGTCAGGCCTTCCACAGGAGGTGGAGTAGAGTCTTCTCTAAACTCCTCCAGGGAAAGGGAGACTCCCTTTCCCGGTCTGCTAAGTAGTGGGTGTTTTTCCTTGACACTGACGCTACCGCTAGACCAAGGTCCGCTTGGCAACAGGCGTCTTCCCAGATGCTGGCGTTACCGCTAGACCAAGGAGCCCTCTGGTGGCCCTGCCTGGGCATAACAGAAGGTTCGCACTCTTCTGGTCACTTCTCACTGTGTCACCTCAGCTCCTATCACTGTATGGCCTGGTTTTTCCTAGGTTATGATTGTAGAGTGAGGATTATTATAATATTGAAATAAAGAGTAACTGCTACAAACTAATGATTAATGATATTCACATATAATCATATCTATGATCTATATCTAGTATAACTATTCTTATTTTATATATTTTATTACACTGGAACAGCTTGTACCCTCGGTCTCGTGCCTTGGCGCCTGGGTGGCTTGCCACCCATATTTAGTAGAGACAGGATTTCGTCCTGTTGCCCAGGCTGGTCTCAAAGTCCTGGATTCAAGCAATCTGTCCACTTTGACCTCCCAAAGGGCTGAGATTACAGGCATGAACCAATGTGCCCGGCTAGTGATTTACAGTTAATGCAAGTATTTGCAGTCTAACTTGTTGTTAATAATGGAGTATGATTATGTTGTATCAATTAGGAATTTTTTATTTACAGCATGTTAGTTGCTATTCATCTAAGTACCATAATAGACATAATAATTATACTATTCTTGTGGCCTGAAAAAGTGATATTTATGCTGTGCTCTCTCTATAAGAAGCAACAAATGAGGGTAAGTAAATGCCACTTTTGCATAACACTTGTCCTTTAGGATCTCTGGGAACACTTCTCAGGTGGGTTGATAAGGAGAAGAAGAATGAAATAACTTTTACCCATATTACGAATCTACTGTTGCATGTCAGGGTGCATTGATGTTAGAGATTTTATCAACAGCCTGGAACATTTGTCTACTGCTATGAAAGTGATCCATATCATCATAGCTAGGCACAGAAATAACTTCGTCAAGTTTTGTCAAGGAATATGGAGCAGAATATGAAGTTCTTTCATACAAAATAGAAGGAGTCTTTTTTTTTTTTTTTTTTTGAGATGGAGTCTCGCTCTGTCACCCAAGCTAGAGTGCAGTGGCACGATCTTGGCTCACTGCAACCTTAGCCTCTAAGGGTTGAAGCGATCCTCCTGCCTCAGCCACCCCAGTAGCTGGGACTACAGGTGCGTACCACCACACCCAGCTAATTTTTGTATTTTAGTAGAGACGAGGTTTCACCATGTTGGCCAGGATGATCTCCATCTCTTGACCTCGTGATCTGCCCACCTCGACCTCCCAAACTGCTAGGATTACAGGCATGAGCCATCATGCTCAGCCAGAAAGAGTCTTCAATACAACCTTTATTGACTTTGGACAGAGTCTTTAACCCCCACCCATTCATTACCCTTTTTATTTGAAGACAAAACCCACTCACAGAACCATTTGGCATGCAGGATGTCATTCTGAATTGGCTCACTTGAAAAAACTTTTGGCCACAGGAGTTACATAAACCTTTTCATTAAGGCCCTATAGACCACATTTTAGATATTATTTTAAAACTATGAGCCATGTCAGCCAAACAGACATTCTGGAACAAAAGACTGGAGATAAACAATCTGAAATTTTTTTCCTTTGCTGGAGGAAGTGATTCTTTAGGCTGAAATCAAAAGCAACAACATTCCGTCTGTTTTTATGCAAGCCAAAATCTACAGACACCTGGAAACACCAGATAATGTTTTTAAAAGATTACTTCCCCTCAGATGGCCTGAAAGTGAGATGTGGACTCATAATCCTTTGCTCACCCAAAGGCCTTATGAAAGTTCCTCTCCCTGACTTGAGGGCACAGGATGTGCTATCACATCAATTTCTCCGGAAGACCCAGTAATTCCACTTCTCCTTGAAACAAACCTATTCTCTTCTAGTAAAACTAGTAATGAGAATTCTGATTTTATTTGTTTTTCTCTTACAGGCATTTATCATTTGGAGTTTCTAGCATTTACAGGCACAGGAACGAAAACTCAAAATTGATTGTCAAAAGATGATTTTCACAGAGCCATGTGAATCATTCCACAGTATTTGCTTCTTGGTCAATCCAAAAAATAACTGTCTTCTCATTGCAAGTTAAAGTAGAACACGATTAAGGCTTACATTTTTAGTTTTATGCAAAATTTACATTTTTTAAATGAACATTTTCATGTTAAGTTTGAGAATAAGAGAATTTTTTCAGAAAAATTGTTTTATATTCTGTCTTTATGAAATAAATGAATGTGCAATGCAAGAAAAAAGATTATATAAAGAAGTGTAGAAATGTGTGTATGTGTTTCTGGAAAGGAAATAAATAGTTTTCATCAGATTCTCAGATATTTGTGACCCAAAAAAGGTCAAGATACTAATAAAGAGTTAGTGCATATATCATGTCCTTGGTTCTATTCTATTTAGCTCTCTAATATCAGGTTGAATCACACACAACCGCACACAAGTGTATGATAACTTTTTACTTACAAAAACAGCAATTTTACAAGGCACAGTCTAATACCTTCAATGAATTCTAAAAAGCATGAAAAAGTAAGAAAGAATAGCTAATATGTTGGACCCAGAATCAAGTTTGAAAAAAATCTTGGCATACTGAGATATGGAGTAGATATATATTACAATGAAAAATGACAAAAATAAGCCAAAAATCCTACATGGAGCTGCACAAAACAACATTTTTCAAGCATAGTGTAGCAGAGATATTTCAACATGCAGGTAAAAGAAACCCCAAGGACCTAGATGAAGACAAGCTCCGCATGAGACAACAACATGGCAGGGCTGCTAATGAACAAAAACAGTTTCAGCATTAGGCCAAGCCATTGACTTTCACTCAATACTCCCTGTATGCAAGACTTTGTATTAGGCATTTTAGATTTACTTTCTCATGTAGCTTTCATAACAGCACTTTGAGGTAAATGTCAATGGCTCCATTTGATAGGTGACAAAACTGAGCACAGAAAAGCTGCATGACTTGCCTATAGTTAATATGTGTTGGTGATGGAAAATGTAATAATTATTAATAATAATTTGCTGAAATGTATTGAGCTTTTCCTGATAATCAGGAACTATGCCATGTTCCTACATAATTTATTTCTTACTGATGTTAATACTTATAAAAACACTCTTAGGCAAATATTATTATCATTTCACAAATGAGAAAAGTGAGGTTCAAAGAATCCATCTAGCTTGATAAAGGTCTTCAAACTCCAGCACCAGATATGAACACAACAGCTTTAGAGAAAGTGTTTAAGCAGATCCCATGATTGGGAAAGGTCAAATTCCTTATTATACGTATATCACCAAGAGGCTCTGCTTCTCTGATCTGATTATGACTGATACCCACGTAGAAACCTATCTGTACTTAGGTTTACACAAAATTCTGGGAGATTACATGCCCACATATTAACAGCATTTATATCTGAGAAATGGAATTCATAATGCTGACTTTTGTCTACTCAAATGTATGCTCTAAATTCTTGACAGGGAACATATGTTACTTGAGAGCTGATAATTTTTAAAATGAAAGTTATTTTTAATCCTCCTCATTACTGAGTTCATTTATTAGAAAAATGTCATTACCACTGAACCCGTGAACTTGAGCTCTAACATGGTACTATAAGCACATGTGAGTTCCCCAATACTGAGACAAGTCAATAGATTGTGTGGGAAAGGATGGTAAAAACTATATTCTGTATCTGAAAAGAAAATTAATAGAGCCAGAATATTTATTTGCCTTGTAAATGTAAGAGCCCAGTGAGACCACTTCCTTCTGCAAAGGCAAGGGAAAAGTTCATGCTGCCACCATGCCTCTCAGTGAGCAGGAACTGGGGCCTTCAGTGAGCACGATGCTGCCCTACAGGGCCCATCAGACCAACAGGGCCACGTACATGACCTGGGGGTGGAGGTAGTTACCTAAAGTGCCAGCTCTCTCTCCTCTGTGGAAGCAGACATATACAACTGACTGTAGTGACATATACAAACAAATGCGCTCAAACTTAGTACTGAAAAGCAAACCATAAAGGAGAAAGCGAGGTCGAAAGAGACAATCAGGTAAGAAGTGCAGAGAGAAGTGGGAAAGTAAATGTGGGCAAGAAATGGGGCTGAAACAGTGGAAGAGAGCAGTTGAGCAAGTTGGGGGTGAGGCAGGAGAAAGGGGAGGGGAAGACAGTAAGTGGCAAAGAAAAATGCAGGGAAGAGAGGGTTTTACTTCCCATCACACAGCTTCTTCTGACCTGTGAGATGCCACCTCCTTTTGGGGTTCTCTTTTATCTTTTCCTTTTGTCTCTCACCCTTCCCGCCCATTAGTTCTCTTCCCTTTGTTATTTTCTCTCTTCCTCTCTTTCTTCAAATTAAAATCCCTTTTGTCCTGTGAAGCCTAAGAATGACATAAATAGTGAAAATAAGAGTCTATAGAAAGAGAGGAAGGGGAGGAAAACAGTAGGGAGGTTATGGAATTCTACCACAAGCTTCTAATGAATTGAAAGTATGCAAATGGAACTGCAAATAAAGAGACGCATAATGCATAGAAGCTTAGGGAGGGCATGGGAACTCCTGGCACCAGTTTAACTTTGTTTGTCTAGGGTTCTGTCACATAGTGGAACGATTATAGTCATTATTTGGGCTGAGTTAGACACATTCATGAGCATTATGTTTAATGAAAACAGAAGCATAATTGAGGCCTGAATCTCCCGTGAAAAGAAAACACTAGAATACACATATACACACATACTTTTTTTAAAAAATGTAAGAGTATGAATTAGAGCAGGAGTCAGTAAACTACAGCCCAAGAGTTCACTCCAGTGCCCCCTGTTTTGGTACAGCCAGTGAGCTTAGAATGATTTTTATACTTTTAAAGGATGAAAGAAAAATTAAAAGAAGAATATTTTGTGTCACATGAAAAGGATGAAATTTCAGAGTCCATAAATAAAGCTTTATTGAAAGAGAGTCACCCCATTCATTTACCTGTTGTCTGTCTTTTATTCTACTGCTTTTACTCTACAATGGCAGAGTTGTGTAGTGGTGACAGAGATTGCATGTCCCATCAATCACAACATATTTACTCCTGGCCCATAACGGAAAAAGATTGCCAAGCCCTGACTTGGGGCATTGCTTACGGAAAGGGAAAAGTACACTTTCCTACTGATGATCAAATGGTTGGGAAGTCACCCCTCTGTGTCCCTCTTAGACTTCTCACTCTCTCTTCTCCATTATAGGATTGTCCCAGAAAAAAAAAGAGCTTTATAGGTGTGTTAGTCTTTTTAATTTTTAAGGATTTTTTTTCTTTGCCCATAAAAAGCAGTACCTCAATTTATCATCCTATTTGGTATAATCACTATTTGTTATAAATAGAGATTTGTTATCAATAGTTACCTAAAGTGCCAACTCTCTCTCCTCTGTGGAAGTAGACAGGTGAAAGGCTGACTGTAGTGACATATACAGATGTGCTCAAAGTTATTTGTTATAGAGATTATACCGAATAGAGATTTATATAGAGATTTTACCAAATAGAGATGATAATCTCTGATAAAAAAATAAATAATGTCAAGTACATCTCATTTTGTGCTTTTCATGTTTACTCTTTTATTTCTGGAGGCGACTTGCCAATAAACCTAAGGAAAAAGCATCTTTTTCAGATAAACACCCAAGGCCATCATAAAATAAGTCTCTTCTTAATTGCTCAGCTCATGATCTAGATTTTCTTAAGTGACAAAGATCCTTACTGAATATCAAGAAAACGTTATGTGCAGTGAAAATCCATGATAACCCTCACAAGAATCTTGGGATTATCATGCTCAGATTTGAAGGAATGTCCATGCCCATTCAACAGTGCTAGGTAAATTAGCCACCATTTCCACATAAAAAGTTTCCGTAGAATTTTTAGAAACAGAAATATTTTTGTAACTTTGAAAAAATGTCATTTAACTGTGTAATTTTGTACAGCTTCCAAGTGTGCAAAGGAGGTCACAGAAATCACAGAAATAATGCTCACTTAAACTGACAGATGGTCTTTTCTGAAGCCTAGATAATTCTTCACTATAACTCCTTATGAGTTAATCAGGAAATGTTCACTCAGCACATAGTCTCAACGAGAGCAGTATATACGTCATATTTATTTTCTTTGAAATGGTAATGATTCAACATTACTGCAACTACAGCATTAAATACTTTCATAGTTACCTTTATAAAACTTCCCCTTTTATTATTAAATTCATCAGGTTTCAGGCAAGGAAACTATTGTTTCCATAAATAATCCAAATCAAAGCACAATAGTGATATCAGAAAGTGACAGTCAAGATCATTTCTTTTTGTTGTTCTATGTATTTATTTGTCTGGGTTTTTTTAGATTGATTTCTTTGTGGCATTCACTCCTTAGAATATTTAGATAAGTGAAGTAGCAGATCTATTAAGCAATATCAAAATAATCAGAATTATAAAAATCATAAGTGAAGCTAAAGTGAAAGGCCCAGACACTGTTTTACCCATGCAGGTGCAAACTGTAATCCTGCTAGAAGCTGAGTCACCCCATTAACCATCAACCTTCCAATTAGAGCTTTGGGGTAATCTTTTGGAATTGCTGTAATATTTAAAAGTAACTGGTAATTACATAATTTATAAAAGTATCTGTTCATTATGACAAAGCCACTCAGGGGAGACAAGGAGTACATGTAATGTAATATAACAGGTTGATTATATAAATGGTTCAGCCACTTTACTGCTATTACTTTATGCTGAACAATAAGTAATGGTTCAGTTCAGTCTAAAGCTCATCACAGTGTGCTTACCTCTTACACTGCCGGTTCAAGTCTTTCTTTTGAAGAAAACTGGTTGATAATGTATAATATGTCAGAATGCAACACAAAAAAAGTATAGCTCTAGACACTTACTTGGAATTAGTGTGAAACAAGCTTACGTTTCAATCCATCAAGAAGAAGATTGCTTCCCAAATGGGGTTGGTGCTATGAATTAAGAGCAAGTAGTAGTAGACAGAAAGGATGTTGCTGTACTTTGAGAGGCTCACCAATTTCCTTGGTGCTCAGCTGTTGACTCTATGTGAAGAAGTCATATCCAGCTTCCTTGTTACTGTTAGTCCAGCTACAGGCTTTACAAGCCTTAGAATTGTAGTGTGTAGGGCCGGGCACAGTGGCTCAAGCCTGTAATCCCAGCACTTTGGGAGGCCGAGACGGGCGGATCACGAGGTCAGGAGATCGAGACCATCCTGGCTAACCTGGTGAAACCCCAGTCTCTACTAAAAAATACAAAAAATTAGCCGGGCGAGGTGGCGGGCGCCTATAGTCCCAGCTACTCAGGAGGCTGAGGCAGGAGAATGGCGTAAACCTGGGAGGCGGAGCTTGCAGTGAGCTGAGATCCAGCCACTGCACTCCAGCCTGGGCGACAGAGCGAGACTCCGTCTCAAAAAAAAAAAAAAAAAAATTGTAGTGTGTAGATTACAATGGATATAATGGATATTTTCAAATTTGACATATACTGCTACTTCTGTATTTTAAAATACATACATAAGCTTCATTACAAATTTATATTATTTTTTATTGTTCAACCAGATGTCCACAATGATGTAAAATAATTCTTAAAACTTAAATGGAAGAACAATTATCCATTATCCTTTCACAAGCTTCCCTTTAAGCCTACCGGATTCATAAATTACATTAGGGATTAGTGTAATATAGATAATTGCAAGGTATTATTTTAATTGGTTTTATTATTTTTTAGGTATGGTAAGTCCAACAGGTCAAGAGGTGATTGCCATGGAAATGATACTTTGTTGATCACCGTCCCCAAGCAGACGGGCATGCCACACTCTGCAGGACCACATGGGGAATCACTGGAGTGAGTAGTGGGGAGAGGGAGAAGGAGAGGGAGACACTGTGGGCAAGAGCCTTTACTGTGGTTTCTTTAGGAAGGAATGGAATAGGCAGGGTATGCAGGCTTAGGATTGGCTAGTTGAAATAATTTCAGCAGGCTCTGGGGCACAGGAGCTGCCCTTTGTTGTCTGGTATCTGAGCCTGGAGTCATTAGGGCAAGTGGATAGTGGTCGAGGGTATGAGAGCCCAATAAAGAAGGTGGTTGGATGGTTGGAGCTGTGAGCTCTGGAGTAGTTGATTCACTCTTGAAAGCATGCTTGATGCAGAGTTGTTTACCATCTCTAGGAATTGGCTGACCTTGAAAGGGGCAGCAAAGTCCTAGATGTCAAAGTATCAGAATACAAAAAGTGAAAAACAGTTAGTGCAAGTATTCACTCATCTTTATTGCAAAGTGTTGAATACATTTCTTTTTACTATGTAAAATGGCTTTGATTCTTATTATTACTGATGAGATTGAAACAATTCAATGCAAATTTTTATATTGCCTTTCTTCTCCACAAATTCTCTTTGTATCTTCCATCATTTTTATCTAATGTCTCCTGACTCAGAAGAATCATCTCTACTTTAATTGTAAATATTGGTCTTCATCTTACTGCTTTAATGCCAGTTCTAAAGCAAATCTTCATGAATAATTCTCTCTCCATATATATTTTGAGTTTTCTAATTTTTTTTATCTCTACAATCCCAGGCTCCCTGCCTATAACATATACAGACCATCTCTATTCTAAATTCATTTTGTGTATATAGGGTTGCCCATTAAGCAATCACCTTAGTACTGTCTTTTTCTTCACTGTCGCAGTTCTTGAAATTAGCCTCCATTCATGGCCTCTGAGGCCTCAGTGTCATTCCTTAACCCCTTATCTTATGGTATGGCTCCTGCTCCACATAGATTTCTCTTTTATTGTTATCAAAGCCAGCGATATTTGTCTGTAGGACTTAGTACTATTGGCCTCTTGCTTAAACTGCCCTTTTTTCTTCAACATGGTGGCATCAAATTATCTCCATTAAATGGTCTGGTCACTTCTGATCTCCCTTCATGGCTTTGCTAAAGCTCTCTACTTTCCTTAGAGTCTCTTTCTTAAGTCAAAGTCACACTGCCAGCTCCCAACTCAACCTTTGTCCCTGGATTCCTCCTCATGGCCTTGAACTCAGTCTAACCCAATCCAGTGTCAGCATCCTCTCATCCCAGTGTGCTCCTTCTACTGTCTTCACTTTCTAACACTGTTCTCATTGCCTTTTGGTTCAAAATATTAGAATCACCTTTATATCCTTCAAATCTATTGCTTGCCACATTATACTAATTGGCAAATCTTGCCAGCTCTGTCTCAATGAACATTCTTACTCTTACTTCTTTATTTCTAGGCTCACAGTCATTATCCTTCTTTGAGCTATTATTTACTCTCCTAAGTTCCTGATTTGGCTGTATGTCTTCAGTTTCTCCTCTGTTAGTCCTGTAAATATCCTGTAAATATCTGTCTTTACAGGATATTTCAAATGCCAGGCATGCACACAGGCTCACCAATTGCAATTTGCCATTTTCAGTTCCTACGAGGGTACTTTCATTATGCTTCCCTTGCCCTAGCAGACAGTCTTTATAAGTGAGAAATCAACCCTAACTCTCAGACTACTGATACTAGAAAAATTATCAGTGAAAATAATAAAGCCAATAATTGTAGTGTCTAAGTCCGCAGGTCATTGAATAATTCATGTAACCTTTACTCCTCTTTCCCTTTCATGCCTGCTTATAAATAAAAACCCATATAATAGTAGTAACAGACAACGCCTGGATTCCTGTCCTGATTTCAGTTCAGAAAAGAGTGGACTTGGCCTCCCCTCCTTGTTCTTTAGTATTAGAATGGCACTAGTTATCCCATGATTGGAATGACCGAGGAGTAAGTAGACTGAAGTCTTTTAAAGTGACATTCCAATCAACTCTGAAGAACCTGGAACCATAAACTAAAGAAAAAACTGAGTTGGTGTCTCTGGAGTTTGGGCTCCCACCAACAAAGTCCTTGCCAATCACAATCTTATTTTGGCTGCAATCTAGATGTCAGAACAGCAATAACGGTGCAGAAGGAAAAGAGGGTTTTCTCAGAGTAATCTTCATGGTCTGCTGAGAACATAGCCAACCCTTTCTCTCCCCTTGACAGAAATGCTGTCCTTTCGAAAAGGGTCCTTTGGTTGCAAAATATACATTACTACTTGCTTAAGTGACAGGTGGTTGGGATTCCTAGTTTTGTCTCTGGCAAATTTATAAAGAAGAAAAGTCAACCACATGGCCCAGAGGTAAGGGGATGAAGGAGTACTCTGACATAGCTCTCATTCTTTGCAGCTTATTATGTAATTGGAGAAAGGACTATGCTTCACGGTACAGACCACTCTGGAACCACATTGATGTTCCCTGTTAATGTACCCTCCACACTGCCTCCTGAAAAGCCTGTAACTATGCTCATATTGCTACTCTAGGGGGTTTTCCCCAAGAGTGCTCCCAACTTAACTGTAACCACTTGACCCTAGTATTCAAGGCCCTTCCTAGTATAATCCCAATATATTTCCCAGCTGTAGCTCCCTCTAAACTGGCCTTTTCTTTAGTGCATTCTGTCTACACTGCCTCTATATCTTTACTCATGTGGTTTCTCTCCCTACTGCAATCCCTTGCCTTACTGACTCACACAATATTAATTTAGTACTTATTGTAGACCAGGCACTTTGCTATACGGTAGGAATTCAAATGAGCAAAACCAACATAGTCCCTGTCCTTATGCAGTCTATAAGACAATGGGAAAGACAGACATTAGTCAAATACCATGGATTTGTTTAAATTACAACTCTAATAAGTGCAAGCAAAAAAAGACACTCAGAGCTACAAGCATTTTTAGAAAGGGAACTTGACAGAAGTGCCAAGAAAGAGAAATTGAGAGCTTGGCAGTATAGTTGCAGCACAGTACACACTGGGTCCTGCTGCCGAAATCCTTCTGACCTTCTGGAACCTCTCTGGAGCTCTTTTCTGAATCTCTTCAGTAAGGTCACGCTTTTGTTGAAACCATCCTAGACTCTGTGTATACCTTTTCTATGGCCCTTCTCCTACTCTACTTCTTCTCTTATCTTCCTTTTAGATATTAAGCAATTCAAGGCTAGAGACTCTACTCTCCACATCTTTGTATTTTTTTGCCATTTCCTAAAACAATGCCTTGGATACAGTAGGTGCTCATTAACTATTTACTAAAGGAATTGCCTTGTATTAGTCCATTTTCATGCTGCTAATAAAGACATACTCGAGACTGGGCAATTTATAAAGGAAAGAGGTTTAATCGACTCATAGCTCCACATGGCTGGGGAGACCTCACAATCATGGTGGAAGAACAAGGGACATCTTACATGGCGGCAGACAAAAGAGAGCTTGTACAGGGGAACTCCCCTTTATAAAACCATCAGATCTTGTGAGACTTATTCACTCTCATGAGACTAGCACGGGAAAGACCCGCCCCCATGATTCAATTACCTTCTACCAGGTCCCTCTGATGACATATAGGATTATGAGAGCTAGAATTTAAGATGAGATTTGGGTGGAGACACAGCCAAACCATATAGGTCTGAATTTCTCCAAAATGTATCTAAATATGTGCCCTGATGACATTTTCATGAGATTAATAAAAAAATACTATGGAAAAAGAAAGATGATGCAACAATCCATAAAACAGCCAATCAATCTCTGAGCTATTGAGAACTGGTTAAGCATCTATAGGTAAAGAAATAGAAACATATTAACCACATGTATATATGTGTGTATGCATATATATGAATATATGTGTGTGTATATATATATATATGTCTGCATGCATTGCATGATTGTAAAAAGCACCATTCTTTGGAGTCAGACAATCTGATTTCAAATGCTGGCTCTACTAGTTGTCAGTTGTGTGACCTTGAAAAAATTATCCTTAAAATGGGAGTAATACTAACAGCACACTTCACAAGATTGCCATGGAGGTTAATTATGTAAAGCATTTAAAACATATTTCACATTGACATATGCCTCAAGAACCTGTCACAGTCCTCATTCATCAGGGAGAAGTTGGCTGGCTGCTCCTTAAGCTCTGTCTTCCAACTCTCTAGAATCGGGCTTAGGCAACCATCAGGGTCTGGCAAGGCCAGATTCAACCTAGAGGAGCGAATTGTCACAGAGAAGCCACAGGATGAAACAAGGAAGCAGAGCATTCAAGCCAGACAGAGGTGCATTCAAATCCACCTCTGCCAAATTATTTCGGCTCTCAGAACCTCAGGGTCCTCATGTGTAGAATTGGGATTGTGGTAGAATTTGAGAATAAGGTCTGACCTTCAGGATGTAATGTCCAAGTCCCTGGAAAAACCCTTTCCTCTAAAACAGCCTCCTTAGAGTCCTCAACAAAGTGAGACATTCCTTTTTCAGAAACTAAGACTGATGCCGTGATAACTTGGTCAAATGTTCCCTTTATATCAAGGTATATATAAATTCTATTGTTTAGAATAGGATACTCGGTGGTACAGATTCATTGTCTGTTTCTCTGAATAAGAAGGCTGTTTCTTACTGTCTACTGGAACAGTTCCATTACATACGGGGAAACTACTCATTGTTTTTACTTTCATTTGCCAAATTCTCATGTTAAAAATTTTTAAGCAAAACAAGTTCATACTGGTCTATTAACAAACAGAAAGTTTGAGCAATTCTAGAATTCCAAGAAATACAATCTTGCGTTTCACCTCCAAATACCACTTTTGAAATATAAAGATTTTGGGGCATGTTTTTATGATGTCTCACAGTACTCCAGCATTATGTTCTTGCTTAGAGTTTCTCTGAGAGCCTGCCCATAGTCAGTGGCTGCTTTCCTAAGACAAAATATCCTTGACCTCAGTGTGACCTTTCATATATAGAGAACAGACAGAATCTAAAAAACCTCAAAGAAAAAAAAATTGACTTCATAAACTCACACTGTCTATGAGAAATTAGGCAAACCTGGAGTGACAGGAGTATGCGCTAACTTTCACAACAGTTACTTGAAGTTCTGGAGCAGACACATCATGCTTTCAAAGTTCATCACTTTACAGAATTTAAAAGGCCTGGAGTTAGATCTTGACACCCTTTGTGGTACATGCTGAGTTCAGCAGTTTAATAGAGCCATAGGTATTGATTTTGATCTTTCCATATTTTTAATGTCATCTTGATTTGGATACATGGGCTCAGATAGGCTGAAATTGATTAGGACTGATGTTAAGAAAAATTATTAAGGCAGCAAAATTTATTTTCATTGGCCGCTGCACTGTCCATCGTCATCCTTTCTTCCATGGCAGCTGCTCACCCAGCCATTTTCCCAGTACCTTCATGATGGCTGGGGCCTCCATCCATGCTGTACCATTCTCTCTAGAAAAGGCCTCATGTTCCAGCTCAGTGAAATTTACCTGTTAGCTGTGGCCATCTCCCAGCCCTCCCTTAGTTGACAACTTGCAACATTTATTCTAATGGGTTAGTGAGTACTAACGTCTTAATGAACTATGTCTTCCCCTTCCTGGAATACTCTTCTTTTCTCTTGTCCTTGAAAAATTCAACTCATTCAATTTAAGTGTAATTTCTTTGAATTTTTCCTGATTTATCTTAGGAATAATTAGCTGGTCTTATTCTGTGTTCCCACAATACTTTCTACAGGGTGTGTGTGTGTGTGTGTGTGTGTGTGTGTGTGTGTGTGTGTGTATATATATATATATATATATTTTTTTTTTTTTTCCTGAAACAGAGTTTTGCTCTTGTCACCCAGGCTGGAATGCAATGACTCGATCTCAGTTCGCTGCAACCTCCACCTCCCAGGTTCAAGTGATTCTCCTGCCTCAGCCTCCCAAGTAGCTGGGATTACAGGCACGTGCCACACCTGGCTAATTTTTGTACTTTTAATAGAGACAGGGTTTCACCACATTGGTCAAGCTGGTCTTGAACTCCTGACTGCAGGTGATCTGCCCGCCTCAGCCTCCCAAAGTGCTGGGATTATAGGTATGAGCCACTGTGCCTGGCCGCTAATTCTTATAAGACTTTATTATTTTATTATTTTGGGGATTGTGTGTCCTTCTTTCCCTCATTAACTCTGAGATTTTCAATGGCTGGAAACTCAGCATATTTGTCCCAAAGTTTCCAGGTTAGCCCCTTAATACTTTCACAGCAAATACTTACTGAATCAATAAATGATTATAATAATGTGAATTTTAAATCCTCTTTAGTTCTTTCAAAATATTCAGTCTCTGAGCGGTAGAAGAGAAAACAAAGTGACATCAATCCCCATTAAAAAATGCTTTTGAGTAGACCTTTTTCCTAGAATACCAACCTGAGGACAACAGCATGTTCAAAGTCAGCCAGTTGTGCCACAACATACTTTATCAGTAACCCTTAGAAATGACAGAGCCCCAACTGCTTTGTTGCAAGCCTGTTTCACTGACCAGAGTGTTTCCATACCATTTTTTGCTTTCATGCCAGACAGAATCTAACTGCACAATATTCCCATCCAAGGACTTGGTATCCCAAGTTCTCTGTTAGTAAACAATGTATTCTTAAAGAGACAAAAATAATATATTTTAACATGAGACCTATTCATTCGCTCAATCTCTTCTTTTTCTGGAAAATGATGACAATTGGTGATTCTAAAATCTGACCAGCCAGAGGGAAAAATATTTGGCCTTGAGTGGGCCTTTCTTTGGTGCCTCCCCTCAAATCATATCATATCAGCAGCCATCTGCACCACTATGTAGTTTAGGCTATGACCAAAGACATTACATGGACTGAAGTTACACTTTGAACATAAATGAGAAAAATTCATCTCAAATGAGATAGTTGCATCATTTATACAGATGTGATTACCTCCAGGGTAACAACAAAAGGATAATACATCCGCATCCTTCATTATCAAAATTGCCTCACTTCACGTTTTAACATGAGAGTAAAAGCATGGTGAAAGATGTTTGTTGTGGTACTTAGTGTATAATATCTCCTGTTGCTCTGGAAAACCATGCTAAATAGCTATTTTTGTCATTGTTGTTGTTATAGTCCCAAATATATAATCACAAACATAAGATCTAGACTTTTGTGGGAAGCTGGACATATGCTGAGTTAAGCCACGAGAAACAGATCATGTTGATGGCCTCCGAATCATTTGCTTTGGCAGATATATTTGTATAATTCCTAGATATTTACAGAAATAAACATAACGTGTTGAAATGTGCAGTATTGGGGATTGTGGTTAAGAAAAATATAACATATATCAAACAAAGGAGGAAAAAATGCCATCTGGCCTTACCAACATACTCTATCTAAAACCTACTTTTTAGTTTCTCTGCTTATTTCTCTCCTGTTCCAGATGTCTTTAACTAATTACTGTCGGTACACTTTTTTAGTTAGCTCTCTTATCAAATTCCATATGTTTATAACCTTTTGCCTGAAATACTATTGCCTGAATTTCTTACATCCCATTTTCCATTTTTTAAAACTTCTTCCAGCTACATCCTTAATCCCATCCTCCCTAAATTTATGTAGGACCTCACCACCTACTAACTTAAATAACTGCAACTTTTTTTCTCTCCCAGCATCTTCTTTGCCTCAGATATGAAGATGGTTGTGTGAGTGGTCAAAGGGACCCACAACTCATCGGCCGTGTATAGAATTTTGTGCAAGTTCAACTTAACTTTCTGAGCTTCAGTTTTTGTCCATCAGTTTAGTCTACCTTGTTTGCTACAGCTCAAGTAAGCAAACATAGACTAAAAATAAGTGATAGAAAGTAGTGCCCTGTCAGTACACCACTGACCTGGTTTATGGGAGCTTCATCCTCATCAAATGCTTTCAAAATCCTTCTCTAGTTGTACAGTGCTCCGTAACCTATGCTTCCTGGCCATCACCTGGCTTGCCACCATGTTTCTCCCTTTCCCCTCTAGCCCACTGGAGTGGATCTGTGTTCTCTGAGATTTCTGAAAGTGGCATCTATGCCAGCATTGCCCACTGTTGCCTTCCAAAGGCTGTCAGGATTCCAGTGCCCAAGGCAGGAGAGTATCCATGCCCCTGGCAGGGTTGCTGATTGCCAAAGCCACAACTGCTTGAAGCAACAAAAATAGCTGCCACTGTCTCTAATGTCAGACAATTGTCATCACCACTGCTATCACTGATGCTACTGCTTCTCTTACAGGGACCACCCGTTCCCAGTGCTGTGGACAGTCTGCATGCCAAGGCTCCGTGGGGATTTTGGAGAAGCAATTGTTTTAATTTCCATTACCTCTGTTGGTGCAGTCCCTAAGCTAGGATTTGGCAAGCGTAGATGGTAATTGAACCAAGGACCATTCAGCAGACACTAAGCTGTTATTGGACTCATTCCTATATACCCTTTGCAGGACATTTTGACCCTTTTTCCTTACGAGAAGTGCCTCTCCTCAGGCTCATTCTCAGGTAAAGAGCCCTTTCACACATCTGGTCTGTTTGCTTTCCAGATGCACAAAGCACACATAATCTTCAATCCCAGTTTAGGTTCAAGCTGTGACTCTTGCTACATATAAATTACAAATAAGAATCTACCTTGTGAGGCCGGGCATGGTGACTCACACCTGTAATCCTTGCACTTTGGGAGGCAGAGGCGGGCAGACTGACTGAGCTCAGGAATTTAAGACCAGCCTGGGCAACACAATGAAACCTCATCTCTACTAAAAAATACAAAAAATTAGCTGGGGGTGGTGGTGCACGCCTGTAGTTTCAGATCCTTGAGAGGCTGAGGCAGGAGAATCGCTTGAACCTGGCAGGCAGAGGTTGCAGTGAGCCGAGATTGTGCAGCTGCACTCTAGCCTGGATGACAGAGTGAGTCTCCATCTCAAAAAAATAAAAAAAAAAAAGGTAAATATCCAGCAAGTAAAGATGGCCGAATAGGAACAGATCCAGTCTCCAACTCCGGAGCGAGCGACACAGAAGACTGGTAATTTCTGCATTTTCAACTGAGGTACTGGGGTCATCTCACTGGGGAGTGCCGGACAATCGGTGCTGGTCAGCTGCTGCAGACCGACCAGCGAGAGCTGAAGCAGGGCGAGGCATTGCCTCACCTGGGAAGCGCAAGGGGGAAGGGAATCCCTTTTCCTAGCCAGGCGAACTGAGACACACAACACCTGGAAAATCGGGTAATTCCCACCCCAATACTGCGCTTTAAACAAACGAGCACACCAGGAGATTATACCCACACCTGGCCGGGAGGGTCCCATGGCCACGGAGCCTCCCTCATTGCTAGCACAGCAGTCTGCGATCTAACTGAAACGGCAGCAGCAAGGCTGGGGGAGGGGCGCCCGCTATTGCTGAGGCTTAAATAGGTAAACAAAGCCACTGGGAAGCTCGAACTGGGTGGAGCTCACAGCAGCTCAAGGAAACCTGCCTGTCTCTGTAGACTCCACCTCTGGGAACAGGGCACAGCTAAAAAACAACAGGAGAAGCAGCAGAGGCCTGAGCAGACGCGAACAACTCTGTCTGACAGCTTTGAAGAGAGCAGTGGATCTCCCAACACGGAGGTTGAGATCTGAGAACGGACAGACTGCTTGCTCAAGTGGGTCCCTGACCCCTGAGTAGCCTAACTGGGAGACACCCCCACTAGGGGCAGTCTGACACCCCACACCTCATAGGGTGGAGTACACCCCTGAAAGGAAGCTTCCAAAGTAAGAATCAGACAGGTACACTCGCTGTTCAGCAATATTCTATCTTCTGCAACCTCTGCTGCTGATACCCAGGCAAACAGGGTCTGGAGTGAACCTCAAGCAATCTCCAACAGACCTACAGCTGAGGGTCCTGACTATTAGAAGGAAAACTACCAAACAGGAAGAACACCTATACCAAAACCCCATCAGTACGTCACCATCATCAAAGACCGGAGGGAGATAAAACCACAAAGATGGGGAAGAAGCAGGGCAGAAAAGCTGGAAATTCAAAAAATAAGAGCGCATCTCCCCCTGCAAAGGAGCGCAGCTCATCACCAGCAACGGATCGAAGCTGGTCAGAGAATGACTTTGACGAGATGAGAGAAGAAGGCTTCAGTCCATCAAACTTCTCAGAGCTAAAGGAGGAATTATGTTCCCAGCACAAAGAAACTAAAAATCTTGAAAAAAGAGTGGAAGAATTGACAGCTAGAATAATTAATGCAGCGAAGGTCATAAATGAAATGACAGAGATGAAAACCATGACACGAGAAATACGTGACAAATCCACAAGCTTCAGTAACTGACTTGATCAACTGGAAGAAAGAGTATCAGCGATTGAGGATCAAATGAATGAAATGAAGCGAGAAGAGAAACCAAAAGAAAAAAGAAGAAAAAGAAATGAACAAAGCCTGCAAGAAGTATGGGATTATGTAAAAAGACCAAATCTATGTCTGATTGGGGTGCCTGAAAGTGAGGGGGAAAATGGAACCAAGTTGGAAAACACTCTTCAGGATGTCATCCAGGAGAACTTCCCCAACCTAGTAGGGCAGGCCAACATTCAAATTCAGGAAATACAGAGAACGCCACAAAGATACTCCTCCAGAAGAGCAACTCCAAGACACATAATTGCCAGATTCACCAAAGTTGAAATGAAGGAAAAAAATGTTAAGGGCAGCCAGAGAGAAAGGTCGGGTTACCCACAAAGGGAAGCCCATCAGACTAACAGCAGACCTCTCAGCAGAAACTCTGCAAGCCAGAAGAGAGTGGGGGCCAACATTCAACATTCCTAAAGAAAAGAATTTTAAACCCAGAATTTCATATCCAGCCAAACTAAGTTTCATAAGTGAAGGAGAAATAAAATCCTTTACAGATAAGCAAATGCTTAGAGATTTTGTCACCACCAGGCCTGCCTTACAAGAGACCCTGAAGGAAGCCCTAAACATGGAAAGGAACAACCAGTACCAGCCATTGCAAAAACATGCCAAAATGTAAAGACCATCGAGGCTAGGAAGAAACTGCATCAACTAACGAGCAAAATAACCAGTTAATATCATAATGGCAGGATCAAGTTCACACATAACAATATTAATCTTAAATGTTAATGGACTAAATGCTCCAATTAAAAGACACAGACTGGCAAACTGGATAAAGAGTCAAGACCCATCAGTCTGCTGTATTCAGGAGACCCATCTCACATGCAGAGACATACATAGGCTCAAAATAAAGGGATGAAGATCTACCAAGCAAATGGAGAACAAAAAAAAAGCAGGGGTTGCAACCTTAGTCTCTGATAAAATAGACTTTAAACCATCAAAGATCAAAAGAGACAAAGAAGGACCATTACATAATGGTAAAGGGATCAATTCAACAGGAAGAGCTAACTATCCTAAATATATATGCACCCAATACAGGAGCACCCAAATTCATAAAGCAAATCCTTAGAGACTTACAAAGAGACTTAGACTCCCATACAATAATAATGGGAGACTTCAACACTCCACTGTCAACATTAGACAGATCAACGAGACAGAAAGTTAGCAAGGATATCCAGGAATTGAACTCATCTCTGCACCAAGTGGACCTAATAGACATCTACAGAACTCTCCACCCCAAATCAACAGAATATACATTCTTCTCAGCACCACATAGCACTTATTTCAAAATTGACCACTTAATTGGAAGTAAAGCACTCCTCAGCAAATGTAAAAGAACAGAAATTATAACAAACTATCTCTCAGACCACAGTGCAATCAAACTAGAACTTAGGACTAAGAAACTCAATCAAAACCGCTCAACTACATGGAAACTGAACAGCTTGCTCCTGAATGACTACTGGGTACATAACGAAATGAAGGCAGAAATAAAGATGTTCTTTGAAACCAATGAGAACAAAGATACAACATACCAGAATCTCTGGGACACATTTAAAGCAGTGTGTAGAGGGAAATTTATAGCACTAAATGCCCACAAGAGAAAGCTGGAAAGATCTAAAATTGACACTCTAACATCACAATTAAAAGAACTGGAGAAGCAAGAGCAAACACATTCAAAAGCTAGCAGAAGGCAAGAAATAACTAAGATCAGAGCAGAACTGAAGGAGATAGAGACACAAAAAACCCTCCAAAAAATCAATGAATCGAGGTGTTGGTTTTTTGAAAAAATCAACAGAATTGACAGACCGCTAGCAAGACTAATAAAGAAGAAAAGAGAGAAGAATCAAATAGATGCAATGAAAAATGATAAAGGGGATATCACCACAGACCCCACAGAAATACAAACTACCATCAGAGAATACTATAAACATCTCTACGCAAATAAACTAGAAAATCTAGAAGAAATGGATAATTTCCTGGACACTTACACTCTCCCAAGACTAAACCAGGAAGAAGTTGAATCCCTGAATAGACCAATAGCAGGCTCTGAAATTGAGGCAATAATTAATAGCCTATCAACCAAAAAAAGTCCAGGACCAGATGGATTCACAGCTGAATTCTACCAGAGGTACAAAGAGGAGCTGGTACCATTCCTTCTGAAACTATTCCAATCAATTGAAAAAGAGGGAATCCTCCCTAACTCATTTTATGAGGCCAACATCATCCTGATACCAAAGCCTGGCAGAGACACAACAAAAAAAGAGAATTTTAGACCAATATCCCTGATGAACATCGATGCAAAAATCCTCAATAAAATACTGGCAAACCTGGATTCAGCAGCACATCAAAAAGCTTATCCACCATGATCAAGTGGGCTTCATCCCTGGGATGCAAGGCTGGTTCAACATTTGCAAATCAATAAACGTAATCCAGCATATAAACAGAACCAAAGACAAGAACCACGTGATTATCTCAATAGATGCAGAAAAGGCTTTTGACAAAATTCAACAGCCCTTCATGCTAAAAACGCTCAATAGATTCGGTATTGATGGAACGTACCTCAAAATAATAAGAGCTATTTATGACAAACCCACAGCTAATATCATACTGAATGGGCAAAACCTGGAAGCATTCCCTTTGAAAACTGGCACAAGACAGGGATGCCCTCTCTCACCACTCCTATTCAACATAGTGTTGGAAGTTCTGGCTAGGGCAATCAGGCAAGAGAAAGAAATCAAGGGTATCCAGTTAGGAAAAGAAGAAGTCAAATTGTCCCTGTTTGCAGATGACATGATTGTATATTTAGAAAACCCCATTGTCTCAGCCCAAAATCTCCTTCAGCCAATAAGCAACTTCAGCAAAGTCTCAGGATACAAAATTCATGTGCAAAAATCACAAGCATTCTTATACACCAGTAACAGACAAACAGAGAGCCAAATCAGGAATGAACTTCCATTCACAATTGCTTGAAAGAGAATAAAATACCTAGGAATCCAACTTACAAGGGATGTAAAGGACCTCTTCAAGGAGAACTACAAACCACTGCTCAGTGAAATAAAAGAGGACACTAACAAATGGAAGAACATACCATGCTCATGGATAGGAAGAATCAATATCGTGAAAATGGCCATACTGCCCAAGGTTATTTATAGATTCAATGCCATCCCCATCAAGCTACCAATGAGTTTCTTCACAGAATTGGAAAAAACTGCTTTAAAGTTCATATGGAACCAAAAAAGAGCCCGCATTGCCAAGACAATCCTAAGTCAAAAGAACAAAGCTGGAGGCACCACGCTACCTGACTTCAAACTATACTACAAGGCTACAGTAACCAAAACAGCATGGTACTGGTACCAAAACAGAGATATAGACCAATGGAACAGAACAGAGTCCTCAGAAATAATACTACACATCTACAGCCATCTGATCTTTGACAAACCTGAGAGAAACAAGAAATGGAGAAAGGACTCCCTATTTAATAAATGGTGCTGGGAAAATTGGCTAGCCATAAGTAGAAAGCTGAAACTGGATCCTTCCCTTACTCCTTATACGAAAATTAATTCAAGATGGATTAGAGACTTAAATGTTAGACCTAATACCATAAAAACCCTAGAAGAAAACCTAGGTAGTACCATTCAGGACATAGGCATGGGCAAGGACTTCATGTCTAAAACACCAAAAGCAATGGCAGCAAAAGCCAAAATTGACAAATGGGATCTCATTAAACTAAAGAGCTTCTGCACAGCAAAAGAAACTACCATCAGAGTGAACAGGCAACCTACAGAATGGGAGAAAATTTTTGCTATCTACTCATCTGACAAAGGGCTAATACCAGAATCTACAAAGAACTCAAACGAATTTACAAGAAAAAAACAAACAACCCCATCAAAAAGTGGGCAAAGGATATGAACAGACATTTCTCAAAAGAAGACATTCATACAGCCAACAGACACATGAAAAAATGCTCATCATCACTGGCCATCAGAGAAATGCAAATCAAAACCACAATGAGATACCATCTCACACCAGTTAGAATGGCAATCATTAAAAAGTCAGGAAACAACAGGTGCTGGAGAGGATGTGGAGAAATAGGAACACTTTTACACTGTTGGTGGGATTGTAAACTAGTTCAACCATTATGGAAAACAGTATGGCGATTCCTCAAGGATCTAGAACTAGATGTACCATATGACCCAGCCATCCCACTACTGGGTATATACCCAAAGGATTATAAATCATGCTGCTATAAAGACACATGTACACGTATGTTTATTGCAGCACTATTCACAATAGCAAAGACTTGGAATCAACCCAAATGTCCATCTGTGACAGACTGGATTAAGAAAATGTGGCACATATACACCATGGAATATTATGCAGCCATAAAAAAGGATGAGTTTGCGTCCTTTGTAGGGACATGGATGCAGCTGGAAACCATCATTCTTAGCAAACTATCACAAGAACAGAAAACCAAACACCGCATGTTCTCACTCATAGGTGGGTACTGAACAATGAGATCACTTGGACTTGGGAAGGGGAACATCACACATCAGGGCCTATCATGGGGAGGGGGGAGGGGGGAGGGATTGCATTGGGAGTTATACCTGATATAAATGACGAATTGATGGGTGCTGTCGAGTTGATGGGTGCAGCACACCAACATGGCACAAGTATACATATGTAACAAACCTGCACGTTATGCACATGTACCCTAGAACTTAAAGTATAATTAAAAAAAAAAAAAAAACTACCTTGTGGTATTATTTTGAGAATTACATGAATAGTGTGTGTATATTGTGTGTAATGCATTTGGAAAGGCACCTGGGGAGAAGGAAGAGGGATTCAAGGGAAGAGGCAGGAGCCCCAGAGCTGGTGTCTGAAAGGTGTCACACCATAGCCTTGATGCACAACAGAGCTCCAGGATGCAAGTGTAATGCCCAAGAGGAAACTCCAGGGAGAAGGATCACTCCAAGACAAAATGGCTGTTTGGTGCAATCTGCATGCCGGGCCAAGCCTGCTGCATAGACTCTCTTCATTTAAGCGTGATCCAGGAAGAGCCAGAAAGCTACCATATCGGGAAGAGTCTTGAAGAGGGGTCCAGAGACATATCAGTGATGAGCCGTTTGGACCTACCTGAGCCCAAAGTGAGAAGATGTACATCCCAGGAGAAAGGAGGAAATAAATCTCCAACTAAAATTACATGTTTCTTTTTCTTGGAAAAATAAGACTTTGAAATAGAAATTATATTGTTATAAACAATATTTATTGTCCCCTCATAAAAGAAAAATATTATCAAAATAATCTATCTCTGTAGCCTCAGTTCCTTCAATGTGTCATTGGTGCCACATTACTCCATGTTCATCGGTTTATTGAAACTGTGGCCTCGAGGTTCAGTGATGGCCAACAATTCCATGAAGACAATATCCTGTTTCCTATCTTGCTTTATGCAACCTCTTCGCGTAATACATTGCTGTTCTTCCTGGAACCTCCACCACCTTTCTAAAACATTTCTCTTCGCACTGTTACTTCTCTACTCTGTCAAGAATATCTTTTTTTTTTTTTTTCTCTTTGAACAATTATTAATCTCTTTGTAGTTTCTTCAGTCATGTTTCATTCCTGCCCATATCTTTGTCCATAATTCCTCCTTCCACACCATGCTTCCCCCTTGATAATCTTTTCTACCATCAGCCTCTAGTTATCACCTCTATCAGTGGTTCTCAAAATTTTTAGTCCATTATGCTGGGCCCAGTGGCTCATGCCTGTAATCTCGGTACTTTGGGAGGTTGAGATAGGTGCATCACTTGAGGTCAGGAGTTTGAGACCAGCCTGGCCAAAATGGTGAAACCCCATCTCTACTAAAAATAAAAAATACAAAAATTATCCAGGTGTGATGGTGCATGCCTGTGGTCCCAGCAACTCAGGAGTCTGAGGCCGGATAATAGCTTGAACCCGGGAGGCGGAGGCTGCAGTGAGCCTTGATCGCACCATTGCACTCCAGCCAGGAAAACAGTGAGACTCAATCTCAGCTCACTGCAACCTCCACCTCCCAAGTTCAAGAGATTCTCCTGCCTCAGCTTCCCAAGAAGCTGGAATTACAGGTGCCTGCCACTGCGCCTGGCCAATTTTTTTTTTTTTTTTTGAGATGGAGTTTCACTCTTGTTGCCCAGGCTGGAGTGCAATGGCATGATCTCGGCTTACTGCAACCTCGGCCTCCCGGGTTCAAGTGATTCTCCTGCCCCAGCCTCCTGAGTATCTGGGATTACAGGCATTCGCTACCATGCCTGGCTAATTTTGTATTTTTAGTAGAAATGGGGTTTCTCCACGTTGGTCATGCTAGCCTCGAACTCCTGACCTCAGGTGATCTAGCCGCCTCGGCCTCCCAAAGTGCTAGGATTATAGGCCTGAGCCACCGCGCCCAGCCCTAATTGTTGTATTTTTAGTAGAGGTGGAGTTTCACCATGTTGGCCAGGCTGGTCTTGAACTCCTTACCTCAGGCAATCCACCTGCCTTGGCCTCCCAAAATGCTGGGATTACAACAGGCATGAGGCCCCACGCCTGGCCCAGAGTCTATATTTTAAAACAAACATTTTAGTCAAGGCTCTAAATATTTGGTAAAACCTCATGTAAGAATGATCTATCCTACAAAGAAAATAAATGAAATGAGAAGGAACAAAAACCTAGAAACAAGTCACATTGCATGGCTTTATTTTGTTTGATTCTGGGATATTTGAGTAACTATGTTGCACTATCTTGTAGTGTCTATTTTGAAACTATTTTTTCCCTCAGGATGAAAGCAGCTACTCAGATGCTTCAGAATAAATGGTTAGGTAATTTAAGATATATATTCTTTCCGATAACAGAAATGGTATATAACCGTTTCCCACTCACAGATTAAATCTTTGAAAAACGTTATTTTTATAGAAAAACTCCTTGTGCTAAAGCTTAAAAGAGTACATATTACACCTTCTTTCTTCTCTTTATTGTCCAGGAAATTTTTTAAAAGCGATCTGGTCAGTATACTGTCCCAATATCAGAGAAACACAAAACCAACAGTAAATAGAAATAGGCCCTGAAAATATGTGATAGTGCTACTCACCAAAAAGCAAACTAATTGTTAAAGACTTTGAATGAATGAGAATGGGGCTAATAATTCAAATTTTTGAGGTAACCAGGCAGTTAGTGCTGACTGTGGCTGTTCTAAGTTTTGTTTTTTTTTTTTTTTTTAATACCTTATGTTCTAGGGTACATGTACACAATGTGCAGGTTTGTTACATATGTATATGGCGATTCCTCCAGGATCTAGAACTAAGTTTTAAAACATACTTCACTTTTCACCGGGCTATCTCTGAAGTTCTCAGATATCTCAGTATCAAGGAGTACTCAATTTTTCTAAACACTCTGAAGCAAGCATTCTGCAAAGAAAAAAACAGCAATAGAGTCAGGGCAAAAACACTAGAGGACAACCTTTTTATTTAATCACTAAGAAAGCTGAAAACTCGTGTTGATGTGTCATTAATGCAGTACACTCATAGGTTAGTGTTGAGATCGCAGTCATTTACTATGTTACTTGTTCCCAAATATGTAAACTATGAACACGTGAACTAGAGTTGTCTCTAACTTGGAACAAGTTTTTTTTTAGTCCAAAAATACATGTTTATTATATAATCTGCATATCTTGTTTCTACAACTTTCAAATAGTTTATCACCATCATAAACATCAATCATCACTATCACTATTATTATTATAGCAATATAATATTACTATTGCAGCAATGTGATCTTGGTCAAGCTAATTGCCTCAGAATCTATTACTCCCATTTATTTCTGTAAGAAGTATCATTACATGGAAGTGTGGAAGTTCTATAGGATCTCAAGCCTAATTTTAGACTTTTTAAAAAAATTATACTTTAAGTTCTGAGATTCATGTGCAGAATGTGCAGGTTTATTACAAAGATATACATGTGCCATGGTGCTTTGCTGCACCCATCAACCCATCATCTACATTAGGTATTTCTCCTAATGCTATTCCTCCCCTAAACCCTCACCCCCCAAAAGGCCCTGGTGTGTGATGTTCCCCTCCCTGTGTCCATGTGTTCTTATCGTTCAATTCCCACTTACGAGTGAGAACATGTTGTGTCTGGTTTTCTGCTCCTGTGTTACTTTGCTGAGAATGGTGGTCTCCAGCTTCATCCATGTCCCTGCAAAGGACATGAACTCATCCATTCTTACAGCTGCATAGTATTCCATGGTGTATATGTGCCACATTTTCTTTATCCAGTCTATCATCGATGGACATGAGGGTTGGTTCCAAGTCTTTGCTATTGTGAATAGTGCCGCAATAAACATACGTGTGCATGTGTCTTTACAGTAGAATGATTTATAATCCTGTGGGTATATACCCAGCAATCCCATTGCTGGGTCAAATGGCATTTCTGGTTCTAGATCCAACCTGGAACAATTTCAATCTGCTCCTCAAATACACACACACACACACACACACACACACACACACCCCAAAAAAACATATTCTGGGAAGTCTTAGGAATAGACAGATACTCTAGCTCAGTTGTTCTAAGTCTTAGCAAAATATATTCACTTTTCTTTGGGTTACTTCTTCTACATTTTAAGTGCAGTATCAACCTATCCATCTATGACAGGAACCAAAAAGAACTCTTGTCCTGCTTGTAAACTTTAGCTAGGGAGAAGCAGTCCTCCTAGGATAGTCTTACTTCGGTCTAGCCTACTGGTTCCTACCTGGGAGTGATTTTTGCCCTCCTGCCCAAGGGAAAGAACATTTGGCAATGTCTGGAGGCATTTTTTGTTTACCACAACTGAGGCAGAGGTGTGCCACTAACATCTAGTGGGTAGCATCTAATGGGTACCCTGGTGCTGCTAAACATCCTACAATGCAGAGGAAAGCCCCAACACACACACACAACAAGAATTAACCCAAATGTCGATGTCAATAGCAGAGGTTGAGAAAACTTTATGTAGGCCGGAGGGACTGGCATGTCACCAACAGCTTTAGTGCCAATAACTTTCTTAACATTATCATCCCTATTCTCATTTTCTCTTTCCCTCCCACCCTAGCTCCAAATACAGGAGACAAACCACTCCATTACCAACTGAAATGATTCATATATAGTAATCATGGCTAACTCGTCTTGAGAAATATGACTAATATTGGCCATTTCTGAAAAGTGAGTCCAATGTTTTATTAAAATAAGTAAATAGGCCGGGTGCGGTGGCTCAAGCCTGTAATCCCAGCACTTTGGGAGGCTGAGATGGGTGGATCACAAGGTCAGGAGATCGAGACCATCCTGGCTAACACGGTGAAACCCCATCTCTACTAAAAAATACAAAAAGAAAAACTAGCCAGGCGAGGTGGCGGGCGCCTGTAGTCCCTGCTACTCGGGAGGCTGAGGCAGGAGAATGGCGTAAAAACCCGGGAGGCGGAGCTTGCAGTGAGCTGAGATCCGGCCACTGCACTCCAGCCTGGGCGACAGAGCGAGACTCCGTCTCGAAAAAAAAAAAAAAAAAAGTAAATAATTTCAGGTTAATAATCCACTTTGGAATCACAAAGTATTTGAGTTGGCCATGTTAATATGTCATTGTGCAACTCAATATGGTCAATTTGAGTGTCCTCACTTTTAAATTATTCCCAGCTGAAACAAAAAATAAATCAATGTTCAAGCCAACTGTGAAAATGGGTTTCTTTGTATACCCGTGTAAAAACACACAGTCACTTTTTGAATATGAAAAATAATCATCTAGAAAATATATATTTTTTGAGACAAGAGTCTCGTTCTGTTGTCCAGGCTGGAGTGCAGTGGCATAATCTGGGCTAACTGCAACCTCATCTGCCTCCTGGGTTCAGCCGATTCTCATGCCCCAGTCTCCCAAGTTGCTGGTACTACAGGGACACGCCACCACACCTGGCTAATTTTTGTATTTTTAGCAGAGACGACATTTTGCCATGTTGGCCAGGCTGGTCTTGAACTCCTGACCTCAGGTAATCTGCCCACCTCAACCTCTCAAAGTGTTGGGATTACAGGCTTGAGCCACTGCACCCAGCTTTATCTAGGAAATATTTCTATTTGGCTTAACATCTGTGGATTAAGTCAACTAGGCCAGGTTTCAGGATTATCAGTACAGGTAAGTCTGTGTGAAAGGTAAACTCAAGGTATTCTCTGGCCCAAGTAAGTTACCACCTAAATCAAAAAATTAAGGGCAAACTTGGAATAAAATAGTTGTAAATACTGACAATAAAGATTTGCTCATATGTGGAAGGGGTGTTTCCTCTATATATATGGAGAATCCGTATAAGCTGAGCCCTGCTAGCTTGGTCTTTGACATACTACAGGAAAGTAGAAAATTATTTTAGTATCTCAACAAATCCTGGCTTTTGAGCCAATTGTTTTATTGTAAAAGTTCTATCTTAGATGTCAGAAGTAATTACTTCTTACTCTTCACATTTCTGCCTTTACAGTCTTAAACCACTCCCACCTCCATCCTTCATCAACTTCATAATTTTTGGTACCCAGTGCAAAATGAAAAGATGGGGCCTATTCAAATATTAAGAATTTCAAGATGGTGACAGCAGAGCTTTAAACCAAGTATAGGGCCGTCCTAAGTGCATCTGTCATATTATACACCTATAAAGCCAGTTCTTCTTCCATTTTATCCCAGTAGATTCCTGTGAGGTCATGCACACACAAATGCAATTTTTAAGCCATTACCCTGAAGGGCCTCCATATACAGTTGAGCAGATTCTGCACTGCACAATTCTAAGAACATTCATGTCAGAGGTTAAGAGATTATATCTTTTTCTTCCTCTTTTTTTTTTTTGGACAGAGTCGTCTCACTCTGTTGCCCAGGCTGGAGTGCAGTGGCACGATATCGGCTCACTGCAACCTCCACCTCTCTGGTTCAAGTGATTCTCCTGGCTCAGCCTCCTGAGTAGCTGGGTTTACAGGCACCTGCCACCATGCACGGCTAATTTTTGTATTTTTAGTAGAGACGGGGTTTCACCATGTTTGCCAGGTTGGTCTCGAACGCCTGACCTCAGGTGATCCAACCACCTCAACCTCCCAAAGTGCTGGGATTACAGGCACGAGCCACCACGCCCAGCAGGAGATTGCATCTTCTAAAACTGGGTGGCACACAACCTGCATCCCCATATGTGCCAGCCCTAGCAGCCGTTACATAAATCATACTCTTCACTTGTTCAGTAAAGAGAGTCATAATACATAGTTACTGCCTTTCTTATCCACCAAAAACTGCAAAGTGACTCAGTTGATCCTCAAATTCTGTGACTCTTCTATCTTTCCCTTTGTTTGCAATCACCAGAGAGGGTGATTTTCATTTATTAAATTCTAGTTCAAAGACCATAAGAAAGAAAAAACTCTTTTGTATTTTTCTCATAAACAAAACAATTTTTTGTGTTTTTTTACTGAATATTTGAAGCATTAATTTTCTGGTATTTCCATGGTAATATAACTGATTTATAGATTAGAATTTTATTCTGATTCATGTATTGGGAAAGCACTAGCGTTTATGGAAGATCTCCTGTGAGAGTCGAAGGGAATGCCTCTTGGTCATTGAGTCAACACAGTAGATTTATTGGATATTAGAGCTGAAAGTGACCTAAAAAATTTAGGACCTGAGAAATTGAAAACTGGACTTGGCACCAGTGCCATAGGCAGAGATTGGAAGAGTAAAGAAAGACCAGATCCCAGATCTCAGCAATGCTGATTTCTGGTACAATTAGAGAATATGTGCTTAAATCAGACCCATCCTGATAGAAAAATGATAAATGTTTCTTTCAGCATGTGAAAAATCAATGTCTTATGAATAATTATAACTGTGACTTTGACTTGACAGATAACGTGTTAGCAGCTACCCAGTCAGATCCTGTGATCTCAGTGTCACTGTGGCACGACTGCATGAAATGAATGCTATTAGTCATTGCAGTCTATTAGCAATGTGGTTCAGACTCCTTATGTGTTGTCACTGTAAACCCTCTTACTTCAGGTGTTTACAACAAACTCAAAAGCATTCTGTTCCTAGTCTGACATCTGAAGCATAGAAACTCTCCGCAATAAAAATAATTTAGAAGTATTTACTAAAAATTCAGAAATATATCAGACATTTACATTTTATCAAACACAAAAAGGAGAGTTTACAAGCAAACTTGGTTTTGCAATATATTTCAATTTGAAAATCGTCATGAAATCTTGAAAGAAACATTGATTTGAACTTTCTCCATATACAACAAACCATCAGAATTACTGGCCTCTGAAGTGATTTCACTTTGTCATTGTCTTTCTGTTTGACTTGGAGTCAATGTTTCTCTCTCACTGTAACAAAGAGAGGGGATTTCTTATCACTAGAACCAGACTGTGTAAGTTCTAAATGTGAGGAGATAGAGCTTCCTTCGAAGCTCATGCTTCCTACCACCTCTATTATACACAGATAATTGTTTTTCTGCCAGTTCGTTACTTCTTGATATTCTTTGCCCCAAATGGATGATAGGATTCTTTTTTTCTGAAAAGTATTAAAATTGAACCTCATAAAATTTGGCTACCAAGTCAGTGTTATATATTAAGTAATAATCGGCCCCATAGTTCTAAAAAATATTTGTGATTTCTATAAAAGCTAACCCTCCTCTTAAGGTGATATATTTGATAGCTATGTGAGCCAGCAGTCTTCCCCCCACAAAATGCAAAAATGGTTGCATTTTTGGCCCTGACTCTTCATTGCTCCCTGTATCTATATGTTGCCATGTGATTTTGCAATTCTGCCCCTTGACCTTGGACTTGAGCATGTGACTTATTTGGGCCAATGTGATGTAAGTGGAAATGCAGTTCTCTCATTGCTTTGGTGTATCTTTGCCATTGTCATGAGAAGATCTGCCTTGGCTAGCCTGAGCCAGGAGGGAAGAACAGAGACAGATGGAAAGAACTAAACTGCCCCAGCCAACCCACAGAGAAAGAGCAAGCAGCAGTGCAGCCCCAGGTCACGCAGTCCAAAGCTGAGACTCCCAGTCAAGCCCAGCCTACATCAGCCAATGTGCAAAGTCCCATAGACACATGGGTGGTAAGAAGTGATTCTTATCTAAAACCTCTGAATTTTAAGATAATTTCTTATTCAGTAACAGGTAATATGTTGAGCTTTTATTGTCAAAACCAGGAGCCTAGCTGAAAATAATTTATTTAGGACTTACCTCAGAGTCAATATAAATTATTTAGGACTTCTCTGGGTGTCCAAAATAAGGCCAAAAAAATACTCTGTCAAGTTGCCATGCTTATTATTTTCAAACAGAGGAAATTGCTTTCATTTGGAGACAAGAATAGATAACAATGGCTTGCTTTGTTGAGTTTGCTGAGAAACAGGTGGCTCTCCAGCTCTTTTGAAATAATAGTTTTCAAAGTTTGGACACTCTAGAAATGTTTCAATATGTAGAGACCAGAGGTTCCTTGCCATTCTGAAAATACCCCACTTTAGCTAATCTGCACCTCTCACTTAGAATCCCAATGCTATTTCTCCAACATAGGGTGTTTAGCTTTTATTTAACAAGATTTTATAGTCAATGGACACCACTATACTTTCAACTTACTAAATATCAGGTATTTTCCATTTTTGGGGGTTTAATGCTAAGATCAGAGGCTAAAGAATTCAAACTGGATTAACAGAGACTTTGGATTCTGAATAATTCTCATGAATATTGTAGGCCTTTGATCTAAATATCAAAGTAATTTCAAATTTACTAATATTTAAATAAATGAAAGAATACGCATAATTGTTAGGCCAATACATTTTACATCACGGTTATTGGATGCATAAAGCATTACTAACATATAGATGCTTCCCCACATGTATAACTTTTCTAATGATGTAATTGAAGTCAGTATCTTGGTTTGAGACATGCATTGAGAATGAACTCAGGATATTTACTCAAAAAAGTACTAGTGCAAACTAAACAAATACCTAATGAAGGTAGAGAGATTATAAAGAATTTTAAATATAAAATTAAGTATCAGAAAATGGATTGTGCCCTTGAAAACAAATAGCTATTTTTCATTTACTTCCTGCAAAATGATTTTAGAGGTTAAAAAAAATCAATGTTTCATTACCTGAAGACCTTGCTGAGGATTGAGAATATTTTTCTGCTGTCGACATCTTATTAAGATTATTTAGGCCAGGTGCGGTGGCTCAAGCCTGTAATTCCAGCACTTTAGGGGGCCGAGACAGGCTGATCACAAGGTCAGGAAATCGAGACCATCCTGGCTAACACGGTGAAACCCCGTCTCTACTAAAAAAATACAAAAAACTAGCCGGGCGAGGTGGCGGGCGCCTGTAGTCCCAGCTACTCGGGAGGCTGAGGCAGGAGAATGGCGTGAACCCGGGAGACGGAGCTTGCAGTGAACCAGGATATCCGGCCACTGCACTCCACCCCGGGCAACAGAGCGAGACTCCGTCTCAAAAAAAAAAAAAAAAAAAAAAAAAAAAGATTATTTAACAACGAAGCAATCCATTTGCCTCATTGGTGCTAAAATTGATATATTTTTCAAAATGTAGTCCAGAGTTTTCAGAGAAAACCTACGGATTTTTGACTCATTGTCCATATCTATCACTGAAAGGTGTGAAATAAAACATTAAGTGTGTTGAGTCAAGAGAATAGAAAACATATTGAACAATAAAGTCCCACCTTAATGATGCTATTAAAAGTGGCAAAGAACATATTTCTTATAATGAGATTATTTTAAAAATCGCTACTTTGCATTAATTTGCTATTGGTAATACATGTATTTTATCATTTTATAACTATGCCTTCAAAAACCTAGATATCTTTATTTTAATATAGAGAGAATAGAGACATTTTATTTAAAACATAAAAACAAGCTTTCTTTTTATTAACTTTGACATCAATTTGGGTTTATAGAAAGGTTCCAAGAATTGTATTTAACATTAGAATTCCCAAGTGCCCTTCATTCATATTTTCTAAATGTTAATATTTTACCATATTTATCACACCCCTCTCCTTAATATATATAGAACTGTTTAAGAGTAAGTTTCAGACATATTATATTTTCCCCTAAATATTTCAGAGTGTATATCCTCAAGTCACTTGCCTTACACAGACACAGTAGAATTACTAGTGTCAGGAAATTAATATTGATGTAGTACTATAAGATAATCTATAGACCTCGTTTAATTTTATCAATTACCCATTACAATAATGTTGTTTATAGCAAAAAACACTCAGTCTATGTATCACATTGAGTTATGGTATCTCACCCTTTTAAACACTGTCTTCTCTCCTGGAGGATTTCTTTTCCAAGACTGTCCCCCCTTCTAGGCACACCTGTAGGTACCTATCCTGTGAGCCATATTCTGACCTACTGCATAATTTTTCAAATGTAGGGTTAATTTCTCATAATGGTACTAACTTTAGAACAATCTTAATACTAGGGCAAGCTTCCCTCTTTTCTCTTCAGTGCAATTTTACCTAAATTGTCCTCTATGAAGGCTAGCAGGAGGAGCATAAACATGTATTATAGAAAATAACTTGCTTAGATTTGATGTTTAGAGTTACTTAGAGTTAATTTGAATTTTTAAAGTTTTGTCTTGTAATTATTCTAAAAACATGATTTTTTTTCTGATTTGATTTCTTGTCTTTTTCCTCCCCCCACTTTGGAGGAAATGTTGGACCATTTATATTTATACCACTGCCATTGCTGGGTTATTGGGGAAACTGAAAATTCATGACTTCCTAAGTCCCCAGAACAATTATGTCTTACTGTATGTTAGAAATGCTTTTGTGATTGCAAGCAAGAGGAAACGTAATTCATAGACAGGGAGTTATGCTTCTCTTTAGGAAATTGAAAGGTATAAGAGAATGTTGTAACCACACTAACAATGAGAAAAAGCTGCATATTCTATAATATCAAGCTGCTTCCCATAATACAGGCTCTTTTGATTTCATGCAGTCTCTCTTCCTTTGCATGCTGGCTTTCATTGTTTTGCATGAAGCCTCATAGTTGTCCTATGGCTGCCATTGTCTCAAGCTTCAGGCAGAAGAAAAGAAAATGGGTCTGTTCTAGCAGCCTTTATCTCTTTTATCAGGAAAAGCAAATTTTCTTCAAAAGTGAACATCAGGACTCCATTAACATCTCATTGGCCATAAAAATTTGTATTTTGCTTTTTTCAGGCTCTATAGTGGAGGTGGGCAGGGAGAAGTAATTTGAGAGTGGGAGCTGGGTTAGTCAACACAGGATCTACATATTCCTTTTATGTACCTAACATCACTAAGTGAATTTCAAGTCACATGTGTTGAACTGAATTGCAGTTAGACTGCAACCAAAATTTGCACATAGGACCATGGTCGTATTTATTTTTCCAGAAAAATCGATGATTGTTTTCATTAAATGATACGTTAAGTAGAGAATAATGCCATTAGTCCTCATCTTAGGAGTCCATCAATGGTATGATAGATAGCGTTGTCTTTAGAGAAAGCAAAAATGAAAAAGATCAATACTTATACACAAGATAATATAGAAACATAAGCTATGAACATCTGACCGAAAGCAGACATTTAAAATAAAGAACACTGCCTCCATCTGACCTAGTTGATATGTCTATGAACCTTTCCCTTACCTAGCACTTTCAGTGCACTTCTCTTAGCATTGTTGCAGATAGCCAAAGGAGTCATATATATATACAAAGTTCTTTGCACAGTGCTCAATAAAAAATGTCAGCAATGACTTCTGATTTTATTAGTGCTATGTTTTAGCCAGTGCAGTAAGAAAAGGAAATGAAATTCATTCAGACTGGCAAAGTAGAATTAAAACTGTCTTTATTCCACACAATTATCTACATACAAAGTCCCAAATCTACAAAAAAAAAAAAAAAAATCACTAGAGTATGTGAATTTATTGAGGTTTCATAACACAAGGCCAATATTTAAAACTTAACTGCATTTATACATACTGGTTATGAACAACTGGAAATTAAAATTGAACAAATGATACTATTAATAATAACATTAAAGAAAACATAAAACACTTATTTAAGTGTACTTCTAACAAACCGTGTATAGGACCCGTACACTGAAAACTATAAGGCCTTTCTGAAATATATTAAATGAAAGAAATTAAATGAAGAGAGGTACTTTGTTCAAGAATCAGATGATTTCGTGTTGTTCTGATATAAATTATGTTCAAATAGATCTATGAATTAAAGTAATGCCAATCAAAATTCCAAGAGTGTCTTTCTTGCTTTTTATAGAAAATTACAAGCTGGGCTGGGTGCAGAGGCTCATGTCTGTAATCATAGCACTTTGGGAGGCTGAGGTGAGGGAAGTGTTTGAGCTCAGGAATTCAAGACCAGCCTGGGCAACATGGCAAAACCCTGTCTCTACAAAGAGTTAATAAATTAACCAGGCATGGTGGTGCATGCCTGTAGTCCCAGCTACACAGGTGGCTGAGGTAGGAAGATCACTCAGGTTGCAGTAAGACAAGATTGTGCCACTGCAATCCAGCCTGGGTGACAGAGACCCTATCTCAAAAAAAAAAAAAAAAAAAGAAAAAAGAAAGAAAGGAAAAAAAAAATACAAGCTGATTCTACAATCCTCATGGAAATGCAAAAAACCTAGAGTTATTGAAACAATTTTGAAAACAAATAATAATGTTGGAGAACTCATTCTACCTGATTCCAAGACTTAATATAAAAGTATGGCATCAAGACAGTGTAATATTGGCCTGTGAATAGTTAGTATCAATGGGGCAGAACAGAGAGTCTAGAAATAGACACACATACATATAGCCAGTTAATTTTCCACAAAGTTATCAAGGGAACTTGACATAGAAATGGATATTTTTTCAATAAACTCTGCTGGATAATTGGATATTCATATGCAAAATAGAAACAAAATCAAAACAGAATCTCAACTTTTTCTGCATTACCTTAAAATCATATAAAGTTCCACTCCTAGATATTTATCTAAGATTAATAACATATCCACAAAAAAGGTGTATGTGTTTATAATTAAAAAAAAAAAATGGAAAGCTACTCAAAAGCCTACCAGCCCATGAGTCAATAAATGAATTGGAATACTGCTCAGACAAAAAAAAAAAAAAAATGGAAGAAAAGGAACAATTCTAGGTATGTGCAACAACAAGGAGGAATTTCAGAAGCATTATGCTAACTGACAGCAGCCAGATTCAAAAGGCTAAATACTGTGTAATTACAGTTATGTGTCAATCTAAGGAAGGCAAACTAAAAAGGCAGAAATCAGGTAAGTGGCTACCAAGAGCTGGAAGTTGGTAGAGGGAACTGATTTCAAAGGCACATGAGAACTTTCTGAGATGAGATCTTGATTGTGGTGGTAATTACATGGCATGTATATATTTCTCAAAACTCAAGAAAATATACTTCTGGAAGGTGAAATTTTCCAGTATGAAAATTATACAACCATAAACGTAGTAAAAATAAACCTTCATAAGAGAAATAGTGATAATATTATTGTTTTTTATTTCTAGATTAATACACTGAAGCTAAAAGAAAAAAAAAAACCTACGTGATTTACTGAAAACTACCTGTGTGATAAATGGCAGAGGTAACACATAAACCCAGATCACCAAACCCTCATCCTAAGCTCTTTCATGATATTACATTTTTTAATGTAATACAAGTAGTTTTATAACCTTTTCTCATCAGCAGTTAAATGTGGAAGAGGGTTTAAACTTGTCTGGTGTTATCCCGAAAGGTAATATTAAGTCCATTAGACTAACAGATAAAAGTCATCAAGTCAAATCATATTAGATTTTTGTTTGTTATTATGGTGAGGATATAGGACCAAGTAGGGTATGGCATGGCTTGAACTTCCCCCACTATATTGTTTTCTTAATATAAAAAAACTACTTAAACAATGAAGCCTTTTTATCAATGGGTAACTGATTGATAACATTTAGGGAAATATCAATAGACCAGAGAAAATAGGTGTGCTGCTACAATAGCTCATCTCTAAGTGTCCAGCCATCACTTCTGCTGGATAAAAAGGTGAAAGACATGTATTGCATTTGAGAATGTAAAGTATAGTCCTAAGACCAGTGAGTATCACAAAGATGAAAAAGTTGGAATTGCTAACCTGAAGACATAAATGATAGCATGTTAAAAAGCCTATACCTACAGAAAATGTTTGTGTATGGCATATGTTTTAAAAGCAAATCCACAACATAATATAGTTAGGTATATTTATTTATGAAGCCTGTGTAAGAGAAAACAAAGATTATCTTTTCAACCAATGGCATAAAACACTCTGTTCAAATTATGATAGGCATTAACAAAAATCTATACATAATGTCTACTGATTAAAATTAAGCAAATTTAATTAATGAGACTGAATATAATTCCTTTTCTTATCATTCATAGATTTCAATTACACTTATTAGAGTGGTGGGATTAGGTAATTTGGACCTTTTCTTTGTATAATTGTGAAGTATTTTTGTGTAATTTCTTTTTATAATTGTGAAAGCTCTAATTTTAAAACCTTGAGGATAAAGATATACAGCTACAGGTAATTACTGTGTTTATAAGAATAATGTAAACACCTACTGGGCTGGGACTCAATTAGAGCCTCTGAACTCAAGGGCAGAATTTAGTCCAGATCATTTGAAAATAACAGCATCCTCCCTTATAATTATAAGATCAATGACTGACAAGATAATTAGTATATCTGATAATCAAGGTAATAGCTTTTGCAGATCTAATTAGAGTATATTCTGTTGCTTGGAATACATGCCAAAGGTGTTAAACTAATCTTCTATACTTAAAGATGATGGCTGAATCTTAAGAAACTAATAGGAATAAGCTGTATTCCTCACTTCATAAACACTGGGAGGCAATGAATAAATCAATATCGCTCACTGATGAATTATGATTATAGTTTTAGTGCACAGTTAGGACAGAAGAGCTATCCTTTGAGGAAGGTCATCAGTTTGAATACCTACATCCCAACCAATTGTCTGACTTGTACTATCCTTTCAAACTAACTTGAAAGATTGGATATCCTTTCAATCTAACTTGGAGAGGTGTGTTGGAGACAAACTCAAGATATTTACAAATCACAAAGTTAGTCTCTCATCAGCCAACAGGTCTGTAGCAGCTTGCCCCAAGAATCACATAAGCCTGGATTGAAATCCTTGCCATGATGTGTAGACAAACTTCTGACAACTTTCAGAGTGGGCATCTGTGTTTTGCCTGCCCACCTTTGCATTGGGACACAGGGCCTTTATTCTCCCTTTGGTCACAGAGCCTTTATTTTCCCTTGAAAAGTCCTCCCACATCAATAGTGTGCAGTCTTGTTTGGGCTGTAAATTCATGCTTTACTTGATTTAATATTTGTGATGACTCTGAAGTGGGGGTTAATTTTATCTCTATTTTTCAGATGAGGAAACTGAAGGTTAGAGATATTAACAAACCTACCCAATGTAAAGATAATCAACATTAATTAACATAAAAATAACCTCAAATCTCAGTGGCTTCATGTAAAGAAGGTGAATTTCTTCCTCATATAAAGCCTGGTTTTTATACACATTTACATAGCTTTTCTGGGCAGCTTTTCTCTGGATGCCATTTCACAGATGGAGGCACTCTCCTTATTTGGGCTCTGTTATTTTGCATCTTTCCATATCACACCAGTGTCATCTTGCCAGCAAGTAGAGATGGAGTCAGGGGTTACAGAACATAAGGAGGGCACTGTAGCTTCACAACTACCCCAACTTAGAAGTGAGACACATAAACTCTGACCATATTCAACTGGCTAAAATTAATCACAAGATGCAAGGAAGCTGAGACATAGAGTCTTTCTTTTTGGCCAAAATGAAACTAAAATGTAGTGCTGTCTGTTCCATAATTAACAAACACTGGTTAATATGGGTGGAGCCTAGATTACTGCCACTAGCTGATTGTTGAGTTCAAACCATTAGGCACTGTGCGGTTATACTGACCGACGTGTGGTTGGCACTTATTAAATGCATGTGACAGTGTTAGGCATGTGGTAACTTCTAAAGAAGAAAGAAAGACAGACTGAGAGAACAAGGAAAGGAAGGAAAGAAGGAAGGGAGGAAAGGAGGAAGGGAAAGGAAATAAAGACTAGTCACAACTACTTAAGTTCAATTAAGTTTCTTTATATTGTATCTCTCACCTCTCTTAATGTCATTAATGTGGTAAATTGGGGATGTGGAACAAACAGTCATATTTTAAAAATCATAATAGCTCAGGAAAAGAAAGAAATAACAGCAGAAATAAAAAGGTTATATGCAGACTGACCTACTTCCTAACTCAGTCTGTTCAAGTAAGAGATTCAGCTCACTAAGCAGAATCTACTGTGACGGTGCTTTGAATGTCAATGGTACAGTTTTGATACTCCTTGAGTCTCTGCATTTGCATGTATAATACAAATTATATGCCTCAAGTCTTCTCTGCATTTATGCCTAAAATTAGCTCCTTTTGAAGTTTTCCCAAGTATTTATTAAAAGTTTCAAGGTACTTTGTCTCTCCTGAATCCATCTTAGTTTCCCATCCAGCCCCCTTACCTCACCACCCCTCTGCCTCAGGTGAACCTCGTGGGCTCCGTGCTGGGCTCCATGATACTTTATTAGCATAACTGGTAGAAAATATTGAAAATTAGATCAGAGGAGAGGAAACAATATTATCCTCTTATGTATGTCTCCGAAGATGTACTAGCTCTTCTCTAACATCCTCTCAGCATAGGAGATACTGGGCAATAACTTTCAAGAAGATCATATAAAAGGTTCAAATGGTAAACCTTTTATAAATAATAAATGAATGGTAAATTAGCCTAAAAGTCCTATCCAATCTTACATCTATTCTATGGACTCTTATTGGTCTTCTTTTTCTTTACTTCCAGCATTTAATACATGTGCCAAAGGGCAGCTGGCCCTACGCCCACCTCCACCACTAGAAATGTTCCTGGCATCCTCAAGGTCTCAGATCTTGGCCAATCTGCCTCTAAACATCCATGAGAATTTTAGTTTTTTTCCCTTCAGTGCAAGGCCAACATGGAAATCTTTATTTCCTGATGCCAAAATGACAATTTTCTAGTTCCTTCAGGGAAAAATTCTTCCTCCAACTGTATGTGTATGGTTTTGACCTATGGCTCAAATAAGACAATCATACAGTAGTTTGATATCAGAACATTTACATTTTTGGTGCTATACATATTTTAAATATGAGCACACATGAGATACAACAGTTTGATACAGGTGAGGCTACACTAAGCTTACCCAAGAGCTTCAAATGTATATTTTGGCCAAAAGGGAAACATACTGGTTTTCCTGAATGAACAGTCTGTATTTAGTAAGTTATGCAAACTCTGTTGAACCTAACACAGAGTTTCTGAGCCTAAAGATAGAGCTTATTCTCCCAAGATAGTTACTGAAAGACTCTTTGATGGGTGGATAGATAAATAATGAGCATACCTAATGGTAAGGTAAATATCTGTGAAGATTAAAAATCCACAGTGATATGCAGTCCCAATACATAAAAAAACATCCTATTTTACTCTTTCTGAATAGAAAGTTTGGTTTATGACACCCATCCCCTACTAATCTCATTCAAGATTATAAATTTATCATAAGTTTTATGACAGTAGATGCACAAATAATCATTACCTAAAGAGGGACCTAAAAGGACACTACCTAAAGGGACAACTTTATGCCTACAGACTTGATAATCTAGATGAAATGAACCAATTCCTTAAAGATACAATCTGCCAAAGCTCTCACAAGAAGAAGTAAACAATTAAACAGGCTTATATCTTAAAGAAATTAAATGAATAATAACCTTCCAAAACAGAAAGCACCAGGCCCAGATGGGCTTACAGGTGAATTCTACCAAACATTTAAGGAAACAAATGATACCAATTCTCTAAAGTATTTTTCAAAAGATACAGGCAAAATAAATAATTTCTAACTCATTCTATGTAAACAGCATTACCCTAATACCAAAACCACACGAAGACATTACAATAAAAGAGAACTACAGATCAGTATATCTCATTAACATAGGTGCCAAAATCTTCAATAAAGTATTAGGAAACTTTAACAAGCTAAAGAAGAAAATCACATGATCATATCAATAAATGCAGAAAACACATTTGATAAAATTCAATACTTATTCATGATCAAAGCTCTCAGTTAACTAGGAATAATTTGATAAAGAACATGTACAAAAAACTTATGGATAACAGCTCTCCCACTAAAATAAGAAATAAGGCAAGGATGTCCTCTCTCTTCAGTCCTTTTCAACACTACATTTGAAATTTTAATAATGCAATAAAACAAGTAAAAGAAATATGAGGTATATAAATTGGGGAGGAAGACATAAAACTTTGTTTATATATGATATGATTATCTGTACAGAAAATCTAAAAGAATCACTACAAAAAATCTCCAGGAAACAATAAGCAATTATAACAAGGTTGCATAGAAGATTAATAAACAAAAGTCAATTGCTTCCATATATACAAGCAAGGAGCAGGCGGGATTTAAAATTTAAAGCACAATACCATTTACACTGGCACCCCAATATATGAAATAATAAAGTATAAATCTAACAAAATATGTACAAGATCTATAAGGAAAATTACAAAACTGCAATGACAAAATCAAAGAATAAATGGAGATAGATAAGAAGACTCAGTATTGTCAGCCTGTCAGTTCTTTGCAACGTGATCTATAATGCTATCCCAATCAAAATCCCTATAAAGGAGTTATTTTGTGACTTTCAACCCCTGACTTTAAAGTTTATAGAAAGAGGCAAAAGACCCAGGATAGCCAACACAATGCTGGAGAAGAGCAAAGTTGAAGGACTGACACTCCCTAAATTCAAGACTTACTATAAGCTGTAGTAATCAAAATAGGGTGGTATTGGCAAAATAACAGATTAATGGAAAAGAACAGAGAGGTAAGAAATAGACCCACATAAATATAGTCAGTTGATCTTTGACAAAGGAGCAAAGGCAATATAATGGAGCAAAGATGGTCTTTTCAACAAATGGTGCTAGAACAACCAGACATCTACATGTAAAAAACTGAATCTATACAGAGACTTTACACTCTTTACAAAATTGAATTCAAAATGGATAACAGATCTAAATGTTAAAAAACTATAAAGCTTCTAAAAGATAACATCCCAGACAGTCTAGAAACCTTAGGTTTGCTGATGACTATTTTAGATACATCAACACTAAAGGCACAATTTATGAAAAAGAGAGTTTAATGAAAAGAATTTTCATTAAAATTAAAACTTCTCCTCTACCAAGACACTGTCAAGAGAATGAAAAGACAAGTCACAGAATGGGAGAAAGTATTTGTGAAAGATATATCTGATAAAGAACTGTCATTCAAAATATGGAAAGAACTCTTAAAATTTAGCAATATGAAAACAACTTGTTTAAAAAATGAACCGATGACCTTAACAGACACCTCACCAAAGAAGATATACAGATGGCAAAAAAAAAAAAAGCATATGAAAAGATGCTCTTCATCATATCTCATTATGGAAACATAAATTAAAGCAACAGTGAGCTACCATTATACACCTATTAAAATTCCCAAAATCCAGAACACTGACAAAACCAAATTCTGGTGAGGATGTGGTGTAACAGGATCTCTCATTCATTAACAACTAATGTCTGCACAAAAAACCTGAACATAGATGTTTATAGCAGATTTATTCATAATTGCCAAATCATAGAAGTAACCAAGATATTCTTCAGTAAGTGAACAGATAAACTGCGGTACATCCATACAACGGAATATTATTCAGTGCTCCAAAGAAATGAGATATTCAGCCATGAAAAGACATGGAGGAACCTTAAGTGTATATTATTAAGTGAAAGAACCCAATATGAAAAGGCTACATACTGTATGATTCCAACTATATGGCCATTCTCAAACGGGCAAAACTATAGAGACAGTAAAAAGGTCAGTGGTTGCCAGGATACTAATGTAGGGAAGGAAGGATGGATAGGCAGAAAACAAAACATTTTTAGGGCAGTAAAAATATACTATTTAATACTATAGTGACAGATGTCTGTCAATATGTATTTCTCCAGACCCATGGAATGTACACCATCAAGACTGAACCCTAATGTAAACCATGAACTTTAGGTGATAATGACGTGACAATGTAAGTTTTTCCATTGCAATATAAACGTACCAGTCTGCTAGAGGATGTTGATAATGGGAGAGGCTATGCAAGTGTAGGGGCAGGAAATGTACGGGAACTCTCTGCATTTTTTGCTCAATTTTGCTGTGAACCTGAAACTGCTCTAAAAGATAAAGTCATTTTTTTTTTAAAAAAGAAGCATGCTCAAAATGTATTTAATTCAAAATTTCTGCAATCTTTGAAATTTTCCAATGCATCACAGCGACCCTGCTTTTTAGATTTTGAGTCTTACCTTATTTTGGTAACGTGTGAGCTAGCAGCAACAATGAGCATTCATAGAAAAAGACTTCGGAAATTTCTGTATGATTCCAATATAGTATATCATAAACCAAGCCCCCAGAAGAGAATTTTCAGTATCACCATTTTAGGGTATCACTATAATTCTTTTAGTATTCAACTAATTTCAAATAAAGTACTCAAACTGGGCATGGTGGCTCACACCTGTAATCCCAGCACCTTGGGAGGCCAAGATGGGCAGATCACCTGAGGTCAGGAGTTTGAGACAAGCCTGGCCAAGTGAAACCCACTATCTACTAAAAATACAAAAACTAGCAGGGTGTGGTGGCGGGTGCCTATAATCTCAGCTACTCGGGAGGCTGAGACAGGAGAATAGCTTAACCCAGGAGGCGGGGGTTGCAGTGAGCCGAGATCGCACCATTGTACTCCAGCCTGGGCAACAAGAGTGAAACTCTGTCTCAAAAAAAAAAAAAAAAATTAAGAAAAGGCACTTTTAAATTAAAAAAAAAATTTAAAATAAAAGAAAAAGAGTACACAATCTTATCTCATGGCACTCCTACAAATACACACACACACACACACACACACACACACACTTCAGCTTTCCAGAGCCTGGTCACGTTTTGCCATATTCTTCCAAAAAAGCAGCATTTGAGGATACAGTTCACTCACTGACAAGAGAAGATATTTCACTGAGCTGAATTCACCAGTATGATGCCTTTCTTCAATGACAAGTAACATTGACTTCCAAGACAGTGCTATTTGTCAAGAGTAAAAGTTACTTTCTTGAATGATATTTCTTTTATAGAAATACAATAAATTTTTGGTCTGTAATGTTACTTTTTGAATGTCTTTGTCATTAAAATTATGGTTTCATAAAATGAGTTCCCCTATGACTTCTGAAAAGATTTCGGTAATTTTTTAAAATTATTATTTCTTCCTTAAATGTTTGACAGAATTTTCTTGTGAGGACATCTGGGCCTGGAGGCTTCTTTGGGGGAGAGTTTGTATTTTTAAGTTCAATTTCCTTAACAAACATTAGTCTATCAATATTTTCTTTTGATGTATCAGTTTAGGTAAGTTGTGATTTTCAAGGATTACATAGAATTATTCATAATATTTAATTAGTAAGTTTTTCATTGTTACAGGATCTTTCATTCCTAATATTGTTGTTTTCCTTTCCTCTCTCCTTCTCCCTCCTCCTCTCTCTTCTCCCTCCTCCTCTCTCTTCTCCCTCCTCCTTCTCTCTCTTATTCTCCCTCCTCCTCTGCCTCCTCTATCTCCTCCTTCCTTCCTCCTCTTCTTTTCTTCTTTTTCTTCTATCATCTTTGCAAGGATTTTCTAAAATCATTATTCTGCTCAAAGAACTAACTTTTAGTTTTGTTGATTTTTTTTCTCTTTTGCCTTTTTCATTCATTGATTTTCTACTTATCATCTTTTCCTACTTTCTACTTATGGAGATTTAATTTTTTATTGGTTTATTAGATTGAACCTTTCTGCTTTTCGCATATAAGAACTTAAATATATAAATTTATCTCAAAGCTCTTATTGTTTTCATTATCATCCAGTTTAAAACATTTTCTAATTTCATTGTGATTTCTTCTTTGACCTAGGGATTATTTCACAGTGTGTTATTAATTTGCAAATATTTTAGAATTTTCTAGTATCTTATTGTTATTGATTTCCAATTTAATTCTGTTCTGGTCATAGAATACATCCTTTACTATTTCATTTATTTTAATTTTTAAGACTTGTTTTGTGGTCCAGCATATGGCATATCTAAGTGAATAGTCCATGTGTACTTCAAAAACAAGACATATTCTACAGTTGCAGAGAATAGTGTTCTATAGATAGCAGCTATATTAAATTTACAGAGTATATTAGTAAAATCTTTTCCTTTTGCTACTTTCTATTGGTCCTATCAATTGCTGATGGAGTAGTGTTAAAATTCACAATATTTGTCTGTTTCTTCCTGACATTTTTTCCTTCATCAGTTTGAAGCTCTGTTTTAATGAGGTACAAGCACAGTTAAAATTGTTACACCTTCACGATAAATTGGCTTTCATCATGCAATGTTCTTCTTAATCTCTTCTAATACTCCTTATATTAATATCAAATTTGTCTGAATTAATATAGCCATAGAAGCTTTCTTAGAACTAGTATTTGCATGAAATATATTTTCCACATCTTAATCCTATCTGGATCTTTATATCTAAAGTGATATCACATGAGTAGCATATGGTTTGGTTTTGCTTTATTATCCCCATTAATAATCTGTACCTTTTAAGTTTTAAAACACACTTGCAATATAATAATTGATTCTAAAGTTTTTAATTACCTATTCTTAATTACAATTCCTTAAGTTTTTCTTAAGAGTGTCATTAGTGGGAAAGTGAGTGTGGCCACTTCCAAGATGGCCGAATAGGAACAACTCCAGTCTACAGCTCCCAGCTTGAGTGACGCAGAAGATGGGTGATTTCTGCATTTCCAACTGAGGTACCAGGTTCATCTCACTGGGGCTTGTCAGACAGTGGGTGCAGTCCACGGAGCATGAGTTGAAGCAGAACGAGGCGTTGTCTCACCCAGGAAGCACAAGGGATCAGGGAATTCCCTTTCCTAGCCAAGGGAAGCTGTGACAAATGGTACCTGGAAAATCAGGTCACTCCCACCATAATACTGCTCTTTTCCAATGGTCTTAGCAAACGGCACACCAGGAGATTATATTCCGCACCTGGCTTGGAGGGTTCCATGCCCATAGAGCCTCACTCACTGCTAGGACAGCAGTCTGAGATCAAACTGCAAGGCAGCAGCAAGGCTGGGGGAGGGGCGTCCGCCGTTGCTGAGGCTTGAAGAGGTAAACAAAGCAGCCGGGAAGCCTAAACTGGGTGGAGCCCACCGCAGCTCAAGGAGGCCTGGCTGCCTCTGTAGTCTCCATCTCTGGGGGCAGGGCATAGCTGAACAAAAGGCAGCAGAAACATCTGCAGACTTAAATGTCCCTGTCTGACAACTTTGAAGAGAGTAGTAGTTCTCCCAGCACAGAGGTTGAAATCTGAGAATGGACAGACTGCCTCTTCAAGTGGGTCCCTGACCCCTGAGTAGCCTAACTGGGAGATGCCTCCCAGTAGGGGGCGACTGACACCTTATACAGCCAGCTGCCCCTCTGAGACAAAGCTTCCAGAGGAAGGATCAGGCAGCAACATTTACCATTCTGCAATATTTGCTGTTCTATAGCCTCAGTTGGTGATACGCAGGCAAACAGGGCCTGGAGTGGACCTCCAGCAACCTCCAACAGACCTGACTATTAGAAGGAAAACTAACAAACAGAAAGGACATCCACACCAAAACCCCATCTGTATGTCACCATCATCAAAGACCAAAGGTAGATAAAACCACAAAGATGGAGAGAAACCAGAGTAGAAAAGCTGAAAATTCTAAAAATCAGAGTGCCTTTTCTCTTCCAAAGGAACGCAGCTTCTCAACAGCAATGGAACAAAGCTGGACAGAGAATGACTTTGACAAGTTGGGAGAAGAAGGCCAGTTATTCGGCAATAACAAACTTCTTTGAGCTAAAGGAGGATGTTTGAACCCATTGCAAAGAAGCTAAAACCTTGAAAAAAGATTAGACAAATGGCTAACTAGAATAAACGGCATAGAGAAGACCTTAAATGACCTGATGGAGCTGAAAACCATGGCACGAGAACTACGTGACACATGCACAAGCTTCAGTAGCTGATTCAATCAAGTGAAAGAAGAAATGAATGAAATGAAGCAAGAAGAGAAGTTTAAAGAAAAAAGAGTAAAAAGAAATGAACAAAGCCTCCAAGAAATATGGGACTATGTGAAAAGACCAAATCTTTGTCTGATTGGTGTACCTGAAAGTGACAGGGAGAATGGAACCAAGCTGGAAAACACTCTTCAGGATATTATCCAGGAGAACTTCCCCAACCCAGCAAGGCAGGCCAACATTCAAATTCAGGAAATACAGAGAACACCAAAAAGATACTCCTCGAGAAGAGCAACTCCAAGACACATAATTGTCAGATTCACCAAAGTTGAAATGAAGGAAAAAATGTTAAGGGCAGCCAGAGAGAAAGGTCAGGTTACCCACAAAGGGAAGACCATCAGACTAACAGCAGATCTCTTGGCAGAAACTCTATAAACCAGATGACAGTGGGGGCAATATTCAACATTTTTAAAGAAAAGAATTTTCAACCTAGAATTTCATATCCAGCCAAACTAAGCTTCTTAAGTGAAGGAACAATAAAATCCTTTACAGATAAGCAAATGCTTAGAGATTTTGTCAATACCAGGCCTGCCTTACAAGAGCTCCTGAAGGAAGCACTAAATATGTAAAGGAACAACTGGTACCAGCCACTGCAAAAACATGCCAAATTGTAAAGACCATTAATGCTAGAAAGATCAACTAATGAGCAAAATAACCAGCTAACATCATAATGACAGGATCAAATTCACACATAACAATATTAACCGTAAATTTAAATGGGCTAAATGCTCCCATTAAAAGACACAGACAGGCAAATTGGATAAAGAGTCAAGACCCATCAGTGTGCTGTATTCAGGAGATCCATCTCACGCACAGACACACACATAGGCTCAAAATAAAGGGATGGAGGAAGATCTACCAAGCACATGGAAAACAAAAAAAGGCAGGGGTTGCAATCCTAGTCTCTGATAAAACAGACTTCAAACCAACAAAGATCAAAAGAGACAAAGAAGGCCATTACATAATGGTAAAGGGATAAATTCAACAAGAAGAGTTAACTATCCTAAATATATAGGCACCCAATACAGGAACACCCAGATTCATAAAACAAGTCCTTAGGGAACTACAAAGAGACTTAGACTCCCACACAATAATAATGGGAGACTTTAACACCCCACTGTTAACATTAGACAGATCCATGAGACAGAAAGTAAACAAGGATATATAGGATTTGAACTCAGTTCTGTACCAAGCTGACCTAATAGACATCTACAGAACTCTCCACCCCAAATCAACAGAATATACATTCTTCTCAGCACCACATAGCACTTATTCCAAAATTGACCACATAATTGGAAGTAAAGCACTCCTCAGCAAATGTAAAAGAACAGAAATTATAACAAACTGTCTCTCAGACCACAGTGCAATCAAACTAGAACTCAGGATTAATTAACTTACTCAAAACTGCTCAACTACATGGAAACTGAACAACCTGCTCCTGAATGACTACTGGGTACATAACAAAATGACAGCAGAAATAAAGATGTTCTTTGAAACCAATGAGAACAAAGATACAACATACCAGAATCTCTGGGACACATTTAAAGCAGTGTGTAGAGGGAAATTTATAGCATTAAATGCCCACAAGAGAAAGCAGGAAAGATCTAAAATTGACACCCTACCATCACAATTAAAAGAACTAGAGAGGCAAGAGCAAACACATTCAAAAGCTAGCAGAAGGCAAGAAATAACTAAGATCAGGGCAGACCTGAAGGAGATACAGACACAAAAAATCCTTCAAAAAAATCAATGAATCCAGGAGCTGGTTTCTTGAAAAGATCAACAAAATTGATAGACCACTAACAAGACTAATAGAGAGGAAAGGAGAGAAGAATCAAATAGATGCAATAAAAAGTGATAAAGAGGATATTATCACTGAACCCACAGAAACAGAAACTGCCATTAGAGAATACTATAAACACCTCTACACAAATCAACTAGAAAATCTAGAAGAAATGGATTCATTCCTGGAAACGTACACCCTCCCAAGACTAAACCAGGAAGAAATTGAATCCCTGAATAGACCAATAACAGGCTCTGAAATTGAGGCAATAATTAATAGCCTACCAACCAAAAAAAGTTCAGGACCAGACGGATTCATAGCCAAATTCTACCAAAAGTACAAAGAGGAGCTGGTACCATTCCTTCTGAAACTACTCCAATCAAGAGAAAAAGAGGGAATCCTCCCTAACTCATTTTATGAGGCCAGCATCATCCTGATACCAACCCTGGCAGAGAAATAACAAAAAAATGAGAATTTTAGACCAATATCCCTGATGAACATTGATGCAAAAATCCTCAATAAAATACTGGCAAACCAAATCCAGCAACACATCAAAAAGCTTATCCACTACGATCAAGTTTGCTTCATCCCTGGGATGCAAGGCTGGTTCAACATACACAAATCAATAAACATAATCCATCATATAAACAGAACCAAAGACAAAAACCACATGATTATCTCAATAGATGCAGAAAAGGCTTTTGACAAAATTCAACAGCCCTTCATGCTAAAAACTCTCAATAAATTAGGTATTGATGGGACGTATCTCAAAATAATAAGAGCTATTTATGACAAACCCACAGCCAATATCATACTGAATGGGCAAAAACTGGAAGCATTCCCTTTGAAAACTGGCACAAGACAGGGATGCCCTCTCTCACCATCCTATTCAACATAGTATTGGAAGTTCTGGCCAGGGCAATCAGGCAGGAGAAAGAAAGAAAGGGTATTCAATTAGGAAAAGAGGAAGTCAAGTTGTCCCTGTTTGCAGATGACATGATTGTATATTTAGAAAATCCCATCATCTCATCCCAAAATCTCCTTCAGCCAATAAGCAACTTCAGCAAAGTCTCAGGATACAAAATCAATGTGCAAAAATCACAAGGATTCCTATACACCAATAACAGACAAACAGAGAGCCAAATCAGGAATGAACTCCCATTCACAATTGCTTCAAAGATAATAAAATACCTAGGAATTCAACTTACAAGGGACATGAAGGACCTCTTCAAGAAGAACTACAAACCACTGCTCAATGAAATAAGAGGACACAAACAAATGGAAGAACATACCATGCTCATGGACAGGAAGAATCAATATCGTGAAAATGGCCATACTGCCCAAGGTAATTTATAGATTCAATGCCATCCCCATCAAGCTAACAATGACTTTCTTCACAGAATTGGAATAAACTAAAGTTCATATGGAATCAAAAAAGAGCCCGCATTGGCAAGACAATCCTAAGCAAAAAGAACAAAGCTGGAGGCATCACGCTACCTGACTTCAAACTATGCTGCAAGGCTACAGTAACCAAAACAGCATGGTACTGGCACCAAAACAGAGATATTGACCAATGGAACAGAACGGAGCCCTCAGAAATAATAGCACACATCTACAACCCACTGATCTTTGACAAACATGACACAAATGAGAAATGGGGAAAGGATTCCCTATTTAATAAATGGTGCTGGGAAAACTGGCTAGCCATATGTGGAAAGCTGAAACTGGATCCCTTCCTTACACCTTATACAAAAATTAATTCAAGATGGATTAAAGACTTAAATGTTAGACCTAAAACCATAAAAACCCAGAAGAAAACCTCGGCAATACCATTCAGGCCACAGGCATGGGCAAGGACTTCATGAGTAAAACACCAAAAGCAATGGCAACAAAAGCCAAGATTGACAAATGGGATCTAATTAAACTAAAGAGCTTCTGTAGAGCAAAAGAAACTACCATCAGAGTGAACAGGCAACCTACAGAATGGGAGAAAATTTTTACAATCTGCCCATCTGACAAAAGGCTAATATCCAGAATCTACAAAGAACTTAAACGAATTTACATGTAAAAATCAAACAACCCCATCAAAAAGTGAGCAAGAGATATGAACAGACACTTCTCAAAAAAAGACATTTATGCAGCCAACAGACACATGAAAAAATGCTCATCATCACTGGCCATGAGAGAAATGCAAATCAAAACCATGAGACACCATCTCATACCAGTTAGAATGGCGATCATTAAAAAGTCAGGAAACAACAGGTGATGGAGAGGATGTGGAGAAATAAGAACACTTTTACACGTTGGTGGGACTGTAAACAGTTCAAACATTGTGGAAGACAGTGTGGCAATTCCTCAAGGATCTAGAACTAGAAATACCATTTGACCCAGCCACCCCATGACTGGGTATATACCCAAAGGATTATAAATCATGCTGCTATAAAGACACATGTACACATATGTTTATTGTGGCACTATTCACAGTAGCAGACTTGGAACCAACCCAAATGTCCAGCAATGATAGACTAGATTAAGAAAATGTGGCACACATTCACCATGGAATACTATGGAGTCATAAAAAAGGATAAGTTCATGTCCTTTGTAGGGACATGGAAGCTGGAAAACATCATTCTCAGTAAACTATCACAAGGACAGAAAACCAAACACTGCATGTTCTCACTCATAGGTGGGAATAGAACAATGAGAACACTTGGACATAGAGTGAGGAACATCACACATCGGGGCCTGTCGTGGGGTGGGGGGAGTAGGGAGGGATAGCATTAGGAGATATACCTAATGTATGACGAGTTAATGGGTGCAGCCCAACATGGCACACGTGTACATATGTAACAAACCTGCACACTGTGCACATGTACCCTAGAACTTAAAAAAAAAAAAAAAAAAAAAGTATCATTAGTGGCTGGACACGGTGGCTCAAACCTGTAATCTCAGCACTTTGAGAGTCTGAGGGGGGCGGATGACGAGGTCAAGTGATTGAGATCATCCTGGGCAACACTGTGAAATCCCATATCTACTAAAAATACAAAAATTAGCTGGGCGTGGTGGTACCTGTAGTCCCAGCTACCTGGGAGGCTGAGGCAGGAGAATCCCTTGAACCGGGAGGCGGAGATTGCAGTGAGCTGAGATAGTTGCACTCGCGCCATTGCACTCCAGCCTTGTGACAGAGTGAGAGTGCATCTCCAAAAAAAAAAAAGAGTATCATGAGTATCATTACTATATTTGTTTTCTATATGTCCTACTTGTTGTTTCTTTTTTCTTCCTTTCCTTTCCTGCCTTTCAATCAGCTTCTTATCAATTTTATCACCATTATTTGCTTCTTAGCTGTATCTCTTTGTCTTAATACTTTAATAAATGCTCTGATGACACTATGCATTCTTGACTCATAGTAATCTAACTTTAATTAAAATCATCACTTTACGTATAATGTAAGAAGCTTGTAGTATTTTTAAACATAACCTCCTTCCTGTTCTTGATGCTGTTTTTATACATATTTCTTTTCTCTCTCTCTCTTTTTTTTTTTTTTTTTTTGAGACAGGCTCTTATACTGTTGCCCAGGCTGGAGTGCCATTGCTCGATCTCAGCTCACTGCAACCTCTGTCTCCCAGGTGCAAGTGATTCTCCTGCCTCAGTCTCCCTAGTAGCTGGGATTACAGTCACCTGCCACCACGCCCAGCTAATTTTTGTATTTTTAGTAGAGACGTGGTTTCACCACATTGTTTAGGCTGGTCTTGAATTCCTGACCTCAGGCGATCTACCTGCCTTGGTATCCCAAAGTGCTGGGATTACAGGCTTGAGCCACCGCGCTCGGCCACATATTTCTTGTGTACTAATTATAGAGCACAAAATAAATTGTAATCATGTTTATCTTAAACAGTCACTTGCCTATTGAGGAATTTTATTGATGTTAATTATTTTCTTATATTTACTCACATATTTACCATTCCCACCACTCTTTATTTTTTTCTCTATATCCTAGTTTCTCGATTTATGGGATCCTTTAGATGGAGGAACTTCCTTTATGATATCTGTTGTGTTGGTCTGCTGACAACAAGTCTGTCGAGTTTTGCTTATCTGAAAACATGCCTTCATATTTGAATGATTATTTCATCTATGCACATAATTCCCGTGACAGTTCTTTCTATTAAGTGCTTCAGAGATGCCGTTCCATTGTTTCTATTGGTTCTGATGAGAAGTCAGGCATAAGCTGAATGATTGCTCCTCTGTGTGTAATGTTCTTATCCTCTTGCTGTTTTCAGTACTTTTCTCTTTTGCTTTGGATTTCATCAGATTGGTTATCTCGTGCCTTCGCATGCATGCATGTGTGCATGAGTGTGTGTGTGGCGTGAGTGTTCGTCCTACTTAGCATTCAATGAGCTTCTTAAATCTGTGGGTTAGGTTTTTCTGTTAAATTTGGGGAAACAATTGACCATTATGTATTGAAATCATCTATATAACTTTCCTTATCACTTTTTCTTCTAGGACTCCAATTGCATGATATTGTCCCACAAATGTCTGACATTTTCTTCATTTACTTTTCTCGTTGTAACTCAGTTTGAACAATTCATCTTATCTTCTCTTTAAATCAACTATGTTTTTGTGCATGCTAGTTTGCTGTTCAGTCCATCTACATTTTCATTTCAAACATTATGTTTTTCTGTTCTAGAATGTCATTTTGTTCTTTTATAGTTCCTATTTTCTCTCCAAATTTTCAATCCCTTTGCTCACTATCCATTCTTTCTTGTACATTTTTTTTAACACATCAGTAATAGTTTTCAAGTTTTTGCCTGCTATACTCATTTTCTATTGCTACTGCCATAAACTACCAAAAATTTAGTAGCCTAAACAATATAAATTTATTATTTTATAATTCTGGAGGTTAGAAGCCCAAGATGGGTTTCACTGGATTAAAATCAAGGTTTTATCAGGGCTACATTCCTTCTGGAGGAGGAATCTATTTCCTTGGAGAGACATCCTAGGGGAGAAACTATATCCTTTCTCTTTACAGCTTCTAGAGGCTGCTTCATTCCTTGGTTTATGGCCTATTCCTCCATCTTAACAGCCAGCAGCACAGCATTTTTATTTCCCTCTCTAAGACACTCTTCTCAAAGCCACTCTCTGTCATAAGGACTTTAGTGATTATAGTGAATACTTTTCCCATCTCAAGATCAGCTGATAAGTAACCTTAACTTTATCTGCAACTTTAATTCCCCCTATAGCTTCTAGGGATTAGGACATTGACATTTTTGGCATTATTCTGCTTACACCTCAGTTACTATCAATGGTTAAGTCTACACGGGTCTGCTCTTATTAACTACTTTTTGTCTTGATTTTCCTGCTTCCTTATATGTTTCATATGTTTTCACTGAGTTTTAGATATTGTGTATAAAGAAAAGTAGAGGCTGAAATATAATTATTTAGTTTATTTTCCAGATAATTTAAGCTTTACCTTCTGTCTGAATGTAATTATAATAAGTGGTTGATGATTAAAATTTTTTCAAAAGTCAAGTTGATCTGGGACTGAACCATAATGTCAATTAGATTAAGTTCACATTTTGTTAACCCTACCTGTACCCTCGTATGCCACTATCAATTAGGGGCTAATCATTTTGGGTTTTTACAGCATTTGAGCCAGGTGGCGTAGGGGATAGACCAATGTTTCAAATAGCTTTGGTTCATGTTTGGATTCAACTTTCATTAGGTCCTAAAACCTAAACACTTCAAGAATGCATAGAACTGCGTGAATTCACTTTGCTTTCAAGCTTCTCCTCTACTGCCATCTCAGTGAAATTTTGACAAGGAGTGTGACAAGAGAATTGTTAGCCCAAGTGATTTATTTTTGTGTTTAGAATTAATTCATATAATAATCTATTACACCACTCACATTGTCTTTAAAGGTGTAGCTGATTTCTCCTCGTCCCTACAGTTTTTCCATCTATGTTATACCTACTCTTTCACTCACATGTACCCGAAAAAACACTTGCCCTCAGGTATAGAAGCTACAGTGGTGCTCCTCTTATTCATAAGTGGCTTATTCCTTTCTAGAATTCAGTTCACCAAGGCTTCGCTGTGTTCTCTGCTAGTTGATAGCTGAAGAGTATAATACGATTTTTTAAATTCTGTTTTTTTATGTTGTCAAGATGGGAACAGAGGTCTTTTACATATTTTCATATACTAACTGGCATCAAAAGTCTTCTGATATCCATAGAGTGTTGCTTCAGAAAAAAAAAAAGGGACAATTTTTATTGCTTAATAACTACTTTGTTAAAACCGTCGCCTGTTTTTAAATGAAGTTTTTGCCAGTTATTCAGACTAGACTTTGAAGGCAATGAAAAGTAGGAAAGAGGAAGCCAGAAGATAGTCAGAAACTAATCTGATCATAAATTACTGATCAACTAGCAGCCAATTTATTAGTTGATGGTGCCGACAGAAAAATTAAGTATTGATCAACAGTTTCTACTGAAAATCTTCTCTTCTTAAAACGCCCCCCTCTTTTTTTTTTTTTTGAAACAGAATCTTACTCTGCCACCCAGGCTGGAGTGCAGTGGCGCAATCTCAGCTCACTGCAACCTCCGCCTCCCAGGTTCAAGCTATTCTCTTGCCTCAGCCTCCCAAGTAGCTGGGCCTGCAGGTGCCTGCCACCATGCATGGGTAATTTTTGTATTTTTAGTAGAGACGGGGTTTCACCATATTGTCCAGGCTGGTCTCGAACTTGTGACCTTGAGATCCACCTACCTCAGCCTCTCAAAGTGCTGGGACTACAGGTGTGAGCCACCTTGCCTGGTCAAAACACTTTTTCTTAAGTATATAGTAGATCTATGTAACAGCCTGTCAAAGGGGGACTCTGTTGTTGTTTCCACTGAGACACCACTCCAGCCTAAGAATGAACTATTCCCACATTCTAAAGTGAAGAGCTAAATCTTCTATATAGGATAGGTAAAGGAAGTGACCAAACACTGATTTCTTTTTTTCATTCTTAACATATTGCCCACTTTGAATGCACATATGTGTCAAAGCCGAAGTGGTCAAGAAAAGAGACTTTTTGGTGAGAGCAGTCAGTATCTGCATGTCCTTCCATTGCCCATTCCCACGGGGATGGAAAGAGAGTACACCTTCTTCTCCCTCACCTTAAGTCCAGTGGCAGAAGGGGTTTCAAAGAAACCATTCATACAACATGATATTTTGCCCCTTTTGAAGGACAACATGAACTCTAAAGGCAAGAAGGTATGGCTTGTCCTAGAATAGCAAAGCTAAGAAAGAAGACTCTGCTGAGCACTAGGGTCAGTCCCATCAATGATGATGTTAGGTCTGGTGAGTTTTTTGGTGGCTAAATGGACCCATGGGATAAAACTGTCATAAAAGTAATTTAAAGGAGACTATGACCAAGAAGCCATGTGGATGCATAAAACCCCAGTAGATACATCTATTTTAAGGAAAACAACCAAGTGTCCAACTTCTGAAATTGTAGTTACAAGTGTAAGACTATAGTTCTTCCAGTTGGGAAGAGGGGTGAGTCACAAGTAGGGTTTCTAAAGTGCTAGTATTATTCCATTTTTTGTTTAGGGCACTGATTACACAGTGATTTACCCCTTTCTGTATGTATATTATACTGCAATGAAAAATTATATTTTAAGTTGCTGCTTCTAACCAAGATTTTATTCAGAACCATAGAAAATTCTCATCTATATAATATTTAAAGGGAGAGTGGGGTTGCGGATTAAATAGATTTATCATTGTACCATACTGTATTAAATCCAGTTGACAAAATGACATTTCCATTGAACTTCAAATGTATTTACTGCAAACAGGGCCTTTGTTCTGTCAAAGAAATTCTCTCAGTCATGCTAAAACTAAATTAAGTTAAAATATAAATTACATTTATAAAGTTTATTTTACTAGAATTTGATCAAAAAGGGAAATAAAAACTAGCTACACAATAAACTGCTTGCCTTTCTGGTAGGCAGAATTTTAAGTTGACCTCCTGTGACCTTTGTCTTTGTAAAAATCTCTTCCTCTTAAGCACGGGCAGAACCTGCACATGCAATGAGTTATTACTCCCGTGATTATGTTATGTTACATGGCAAAAAGCATTTTTTCATATGTAATTAGTTTACTAATCAGTTGGCTTTGGTTAATCAGATGAGCCCTTTAAAAGCAGAGCATTTTCTCTAGTGAGTAGTGAGTAGCAGAGAGGAAGTCAAGTAGATTACAAGAGAGAATTGGAACAAAGTTCGTGGCTTGAATATAGAGGGGAACACATGGAAAGGACCTGAGAGAAGCTTCCAGAAGCTGAGAGCAACCCCTGGCTCACAGGCAGCAAGAAAATGGGGACCTCAGTCCTGTGGCCATGGGGAACTGAATTCTGCCAGCAAGAATAAACTTGGAAGCGGATTTTTCCCTTGAGTCTCTAAACAAGAACTCAGCTCTGCCAACACCTTGATTTTGGCCTTGTGAGACCCTGAACAGGGAACTCAGTTTTGCCATACCAACATCTGACATAGAAAACTGTGAGCTAATACAATTGTGCTGTTTTAAGCGGCTGAGTGTCTGCTAATTTGTTATGTAGCAACAGAAAATGAATCCAGACAAGACATAAAGATGAACTACACCACCAAGACTAATGGTGGCTTTTGGGAATGACCACCTGCCTTGGTATCAGAATACATAAAGCTCTAAAATTTCCACACTTCAAAAAACACTAGCATCTCCCTTTTACTACTCAAAGGTCACCAGATAGGATAATACAAAAGTATGAACATCATATGTTGTCTAAAAAAGGTTTCTCATAAATCTCTACTTGTCTTCCTTTTTTCTGACAAGTATATTTAAATTTATAATCAGCAGAAAAAATGTGACAATAATCTGGAATGACACTAGTTATTTAAAGAGCATTGAGACCAGAGAAGTGGGAATTGCCCCTAAATAGTTGAAGATGCAGGGAGTAAATACTGTTGCTACATGATGGTGACTTTTTAGAAGTCTACTTATAGAAACTGAGGATCTCTTTCCTAACAGATTAAACATCTGGTTCTTCAGGACAAAGTTTGATATCTGTTATTACATTTGTATTTTTCATAGGTGTCGCAGTGTTAAATAATCAACATCTGCCTTCGCTTGTGTTGAACAACCTTCTAGTTTTAGCTAAATTGTCTTAGAAGAGGATCCTTATTGAAAATCCAGGAGCACATTTTGTTTCTTTAAGTTTTGAAAACATATTTTCTTTTAACATTAAGCTGTAGCATGTAAACAGTGGTCTGAAACATAATTGCACTCTTCAGGGCTTTGCAGCAAATTTCTCTGTTCACCTAACACTGTTCTCAACCCGCCCTCAAAACAGACAGTCTGGCAACTATGGGGTCAAGAGCAAAGGTTACAGAGTCCAGCTGATATAGGTATAGATGCCAACTTTACTTTTTATTAACTGAGTTAATAATATCTTCAAGTCTGTTTTCTCATCTCTATAAGAAGAATTTCCTTGACAAGCCAAGGCAAGGATAACAATTTTCTTTCAGAGCCATGATGACAATTATGTAACAAATAAATTCAGAGTTTATAATTATTCTAACCCAACATGTAGTGCTTATTTTTATTAATATTTATTCTGAAATCTAATTGTTTTCATCTCTAGCTTATCACAAAATTCACCAAAAATTTCAGTTGTATTTAACTAAATCTTTTCTCTTGATGTTACCATTCATCAAAACACTGTTGCTTCTTTGTCAACAGTGCTTTACTCATCATTAAGGAATTAATGCTACTAAAGTCACCAGACTGACTTAAGGACACTATAATAAAGCTTTGGTAGCTTATAGTAGCTCTTAAAAAGGTCTTTTAAACACAATCCTCGAGTTGTTAATGGGGATATTTCGCACTTTCAGTAGGAAGTTTATTCCTCCAGGCCAAAGGGACCACATTCTATTAATAGTCTGTATTTGAGTTGCTGTAACCTCTTTATACCAAATAACATTCAATAATAATCAATAATGATATGGTAGTGTTAATTTCTCAGGCTCTACAATGTCTAGCAAATGTTCTTTCTGTACATGAAAACCATACTCATTATCCTGTACTTTTATACAAGAGTTTGAACTAGGCCATTCTGTATTTCATAAATTCAAAGCAAGACTCTATTATTTATTCTAAATGTGACAGCCTTAGCTGTAGAGGTGGGCAGCCGCTACACAAGTAATCTGCTGATTAGGGCTAGTATGCATATCAGAAGCCAGCAAACTCCAATTTGCATTGAATGCCAGCTGCATAACAACTTATCAGAGAAGCCCAGATAGGAGGGCAAAGAAATATCCCTTCCTTAATTATGAGCATGTGTATGCCAGTGCAAACCTGCATTTGTATGACCGAGCGTTCTGGGACAATAAGTTAATGCTATTAAGATTCATTACATATTCCTAATATGCATAGCAATGCCTCTTATTGGGAATATGTGACATCCCAAGCTCGAAGTCTATGGTGACAAAGTCCAGTGAGAATGGAAAGAGATTCAGCCAGGAATGCCAGTAGATGTACTAATAAGGTTTCGTGACATTTTAGAAAAGATAGCACTTTTGATTATTGCACATATTAATTCAGTGTTAATGTCAGGTGATCTTGATTAATTATCATTTTTAAAAAGTTTCTGTTTTGGATGTAGACATCTAAATTTCTTGTGCTCATCTAAGAAAGAAAAGAATAAATACAAAGTGAAGAGCAAATTAGTGAGGGCCTACTTTAGCCTCAGACCTGTTGTATTTGCCTATAATCCTAAATTTAAATACCATCTGATGGCCCGTGTGCAGTCAGCAGCAGATTGTCTTTATGTTAGATTTATTCATTCACATTATCTGACTGGTCCCTGAAAACATTTGAGCTTGAGACTCTAGAAGTTATCTTTGAGAGGCCAAATATTTTTTTAAGAGAGATACACCAGGCAAGAGAATGTGACTCTGTGAATGTTTTGCCTGTTTGCTATGTGAGACCTTGACAAAGTAGAAATTCAGAATTCATGTGACCTGGGAGACTGTAACATACTGGGAAGTGTCCTGATTTGGGAGACAGGAGACAGTGCTTCATTTAGTTCACTCATTGAATCCAATCAATGACTGAATTTATCCAGTCATTTAATAATTCATTCATTTGGATGACCAGCTTGTATTTTCTGCACCCCGGGTACCATTGTTGGGCTAAAACAATGAGCAATGATAATACTGCTTCCTAAGATTGCTGTAAGGATTCAAGCTGGTAATGCCTTGGTTCTTCTCTTTGGATTCCTTTGCCTGCCTCTTTTTGTTTTTCTCTTGGTCAGCATCCCAGCCATGCCTAATATTCCCTTTATGACTAGATAAAATGTCATTAAATCAGAAATCAAAGAAAGAATTGATGTGATATTGGACAAGATATCCAGACTTTCCGAGCCTCAAGAATGTATTATAGTTGAATAATCTGAAAACTCATCTAGCTCTAAATGTTAGAATTCTATGATTATCTGCATTATACCAAAATTAGTTTATAAAGTAGAAAATAGTCATCTTCTAGAATTTCTAAAGCATGATATAGGAAGTGATTTTTTTTTTTAGTTATAAATTAACCTTATAAAATCAGAAACAGTTTTCTTGTTCTTAAAACATTTCTAGTCCCCGAAGTCTATTTTGTATCCCCAAATTAAAAGGAGTTGGCATTAAGCCATTTCTAAATCAACCACACAGCTCTAAAATTCTATTCTTCTGTGGTTCCATTTGGACAGTGTCATGTTTGAGCAGTTTCTTCAGAAGGAGGAAGGAATTAACATTTATTGTGCCAAAAGCAGTGTACCAGGCACTAAACAAGTTTATTTATATACATTATTTTATTTAGTCTTCATGAAAGGCATGAGAGTAGCAAATGGCCAAGAACCTGCAGCTAATAAGGAGCAAGTAGAGGCTGAGAAACCCTCTGCTGAGCTCCAAAGTCCTCGGTCCCCTGATGAACACACTGGGCATGCATTTTTATCTTCACTGCTTCCTGCACTCTTCCTTTATCCACACAAATCTATTACTTAGGAACTGTTTGTTGACCCACAGCTTCACAAATTTAATATTCCTTTACTTATTTGACTTTTGCTGAGTGACTAAAATATCTAGTAACATAGAGCTTCACATCTCATTTAAATAGGACATGTTGCTGTGAAGGGTAACTGACAAGTTTAAAAATTCTTTAATTTAGCAGCATTAAAATATGCAGTTCAGTTCTTGAATCAGTTCCTAAACACAATATCAATATTTCATTCTCTGTAGTACTGTCATCCAGAAGTGCCTATGAACCAATACATTTGTGTTTTGTAAATATATATTATCACAAGATTTTCTGATACTCAAGAAATACTAAGGGTTTTTTTTTTTATCTTCAGTTTTACTCTAAGAATAAGTCTAATTTGTCATACTTGAATAGTATTAAAATTGTTAATGCATAAATGGACTAAGATAAGTCTGTACTAATGAAAATATGTAATTATACTGAGTCTATCACATACTAACTTCAGCAGACATAACATGAAACAGGAAATTAAATCCATATTTATGTTATACAAACACACAAAAAATTTTAATGAAGTTTTTATCACTAAATTATTGATATAATTAGATATAAAAATATTTATCATAAAACAAACATAATCAGTTAAAAAATTTTACATTAAGTATTTTTTTACTAAGCCTAAACCTCGCCAAACATTAAGTGTTAATCATCATGAAACACCATCTGCAGAGCATAGCTTAAATAAATAAAAGTGTCTCTAAAGTAAAATAGTCTTATCTATCCATGCCTGACTCCTACACATTAATTTAACTCCTACATCTCTAATTGAAAAGTTTAGCCTAAGCATTGACTGGTCAGAACATGTAAGAATTACCTGGTTAAAACATTTGGTTGTTAGAAACATTTATAGTATTACATTTTCAACTCATTTCAGTTATCCAAAGAATCTCAGTGTCAAAAGTTGTAGGATGGAAGATGATGTGGCAGAACAGAAAACAGATAAGACAAAAAAGTGGATAAAACATTTATGGTGCTTCATTTGTAATATAAAGCAAGAGGCCTCATGTACTGAACCAAATGAAAGCCTTCAGATTACTCTGTGTGGTCTCTGGAAGCTCAGCCAAGAGCTGTTTTCCATAATCTATGGTAATACACAGTTTGAACTGAAAGGATTCTCTAACGGCTGAAGGGCCAGATATCAACATCCTATATCATGACAGAGCCCAGGTGTGGTCGTTCATTTGGTGGAGGAGAACAGCACAATTATTTTTAAGGTGTTCTATTTTACCAAAGGCCTACTGATATGGTTTGGCTGTGACCTCATCCGAATCTCATCTTGAATTCTAGCTCCCATAATTCCCACATGCTGTGGGAAGGACCCAGTGGGAGATAATTTAGTCACAGGAGTTGTTTCCCCCATACTGTTCTTGGTAGCAAATAAGTCTTACAAGATCTGATGGTTTTTAAGGGGATTTTTCCTTTCACTTGGCTCTCATTTCTCTCTTACCTGCTGCCATGTAAGACGTGCCTTTTGCCTTCTACCATGATTGTGGGCCTCCCCAGCCACATGGAAGTGAGTCCATTAAACCTTTTTTTCTTTAAAAATTACCCAGTCTCAGGTTTGTCTTTATTAGCAGCATGAGAACAGATCAATACACCTTCCCATCACTGCTCTACTCATGGTGTAATAAATGTATCCATCAGCACTCACACATTCATAACAACCAGCGAGAGTTAAAACCAAGTAGAAAAGTCCAAAGCCACTGAGTCTGTCCAAGAGGCTCATCCCTCCCTCCTGCATGTCCTCTCCACCCAGCACACCAGCATCCTCTGGCTTCTCCCTAGTTTTACAAAAGCATCTATGTCAGCCTCCCTCCTCCTTAGTCCTTTTCAGGTCAAGCTATATATTATACCTTATCAGAGGCACAGATAGGTTATTTCTTCATGCATGAATGGATGTAATGACATACTTATTTATTCAGTCTCTCAACAAACATGTGCTGAGTGTCCATTTTGTGCTAGGAGCTGTGCTGGACACTAGAAAAATATCCCCTCAGTAAACTCAGTAAACACAGCAGGTAGGAAAGATTGGCCCATGCTCAGTCATCCACTATTCCACTTTGTTGCATTTTAAAAGGCTAATACGTAGGCTTTAGCCTAAAAGAATATACTCCAACTGAGGGATTTTAAGCAGAAATATACATATTTTAAAATAGCAGTGACTCTCTCAGAACTGTCAAAGCCCAGGGCATGCACCCTTTCTCTCCATTCAAAAGATCAGCCATGAGCACAGCATACAAACTGTTCAATAACATATTAAATGGAACTTTTCCTATAATCTTAGAATTTGAAATTAAGTCTTAAGCAGGAAAAAAGGACAATAAATAACCTCACATTCTAAAAAGCAGCTGCTAAATACATCCCTGTGAATTATTAAGAGTTGACAAAAATTAGTCCTCACCTCCAAATGCTCCAAAGAGCCGATGCAAAGAGCAGAGCAGAAATTCAGAAATTCAAGGAGGGTCATTCAGGTTTAGAATTACCGGGTCTTAGAAATACTTTGACTTTTCTTTTCCTCGTGGGGTTGGCTAGAGAGTACTCTCCTCTCACAAATAAAGGAAGGAAGATTCCAGAGACAATTCATGATAATTGAAAAAGCAAGAAGAGGAGATATGTGTTTCTCTTCACGTGTATGATTACAACAGCTCAAATACCACAGTAGGGAAATCCTTGGGAAAGTTCAACAGGCTTCCCTTGACTTTGGGAAGTACTTGGGCACTTTGAGACTGCTGCCTGACTCTATCTTCAGAATTCCCGGGAAGGGAGATTGGCCAAAGCAGTTGCACGGAAGGGGAGGAGAGAGAGCCAGTGTGGAAGCAACCTGTACTCTCATTATTTGGCAGGTCCAGCCTGAAAGGGTGCCATGAAAAATCCAAGTCATCTTGAAGGTACCTGATTCAATGCCTACTGCTACTGTAATGAATTACCACAAACGTAAAGGTTTAAAGCAATGCAAATTTATCCTCTTACAGTTCCAGACATCAAAAGTCTAAAATGGGTCTGTAGGGCTGCTTGTATTATGGAGGTTCTAGGAAAGAATCCACTGTCTTGCTTGCTCTGGGTTGAAGAGGTTGCCTACATTCTTTGGCATGTGTCCTCTTCTGCCATCTTCAGAGCCAACAACATAGCATCTTCTCTCCTCTCTGTCCTCTGCCTCCATCCTCAAATTTTCTACGACTGATCCTCCTGCTTCCCTCTGATAAGAACTCTTTTGATTGCATTAGGCCCACTTGGATAAGCCATGATTATTTCCCTATCTCGAGATTCTTAAGTCAACCATATCAACCAAGGCCCTTCCACCACATAAGGTAATATTCACAGTGTCTGGGGGTTATGACATAGAAAGCACCCAACCCAAAAATGGGGCTTATTGGGTCATAGGGACCCAAGCAATAAGAAGCTTGTGGTATACCACGGGCAAGGAAGGAGCATCTCAAGAGAGTCAGAAAGAACATATCCAAGTTAGAATTCTCAGAGGGCTTCCAAGGCATCATGTAAACCTGGTTCCATGAAGGAGCCCTTCACTTCACAGAGGGCAATGACACTGCATTCTAGCACCTCCAAGCAAGGTGGGACTTCCTTTAGTCTATCTTCTCCTCCCTTGACCTTGAAAGACCCAGGGTAATGTCTGGGGTTGAAGTGAAGAACAAGAAAAAAGGAGAGAGTAAAATAAGTCATACCTTCAGTGGTCACTTAGGCCTAGGCCAACAGGAGGTAAGAAGCACAGAATTAAATGTGAGATTGAAATCTTAATTTAGACAGCACCAAAACTTGTACTACTCCAATATGAATTTTCACTAACAAAACAAGGCTGTTCTAATATTGGAACAGTATGAATTCTGCCTATAAGGCAATCGAGGCATAGGGAAAAGAAAATCCAGCCGAGCATATTTGAAGAGTAAGACTGGAAAATAATAAGCCCTTTTCTATTTGTACAACACAGATTTCAGCCTATTCAACAAAGTGGTTACAATGATTTTATGTACATTTGTGGAAGATATAGCTCAGTCATTGACTTTTGATAAGATATTTTTCTGTCTCTGGTTTCCTATGTGCGCCTGCCTGGAAATTCTCTTTATGTCAGCTGCTGTGCACCTCCACTACTCCCACGCTTAACAGCACCCTGCTCATTCCAGATTCTCATCCACTCCTAATTATTCAGAGCCTGTCTAATTCTCTAAATGCATTAACTGGCACTGGATCGACACCTTCTATGTTGTTCCGCAGTTGTTACGTTTGCTTCTAAAGAAATTATTTCAGCTTGGCATTACAGAGATAATCTATCACTAATGCAAACTTGTGTATTTACAATATTAGAATCACTGTCTTGTTATTTTTTCATTACTACTGTATTTTCTGAGCCTCTCTCATTACCATGTGTATTGTTTCATTATTTACATTTTGAATGCTATTATCTCCAAGGCTGTCAGCAGAAGCATTTTGAGATAATGATGCTGTGAAAAGAGAATTATCTAAATATGGATCTTTCTGCTCATGTTCAAATAAATTATTGTCTAACTCTTCAGATGCTGCTTCTGAGTCCTCATTAAGACACTCATGGCTTAGGGAATTGTGGAGTATCAACTGTCTTTGTCTAAGGGTCTGAAGATGCAGAAACAAGACTAGAAATAGAGAAATCCAATCAAGGCAGGAAGTGAGGAACTTTCTATTGATAGGAACAGGGGATGTAAAAACATCCAATGACATATGTATTTGACGACATTAGCCTTGAAAGAGAAAAATCCTTGTTTGAGAGTCTGAAGGTGAAACAATGACTGAAATGAGTATGAAATCTTTTGCTTAGTTTTGTTGTTCTTATTTAGAGATCAATAAATAAATTCTGTTCCAAGTGTCAAGAGAAGCTAATTTGCCTATTCAAAAATAGACACTCCTCAGGGACTTTACTCAGGACCCTGGTTTTAAATACCAAGTATACATCCATGCCTCCCAAATTTTTATCATTATCTCTGGCCTCTCCATGGGGCTTCAAGTTCAAATATCCAACTTCTAATTTGACATCTACATCTGATGGTCTGTTGGCATCTCAAACTTAGCATGGCCAGTACAGAACTCTTTTTTTTTTTTTTTTTTTCAAATATCTCTTTGTTCCCTTGGCTCCCTGTCACACAGTCTCAGTACATGCCATCACTATATAATCTGGTGCTCAAGGAAAAGATAATAAATTGGCTGGGTGCGGTGGCTCACACCTGTAATCCTAGTACTTTGGGAGACCTAGGCAGGTAGATCACGAGGTCAGGAAATTGAGACCATGCTGGCTAACATGGTGAAACCCCGTCTCTACTAAAAATACAAAAATTTAGCCGGGTGTGGTGGCACGCACCTGTAGTCCCAGCTACTCAGGAGGCTGAGACAGGAGAATTGCTTGAATCCAGGAGTTAGAGGTTGCAGTGAGCCAAGATTGAGCCACTGAACTCCAGCCCCGGCAACAGAGTGAGACTCAGTCTCAAAAAAAAAAAAAAAAAAAAAGCTAATAAGTTTCTCATGACTTGTCTCCTATTCTTACTCCTCATATCTAATTGATCATCAAGTCTTGTGGGTTTATCTCTAAAATCCATCCCAAATTCAACTACTTCTCTCCATTTCCACTCCGATCACCCTTGCCCAGCAAAGCATCATCTCTGAATGGGAACCACCTCCCAACTGGGAAACCAGCTTCGACTCTCACTCCTCTGTCCACAGTATCCAGAGCGAGCAAACTCTGTAAGATGTATATTGTGTCATGTATCTCTCCTGCTTAAAGCCCTAGTGGCTTCTCGTAACACTTGGAACAGAATCCATGCTCTTCACCATGGCCTGCATGGCCCTGAATGACCTGGCCTTGCTCCCTCCTGGACAGCACCTCCTCCCCTCCTCACACTGGCATTCTTCCAGGTCAGCCCTGCCTCATGCTCCCTACACAAACTGATCCTTCCTTCCAGAAAATTCTAGTTCCAGAACCACCCATGGAAGGATGGCTGCTTCTCCTCACTCAGGTCTCACTCGAACTCCTCAGGGAGCTCTTCCCAACTCTCCAGCCACTCTCCATCATATCTTGAAGTTCTTTTGAAACTATCTTATCCATCAATGTTTGCTTATTTATTATCTGTCTTTTCCAACTAGACAATAACTCCATGAGGGGAGAAATCTTGTCTCTCTTATCATCTACTTTGTATCTAGGGTCAAGAATAAGGCCTGGCACATAGCAGTCTCTCAATAAGTATTCATGGATGATTGATGAGAATCCAAATCACTCATGACACAGTGTCAGGCCCACTGCCAGGCTTCTTAGTAATGGTAAATAGGCTCATCCTCGGCTATCTTCCTCCATGTCTGAGAGGATCCAAATAGAAAGTTCAAGGCCTGTGTAGCGCTGGCTGCTCAGTGCTTCTGCAAAGTCAGTTATCTCCAGCTCTGCCCTGCTATTTCATGCCTTGCCTATGATTATCACAGTGAGAGATGTGTGCCCAGCCCCTGTTCTAGCATGGAGAAGACACAACCCCATTCTCTCTGCTGCTGGAGCCCAGACATCCCGCCCCCATCCACTGTCTGGAATGCCCCTCTTTGGCAAAATCATCTCTCCTGACCTCTTTCTCCACAGATTTCCCAACTATAAGCAGATTAGACTTACTCTCCCCAGTTCCCATCAAGAATGCTATATTTACTGGAAAGACAGAAATTTCTTAGTTTCAATTTTATTGTTTCCATCCTTTTTGGTATTCTGTAATTATATGTTGTAGTGATTCTGCATAAAGTTTAGTTACAGATTTTTGCTTATTTTTGAGGGGGGATAGATAAAAGAAAGGAAAGTGGGTGGCAGGATCTCACTCAAAAAATATTTACTGGAGTCCTACTTAGCATTCTTTACCATTTTAATACCAGTAGAAAAAAAGTGTGCCCTTATCTTCTAAGGCTGATGTTGTTGCCTACACACAACCCATTGATTTCTTTACTGGTGAAACAAAATTTAAAAACAGCAAATAATCAATGCTGCTTTCTACACCACCACCAAGATCCCAGAGATGAGGCGATAATGTAGAGTTATTAAGCTGTTTTCTTGAAAAAACAAAAAAAAAGTAATCCTAAATCATGCTTCTGAAATCCATCACATAAGTCAGAAGATGGTTCAGTCATGTTTGGAGAGCATTTAATTAATACTAGCATATGAGTAATACAGAATAATAATATAGAATGCATGACTAGTCTATAAATACAAATGAAATTTGTTTCAACAACTTACAAATCTATCAACTATCAAAAACTAATTTAAAAAGATGTATTGGACTGAAATGTTTGATTAATCCTGAGGTTTTTAGACAAATATAAATTGTTCTGCAATAAAATTACTGTTGCTAACAGTTCATCTTTAGTTGAGCACTTACCGTGGACCCGACACTGTTCTGTGCTTCTTTTTTTCTGTTTACTCATATACTCCTGAAAACCTCCTGTGAGGGAGATTACAAACTGTATCTACCTTCAGAAGACAAAGGACTATAAACACAGAGAGTTTAAGCCAGCCCACTGGGGCTCAGCTGTCGGCAGTAAACTAGGGGGTGGGGATGGGGGTTGAAAGTTTCTCTCACCACCAATCTGTACCACCTGTACCCTATTCCTAGTCGTGCAACCGGTGATACTTATTAAGCCTTCCCAGTATTCCATGTGCTAGGTAAAACACATTCCAGGTGCTATACCATCTCATCTTCCCAGTGATGCTGGGTAAAAGAGCTATTCCTACAGCCCTTGTTTAAAACTGATGAAGGTACGATTTCATGGAAAGTTTCTCCCATACTGCTCACTGCTAGAAACAACTTTTACGTTTTATTAAATTTTGCCAAGCAGGAGTAGCCCCTGGCAGCTCAGTTCACACCCCTGTTTTCTCAGTAGTCCCACACAAGGGATCTAGAAGTACCAGCTACATGCTATTCCATTTTTTTTGTTACTGTGACCTCTATTTTTTTCATCTAGAAATATTTTAACTATTTTTTCTTAACTGAAGTAGGCATACTTTTAAGATGCTGCTACTTAATCTTCTAGCTGTATAGGCCTATTCAGGAGGTTTCATTCTGGTTTCAGCTCAAGGTTAGAGCTAAACACTTCAAGTCAGTCTAACCCCACCACAGGAAATACAATAGCTCAATCTATGAGGGTTGCAAATTATATTATAAAATATGAGTCCATTATTTCGCTAAATGAATAGGACCACATTACAGGAAAGCCAACAAAGGCCTTTTAGAGGCTCCAGTCAGTGAATCCTTTTCAGTGTGACGCCTATGACGTTCCTTTATTAGTCGACAAGAAACAAATGTAACTCAGATGTCAATGATATTGCAATAGTAGAGATATTTCTGGAGCCAACACAAGAGTGCTTAGAGTTCCAACAAGTAGCAGTAGCAGGGTAATTTACCAACAATCTCCATGAAAGGCAAAACATACATGTGTAATTATGCAGGTGAACTCCTTAATACAAAAACTGAGAATTATTAATTATAATGAAATAAGAGTTAACACTGATAAGATACAATAGACCCTGTTCTAAACATTTGAAACGCATGATTCCATATTAATGCACAATGGGGAAATATCATTATTATCCTTTTACAGATTAAGAAACTGAGGCTTAGGGAGGTCAAGTAAATTGTCCAGGGTTACGCAGCCAGTAGACAGCAGAGCAAAGCTTTGAGCCCATATAGTTTGAACCCTGCATATTTTTACTCTGCTGTGTTTTGTTTACTCTCAGCTCCCTAGAATGGTAATACAACACAGGCTGACCACAGTAAATTATATGCAGTTCCCACAGCACAGAAGTAGGCACCTTCCCACCTTGGCAACTTTTACCCAGGCAATTCTCTCTGCCTGGGATAACTTCCTCCCCTACCTCTGCAGTTTCATATTCACTCTCTAAGATTCAGCTTAAGTGTCACTTCTGGGAGGTTGCTACTATAAGAGCCTTCTGCCATTGGCATGGTTAGATGCCCTTTCTATGGCTTAAAATGCATGATGTACGCAATACAATGTATGCAATAAAGGAATAAGGAATCAAATAGGCTACCTGGGAGTACAAACAGTGAGGAGAATGTTGATATCTAGAACTACTGGAGTTTTATAAAGAGAAAGAAATCTACATTCGCCTGACTGTGGTTAAATACCTTTGATGTTTTGAGTTACTGACTGCCTGATAATGTTCCCATTATTTACCTACTTTACAAGTCATAGGGGCATAAGCTGCATTGAGATAGGCATCCAGTATTTATTTATTAGAGCCTTTTGATAGTCCATGGTTCTTTATTTCAAGCCTCATTTAATCACAGCAAACAAAAAAATACTCACATCATTAAGGTAAGCTAGCCAGGTGTAGTAGCTTGCACTTGTAATTGAGGCAGGAGGATTGCTTGAGGACACGAATTTGAGAACAGCTTGAGCAACGTTGTAAGACCTCATCTCTACAAAAAATTTAAAACTCAGCCAGATGCAGTGGCATGTGCCTGTAGCCCCAGCTATCAGGAGGCTGAGGTGGGAGAATTGCTTCAGCCCACGAGATTGAGGCTGCATTGAGCTATGATTGCACCTCTGCACTCCAGCCTGGGCAACAGAGCGAGACCTGTCTCCGTGAGTGAATGAATGAATGAATAAATGAATGAATGAAGGTAAGCTAAAAGTTTTCCTGGTGTAGGAGGAAAGCAACCATATGGAGGTCTCTGGATAATGAATAACTTCTTCACCTTTTGCTTTTCTTGGCAAGCTTATGAAATATTTATTGCATTTCTTTCCAAAGGCTTAAGAGTATCTTTCTCCTCCAGAGATTATTCTGTGACCTAATGCATGTCCCACCCTTGCCTACTTCAGCTATGCTTCTATCTCCTGCCCCTTCACCTGACCCCTGTCTTTCAATGCTGCCTGTGGGTTAACTTCTTCTGACAATTTCTGTTGCCTTTCGTTTAAGCTGTTACACTCCATATGGCTTCTCTTTCTTTGATGTGGCCCAGAACATATTACAAACCACAGAACACAAACTCTATGATAAAATAATTCACCAAAGATTTTCTGCACTATTTTACCCAAGGCAGAAGTTAGCACAAGTCAAAAAAATAAAAAATAAAAAATAAATTAAAAAAAAAAAAAGAAGAGCATTTAGACAAAGAGAAGGAGAAGGAGAGACCTCCATCTGCACATCACTCTTACGGGTAAAAGAACCACATGGACAAATCTAGTGCAAACAGCCACTGTGGATAAACTCAATGACAAAATCCAGCCAAGTCAATCATTGGTAGTCAGTTAGTGGGTCTGATTTGGGATTCAAATTTGAAATTCAGTGGTAAATTGAACCAAAACCTATTTAAAAAAAAAAAAAAGAAGAAGAAGAAAAGAAAAGAAAGAAAAAGAATAATTTCACAACTAAAAGCAAGTAGAAACAGAAAATGTTTTAAAGAAATCATTCCCCCATTCCCACTCGATGTACAAGGGCAGTTAAGCAGCTTCAAGAGAAACTGTCCATCTTCAGTCAAACTAATTGGGTAACAATACAATGGAATTAAAAATTATTCAGTAGTCTTTGTGGTGGATGTTGGTAAATGTTGAAAATAAAATGGATTACTCAGATGAAAGTTAAAAGTTATCCAGCTATTTGCAGATTTAGTTTTGCATACAGTAAAGTGAAAAAGAGACGAGGGAAGGAGAGAGAGATAAGAGTGAGCGAGGGGAAGAGAAAGGAAGTGAGAATAAAGAAAGAAAAAAACTAGACTACAGGCTGTCCAGAGATCTTGTTCAATTCAGGTTCTGCAGCTGAGCTGCAGAATATCCTTTAGCAAGAGTTCCAACCTTTATGACCAAACTTGTTCATCAGTTAGGCAAGGCTAATTAGGACCATTCACCTTCCCTACCTAAAAAGCATAGTTCATATTAATTAACTTGGACGTTTGAACAGCCTGTGCTCTGCACTAGAAAAGGTGAAAGGATATTTCATGGTTGTTAGCAATTATCTGTGAAATTATTTAAGTTGTCAGAAGAACCAATACATATCTGCCCCGGGAGACCTCCCACGCCATCACATCAGCCACATGTTTCTTGTTTGTGAGAGAAAAGCCTTCCCTCTTCTCTCTCTCTCTCTTTCTCTCTCTTCCTCTCTTTTATTCCTTGTCTCTTTTTCTCTTAAATATTCTTGTTCTCTTTTATGAGACTGTCATGATCTTTTTTGCTGGACTTTATCCTAAATCTTCTAAAGGCTAAGCAACCAAGTCCAGTAAAAATTGTTCTGTACATTCTCTTCACCCTGCCCCAAGTCACTACAGGCACCTCATGTCTTTTCTCCCATTTTGTAGGCTGATTTTCTAGTCACGTTATATTTGCAAAGAAAAGAGTTAATGCCTGCATTCTCCGATCTTTTCTATTAATTCTGTGAAACAGATTAACATAGATGTGTTTTTATATACCATTGGCATGTAATTCTGGACAATTGAAAAAGAACACTTGAGGATGACTTTCAAATAATGTTTTATGTTGTTTTGTGTTTTACTAACACAGGAAAAAACAAAGGATACTAGAAGGTTATATTCTAAAATAAATATGTCATGAAGCCATTTCACTGGATTTAAGTTCTTGTGTTGCTTTCTGACACTATTGTTTTCTTTTCCCTCAAGAATTTGTGAAAAGTAGCTCCACTATGACTTGCAAACATGTTTCTTTCCTTGCCTTTTGGATAGCTCCTAAGATTTTTTTTTTTTTTTTTTTAAGGTGAGGTTATACATCAAAAGTGTACTACAAAGTTATTGGCTTGATCTTTGAATCAGAACGGGTTATCTGGGATCTAATTCATAATTTGTCGGTAATATATAAAACAAGTTGAGAGAAATAGGGAGAAAAAAGAAAGAAAAAGAAAATTTTGCGAAAAGCACTACTTAAATAACGTTTTATATAAAGTTTTCAAATATTGCTAATTAACCAAACGCATTTTAGAATAGGCCAACTGTAGCCACAGAATGTAGTTTTAGAAAGTTCAAAGAAATCTAAAAATTATTTAAGCTTTATATCTAGAGATGGAATTCCTTTAAAATGTTACTAGAATTCATTTACCAGGTTTATTTTGTTATCTATTTTTTTGTTATAAAAATAAACATACATTTACCTGTTAGTCAACATTTCATTATGAATTTGGCTCCTTTACAGCAGGTACTATAATAGCTGCTGGGAATAAGTTAAAAGGTCCATCTTTTACCACAGGAATTACGTTTAGCCAGGGTGAAAGACAATCACCTAGTGCTTTTAGGGCTCTCCCAACAGGTAAATGTAATTTTTTGTGATAATCCAACTCGCAAAATGTATACTTGAAAATTATGATTCATTGGAGTCAGAGAACTTTCACATCATCCAAAACATCCAAATTAGCAGCAGTTGCTTGTGAGCTCCCAGACATTCTGCTCTGGTTATTAGTTGGGAGAACTCTATTGATAGACATTCAGACAGGCAAACAATCCAAAAGCCCCCACAATAACATCCACTTGGAGGAACTCTGGCTCTTACTGTAGACCTTACAGTAATTGTGGCAGTTACGGTCATGTGGTTAAGGGGAAAAACTGGCAGAATTCCACATAGCATTTGTAGTCCCATCAATGTGAAATAAGAGAATTTTTCAACCACATTGCTGCTAATTTTTAACCTGCCCACACAGGGTATAATAGTACAATGTTACATTTAAGTAATATACTTGGAGTTATTCACACCAGCTTTGATTTCGACCAATATAATGACTTGAGATTATTGTTGATGTTTCTTGAAATGGAAAAAAAATTAATAAGTCAGGTGGCAGACATACAAATGTGCTATTGTGTCTTCATAAAACACATTTCCATGGACCATGTTATAAATACCTAACAGGCAAGCTGTAACTTTATTCTTATACATAAAGCTAATTATGAAATCATAAATTAAAAAATAATGATTAGCAATCCATTATGCATTCACTATGCAAAGCTATATCCATTAAATCTCATACGTTTTACTCCTAGGAAAGTTCTCATCAGATTCCATTAACTCTTGTTTTAGAAATTTCTAGCAAGTTTAGGTAACTAGTTTACTCCCCAAGAGCAAAATGGAAGTAATAAGCTTGATATAAGCAGGATCTTATTTTGAGACAAGCACATTCATGGCAGCAAATTGCAATGAAATAAAGAGGAATGTGAGGGAAGAAAAAAACACTTTGGAAAGCAGAAATCAGAACTCCAAAAGTAAACTAGTTTTTGGCCATTAGGTGAAAAGTAAACAACTTGTTACATTTCACTAGCCTCTGAGGACAAATGATCATAATACAATAATCACCAAAATGGTTAAATACAGTAATATATTGTGAAATTCATGTTTAAAGAATTTAAGAAAGTAAACATTGGTTAATAATATGGGAAAAGTATGTTTTCATGGTTTATAAATTTTGCTTATGCAAAATAGTTTGTTTTCTACTAATGAACATCTTCCTGTAAAATAAAACTCATTCGATGAGAAATAAGAAGGAATCTCTTTAAAGACCGTTTATGTCTTTGATTATAAAGTACGTATTAAATGGACCTCAGTTTATCTCTTTGTGTTATTTAGGACTTTTTAATTTCCACCTAGTATCACAATTATTAATATTTGTGTAGGATTGTCCTGTTAGATCATTAGTTACTTGAAGATAGAGAGTGGATATCAGACACCTGAATTCATCTTTGTATCATACGCTCTCCTTCTTCATTCTGCAAGGCCTAAAAGGTAGAAAGTGCTCAATAAATGAAGAAAAATAACTTGTAATGCCCACATCTACATCCTTTATTCTTTTAATGACAATAAATAATAGTATCAAAACTTAAATTTGGATAACACTGTAAAAGGTACATTTATGTGAAGAAATCATTCAATATGATTGAACTCAAATAAAATTAATGGAAAGGTTAGTTAAATGAGTGAATGAATGAAAGTATGATTATTGAATATTCTTCAAAAATTACAGATAAGCAGAAACTAATGTTGTCTATTAATAAATTTCCAGAATGTATGGGTTGAAATTATTTATTATATCAATTACATATTATAGTAATTTTACATTAGGTAGATTACAATTTGCATTTTTTTGTTGTTGAAGAAAAGCTTAAAATTAAAACAAAGTTTTACTTTAAAACGCCCCCTTGGAACACTTGTACACAGTTGTTGGGAATGTAAATTGGTTGAGCCACTGTAGAAAGCAATTGGAAGATTTCTCAAAGAACTTAAAACAGAGCTATCATTGGAATGAACAATCCCATTACACAAAGGAATATAGATCATTATACCAAAAAGACACATCCATGTGTATGTTCATTGCCATGCTATGCACAATAGGAAGGACGTGGAATCAACCTAGGTGCCCGTCAATGGTGGACTGGATAAAGAAAATGTGGTACATATACACCATAGAATCCTACAAAACCACAGAGAAGAATGAAATCATGTCCTTAGCAACAACATGGATGAGCTGGAGGCCATAATCCTAAGCAAATTAATGCAGAAATAGAAACCCACATACTGCATGTTATCACTTATAAGTGGGAGCTCAACTTTGAGCACACATGGACATAAACATGTGTACAATAAACACTGGAAACTACTAGAGAGGGGGGTGAGGGAGGCAAGGGTTTGAAAAACTACCTATTGGATACTATATTCCTACCTGGGTCCAATATACCCATGTAACAATCCTACACATGTATTCTTTGTATCTAAAATAAAAGCTGAAACAAAAAAAAAGAAAGAAGAAGAAAGAAAGAAAGAAAGAAAGAAAGAAAGAAAGAAAGAAAGAAAGAAGAAAGAAAGAAACCCTCCTGCTAAGTCTTCTTGCATTTCTAATTAATGAGGTCTAAAACAAAAGGTTTTACACTATATATTTCAATAACCATGAATCTCAGTTCTCTTAAGCAATTTCTTTTTAATTTATTATTATATATTTTATTTTCAAGACCGTTTGTTAAACAGGATTTAATTTTTAACCTTTGATAGACACATATAAATGTGTCTATTAAATTCCAATCATATAACAGTATTTTTATTTTGAAAAATATTTTCACTATCTCTCTATAATATTCATGCTTAGGTTAGGGCTCGATCCCAAGACATTTAGAAGGGTTTAGGATTTATTCAAGAATAAAGTAAGCATCATTATTTTCATTAAAATACTCAAGATTTTTCTGATTAATTATACTCTTACTAGATTTATAATAAAATACTATAAAGAGAAAGTAGAATTTAGTTAATCAGATAATGCCACATGACTGCAGCCTGCAACTTTGATATCTAGGTGTACTTTTTGGGTAATAGAGAGTGAAATCATCTCTGAGTGACAACAGCTAAATTATCAGAATTCAGCTGCACAAGAAGAAGAATAGGTTTCCCATGTAAAACAGGAAGTTCTTTCATATCTGAGCAGGGACAACTAGTAAACATAACAAGCATTCTAGCATAACTCTTGGAGGAAAGAAGATAGCAAGGTGTGCAAAAGGCACAGAGCTGAGTCAATTTGATAAGCAAATGCTCAATCACCTGTTAATATTGTTTTGCTTGTTAAATCCATTAAGCTCCTTTATTAATGTAAGAATATGGGTGATCCTGTTTTGAATAGAAGATTATTTGAACAAGGCAGGAAATAATCCATTCACCCATTCATTTAATATGGAGTACATAAAAAGTGTCAATCACTGTGCCAGAAGCAGAAAATAGAAATAAGAAAATGACTTTCTTTCCCCTAAAAACTGCATTGTTGTCCATAAAATATATAATTGATAAGTTGGACTTCATTAAAATTAAAAACTTCCGCTCTGTGAAAGATAATGAGAAGACAAGCCACAGACGGAGAGAAAATATTTACAAAGGCACATCTAAAAAAGAACCATTATTCAAAATATAGAGAGAACCCCTAAAACTCAATACTAAGAAATCAAACACCCCAATTTAAAAACGAGCAAAAGGCCAGAACAGACACATTGCTGGTGAAGATATGTGATGGCAAATAAACACATTGAAAAGATGCTCAACATCATATGTCATTACGGAATTGCAAATTGAAACAATAAGCTACCACTACACACCTGTTAGAATTGCCAAAATCTAAAACATCAAATGTTGGCGAGGATGGTGGAGCAACATGAGTTCTCATTCATTGCTGGTGGGAACGTAAAAGGGTATTGCCATTTTGGAAGACAGTTCGGCAATTTCTTACAGGACTAAATATATTCTTACTATACAACTTGGCAATTGCTCTCCTTGGTATTCTCAAATGAGTTGAAAACTGGTATCCACACAAACAAAACCTGCACATGAATGTTTATAGCAGCTTTATTCATAACTGCCAAAACTGGGATGCAGCCAAGATGTCCTTCAGTAGGTGAATGGATAAATAAACTGTGGTGTATCCAGACCATGGAATATTATTCATCATGAAATGAACAATCAAGCCATGAAAAGACATAGAGGAAACTTAAATGCATATTATTATTAAGTAAAAGAAGTCAATCCGAAAAAGTTACATACTCTGTAATTCAAACTATCCTGACATCCGGAAAAAGGCAAAACTATGGAGACAGTAAAAAGATTATTGGTTGCCAGAGGATAGAGGCAGAAAACAGATAATTTCTAGGTCAGTGAAACTGCTTAGTATGATACTACAATTGTAGATACATGTCCGTTTTCATTTGTTCAAACAGAATGTACACCTAGAATGAACCCTACTGTAAACTGATGTACTTTAGGTGATGATATATTGAAGTAGCTCCATCAGTTGTAACAAATGTATCTCTGTAGTGTGCGATGTTGACAGCAGAGGAGGTTGTGCATGTCGGGGAGAAGGGCAGGGTTTATGGGAACTCTGTACTTTCTGCTCAATTTTGCTGTAAACTTAAACTGATTTAAAAAAAAAAAAAATAGAGCCTTAAAAAAAGACTGTGTTGTCTACTAAGAAAATGCAGGCAAATAATCAAATGATGACATTATGGCATCTCAAATGTTATAAAGAAGACACCTCTACATGGGAAGATACCTTGGGAGCACAGAGGAGTGACAGAACATCTAAGCTGGAAAGAAGAACAAAGGAACGTCTGGGAGGCATATCTCTGCTTATTTCCAAACTCCCAGCAGGAAAATAATTCAAATGTATTCTATGCTTCTGCAAAAAAGTGAGAGAGAAAAATTGGGCAGAGTTTTCTTCAAAGGGAAGGAAAATAGGTGTTTCTTTTGGCAATGAGGTAGCTAAAAGTGAGTGACACAACAGGAAGTTGAGAAGGAAGAAAGACTGATGTGGGGAACAGAGGGAAGCTGAAGACACTGACCAACTCCACTAAAAGCAAGGTACAGACATCTACAAACCGTTTCATTCTACATATTTTCTCTAGATAGTACTTCGGAAATTTCATGGAAGAGATATAGTACCAAAGTACAGAGAGAGCATAAAACTCTTTACTTAAACTCTAGGCCCGAGAAAGTACAGGTTCTCAATCAGCAGGGTGTGTAATCAAAGGTTCGCATAGACATTTTCATCACAGCGTTGTGAATAAATTCTGCTGTTGAGTCACAACATTGTTCAATTGACACAAGGGATTTTAAGAATATTCTAAAAGATATACTTAAAAACCTACATTAATTTATTACTATTTCTATTAATAAACTGGTAGCTTCAAGTACTCTTGATATTTTTTAATTAGTAAATTAATATTCTGCAGTTAAGATAAAGCAATGGTTGAAAGGATCTATATTCCACATTATTCTTAAAAATATTGAAGCTGGATTGGCCGGGTGCAGTGGCTCATCCCTGTAATTCCAGCACTTTGGGAGGCCAAGGCGGGTGGATCATGAGGTCAGGAGTTTGAGACCAGACTGGCCAAAATGGTGAAACCCCGTCTCTACTGAAAACACAAAAATTGGCTGGGCATGATGATGCGTGCCTATAGTCACACCTACTCAGAAGGCTGAGGCAGAAGAATGGCTTGAACCCAGGAAGGGGAGGTTGCAGTGAGCCCAGATTGTGCCACTGCACTCCAGCCTGGGCGACAGAGTGAGACTCTGTCTCAAAAAAAAAAAAAAAGAAAAGAAAAGAAAAAAGAAAAAAAATTAAGCTGAATTATATAATCACAAAAATATATTGTATATTAGAAAAAATGAGGAAATTTTTTAAAGGGAAAATAAATATGAGGATGTATTAATAGTAGGAAAACACGGATTAGGCTAATATAAAAATGCCTGCCATAAAATCCTATGAGAAGAATAGACTACGAACATGGCAAATCTCTTCCTAAACCGACGAAAGGAAAAGGGCGTTTGGTCATTTACACAATTCATAATGTCATTAAGGAAAAATGAAACCAATTTCTAAGGGAATGCTATCTAGAAATAAAACCTACCCAATGGCCACAATTTTTCTATGTTTGAGAGAAATGATAAACACAAAAAGCTCAATGAATCCCAAGGACAAAAAACGGGAAACATTTACACTAACGGATATCATAATGAAATTCGTCAAATCAATACAAAATCTTAAAAGCAGTCAGAGAATAAAGACACATTACACGAAGAAGAAAGATAAGGATGAAAGATTTCTCATCAAAAACAATGAAAGTAAGAAGACAGAAGATCAACATTTTAAAGTACTAAAAGAGAAGCTCGTCAACCAATAATTTTATATTCAATTAATTTTTTTTAATGGAAGTGCTGAGAGATCCAGTCACCAGCAGACTATCTATAAGAAATGCTAAATAAAGTCTTTTAGGCAGAAGAAAAATGATACCAGATTAAAATGTGGAGATATATAGACATATGATTTTTGATTATTATTTAAATATTTTATTAAAATATGGATGTACATTTTTAATTATTAAAGCTCATTGATAGTTTACAAAAATAATAATATATAGGGCTTATAACACATATATAAGTGAATTATATGACAACAATAACATATGGTTCAGAAAGGGAAAAACAGAAATGTATTATTGTAGGGTGAAGCAGTATAATGCCACTTTAAAGTAGACTGCGATAGCTTAAAATGTATACTCTAAACACAAAAGCAAAAGGTAAAATAACAAAACAGTTATGGCTAATGAGACAACAAAAAGATAAAATGAAATCATGTTTTAAAATGCTCAGTTATTCAAAAGAAAATAGAAAAAGAAAAAAATGGAACAAAAAAACAGATGACATAAACAGAAAACAAATAACAAGATCGTAGATTTAAGCCTGACCATGTCAGCAATCATATTAATTGTAAATACAAGTGAGAGAATGACATACTGGATAAAAATGCGACACAACTCTATGCTGTCTACAGAAAACTTTCGTGTTTTTTTTTTTTTTTTTTTTTTTTTTTTGAGACAGGGTCTCACTCTGTAGCCCAGGCTAAGGTGCAGTGGCGTCATCACAGCTCACTGCAGCCTTGACCCCCTGGGCTGAGGTGATCCTCCCATCTCAGCTTCCTGGGTAGCTGAGCTTCCTGGGTAGCTAAGACTACAGGTGTGTGCTACCATGCCCAGCTAATTGTTGTATTTTCTGTAGAGACAGGGTTTTGCTATGTTGCCCAGACTGTTCTCCAACTCCAGGGCTCAAGCGATCCGCTGGGATTATAGGTATGAGCCACCACGGCTAGCCAGCAAACCATTTTTAAATATAAAGATACAAATACATTAAAATGGAAGAGTTTTTTTTAACATGCTAACACTAATCAAAAGAAAAATTAAATGGCTATATTGATATCCAAAATAGATCTCAGAGCATAGAATATTAGCAGGGCTAAAGAAAGTTATTTCATAATGATAAAGGGGTCAATCAAGCAAACATAAGAATCTTAAACATATATACATTTATTAGAAGAGCTTCAAAACACATAAAACAAAAATTGATAGAACTGCAAGGAGAAATAAACAAATCCAACATTTTAGTCAGACATTACCATTCTTTCAATAATTGATGGAATAAGTGCAATGAAAGACAATGAGAACACATAGGACTTGAACAACACTGTCAAACTTGATCCCATTGACATTTGTAAAGCACTGTGCCCAACAGTGGCAGAATACACATTCTTTTCAAGTGTACACAGAACATATATTAAGAGAGACCATATTCTAGGTTGAAGAGAGTTACCTTTCTCTGCATATTAAAGTGAGTCAATTATTTGTGTATATTGGTGGGGACAGAAAAAGAGGACAAAGGGACATGGAAGGAAGTCAGAGGTCAGAGCCTGATTTGTAAAATATAGCCAAAGGACTTTTTAAGGGCAGAAAAATATAATATGCAATTTTAAGTTATCTGTGTCGTAAAAGCTCTTCCCCTTTTACATTTGGTGTGTAACCCCAAATCTCAGGGAATGTCTTCTGTTCCCAGCTGCCTCCTGTGAATAGTCAGGGGAGAAGAAGAAAACAGAATAAAGGAGGAAATGCTCCCACATTTGACTTGAAGCCAGGCCAGAGATAAAGGAGCAGCCTCAAGACTTAGAGTAATGAGAATTCAACAACAGCAGGAAACTGGAGTCAGAGGTGACAAGCACAAATATATTTGCAGAAATCCTGAGGGCATTGGACTTGCCATAAAACACAGTGGCAGAGTTTGAGCTGACCTTATCCTGATGCTTGGAGCAAAGTGACCCCAGGGAACATCCGTGTTACATTTTTTTCTCTCCTCACAAGTCACCATAAGAGAAAAGAAGCAGTATAAATTTATTTCTCCACTGTTAAAAATGATACCAAATCCTTCCACCTATGAAGGAAAAGTGGCTACAAAAGTTTATTTTAAAATATTATTTCCACGACATACCTATCACCCCATTGAATTTGAGCATAGTATCAAAAGCATAGCAATAAATTGGAACCAACAAAGACATAAAAATGAGGGAAAAAAAAAAAAAACTAGGATATCTTCAGGGTAGGAGACCAGACATATAAACAGGGACTTATTCTCAGAGTGCCTCCAACTACTTATGTTTCTGTGCCCCACACATTTTTAACATTTTTCAACTGACAGCATATAGGAATAGGGAAATGCAAATCAAACCCCCTTTTTGGTTTACTGATACAGGCAGAGGATAAAAGAAATCATGAGCTTTCAGCAAGCTGTAGTGTATTTGGACTCTGTTTCCAAACTCTTCCACAGCAGAGGAGGGCTCAGGACCTCAGTCACCTACGGGATTCAAGGAGGATATTTGACAGGATTCTCTGCATTTGAATTTTTGAGAGTCACAGAATCTTAGTACCACTTGTCAGTTCCCATTTGTCTGAACCCTTCTGACAGTTAAAAAGGACCTGGTCGCACAGAGCTGCCATGCAAGGAACGTCTGAAGCCCCATGCCACCCACAACCAGCAACTGCAATGGGACAGAGTGGGGAGGGAAACTCAGGTCCTAAAGCAGAGAGGATCTTCTCACAGTCTGAAGTCAGTATGTTAAACTGCTTGATGTAGCTGTCTGTTTACTTATCCATATTCCCTGGACATTATTCCATAAGGGTGGTAAAATTGTCTAGATTATTACCTAGACATTTGGGTCTCTCCTACTTAGCGCAAGAAGGTGCTTACTAGTCGTAGAGTTTGATTCTGGTTGAATTCAAAGAGTGCGAACAAGCCTGGAACGGGAAAAATAAAAAGTTTGTAATCATGGCTATGGTAGGAGCTTTAGCCACCAAGTGGTAATAAAGCAAGCAGCCCTCTGAGAGCTGGCATGATTTTTCCCAGCTGTCAAAGCAGGGCAGTCCGTTAGATGTAAGTGGCACGTGGGGGGTAATTACCCAAAGAGGGTAGTTAATGTTATGGGAGACTTAGGGAATGTATTTGTGGGGTTTTTTTAAGTGTAGAATGTGACAAAATTCAAATTATAGGCCAACCTGAGAAGTAAGAAAACAATTTTATAAATGATCTCCTTCCTCTGTCTGTGCCTTTTCAGCGTCATTTTCAGCACAGAGCTCCCTCTTCCCTGCTTTACTACAGTTCACATCCTCTCTATTCCTCTACCCTCATCTGAATAAGTCAGCTCCTGGTAACCAGGTCACGAGTAACACTGAACATCTCCTATTTTAGAAAATGGCAATTTGGTAAATACATTTTTAGCAGGGTGTCATGACTGCTAAGAAGTTTGTGTGTTAACCTTCTTAGGCATATTTGCATTTGTGCTGGAATAAGTCACATTTTAAAAAGAATTCACGAAAATGGGGATATTTAAGAAATCAATGAACCTGGATTTTTTAAAAGATGAAAGCAGTATAGCCGGAATTATAATCCAGCATGGAAAGAATAATTTGTTTTCATTTAAACTAAAGTTGGGGGGGGGGAATAATTTGTTTTATTTGTAATACCCCTTCTACTGGCCTTCAGTTGTTTCATTTAGAAAAGTATTTGCAGTAGAGTAGCAAATAATTCAAATTATATACTTATAAGATCACTTTAGAATTGTACTTCATCTTTAAGAAAACTGCATATAATTTTACGTATTTGTGCTTCTTTATTAGACATTAACAGAAGATACAAATCATACTGTGTTTTGTAAAAAGACTAAAACATGCATGATAAAGGATTCCCAGTTTCCTTTTGACTTCAGTTGTGCCTCTTTCTCCTTTTTATCTTCTCTCCTCCCACACTTTGTTGTTGTTGTTGTTTTCTGCTACCTTACCTACCCCTGATAATTGACTAACTGATAAATGGCAAGGCTTGCAAGAACAGCACTGAGAAAGTACTACTCTGACAGCTATCCAATGGGATTACATCAACAATCCTGAGCCAGAAGCAAGAAAACCAGAACTCGGTAAATTTAACAGCAATTAAAGATGAAAGCCACTACCTCAGCCAAACCACAAAAATACATACTCCCCTCTTCTCCTTACCCTGTAAAACTTCGACCCTGCTTCAACTCAGAGTTGCCTGGTCTTCAGGTTTTCCCTGGTGTATATCAGTTGAATAAAGTATTTAAGGTCTATTTGAGTTTTTTTGTTTGTTTTTTGAGATGGAGTCTCGCTCTGTCGCCCAGGCTGGAGTGCAGTGGCGCAATCTCTGCTCACTGCAACCTCCGCCTCCCAGGTTCAAGCAATTCTCCTGCCTCAGCCTCCTGAGTATCTGGGATTACAGGCATGGGCCACCACCCCTGGCTAATTTTTGTATTTTTAGTAGAGACGGGGTTTCACCATGTTGGTCAGGCTGGTCTCGAACCCCTGACCTTGTGATCCACCTGCCTCGGCCTCCCAAAGTGCTGGGATTACAGGCATGAGCCACCGTGCCCAGCCTATTTGAGTTATTTAATGCATTTTGTTTCACAGTCTTAATGCAAATGTTAACATTCAAATATAAGCTTCTGTGTATTGCATAATATAAAGTCATATATACATATATAGGTGTGTATGTATTTGTATATAAACTCATATATATATGTGTGTGTGTGTGTGTGTGTACATGCCTATTGCAGATTTTATCAAAGGCATCCTCCACTGCCTCACTAATCAGGGTCAAGATGTCAGGCAGGGCTGCATAGGAGCTGGATTAAGATTGTATGGCTACTTATGAACAGGTAGTAGATGAGTTTCTCCCTTTTTCAACTTCTTTCCTACGTGTGATTCATCTTTTTACAGTTTCCTTAACTTTTCAATCTAAGATTGTATCAAAAAGTAGTTTGTCCTGGATTCTTTAAGAACATTTATTAACCATTTGCAGACATAAGAGATTTATAAAACTTTCTACTTGGAAGAGAGCAGATACCAATCTGCTTATTTTTGAGCTGTGACTGTTTACCAAATCTGCTTGTGTGACATAACTTTTTCCAGCTTTATTGAGGTATAATTGACAAATAAAATTGTATAAATTTAAGGTGTAAAATGTGATGATTTGATATACATATATATTGTGAAATTGTTACTACAGCCAACTTAATTCACACATCCATTACCTCACATAAGTATATGTGTGTGGTGAGAACATTTAATATCTACTCTCTTAGCAAATATCAATACAATACAGTATTAACTATAGTTATCATGCTGTACATTAGGCCCCAGAACTTATGCCTCTTATAACTGAAAGTTTGTATTCTTTGACCAACATCTCCCCATTAGAACATAATTTTTTTAATTAAAATTGCCTATTTTATTTTGATAAATCTATAGATTCTTAAGAGTTGAAAAGGAGACTTTGAAAGTCAGCCCTCATGCAGCGAGACTTCCCACATACATACATAGCACGTACATACACATACCAAGTGATAATAGCATTTATATTGCAGAACTTGTTTTACAATTTGCAACACATACACATATGCGGGCTTTCTAGTAGAATATGAACATACACAGACATAAAGCCATCTGGTCTCTCCTTAAATACTACTCACAAGTAGTATTACATTGTGAGGGGCTCATTACATTCAAGGCAGTCTACTCATTCTATTAGTCCTGGAGATTCTTACAGAAGTCATGCCAGCCAGTGACAGAAAATGCGGTTCTTTGATACGGATAGCTGAACCTCAGTATTTCCAATCTCTCACCTACACAACTGCAGGAAGTCCAATTTTCGTAGAAAACTCCTGACAGTCTTCAGAGGTGCTTGTGTACAGCGGTCCTTGCTCCCCAAGCTAGCCAACCTGCTTGTGATGTTTCCATAGCAACTCCAGTCTCAAACTCGGCCCCATCACTGTTATCCTTGGAACTGGATGCCCTCCCTGGAATCTCAATCTGGAAACATGTGTCTTTCTTGTAGGAAACAGTCCTCTGTGTTATTCTCAGTCTCTCAGCGAGCCTGTGCCAAAACTGTTAAGGCAGGATGGTTCTTTCGATTCGCACACGTTCATTTTCTCCTAAGGGCAAAACACACAGCCAGAATGGCTGGGTCAGGATAAGATACAAGATTAACCACAGCCGGGTAACTAAAACTATCATTGCCTTCCAGCATGAAGACCCTATTACTGAGTCTATGCTACACTTTATCTTTTTTATGATGAGTTCCCTCTCAGGGCCACCTTTGTCTTTTCTTGCAATCTGACTTTGACAGGGCCTCTCCTGAGTGTAATACTTTACAAAAAACATTTGAAACCAAGTTTTGGACAGTATTGATCTCACTAACATCCCACCCATATGAGCCTCCACCCACAAGCCAAAGGATCTTAAACGCCTTTGAAAGTCATCACTCATTTATGCGGTGAGATTATGCAGTAACTGTAAATCGATGAACAATTGAATACTCAGGAAAATGATTGCTGCCTGGCATACTCACCAGAAATCTCAGTTTCTGGCGGGTCATGACTCCCTTTTCTATTTCTTCTAAGAAAAATATCTACCTCTTAATACCTCTCACCCTTCATTTCAGTTTTGCCCTCTGGAAAATACTTTGTCCTCATAAAATTCCATTCAGACACTAAGTACCTATGCCAATCTACTCTTTTCCAGTCTGAATATACTATTTCATTCGCGTTTCTCACAGGCCACAACCCCAGGATCACTAATATGCCCTATAAAATTTAATTGCTCCAGCTACTGCCCAACTTCAACAGGATATACTTGGATATCCTGCTTCCCTTATTCTGGGTACCATATTGCTTCAAAAAGTCCTAAAATTGATGTTTTGCCTATTGTGTAATACTAGATAGGTACTGAGCTAATAATTTAAAAATTAACAAAGGTTAAGTTCACCCTAAGCATTGCTCTATTCAGGGTCAACAAGAATCTTCACGTTGCTAGTGATCAGACCTAACCCTCATATGGCTATCTCCATGAACAGCTATCTCAAATTTCACATGTTCCAAACTGAAACTCTATTATTCTTCCACTAACCTGGCCCACCTACACTTGTGCTTCTTAAAGTTTCTCAGTTATTAATATCCTCTTTACAATTGCTCAGGCCAAAAGCCTTATTGTTATTCTTGAATACTTTATACACATTCCCTATCTAATTCATCAGCAGATTCAGTAAGCTCTTCCTTCAAACTATACCCAGAATTTCTGCAAGCCCATCTCAAGCCTCCCTCCAGCACCACTCTGATTCATACCACAGCCATCTCTCACCTGGCTCAACACAACAGATCCTAACTGGTCTCCTTGCTTGTCAACACAGCAGCAAAAATGATCCTGTTAAAACACAAGCCAGCTCATGGTTCTCTTCTCAATGTCCTCTGACAGCTTGGCAGTTCTTTCAGAATAAAAGCCGGTCTTTACAATGGCCTACCAAGCCCTACAAGGTCTACCTTCTCCTTCCCTTACCATGCTTCAGTCTTGCTGGTCTCCTTGTGTCTTTGAACCATACCAGGCACATTCAATGTCAGTTCCCCTGGAATGTTTTCTCCAAAGACACACAAACCCTGCTCCCTCGCCTCCTTCAAGTCTGTATTCAAATATTGTCTTGTTAAAAAAAGAGCTAGAGTTCTAATAAAACACTAGTTCTAAGATCTATTTCCAGGAAAAGACAGAAATATATTGTTTTTCTTCTATATGACCTGTCAAAATGTTTTAACATTTCAGAATGAGAAATAAATTTTTTAAAGAATATTTTAGAATTTCAATTTTAGAGTGAAATAACCCAAAGCAGGTTTGCTTTCTATCTTTTGATTGCTGTGATGGCCTTACAGTTTCCCAGTCTAATAGCGCACGTCTTTTCTAAAATGCTCTTAGGTGATTTGATTGGGCAAGACTTCCTCATCAGGTGCCCCCCATGCACTCACGGAAGATCCTCCCTCTTCTAGTGGGTACCTGAGTTTCCACCTCAAGACCTGAATGTACACTAGCCCCTTCACTGAGACCACTGCTACTCCACACCAAGATGGCTGAAATTCTACACATACTCTGTGGCCCAGATAGATGCTCCCTATTCCGTGATTTCTTCTCTGATCTCTCTTGCAAAAAGGCACCTCTTCCCAGGAAACCAGAGCATTGATTTGCACTCATTCTTGCATTCATTCTTGTATACAACCTTTTTATGTGACTTGTATCCCCTGAATAGGTATTCTAATTTAATTTAGGAGTATAATTATAACCTTACTAGGTATTTATAAACTTAAGATTATAAACTGCATTTTACTTGCTACTTTATTGGCCTCACATAAAATGAGAATTCAATAAAATGGTTATTGAATAATTAGATTAAAATGGAATGAATAATAAGCAAATTGAGATAGGGTCTTAAATTACTCTTTTTAAGTTGTCACTGTTTTCCTTCATTAGACTTATTCAAATAAGAGTGTCATTGTAATTTTTGTTTTATGCCGTGCCTGACTGTAATCTTAAATTAATAATATCTGTGACAGTAGTATTTAAATTGCCACCAATCATTTTGATGTCATTATTTAAAATATGTTTTTTATTATTAAAAATGCTTACTACTAATATTTCCCTTGGCTTTTTATCTTCAAGTATGGTTGCATTTATATAAAATACAATGTATATAAAGTATATATTTGTCTGCATATATTGGATATGCATTTATATGTACAAATATTTAACAATGCATCCTCTTAGCAAAGGAAAATGTACATATGTACAAGTTGCATTTTCTATGTAGGCTTGTGTGTTTGTGTTTGTGTGAGCATCACATAACATTTCAAGTAGGACTATTGATCAAAGATGGTAGTAACTAATAGAAAGGCCCTAGGCATTTCTAAGGACTAGAATACTTTGAAGAATTTCAGAAAGAACATACTGACCTCTTTTGGGAAAAGGATTATATGCAGCAATCAGACATGACTATCTAATGTTGAAGATCAAAGGGTATTGACTGAAATCTGCAGTTGCCATAGCTACTGAGCCCTGTGAATTTACTATAGTTCTCTTATTACAAGCACAAGATTTACAGTTAAGACCTGCTCTATTGACGAGACAGGTTATCTGTTCACTAAATCTAGGAGTTTACCAGAATGATTTTCAGCCCACGTTGTTTTGCTAAATTGAATCTGATTCAGTGAAATTAAAATGTTCTCAAGGCACACATTCTTAATCTACTCTAATTCTACCAATCTTTTTAGGATGTGCAAAATATCCTAACTGCAACTCTAGTCTTAGAGGATAAGATGCTTATGGCATATTTTTATATAGGGCAGACTCTCAATGGGCTTCAAGGCGTGAAACGAATATTTAGTCGCAAGGATGACAAAGTAGTGCCAAGCCAGCAGGTCTCAAAATGCTCCTCACAAAATAGCTTAATGCCTTTTCCCTGGTGACACCATGTGGATGTCTGAAGCAGTCTCTGAATCCCAAAATCTCAATCATCAAAGCATGCCTGGTTATCTAAAGCTACTTTCTGAAACCTTCCTTCAAATAAGGATTTTAAAACAGAATCCGACCTTTGGCTGACTTCTCTACAATTGACCTTGTTCTCAATTTCTTATTGTGAAGCAGTTTCACCGTGTACTGGTTACCCACTTAGAAGAGTCCAGTGAGAGACAGCACACTCACAAACAACACAAGTTACATAAAGCAGGTTGATTACTACAGATAGAGAGCAAGGGACAAAAGGAGCCTAGGATCCATTGTCAGCCAGTCCTCCAAGGCTCAGCAAAGCTGCAGGGGCAGAAGTAGTCTTGACTGCACATGCTTCTTGCACTGCAGCTGAAGGATGCCAAAAGGCAGCCTGCTTTGAGTGACTTATCTCAGAAGTAATGTGACCCATTGGGTAAAGCTTTGAAGGCATATTGTGTCCAGAGGAGGGAGGAACAAAGCCCAGGCTGTCCAGAATAGTTCCTCCCTAACTCAAGGTATTATATTTCCTGGGAGGAATGGGAACAAGGCTTGGGCTGTTCCAGGCAGGTTCTCCCTGTCCCAAAATGTTGCAGTCCCAGCACATTCTGCAGACATTCTTGAGAACTGCAAGCAAGAGAAGTGGAGAGAACTGGGCTTGTCCAAGGTCATCAGAGAACTGTCCGGCACTTGTTCTATTATTCCAAAAAACACCTCATTTATTCATCTAATTACTGAATAGATATTTGCCTATTTGGCCACTACTACCAATGAAGTATTTTCATAACTAAATGGGATGATTGGGAATGAGGAAAAATGGGGAAAAAGCCAGTCAGGAAATGTTCAACTACTTTAGACTCAGATCTAAAAGGATGTTATGCGAGTAACTGGATTGTCTCCAGTTGTTATTTGCCTTGATGTTCATGAATGTGCCTTCTGTTACTTCTGGAGGTCTTAGGGGAAATAATTTCCAAAACTTGTATTTTTGTTTATCATACTAGAAATTAAAAAAATATGCACTGTGAGGAACACCATGCATACAGATGGAAGTCCAGAAGCGTGATCTTAGAAGCCAGATTGCCTGGATTTGAATTCTTGCTCAAGTCATTGAGTTTCAGTCTCCTCAATTGTAAAATAGAAAAAGTTACAGTTTCTACCTCATAATGCCTTGTAAAATTTTAATAAATTAATATAAACAAAGTACCTGACACATAACAAGTGTTCAATGCAGTTAAGCTATTATTTTCAGGGCACTATTGTGTTAAGAATTTTTTTTAAGTAAGAGGAGAAAGAAAGGAAGAAAAAATTCTTGTGATTTCAAATATAATTTTTTTAAATGTAAGGAGGTTGCCTCTGGATTTACTTTACAGTTCTTTGCTCTGCTTTGATCAGACACTGCACTTTAAGTTTTGTTCTTAGAAAATATATTGATCTTTTGAAATATGCCACAGTTATTCTTCAGATCTTAATACAAATACTTTGTAGCAAGTAGATACAGTGACTATTTATTCAAGTTCAGACCAATTAGGACAAACTAGAATATTGCATTACAGTTTATGGCAACTAATTACAGCAAAAGTTTACTCTAGTTCCTCAAATGGGGGGGGGGAAACGTTTTCTGCTCTATTTTTTAAGCTTTTTACTGGAGTGCCATCTGCAGCCTTAAAAAAAAGAAAAAGAAGAAGAAAAAAAATCACAGTAAAGTACTTTGGAAATCCAAGGCTAGGGTCCATGGCCATGGTTTCCATAGTAATAGTGGCCTAAATCCATACATCCCTAACTAGTTACACATATAATTGTATGAAGTATAGCAGTGAGAAAGCAAGCTGTTTAATATACAAAATCATCACAACTTCATTCTTTTGCCTCCAAGCATTCTCTCTGTTCACCGGTAGAGAATGAGATAATAATATGTAGCCATGTGATAAAAACCAGAGTCTGTTTAATATTCATTTTGTTCATAACTCAGTATCTATGTCTGTTTAAAATACTAGGGGGTATAATCATCAAATGGAAATCAAGCTGGAAAAGTAACTCATGGAAAAATTCTGTTTCCTTAGGCTAAGAGGATTCACCCAATTGCTCACTCACCCTCGAGTCAAGTACTCATCAAATGGTGACTATAATAAATAATGATGGGTTGTATATTTCCAAATTGCTAAAAGAGTAGATTTTAAATGTTTTTACCATAAAAAAATGGGAAGTATATGAGGTGATAGATTTGCTAACTAGCCTGATTTATTATTCCATTCCATATTGTAAATGTATATCAACACTTCCTGTTGTACTTCATAAATATATGCAATTATTTCATATAATTTCATTTTAATTTGTCAATTAAAAATGAAATTGAATAACAAAAGAAATTATTTTCTCTTGCTCTGGAGATCTACACCATAACCTTCAGGCAATACATTCTGGAATTTCCAGGGAAAATCCATTGTGTTCCTTCCCAAGGCCTTCTATTGAGGTTTTGATCTACACCACTTAACTTTTCATCAAACCCAAGAAAAAGCCAGGCTAGAGTCTTTATTCCAAGCATACATACAGGAATCCAGAAAATATATGAAAAAATGAAGTTGCTATTGTGATATGCAGAAGTGGGCGCAAGCACTCTGCTCTACTGAGAGTTGGTAGAGTTCTCAGCTGCTCTTATTCTGAGACAGCTTTGTTGTAATTTGGCAAGATTTAGGCATGTGGGAGTTTTTTCCGGTTGGTTCATGAACAATTTTTATCTGGCATAGAACAATAATTGCTGGCTAGAGTATTAAAGTTCAGAAGATAATTAAATAATGCAAAAGGAACAAAGTGAACTTGGAAAGCTGTGTTACTACTGCGCAGTCCCTTGCCCTGCAGAGAACTCAGATGTTATCAATAGTTTTATTATATAATTTTTCTGTAAGCAACAAATATACTATAATTTAGCTGGGGTTTCATTTAAAAAATAAAAATTGCTTAAAGAAGAAAACTATGGTATAACTTCCAAATCTTCCAAATTAGCTACACTGGGAAAAAAAATTAATCTTCTCTTAGTCGCTATAATTGGAGTCTAACTCATGAATAGTGTGAGGATGTTTTTATGTATTTTTCTAGTAGATTAAAATGAAAAGTATTTGGGATCCAGAGGTTTTGTACACAGACAGGAACTTATCAGCAGATTACTTTTGAAGTATTTTGAATATTATGACTTCCCTAAAGTTGTTCCTCTTTTCATTCTGATTGTATAGATTTTAGTTATGCTTACATGCTAGAGTCAAGTTTAATTTTTTTCCCCCTGAAAATCGTTTTGAAATTGTAGCATAGGGACTCCAAAGGCCCATAAATACCAGTGGAGTACCAAAGGAAAAAGCTTTGAAAATGAATATTGCTAGCAAAAATTTTCTTTACAATCTCTAATTCAAAAATATTTCTAGAAGTATTTTATCTAGGGTATTTAGGTAATCAAAAAAGGTCTACAAAAAAAAAAGCAAGTGAGATGAGAGTACTATCATTAATGATTCAAATGGACCCAAAATGAGAAAGATTGAAAACCATTCATTAATATTTTCTCTGTTTCTCTGTTAAATTGTTCTATTGAAATTGAGTTCAAGGATATAGACAGTAACAACAGACCATTGATATCTATATATGTCTAGAGAGAAAGAGATTTTATTTTGTTTTATTTTATTTTATTTTATTTTATTTTATCTTTTGAGCCAATGGAAAGTTGTGTGATCAAAGAAACCTTAAGATACTGAATTTCAGAAAATGATAAGCCCTTGGTCAGTGACCTGAGGTCAGTACTACTTTCTTCCATTGATACAAGTGCCAGGTCTGGTCAAAGGTAAGTATAGTATCTTGCCAGCCATATGTCAGGGGAAGAGAGGGTTGGTATGCTGGAACAAGGAGAAATTAGCAAAACTTTTAACAATCACATGAACCTGCTTGAAAGATTGGAATCTGCAGCAATTCCAACATCAGAAACAGTTCCTTCCAGCTGCCACTGATTCTCCCCTATAAGCCTGCAGTAGTTCAGGGTGCACAGTGCTGTGCTGGAAAACAAAGAATTATTTCCTGCAGCCCTGGTGGTGCTTATATTCCTAAGTCCCACTATAGAGCAATGTTTGTAGTACACTCAGAACAGACCTTAACCTCAAGCCATTTAACAGAAGAGGTGCACTGTACTTTGTAAAGTGGCAACCCAACCTCAGATGTAGCTCAGGTGCAGATTGGATCAAAGGGATCTCTGTCTAGCTATCTAACAGAGGAAAGAGTAAGCCCTCTCTGGGGAAAAGAAAACTTAGTTTAGTCTCTACAAGCATCTTAAACATAATATATGCCATGCAATTTTAACAATGACATATGCAAGGAAATAGGAGAATTTGACCAATAATCAAAATTATATATACACACATATATGTGTATATATGTATATATTCAATAGAAGCAAAGCTACACATATAGAATTAACATACAAGGTCTTTAAATAAATCATAACATTTTAAAGAATTTAGAGAAAAAGATGGAGAATTTCAGCATAGAAATTAAGACAAGAGCCAAATAAAAATTCTAGAAGTAAAAAATACATTATCTAAATTAAAGATTTTTGGATAGGCTTAACAGTAGTGTACATTTAGTAAAAGAAAGTATCAGAGAACTCTTAGCTCAATAGAAATGATATAAATTGAACCACCAAATTTTAAAAAGAATGAAAAAAGAGCTTTGAAGACATGTGCCACACTAACAAATGGCCTAATATGTATGCAGTTTGGGTCCCAGACAGAGAAGAAAGAAAATCAGGCAGAAGAATTGTTCAAAGAGATAATGACTGGAATTTTTTTCAAAGTCAATGAAAGACATTAACCCACAGATACAAGAGGCTCAGAGAATCTCATGCAGGACAAATACTAGGAAAACTGTACTGAGGCATATAATAGTCACAATTTCTGAAAAGAAATAAAGAGTCATATTTATTTTGGGGGAACAATAAAAAGAATTAAAGCTTACTGTCTTGTCATCAAAAAAAATGGAAGCCAGAAGACTTAATGTCTTTAACTTCTGCAACAACAACAACAACAACAACAAAATTCAACCTAAAATTCTATAATTATCCAAAAAGTCCTTCAAAACTGAAAACAAAATAAATTCATTTTTAGATGAACAAAATCTGAGGCAGTTTGTCACCAGCAGACCTGCACTACAAGAAATACTAAAGGAATTTCAGAATGAACAGAAATTATTCCAGATGGAAGCTTGGACCTTTAGGAAGGAAGACCCCAAGAAATGAATATACAGTACCATTTGTAAACGTATTCACTTTACTGATTAAGCAATAAAATTAACAATGTACCATGAAGTTTATAAGATATACAGATGTATGTGGCAAAAATAGCACAATGTATTGAAGGAAATAAATGGAATTACATAGTTCTTACATTGTTCTTAAAGTGATATAATAGTAATTTAAAATAGCTGTAATAAATTAAGGGTGTAATTGTAATTTGTAAGTAAAAAAACAAAAATATTGGGGGGGGGCAGTGTCAAAATGGCTGACTAGAAACAGTGGTGTACAGAGGCTCCCATCGAAAAAACCATTATAAGCATGTGAATCCTTCACTGGCAACCAAGGTATCCAGGTTCTCTCATCAGAACTGACTAGGAGGCTGGCTTAACCCAGAGAGAGAAGGAAGAGCACTGTGGTGTGGCGGCCCACCAGAGAGTCATGGCAGGGGGCAGGGGTAGGGGAGTCCCCTTCCCCCAGCCAAGGGAGGCAGTGAGAGAGCATGCAACCCAGTCAGGGAAACTGTGCTTTTTCCACAGAACTGTGCAACCCATGGATTGGAAGATCCCACTCGCAAACCCACCCAACTGGGGCCTAGCATTCCAACCCTAGAATGCACAGATTCTCAACAGCCTTTCAGCTGGAATCCGCTTAAGTCTACCAAAATCCTGGGGGTAGGAGCGAGCAGCACGCGTGCGCTGAGGGTGCCTGCTGTCTAAGCCATTTGGGCTACTTAGGAGAGGGGCAGCAGCCATCACTGGGACTTGCAACTGCCTAACACACTAAGCTCCCTGGGTGGGGAAGGGGCAGCATCCTTCTCTATAGCTTTAGGCTGTGCTGTTCCCCTGCTGGAACCAGGGAGTCTGGACAGCTTAGTCCCCAGAATTGTCCCCCATAACCCAACACACCAACTGTGGCAGTCTGCAGCCAGAGTGCCTCTTCAGACCTGGTCCTGACCCATCCTTCCTCACTGGGTGAGACTTTCCTCCAGGAGCTCATCAATAACTGCAGCCAGAGGCTCAGAGACAGAACCCAGATCTCTCTGTGCCTGAGCCCATAATGGGAGGGATTGGCTGCAGTCTCTGCAGAAAAGCAGACTTAGCCTTTCCTCCTGGTAGTTCTAAGGAATCAAGGCAGCCCAGAAAAGTGAGTTCCCCTGAGAGAAGCATACCCCCTCCACCAAGTGACAAAGTGCTTTGTTAAATAGGTACTGTCTTCTGTGCCACCCTAGTGGGTGAGCCCCTCCAACAGGGGTTGTCAGACACCCTATACAGGAGCACTCCTACTGGCATCAGGTTGGTGACCCTCAAGGTCAGAGGTTCCAGAAGAAGGAGCAGACACCCATCTTTGCTGTTCTCCAGCCTCCTTCAGTGACATCTCCAGGTGCAGGAGTGAATCAAGATCAAAGAAGAATTGAAGGAGATAGAGACATGAAAAACCCTCCAAAAAAAAATCAAAGAATCCAGGAGCTGGTTTTTTGAAAAAATTAACAAAATAGATAGACCTCTAGCTAGATTAATAAAGAAGAAAAGAGAGAAGAACCAAATAGACACAATAAAAAATGATAAAGGGGATATCACCACTGATCCCACAGAAATACAAACTACCATCAAAGAATACTGTAAACACTCTACGCAAATAAACTAGAAAATCTAGAAGAAATTTATAAATTCCACCTCCCAAAACTAAACCAGGAAGAAGTCGAATCCCTGAATAGATCAATAACAAGTTCTGAAATTGAGGCAATAATTAATAGCCTACCAACCAAAAAAAGCTCAGGACCAGAAGGATTCACAGCTGAATCCTACCAGAAATACAAACAGGAGCTGGTACCATTCCTTCTGAAACTATTTCAAACAATTGAAAAGAAGAGACTCCTTCTTAACTCATTTTATGAAGCCATCATCATCTTGATACCAAAACCTGGCAGAGACACAACAAAAAAACAAATCTTCAGGCTAATATCCCTGATGAACATCAAGGCAAAAATCCTCAATAAAATACTGGCAAACCAAATCCAGCAGGACATCAAAAAATTTATCCACCATGATCAAATTGGTTTCATCCCTGGGTGCAAGGTTGGTTCAAAATACACAAATCAATCAAGATAATCCATCACATAAACAGAACCAAGGACAAAAATCATATGATTATCTCAATAGATGCAGAAAAGGCGTTCGATAAAATTCAACATCCTTTCATGTTAAAAACTCTCAATAAACTAGATATTGATGGAACAAACATATCTCAAAATAATAAGAGCTATTTATGACAAACCCGCAGCCAATATCATACTGAATGGGCAAAAACTGGAAGCATTCCCTTTGAAAACTGGCACACAAGACAGGGATGCCCTCTCTCACCACTCCTATTCAACAGAGTACTGGAAGTTCTGGCCAGGGCGATCAGGCAAGAGAAATAAATAAAAGGTATTCAAATAGGAAGCAAGGAAGTCAAATTATCTCTGTTTGCAGATGACATGGTTGTATATTTAGAGAACCCCATCATCTCAGCCTCAAAACTCATTAAGCTGATAAGCAACTTCAGCAAAGTCTCAGTATACAAAATCAATGTGCAAAAATCACAAGCATTCTTATACAACAACAATAGACAAGCAGAGAGCCAAATCATGAATGAACTCCCATTCACAATTGCTGCAAAGAGAATAAAACACTTAGGCATACAACTTACAAGGGACACGAAGGACCTCTTCAAGGAGAACTACAAACCACTGCTCAAGGAAATAAAAGAGGACACAAGCAAATGGAAAAACATTCCATGCTCATGGATAGGAAGAATCAATATTATGAAATTAACCATACTTCCCAAAGTAATTTATAGATTCAATGCTATTCCCACCAAGCTACCGGAGGCTTTCACTGCACAATTAGAAAAAACTACTTTAAATTTTGCATGGAGCTAAAAAAGAGCCCACATTGCCAAGACAATCCTAAGCAAAACAAAACAAAACAAAACAAAGCTGAAGGCATCACCCTACCTGACTTCAAACTATACTACAAGTCTACAGTAACCAAAACAGCATGATACTGTTACCAAAACAGATATACAGATCAAGGAAACAGAACAGAAACCTCAGACATAACACCACATATCTACAACCATCTGATCTTTGACAAACCTGACAAAAACAAACAATGGGGAAAGGATCTCCTATTCAGTAAATGGTGCTGGGAAAACTGGCTAGCCATATGCAGAAAACTGAAACTGGACCCCTTCCTTATATCTTACACAAAAATTAACCAAAGATGGATTAAAGACTTAAATGTAAAACTCAAAACCATAAAAGCCCTAGAAGAAAACCTAGGCAATACCATTTAGGACATAGGCATGGGCAAAGACTTCATTACAAAAATGCCAAAAGCAATTGCAACAAAAGCCAAAATTGACAAATGCGATCTAATTAAACTAAAGAGCTTCTGTATAGCAAAAGAAACTATCATCAGAGTGAACAGACAACCTACAGAATGGGAGAAAACTTTTGCAATCTACCCATCTGACAAAAGCCTAATAACCAAAATTTACAAGGAGCTTAAACAAATTTATAAGAAAAAAGCAAGCAACACATCAAAAAGTGGACAAAGGATAGAAACAGACACTTCTCAAAAGAAGACATTTATGCTGCTAAGAAACATATGAAAAAAAGCTCAACATTACTGATCATCAGAGAAATGCAAATCAAAACCACAATGAGATACCATCTCACTCCAGTCAGAATGGCGATTATTATAAAGTCAGGAAACAATAGATGCTGGCGAGGCTGTGGAGAAATAGGAATGCTTTTACACTGTTGGTGGGAATATAAATTAGTTCAACCATTGTGGAAGACAGTATAGTGATTTCTCAAGGATTTAGAACCAGAAATACCATTTGACCCATCAATTCCATTACTGGGTATATACCCAAATGAATATAAATTATTCTATTATAAGCACACATGCACACGTATGTTTATTGCAGGACTATTTACAATAGCAAGGACATGGAACCAACACAAATGCCCAGCAATAATAGACTGAATAAAGAAAATACAGTACATATACACCATGGAATACTATCCAGACATAAAAATGAATGAGATCATGTCTTTTGCAGGGACATGGATGAAACTGGAAGCCATCATCCCAGCAAATAACATAGGAACAGAAAACCAAACACTGCATGCTCTCACTCATAAGTGGGAGTTGAACAATGAGGAAAGATGGACACAGAGAGGGGAACAACATACACTAGGGCCTGTTTGGGGGTGTGGAGTGAGGGGAGGGGATTTAGAGGATGAGTCAATAAATGCAGCAAACCACCACAGCACACGTATGCCTATATAACAAACCTACATATTTTGCACGTGTATTCTGTTTTTTTAGAAGAAATAAAGAAAAAAAAGTGCAATTAAAAAACCAAGAAAGGTGATAAAATTAATTGAAAACTAAAATATTGCTCAATGTTATGTAACAAAAGGCCGTACAGTTTTATTTCTTGCCCTTGTTTTTAAGAAAACTCATTCCTTATTTTTTATAGTTAAATTATTTGTCTAAGTTGGAGATGAGATTATGAAGTATCTGGATTCCAAACAATGAAAGGTTTTCAAGAAAAAATAAAACACCCTTAGAACTTGATTCCTATATGCATATATATTTTAAATGAAGATAAGGATTTCTTTTCTTTTCTTTTCTTTTCTTTTCTTTTTGTTGAGACAAGGTCTCACTCTTTTGCCCAGGCTGGAGTACAGTGGCAGAATGACAGCTCATTATAGCTTCAAACTCCTGGGCTAAAGCAATCCTCCTGATTCAGCTTCCCAAGTAGCTGGAACTACAGGCACACACTGCCATGCATGGTTAATATTTTCTTGAGTGTATATCAACACCCATCATTGAGAGATCATTTTGATAAATCTGAAGAAAAGAATACTATAATGGATCATGAAGGCCATATTTTATTAGCTTGCAACATCCATGGTGGATCACTGGGCATGGTGGTGCACATCTGTCATCCCAGCTACTTGGGAAGCTAAGATGGGAAGATCACTTGAGCCTGGAGGTTTGAGAGTGAGTTACGATTGTGCCACTGCACTCCACCCTGGACAACAGAGCAAGACCCTTGTCTCTAAATAACTAAATAAAATCCTCATAGTGGATTACTACAAGATGACATTTTAGTTCTGTTAAATAGACCATGTGATCTATATTCAAGAATCCAATCAATGGGACACAACAGTAGTTTCCTGGGTTTAGAACATCAGAGCTTACACTGTTTCACACCTAATTTTCTGCTCCAGGGTGGCTCAGTTGCACAATGGATAGCACAATTTTCTGCTCAAGCCAGTCAGATTTTAGGGACACAAAAGCAAAGATGTTCAACGATGACGGTTATGGAGGTAAAACTAAAACCAGAGATCAGAAGTCCTCAACCGAGATTTATGGATATAGACAATCTGCTATTTATCCCAAATTCTCCTTACTCGACTCCTATGAATTCAACACAGTGAGAATGTAAAAGTCATTGTCATTGGATGCCCTAAGCTGAAAGAAGAAAAATGGAATGTTTACATTCCCTATAGTTGCTACTATATAAAATAACTAAAAGCACAGTTATGTCTAGTTATGAACCACTGTATTGAATTTATGTTTTTTCTGTTACTTGTGTTTGAAAGTAATTTCATTTGTTTTATGGAGTACTATAAAATTTCTCTACCCAGAGAAGGTCACTTCTTGTGAAGCCTATTCAAATATGGTGCATAAAGAAATAAAGGGAACTGCAGCACTTTTCAAACACAACATTTTTGATAATCCTCTCACTAAAAGGTACAGACTACTTCCATTCCACTTAGATATGGGTTAGCCTTGGTGGCTTCTCTCTAAGGAATAGAATGAGACTGAAATGATGCTGTGTGACATCCAAGGGCAGGCTAAATACAGTGGAAGAGCTTCCACCTGGCTTTCTCTCTCTTTCTGGATGTTTACCCTTAGAACTCAGCCACCATGCTGTGAGGAACTCAAGCCACATGAAGAGGCCAAATGGAGGTTTGCCAGCCAACAGTCCTGCTTAGTACCCCAGGTGAAGTTTAGCATCAACCACCAGGTATATAAGTGAATGAGCCTTCAGACAATTCCAGCCCCTAAACTTTGGGCCACTCCTGGTTACGCCATACGGAACAAAGAGCTGACTTTGTTGAGTCTTACCCAGATTGAGATACAGGAGCAAAATACATATTATTGTTTCAAGCAACTAAGTTCCAGTTTGGTTTGTTCTAAAGCAATAGATAACCAAACAGGACCTAAGATTTCTTGAAAATCACCTATATGTTAGATCTTTTATATAACTAATTAAAATTCAAGTAACCTTAACAGTCTTACAAAAGAGACAATTGATTTCTCAGCAGTTAAATAATTTTCTAGAAAATTGGTCTATATGATTTATTGTTGACAAATTATCTGACCACAAAAAGCCTCATACATAAAAAGTTTGTCACATAGATAATATGGATTTTCATTGTTTTGGAAAATTCCAAAACTCAACTCCAGCCTATTGTTACACAAGTTGTTGTGTTTTACTTCCAGGTCCTTCAGAGGTGTGTTAGGGGAGGGTCACACACATGAGGCTACAGCAGTAAGGGGCACTACATGGAAGGCCTTGAAGGCCAGGCTCAGGCAACTGAGGGCCATTGAAGGCACTGGAGATGGAACATGCCATAATCAGAAATGTGTTTTCTGAAGCTGATAAAGTTTCAAAATCAACTTTTCATGATATAGGAAGACCAACCAATTCTTGAAAAACTTTTTTCTTTTCCCAGTGGCTTCAATGATAGCCACACATTTCGATAAACCCAATTTTCCTCCATCTGTTCATAAAGATAATCATTCACTGGCCTATCCAAACTTTACAACTTTTTTAAAAAAACTCACATTGTCATTTTTACACTGAAAACTTTCAAGCATGTATTTCTCCCCCGATAGTCCCAAGGATTCCAGGTTGAGTTTCAGAGCTAAATGTTTTTCTCTCTATATTGCCTCCTGCTATGGTTTGAATGTGTCCCCAATGGTCATTGTGGAAACTTAATCCCTAATGCAACAGCGTTGTGAGGTGGGGCCTTTAAGAGATGATTAGGATATTAGGACTCTGTCAACTTAATCCCTAATGCAACAGCAGTGGGAGGTGGGGCCTTTAATAGATGATTAGGATATGAGGGCTCTGTCCTGATAAATGAATTAATGCTGTTATTTTGGGAGTGTGTTTCTGTTTAAAAGGCTGAGTTTGGCCCCCTTTACTCCCTCGTCTCTCTCTATGTGATACCTCTCATCTTATGATGACACAGCAAGAAGGCCCTGACCAGATGTGGCCCCCTCAAATCTTGGACTTCTCAGCCTCCAGAACCATGAGTCAAATAAATTTCTGTTCATTATAAATTATCAACTGCGAGGTATCCTGTTATAGCAGCATAAAATGGACTAAAATATCTCCTTTCTTTAAAAATTACATAGAGCATCTCTTCTTTCAAAGACATTAAATTGGTTTAACTTTTAATTTGTTGCTTCTGCATCACAAATGCTTATTTAATTGTGGCATGTTCATATGTTATTTACTTAGTAATCTGAGATTTACTTTAATCTTTGCTTCATCACTCCACTCACTTTGTTAACACCTTTGCCTCAGATTATTTCATAATTTTCCTTGGTATGTTTCTGTTGCTCTTCCTATATGGTCTTGTAATTAATCTTTATCTCTTTCTCCTTTAGTTTTTTTAAATTATAAAATGTGATGATTAATATTAGGTGTCGGCCGGGCACGGTGGCTCAAGCCTGTAATCCCAGGACTTTGGGAGGCCGAGACAGGCGGATCACGAGGTCAGGAGATCGAGACCATCCTGGCTAACACAGTGAAACCCCGTCTCTACTAAAAATACAAAAACTAGCCGGGCGAGGTGGCGGGCGCCTGTAGTCCCAGCTACTCAGGAGGCTGAGGCAGGAGAATGGCGTAAACCCGGGAGGCAGAGCTTGCAGTGAGCTGAGATCTGGCCACTGCACTCCAGTCCGGGCGACAGAGCGAGACTCCGCCTCAAAAAAAAAAAAAAAAAAAAAAAAAAAAAATTAGGTGTCAACTTGATTGGATTGGAGGATGCTTACATAGCTGCTAAAGTATTGTTTCTGGGTATGTCTGTGAGGGTGTTCAGAGAAGACTGACATCTGAGTGGGTGGACTGGGAGAGGAAGACCCAGTTCACATGTGGGTGGGCACCCTCTAATCAGCTGCAAGTGTGGCTAGCACAAAGCAGATGGAAGAAGGTGGTATAACCTTGCTAGCTGAGTTTTCTGCCCTTCGTCTTCCTCCCATGCTGGATGCTTCCTTCCACTCCTCCTGCCCTTTGACATCAGATCCCTTCAGCCTTTGGACTCTGGGACTTGTATCAGTGGCTTACCAGGGGCTCTTGGGCCTTCAGTCACAGACTGAAGGCTGCACTGTAGGCTTCCCTGCTTTTGAGGCTTTTGGACTCTGAGCCACTGCCAGCTTTTTTCTTCCCCAGCTTCTAGACAGCCTATCATGGGACTTGGCCTTGTAATCGTGTGAGCAAATTCTCCCTAATAAACTGCCTTTTATATATACATATATCCTATTAGTTCTGTCCCCATGGAGAACCCTGAATACACTTCCTCAGCCTCTAAAACCTTTCCTCCTATAGAGATATTCAAGTCCTTGTCTTTAAAGACAGGTATCTCTAATCTCTTTTCCTTATCAATAAACATGTAAAAGCTTCAACTTTACAATAATTTATTAAATATTCTAAAATCAATAGCTTTCCAACATACTCTAGGGCTTCACTAAACCATGTTTCAATTTCTTCTGATTTGGCAGCACTACTCTTTTAATGATCATCTGAATAAATAAGTAATCATTATTCTATTGGCCAGTAGTAATGAGAGACACCTATTACCAGTCTTCTTCAACTTTTTAGGGCCATTTGATTTAGAATTAATAGGAATTTCCTTTTCTTTAATTTGAGGCTGATCCTGCTTCCATAGCAGTAATAATTAACTGGTCCAATGGAATCCACAGCTTTTTCATATACCCTAATAGCAAAAACTTTAAATGTACATATCCAATATGTGTATATTTAACATTTATACATTTAATACATACATGGTAAATTATATCCCAAAAATGATACTTTTTAAAGAATTAGATAAAAATAAATAGAATTTGTTTATGTATTCTGTATACATATTATAGATAGTCTTATCTATCCTATCTTGAAACCTCTGGACTACACTAGTGGTTTGTAAACTTTGCTGCCCATTAGAATCCCCTGAGAAGATTGTTAATACATTTAAGATGCTGAGGACTCACTCAAACTTTTTTTTTTGTATTTTGAGATGGAGTTTCCTTCTTGTTGGCCAGGCTGGAGTGCAGCGGCGCCATCTTGGCTCACTGCAACCTCCGCCTCCTGGGTTCAAGCAATTCTCCTGCCTCAGCCTCCCTAGTAGCTGAGATTACAGGCGCCCACCACCATGCCTGGCTAACTTTGTATTTTTAGTAGAGACGGGGTTTTGTCATGTTGTTCAGGCTGGTCTCGAACTCCTGACCTCAGGTGATCCACCCACCTCGGCCTCCCAAAGTGCTGGGATTACAGGCATGAGCCATTGCGCTGGGCCAAACTTTTTAAATTAGAATCTACTGCTCATGTGTCTTGCTCCCCTTACTCAGGTGACTGCCAGTCTTTGGAAGCAGCTGTACTAGGTCATTAAGTTACCAAATATCAGTTAGCTAACAGTGCCACGCTGGCTGAATAAGAATCATATGAGATGTTGCACAGTGTAAAGTCTTAATTTTAGCAATTTTAGCTCTTACAGAGTCTAATTTAGTAGGTCACTGAGAGGCCTAGAAATCTAGTTTATTAATAACCCAAGTGATTCTATGCACCACCAAGTTTAAGAAATATTGACGATCTGTCAAATTCAAGGAGCAATACTCATTGAATTTTATTTGTATACCATCAGGAACTTCCTTGCAGAAAAAAAAAATAAAAGATGAAATATTTAATTCCTAGGAGGCTCATTTTCAGCCCTGCAACTATAACTAATTTATTATTCAATTTATTTTATTTTTCCTTTGCATTTTTCTTCCTATTTTACCTTGCCAGAGGCATTTCTTATTCTTTTTTTCTTTCTTTATTTTTTATTGAGACAGAGTCTCACACTGTCACCCCTGCTGGAGTGCAATGGCACAATCTTGGCTCACTGCAATCTGCGCCTCCAGGTTCAAGCATTTCTCGTGCCTCAGCCTCCTAAGTAGCTGGGATTACAGGTGCCCACCACCACACACGACTAAATTTTTGTATTTTTAGTAGAGACGGGGTTTCACTATGTTGGCCAGGCTGGTCTCGAACTCCTGACCTCGTGATCTGCCCACCTCAGCCTCCCTAAGTGCTGGGATTACAGGCGTGAGCCAACGTGCCCAGTCTCTGACTCTTTCTCTTCCCTTGAACTTTTTCTTGAAGTCTCGTATGGTGGCCATGAAAATTTATCTTTCAGATGTCTTCTTTGGGAAAGCATCACTGACAGATGGCTGCAGCCACTGCTAGGAGAGCCTCTACGCCCATCACCTTGTTTGGATGCTTCCCTCAGGCTGCGCCCAGCCAATGAGTGAGCAAAGCTGGAGCACTAATGTAGGCCCATTCTTCCAGATGTGAGATTCCTCCAAGGGATGACTGTAACTCAAGAACTCGCACCAGCCTGGCTATCATTTTCTTGGAAATGTGCTCAGCCTTAGTACCTTTCTACACAATCTTCCTTCCTTCTCTCCTTTGCTGGGGTCAGAGCTGCATCATGGTCTGAAGCCTCTTCCTGCCTTCTCCTGTACCCTGTCTCTATCCTGCTTAGCCCTTTTCCTCCTGGCCTCCATAAATCTCATACACATCTAATCCCATCTTGATGATATATTTCATGAAGCTGGAGGTGTTGTCAGTTTAATTATATTAGTTGTCCTTCTCTGCTGCTCACATAATGCTAATGTATCCATGACTAGCTCTCTGACCACATCCTATGAAGTATCTTTACACATTTTCTTCCTCCACATAATTATTTGTTTTAAAATTTTTAAATGGTCTGACTCTCCACATTTGAAACACTCTTAATACATACATATTATCACCAAGTGATACCCTTACTCAAAGCTAGTCTGCTAGTAACTCTCTAAAGTCCTCAAAATTTTACCTGGAAGATAATTAGTCTGATCTCCCTTTGCTAACAGTCTCAACTACATTCTTTGGCAGAAATCTCCAACTGGGCTAATAGTGTCCCAAGAATTATTTAGCATGCTGCAGAGATCTCTCAACATAAAAAAAAAAAAAAAGTTTATTTTAGTCCAGTGTATCAAGCAAATAAGGTCTTTAGCCTTGCCGGTTTTCTAAAATCAGAAAATACTTCTTTCAGCAGTTTGGGTCCTGGTACATTTTCCAAAACAAACCTTCCTTCTCTAGGAATCTGAAGTTCACATCAAATTCTTTGCTCCCCAGGATTTCAATTACGTTAAAAACAGTATGTCTTATATTCATCCCTATTGACTTGATGATAATGAGTCTCCGTCATCATGGAGTCCATGAGGTCAAAGTCCCAAAAAGGACCTTGGCAGGAATCAGTTGCTACAGGACCTAGATAACCTGAGCTTCAAGTCTTGGGAGACTCAGGTGCCTCTAGGCTCTCTCCTCTGCCAGTACCCCATGTCCCCAGCACAGCAAATATTTTATTATTGTGGCACTTTAGTTTGGTCAGGTTTATCAGAGGGGAGCATCTGAATTTAACTGTATGAATTTAACCCAGTTCACCATTCTTAAATTGTAGTTCAGGAACTCCTGGGAGTCCCAAACACCATGTTAGAGGGTCTTTGGGGTCAAAATTATAATCATAACAAGTATTAAGACATTGCTTTTTTACTGTTCTTCTTGAATTACTATACAGTGGAATTTCTCAGAGCCTATTGATACAGGATTTTTCTCAGTCACTTTGCCCAGTGACGCCTCCCAACCCAGGACTCACACTCAGCCCCAGGCCAACCACTGGAGGCACACCATCCACTCGGCCTGCCTGTGCTATAGCTTGTAGCTGTATTTGGCAGTTCCCCGGCTCTTATTCCAAGTCCAAGAAGAATGAGGATATGCTGACAATTGAAGAGTGAAGATGGGCAGAGAAAAATTTTGTTGAATCACGCAACAGCTCTCAGCAAAGAGGGGACGTGGGGGTGTGGTCCCCTACCCCCTGCAGTCAGGTAGTTTCCCTCCTGACTGAATCTGGGGCTTTTATGGGCTCAGACTATGGGAGTGTGTCCTTTTTGGTTTGTGAGTATGCAAAGTAAAGCTAAAACAAAGGCCCGACTCAAAGGTGAGCACAGCAGTGTGAAAAAACAATTAGGAAAGGGTCAGTACATGTAAAATAGGTGAAGGGTAGTGATCAATCAGAGGAAAGCATGCCAAACAGGAAAACAGGTTCTCAGTCTGGTCTGAGGATTTACCCAGGACTGTCTTCAGCTTGAAGGTTGGGTTTCACTGGGGGACCAGCCCCTATTTGCCTAGGCATTTGCCTGCCTCCTGCTGCTATCCCTATCTGCCATAGGATACTGTCATTGCATTGATGGCTGATGACTGTGGGTCTGTGTGTTCTCACTTTTTTACAAAATTTTCAAAAGTAGTAGGTTTAGGGTATAGTTTCAGGTATTTTCAAATGTTAACCGACTTTTTTCCCTTCTACTGTGGTCTTGCTAGCTATCTTTTGTTATGGCAGGTAGAATCTCTATAACCACTTTATCTCCAGTAAATTCATTATATTTGAAATTCTAAAGTGTTTCCTGAGCCTTGTACATGTATCCCTTGAATCTGAAATAGAATTTGAAATTATAAAGGAACGTGTTCCCTGCCCGTGTAGAAACATAATAACAATTACGTATACTTTGTAGTCTTGTTTTGCAATATCTTAAAATATTTTCTTAAAACGTTTTTAAACTTTTAAACTCTATTTAAAATTATGTTACAGTTCAATAATATTTTATTCAAAATAAAATTTTTCAATATATTTTTCTTACATTTAAGAAAAATCATTGGCCTAAGAGGGGGAAATTAAAAGATGAACTTGTTCAAGTGATAGCTGCGCTGTCTACAACTAAAGATGCTGAAAGCAATGAAACTGATACTGAAGCAACATATGGAAGGGAGGAATGCACTCCAAAAACACTGGGGGAAGCTAATTAGGAAATACAAACACGGTGAAAGCTATCTTTTTCTCAGCTTTGTAGATGTTAATAATTTACCTCTTCATGTCTTATGCAACAATTCTTTTACAAATGGCATTATGGTGTCAGTGAAGATGCAGAGTTATTATCTAATCAAACACTTAGAGTTTAAAGAAAAGCAATTACATACTGTAAATGCTAAAACCCAGGATGAATACATCTGTAAAATATCAGAAAGATGAATTCTTAGAAAGATAAATGTCTGGAGCAATGGTTCTCAAACTTGTGGCATTACAAACACTTGGAGGTGTCCTTGAAATTCAGATTGCTGGGCCTTACCCCAAGAGTTTTGACGAAGTAGGTTTGAGGTGAACTTGAGGATTTGCTTTAGTAGTAAGTTCCCAGGTGACAACGAAGCTGCTGGTCTGAGAATCACACTTCGAGAATCACCAAGCTAGAGCAATGATACTCAAATTTCAATGTGCAAAAGCACCCTTGGGGAGCTTGTTTTAATTTCCCAGAGATTTTGAATGATGAGGTCTGAGTAGATCTGGGAAGGCTATGAAATTTTTAAGTTCCCCAGGTGATTCTCAAGAAACAAAGAACTTTGCTTTAGTGAAAAAAAAAAAAAACAAAATTTAATCTTCCCAGGTGATTTAAACATTCAGTCATGGCTAAGAATCAGTGCTTTGGTGCCATTTCTGTCCTCCAAGTGATTTGGTGGCACTTCTAACCACTGCAAAGTTTTGTTATCCTTTATTCTCTTTGCATCTTGAGCAGGTGGTCCGAGTCCCACTAGAGAGCACAACCCTACTGTGCTATCCACCCAACACTCTCCTACCACCACCTCCCCAATTGCACTATCCACCTTATCCACCTCACCTTATTACTATTGGTTTTTAGGCATCTAATCCATGCTAAGCCATTGATTTCCATGCTCCTTATCCATGCTAAGCCATTAAGTTCCATTCATTTATTTTTATTTTTGGTAAGATGTAGAACTTGCGATTATTAACCACTCTATTGCCTACCTTGTGAACTAAACAGGCAGTGGAAACCAATGGAACAAAAGAGGAATAAAGATATCCCCATGAGAGAAGAAATAAGTATTGGAATTTCTGGATACAGTTTTTACTGAGGCACAGGTATAATTTAACCTTTATTTCTGTGAGAAGTCTCATATCATTTAAAAAAATATAATTCATGTTTTTTATTTTTGTTTTTGTCTATGCTCACTTGACTAGGATATCTATAACTTGGAGTCAGAAAACTAAGAAACTTGCCTAAGGTTACACAGAAAGGTGGGGGTGAAGGCAGAATTGAAAATGTCTCATTAATATTTCTCTTTTATATTGCCCAGTCTGTGTGAATTTGATTTACCTAAAACACCCAAAGGCAAAATAGTGACTTCTCTGGTCTACACTGTAGGGTGGCTGTGCATGGAACTCTTAAACCAAATTGTATAAGAATGAATTGGAATTTCCAGTGATTATTTAGCCACTGCTAATCTACTGAATTAAACAATATGCTTGGACTTGGCAGACATACATCTCCGGAATCTGTCCTTCAAGATTTCCAACCCTCCTTGGGAAAGGTCAAGTGCACTAACCGCTTTCACTCTTTTTCAGCCAAGCATGAAAATATTCTTGGAGGTAGAGTCTGTGACCTATTGAGTAGTGTTCCAAATTGTGCTATTAACGGCTGTGGAATCCACAAGGTGGCCACAATCTTTCCTGAAGCACAACCCAGGCACATGCCTTGACTTTTATGGCACTTGAACAATGATATTGCACTTTACAGAGTGTGAGGGGGTTTTAAAAATTCTAGTCTTGTGCCAAGTTTTCCCATTTCATGCAAAAGAAAATTTTTTTCCACTTGTCTGCATAAAAGCATACAAGCAGCATGAGGAAAGACAAGAGAAATTCTTCTTGCTTATATTTTATTTCTATCTTGAAATATGACCTACTTTTGAAAAGTTAGAAGGACCCCATCAGAATTCTCAACTGTCGGAGCTCTCCGTCTTCTGAAAGCTGGACTTTTGCTATAAAAGAGACATCTATAAAAATGAATAAATCTGTTGATACTAGCCATTTTCATTAATTTATGTCTCAACACAAAATTTTAAAAGTACTTAGATAATGTGGCTGTAATAAAACCCTATACAGAGAGATTTAAAAATGAATATGAAGCACAGATTTCCACAATCATGTGCCCAATGCACAGAAAGAGCAAACGTGATTTTCTTTTTCCTCTAGGATAAAAAATTTTATTGGGGGTAACTAAAAGTATTGGGCAGTATGTGTGGGTTGGAGGTTGGAAGTTAAGGCGACTAGATGTGGGCCGGGTATGGTGGCTCACGCCTGTAATCCCAGCACTTTGGGAGGCCAAGGCAGGTGGATCACCTGAGGTCAGGAGTTTGAGACCAGCCTGGCCAACATAGTGAAACTCCGTGTCTATTAAAATATAAAAATTAGCCGGGCTTGGTGGTGGGCACCTGTCATCCCAGCTGCTTGGGAGGCTGAGGCAGGAGGATTGCTTGAACTTGGGAGGTGGTGGTTGCAGTGAACCCAGATCATGCCATTGTACTCCAGCCCCGGTAACAAGAGCAAAACTCCATCTCAAAAAAAATAATAAAAAGTAAAAAGATTACTAAATGTATTCTTCAAAAAATAAAAAAAATTGAAAAAAAAAAGAAGGGGAAGAGTTCTGGATTATTTGAGTCAAGGATGATATTGTGAGATTAACCCCAGAAGGAGGTTTTCCCCTTTTGTAGAAGAGAAAATTTAAGACTTTAGTAGTAAAGGACGTGGCTTATAAACAAACTTTATAAATAAAAAAAGAACAGTTATCTACAAAAAATAAAGTTACTCTGATTTAACAGGTTTTGTTTAATTAGCTTTCTGCTGTTTTAACTCCCTTTCAATGCAGAGAATAACTGTCTGTCCATATATCATTACACTTGATCATCAAAACCATCCTACAAGGATGTTGTTATTATTGTCCTCGTTTGTATTAGTTATCCATTGCTGTATAACAAATTAACTCCAAACTTGGAGTCTTATAACAATAAGCATTTATTATCTCTCAGTTCCTGTGAATTAGGAAAACTGGGCACAGTTTAGCTGGGGACCTTAGGCTCATGTTCTTGGTTATTAGCAGGCCTCAGAAATTCTGCTTCCACACATAGACACATGGCTGTTGGCAGATCTCAGGTCTTCACTGGCGATTGGCTGGAGACATCAGTTTATTGGCAAGTATGTCTCACAATAGGGTTGCTCCCAACATAGTGAATTGTTACTCACAGGACAGGGAATTTGAGAAACAGAACAAATAATGGGTACTCAAGAAAGAAACTAGTATCTTTGTATAACCTAATCTCAGGAATGATTTCTTATCATGTCTGTCCCATCCTATTCATTAGAAAAATGTCACTTAGCCCAGCCCACATTCAAGGGGAGGGGATTATGCAAGTGTGTCAGTACTAGGAGGTCAAGGTCATTGGGGTTATTTTAGAGGCTTCCTACTCCAGAGTTTTCATTATTCTAAGAATGGAGGACACTGGGACTTATAAAAGATGAATAATTTGCCCAAGATCATTTGGCTGTTCCATGCTAAAATAGGAATGCATTTCCAGGCTTTTGGAGTCCAGAGATCAAGTTCATAATCAATAGGTAGCAGAAAAAAAATACATGGTAAGAAATTGACCTCTTTTTGCTGAACCCTTTTGATGACCATTTGCCCACCAATAGGCAAAAGCTTAAGACCAAATAATGGCACTAATTTAGATTTATCAAATTCATTATGTACAGGAATACAAGCTAGAATTTCAGTTAATTTTTAAGTACATTTTAATATATAACACTTTCCTCAAATTTGTCACTTTTTCATGTTTGTGTATGCATCAGTAAAGTAAGAGATGACTGAAACATATTTTTATATGTTTTACGAACCATGTTTCTCAGAAGTGTTTATTTGGTTTAGAGTTAAGATTTAAGAAAAAAAATCATAATTTCTCAGAGTCAGCTTATTAGAAAACGATTACAAACACTCACTCCCAACCTTCTCATTGCACTGGAATTGGAGAACCAAAGTTTCTGCTTTTATATCAAAAAGAAAGCAGATGTGGTATGTGTAAGGCCGTGGAACCACAGTCAGTTATTACCTGCAGAGTACTAATAGCCTGTTATTTCTTACTCAGGTTGAAATGTTTGCAAGAGTTGAATGATAAATGACTCCAGAGGACAAGTCAAGAAAGGATCATGACTAGGTGTTTGAAGGTGCAAGTTTTATCACAATACGGGAATTAGAACAATGTAGAAGCAACAGGAGAAAAGGAGAGGCTTTCTAACAACTGTGTTATCAGTTCCATCAGCCCCTCTGTGCAAACCATATGGCCTGTGTCTCGGTCAGCACAGAACGATTATCCAACTGTCACCTGTCTCCCAACTGGATATTGTGTCATAGTTGAGCATTAGGGTTTTCATTTTTATGTATTATTCCTGTGAAGAAAACTTTGGCATAACCTACACCCTTACGATGCTCACCTCCATTTCTTTAACACCTAACACATGGCTAGCTCTTAATCAATGTTTAAGGACTGCCCTGCATTTTTATGAGCACATGGTTAGTTGGAGCTTTGGATTTTCAACCTTACATTGATTGGGACCAGCTGGTAAGGTAAGTGACAAAATTCTGAGAGACAGGTTGCTTGTTCACAATACATTTCATTCAGCAAAAAAAGAAAAGGGTATAAATTTTTCAAGACAGTTATTCCGTATGGGATTTCCAGATACCCCAGCATCTGAACTTTGAGGATTATTTTTTATTCACACTTTTTCTTTTCACTTATTCATGAGGCTGTCTGAAAATCTAATTTGTCCTGGAGAATAGTCTCATCATGGAAGCTAGATAAAAATAGTTCATACTCGTGAATCTTGTGATCTGTATAGTAGCCCTCATGAGCCATTAAGAAATGAAGGAGAAAAAACGTATTTCTGTTAGAGACTAGCATTAATATTAGTAAACAGTTTGACGTAATTGTACCTCTTGTTATAATCCACATTTCTGTATTTCTAATAAATTGCTATATCAAATCCACTAAGTGCTTCACTTGGAAAAATGTGTCATGTATACTCAGTAAACTTCTGAGTAACCATTTGTTATTGTTCTATGTAAAAATGAAAAACGACATTTTCTGTGGATTTCATAGCAACTCATTACCATGTAAAAAAAAAAACATAAAAAATTGAATATTTCTACTGGCTATAAACATTTTAGTATAAATAGACATATCTTCATATAACAATTTTATTTTAAATTAAAAGGTAAAAACTACATTGAATTTATAGAATATAATTATATCGGACCTGGCATCACCAGGGATTGGGGCCAAGGTTCATCTCTTTTTCTCAATCCATCTTTATTCAATTTTTGTTTGTATGTTTTGAGGTGTTTTGGAGGAAAGCAAATTGAGACCACTGAGATTCAAACTAGTAGGAAAGCAATAGGGGGCAGGGGCTTGTGTGATACAAGGGGAAGGTAGAGGTCAGTTTTGTTCACCTTTAACCTTGGCCATGTCTCTACTTATATATATAAATTCATCATTCATAAAGTGTGAAGACATTCCCATTCGGCAATGTGTGCCCCTTGAGTTACTTTGATTTTAATCATCCAGTCTTACCCTCTTCACCATGAAGCAGAATAGCTAACATTTATTGAGTGCTGTCTGAGTGTTTGGCACATTACCTGATTTAATCTTCACCCCTACAATCCCAGGAGGTAGGTGGTAGTATTATTCCCATTTTCAAAGGAGAACAGTGAGGCTTCAGGATCAAGTAACTTGCCCAAGTTCAAACAGGTAGCATGTGACTCAGCTAGAATGAACACCCAGGTCTCCCTAACTCTATACCAGTACTCTACATTGTTGCTCACATAATGGGTCACAGTGAATGTTACCTGTTCAAAGGGAAAACAAACTGTGATCTTAGGTTGATTAGCAATATGCGTTATTTAAACCACAAATTCTAATATACCTAATCATACAATGCAAAAGAGGTAATATTCAGCTGACTTAGTCAGCAAGATAATATTCCACCTACAGTATTGCTTAAATATTCTTTGAGTGAAATAAAATAGAAAAAAGTTTCTCTTTTTTACATGTAGATTTTACACACAAACCTATACAAGATTATTTGAGATTCCAATGTGCACTATAAGGTGTTTCTTACTGTGTGGTAATATTTCCCAATCAAATCTTCTAACAAAATGTCATATCTGACATTTTGTCATGAAAAAATTCTAGCATCACCCCTTCCATCAAATTTAAGAAAAATAGACCATACTTAAAGTCTTTCTGAAAAAGTTTTAATGTTTTCTTACTTTGGGGGTTAATTAGAACAGGTAACATATCCATAACTATGAATAGTTTTTGTTTTATTTTGTTTTAGCATTTGGTCCACCGGCCTGATCAATGAGCCATAAATAAAACTAGAAACTTTGCCTTATGGCTTTAGTTACTGTTGAAAGTGCCACAGTACTTTCTATTTTACGAAACCTGTCACATGGTTGAACACAGGCAGCCTCACTGCTATGACTTAGCACTGCAACATGGCATGTTCCTCTCATTCATTAAACTGATTTCACACTGTTTAAAAAAAAAGATAAAAAGAACTCAGACATTAAAGACAAATGCTATATTTCTATCTGTAGAAATTTTTTAACCCTCTGTTGTTTCCAGCCAAGATTCCGATTCTTGGCTCTGTGTCCGTCCAGGCTGCTCTCACATTAACTTGTGTCAGAACATGTGCTCCACATTTGTTTCCTAGGATGCAAATGGCTTGGGCATGTGCTGACTAAAACTCGTAACGCCAAAGGGGTTTAGTGAGATTCATACAGCTTGGCAAGCATTTGCTATGAAATTTGGGTAAAGCTCATAAAATAATCCTTTTTCACTCTTCTTAACTTCTTCCCTTTGGAGAGCTTTTCAGATTATTTCCTGCCAACTTTATTAAGAAACTGGATCAGCCTTCACACCAGAATGTATATATACATGAGAGTAATTGAGCTCAGATAGTACCTTTTTGATTAAGAGTAAATACTCACATCTATTTTAGTACAATAATCAGTGATTAATTTCTTCCTATAGAAGGAATTCTGAAGCCAGAGAGCACAGCCACATGTACAGTCAAAATAGGTGAGAAGAAGCCTTTCTTTCAGGGATACTGGGTAAAACTTGCAGTGGAGAATCCATAATATTTATTTATTCTGATATCCAAGTTACTACTTTCCAAAGTGCTTTCACTCAATATTGGCAGGCTTGTTTGAGAAATCCAGAGAGAAATGAAACAAATGGCAATCACTTCATTTTCGGTAAAGATCAGTTGCCAAAAATTATTTTTTCTGAGGTTGCTCAGTGGGCCACAAGAGTAAAATAATGCTTGTAGGGCTCGAATATTAGAATTTCAGGGACTATCAGCCAGAATCACATTAAAATAAAAAAGGTTTGGAAAGCACATTCCAACTCTAAAGAAAAGGCCAAACTGCCGAACTCTGCCTTGATATTAAATCAAGCTCTGAGAATGGAAAAGAGATTGTCCTTTTCTTATGTTTTTAAGTGACATATTTTATTGTGCCTGTGTCTTCTTTAGAATTTGAGTTGCCTCTGCTTTGATGGTTTTGGTGTTTGGTAAATATTTGCACATATTTAAATTTGCTTTTGGTTCTCATTTGTTTACATAATCTGATGTAAATGCATGCACATATATATCATAAATATTACATATAGTTTATGAGTACTATTCAATATAAATGTATCCATGAGAAACAGTCCCATTGCTACTTTTTACAGTGAATGAAAGCATTGTTTCAGTGAATGCTTTTGGAATAGGTGAGCACTTTCAGACTGTGCTTTATTCACTCATTCATAAATTTTTTCAACAAATGATTTTATTACCATGTGTCAACACTAATGAAAGGTAGATAAAACTCACTGGTGTTTACTCTATGGACTCTCAGTTAATGGTGAGTTTGTTGACGATGACAAGAAAAATAGTCTTTATAATTTAAGCCTTGATATGTAAAAAGTCAACGGGACCATGAGACAGTCTCATTTTTACAAAATTTTTTAACGAACTAGGTAAAAAAGAAGAAATTGCCTTGCAATAGATCTTACCATATATCTAAATAAAATGATAGTAGAATCAGACTCACCTGGGATATCTTCACATCTCTCCCGATATACTACTTTGGTCTCTATTTTATCTGCACATCCAGCTGGATCTGCCCCTCTCTCAGTGTCTTGTGTGTATCAAATGTCATCAAAGTTTAATAGAAAACAGACGACTATTTCGCTGGTCTTTCAAAGGACAGTCACATGAACACCAGTACTCCAGAAGGACGAAATCACACCGTTTCTGAGCACATGGACTCAGGACTGGGTAGAGGCCCAGGACCCAGAGCCAGTGAGGTATAGGCCCGTAGGAAGGCCAGCAGGAAGAGGAGGCTAGGGAGAGAAAGCCAGGATAATGAAGACCACTTCATGGGCAACTGGAAACTGGTAACAGAACCTGCCCTAAGACAGCGGGCCCCAACCTTTTTGGCACCAGGGGCCAGTTTCGTGGAAGACAATATTTCCACGGAGGCAGGGGAATGGTTTTGGAATGAAACAATTCTACCTCGAATCATAAGGCATTAGGTTCTCATAAGGAGCATGCAACTAGATCCCTTGCATCTGGAGTTCACCGTAGGGTTCATGCTCCTGTTAGAATCTGATGCTGCCACTGATCTGACCAGGGTGGGTCCATGGCCCAGGGGTTGGAGACCCCTGTCTTAAGGGATACTTCTTTTACCATGGAAGAATTTGTCACCTTCCAACATCAGCCACATCAGCTTCTCTCTTCTTAGCACCCTTGAACAAGTCACAGTTATAGAATGCACAGGCAGAAAAATCACACACACACAGGAGCACGAGTTACAGTTCTGAACTATTCTGAGTAATCAGAAAGTTACCTAAGTATGATTTTTTTAAAAATATGAGGTCAATTTAGCACTGAAATTCTTGACAGATAGAGAAAAAACTGTAACTTTGATAACGTCATGACTTTGGATATTAACTTGGATTATTTGACATGTATTTAAGTAATTACTTAGTTTAAATGTAGCATGTCAAATTGTATATTTAGAAATCCATTAGCTATAAATAGTAAATACCCAATATAAAATAGTTTATAAGACAGGAGCTTTTCTAATCTTCTAATATTAGCATTTGTGATATAGTCTACTGCACAGGAATCTCCATTCAGTTTATTTTAGAAAAAAAAAAGAAAAGAAATATTTATGAGATTGATGCTCTCTACATTTTGTTTTATTAGAAGCTAAAGCACAGAAAGCTTATGGATCATACAGCATCATCTAGTTCAGTTGAATATTTAACGAATTAGGCCTGAGTATGGCCACTCTGAACCCAGCAGTCCCCAGCATCTTCTTATCCTTTCTCCTTATCATCAGGGACAATTTCACTGTCAGGTAGCATGTGGGATGTTTCTTTCAAAGTTTTAAATGTATGCATAATTACATAGTTCTTTAGCCTTTCAGATATTTCATGAGAACCTAACCAAAATTTTTGACCAACACATAGTTCTGAGCCAGCATCTAATTAGTATTATGTAAGGTGTAAAACAACTGAACTCAAACTAAAATATTTTTAAAACCAGAATATCTATCTTCCCAAAATGGTATCTTTTGATAAAACTGATATGTACATTTGGTAAAATTCATTCTTTATGCCAGGTGTATATTTATTTCAAAGTTAATGTATTTTAGGTCAACCTCCAAAATGTTTCTCTTAACCACTTTGTTGGGTTCTAACCAAGGCATATTATTTAAATGATACTCTATTACTGTCTTTGTGTATGCAAGAGGAAGCCAGGAGAAAATAAAATCTTTTTAAAACTTAAAGGTACTCTGAAACAGCAGGGTCAGCACTTCATTAAATAGAAATACATACATGCATGCACACACAAGAAAAACAATTACTCCCATATCGCATTTTATCACACAACAAAATAGATAAACAAAACAATCTATTGCCAAATAAATAAAGAGGACGAGGCAAAAAATACCTTTTTATACTTTCCAGAAAAGTCATGAATCCTTTCATCTTGTTTATCTTTCTTTTTCAACCACTGGTTCCTATCATCTGAGTTGTCCTCCAAAGGCTGGAAAGGGGGAAAGGATAAAACAATTTTAGTTTCTTAATTTTTCATTTCTTAAGAGAATGCATATGCCTGTCTTATGAAGTAATTAAAACCAAGAGAAGTAATAATCCCTATGATTTTTTGAGCACTTATTAGATACCAGATATTGTCTTAGGCTCTTTCTTCTATCTCATTTGAATCTCCCCACAACTTTAAAAGGTAAATAGTACCATCTTTTTTTATGGATGGTCAAATTGAGTATCTGGAACTAAGGAAATGTTGGAGGTAGACTTAATGAATTTGGGCCACCTGTCTGACCATACTCCCTCTCCACATTGTAATCCTGACCATGATCTATGTAGTTCTATTTAAAGGATGCAGGACATCAGGTCAGCATGCCACAATTTGGGGTGCAGTATATTTTCATATATTTATAAGGCATTCAAGCAACAAGTAGGACAAGCACAAACAGAGGTGCCAAAAGAATTTCCATTTTCTGTTTCTGTTTTTCCTCTATCAGAAGCTGCTCCTCTCTACCGTGCCAAAGCACCTACAGGACTGGCACTATCACACTCTCCAGGAGCCAGGACGCCTGCCTTTTCCCCTCATACCTGCCAGACAACACCTTCCTTGTCTTCACCTTCCTGTGGTGGAGCATGTAGGCATTTTTTGCTACAATGTTTACATTCCCTTAAGGGTGGCGTCAGTTGCAAGCACCACAGTTACCATGCTTGCAGCCTTTCTCAATCAGTTCAGTGAGATAAGTAGTTCCTTTAGGAGCTAGTTTAGTAAGTATTTTCTCAATTCCCCCTAGGAGAGTGCATGGCTAATACCATTTTAAATGCAGGAGAGAAGATAATTTTATTATGTTCAATAGATATCTTAGAGCACTAGAACCTAACTCCCTTTCAGAAACCTATTGAGAAGCCTTGTAAAATGTCTTCTAGTTAGTTTGTGTCCCTCCCAGGAACACAGTGTTTTCATAACTTTCCAGAAAATATTTTGAGATACCTTTGGGTTTTATTTTCCACCCTTTATTTCTGTTTTCTTTTGCCTTACTCTTTATCAGGTACAGGGCCCTGTACTCATTGCCTTGGGAGACTCTTGTGATAAGATGTAAAAGAGAAGGAAGCTAAGAGTCTCTAAGTGTGCCTAAGAGATGTATTATCTATGACATGGAATCACCTCCAGCTAGTAAGGGCAGGCTGGAAAGGATTCCATGATATAGATAACATGCCCTGGAGGTTGGGGTGGGGGATGAGGACTGGGGGTCGTAAAGCTTTCCCTGTCCCTCCCCAAGAGAAGGACGTTTTTCTTTTGGATCCTGAACTGGAGGAAGGAGAGCTGTGGTTCAGACTGCCGAGGAGGTGTCCAGCCCAGACGCCCAACATTGTACCTGTGATCCAGAACAGAGAGAAATGGTGGCCTGGATAGGCAACAGGACTATTGGCAGTCTTGTAAAATATCTTTTGGCACCCCAAAAGTTATCCTGAAGCAAAAACATTCCTCAGATCCTGAAGAGGCTATGAAGGCCAGTAGAATGGACACCCCACCAATAACAGTTGTGTACCCCAAACCATTGACTCTACCACCTGCCTTCCCTGCAGCGAACCCCAAGTGTTAACACCATATAAGATTCCAGAACTCAAGCGTAACGTTAGGAAGTAAGAATGAGCAAACAAAAGTAATACATGCCTGAGTTTGTGCACCAAGATCATACTCATGTAGCTTCTCAAAACAGCCAAGAGTGTTAAAAGGTCAGATCTATTTTCTCTTTTTACATATAATTAAATTATGATTTAGACAAGTAGTCTGCCACAGCAAGTAAGCAGCAGGCCTTGGATTTGAGGCTTTTAGCTTTAATGTGTATTCTGTCCACATTCTGAAAGATGACTTCATTCTTTCAAAGTTAAATTGAGCTCACCGTGACTCAGACAATGCATAAAAAATATAGATATACAAATTAAAATCATCCGAAATCCTATCTGATTAATTATCCTTCCAGATATATCTCTACGCATTCTTAACTTATGAATGTATGGATATACATGTATGTAAGTGAACTGGGGTTCTCTAAATGTTTTAAACCTTGTTTTTCCCTTCCACAAGGCATGAAGTTCATTTTTTCATATCAATAAATATAAATCTATATTCTCATAAATAAATGTGAAGATGCATAAAGGGTAACAGATACCAGGCCTGGTGGCTGTACATTTTTAATTTGGTTTCATAAACACTTACTGAGGACATTTTTTATGCCAGGCTTCACGCTAGATATTACGGAAAAAGATGAGCAAGACACAGACACTGCTCTTGAGAAGTTCTCCATTTAGTAGGTGAAGCAGATGGGTAAATATAATATAGCAGTGTACACCCTGAACATAATAGATATACAAATAGAGCCTGTTAGATAATCTGCACCTTCATTTGTACAGTACATCAGTTTTGTGTTTCTTTCTACTTCTTTAGTTCCTTTTACATGTACAACAATATCAGTGTGGGTTTTGCATCCTCATTCCAATGGGAATTCCTGTCTCCTCCTTGAATACCTCTGAGTCAGCTTGTAATTTCCAATGACAATCAAATCAGTTACCTGCTAGGTATTTATAAAGATGATATGAATGAGTTCAGCAAATGTATAAAATTCAAACAATGATCATAATGAAGAAATAATATCTTTCACAATTAAATAACTAGAACACTTCTACTAGCCATTTCATTTTTGCCAAATGACAAATCAGAACGTTAACATAAATTGCAAAATACATTATCTTTAGAGTGCTATCTCAACATTTTGAAGGTCATCAATTCATAAAATTCTATTTTATGTGATCCAAAAGAGTAACACTGGTGAAACATTGTCTTTGATTAAAATTTCTGTCCAGTAGGTCAAGAAGTAGCAGATCTATGATATTGATCTATGATGTTTGTATATTCAGATGTATTTTAAAGTTTATTCATGCCTGTTAACATTTACTCAGCATGTACAATGTCTTGTTATATTGGAAGACAGAAAATTTATATACCTATTATGACCTAAAAATACTTGCGGAACAGAATTTTATTAAGCACTATTTAAATTCATACAAAGAAAATACATTCCTACTAATTTATGCCCTGAGGATATGCAAAGTTACTGTTTAGTTTACATTAGGTTAATTGGGAAAAGACTTCTGGAGGAAATGAATTGCCAGTTGCATTTTGAAATAGTTTATAGATACAAGCAAAGAAGAAAATCATACAGAGGGATAGACTTGAAGATATGCGATTTGTGGCAAATTGGGTGGGTAAACTTCTAAGAAGTCTCCAGTCATTCTTTTATTCAATAGACATACATCGAACACAGTTTACGCAAGAACAGTGTTAGGTCCTGAGGATACAAAGCCAAGTAATACAGCATTCTTGTCTGCAAGCTTATGGATTCATGCAGGAGATGGGCATAAATAAAGATAGCAGAAGTAAAAAAAATAAAAATAAAAATTACGACACAATAAGATAAACAAATTTCATTCATTTCCCTGGAGGTATAGGATACAAGTAGAGAACAGAGAAGTGAATTTTAAAAGTGGGATTTGGAGTGCCTAGTAAGGATCAGCTAATAGTAACAGACACTGTCTTTCTCCTTCCTTATTCATTAAGCGTCTCCAAAAACAGGTCTGCATTTGAGGATGGGAGCGGTGGCTCACACCTGTAATTCTAGCACTTTGGGAGGCCGAGGCAGGCAGATTGCCTGAGCTCAGGAGTTCGAGACCAGCCTGGGCAACACGGTGAAACCCCATCTCTACTAAAAACACAAAAAATTAGCCAGGCATGGTGGTACATGCCTGTAGTCCCAGCTACTCGGGAGGCTGAGGCAGGAGAATTGCTTGAACCCAGGAGGCAGAGGTTAAAGTGAGCCCAGATCATGCCACTGAACTCCAGTCTGGGCAACAGAGTGAGAGTCTCCAAAAAAAAAAAAGGTCTGCAGTTGAGTTGCTGCCTCAAAAACACTCATATTTTAATTCCTTGCAACCTGGCTTCCATGCCTCCAGCTCTATTGCTCTACACAATTGAAGTCTTTAAAGACTCTTTAGTTGCCTAATCCATGGGTCTTTGCTCAGCTGCCATTCTCTGGCAGACACCTCTGCCATTCTCTATTGACACCTCTTCAACATTTACCTTCCCTCCAAAACACTTTCTCTCCATGTTCTCCTGTCGCCTCTGAGAACATCTGAGTCTCTCCTTACTCTGCTTCCATTTCCATTTCCTAAATGGAAGCATTCTCAAGTCTGCACTCAATCATCCTCTGGAGACTTCATCATCTTAACGAGAGGGTTAACAACAAACCAAGGGTCAGCATGCTGACCCCTTGCTACACTCTTCCCCATTGTTTCTGTAGACAGAATATCTGACACTAGAATCATAAGACCTTTGTGTTTAAGAATTCCTGAGGAGTTTTTCAGATCCTGAATTCCAGCAGAACGGCTGACACCAACCAGCCTGAAAACCCCTTCCAAGGAACCGGCTCACCCACTCAGCACAAAAATGAGGTTTCTTCATCTCTCTGTTACCCAACTTCAACCCTTACTTCTCAACTGATCAACAATCCCCATACTTCAGCCCCTGTCCAGACACAATAATTAATTGATCATCATTAACATCCATTGCCATGGATGTTAATGCCATGCCTGTTTTCTTAAAACATTGGCTATTCAACACTCTCCATACTAAAATCTGATTTTCCTAAAAACATTTTGTCATCATATTGGATGCTTTAACTTAAAAAAAATTGCAATGTTTAATTTTACAACAATGAACTGAATGTAATATGTAAATAACTACAGTATATCTATCTATTCTGCTTTGAATTATTTCTCATTGTTGTCTAAGAAATCTGTTGATTCAAGTTTATCCAGCTCTCTCCAAGTTAATAATCATAATATCACCTGAGTTTCCACATTAGGTTTTAATCAACTGTTCAAAACATATAGAGTCTTCAAAGAACAAAACTTTGGAGGAAAACTCAAATAATTGTTATTTTTCAAAACTTACTTGTGTCAATCACAAGTAAAGATTTATTTTGTCCTTTATATCTTAAGTATCTCATTGTGCTTTTGATTTTTATGAAATCGTTATTGCAAATATCAACTCTCAAACTGGGTGATGAAATAATCTGTGTAACCAACTCCCATGACACGAGTTTCCCTATATAACAGACCTGCATATGTACCCCCGAACCTAAAATAAAATTTAAAAAAAGAAAAGAAAATGCTAGCCAATTAAGGAAAACTCAGAAGATAGTCAATAGCCATTAACTAAGCACTACTAAGTGCCTGTGCCAGATGGGCACCAAAATTATAATATGAAGGAAAATCCTTAACCTAAAAAGCCTACTGACAATATGACTTCAATGCCAGAAGTGCGAAAATGAAAGTGGTATGTGTAAAAGCAGAGGAAGAGCAATTTGCATTTTGATTGTATAGTTTAAGCCAAATTTTATCAAAGTGCTATTCAAGAAACACTAGCATATGAACCACCAAGATTGTTAAAAATGTATATTTTGATTGAGAACCTCACAGAGAGGGGCACCAAAATACATACTTTTAACAAAATACCTAGACAAGTGGTTTTTAGACTTTTTGAACATGACCAGTAGTAAGAAAAAAACTATTTTACTTTGCAACCCAGAATATACCTATATAACTGAAATCACAGTTACACAAAAAGTTTTAGCTTTTACTATCAAAGGAGTACTATGATATTTTCTTTCTTTCTTTCTTTTTTGTTAATTGCTGGTTGGTTCTTAACCTAAATCGACTTCTTGACTCATTAAATGGGCGGAAATTGGTGATTCTTATACATGCTCAAATTTTAGAATCTGTGGTTTAAGAACTTACGTGGATTTCAGAATCAGAAACTTGAGAACTTAAAATCTACTATCGTCCCTTAGTAGCTGTGGAGCAATAGAAAATGCATTACATTTCTTTCTACCTCATTTCTTCCAAATGTAAAATTGAAATAATAATACCTATCTTACAGTATGTTTAGTGGGAGATCATCAGTAAAATCACTTATCATGGGGTTAGACATAGAATAAGCATCTAGCAGCTTTCATGGTATAATCACAGAATTGATCTATGGACTAGAAAAAAAATCAGGCAGCATAACTGGAGGAAGATGCCAGGGAAGAAAGAAATGTTCCCTCCAAATGTCACAAGAAGGTGCAGTCATCCAAAACTCTGTCCACAGAAGGGCCTGGGTAAAATGAATAGAGCCAGCAGAATGCTCTAAAACTAGCTGCACCTTGAGTCAGGCTGTTGGTTTTTTTCCCCAACATACGCTGATCCACGATTCCGCTTCTGGATGGAAACATGGAACCGTAGATCTAGAATGAAGTGCCTGTTTGAAATGAACTGCTCCCTTAACCACTGGAAAATGGAGCGGGATGATGTGTACTCTCAAACCATTTAAGTAGATTTTGAAACTAAGTGTAGCTACATTTCCAGCGATGCTTCAACTTTTTGGAAGAAAGAGAAGAGGTGTATGGTACAGGATACAGAATAGGAACACCCAGTAGTTAACCACAAAAATGAACAGTGAATCTGTCATGTATTTATGTATTGGGCCTTACCTCACAAAATGAAATTTTTAAGTAGACAGTGCAATTCTCACTAAATTGTTTTCTTCTGTCCATAATCAGATTATGTTCAAAAGGGATACTTTAAAATAAAACACAAATAATCACACATACTATGGACACCGGATACCAAGATAGAAGAAAGACCCTGCAGGTTTATACAGTACCTGGTTAAGCAATGTCAAGAAGGTGGCAACTCTAAGAGTCTGAGACCAAAGCACTTCCTGCTCTTCCTGACTGAGATACTCTCAAAGTAATTTTCAGGTTTTGCCCTGAAAATTCCATTTTCTGATTCCATGTTTCTGAGAAAATTCCATGTTTGATTTCATGTTTCTAGGAAAATTTCATGTTTGATCCCATCTTTCTAGGAAAAGTATCAATCCCCCTCAATAGGAACCTTTTTATCTCAAAGTCTAAAGATAGTTTTTGCATTCAATCTGGAACACTGTAGACCAAGTCCAAAATCTTTAGTCTAATTCTAAAACAGATGAGCATCTGTTCACATGAAAATTAAATAATGGCCCTTGATACAGTCTTTCAAAGGAGTGTAGATTGACAACAGATTCTATTTCAACAATTTGTATGTAATAGCATGACAATAAAACCGTATATAGGAATATGGAAATGTTCAAGTCCTTTAAAGCAGGAAATAGGCATATGCTTATATAGTATATGTCATTTTCTAAAAATCACAGAACTAAGCAAAACATTTGTTTCCCTTGTTCCTTAGTATTCATTTTTTTCCTAGCCAGGTATAGAATATTATTTTTATACTATACCATTTTTATACTAGATATAGGGTATTATTTTTTATTTATTATTTTTCCTAGCCAGATATAGAGTAAGTTATATAATTTGTGTAAAGCTTTGCCTTTTATGACAGATTGAGAAATACATAATAAACTACATAGATGCTGTGCTATGCACAGAGGGCATTCCAGACTCTGAAGAATGACAAAACATATCTCACCATGTCTTCTAGCCCAAGCTCAAAGACTTGTGCTTTGCTATAACAAACCACAAACAAACTCAGCGATATAAGGAGTAATAATACAAGTTACTAAGCAAGACAGCTTTACACTGTTATAATAAGGTAGAAATTTGTGATATGTGATGGTTCTGAAGGCTGGTGATGCCTGCAGTTTGTCCCAAGGTGTGTGATACTCCAAGTATTTTCAAAGGGATCAACAGCATCAGCCTAGGTTCCCACCTGCCACTTCAGTATTTTGCGATCGCTCCTTGGAATGTATGAAGGAATTTCACACCGTCAAAACAACAATTGTTTGGACATATGGTTACCCTCTCAGAAAACACAAACTAAAAATTCAGGATAAACTTCAATGAGAAGATTTAAAGCAGCAGGCATTCAAGTGTAGCTTTTGTATAAAACTTTTTTTTTTTTTTTTGCAATGGCTTTATACTGTTTGAACAGACCTCATTTGAGGCAAGAAAACAATAATGAGGCTTTTCTCATGATTATTGCATGTCCTATTGCTGACTTTATTTATTAATAGAGGTCATTTCTTTCATCTGAATAAGCTGTCTTATCCTATCCTAGAAAGCCATATTTCTTGATTCACCTTTTAAAAAGAAAATAGGATTGTTTCCCTATTTGTAGGATTTAATTATTATCAATTTATTTAATTTTCTTGAGCACCTTATGTTGTGAAAAAATATATTCAGTAAGGGTAGGTGAAATAATAACTGAAATGATCCCTCCTCCATTCGGAATTTAGCACTCAGTGGGAGAGACCTACAGAAAAGTGGAAAGAAACTCTGCTATGTGGTACAATCAGTGCAAAGGTAAAGGAGAACAGAGGGTTTCATCATGCACAGAAGAGGCACAGCAATCCCATTGCCAGATATATACCTAAAGGAATATAAATCATTCTACCATAAAGATACATGCACATGGATGTTCATTGCAGTACTATTTATTCACAATAGGAAAGACATGAAATCAACCTAGATGCCCTTGAAAAGTGGACTGGATAAAGGAAATGTGAGATACACACACACACACACACACATATATGCATGCCATGGAGTACTATGCAGCCATACAAAAGAATAAGATCAGGGCCTTTGCAGTGACACGTGATGGAGCTAGAAGCCATTATCCTGAGCAAATTAACACAGGAATAGGAAACCAAATACTGCACATTCTCACTTATAAGTGGCAGCTAAACATTGAGTACACATGAACACAAAGAAGGGAACAATAGGCATTGGGGCCTATTTTAGGGTGGAAGGTGGGAGGAGGGTATTGAAAAACTACCTATCAGGTATTATGCTGATTACCTGGATGACAAAATTATGCGTATACCAAATCCCCATGACATGCAATTTACTCATGTGACAAACCTGTACATATTCCCTTTGAACCTGAAATAAAAGTTGGAAAGAAAAAAAAAAGAATTAGGATGAACTTATTTTAAAAAATCTGGCTCCCTGAGATCATTGTTAAAGGACATGAAGGATTTCACAGCATGAGAAAATGAACTTTCTAGGCAGGGAGGAGCAAGTGCAAAGCCTAAGATTGTATGTGAGAGTATGGGCCTTGGTGTCATAGAGGGGTGGTGATAAGCCTTTGAGGAAGGTTTGGGTCTCAGCCCAAAGCACTGTTTCTCAAATTGGATGAGAACTGCTTGGACATGTTTCTCAACACACACCCCCATGGACACTCATGTGCTTTCAGAATTGATCTACAATGGTGATCATTCCTCCATGGGTATTAAGATCACTGGGGGAGATTTAAAAAAAAATTACCCTTCCTAAGTCCCACCTTCAAAGATTTTGACTCAGTTGTTCTGCGGTGGGTGAGAGCATGATATCACCCCAGATAATTCTAATGTTTAGCCAGGGTCAAGGATCAAGAAGGGGGCAATTGCCCATTCACAAGCTGCCAGATGATTCAGATGCTCATTACCCGTCTAGAATTACTACTCTGAAGCTCAGTGCAATGCAAGCTAAACACTATTCACCAAAGCAGTTGTCCTCAAAGTGTGATTCCCAGACTAGTAGCATCAGCACAACCTGGTGACTTAGTCTGTTTGAGCGTTATAACAAAAATACCATAGGTGGTTTATATACAACAGAAATGTATTTCTTAACAGTTCTAGAGGCTGGGAAGTCCAAGATAGTCACCAGCAGATTTCCCGTCTGGTGAGGAATCATTTTTTAATTCATAGATGATGCCTTCTTGCTGTGTCCTCACATACTACAAGGAGCAAATAAGCTCCCCCAGCCTCTTTTAAAAGGGCAATAACCCCATTTATGAGGTTAGAGCCCTGATCAACTCCTAAGGACTCCACCTCTTAATACTATTACCCTGGGGATGTGGCTTCAACATATGTATTTTGGGGGGACACCACCATTCAGACTATAACACCTAGGTATTTGTTAAAAATACCAACTGTTTGGTCCCACCCCAGACTCACTGGATCAGAAATATGAGGGGTCAGGTCCAGCAACCTAGACGCTAACAAGTCCTCCAGGTGATTCTTATGTAATTAACTTTGAAAACCTATGCACTAAAGAGAAACTGTTGCAGTGTGTGTCTGACTGGATGTGTCTGTGTAATGGGTGGCGGGGGAAGGGATGGAAGGTGATCCACAAACCTGTCACCTTGAGTTGCTAATTAAGGGGCAACGTTTTTATAATTTGTCTTTCTTGGCACGAGGCACATTTCTACATAAATTGCAGAGCAAGAAAAATAAAACAGATGATACTTTTAACTTTCCTTTTTCTGGTATTTGACTCTCTTCTGGCCATCTCATCTTCCTAGAGCAGCTATAGCTTGATTGTTATTTAACAAGTGCCAGAAAACAATGACTAAAATATAAACACTTTATAATATAAACTCTTAAGGAAACCCTAGGCATATGTGTTGCACATTCTGTTTCAAAATGCATTAGACTTGGCACATCACATTTCCTCCCCCTAAGTTTTTGTTTTAAATTAGTCTTGCTTTACAAAGAGGCAGGGAAGGAGTGTCGGATATAATTGAGATTGCTGAGAGCCACACTTATGGTTGACAATGCAGGTGTCCTAAAAAGTCTTCATTTCTGTCCGTTTTTAGAATATTACATCCTTAGCAAAGGACAAAAATGGCTAATTAAGTTTTAGTGAGAAGTACCTCTGTGTTTTGATATTTTCAGTTATTTCTGGCTTTGGGTTGCTTTTCTTCTCTAGGGAGGGCTGCATGAGCTTTGGGCAGAGCATGGGCCCTGGAGTTATACAGACATGGATTCTAGTCCAGGCACTCTAGCTTATGGCTCTGGGAAATTGGTCAAGTTATGCAATATTCCTGAACCTCCATTTCCTTTAGATGTAAACTAAGGATAATCATTCTTCCTTTAAATGCTTATATTGTTAGCAGCAGATAAGACAAAGTGTAGGTCCCATTGTAGATGCTCAGTCATATTAGTTCTCTTCCCCTTTCTCTTCCTTGCCACCCTTTAATCATGATGCCATAAAGAGTTCTCTAGGTTGGGTCTGAAATAGTCTGAATCCTTCTTCTCTTGCCAGTGATAATCTTGGTATAAGAAAAAGCATTGGGCTGGGCACAATGACTTGTGCCTGTAATCCCAGCACTTTCGGAGACCGAGACAGGCAGATCACCTGAGGTCAGGACTTTGAGACCAGCCTGGCCAACATGGCGAAACCCCGTCTCTACTAAAAATACAAAAAAATTAGCCAGGCATGGTGGCATGCACCCGTAGTCCCAGCTACTCAGGAGGCTGAGGCCGAAGAATTGCTTGAACTCAGGAAGCAGAGGTTGCAGTGAGCCGAGATCGCACCACTGCACTCCAACCTGGGCAACAGAGTTCTTTCTGCGTCTCCAGAAAGAAAAAAGAAAAAGGATTGCAGTGGATGGATTATCTCATGAGGACATGGGCTAGTAAACTCTATCTACAATAAGGAAAAATATGTAAAGATACAGCATTGCTGTAATTACAATCAATTGTAAACTTCAATTCTGTTAATTCAGTCCAGAAGTTAATAAATGTTGAACACATCTTTGAACTTATCTCTTAACTTTTTTGTTTGTGCAGCATCCAAAATACTTTTAGAACAGATTTCAAGGCTCAATACAGTACACTATTCCCTTAATACATAGAAAACCTCAAGAAAATAATCCAGAATAGTGCAGCTAGCGCCAACCTTAGTCACACTTAGACCCAGCCCTTGTTATAAATATATATTGGAAATTGCAAACATGATTCTCTCATTGATAAGACTTCCCAAAATAAACCTAATGGTAACATAGGGCCACAGCCTGACACCCATGGGGCTGATGTATTTCAGAATGCAGAATTTTTCTAATTTTATGAAGGTAATACTGCCCATTTACCTTGTATTAAGTAACACTCCAGTAGGTCTGGGAAGCATTCATGTTCAAACATATTAATATTTCTACCACTTAATATGTAAACATTCATATGAATGAGATAAAGGCCAAAAGAACCTCACATTTAATTCACGCCATAAAATAAGTTCAAATCAAGTTTCAAAAACAAATGAGAAAACTTACAGTTTTCAGAATTTTTGACTTTAAGAATTATAAGTAAACTATTGAAGACACACAACACATCTTCCCTTAGGGAGTTTTAAATCCTATTAGATTACTAGATCCAAAAATTTACACATCTCATGGGCAAGATCCAAATTGCATTTAAAGCCACTTGTTCAAGTATAAAAGGGCATGTATTATTTCAAATCACGCCATTGTACTTTGGACACATAAGGGATGACTTTTAGTTCATGATGATGATTTTAAAGGTATTGAAGGAAAAGGTTTTCAAGTGAGAATAAAAGTTGGTTTGCCAACTTATTTTTAAAATATTTTACAGATTTTAAAGAGAAAATTTGAGAAAATTTAGGCTTGTTTTGGAAATTAAGGAAAGTAAGACTTTTAAAAAAATCATTGACATTTTAGCTCCTAAAAACTACAGCAAGTAATGGTTGAGCTTAACTCCTAGAGCATTCGCTCCTCTGTTTTAGATGGCATTAAAAGCAGGGACATTCCTTTAGGACCGGCCAAAGCCCTTCGGCACTAGCATACCCTGCCGGGGAGTGGGGCAGGTAAAGGGAGGAATAGACGCAAAGGTTTCATGTGGCCAAAACAAAAAGGAACAGTGTGGCCAGGCACAGTGGCTCACACCTGTAATCCCAGCACTTTGGGAGGCCAAGGTGGGCAGATTACCTGAGGTCAGGAGTTTGAGACTGGCCTGGCCAACACGGTGAAATCCCATCTCTACTAAAAATACAAAAATTAACCAGATGTGGTGGCATGCTCCTGTAATCCCAGCTACTTGGGAGGCTGAGGCAGGAGAATTGCTTGAACCTGGGAGGCAGAGATTGCAGTAAGCCAAGATTGTGCCACTGCACTACAGCCTGGGTAGACACAGTCTCCAAAAAAAAAAAAAAAAAAAAAGGAACAGTGTGGTAGAATTTCCTGAGTATTATGATGAAAAACACTGTGGCCTGATATGTTTTGGGCTTCCCCAAATATATCTATGCTCGAAGTATCTTTGAATGTGATATTTTGTAGGGATCTCATAGGCTTTTATTCACTCACTCAATCATTATTTACTGAGATACTTATTATGTGCCAGAAAGAGTACTAGGCCCTTGAGATACAGTGGTGAATAGAAAACCTTTGTTCTGGTCATAATGCAGTGGAGATAAAAACAGTTTCTGGGGAAAATAATTTAGGTTAGGCAGATGAAAAACATCAGGCTTTCAATCCCACAATCATCACATTTTCTTCACTTGCTTTGTGTGCCTTGAGATAATTTGGCATTCCTACCTTTGGATTAGGTAAAAACAGAATGTAGTTCATAAAAATAACAACAATTCATTGAGCATTTTGTACCAGGCCTTTCACTAAGCCCAGTTATGTAACTATCTCATTTTATTCTCACTGTATTAGAAGTACAGTTATTATTATTTTACAAATAAGAAAATCAAAGATTAGAGAGGACAAAGTATCCTTTCTAGCTCCAAAACTAAGTACAGCTCCAAAATTTCTGTATTCCCAAATCTGAAAAGCTCTGAAAACCAAATATGTTTTTCATAATCATTTAGCATCAAATCCTGCCCTAAACTAAATAGTCTTTATATTGCTCTCTTAGGGAAAAAAAATTCCTACATTCATATATTTCTCTACCGCAATAGTCATATGCTTGATTAAGGAGTACTTCCTTAGACCCTGCTGGGGATATTATGTAATACATAATAATGCATTGTATTTCCTTTCTAAAATAAGAATAATTCTAATTTATGACACACATCCAAGAATTTTAGATAAGAGATACAGAACTCTGGTTTATTTATCTCCAGGCTATCCTTACCAGATAGTTCTCAAAAACCTCTTTTAACAAGTCTATGGTACTTAGGGTGGCCATATAGTTTATCATCTAAACATTTCAGAGGTATTATTATAATTACTCAGGGACAGGGGGCATAAATTGGGATAATTCTGGGCAAACAAGGATGTATGGCCCACCCTAGTTTGGTGACCATGTGGCCTGAGGAAGAGTGAATGCCGAGTAATTGATGAAATATTTATATCTGAGTTAGACTGAATTTGCCTGCTACAATAATGTAAGCATATCAACTACAAGCTTTTGAGAGTTTTATAAAGACTTTAAGAGGTGTAATGGCTCTTGACTTTGAGAAAACTCCCTCTGATCCAGTGTGGATGGACCATGGGTATGAAACTAAGGACAGCTAGAAGCAAAAAGATTATCTTAACCATTAGGCAAAACAGATGAAGATGAAAATAATACATTATTAGCACAGTCTACACTCAAGGGAAGGAATCATTAGAATTTCAGATGGATGACCAATTGGATATGGGCAATAAAGGAGTAGAGGAGGGTCTAGAAAATTCCCAGGCACTTGGAAAATGATTTGCTGAGATAGAGAATCCAGATAGCCACTTTTGGGAAAATAACCTGAGATCTTTAATTTTTAGTGTGTCTGTGGGATACTTCAAACTCTAGTAGCAGAAAAATTTACATGCAATTAGGTAATAAGGAGTATTTCTTACTACCACTCCATCCCTTGCCCCAGATGGCCTGACACAGTACTTTAAACATGGTAGATGCCAAATAAAAATTTTTGTCTGTTGCCTGTAAGCATTCTTGAGGTATTTACCACTAATCTGCAGTATAACTATCCCTAGTCAAGGATTATTCACTGTATTAGTTAGGGTCCTCTGTAGAGATAGAACTAATAGGATGTGTGTGTGTGTGTGTGTGTGTGTGTGTGTATATATATATAAATATATATATAGGAGTTTAAGTATTAATTTACATGATCACACGGTCCTACAACAGGCTGTCTGAAAGCTTGAGGAGCAAGGAGAGCCAGTCCGAGTCTCAAAACTGAAGAACTTGGAGTCCAATGTTTGAAGGCAGGAAGCATCCAGCATGAGAGAAAGATATATAGGCTGGAAGACTAAGCCAGTCTCTTCTTTTCACATTTTTCTGCCTGCTTTATATTTGCTGGCAGCTAATTAAATTGTGCCCACCAGATTAGGGTACCTCTGCCTTCCCCAGCCCACTGGCCCAAATGTTGACCTCCTTTGGAAACACCCTCACAGACACACCCAGATCAATACTTTGCATCCTTCAATTCAATCAAGTTGACACTCAGTATTAACCATCACAAGTCTACCCCTTGTCAACTTGAACCCACACACATCTCCTCAGATCATACATAATCTTCAAATAAAGACAATAATAAGATTACAATTATGCCTACCATAATACAACTATCTTTTGTACAACCAGAAACACACCAATCCCCAACCCAAATAGTATTACATAAAGTTAACAATACTCAAATGCTGATGTAAAGTCGATAAATCTGTCACATGATAAAGGAGAAAAGAAATAAAATGAAGATGTTTTCCTAGTACAAGTGTATACCTGCACAAACTTTTTTTGTTGTTTTTTTTGTTTTTTTTTTTTTTTGAGACAGAGTCTCGCTCGGCTCACTGCAAGCTCCGCCTCCCAAGTTCACACCATTCTCCTGTCTCAGACTTCCGAGTAGCTGGGACTACAGGCACCTGCCACCACACCTGGGTATTTTTTTGTATTTTTACTAGAGATGGGGTTTCACCATGGTCTCAATTTCCTGACCTCGTGATCCGCCCACCTTGGCCTCCCAAAGTGCTGGGATTACAGGCATGAGCCACCGCGCCCAGCCCAAACATGTTTTTCACAAAAGAATGAAGAATACTTATGATAATGGCAGTCCTTGCTTCTGCAACTGGTCACACATTAATAGCTGGCATTAAGTGACTACCTTCTACTACTGGCCATTTCTCCTTCCATGCCATGTGCATGACCAGTTGCAGTGCTCAAAGTTCTGCCCACTGGGAAGATTTCCCTTCACCACTGTCCTTCAGGAATGTCCTAGAAAGGGGCTGTAGTGCTACAGCTGTTCACTTTAAGGTGGGGCCTGCATATCATGCAGAGCCATCTGTGAACCTGGCCCTAGTCTTCTCTTCCTCTGTCAACTGATCATAGGAAACTCCCCATGAGGCCATCCGTGCAGGCTGGGGAAGAGAAGGCAGGGTGGCATAAGTGGAGACCACGGGCATTTGAGCCACTTCCTCATGTAACTTTCTTGTGCCTTCAGGACCTTCTTGAGCCTGATCACATATATATCACTTCCGTTTGATGATGAAATGCTGCTGTGCATGACCTACTTTATGGCTAGATGGGTCAGAAAGCACCAAGTTCATGATAGGCAATTCAGGTCTCATGGTGACTTGATGACCCATAGTCAAATGTTCAGTTTCCACCAAAGCCCAATAACAGGCCAGGAGCTGTTTCTCATAAGGAGAGTAGTTATCTGCAGAAGATGATGGAGCCTTGCTCTAAAATCCTAGAGTCCTCCACTGTGATTCACCTATGGGAACCTGCCAAAGGCTCTAAACAGCATCCTTATCTGTCACTGACCTCCAGCACCATTGGATCTGCTGGGTCATATGGCCCAAGTGGCAGAGCAGAACAGCTTACACAGCAGCCTGGACCTGTTGCAGAGCCTTCTCCTGTTCTGGGCCCCACTCAAAACTGGCAGCCTTTCAGGTCACTTGATACATGAGGCAGAGTAACACACCCAAATGAGTAACATGTTGCCTACAAAATCCAAATAGACCCACTAGGTATTGTGCCTCTCTGTTGGTTGTCAAAGGGGCCAAATGCAGCAACTCATCCTTTACCTTAGAAGGAATATCTTGACAGGCCCGACACCACCGGACTCCTAGAAATTTTACTAAGGTAGAAGCTCCCTGAATTTTAGTCAGATTTATTTCCTATCCTCTGCATGCAAATGTCTCACCAATAAGTCCAGTGTGTTTGCTACTTCTTGCTCACTAGATCCAATCAAAATAATGTCATCAATGTAAGGGACCAGTGTAATATATTGTGGGAGCGAAAAGTGATGAAGGCCTCTCCAAATAACATTATGACACAAAGGGGAGAGTTGGTATATCCCTGAGGTAGGACAGTAAAGGTATATTGCTGGCCCTTCCAGCTGAAGACAAATTGCTTCTGGTGGGCCTTATGGACAGGAATGGAGAAATAGGCATTTGCCAAGTCAATGGCTGCATACCAGGTGCCAGGAGATGTGTTAATTTGTTCAAGCAATGAAACCACATCTGGTACAGCAGCTGCAATTGGAGTCACCACTTGGTTAAGCTTACAATAATCCACTGTCATTCTCCAAGATCCATCTGTTTTCTGCACAGGTCAAATGAGAGAGTTGAATGGGGATGTGGTGGGAATCACCACCCCTGCATCTTTCAAGTCCTTGATGGTGGCACTAATCTCTGCAGTCCCTCCAGGGATGCAATATTGTTTTCGATTTACTATTTTTCTAAGTAGACGCAGCTTTAATGGCTTCCATTTGGCCTTTCCCACCATAATAGCCCTCACTCTACCAGTCAGGGAGCCAATGCAGGGATTCTTTCATCCACTAAGTATGTCTATGCCTATTATGCATTCTGGCACTAGGGAAATGATCAAAAGATGAATCCAGGGACACACTGGATGCACTGTAAATCAGACCTGAGCTGCTCTATTAATTACCTGACCTCCATAAGCCCCTACTTTAACTGGGGACCACAGTGACATTTTGGGTCCTCTCAATCAATGTCAGCTCGGAGCCAGTGTTCAGTAGTCCCTGAAATGTCTGATCATTTCCCTTTCCCCAACGCACAACTACCCTCATATAAGTCTGGAGGTCTCCTTGGGGAAGAATGGGAGAAATATTCACTGCATAAATCAGTGATGTGGGGTCAGTAATGTGGGGTCCTTCCACAAGGTGACCCAGTCTCCCCTTCTTTCAAGGGGTTCTGGTTCTGTAAACTGGCTCAAGTCCAAAAATTTATTGACAGGCCATGATTCTCTGTTTTATAATTCAAATTAGCCTTTCGTCCATTCGATCTAGAAGTTTTCTGTTTATATAATTAATCAAGAATGCAGTGGGCTTCCTATCAGTTTTACTTCTAGGAACACCATGATTAATTAGCCAATGTCAGAGCTCTACAGGAGTCAGACTATTCTGATTGTCACTTTGCCTCTTCTGTCCATTACAGTAGCTATGCCCCTCTTGCCTTTGATGGTTGAGTGCTACCACTTGGCCCCTGCCACCTTGGGATCCAATTATTCTCATTATATTTAAATTTTATAGTTGAGTGATTGTGGTTCCCACTGTTAGATCTGACATACAGAGAAGAGCAATTACAAGACTCTTCAATGATACAGGTGCTGCCCTCACAAGTCTATTTTGCAAGACATTTGTCAAGGGTATATCTTCTGCAAACTCCCAGCTGGGATGAGTAAGTCTAAAGTGACTAATCCACTCCACCATCCCAATCTTACTAAGCCTTTGAATCCCTTCCTCTACATTAAACCAAGAAAGATCAGGCATTTCTAGCTGGCTCACAGTGGGCCATCTTTTAATCTGTATTTCAGCTAACCAAGCAAGTAAACTATTAGAACTTTTTTAACTTCCTGAGCTACAACATTAAATGCAGAGTCCCTACTTAGTGGGCCAAAATCAATAAATTCAGCCTGATCCAACTCTATGTTCCACCATTATTCCACACCTTTAATATCCATTCCCATGCCTCTTCTCCAGATTTCTGTTTATATAAATTAGAAAACTCAAGCAGTTCTTTTTGAGTGTAGCGCACCTCCTCATGGGTCACACTCTCAACCTCACCTCTAGGGGCCCACCAGGACTTTAGTCTAGTTATAGGTCTAGAAGCAAATAGGGGTGTTGGGGGTTTCTCCTGCGAAGAATCAACATTATTTTGCCTGGCAACTGCTTCAGGGGAGGCCATCACTGTTGCCTCAGACAGCACAGGATTTATCTCCTCAGACAAACGTGGAAAAGCTGATGGCAGCATGTGTCAGGAAGGAGATGTTGCCATTACTGGAGATGGGAAAGCTGTTTCTTCTGGCAAAAAAGGTCCAACAGAGTTTACAAACTCAGTGTCCCCAGCTTCATCAGTGTCCTCCCACATGTCCCCATTCCAAGTTGCAGGGTCCCTTTCTTTTCCAATCAATGCCCTCACTTTAACAGTAGACACCTGGTGAGGCTATGCATGCACCTTTCATTACATGTCAGCCGCTTGAATGATAAGAGCTTGTGTCTGTTTTTCCACAATTTCAGCTCTCTCGCTCAGGGCAATCTTAGCAGATTTGAGGCTCAGTATCTACTTCTGAAGCCAGGAGATAGAATCCCTGAGTTCATCATTTTTTTTTCATCACATTATCTACTGAACTTAGGAGCAACAAAACCAGCCCCATTATGTTCCTTGATTCTCCACATATAGTCAAAGGTATTATGCATAGAGTCACTAAATGCCTTGCCTCTCACAAGCAGTGAATCAGGAGGGTCAAATGCATTTATTTTGCATAACTCTCTAATTAGTTCACACCAAGTATTATCAGCATTCTCCATACTATTAGAAGTAGTGTCCTTACAATTTTGGTGTTTAATCATATGAAGCGGCCAACTACAGAAACCCCAAAACCAACAAAAGAACTCCATCCTTAATATTCTGTTCCTCTAAAACCACTCCTGGCACCAAAACCTGTGTCAGTCAGGGTTCTCTGGAGGGACAGAACTAATAGGATAGATATAGATAGATGACTGATAGATAGATAGATAGATAGATAGATAGATAGATAGATAGATAGATAGATAGAAAGAAAAAGAGGAGTTTACTAAGTTTTAACTTACATGATCACAACATTCCACAATAGGCTGTCTGAAAGCTTGAGGAGTAAGGCGAGCCAGTCTGAGTCTCAAACCTGAAGAACTTGGAGCCGATGTTTGAGGGCAGGAAGCATCCAGCATGCGAGAAAGATGTAGGCTGGGAGGCTAGGCCAGTCTCGCCTTTTCACATTTTCTGCCTGCTTTATATTTGCTAGCAGCTGATTAGATTGTGGTAACCAGATTTAGGGTGGGTCTGTCTTCCCCAGCCCACTGACTCAAATGTTAATCTACTTTGGCAACAGCCTCACAGACATGCCCAGGATCAATACTTTGCATTCTTAAATCCAATCAAGTTGATACTCAGTATTAACCATTACCCTTTTAACTTTGGTATGTTAATCGTAAACTTAGGCATGAAGGGTAGGAAAATCCCCCCCCCCCCCCAAATATGCCACTTTGGCATAAAAATTATTTTGAACTGAAGCCAATTGAGAAGAAGTAAATACAAGAAAAGCTCTCTGCTCACTCCCTATTTGCCTAAAAGCACTTCATAAATTCACAGAAGTGTCCCTTCTCTCATCTCTACCAGGAAGGACAAAGGCTGATCAATGTAAGGATCAGCAAACATTTATGGAGTACCTATTATGGACTAGGTCTGGGGCAAAGAAGGCCCCAATATATGATAACATGTATAAAGTACCCACTCACAATGCACAATGCAATGTAAACACAGATGCTCAGTTAATATTTTGCTGTGCCACTTGGAGGTAATGAGACCATATTCAACCTAACAGTGATGTCAAAACTGCTATCCCCAAATAATTATTATTACATTATTTTGTATGATTCCACCATAGAAACATACTCATATTCAAATGCTCTACTTAGCTTTACTAAATGTAATAGAGCTTCACAATCTGTGATAATTCATTGTCTGATCAACATCACATAATTAATATATTTTGAAGAGGGCTTCTTAGCCTCACTTGCCCTAATAATAAGATATGCAGCTGTTAATAAAAGGGAAATGAAGATCAAAAAGCATCCAATCTACAAAAAGAGATGTACTTGCTTTACTGCCCTGCCCTTCTTTGCATAATTTCCCTGTATCACATGCTTAGTTCTTCATTTTAATGACTGTGATCTAGTTATTATTTTTGGTAATCACATCCCAGGAGCACTTAAACCATGTTTGAGCTTCATGGTGTGGGCAGACATTTAACTGTTTAGAAGGCTCATGATGTGTCTCTAAAAATGCCAAAATATGCAGACAAGAACTATAAGGGCTAATATCCAGAATCTACAAAGAACTCAAACAAATATACAACAAAAAAACAAACAACCCCATCAAAAAGTGGGCAAAGGATATGAACAGACATTTCTCAAAAGAAGACATTCATACAGCCAACAGACACATGAAAAAATGCTCATCATCACTCGCCATCAGAGAAATGCAAATCAAAACCACAATGAGATACCATCTCACACCAGTTAGAATGGCAATCATTAAAAAGTCAGGAAACAACAGGTGTTGGAGAGGATGTGGAGAAATAGGAACACTTTTACACTGTTGGTGGGATTGTAAACTAGTTCAACCATTATGGAAAACAGTATGACAATTCCTCAAGGATCTAGAACTAGATGTACCATATGACCCAGCCATCCCACTACTGGGTATATACCCAAAGGATTATAAATCATGCTGCTATAAAGACACATGCACACGTATGTTTATTGCGGCACTATTCACAATAGCAAAGACTTGGAATCAACCCAAACGTCCATCTGTGACAGAGTGGATTAAGAAAATGTGGCACATATACACCATGGAATATTATGCACCCATAAAAAAGGATGAGTTTGCATCCTTTGTAGGGACATGGATGCAGCTGGAAACCATCATTCTTAGCAAACTATCACAAGAACAGAAAACCAAACACCGCATGTTCTCACTCATAGGTGGGAACTGAACAATGAGATCACTTGGACTTGGGAAGGGGAACATCACACACCGGGGCCTATCATGGGGAGGGGGGAGGGAGGAGGGATTGCATTGGGAGTTATACCTGATGTAAATGATGAATTGATGGGTGCTGACGAGTTGATGGGTGCAGCACACCAACATGGCACAAGTATACATATGTAACAAACCTGCACGTTATGCACATGTACCCTAGAACTTAATGTATAATAAAAAAATAAAAATAAAAAAAAAAAAGAAACTGGTTAAACTTTTTTTGGGGGGCATGGTTAGTGTTTTTTTCCTGTAAGTTATTGGGGTACAGGTGGTATTTGGTTACATGACTAAGTTCTTTAGTGGTGATTTATAAAATTTGGGTACACCCATCACCTGAGCTGTATACATGATACCATATTTGTAGTCTTTTATCTTTCACCCCTTTTCACCCTTCCTCCCACGACCCCATAGTCCATTGTATCATTCTTATGCCTTTGTGTCCTCATAGCTTAGCTCTTACATATCAGTGAGAACATACAATATTTGGTTTTCCAGTCCTGTGTTACTTCACTTAGAATAATAGTCTCTAATCTCATCCAGGTCACTCAAAATGCCGTGAATTCATTCCTTTCTATGGTTGCATAATATTCCATCATTCGTATATACCACAGTTTCTTTATCCACTCATTGACTGATGGGCATTTGGATTGGTTCCACGATTTTGCTATTGTGAATTGTGCTGCTATAAACATGCGTGTGTGAGTGTCTTTTTCAAATAATGACCCCTTTTCCTCTGGGTTGATACCCAGTAGTCGGATTGCTGGATCAAATGGTAATTCTACTTTTACTTCTTTAAGGAATTTCCACACTGTTTTCCATAGTGGCTGTAATAGTTTACATTCCCACCAGCAGTGTAGAAGTGTTCCCTGTTTACCACATCCACACCAACATCTACTGCTTTTTGATTATTTTATCATGGCCATTCTTGCAGGAGTAAGGGGGTATCACATTGTGGTTTTGATTTGCATTTCCCTGACCATTAGTGATGTTGAGCATTTTTTCACAGGTTTGATGGTCATTCGTGCATCTTCTTTTGGGAATTGTCTATACCCACTTTTTAATGGGATTGTTTGGGTGCTTTTTTACTGATTTGTTTGGGTTTGCTGTAGATTCTGGCTATTAGTCCTTCATCAGATGTATTAGTCCTTCGTCAGAGAGTGAAGATTTTCTCCCACTCTGTGGGTTGTCTGTCTACTCTGCTGACTGTTCCTTTTACCATGCAAAAGCACTTTAGTTTAATTAGGTCCTAGCTATTTATCTTTGTTTTTATAGCATTTGCTTTTGGGTTCTTGGTCATGAAATCCTTGTCTAAGCCAATGTTTAGAAGGGTTTTTCCAATATTATTGTCAATCATTTTTATAGTTTCAGGTCTTAGGTTTAAGTCCTTAATCCATCTTGAGTTGATTTTTGTATAAGATGAGAAATGAGGATCCAGTTTCATTCTCCTACATGTGGCTTGCCAATTATCCCAGCACCATTTGTTGAAAAGGGTGTTCTTTCCCCATTGTATGTTTTTTTGTTTGCTTGTTTGTTTTTTGCTTTGTCAGAGATCAGTTAGCTGTCAGTGTTTGGGTTTATTTCTGGGTTCTCTATTCTGTTCCATTGGTCTATGTGCCTATTTTTATAGAAGTACCATGCTGTCTTTGGTGACAATGGCCTTTATAGTATAGTTTGAAATCAGGTAGTGTGATGCCTCAAGATTTGTTCTTTTTGCTTAGTCTTGCTTTGGCTATATGGGCTGTTTTTTGGTTTCATATGAATTTTAGAATTGTCTTTTCTAATTCTGTGAAGAATGATGGTGATATTTTGATGGGAATTGCATTGAATTTGTAGATTTCTTTTGCCAGTATGGTCATTTTCATAATATTGATTCTACCCATCCATGAGCATGGGATATGTTTCCATTTGTTTGTATCATCTATGATTTCTTTCAGCAGTGTTTTATAGTTTTCTTTGTGGAGGTTTCTCGACTCCTTGGTTAGGTATATTCCTAAATATTTTATTTTATTTTATTTTATTTTATTTTATTTTATTTTATTTTATTTTATTTTATTTGTGGCTATTGTAAAAGGAGTTGAGTTCTTGATTTGATTCTCTGGTTGCTTTTGGTGTATAGAAGAGCTACTGATTTGTGTAGATTAATCTTATATCCAGAAACTTTGTTGAATTCTTTTATCAGTTCTAGGAGCTTTCTGGAGAAGTCTAGGGTTTTCAAGGTAAATGATCACATCATCAGCAAACAGTGTCAGTTTGACTTCTTCTTTACCGATTTGGATGCCCTTTATTTCTTTCTCTTGTCTGATTGCTCTGGCTAGGAGTTCCAGTACTATGTTGAAGGGGAGTGGTGAGAGTGGGCATCCTTGTTTTATTCCAGTTCTCAGAGCGAATACTTTCAGCTTTTCCCCATTCAGTATTATGTTGGTTGTGGGTTTGTCACAGATGGCTTCTATTACATTAAGGTATGTCCCTTATATGCTGATTTTGCTGAGAGTTTTAATCATAAAGTGATTTTGGATTTTGTCTAATGTTTTTTTCCGCATCTATTGAGACGATCATGCGATTTTTGTTTTTAATTTTGTTTATGTGGTGCATCACATTTACTGACTTGTGTATGTTAAACCACCCCTGCATCCCTGGTATGAGATCCACTTAATCATGGAGAATTATCTTTTTGATATGTTGTTGGATTCAGTTAGGTAGTATTTTGTTAAGAATCTTAGCATCTATGTTCATCAAGGATATCGGTTTCCTTTTCTGTTATGTCCTTTACTGCTTTTGGTATTAGGGTGATGCTGGCTTCATAGACTTAATTAGGGAGGGCTTCTTCTTTCTCTGTCTTGTGGAATAGTGTCAAAAGCATTGGTATCAATTCTTCTTTGAATGTCTGATAGAATTTTGCTGTGAATCCATCTGGTCTTGGACTTTTTTTGTTCATAATTTTTTAATTACCATTTCAATCTCACTGTTATTGGTCTGTTCAGGGTATCTAATTCTTCCTTATTTAAGCTAGGAGGGTTGCAATTTATCTATTTCTTCTAGGTTTTCTAGTTTATGAGTGTAAAGGTGTTCATAGCAGCCTTGAACGATCTTTTATATTTGAGTGGTGTTAGTTATAATATCTCTTGTTTCATTTTTTGGTGAGTTTATTTGGATTTTCTCTCTTCTTTTCTTGGTTAATCTTGCTAATGGTCTGTCAATTTTATTTATCTTTTCAAAGAGCCAGGTTTTTATTTCATTTATCTTTTGTATTGTTTTTGTTTCAACTTCATTCAGATGTGCTCCGATCTTGGTAATTTTGTTTCTTCTGCTGGGTTTGGGTTTGGTTTGTTCTTGTTTCTCTAGTTCCTTGAGGGGTGACCTTAGAATGTCAGTTTGCACTCTTTCAGTCTTTGTGATGTAGGCTTTTAGGGCTATGAACTTTCCTCTTAGTACTGCCTTTGCTTTATCTCAGAGGTTTTGGTAGGCTATGTCATTATTGTCATTCAGTTTGAAGTTTTTTATTTCCATCTTGATTTTGTTTTTGACTCAGTGCTCATTCAGGAGCAGGATATTTAACTTCCATGGTTTTGAAGATTCCCTTTGTAGTTGATTTCCACAGGTAGAAGGAAATCTCTAGCTGAACTTTGTAACAATTTAAATAGGGCAAGAAGCCTCCTGGCCAGAACTGGGGAGAAGGTACAAATCTGATGTGCGGACTCCATAGGCGGGGGAAGAACCAAGTCATTTCACTGTAGTCTGAGAGAGTGCTTGATATAACTTCAATTTTTTAAAATGTATTAAGGCTCATTTTATGGCCTAATATATGGTCTATCTTGGAGAAAGTTCCATGTGCTGTTGAATAGAATGTATATTGTGCAGTTGTTGGATGAAATGGTCTATATATATGTTAAGTCCATTTGTTCCAAGGTACAATTTAAATCCATTGTTTCTTTGTTGACTTTCTATCGTGATGACCTGTCTCATGCTGTCAGTAGAGTATTGAAGTCCCCCAGTATTATTGTATTGCTATCTATCTCATTTCTTAGGTCTAGTAGTAATTGTTTTATAAATTTGGGAGCTCCAGTGTTAGGTGCATATATGTTTAAGATTGTAATATTTTCCTGTTGGACAAGGCCTTTTACCATTATATAATGTCCCTGTTTGTCTCCTTTAACTGCTGTTGCTTTAAAGTCTGTTTTGTCTGATACAAGAATAGCTACCCCTGCTTGCTTTTGGTGTCCATTTGCATGAAATGCCTTTTTTCCACCCCTTTAAGTTTATGTGAGTCCTTATGTGTTAGGGGAGTCTCCTGAAGGCAGCAGGTAGTTGGTTGGTGAGTCTTTTTCCCCTTGCTCCTCTGGCTGCCCTCCTGATGGATCCCCGTGGTGCCAGGTAGGAATGGCCTACTTGGGGATGCAGTGAGCTCCCAGGGCCTTTCTGCTGCTTCCTCTACCCCTGTATTCTGCTCAGCTTCAGGTAAAGTCAGAAACTTCTCCTGCAAAAAGACCTACAGTTTCTCCAGTAGAGGTGTGTGTTTGGGAGAGGAGGGTATCCCTTTCCCATTTCTGCAGCTGGCACACTCACAGTATTTGGGGTATCTTCCAGGTCCTGCAGGAGCAGTCCACTTCATTCAGAGTGTCTATGGGTCTTCTCAGGATTGCTGGTTTGTTCTCGCAGTTGATCTGAAGCTAAAAGTCACAACGTAAGCCTTGGCATGCTGCTCTGTTGGAGCTGCAATCTAGTCCTGCCGCCCATCTGCCATGATGATCCTCCAATCTTTTTTGCATGGTAGTGTTTTATTCTTTGAAGAATGCTTCTAAAACATCACATTAAGTCAAGATGAAAGGTAAAGTTCAAAATCGACAGTTTTTAAAGGCTAAGTTATAAGATATGTAATGACTGTTCACTCTACTAAATCTTAAACTGGTTAACATGATTGAATACCCATCAATCCACTGGGCAAATTGGAACATGTGGTAAATACAATTCTTTATCCACACATCGGATTTACTATTATATGCAGGTGAAGGCAGTTGGTAACATCTTATATATAATTATTTCACTTGAAGGTCAATTTATGCAATGATGTGGGGGTGCCAGTGTGAAGTGATTGCATAAAATAGGAAACGGGGACTTAAAAGTTCTGGTTCAGCCTACACAACATAGCAAGACCCCATCTCTTCAAAATTAAAAAAAAAAATTAACTGGACATTATGGCATGCACCTGTAGTCTAAGCTACTCAGGAAGCTGGGGTGAGAGGATTGCTTGAGCTCAGGAGGTTGGGGTTGCAGTGAGCAATGATTGCTGATAGCACCAGCCTGGGTGACAGAGCAAGACCCTGTCTCTTAAAATGAAAAACAACAGCAAAAACAAACAAACAAAAACAAGTTATGGCTTTAAAAATTGTATCAGTTTCATCTTCAATTGATCAGAGTGCTGGGTAAAAAATGCCCAACACATGATAACATGTAAATAATGTACCCGCCCACAGTGCTCTTACTGTTATTTTATATCCCTTTTATAAATGCCATAAGCATCTGGAAATAAGGGAAAAGTGATTTTAAGGATGTTACTATGTGCTCCAGCTTTTTGAAGTTATTAATATATGTTTACATTTTAACACATTTTTCCTATAAACTCATCTTGCTTTCTCAACTGTAGCAATTCCCACAAAAACATGTTGACTCCAGGGCACAAGGCTTCAAATAATTACTGTATTAGAGGAATTGGCACTGCCCTAGAGGACCAGTATATTCTGTGCAGAATCTTTATTTACAAACACTTCTTTATAAAAAGAGAAGTAGGAGGACCAGTTTTTTGATAAACTCTATTCTTGCAAACAAACCCAAGCCATAGGCTATATGGAGAACACAATAGAACAACTCCATGATGAGGCTCTACCACCATCAAAAACAAAAATCCCCCTCCTGAGTTCCCATCTCAAACAATATTGAAACAAATATAAGGGGTGAGCACTTTGAATTAAACATTATTCAGCAGGCACATACTATGCAAGGGAAGGATCCAGTTAACTATTTAAACTTGGGGACCAGAGATGTTAGCTGAGTGATGAGCATAGCTATTAGTGTTCACAATTAGTCTTTAAAAATTGTTGATCAGAGACTTCAGTGTCTTCAAAGAGATAAATGTCTTCTTTGAGGATGCTTGATTTTCAATGTCATTTTCAGGCCTATAAACAGGAACAGTTTCTTTCCAGATTTCTCCCAAAGAGCTTTAAAAAACCTATAAAATTTTGAGCAAACCATAAAACTTCTCTAAGCCTGTTTTCTATACCTGTGGAAATGAGTAGAATAACACTTCCATGTGTAGGAAAAGTCTGTTGGCATCGTTGGGTGTCATTCACAATGAAGGCCAGATTACTCACAACAAAAAAGGTCAGACAAGTGGAATGGAAAGCAATGAAGCAGGCCCCAGCCCCATCCACTAGCAAGGTCTGGTAACTGGCCAGGAAGAGAGGTTTGCATGCAATTGGATCCCGGACCAAAATAGATGTCCTAGTGTTACGGGAAAGGGGTCCTGATCCAGACCCCAAGAGACCACTCTTGAAACTTGCCCAAGAAAGAATTCAGGGCCAGTCCATACGGAAGGTGAAAGCAAGTTTATTAGGAATGTAAAGGAATAAAAGAATGGCTACTCCATAGACAGAGTGGTCCTGAGGGGTCTGGTTGCCCATTTTTATGGTTATTTCTTGATGATATGCTAAACGAGGGGTGGATTATTCATGCCCCCTCTTTTTAGGCCATATAGGGTGACTTCCTGACATTGCCATGACATTTATAAACTGTGATGGCGCTGGTGGGAGTGTAGCAGTGAGGATCACCACAGTACACTCACATCGCCACCTTGCTTTTGGTGGGTTTTAGCTGGCTTCTTTAATGCAACCTGTTTTATCAGCAACGTCTTTCTGACCTGTATCTTGTGCTGACCTTCTGTCTCATCCTGTCGTATAGAATGTCTTAACTGTCTAGGAATGCAGCCCAGTAGGTCTCAGCCTCATTTTACCCAGCTCCTATTCAAGATGGAGTTGCTCTGGTTTGAACGCCTCTGACACTAGGACCTTCAACCCAAGAGCCACATTTTAAAATTGGCAGTTGTGCTCTCAGGCAAGTTGTGATGTACAGAACAACAAAAGTAACCAGGTTATAGCACTAAGTATTTGCTTCCTAGCCAAATATTGGGAGAAGAAGCTAGATAAGAGTCAATAAGAAGAACACTTGCTTGGAGGAGAAAATCTCTGACCTGGAGAGGGGAGATTAGTCGCAACAGCCTCAGTCAGTATCCAGATTTACACAGCACCAGCCTTGAACCCAGAATGTAGGCTAAATGCAGATGGACCTAATGAAATTGTCAGTGGGTCTAAATAGAAACATATGTCATTTTCTGTCTTCACTCAATCTCTCCCTCTCTGTTCTCTTCTTTCCTTCTTTTTCTCATTCTTTCTTTCCTTTTTTCCTTCCTTCTTGGCTTTGATGGGGTCCAGGACATGCCACCCCAAAAATAACTGTAGAAGACCAGAATATGCCAAGTATGCCTCTTGGGCACAAGAATTACTTGAGCTGGCTATTTGAGAAACAGCAGACACAGAAGAAGCTCTAAAAAATCACTCTTTTAAAAAAGAAATTTATGTCTATAAAGGAAATCTCCATTTGTAAGGATGTCTCTCTCTCTCTCTCTGTACCAGGAAGAGAAACATGACTAATTCACTAGAGACTCTTAGTCAATGAAGAAGGCACCCATTTAAATCTGCATAACAAGACTTACCCTTGTGTTACAGTGCTTTTCGTGCTTCAGAGATCAACGGGATTTAGGATGTCTAAGACAACTCTTCGGGATCTACTCTAGATATCTACTCATTTCTCTGGGTTATCTCCCATGTATATAGGATGTATACATGTTATTAAATTTCTGATGTTTTTTCTGTTATTAATCTTTTTCTTTCTGGGAGTCCCAGATGAGAACTCATGAAAAGTGAAAGAGAAAATGATTTTTCCTCCCCTACACTTTCTTTTCTTTCTTCCTTCCTTCCTTCCTTTCTTCCCTATATATTCGCTGGAGTTCAGAGGAAGCGCACAGCTGCTTCAGGCAACTGACTGAGACGTATCTGTTTTACAAGAGGAAATGTTTTGGGGGCTGGTATAGAGGCACGCACAGTGACATGTGGGTGAATATCTAAAATTATATAAACCAGAGTAAAATAAAAGGCTCTGTGAGGCCGTCTACCTAAATACTGAAAATAAGCAATAAACTGCCTCAATGCAGGTAAAGGGAATTAAAATTCATTTACAGCAGTTGGATAGATGATATGAGCAGAAACAGAACACAGCGAATTTAGAGCTCACTTCAATAATTGTGGAGATTTTACTACATCAGTTCTTACAGTGAGCTTATCTGCTTTTTAAAGATGTGGGACTTAAAGAAATTTGACAAACTTCCTTTCTAGGCTGTATATTAAAGAGAGGGATATTTCTTTTACAACAGGCAAAGTCTGAAAAAGAATATTCAAATGTTGTACACATATATATAGATGTACGTGCATGTGTGTGTGTCTGTGTATCTTGTAAATATATCCTCATCCTTATTCTGAGTTTATCTTAGGAGCGAGCTGCCGCATAGCTTAGCCACACCTCTCACACTTGGCTCCACTGCTATTTTCTTGTTAAATATTTATTGTTTTGGGGGGGGGATTTGCATATAATGCTGCAAGAAGAAGCCAATTGGTGAGTGGTATTGTCCTCAGGGACAAAGGAGCTTCCCCAGTGACTTGCAGAAAGATGTTTCAACTGTTAAGGGGAAATCCAAGCTCTGTAAAATATTTTGAAGAGGTTTATTCCGAGCTAGTATGAGTGACCATGGCCCAGGGAACAGTCTCCAGAGGTCCTGAGAAAGTAAAGCCCATGGCAGTCAGACTACAGTTTGGTTTTATGCATTTTAGGGAAGCAAGAGCAATGGCAAAGGCATAAATCAATCCATGGAAGGTAAACATTTGTTCAGCCTGGAAAGGCAGGATATCTTGAAGCAGGGGGCTTACAGATTATAGGTAGATTCTGCAATTCTTTAATTTGCTTTAGGATAAAGGAGTGAAGCTTTGTCTAAACTTAGACTCTAAAGAATTGAAGTCAGTACAAAGGACTGCTTAAGAGAAAAGCGCGTCTCCTATCTGCCATGTGATGCTATAGCACAGGTTGGAAAGTAAGCCACATTATACCAGGTTAATTTCTAAAAGTCAGATTTTATGGTTTGTAGAGGGTGACTTAACCCTTGCCTTGTATGGTTTTAAGTCTTATTTATAATTTGGCATTTTATTGCCACAAAGAGTCTGTCCTGAAACTTTTATAATCTCCATTTTGACATTAATGTTGGTCAGTTATGTCTAAACTTCAAAAGTGAGGCTATATAATGAGGCATGTCCAACCCGCCTTCCTGTCATGGCCAAGAATTCAGTTTTCCAGGCCTCTCCCTGCCCAGAAGAAATCCGTTCAGTTGGCTATGGGGCTTGGGGTTTTATTTTTAGTTTACATAACCCAGAATTGTAGCTATCTTTTAGTAACTTAACTGCAGGTGAGTTCACAGTAACTTATGAACTAAACCTAGGAGTTTATGAAATAAGCCCTTGAAAATGTTGTACAGCTCCGTGGGATCCAGCCCCGTGCTAACTGCTGATGTGTCTGAGACATGCTCCTAGCTACCAGGATTTGTGGGTCTCAAACTTTCTGACAGGCAGAATGAGAGAGGCAGAGGGGAGTGAACTATGTGGATCCCACCAGGTCCTGACTGTCATTTATCAAAATCTTGAAACTACACAGGTGATGAAAATCAGGCTCTTATTTGTAAGGAAGACCAGAGATCACAGGCAAGAGAGGAGACTGACAGCTTCAGCTTCTCTTAAGTGCTCACACCAGGTAAATCTGGCTACATGGCTAACTTTATGCAGAACAGAACTCATTGATTCAGTATAAAAGAAATTTCCATGCAGAGTTACAGAAACTGAATGCCACATTTCTAAGCAAAGCACCCTTCCTTAGGGCACCGTGGATTAGCCTTTCCATGCTAACAGGCATGGATGGAGACAATTTCTTTAGCAGTCCCACAGTGTATTGAAAATTCAGTACAATAAGTTCCCAACACACACACACACTTACATACTCACTCACATTCCTCTGGCATTTGATGACTATTTCAGGAGATGATATAAATAACAGCAGCCCCTACTCACCCTAAATGTATCAGGACCTTGGCGTACATTACCACTTATATTCTCATGATGACAAGAGTGTGAGACATTGTAATCACCCCCATTTCTCAGATAGGAAATCTGAGGCTTAAGGCCAAAATCACACAGCAGCAAGAGGTGAAGTCAATATTAGGAGAAGGTCTACATTGATGCAGGATTTTTCTCAGCCCCTTTGCTGGACTCACAGTATGGATGGCCAGGCTACTAAGCTCACCACACTCAGCCCCCTGCAGGAGGGAGCATGTGAGCAAGTGAGAGCAGGATCCGGCCAGCCCCTCTGAGCACTAACACAGGAGCGAGCTCCATGCAGGGCTTGCGGCCAGACCAGGCATGTCACCTCATGGGGAACGTGGTGGCACCCAGGCAAGGCTGCCCACAACCCCAAAGCCCCAGAGGAAGTGTCAGTGTGCCAGTTAGCTCTTTTAGTTCCACTATCCACAGCCCAATGGACAGTGGTGTGTTAGCAGCTCAGTGGGCCATGGCCCCATCCCATGGGGTGGCTGCCCTCCATCAGCAAGGGAAAAGGGCCAGTGTGACAGCCTTTCTGAGTACCTGCACACAGTGGGTCCCGAGCTCTTGTCCAGCATTCAAGAAGAATGAGGTCACACTGACAAATTGAAGAACAGTGAAGGAGGATAATTTTATTGAGTGATGAAAACAGCCCCCAGCAGAGAGGGGAGCTGGAAAGGGAATGGGAAGGACAGGTCACCTTCCCCAAAGTCAGGAGGTCTCTTCCTTGAAGTCAGGCCTCTCTGTCTAACAACTGAGTCTGGGGTCTTTATAGGCCCAGGATGGGGGTGGCATGGGCTATAGGTAGTATTGGAAAATGCAAAATCTGATTAGTTAAAAGGCATTATTCAGAAAGAATCAATCAGGAGAGAGTAAGCAAACAGGAATAGAAGTTCTCACTCTGGGCCACGAGTTTTCGTCTGTTTTTGGCTTGAAAGTGGAATTTCTCCAGGGACCCGCCCCTGTCTGCCTAGGATTTCTCTGCCTCCTGCCTCTATTAATATGATGTGTGCTTCCAACTGCTATCCTCTCCAGGTTGCCTAATATGCATGGTAAGGATACCTTTAATTTTGCCAAAGAAGATATTAACATAGCTACCAGGTAGGTTATTCCAACCTGCCTACATCCAATTCAATAGATTAATCAAAATGGAAGAAAAGCAAAACTAAGAAAACCTTTTATGGAAACCATAAGAATTGAGATTCTACTCAAATGAATGTCATGAAAATGACTCGTCCCATTCTCTATTCCTATAACTAGCTCTCTAGCTCTTAATATTGGGTCTAGTTTCCATTTGCTGAGGTTACACTTCATTACACAGAATTCGTTAAAAATAAAAACATCAAAGCAGACTTGTTTTCTGACCTATTTTTGATGATCATTGAAGACAATGAGGTTTCTGTTCATCTCCTTCTCCTCGATGTTCTTTCTTTATGATTACCCCCATCTTTCGTAATTCATTACACCCCAAGGCAATTACTACATTTTGTGAAACGTACAGCTTTAAAAGAAATCTCCATGCAGAGTTACAGAAACTGAATGCCACATTTCTAAGCAAAGCATCCTTCCTTAGGGCACTGTGGATTAGCCTTTCCATGCTAACAAGCATGGATGGAGACAATTTCTTGAGCAGTCCCACAGTGTATTGAAAATTCCCTGAACACAATTGTTCTTTTTAAACAAGTCCCTTGGTGGCTGCCTAAGATAAGTTCCATCTATGTTTCTCTGCCTCTAAACACAGCTGTTGCTCATTTAGTCACTTAACTGAGGATGCCAGCCTCTTCATGGAGATAGAAATTAAACATAGATCAATCTGAAATTTTCTGTAATTGTGAAGTTATATCCCACCTCCAAACAGGACATAGGAGAGCCCTGGCCTAAAGCCTTGGACTTTCAGGACTTCTGGGCCAGCTGTCATTTGCCTAAAATCTGTCATCAAACTGAACTGGGGTTCACTCACCTGGTACAGTAGAACCACATGTCCACATGGAGGTTTGAAGTGAAAGAAAGGAACGCATTTATTTGCAGGGCAAGGAGAATCGGGCAGCTAACACTTAAATCTTGACCTCCCCAATGGCATGCAAGTAAGAGTTTTTTAAAGGCAGGGTTAAATTCCAACAGAAGCTGTATGCAAAATCATAAATCAATACACAGAGGTCACACATTGGTTTGGCCAGGTCATAGGTAGACTCTAAGATTTTCTGTTTGCAATTGGTTAAGAAAGAAGGTTTGTTTAAAAATTTGGGGTCAGCAGAAAAGAATGTTAGCTCTGGCTGTTGGGTATGACTTCCTCCAGGTCCCTCAGGAGGAATTTAGGACAAAGAACAGTGGTCAGAGTTGTCTTTGGTTCCCCTTTATCTGACATCTATGTGCCAGTGGATCCACTGGGCAGGAGTTCAGCTTTATGAGAAATAACTCAGGGATATGTGTTGAGATGTTATCTTTAGTTCTGTAACCACTTGATGGGTTCATCTTGCCCACTGCCCAGATAGAGCCAATATATCAAGACAGAGAACTTGCAATAGAGAAAGAGTTTAAGACATGTAGAGCTGGCTAAATGGAAGGCTGGAGTTGTATTATTACTCAAATCAGCCTATTCAAAAATTTGGAGGCTAGAGATATTAAATGATAGTTTGGCAGGCAGGAAGCTAGGGAATGGGTGCTGCTGAATGGTAGGGGATGCAATTACAGGGGTGTGGAAAATGGTCCTCCTGTGATGTGTCTGCTTCTGAGTGGGGGCCAAAGAACCAGTTGAGTCTTGAGTCTCAGGTCTGGATGGAAACATCCAGACATCAGAGACCCAAAAGTCTGAAAAGACATCTCAAAAGGCCAATCTTAGGTTCTACAATAGTGATGATATTTACAAGAGTAATTGAGAAAGGTACAGATCTTGTGACCTCCAGAACAATGGCTGGTAATGGTTTAACTATGCCTACATCTTAGCAGAATTCAGGCCCCTCTCATAATCCTATACTTGTGACCTTTTATTAGTTTTATAAAGGCTGTTTTGTTTTAGGAAGGACTATTACCGCTTAAACAATAAACTAAATTTCCCCCGAAGTTAGCTTGGCCCACTTCCAGGAATGACCAAGGGCAGTTTGGAGGTTAAAGGCAAGATGAAGTTGGTTAGGTCAGATCTCTTTCGCTGTCATAATTTTCCTACTGTTTTCATTTTTGCAAAGGCAGTTTCATTTTCTATGCAGCACCAAACATCCCATGATTCTAATTTCCTTAGCTATTGTTTTAAGCTACTATTACTTTCTTGCTTATCAAGTTGCTTATTTAATTCTCAGGGCTAGCTAGGTGCCTGAAATTTCCCTTGAAGGAACTCATTTCCCTTATTTTCATGCTTGTGGGGAGGAGGAGTTCAGGCCCCTAGGAGGGGCCCCTACTTCATCTCAAACCTATGCCAACCATGAACAAAGAAATCCAGACTCTCCCCAGTCAACATTATACCTCAGCACGTGTGTCAAAAATGTCATGGGGTTTGTTGAAACAGTGAAAATCAAGGGTTTTCTTTCTTGTTTTATTTGACTGAGTTAATGCTTCCAAGAATTGGGTCATAATAAAATTTCTGTGATTTTTTTTAACCAAAGTTTTTATAAGTTGAGCCAAAGATATGTGGCATTGATGGCATTCTGTTAGCTTTACAATACATACTTAATGTAAGAGAAGATAAAAGGGATCATTAACACCATTTCAATGCTCTTCAAAAGAGAAATAATGAAGAGGTGGTAAGGGAGGACTGGACAATGACCACCCAAAGGAGGATGCTAACATTTCAAGTAAGCAGTTTAAATATAGCTCTATTGAAGTCAAACTCAAGTATTAACCGAGGAGCCTAAATATTTCCCACTGTCTGACAGAACACAAGTAACTGAACCTTCCAAAATCTTAATTTTTTTCATCTGTAAAACACAGCTTACAATGCCATCTCTCAACAAAGAGCTGTTGAGAAGGTTATTTGAAGTCATGTATGTGAAAGTGCTCTGCCACAATAGGAGTACAACACAGTCAAGAGGATAGAGCATAATGGGACTTTGTCCTCATTCTACCTGTCTAACTGGCTGCAGATAGCTATGCCTTTCTTTCCTTTCCCTTCTGTTTCTTGTCTCCCTCTAAATCCACCGTGTATGTGTGTGCGTGTGTGTGTGTGTGTGTGTTTAGGTGTTAAAGGAACTCAAACTATTTCACCCCAAAATATACTTCTTTGACCTATTTTGAGAGAGCTGCTCAGAGAGCCAGCAAACAGAAGTAGGCTGGCTAAGCTGTCTTTTCTTGGGAAGACTTACATCTGCAGAAAAATCTACATTAACACAGCCGAGGCCTTCCTTTGTCTGGATATAGGAAAGATTAACTGAGAGTCTGATATCTTAAAGGTCTAAAACAAACATGTACTGTCTATTCCCTTTGAGGGCTGCAACCTCAAAGACTCCATCTACATAACAAGACCACCTTTGCTAGCCAAGCCTCCTCTTCTCTCCCTTCCATAACCTGTCTTGCTACTATAACCTGATTTAGCACCTTAACCTGTTTTTGGCCATCTTCTGAGCCCCCCTTTTTTCTGTAACCTCAAAATGCTATATAAGCTTCTGAACACTGCTGGGGGTAGGGGAACGCACTCTGTGGCTCTCCCTCATGTGAATGTTAACAAATTTCTTTCTCCAAATAACCTCCTTTGTGAGTTGGTGCGTGAGTGCATGTGTGCGTGTGCATGTGTGGTGTGTATGTATTGCACTGCTCAACCACATCTAGTTCATAAGCTTGCTGCCCCACACTATCTTTCTTGGTGGTATTCAGCTTTGACTTCTCCTGAGTTAGGCTGCCTTTGCCTGTGCACCTACCATCAGTGAATTCCTTTGCTTGCCTTCTTGGACCCCACTCTCCTTTCCTCTTGTAGTATAGGCTGATCCTCTGCCATCTCCTTTGCTAACAACTCTTAATTACCCTAAACTCTTAATATTGGATTATATTAGCCCCAGTTCTTAAAACATCTGCCTTCCTCTAGCCCCATACCTTTCTGGGTGATCTCTTTATCCAAGGTACTTTCAAATACCTTCCATATGCCAATTATTACTCTAGCTTCATTGTGTTCCCTAAACACTGGACTGTAGACGTAGCTATTCAACTTGTACTGGTTTTCTAGAGCTGCTGTAGCAAAATACCGCACACTGGGTGGCTTAAACGACAGAAATTTATTCTCTTACAGTTCTGAAGGCTGGAAGTTTGAGATCAAGATGTCAGCAGCGTTGGTTTCTCCTTTGGCCCCTCTCCTTGGCTTGCCTTCTCCTCGTGTCTTCACACGGTCTTCCCTCTCTGTGTGCCTGAGTTCTAATCTCCTCTTCTTATAAAGACACCAGTCATATTGGATTAGGGGCCACCCATATGACCTCATTTTAACTTAACCACCTCTTATAAGATTCCATCTCCAAATACACTCACACTCTGCAGTACTGGGGTATTAGGACTTTCGTATATCAATTTGAGGAGTACACAATTCAGCCCATCACACAAGTAGACACTCGATTCCTCTGCTGGAATGAATGATGGCCATCTTAAACTTAACTGGCCAAAACTGATCACTTCCCACTCCACCCCCTTCCCCACCTCCAAAAACTTGCTTTTCTCTCAGTGTCCCCATCTTCATTCAGTCTCTGCTCAATGTCTCCTTTCTAATACAGACATTGAATAGAGACTATCAGCTACTCTCCAGCCCCACATCATGTTATATATTGATATGTTTATTGTCTGTCTCCCACTAGAATGCATGCAGGGCAGGGATTCTGTTGTGTTCACTGCCTCATCTCTAGCACTTGGAATCCTTAACTAATATATAATAGTTGCTTAATAACTAGTTCTGAATGAATAAATATAATGAACACAACAACTTTATTCAATAGGTATATTAATGTCTCCATTTAACAGGTGAGGAAATAAAACTCAGGGAAAATAAGTAACTTCTGTAGGATATAGAGCTCCTAAGGAATGAAGCTATGATTTAAACCCAGGTAATCTGAATCCAGGCTAATAAGCAATAACATTCCAGTGTGGAAAATGCTATTTCTGCAAGAGCATGGGGTATATTAGAGCCCTTAGGAAAGGAATCTAACCTAGGAGTTCAAATGGGAGACCACCAGGTAAAGAAGTAAGGTAGAAGAAAGTCCCAGGCTGAGGCAACCTCACACATGCAGGTGAGGTGAGATGCTAAAGCAGTTTGGTGCTCAGTAAATAGTCAAATGAATGAATGAATATGCCATTACCATATTGTATAAACCTAGAGAAATCAGAGCACATTATCCCAGGCTGATGATGAAGCTGTCAGAATTAACGACTTCAAGCCAAATATATTATGGTACCAGTGTCGGTCAACAAGGTCACAACTACAATTAAGATCTAGTTCTAACTTCATTAGAGCCATAGGGAAATGGTAAAGTTAGCAGGAACTTGCAGTATGTTTCAGACCTATAAGACTCTATGAGGAATTGATAACTCACTAACGCAGGCAATCAAAACCCAAATCCTCTACAATTCACAGCAGAAAAACAGCAGATACAGAACTGCATATATAAAGAGAAAAATGATATCCTAAAACCAATTAAACCTGGGTTATTTAAACTTGAATAATTTTTATTTCACCAAAAGAGCCCATTTTAGTATTCATTATGTTGATTTGACAATGAAAACCCATTTGTAACATTAAGTAAAATAATTAGTAGAATTTTGAAAGTTAGTCAAGATTTGAATGGCCAGAAAAGTTGAGAAATTAACTCCTGGGGTGTTCCCCTCTCCGCTACAATGTTACCAAGGGTTAGGATTCTCATTTAGGACTGCCAGTTGCACCTAGAGTTGAAGTTACTTAGCATATACATCCTATCACCAGCCTATGCTGAAGTGCTGTAAAGTTGATCATAAGCATTGTAACCCATAGGAGCTGGAGAGGCTGCAGTGTTTTGTCCAATTCCAGATATGTACTTTGAGAAAAGAAAGCACGTTACTACCTGGACCAAACGATACTATTAATAATCAAATCCAGCCTAGGGAAAATTATTTATTCAAAAATATGCTATTGTAAGACAATCACTGGACTCCCTGACATCTTTCATATTTATCAATTTGATTCATCTACAACATTCTTTAGCTCCATCTATAGTCCCAGGAAGAATTAAAAATACAGTCATGAGGCTGGGCGCGGTGGCTCAAGCCTGTAATCCCAGCACTTTGGGAGGCCGAGACGGGCGGATCACGAGGTCAGGAGATCGAGACCATCCTGGCTAACACGGTGAACCCCTTCTCTACTAAAAAATACAAAAATCTAGCTGGGGGAGGTGGCGGCGCTTGTAGTCCCAGCTACCTGGGAGGCTGAGGCAGGAGAATGGCGTGAACCCGGGAGGCGGAGCTTGCAGTGAGCTGAGATCCGGCCACAGCACTCCAGCCTGGGTGACAGAGCGAGACGCCATCTCAAAAAAAAAAAAAAAAAAAAAAAAAAAATTCAGTCATGAAAAATGTTTGTCAAATTCCATGTAAAACCCTGTGAAACAATAGCAAAGACTTGGAATCAACCCAAATGTCCATCTGTGACAGACTGGATTAAGAAAATGTGGCACATATACACCATGGAATACTATGCAGCCATAAAAAAGGATGAGTTTGCGTCCTTTGTAGGGACATGGATGCAGCTGGAAACCATCATTCTTAGCAAACTATCACAAGAACAGAAAACCAAACACCGCATGTTCTCACTCATAGGTGGGAACTGAACAATGAGATCACATGGACTCGGGAAGGGGAACATCACACACTGGGGCCTATCATGGGGAGGAGGGAGGAGGGAGGGATTGCACTGGGGAGTTATACATGATATAAATGATGAATTGATGGGTGCTGACGAGTTGATGGGTGCAGCACACCAACATGGCATAAGTATACATATGTAACAAACCTGCACGTTATGCACATGTACCCTAGAACTTAAAGTATAAAAAAAAAAAAAAAAACCCTGTGAAAATATTGACTGGAATGAGACTGAAGTTTCAGATTAACTGGCAAGGGACTGTTATCTCTAGGATATTGAATCCAACATTTATGATGGTGGTTTGTTTTTCTATATATTTAGTTCTAGTTACATATCCTGGAGCAGTTTCTCAGTCTCTGCACTATTGATATTTGGTGCCAGATAATCCTATGTTCTCAGTACATCGCTGGATGTTTAGCAGCATCCCTGATCTCTATCCACCTGATACCAATAGGATGTCCTACCCAGATGTGACAAGCAAAAATGTCTCTGGACATTATCAAATGTCCCCGATGGCAAAAATGATTTTCTGTTGAGAACCACTGCTCTAAAGAAACTCTTGCACATATTATCAAGGAGCCATGAACAAAATTATTTATTGCAGCATTGTTTGTAATGCAAGATATTAGAAAAAACTTAATCATTCATTACTAAGAGTATGAATCCATAAACCTTGGCTTATATCTATAACAAAACTATGCAGCAGCAGAAAGTAAAATTGAATAAACTAGATCTATCTCCTATCTATAAATGGGAATAAATCTTTAAAAACATAATGTCAAATTAAAAAAGCAAATTGCATAAGACTAGTATCATGTGGTACCAGTAATCTATATTTTAAGTACTTCAACCAATATCCTAATTACTCTCAAATAATACTATTTTCTTATTAAGAGACAGAATCCAACTCTGTTGTTCAGGCTGGACTCAAACTTCTAGGCAACTCTCCCATTTTAGCCCCCCAAGTAATACTTTAAATATAGTAAGATAGTTGAAGAGACAAAAAAATAAACCATGGTGGGGGCCTTTATCTTTAGTTTTTTCAAAGATATTTCTTTATAAACAAAAGTGATATGGAAAATTTATGGCAAAAAATAATGTATTTTGTGTCTTGATGGTAGATTAATGCATATCTGTCACATTATTATCTGTACATGTCTGCACACTTGAAGTATTTTATAATAAAAAATACAAAATATAATTATATTTTTGAATAGATCCATAAGCAATCTTTTGAATGACCAATTGAAACTGGAAAGCGTGATGGTTAACTTTAGGTGTCAGTTTGACTGGACTAAGGGATGCCTAGAGGGCTGGTAAAGCACTAATCCTGGGTGTGTCTGTGAAGGTGTTTCTGAAGGAAATGGGGGTAATGGGTATGTGAGTCGGTGGACTGAGTGGAGAAGATCTGTCCTCAATGTAGGCAGGCACCATCTATCTAATTGCCTAGGGGGTCCAGATAGCAAAAAAAGAAGAAAAGAAAAGAAAAAGGAAAGGAAAGGTGAATTCACTCTCTCTTATGAAGCTGGGACATCCTTCTTCTCCAGCATTTAGACATCAGAACTCCAAGTTATCAGGCCTTTGGACTCCAGGACTTGCACCAGCACATCTTCCTTCTTCCCACACCCGTGGGTTCTCAGGTTTTCAGCCTTAGACTGAGAGTTACACAATAACTTCCCTGGTTCTGAGGTCCTCAGACTTGGACTAAGCCACGTTACCAACTTCTCTGGTTTTCCAGCTTACAGATGGCCTGCAGTAAACTCTTCAGCCTTCATAATCATGTGAGCCTATTCCCCTAATAAATCCCCTCTTATATATAAATATTTTTTTCTATTGGTTCTTGCATGATAGATGCACCTGTCAGCAACAACTTAAACATACTCTGAGAATAACCCTACAGGCTAAGAAGAAGGCATGTTTGGAGTTCTGAGCTAAGGAATTCATGAGTGACCAACCTGGAAATTCACTCCTAATAGTGAGGACATCTGAACCACTGACCCATTCCTTGGCATACAGGCCATACAAGAGACTGAGGCCATTTGTTTTTCAGTTAAATGAAGGTTGCTAGATGGCGGTTGCTAGGTGAAGGTTGCTAAGTAAAAATGCTACGTAAACGTCATGCTTTTTACAAAGCGTGGCTGTTTCTCTGTCCAGCCCACCACTCTTAGACAGCCCACCACTCAATAAACCCTATGTCTCATTCACTGGCTCCTGGTCTGTTCTTCAGTCTCTCATAGTGCCATCCCTATTGGAGTCAATAGGGGTCTGGCACATCAGACCCCTCTGTCTCTGAAGAATCCTGATAAATACAGAAAGCTTGTACTTTTTCCAGAGTAATTTGTTTTCAAAAGTTTCCTTAGACCTTTTAAACAGTTTCTGAATTCCCCTCTACACTCATTTATAAATGAGAGCTAAGTATTTGTTTCAAGTCAATATTATTCATCAGTCAATAATGCAAGTGCTGCAAAATTTGCTCATAGACTAGATGCTGGATCTGCCAAAGAAGCCTTTAAATTGTACAAACAGAAAACACTCTTAATTGACCCTAGTGACATTAAAAGATTCAAACTTTGACAGAGTATTTAATGTTTAAATCATGCCAAGTAGTATGCTGCATACTTAGTTTGGAAGGCCTAGATTGGCAGTGAAGATCACCTCTATCTCTGGGATTAAAAGAACTGGATATTTTGGCTGACTGACCTATATGAGTACTTTTCACAAATGCTAGTTTTACAAATGCCGTTCTCCAACTTTGACAAACATAATGAGCCCACAGGTATAATTAGAACTTGGCCCTTGTAGTCAATACTTGTAAATTTAGGTTGCCACAGTATCCATTTTGAGTACAGCGTTAACTATCTCATACCAGAAACAGGGCTTAGTCACCTTTGGTAGTTTCCAGTTCTCCCTCTCCTCCCATGTGGTTGATCTAGATACCTGCCCTATACCTAAGCATCCCTATGAGACATATATATAAACTACCAGCGTCACTCTACGAACCCCACCCCAGAAGGGCTGTGTAGATGTGCTGCAGTAAACACTCCTGAGGCCCAGCATGGGCTCGCAGGACCTGTATCTGCTTGCTCTCTACCCACCAATTGGAGCTCCCCATTTGAAACCTGCTTGGGTAACACCAAGACTCCAATAAAGACTCCAATAACACCTGGACTCCAAAAAAGACTTCTGGTCCATCTCTCTCTCTGGCTCCTGTAGGGGCTGAGAGAAAACTTTACCTTCTACCTCTGAAGGTTCGCTAAAAAAAAAGAAAAAAAATCATCTCACAAAAGACAAATTAATAGGAGAGAAGGCATACGAATGTATACACATGCACAGCGAGTACCACAGTGATTCCCCCAAAACTCAATGGGATTCACAGGCTTATTTACCAGAGGTTACAGAAAGAATAGGAGCTCAGAACATGGCCCAAAACAGGTTAGGGTGGTAAATCAGATTATATGGCAAGACAGATTATGGGAGAGAGAGAAGAGGAAGCCTGGCTAGCAAAGGTGGTCTTTTTATACAGATGAAGCCTCACAGGCAGTAGCTCTCAGACAGAATAAATAGTAAATGTATCTTTCAGAGCTTCAAGGTGCCAAGACTCTCAGCAAATCTTTCACAGACCCAGACAAGAGAGGGCCTCAGAGAAAGTCTGACTGCATCACTCCAGACTCTTCACTGATGCAAATCTCCCCACAAAAGGCTGCTTTGCAAGGCTATTAGTGTTTGCAGACCCTCTGCACAGCCATCTCAAAATACGTCAAAGAAGTATATTTTGGTGTGAAATAGTTTTGTTTCCTTCACTCCTTCCACCGCTGGTTGAGCCTGGTGCCCCCACAACCTTCCCAATGGCCCTTACTGATACCTTCTTCTATCTAGGACCTGGAAGTAATACACTGCTTTATTATTTCATATGTTTTGTTGATCATATTTCATATGTTGTGTCCTCTGTGTCTCACCGTACTGACACACCTGAACCTAGCTTCTTTTCTGGTCAGGGATCTCCTAGGGAGTGGCTCTCATGGTAGGAATAAACTGGACACAGGTCAGGCAAGAGCCACAGAGTGTCTGCCAGTGTAAACAAGTACCATGTAAGAGGAACACCTGGTCATGTAGCCAAAACTTAGACACCAGGCTGCCTGCCAGCAAAGAAGCATCCTGTGAAAGGCACACTGTAACATTCACCAAAAAAAACCCCCAAATTCCCTGGATTCCCAGCAGGGCAGGGCTAGAGTTTACGGCCACTCTCAGGAGAGAAATCTTAAGACTAAATTAGGAAGGAAACAAAACAAAAGAGCCTGATATGGTTTGGTTGTGTCCCCACCCAAATCTCATCGTGAATTGTAGCTCCCATAATTCCCATGTGCTGTGGGAGGGTCCCCAGGTGAAGGGAGATAATTGAATCATGGGGGTGGTTCCCCCATACTGTTCTCATGGTAGTGAATAAGTCTCATGAGACCTGATGGGTTTATAAGGGGGAACCTCTTTCACTTGGCTGTCATTTTCTCTTGCCTGCCACCATGTAAGATGTGCCTTCTGCTTTCAGCCATGATTGGGAGGCCCCCCCCAGCCGCATGGAACTATAAGTCCATCAGACCTCTTTTTCTTTATAAATCACCCAGTCTCAGGTGTGTCCTTATTGGCAGCTTGAAAATGGACTAATACACAGCCCTTCACCCAAACAGCTCTCCATCCTTTCATAGGATCTATTTATTATTTTTCACTTTTATTGGATAATTTTCTAAAGAAAATGCTTTAAAAGGAAGAAATATATTGTATCACACTGAGATTGGCAATTCTTGCAAAGTCTGTAGCTATGTCTAACTCAAAGGTCAATTTAGATGGAAGTACCAACTTATTTAACTTATTTTTCAATTTCTACTCTTTTAAAGGGCCACGTGACTTAAAGGGATTCTTTTGATATAGCAAGAAAATGGAAGGCCCAAATGATGAGAGTATATGATAATCATCATAATTATGATAAAAGCACCATCAATGTATTCTCCAGGAAGATATTTTATATAACCTCAAGAGCTTGGTACAAGAAATACAAAAAGAAAAAATGTTCTCATGCTGCTGGTATTCAGGCGTTTGAAGCATATCATATGTCACTGATACAAAATAGCATGTTAGCAGAGTCAAATTCAGAAGTAGATAACAATTTCTTGCTTTAATAATAAAAGTGGAATATATGTATCAAATTCTAGCAACAAGAATATGTTAGTTTCTCATTAATAGGCGCTTTCATTTGTAACATGGTATTTTCTTCAAGATGTCCAAATTGTTTTCCAACTTGAGTTGTTTATTTACCTGTGTTTGAATTAACCTTCTGTACTTAACATTCAGAGAATGCAATGTGCAATGTTTAGAAATTTATGATTCATAATATAAAAGAGATATTTTCACCATTTGTGTTTAAGCAATTATGACAAAATCACCAGAGAGTAATTTCTTCAAGGCCAGAAACCCTATTAAATGGTTACTAATGTGTAGAGATCACCTGAGACACTTGAAGGCCTTAGACTTGACCTAAAATTGCTAACTCTGGAGAGGGCCCAGCAGAGTGTCTCTGACTGAGGAAACTCCACATACATTGTACTGTACTGAAAACAGGGGGATTAAACAGTTTTGCTGATTGAATGTTGAGACCTCCAGCCATTTTCCCTGGATTGGTTCCCAAAATGCTGACATTTAGGCTAATATTCTCTAATATTAGGCACGTAATTGAAATTTCATTTTTAAAAAGTCTAAACTGCCCAAGGGAAGAGACCTAAAGATACAGACATTGAAAATTCAATGTGGGGGGAAAAAGGCTCAGTCAGGTCACTCTCAGTAAAGCTCATCGTGGACAAGACTCAGTCCAGACATAGAACCTCCAATTACTTCTTAATGCCCAGTTCTTGAACGTGAGCAATCAGTTAGTCATCAGACAAATGAGGAATGTCTCCAATAACGAAAATCACAGGCCAGATAAATAAATTAACTTGGAGGAAACAAAGAATACACAGGGATGTTCTAAGAATGCACATGTTGGCTATAGCATGGTAAAGTCAGTGTGGTCACAGAGGAAACAAGAATGAGGTTTGGAAGGAAGAATTTTATTTTACTCACAAGTCCCAGAGAAGGGGTCAATGCATGCACAAAAAGAAAGCACCTGCCAGTCAGGTGGCAGAAAGCAGAAACAAGGAGAACATCTAGGCCAGAGACTGTACTGGGGTTTCTGCAGGAAAGGCAGGGCAGAGTTAACAGTCTAGGGTTGGTTATTTTGAATAATTCTGGTGGGCTTTGGGTTATAGAGATGGTCTTTACTTGTCTGGTACCTAGCCCTTAGATGATTTAAGGCAGGAGAAATATTGGTTTCATGTGTGAGAGTTCGATAAGAAGGTAGCTGAGAGGTACAGACTCTGGATTTGTAGATTTTTGTCTTAGTCCATTTGTGCTGCTATAACAGAATGTCCCAGACTGGGTAACTTTATAAGTTATTTATTTATAATAACAGAAATTTATTTCTCACTGTTCTGGAGACTGGGAAGTCCAAGATCAAGGCACCAGCATCTGGTGAGGCTGTCTTGCTGTGTCCTCACATAGTGGGAGGCAGAAGGGCAAAAAGTAGGATGAACCCTCTCATGACCCTTTATAAAAGCACCTGATCCTATTCATGAGGGAGGAGCCTTCATAGTCTAATCACCTCTTAATGAACCACCACTTAATACCATCACATTGGCAACAAATGAATTTTAGAGGGGACACACTCATATCGCAGCATTCTATCCCTGCCTGCCCCCCAAATTTATGTCTTTCTCATATACAAAATACACGGATTCTATCACAATGGCCCCCAAAAAGTATTCACTCATTCCAGCATCAACTTTAAAATCTAAGTACAAAGTCTCATTTAAATCAGATATGGGTGAGACTCCAGGCGTAATATATCCTAAGGCAAATTTTCTCCCAGCTATGAGCCTGTGAAATCAAAAAAGTTATGTGCTTCCAAAATACAATAGTGGGACAGACATTTCCATTCCAAAAGGGAGAAACGGAAAAGAGAAAAGGAGAAACAGGTCCTAAGTAAGTCCCAAACCCAACAGTGCAAATAAAATTAAATATTCATGCTTGAGAAAAATCTTCTTTAACTTCCTTTCCTGCCTTCCGGACATGCTGGGGTAGAGGTGAGCCCCCAAGGCCTCAGGAAGCCTCATCCCCATCCGTGGCTTAGCTGGGTGCAGTCCATGCTTCAGGGTTTATGTATTGAAATCTCATGCCTGAGGCTTTCTTAGGCTGGTGCTGCATGCTGGTGGCTCTACAGGTTGGGAGTCTACGGGGCAGCCTTACTCCTACAGCTCCACTAGGAATTGCCCTCATGGAGGCTCTCTGCAGTGGCCCTGCTTCCATGGCAGGTCTCTGCCTGGGCCCTGTGGCTGTCTGAGACATCCTTTGAAATCTAGCTGGAGGTAGCCATGTCTCTACAGCTCTTGTACTCTCCTCTTGCATGCTGCACACCATAGCTGCACACTCAAGACTGCACCTGAGACAACCCCCCCAAATCTATAGAGCCATCAGCATGCAGCACCAGTCTGAAAAAGCCACAGCATGAGATTTTGTTAGCACCATGTGGATGCCCCAAGACTCAGTGCTTGCACCCTCTGGAGTGGTGGCCAAAGCCACACCTGGGCCCACTTGAGCCACAGTGGGGATGGTCAAGTAGTAAGTACTGCACTAGAATAGGACAAATAGAGACATGTGGTGGCCCCAGGCACGGAACCTTGAGGCCCCACAGGCACCTTGGGCCCTTCCCCTATGCATTATTCCATTTTCACGCTGCTGATAAAGACATACCTGAGACCAGGCAATTTACCAAAGAAAGAGGTTTAACGGAGAACTCAAGTTCTATGTGACTGGAGAAGCGTCATGATCATGGCAGAAGGCAAGGAGGAGCAAGTCACATCTTACCTGGATGGCAGCAGGCAAAGAAAGCTTGTGCAGGAAAACTCCCCCTTATAATAACCACCAGATCTTGTGAGACTTACTCACTAGCGAGAACAGCATGGGAAAGACCTGCCCCCATGATTCAATTACCTCCCACCAGGTTCCCTGCCACAACACATGGGAATTCAAGATGAGATTTGGGTGGGACACAGCCAAACCATAACCCCCTAAAACTGTTCTTCCCCCAAGTACCTAGTATCCTAGGCCTGTGATAGATGTGGTAGCCCTAAAGATCTCCAAAATGTCTTTGGAGTCATTCTTCCATGTCTTGATAAATAGCACCTAGCTTCCTTCTATCCATACTAATCTCCTTATCAAATAGTCACTTGGCCACACCCTTGATTTTCTCTCCTAAACACTTAATTCTTTACATGGCCTGGCTGAGAATTTTCCTAATCTTTACATTCTGCTTCCCTTTTAATGATGAATTTCATTTTTCAATTGTTTCTCTCTTCTTACATTTTACTACAAGCAGCTGAGACAGGCCGTGTAGCAACCTGACCATTTTGCTGCTTACAGATTTCTTCCACCAAATATGTTCATTCATGGCTCTCAAGTTCTGTCTTCCATAAAGTCCTAGGACACAAGACACAATTCAGCCAAGTTCTCAGCCACTTTGTAACAAGGATGGCCTTTCCCCAAGTTTCCAATAAGAGAGCTCGCATTTCCATCTAAGCCCTCGTCAGAATGATCTTCACCGTTCATATTTCTACCAACATTCTGACCACCACAACTTAGGCAATCACTAAGACAACTGGGGCTTTCCCTACAGCCTTCCTCCTCTTCTGAGCCCTCCCTAGAATTTTCCTTACTGTTCTATTTATAGCAATACATGCTTTTTCCAGCATTCACTTCAAAACTGTTCTAGCCTCTAGTCATTACCCAGTTCCAAAACTGCTTTTGCATTTTTAGTTATTTGTTACAGCAATGACCCACTCCTCTGGTACCAATTTCTGTCTTAATACATGTGTGCTGCTATAACAGAACAGCACAGACAAGTAATTTATAAAGAATGGAAATTTAATTCCCATAGTTTAGGGGCCTGGGAAGTCCAAGATTAAGGCACCAGCATCTGGTGAGGGCTTTCTTGCTGTGTCATCCCATGGCAGAAGGTGAAAGGGCGTGAGAGCTAAACATTGTGTCCTCAGGTGACAGAAGAGGGGAAGGGCAAAAAGGGATGAACTCCTTTAGTCAAGCCCTTTTATCTGGGAACCTAATACCATTCACAAGAAAGGAGCCCTCGTTGCCTAATCACCTGATAAACGCCCACTTTTTAATACTAATGCATGGGCAACATCTACATTTTAGAAGGGACATAATTAAACCATAATAGTTTGTAAATAAAACATGTCCTCCCAGCTGAGCCCTTTGCTATCTCTAATAATTGGATATCCCTGGAACAGTTTCTCCCTAGGTCTTTAAGGCCCCCAAATGCCAGAGCATCAAGACTACAGAAAAGAAAAAGATATTGATAATATAATTGGCCGTGTGATGAACACATGCCAAATAGACACATACAGAATGTAAACACACACACACACACAAACACACAGGGCGGGCGGGGGGGAGAGAGAGAGAGAGAGAGAATAACACCTCTAGGGAGAAAAATGGTAGCATGAATATTATCAGAGATAAGAAGATTCTGTGTACATGAAACACATAATTGAGGCAATATAAGGGATTATGCTTGTTGATGTTTTCTGATGTTTTTGAAAGCAGTTTCTGTGTTTAGAAATTAAATGCAGAAATTTACTTACTTTGGTTTAAATGCCTAGTTTCCAGAATTGTGCTTCAAACTCTAATTTTTTCTTAAGCTTTTAAAGTCAACTTACTAATCTTATTTAATTTTTACATCTGACACATTTATAATGTTATACATTCAATTTTAAGAGGCTCTAAATAACGTTTGTTTCTATTTACAAACTCAGTAATTAAACATACAACTTTTCAAACATTGAGCTTCATCTTAGTTTTATTTTTTCCATGAATTTAAATAATTCTTAGATAATCTACCTGTTAGATTATCTATTGATATGTAACAGGTGACTCCTAAGCTTCAAGTAATCATTATGCCCATAAATTCTTTCAGCCAGGAACTGGGAAAGGTATAGTGGGGATGACTTTTCTCTACTCCACAATCTCTGGGGGTATCAGCTAGAAAGGACTGAAGGCTAGGAGTGACTCGTCTACTGAGAGCAGAAAGCACTGGCAACATCTTTACTCACATATTTGGCTGTTGATATCAACTGTTATCTGGGACCTCAGCTGGAACTATAAACCCAAACACTTACACAAGGCCTCAGTATGGCAGCCTGGGCTTCCTCACAGCATGGCAGCCTCCAACATCTCACTCACCTGGTGGCTCACAGATCCAAAGGCAAATGTCTGGAGAGAACGAAGGAAAAGCTGAATGGCCATTTCTAACCTAGCCTTAGAGGTCACATAGCATCAACAGGGCTGTTTTTCCTTGGTTGACTAGGGAAACATTTTAAAACTTCCATAGCATTATATCTATAAATGGAGTGTAACTAAATTTGTCTTAAAGGTACCAATAATGTACATAAACTTAGTAATTTTTTAAAAATCCTTTCCAAATTAATAACTTATGCATTTTATTGGAAATGCAAGATTGAGACTCACATGTCTAACTATATAAGGTAACAAATACACATGGATTTCTTCTCAACCTAAGAACAGAGTATGGTTTTGTTCTCCTACTCAAACCATTCTTTATTTAATTCTAAATCTTCCGGGTAAAATATGCATACCATCTGGTTATATAATACATAAAATTTACATAAAACAGAGATGTTGGAGCCTCCAATATCTAGAGTGATGTAATACCGAGTCCCTTTTAGAGTTCTTGTGTCACAGCCTACAAAACTGAAAGAATTTTTATTTTTTCAGCTTACATAGACCACTACATTCAAGTTATTCTCATTACTGATTTATCTCACTCCTATTGACTGCATGATTGGACATTTCACTTCTTTAACAACACCTTATTTTTCTTCTAAAACACTAAAAGCCCAAACTTTACCCTATCCAATATAGTCATATACCAAAACTACACTTGTCCCCTTAAATCTATAAAAATAAAAATAAAATTTTAAAAAGACTTTGAAATAAAACATGTAAATATATTTTCTAATAATGAAGTTCTTTTTACATGACAGGAATTTAATTATATGTAGATGTATTTTATATCTAACAAGACCTGTGAACTTGACTAAGACTGTCCTCTTTCATATTCTTAGCACCATACAACACTTACAACTACTTAGAATGGTGTCTAATCAACATGGCTAGGTCTTATTTATAATAATTTATAGGGTACTTTTACTAATAATTCACAAAATAAAAGAGCTCTTAGATATTCAACATGTGATAGAAAAATGAAACAACTGAATAGAAACCTAGGAGGATAAAGTTAAGGAAATCTACCAGAAAGCAAATCAGCAAGATAAAAAGAAGTACAATTCAGGGACAAAACATTAGAAATTAAAGAGCCAGTCAAGAGGTTCAACATTCTAATAATCAATGTTCAAAAAAGAGAAAATGGAAGGTTAAAATCATCAATAAAATCATTTAAGAAAACTCCTAGAACTAAAGTCCAGGAGCTTACAGTTTCAAAGGGTCCAAATGAAATGCCCAGGACAATAGGCAAAAAAATTGGCAGATACAAAGGCACATTAACACATTTTCAGAAAAGTGGAAAATATGTCTTAAGAATGATAAACACTAAGAAAAATTCCTATAAACTTCCTGAGAGAAAAGTCAGGCTCTAAAATATGAAAAATCCAAATAGAAAGAGATATCTATCCCAATAGTACCACCAGAAACTAGAAGACAATGAAGAAATGCTTTCCAAAGTCTGAGGAAAAATGTTTCCAACCTGGAATTCTCTGTCTAATGAAACCGTCACTCTGCTAGAAGGTAGAATAAAGAAATTTTTAAAATATGCAAGATTTCAAAAACCGTATCATCTGTATTCTCTTTTTATGGAATCTACCAGAAGATATACTTTATTCATACGAGAAAGTAAATCAAATAGAAAATAATACGAGATCTAGGAAATGACAGGTAACATAAGAGAAAGGTAAAAGATGACAGGGAAGCAAGTCTTCAGGATCACAGATATGCAGTGGCCCTACAGAACAGCCTGTATAAAGTGGAGGCCAGAAGGCTCTTGGAGACATATCTACAAGGCAAGGAAACTAATACAGTCTTGGATGGGTCTGGATGCATATGAATATTTACAGAAATGAGAGCACCTTGTGAATAAATTAGTTAGTGTTAAGTACATTGTAAAAGTTAGAAACTAAAAAAGCACAAAAACGAGACATTTATCAACTCTAAGGAAACAAAGATAGAGAAGAAGGAAAATTAGACTACCTGGTCCAGCTATGGGTAGCATTTACAGAATAACAATCAAGTAAATGTTAAATATTGATCTAATCAAACCTGTTACTACTTGTTATAACTTGTAACCCCTTCACCTCCTCCCCTCTCTGCCAGAAAGGACAAAGTTTGATCACTAAAAGCAATTTCAGACCATAATAAAGCTGGAGACAGACTGGGTGCTGTAACTATAATCCCAGCCTGTAACCCCGGCACTTTGGGAGGCTGAGGTGGACAGATCACCTGAAGTCAGGAGTTTGAGACCAGCCTGGCCAACATGGTGAAACCCCATCTCCACTAAAAATACAAAAATTAGCCAGGCGTGGTGGTGCGCACCTGTACTCCCAGCTACTTGGGAGGCTGAGGTAGAAGGAGCGCTTGAACCCAGGAGGTGGAGGTTGCAGTGAGCTGAGATCACACCACTGCATTCCAGCCTGGGTGACAGAGTAAGACTCTGTCTCAAAAACAAACAAGAAGCTGGAGACTGCACCAGTGGAATCTACATAACAAAGTGTACTAACTCGCCTTTATCTCCCATTTATTCACTTTCCCACAGTTTACTGTCCCCGAGACTCAAAGTCCTTTTCTTTTGTCTTGTCACTCCTCTGAAAATTTACTGTTCTTTGTTGAAGATGCTGTTTAAGCCTGAGTTCAAAGCCACTTTGAGAGTTGCTCATTCCCTGTGTATCTCCCATGCATACATGAGGTAAAACTTGTCAATAAACTTTTTTTGTTTTTCTCTTGTTGATCTGTCTCTTGTTACAGGGATCTGTCCCAACTAGGAACTATGAAGGGTAGAGAGAAAGTTATTTTTTCCTCCCCTACAGGTGCAATTGAATGGATTCCCTTGAGCAACTCAGATTGTTAGCTCTTCCAGGGCTACTCCCAGACACTGAAAGCAGAGTCTTTGTTTTTAGTCTTTGTTTTGTGACTAGTGGTATTAGTAACAGATTTCTTTATTCAGATATCTGATTGTTCCATTCAGAGTAAATATATGCTGTCTCAAATAATCATCATGTATTTTAGCTATCAGTTATATTCTGATGCCTGGAACATCAACAAGAATAAAATATATATGTTCTTGTTCTCCAGGAACTTATGGTCAGAGCTGTAGGAATGAAGAGGAAAGTTCCTTTCAGTTTTCTGAAGGTTTGCTGAAAAATCAACTCACAAAAGGCAGACTAAATGGAGAAAAGACATATAAATTTATTTGACATGTATACACAGGAGGCTTGCAGAATGAAGACCCAAAGATACAACAGAAATTGTCCATTTTTATGCTTAGGTTCAACACAGCCATGCAGAAATACGATCGGACATAAAGGATATGATCTAATACTGAGTGGGGAAACCCAGCAAGGCCTGTCTGTCTAGATTCTTCTTGACTCTCTGAGCATATATTTCTTCTTTCTTGGTATGGGCCAGGAGCCTCTCCGGAATGGCGGTCTTGTAACCTACAGTCAAACAAGGTAAGCCAGATAATTTCTTTATGGCAAGTCTTTACACAGAAAGGCTAAGGGAAAGTTAGATCATATTTTTAGGTCTTAGGGTTGGCTTTGGGGAAAAGAGGTTCTAGTTTTTATGACCCACCTTGGGGAAGAGGGATTCTAGCTTCCATGGCTAGCCTTGGCAGAGAATGGGCCTGAGACAGGAGGGAGGGAGAAGGTCAGAGAAGAACTTCTGCTTCTGCGGCTGTTTACAAGGCCTTCATTTGGGGGTATTTTTTTCTAGGCCCCCAACACAATGAAGGCACAAGGTGAAAACATGAATAAATGACAATGCTTGACAATGAATGAAGCCAAATGACTAAGTGAAGTCACCACTGACACTACATAAGTTGAAGAGGGGTGAGGTAAGTGGGCCAGGGCAGGGTCATAGAAGGATTCATAGATGAGCTGGCATTTGGCTAAAATTTCCAAGAGGGAGAGGAGTTCAGTAGATAACAAGCAGAGGAGCAGGCACTCCAGCTGGGGATAAAAGAGTGAGCAGAACCTGGAGGTCTAAAAATTCAGTGGGTAATCAGGACAGAGTGAGCAGAAAATTTCATTGAAAAAGACACTAGATAGAATTGGAAAAATGGTTACAATGTGTTGAGGCTCAGAAAACAATACCCCAGATTGAAGTCCTCAGCAGCAGCCTCAGAAGAAAAAGATTTTCTCTGACCTTCTAACATCCTCTTGTTTCTTTGGCCCATTCTCCCCCAAGGCTAGCCATGGAAACTAGGATCCCTCTTCCCCAATGCGGGTCATAAAAACCAGAACCCCTTTTCCCCAGAGCCAGCCTTAAGACCTAAAAACGCTATCTACCAGTTCTCTCAGCCTCTGTGTAAACACTGACCATAAAGAAATCATCTGGCCTACTTTGTTTGACTGTAGGTCATAAGACCCCCATGCCAGAGAGGCTCCTGGCTCATACCAAGAAAGAAGAAATATATGCTTGGAGTGGCCAAGAAGAATCTAGACAGACAGGCCTCGCTGGGCTTCCCCACTCAGTTTTAGCATTAGATCATACCTGTTTTGTCCAATCATATTTCTACATGGCTGTCCATACTTTGCTGAACCTAAGCATAAAATCAGAAAATTTCCCCCGTATCTTTCCGTCTGCATTCTGATGGTTCTCATGAACACAAGTTAAATAAATTTGCATGCCTTATTGCTGTTTATTTTTTATTTTTTGAGATGGAGTCTCACTCTGCCACCCAGGTTGGAGTGTAGTGGCGCTATCTGGGCTCACTGCAACCTCTGCCTCCCATGTTCAAGTGATTCTCCTGCCTCAGCCTCCTGAGCAGCTGAGATTACAGGCATGCGCCACTATGCCCAGCTAATTTTTTGTATTTTTAGTAGAGACAGGGTTTTGCATGTTGACCAGGCTGGTCTCAAATTTCTGACCTCAAGTGATCCGCTAGCCTCAGCCTCCCAAAGTGCTAGGATTACAGGTGTGAGCCACTGCACCTGGCCTAATCCGCTTTTTGAGAGCTGATTTTTCAGTGAACTCTCAGAGTCTAGGGTCCCTTGGCCCTACAAGTGCTTCAGGGTCTAGAACTCTCATTTGCATAAACTAGACACTCAAATATTTTCTAATGGAAGGACGGGAGTGCCAGGTTTGAGCAGGAAAGAGATTTGATCAGTGTGAGTTTTAGGAAGACCTAAAACTGGCCCTGCAGTGAGGAAAGAGTGGAGAGCAGGAAGCGTTGCCTAGTTTCCTAGGCCTAAGAATATAGTGTTATTCGACCTAACTGGGATCCACTCACCCAGTGCAGCAAAGCGAAACAGGGGTTGCAATGAGAGAAAGTAAGGCATTTTTTTTTGCAGGACACCAAGCAAGGAGAATTGGGTAGCTAATGCTTAAGACTCAAACTCCCAGATGGCTTACAGATAGGGGTTTTTAAAGGCAGAAGGCAGAGGTTACAAGAAGTCGTAAGTCAATACATGGAGGCCATACATTGCTTTGACCTAAAAAGGCTTACTTAAAAACTCAAAGTGGGGGCCCATAGGTTATAGGTAGATTTGAAGATTTTCTGATTTGGAATTGGTTAAGGAGGCAAAGCTTTGTCTAAAAATTCAAGATCAGCAGAAAAGGATGTTAGCTCTGGCTCCAGGGTTGTAACTTCCTCCGGGCCCCTCAGGAAGAAATTTAGGACAAAGAATGGCAGTCAGAGTCCAGTCCTCAGACCCCTGAGGGGTCTACCTGCCAGTGGATCCAGATGGTGGAGGTGTACGTTTCTGAAAACAACTCAGGGACTTATGTTAACATATTCTCTTTGGTTTCTACAGGAAACCAAACATTCTGGTGGCTTTCTTGGCTATTGTTTTAAGCTACTATTAACTTCTTGCTTATTAAGTTGCTAATTTACTTCTCAAGGCTACTTCTGTGCCTGGAGTTTCCCTTGAAGAAACTCAAGATTTTCATTTACTTCCATGCTTGAGGGAGCTTGCAAGCCCCTAAGAGGGGTCCCTGCTCCATCCAATAGTATCTGAAATAAGAACGTGGCAGTGTGACACAAATAGAAAGAAACAGATGAGTCCATTCTAAGAAATGAATTAATAGTATTTGGCTAAATAAAACAGGAATTTTTAAAAAGATGCTTATTGAAATTAAATGTCAAGGTTAAGAAATGAGGTTCTCAATCCCAGATGTTTTGTCTCTCCCATCTCCCTCCCTTCCCACAGACTGTTGATAAAGAAGGAATGAATTTAGACAAATAAAGAAAATACTGCACTTTGTTACTTGAGGGTGTTGGTGAGGAGTTTTGAGCTCTGCCTGCACAGAGATGCAGTTCCATTAACGCATCTTAAGAGACAAAAGGCATCCTGCAGGGCATCTCTGAAAATTCTTTCCCCTCCTGATTTCCAAGTGAAGGAATTTATATGCCGATAGTTTCCCTTGAGCATTCTTTCTGGTGATGAAAATCCACAGTCAGTATTCACATTCAAAGCAGACTTTCCCCAAGGCCACACACATCCAGACTGGCAGCCTGAGTGCTGCTGCCCTCTCCCTTCCTCCCTCCCCCAAGATGCTTTCTCTAAACAAATTACAACTGCAGGAAGGAGGAGATCAGTACTTGGGCACCAGAGGTTGACAACATAAATACCACATACAGCTGACTGAGTCATTTTGCATACATGCATCTGCCCCAAATTAAAAATACTTCTGAATGGAATACCACAAATGCCTTTGAAGTTCATTACTGTAGGGAGTTATGTGCTGAGGGGGCCTTTCCCTTGTTTATGTAGCATGTCAGGGTCTCAGGGAAAGGCTGAGGGAAGTGAAGTAACCACTCTGGTTTACATTATGGGACGCTTCACAGAGATGAAAAGATTCTGTGCATTAAGTCATACTGCCCATGTTATTACCACCAGGGCAGATACGGCAAAGAGTAAATCAAGTTAATCTGCTGGGGCCTTGGGTTATGTATGTGAGGATTATTACAGGAGATAATTTCGTGCTCCTGGGAAAGTGCAAGTTTGCAGAGGACTCAATGACCTCTTAGCCTATCCCCCAGTCTATGGTTTTCATAAGGTCTTTACCACATTTTCTCCTTCATTCTCTCATTGTAAAGGTTTACTAATATCTCTATGTTTATTTAATGAACAATTTTCTTACATATAGAACACTGGGAAGTTGTCATTGGGAGGATCTCAAAGAAAAAAGTACAACATAGTCTGGGAGAGAGTGACCGACTTAATCTCCTTTGCAAGCAAGCAAATAGGGACTTAAAGATGTTCAAAATCTAATTGTTTTAAATGTTATGCAGACCAAACAAAACTGTCTATGGGTGACACTGTTTCATGTGTCTAAAGGTACAGAAACTTCAAAACCAGAGCAGAAGAGCCGTGGTGGAGAAGTCATGAGAGAAATACAGGTGGAGCCAAAAGGATTTTGTACATGTTCCTATTCACAACTGCATTGCTTTATCTTCCTTCTGTGTGTCATGGGGGTTGAAGGGTACACATTTCAGATGACATTTGCTCTTATGGCACACTGAATCGCATGCTTCTTCAGTCCATTCCACAATAGTTCTTATGAAAAAATACATCTTTTAAATATATCTACGGCTCTTACTGAACTCCCTCAATGACCAATTTTATCTGAGAAAATAAAAAATTCTGTAATTCAGTAGAAAGTCTCTTTCATTTGAAAGCACAGCAGGAGAGTTCCTCAAAGCTCCTAGGTTTGTTTTCCCAGCCTATAAAGCTGCCTTAAATACAGTGTGTGCTTCCCTTAAGGGTTTTGTGAAAGTTGGCAAAGATAGTCTTTTGGAAAGACTCTCCTTCTATCTTAAACATTTTCCCACCAAGCTACCTACATAGGCAGGTGAAAATTAATGAGTATCCTTGAGGTATTTGTGTGAAGCTCCAAGCAGAGCATAATTAAAAACCTTTGAGACCTCCTTTTTATCATAAAAATTCAACTCAGTTTTTCTCTCTATTCCCTAATATGGTTTTTTTTAATCGATGTGCTGAACTAGTAGGTTAGAGAACTGGCATAGACCTTTACAGAAGCAAAGCATAATTTGGTGTGTGTGTTGGCAGCGGAGAGGTGTGGGAGGTGGTGACAGGAAGAAAGAAATGGATAAATAGGAAATCCAACCAGAAATGGCCACGGGGAGAACCAGGTAATATGCATGTAACTCACACTGAAAAGCTTAGGGTAAAGCCTGATTTACGGTGTAATAGTGTTCCCAAAAAAGTTCCAAGCAGACCCAGTCTCATATCCTGACCCTTTTATTGACTCAGTTGCACTTCATTTCCTCTATTAGGTTGAAGTACCTTCTACTTGAGTTACATTAAGTCAAAATATAATTTTTATAAAGTTAAAGACATAATTCCCAAAAAGATATTTAGGGAGCACTTGCCAAAAATTTATTTACCTAATTAACAAAGAAACTACCAGGATGACAAAGTTCACACAAAGATAGGGGAAACTACTATATATGGCCAAAGAAAGTGCTGAAATAAGATTGCTAAATAAAATGCTAAAATCACAGCCTTTGCTGTTATCTCATCTACAATTCAGAAATGTTTATATATTTACCAAACAAAATCATTTGCAACTTTTCAATCTTTACCAAGGTGACATCTAACTTTACTGAGCCTGAGTCCTCATCAATTGTAAGGCAGGCCATGTTAGATCGCCTACCAGTGCCTCACACACTAGTGTGCATAAGAATCACCTGGAGGACTTGATAAGATATGGTGTTAGATCTAATCCACAGTAGTACATCTAGGGTGAGGCCCGAGAATTGGCATTTCTAACAAGTGCTAGATGATGCCTCTGCTGCTGGTCCAGGGACCAACTTTGAGAACCACTACTCTAGTCTGATATTAAAAAGGCTTGCAGTAATATTTCTGCCTTATTTTCAAGTGTCACATATAGCAGAATAAATTGTTTTTTTTTTTTTTTTTTTTTTTTTTTTGAGACGGGGTCTCGCTCTGTCGCCCAGGCTGGAGTGCAGTGGCCGGATCTCAGCTCACTGCAAGCTCTGCCTCCCGGGTTCACACCATTCTCCTGCCTCAGCCTCCGAGTAGCTGGGACTACAGGCGCCCGCCACCTCGCCCGGCTAGTTTTTTGTATTTTTTAGTAGAGACGGGGTTTCACCGTGTTAGCCAGGATGGTCTCGATCTCCTGACCCCGTGATCCGCCCGTCTCGGCCTCCCAAAGTGCTGGGATTACAGGCTTGAGCCACCGCGCCCGGCCTAGCAGAATAAATTGTTAAAGACTTTTAAATAGTCCAACAAGATTATTAGATATCCCTGATAGAAAACTAGGCATTGTCTAATTTCAGATTTTTCTGACTCATTGGGGTTTTCATCTTTCATTGTTTTTGAGCTATTTAGAGCTCTGTAATTTGTAGATAACTAGTAGCAATGCAAATGATTCTTGTCTATAGACATGCAAATTAATTTTGTCCAGGTGAAAGGATAATTGATTTCTCTCTCCTACCCTCCACTCTCACCCCTCTGTAAAACATCACTTGTGTATTTATTTGTTAATTCATTTCCTGCATTTTTATATATGTATATATGCAAATACATACATGGTAACATATATACACAGATATATTTCTCTGAATTTTCCTTTGAACTGTTTGTCACAACTTATTGTTTCCCTTAATTAATTAAACAAAATCTTTGGTGTATGTTTATTTTATATGACTATGAGTCATGATAAACCTTGTTTAAAAAATTATCTTTCAAAGGCTGCTTCTTTTTAAAAATAATTCCCAAGTTTGGAATTTCACTTTTTGTTAATTCTGTTTTCATTGCAAATAAGTGAATGTCTTCTTCCAGTAGAGTTAGCTTGTGGTTTTCGTATTTCCTAACACTTAACAATCACTTTTAAGATTTAGTCTACTGGGCCACTGACCAAACTGAGATCCTATGGATTCCAGCTGCCTATTTGCTTTAACAAAAACACAGCTGCTCTTACTTTTTAATCCCTCTTTACTGTCATCATTTATCTAAGTCAGTGAATTCATATTTTCTCCTTTCAATTGTATTATTTAGGAGGATAGTTTAGCCATTTCTATTATTCAGGGTGTTAACCTTCACCATTAATTAACAACAGCAAACCCATAAAACATTTGCTACCTGTTTCAAAGCATGGAAACTCTTTGTTAGACATCTGGAGTGTCAGGAGGAGGCAAGCTCGTGCGCCAGCTTGGAATCCTTTGAATTTCTAGGGTCAGCAGGAAATCCTAGCTGCCTGGTGGGGTCACAGACAGATATTTTAAACTCTAAGTTCATGACCCTGGATGCTACCCAGCTTCTGATCTGAATTACTTCCTTCCAATAGAGCATCTGTGTTCTATAAGAGGAGCTCAGATTCTCTGCAAGGCCCCGGAAGACACCCTTCCTGGGCCCCTCAGCTCTGGAATTCATAACAGACCCAAGTTTGACGCTCATAGCTCAGTTCTTCCTCGACCCACTCTCAGCCACTACGTTTGGAAGACAAATGAAGCACTCAATTCTACCCAGAAACTATTGTCCTTGCTTTATTTCCCAGATGACTATAAAATGCTATAGGTTGTATTATCAGGAATATGGAAGGCAGGCTGAGTTCACTTCAAGTAATTATTTTGTGTCAAAAAAAAAAAAAAAAAGATGCCACTCATTTCACCTGCTTTAGGAAATTAAGGCCCTGAGGTTTTTTGCCAATTGTTTTCTTTAAGTTGTTGCTGTGTGTGGTGTCCTCCAGATTGACACTTAGCCTCTCTATCCCAAATACTTATGTTTCATAGAAAATATTCCTAGGATGCCATATTTTAACTAATACCTTAAGATGCTTTTCAAAGGAGGGTATGCATCACCTTAAAATTTTATTTGCACGAAACTTTTCTTAATATTTCCCTAGGACCCAAGAGTTCCTAACTGTAGTCAGGACACCCATGCTCTAACATATCTTCTTAGTCTCGCTTTGCCATTTCATCTATGTAGTTACCAAAAGGAAAAGACAATGATAAAGAAATCTTGCACTGAGTTCCCCAATTTAAATGAGAATTGGAGAATGGAGGTGTGACTTAGATACCAGAATATGTTGCCTCCAATCTTTCAGCTACCTGGGGTCACCTTGACCTTTTAAATTTGTAATCTCCTAATGGGCTCTTCCTGCCCACTGCACAAACAAAATCAATTCACTGAGACCACAACATTGCAGTAGGGAAAGAGTTGTTTTTGTTTTGTTTTCGAGATGGCATTTCACTCTTGTCACCTAGGCTGGAGTGCAATGGTGCAATCTCAGCTCATTGCAACCTCTGCCTCCCAGGTTCAAGCCATTCTCCTGCCTCAGCCTCCTGAGTAGCTGGGATTACAGGGGCCCACCACCATGCCCAGCTAATATTTATATCTTTAGTAGAGATGGGTTTCACCATGTTGGCTAGTCTGGTCTCGAACTCCTGACTTCAGGTGATCCATCTGCCTCGGCCTCCCAAATTGCTGGGATTATAGGAGTGAGCCACCGCACCCGGCCTGGGAAACAGTTTAATTGATGTGAGCCTGGCCCACATGGCAGAACTGGAGTTATAACTCAAATCAGTCTCCCTAAAGGCTGGGAGCTTAGGGTTTTTTTGGACAACTTGGTGGGCAGGGGCTCAGGAATGGGTGTTGCTGATTGGTTGGGGATGAAATCATAGGAGTGTGCAAAACAGTCCTCATGTAGCGTTCACCTCTGGGTGGGGCCACAGGATCAGTTGAGTCATGAGTCATGAGTTCCAGTGAGGTCAGTCTGAAAGACAGCAATTGGGAAGGTCACAAATCCTGTGACCTCTGGCCACATGAGTCCTGAGCAGTGAAGGATTACAGAAACCTATATTACCAGAATTCAGTCCCTGTGGTAATCTTAACGTTGTGGCCTTCCATTAGTTTTACAAAGGTGGTTTACTTTGGGAAGGGCTATTACATCTTTGCTTTAAGGTTAAACTAAATTTCTCCCAAAGATAGCTTGACCTATGCCCAGGAATGACCGAGGACAGCTTGGAGGTCAGAAGCAAGATAAAGTCAACCATGTCAGATTTCTCTTACTGTCATGATTTTGCAAAGGCAGTTTCAGGTTTATAAAAATATTGGTTCACAAACTCCATATATGCAGAGTGGGGAGGGGAAGTGCTGCCAGACAAAACACAAGATTATTCTAAATTGCCTGGGACACAATAAATGAAAAAAATTACTTATTGTTTATCTGAATCCAAATTTATCTGGAAATGCTGTATTTCATTTGCAAAATCTGGAAACCCTATGAGGGAATAACTCATTGCACCAATATATTTGGATATCCTCGGAGAGTAGCACAAGTACTGCAGGTCATGTCAGGCTCCAATCTACTCAGTTGGCTTCATTCTTATGCTCACTCATCTCCCTCCTTTTTTGTCAGCCCAAAACAGTCTCTTGCCCTTGATTTTTCCAAATCCCCACTCAATGCAATTGATAGTTTTACTGAGCATTCAGAAGTGCAAAGGGATGTGGCTTCTGAGTCAGAAAATCACAGCAGTTTTTCAGTCACCATCACCACTGTTCATTACTGTTACAGTCAAGCATTAATCAGGCTGCACTTTAACATATTTCCTTGTAAATGAAAGTCACTAGATACTGACCATTTGCATCTCTGTTGTTCCTACAGATGGGATTTCTGGCATTAGAATCATAAAGATTTTGTTTAAGAGTTGCTTAAGATATTTTTCATATCCTGAATTCCAGCAAAACAGCTGACATCAACCAGTCTGAAAACACAGAGAAACAGAATCAGCATGAGAATAAAGCTTCTTCATCTCCCTGTCCCATGAATTCACCCTACATTTTTCAACCAATCAATGATCACCACACTCTGGCCCGCTTCAAAACCCTAGACCCAAACTCCTCCAGGAGATAGATTTGAGGTTCCCTCCCATCTCCTTACACAGCGGCCCTACAGTTAAACCTCTTTCTCTGGTTCAACCCAGTGTCTCCACGTATTGCCTTGTCTCATGCATTGGGCAACAGATCTATTGTGGTTATAGCCTCATCTCTGTCCCTCAATTTTAGCTCCAGTCCCAATCCCCTAAAATCCCATACATTTCTAATTTTAGAATATTTTGAATCTAAGTTAATGCTGGGGATACTAGGCTTGCATAAAGGCCTTCATCCATAATATAAACATGTACCTAAATGAAAAGCAGTTACTCTTGAGCTGCATTTCATCATCAGTGCTTAAATTACAATTTTTAATTCCCCTCTATTTAGAGGGAGAAATAAATCCTTTAGAAGGTTTAGAAGAGAAGACTGAAAACGTTAGGATTGTCATCTTGAAAAATAGCTGTCTTAGGCACAAATGAGTCAACAGATGTACCAAAAGTTAAAATAGATGTTAGCAATTAGTTCTCTATCTCTGTTAAACCTGTATCTACAAGAAAATGGTCAAATTACTTCATGAAAGATTTTGATCACCTGCATGAATAGGCCTCTTGAGCCTGTATATACCAAAGAGATCACATTAAGAGCAATAACTCAACTATTAACATATGCCTCCTCTCAATATAAAACTTACAGTGACTAGTCAAAGCATTACACATCCAATTTTCAGACTCTCTTGAAATGCCTCACTAATTACATCCACTGCTACTTGACAAAAACTCTCTCCTTTGACCAACACTTTAGTCAGGATCCCCGTGTCCTCTCCTTGACTAGGCTCAACCTTGGGTTTACCTCTATCCTTGTAGAATCCAGTTTTAACAAGAGTCTTGCTAAATCACTTCAGCAAAAATCACCTCAATATCTTATCACCCTAGCCTGCCTACCTTGAACAACAATCGTCTTGTGACAGTTTAGCTAGAAACTCCTTGTTCTTGATGCTTCCTCTTAATTTTCCACCCACTGACTCCTTCAATCTTGGTTGTAATCTCACTTGTCCTTGTCAGAGACAGAGTTGAGTCCAATCTTCCCCCGCAATGTGAGACCCCATTGCAGTGCTCCCTGTATTTATCTCCATGGCCCCCTTGAATAAAGTCTGCCTCACTAACAGGTATCATAACTAATTTTTTTCACTGAAAAATATTTTAGACACTGTATACACTAAAGATAGTTGACAGTAGCATCTCCCCAGGGCCACTATGCCACTGTCTTCTGTGAGAATCTGGATGTTGTATGAATCATCTTTTCTTGATTTTCCATATTTTATGATGCTTTGATATCTTGGGGACTTGCAGATCTGAGAAGGAACTGTCCCTCCCAGGGTCAGTTAATCCCTAGAGAGAGCAGACAACTTGCCTGTGAGCCCACATTAATATACAAATAAGCCCAGGGTCAGGTGCTGGACAACTAGAAACAACCCCTATAGCCCACAGCCTGCCAAAATTATTCTAAGCAACCAATCCTAATCCCGCTCAGCTGCTTGCCATGCTGCACCCATTCCCTCCATTGAAAACCACAGTAGAGGCTCTGGCCCCTCCTTTCTCCTCATTCCTTTTGCCCTTAACCAATCCTGATGCTTCTCCATGTGACCCTCTGTGGCATGGAGTGATCCCTCCTTTCAGGACCTGTGAGTAACAAATTACCTTTCCAGTGGCATTTGTCTCCTTATCTGTTGGCCTCACAATACCTGAACAAAAACAAAATCCTGGGTGTAGTTAAAAACAGATGTCTGTGAAAAAGATGCTCTCTACCAGGGTTCTCAGGGCAATCAACTCTCAAGGTGCCCTTGAAGGATTTATTGCATGTCCTTGTTAAAGCAAACTAAATATGGCCTGAGAAGGACTCTGTACTTCTATATTTGAGTCCTTGTGGATGAACTGTAACCTAGCTTAAGAGTCAAAATTGAAAACCTAACTTAATAGTATACACCTGTAACAATAGCTGAGTGTTGGCCAATCCCAGCGGCCATATTTCAACCGCTCATAGACTGCTGAATGTTCAAACTGCGTTCAAATAAGGCAAACGCCGAGCTGTAACCAATCTCGCTATTTCTGTACCTCACTTCCAATTCCTGTATGTCTTTATCTTTTTTGTCTACAAATTTGTTCTGACCATGAGGCATCTCTGGAGTCTCTCTGAATCTGCTGTGATTCTGGAGACTGCCCAGTTCATGAATTGTTCATTGCTCAATTAAACTCCTTTAAATTTAATTCAGCTGAAGTTTTTCTTTTATCACCCTGAAGCTTTCACTACCACCATCATGTCAGGAAGCCAGAGAGGGGAGGAAGATTCCTCCTCGTGGTTGTCATCTATGGCTCAAAAGCTCCAGAGTACGTTTGGAACACAGTGTCTTCAGCTTCTCTGCCCTCCTTCATAGAGCTCAAATACTAAATTTTGGGATCAAAATTAGGGATCAGCTTTCCCATTCTCCACCCTTGCCCCTCTTACCCAGCCACAGGCCCACAAAAAACTTCCTTGGATGGAGCCCTTTCCCAGGCAAATCAATTGATGTGAATTGACTCATGCAAGTGTCTGCCTTCTAGATTCACTGTCAGTGAAACAGAGGACCCAACTGCTGATAAGGACTATCCTCGAAATTCATATGCTATTGAATATTAGGAGGAATTTCCAAGGTAGATTTACATACTTGCCTTCCAAGACTTTAAAAGTGGAATGATTTATCAAGTGTTTGATTGAAATAAATTGTGAAGGGAACCTATGACCCTACATTGTTCTATACTTTATTGAACTGTATAATATATACATATCATGCACAGAGTAATGTATGTGTTTATGCATGTGTACCTTATATATAAACACATATGTACAATATATATTCACAATTATATACAATAAAAATGTTGCAAAACATAGTATGTTCACTCAGAGAATATGTGAATTTCCCTCAGTGTAGAAGCAGCTTAGTTCATGGTTCTCACTAGTAGGTAGAGCCAGTAAAAAGGCTGGGCTGGCAAGAGGAGATCTAAGCTAAGATATATTCCCAGAAAACTTACAGCAATTCTTGTTATTTCCCGTTCGTCGGACACATAGCTTGACTCTAGCCAGAATATAACAGGCCCAAGGCAGAACCACAGATGAGCCCTTTTCAAACGTCTTTCTCCAAAAGGAATTGTCTCATAGGAATCATACTTGGGTATTATGGCAATGCCCAGCTGCTCATCAAATTCCTATTTTCTTCTAGACGCTCAGCACTATGCTATTTTCTTGCTTCCCACGAAGTCAGGCATGCACCTGTGACTGAATTCTAGGCCATGGAATGTGAGCAGAAAGGATGTGCAGTATTTCCAGGCTAAGCCTTGTAAGAAGTGGATCTGCAGGCCGAATGCCAAAGGTGACTATGATGGTGAAGCCATAAGATGACTTGGTCCTTATGGCTCTACATGGATGACAGTCAACCTGTAAGCAGAAATACCCACTAGGAGTTTAGATGAGTACAAAACAAAATTCTACCACATCTGAGCCCTTTTACACGTGGGGATCTATTTCCTGCCACAGCTCAGACTCTCTGCTAACACTGGTATCTACTGTTTCAGCAGCTTGAACCACAAGCTGATACTCCTCCACGCTTCAGCAAACACCAAAGGTTATCTTCTATTTCCTCTGGTTCTCCCACATTGGAATGGCTGAAATCCTACAGACTGTGGAAGCTATTGAAGATCAAAGCTAGTCCATGCCAGGTGATGTTTCTGCAAACCAGCATCTAAAGATTCTACTTCAGGGATTATGGAGAGAATATACTTTGTGATTGCATTTAATTGGTATCTGTCGTCTGCTTGATAGAATTTTATTAACAGAAGTGTAAACATTCATTGCAATCTCAGAACACAGCAATCTTAAGCAGCTTATGAAATTCAATCAAAGTTCTTTTTATCTTTAGTGTTTGCTGATAACTCATTAAATGTTTCTCAGTGTTACAAGTTCTGCAGCAGAAATATGCCTTGCAAATAAAAGTGATAACGTAGAGATGTTAGCACAGCAAAAGGGTTGAGGGTTGCTCAACACTGCACAAAATAGTAACAACCTTTCACTACAAAAGACTACTATTAACAGGAGAATAAATAGTCCTTAGATATTACTATTTTAAAAAAAATGAATAGAATCTACCAATTTTTTGCCCACCATCGCAATGTTATCAAAGCCAGGTACATTTCACACACACGCGCGCGCGTGCGCGTGCACGCGCACATGCACATATACTTTTTTTGTAGAATTTAAGTTCTCTATATAACCCCAGGAGATTTTACAGTGAATCTAAATTCTACCAGAGATGGAAATGTTCTAGAGGTCTGTAGTCCATTCGATTCTCTGGAATGCACTTGTTTTGTAACAGTCTCATTCTAGCAGATGTGCCCACAGTAAGGCAGTAACAAACCTCGTTATTTACACACACTCAGCAGCTTAGGCACTGAGGTGTTCAGTGACAATATGCCCAACTAAATCTCAGTTTCTCCATTGGTCAATGTGCATCTACAAAGTAGAATCAGACAAATGGGCTATGACTGTATTAAAAACAAAGCTGGATTAGGCTGATAGAATGGAAGTCCTCACATCTAGGCCAATTTTATACTGCCCACACTGGCTGGTATGAATGTTTCACGTTTAACTGGGAGGTGGTTTTTCTGAACACAGAAACCAGAAATCAGGGGGTCTTTCTGGAATCAGGTGACCCAGTTTCACTGCTGACACTTTCCAGATATGCAGCATAGGAGGGGACATACTCAGCAAGAAGCCTCTGCTATAAGCTCCTAAGTGACACCAAGAGAAGTACTCCCTGAGAAATTAGTCACAGCAACTTTCTGACTATTGGAAAAATTCCTTTACTTGAATGTCACAGAAGCCAATGTGATCAGAGGCCCAAAAAATGGTACTGAGATGCTGTAACTCTCAACCTCAATCATAGTTAAGATTTTATATCTGGCTACATTAAAATCTGAATAAATTACCCTGTTAAAATAATATTTGTCACATTGACATGTAACTGTGACTCTACATGTCTGATCTCTGTCTGTTTAACCCAGAGATAGGCACCATCAGAGAGTCTTTCTGGGTTTTGTTACTATGTTGTTCTCTTCTTATATCTCTTGGGGTGGATGGTTGGGAGTAAGGAAATGACTCAAAAATATGAGCTGGACCTACTGGGGTCTTACATTGTGGCTTTGTCTAAAGCTAGTCTTCTTTTTCCAGCTCCTCCCTTGCCCAGGATAGTCACAGAGTGGCCTGTAGCTGCTCTGGTGGCCTCATTTCTCCATGCCATCAGGGCCCTGGGGAAATTCGCTCTCACTCCAAAATACCACTCTTACGGTCATCCTCCACAGTCATCAACGCAAACATCATCCATCTGACATTCCATCCTCTCCACGCTGCTCAGCACCAGTTTCTGCAGTTCAGGGGACACTCAGTCCTCTTCTGCTACCACTATGCCACCATCCACCCAGGCAATTTTCTCTTACTACGGGAATTAAAACTTTATTGGCAAGTGCTGTAGAGTTTAAATCTTTGGAACACAAAAGAACTCTTCTATCTTTGCTGGGGATAATGCTTAGCCTTTAGAAATGAAGGTTCATCTTCTTCAGATGATGCAATAGTTCATCTGCCATTCCCAAAACCTGCCTCTTCATGCAACTGTTGGTTACATTTTCACATCCCATTCCATGAAGTCCTCAAAAACACACCCTGCTCAAATAGGATTCATCACCTGGTCATGCAACATTTTATTTGTAAAGGCTCCATGACTGGATTGGGAAAAGTTTTTGCCAGTGTATATTCGTCACCTTTTTATCCCCAGCACATAGAAAGCAGTTCCTGACACAGTAGATGCCCAGTACACTCTTAGTGAATGACTTTTTAAATTTTTATCAAATTAGCAGTACACATTCTTAAGCATGACATCATAACTATCATCTCTTCCCTTTATATCATGTTCTCCTTCTCCTGCTTTCTTGTAATTGCTTCAGAGGAGCAACCACAATGGAAATTGACACCTTCTTTCTTCTGTAATATATTTCACTCTAATCAGGCTTGCCAGCAGAATGACTTGGGCCAGAGCACAGCTCTGTAATTTAATGAGTAAAGTGCATTCAGCAGGTAATAGATGCCTCAAAAATTCACTTTAGCTACGTTTAGCTTTGGTCACAGCAAAATAATTAAGAGCCCTTGGCTACTCTTCCTTCTCAAATAAATACAATGTGAATCTAGAAGATAGTAAATTAAGTTTCAAAACCAGCTGGTTGGCCTTATATCTTCTATCAGCCAAGTGGTCGCCAGAGTAAATAACACTCATTTCTCTCCGAGTCAAGACTTGGTAAGTTTGGACTGCTCTGAGTGTGGCTGCATATTCTCCTTTCCCTTTGTGCCTGGGACCTCACCAATAGCTTCAGCTCTGGGTCTCAGGAAACAGACCTCATCTGGTTTACATTTCCTTTGAGCCCTGCTCTACAGGCTAATGGGGAGATTTCAGATTTCTTTGCTAACACTATGGGCTAAGTAATGAAAATCCCAATGGAATTCAGACTTCCTCAGTATTTATATATGTCTGTGGGGGCAATTTTGAGTTAATAATCTTTTCCTGAAACCACTTTATATTTAACAATTATTTCTGGCATTATTCCCTCTTTCCCAAAGGAAATTTCCTTAAGTTTATTGCTAGCACATACATAAAATGGTCATTCTAAAATGCTATGATATTGTTTGGCTTTTTAGTTTACTTAAACTAATTTAAAAACAGCATAAATTAGTTTACTGAAACTAATTTATAACATTTGTTATGTTTTAATATAAGGATATATTTAAAGAACAATTTGAAAATAGGAAATTTTTCAGAAGTACTTGGTCTTAATTACTAAGTTATTTAATCTAAACAAAGTCATAAATTTCTCTATGTTTGTTTCTCTTCCTCCATTTAGTTTCAACAACACATACATGGGTTCAATGGGGTGATTTGATTTTGGTTTAGATTCATCCTCTATCATACAACCGTTAACTTCTTCAAAATATTAACCACTTGGGCACCTCGGGTATTCCATATTACTTAGAAATTGGAACTTTCTAAAAAACCCTTCTCATTTAAATACAATTTATCCTATTGTAGATTGACATAGTTGTGAATTATGACCTAGACTGCTTTCATTTCTATGTCTTTGGCGTTGAAACTTTACCTAAGTAGCTCATATGTGACATTGCAAAGTGCTAGTGTTAATGGAAGCCGAGGAGATGCCTGGTTTATCAGATGCAGTTTGGAGAAGTTGGTTTCTTTCCTTCTCTTTTTAAGAATCTCCTGTCCCTTTTGAGGCTCCATAGCAGCCCAGTGAACTGCAGTAGTTGGGCTGCTTTTCACTTGAACTCAGCCATCTTGTTTTGTGGGATACTCTTCATGTTCAATTACAACTACTGCTAATGAGCTCTCTGTTCAACCAGCGTGGTTGACAGGCAGCAGGGCAAAGAGGGAAGCAACAGAGAGGGGATGTGGCCAGCGTTCTGGAACTGCTTCCACCATTTTCAGCTTCTCTATCTTTCAAATAAAAGCAATAAAACGTATCTTAACAATTTCAGAGAGCTATTACAAAGTTAAAAAGGGGTGGATATATTTTTAATGCATTTAATATGCTATTATTTTAAAGATGATGCTATAAACACAACAGAAAAATAAACAGTTTTTAAAAAAAGCAATTTATAAAAGTGAAAATACTAACCATCAATAAATACATGAAGATGTTACCTTCTATAGTGATTAAAGAAATGCAAATTCAACTGATAAAGTTTTTTTTAAAACATTGACTCATCAGGCTGATGCGAGCAGTAGGAAATGAGTTTTCTTACATATTGTAGGTGGAAGTATAATTTGGCCTAACAATAAAAGGAAACATTTTTCAAATGAATACAATATACATAAGCTTCATCCAGGAATTCTACTTATAAAAATCTATTCTAAGAAGATAACCAGAAAAGTATGCAAATATCTGTGTATAAGGATGTTTGGTACAATATTATTTATAATAATGAAGAGTGTAGTTAGAACACGCAGTAAAGTTATTATCATTTTGGCAGGATATAAATGATGTAATGGGCAGAGTTTATTTTGAGTGCATTTAAGGTAAACTGGGAAGACACTGCATTGTGAAATGGATTCACCTTTTTTTCTGAAAGTAATATTTGAGATAAGAATATAGACTGTCTAACAGTGCACAGGAAATCTATGAGTTTGAATCACATTTTCAAGACATATCTTCTTTGTCCTAGTCATTCTGTCTCATTCCATAAACTTCTCTTTTGCTAAATTAAGATTATAGCTTTCAGCATGTTTCAAATACACTCATATGACCCCTTCTCCACTGCCAACTCACATGCAAGCACACACACACCCCACATTTTAACTACAAATGCTAAATTCAGGGGAAAATGTCAGAAAAGGTTTCCTTCCTTTAGGTAAATGGCATGCTGATATGACTTTCTGAAGGTTAGGGAGGTCTTTCCTATAGATATGAGCCTTGAGCAACAGATTTGTCATCATTTTCTTAGTTATTACATGTTATTTCAATTTTCACAAGTGAAGCAGAAGAGACTGTTGTGTTGGGAAAGTATCAGAAGAAAGGGAGAAGGAGTCATAAATATACTCGAGTATTTTTTAAAGTACCTGAAACATAGTAGGTGTTCAAGAAATATTTGCTAAGTGAATACATACTGTATCCCTTGCTAGAGACTCACACCATGAGCATGGCCCTTGATGAGAGTAGTATCACAGCTGATAAGCCTGATTTAGAGCTGAATGCATCACAGGCAGAATATGACTGAAAGTAGCTTTTCTTGGAGAAATTCCCCCTACTTCATAATAATTTAATGAGGACATGAAGCAGTAGAGAATCTCTACTCTTAGGAGTTCCATATCACCAACTCAACTTCATCAAAGGTAGACTGTTAAACAAATCTTTCCTTTGTCCTGAGAAACACTGATTAAAATGAAGGGGCATTAGTACTGTTCTTTACATTTCTTGACATGTTAAAATATAAGTTCTAGGGATATGATGTACGGCATGGGAACTGTAGTTAATAATGCTGTATTATATACTGGAAATTTTCTAAGAGAGTAGATCTGTGCTAAGAAGAGTGTTCTTACCATACACACACACACACATACACACACAAATGGTAACTATGTGAAGAGATGGATATGTTATTTAGCTTGACTGCAGTATTCAGTTCACTATGCATATGTATAGCAAAACGTCATGTTGTATACCTTACATATAGACCATTCTTATTTAAAAAATTAAAAAATTTTTAAAAGTAATGCATTCTGGTTATAAAGGCTGTAGCCTATGCTTGTTACCTGAACAGAGGAAAAAAGGAAGTCTTTGATCATTCATGTACCACAGAATGTAGGGAAGTCTTTTCTCACCTCTTTTGGAGGTCATTTTCCATTCCATTTCATCTGCCTCCTCCTGAGCTCATTTCTTGAGCCTGCTCAATAACTCTTAAAGTGTTCCCACCAAGTCAGGATAACTCTACCCATCATGATTCATAGAGGTGACCACCTCCACTCTAAAGTTTTTTCCTCAGTGATAGCCTGTGGCTGTGGGCAAAACCCAGGAATTTATATGTCTACCCTCTTTAGAAAAGACTCATTTCTTCCAAATAATCACAGTAATGAGACCTTCCAGAGCAGCCACAAAAAAACTACTTTGTACAGGAAGAGGAAAAAATATCTTAGAACGGGTCTTTTTAACCAAATAAAAAAGAATATTGAGCTAGTTATGAGGTTATTCTAGAAATGGTTGCATCTTAATTTGGTCTGTTTAGTTTGTTCACTTTCCTTCAGTTCTCCAACCTCATAGTTCATCTGTAAATGAGGAAATCTACATATAGTTTTGTCAGCATTATGATTTGATCACACTACAACTCAGATTTGCCTAGAAAAAGGTTGTTTCTATACCATTCTATATACTAGAATCTATATAATAGTCTATAGTCTTACAACCACTGTGACCTTCCTCATACGCTGTCTCCCAGGGTAGCAGGGAAATTTAACTGGTCCCATTAATGGCAAATCAGTGTACAACTGTCTCTTTCAGATAAATCTTCAGTCTTCTGCAGCCATGCTCCATGCCCTTTCTCCTCTCTGTCCCCATCAAAGGTTGTATTCTTTGTCTGCCTGTTGAGCCATTTGTCTGCTTGCTAGGTGGATATCTGTGGTCAGTAAACTTGGGCTCTGTTTTCCATTGGGGTGGATCTCCCTGCCATGATCATGTACCTATTCTCAGTCACCCTGCAGTGGTGGTGGCCTCCCTCTCTTGTACTAGAAGTCTGCCCAGCAGACACGGGACCACTTTAAGCCCACCTCTAAAAAGTATGCCTCCCTGTTGCCCAAATTCACCCATCAGTGCCATTAGTTACTTTTTGCATCCATAAGTTTTACTATAATATAGCTGCCAAAGTGGTGTTGAGACCACCCTCTGAGGTGAATCCCAAATGGGAACTGAGACAAACTCCTCTCAGCTTTTGCCTCCCCTTCAGTCTTTCCACTGCAGCCCTCGCCCTAAGACTGTGTCATGAACCGAGGCTGGAGCAAAGGGGTAGAGCACACACCTCTCACTGTCTGCCTCCCGAAACTCTATGATCTTTTTCTCCCCATAACCCACCAGAGTTAACACCATACCCTGTTCCTTGCAAGTGTAAATGATGAACAAGATTCAACTGACCAGAGAATATAAATCAGGGGCTTTAAAATTATTCATTACATTAAAAATAGGGTTACTATGTGATCCAACAATTGCACATCTGGGTATATACCCAAAAGAATTGAAAGCAGAAACTTAAAGAGATATTTGTACACCCATGTTCATAGCAGCATTATTCACAATAGCCAAAAGGTAGAAGAAACCCAAATGTCCATCAACAGATGAGAGACTAAACAAAATGTGGCATATCCATACAATGGAATACTATGCAACCTTAAAAAGGAAGAAAAATCTGACACCTGCTACAATACAGATGAACCTGGAGGACATTATGCTAAGTAAAATAAATCAGCACAAAAAGACAAATAGTATATGATTCCACCTATATGAGATACCTAGAGTAGTCAAATTTATGCAGCCAGGAAGTAGAATGATGGTTGCCAGAGACGAAAGAGAGGGGAGAATAGGGAATTACTCTTTAATGGATATAGAATTTCAGTTTTGCAAGATGAAAAACATTCTGGAGAGGGATGGTGGTGATGGTTGCACACTATGAATGTACTTAATATACCACTGAACTATACCACTTAAAAATAATTAAAATGAGAAATATTATGTGTAATTTACCACAATGAAAACATTTCTTAACGTATTTTTATGCCTGTTTACATCAGCAAAAAAGATTGAACAGAAAAAAATTCTATGAGATGGCATGTCTAGGAAGCCTGTGTATATTCTGGCTCTAGTGACACAAAAAGCAATGATTTGGTGATTCGAAAAGGAGGAAAGTAGGCAGGGAAGAAAGGGATCTTGAATAATGAGGGAAAGTCTTCTAGAAAGCCCTTCACCCAGAAGGTATTGAGGTTTGCTTCACTAAACGAATGCCCTGCCACTTTGTTTATACCAAGAGAAGGTTCATAATATTTATTTTTTCTGAAATTTTTGCTTTGCATACAGGGCCATACTGTTGGCCAAATCCAAAGAACACAACTGGAGTTTTAGTCTCTGTAAATGGTGCTCCCTGGAGTTGTGGAATACTCCATTGTATCCACAATTCCTAGAATAGTACATGGTAAATAGGAAACAGTAGAAAGAAAGGAAGGAAGAAAAAAGGAAAGAAAGAAAAGAAGGAAGAAGAAAGGAAGGGAGGCAGAAGAAAGGAAAGAAGAAAGAAAGGAGGAAAAAATGAAAGGAAAGAAGGAAAGGAATTATATATATAAACTCCTTCTATGACATGGCTATAATTCTTTTTGCTGATAGTTTGTTATATTTAATAAATCTCACCTTGGCTAGGTTATGGTTTGGTTAAACATCAGCCTAAATGTTGTGTTGCTGTACAGTTATTTTTTAAGATATTTCACCTATAAGAAATATGTTTAACATTTAAGTCAGCAGACTTTGTGTAAAACCAATTCACTGCTATAATATGGGTGGGCCTCACCCAATCAGTTGAAGGACCTAAAAGAAAAGACAGAGGCCCCCTGAGGAAAAAGGAATTCTGCCTTCATGCAGCACAGCTTTCAGATTTGAGACTGCAATATCAATTCTTTCCTGTGTTTCTAGCCTGTCAACCTGCTCTCTGGATTTCAGACTTGCCCGCCCCATAGTCATGCAAGTCAATTACTTGAAATCTCTCTCTCTCTCCCTCTCTCTCTCTCTCTCTCTCTCTGTGTGTGTGTGTGTGTGTGTGTGTGTGTGCATACACACATTCTATTGGTTCTGTTTCTCTGGAGAACTCTAATACAGATTTTGGAACTAGGAATGGGATCCATAAATCCTCATGTGCCCCACCCCACCAGCCATAATCATGGAATTAAGGAGTGGAACCAAAATCAGAAAAACTCAACCAATGGAAAGATCAGGTTTACATTCTCATTAGAGCAAAAATAGCAAGTTGATTTCACATCACTTGGCAACTCTTACCTGTTGGGAGAAGCTACCCAGAACACAGTACTGAGAATGATTCTGAGGCACAATCCAGGATCAGCAGGAAAACATACTGTGATTGAGGACTGGAATTTGTCCTGGGCTTATCCTGGGCCATGTATTTACTATCTTTGCTTTAGATGACAGAGCTCAAAATACTTTCTGTGGATAGAAATAAGCATAGAGAAATATCCAGATGACATTATACTTCATTTTAATGGGCTTCAAATATTTTCACTTCTTTGGGGTACTAGACAGTTTTATTTAAAATTGAGTATAACATTTATTCTCTTGACCAGGTGTGGTGGCTCACGCCTGTAATCCCAGCACTTTGGGAGGCCGAGGCGGGTGGATCACAAGGTCAGGAGATCGAGACCATCCTGGCTAACATGGTGAAACCCCATCTCTACTAAAAATACAAAAACTTAGCCAGGCATGGTGGCGGGTGCCTATAGTCCCAGCTACTCAGGAGGCTGAGGCAGGAGAATGGCGTGAACCCGGGAGGCAGAGCTTACAGTAAGTCAAGATGGTGCCACTGCACTGCAACCTGGGCGGCAGAGCGAGACTCCATCTCAAACAAACAAACAAACAAAAAACACTTATTCTCTTCATCCTCCTGTCCATGTTCTCTTTTGTCTTCTCAAAGAAACTCCAAACCAAGGTGTTCAGCCTTGTAAAAGACAGAAATGAAGAAATAGCCTCTCACTCTGCCTTTCACACCAATATGCTCCATTCATTCCAAGGAAGCTGCACAATTCCCTCAGTCTACCCAACCAGTGGGAAACACCCCTCAAAGCCCAAAATGTATGATTGGTCTATAAATTTAGAACTTATACTTTGTAGAGTTGGTTTTAAGCACAGCAGTCTATTTTCTTTTCCATGCTGAAATCTCATAATTCAGTGGTGACTTCGATCTACAATAAAATACCGTTGACTTGGCTCAGAAATATTTTCATTTGAGTCTCTCTAAGAAACACCAAACATGGTGAACTGCAAAATTAAAACTGTCTGTTGAAAGAACATGGAAGTTCTTACTCTTGACATTCTAGAAACTCTCATAAATAAATCTCCTTTCGGTTCATTCCATTAACTCACTTATTCATTTATTCATTCGCTCATCAGAGTATGAACATCAAGTATACAAAAAAAGCATAGGCTCTTTCCCAAGGTGGTGAAACCTGGTGGCAGAAGTCAAATAAGTTAACAACCAAAATACCAAGTGATAAGTGTTACGATAGAGTTGCTAACAGTTTTCTCTGTTAGCACAAAAGAGGGATACCTGGCTATCCAGGGAGTGAGAAGTGTTAGAGAGGTCTCCCTGAGAGAAGGTACCATTTCATCTGCATCTTGAAAAGCAAGTAAAAGGGGTCCAGTTGATGAACACAAAATCAAGAGCTTTAAAGAGAAGAAAATGCAAGCACAGTCTCTAGGTCAGACAAAACACAGCCTCTTCCTGGAACCGCTAGAGTCGAGGGTATTCAGGGAAAAGTGATGAGAGAAGAGACTGGGGAAGAAGACAAGGCATGTGCAATGCCTGTCTGAAGAAACTTTGTGTCATGAGGGGAATGGACCTTATTCTGAAGGAGAAAGGAAGCATTAAATTGAATAAAGCAAGAAGGTGACAAAATCAATCTTGCTAATTAGCATACTTGCCCAGATTTCTCTCTCCATACCTGCTCACCTCTCTCATTTGCATTTTAGGACTACCCTGGTTTCAGTGAAGAGTACATATCAGATGGAGACTAACCTGACACCAGTTACAGATCAATTACAGTGATCACCCAAACAAGGAATGGTGAGGGATTGAAGTAGGAGAGTGGAAAGGCTATAAACCAGCAGGGGATAGATTCAGGAAATGTGGATTGTCAGGATTCAGCCAACAATCAAGTGAAAAGGTAGTATGACTTAAGTGAGAGAGGAAGAGATACCTGCAGGTGAAAGTTATGCATCCCCAAATTGGACATGTCATAGAGTATGTTTCTTAAAAAATGGCAACAGCAAGAAAGACTGGTATTTATATTTTAAGGCAAATAAAAATTTCAGCACCTGGCTGTTAGTTTGCTACATTATTAGCTATACAGCAAACAGATGGGAAGGATGTTTGGGAGAAAGGAGAGATCATTTCACATTGGGATGGTAGGGAGCCATATCTCCTGTTACTCTGGCTCTTGCATAAGCAATTTACTATCAACCTGTGATTAGTTGAGCTTAGAGCTTAGGGGGGAGCAGAAATAATGAAGCAATCACTCCAAAAAGTATCAGTGTTTGACTTTAGAAAGCACTTTTGAAATGACATGACTACAAGCCTATCTCTTATTCACGGAATTCACATTATAAACCCTATAATTAAGCCTGATGCAGAGATGTGATTTGAAAGTTGGAAACTACTGCCACAACCTGCCTCTCTGCTCAACTCTCACAGATTGTTTCTCTTGTGTCTGCATCTGATCATAGCATAGAAATCTCTAGGCCTATAAAATTGCTACCTTCTATTCTTGCTCTCTTTAGCCATTTGCTTTTGGTTATTTGAAAGCAGACAGTCTAGGCAGGACTAGCTACAGAATTTGCAAAGCCCAGTCAGTGCAAAATAAAAATGTGGCGCCCCTTGTTAAGAAATTATTAAGAGTTTCATTATGGCAACTGCAGAGCATTAAACCAAGTGTGGAGCCCTTCTAAGAGTGGTAGCTGGTGGGACTGCACAGATCACATACCCATGAAGATGGCCTTGAACTTCCACTTTGCTATAAAACAGGTGAGCTAAGATGTGTGGTGCAGAAGATGGGAAAGAAGGAGGCAGCATAGACCTATTGCCTCATTACACTTCTTTTTTTTTTTTTTTTTTTGAGACAGAGTCTCGCTCTGTCGCCCGGGCTGGAGTGCAGTGGCCGGATCTCAGCTCACTGCAAGCTCCGCCTCCCGGGTTTACGCCATTCTCCTGCCTCAGCCTCCCGAGTAGCTGGAACTACAGGCGCCCGCCACCTCGCCCGGCTAGTTTTTTGTATTCTTTAGTAGAGACGGGGTTTCACCGTGTTAGCCAGGATGGTCTCGATCTCCTGACCTTGTGATTTGCCCGTCTCGGTCTCCCAAAGTGCTGGGATTACAGGCTTGAGCCACCGCGCCCGGCTACACTTCTTGAAATAAAGGAGATATCTATTTTATAATCTGACAAAATCAAGCCAACCTGAATCTACCAATTTGTGCCCATCATTACCACTTTACTCATTAAGCAGATGGATTAATCGTGGGTAAACAAAAGGGAACAGCTGAAAATACCATTCACTATAGCTAATGGCAATTCTAATTTGAAAATGAAATGATAGGTGGGTCTATCAGTTATCAAGATACAATAATTAAATGAAGCATTCTCCCAACTGTTGTGTGGGGTGCTCAGAGGAGGAGAATTGAGGCATACCAGCTTCAAACTACATTCTCCATGGCACTCGAACCAAGTCTGGGAGTGAGGATGGATAATGAGCCAGATCTAGACTTCAGAGAGGGACCTCCTTCACCTCCATTCCCGAAGTGAGGCCTCTGACAGTTGTGGAGTGAAACAGACAAGATTGAGAAAAAGATACAGGGAAGGCCCTAACCCTAACCTTAATCCTGACTTGTCTACAGATTGACCAGTCAGAGGAACTCCCTCTGAAAGGGCAGAAGCCGCAGGAATCCAAAGTTTCACTCGCTGCTCAGTGCATTTTCATTTAGTCCATGTATTTATCCATTAAAGTAAAACACATACACACCCAAATGCACACTCATACTTTTGGACCCCTGCTGGGTTTGGAGCACACTAAGCTTGTGATCTACACTATATAACTAATTCACCTTAGGTAGGTACATTCACATTACAAATGCTTGCCATCCTAATAGCTACTCTATTGCAATATGTCTATGAACTGGTTCCCATGTCCTGGGCCTGAAAGAAGTTGCCCTGGGACTAAAGTAGATAAAAGAGGAGATTTGGAGAGATTTGATGACAGCCATGTCTTCTTCCCATTCCTGTGTATTTAATCCCTAGGGGAGCTGATTGGAGACATTCTGATTACTCTCTTATAGACTGGAACAAAGTGAAATGAAATTAAATAGAAACTGTTAGATTTGGGAAGCAAATTTTAGGACTGGTAGATTTGGGTGTATCTAGGACATTTTGCAGACTAAGAGCTATTTGTAGTCTTTTAAGGGATATTTTACCAATTATACAGGGCAGAGTGGGAAAAAAGGATAATATCTCGGGTTAGCAAGCGCCAACTTTCCAACTCACTAGCTATGTGACTTCCAGCAATTCACTTAATCTCTCTAAATTTCTAGCTTCCTATCTATAAAATTGGAATATAAATACCTGCTCCTAGGATTGTTCTTTGGATTTAGTGAGTTAATATATGTAAGGCCCCAAGGCACAGTTCCCTGAACACTAGCTGACACTTTCAAAATGTTACTTTCCTTCTTCATTCTTTCCTTTGTTCTTCATCCATTCTTCCTGGGATTATAAAAAGTATGTACTTTTCTCTGGAAAGGCATCACAGTCGTTTTTCAGAATGAAACAAGTGTACAAGATGTGAAACATCCTGTCTTCTAAAACCTAAGTTCCTGAATTTAAGTCCTATTAGTCCTCAGCATGTGTTCCTGCTACCAAAAGTTTATATCCAATGATTTTCACTTCTTACTCTGCTGAATTGTAGGACTTCTTTAATAGGAAACAAATCAACAAGAAATGTCTTGATTTCCTGAGGGGCCGTTTCTGAATACACTCTTTCACTTCAGTGATGTGGAGACATTCTATACTGAAGCACATGGTTCTAACAACAGTATTCATTAACCCTACAGCAAGGCTAGTGCCAATGACATTCTATGAAAAGGAGGTGATTCAGTGTGAGGTGCACATTACCTTTAGACCATTAAATTATATTTTAGAAAATGCCTAGAAATACAGTCCTGTGTAAAAGTGCATGCACATAAACAATAAATCCAGACAACTCATAGCCTCTTGTTGGAATGAGTGCTGTGCGTAATGGTGCTTCCGGAAAATAAAAACAAACTGGGATTACCTCAGGTAAATATAGACAACCATAAAATGCAGAATTAACTATGTTTCATTATACAACAATGGCTCTCCACTGCAACTGCCATGCCGGGTCCCCAGGTGACCAGTTTATTAGCTTGGAGAGGTATCTGTGGCAGATAGTAGCTGGCTACCTAATATATATTCTCTTTTTTCCTGTGTTGATATAACTCTGATTTTATTTGGGGCAGCTAGATAAACATTTTCTAACCTTTCTTAAAGCTAAAGGTAACCATGTGGTGTAGTTCTAACCAGAGTGAACAGAGATTTTTCTGGGGATTACTGAGAAAGTTTTGCTTTCCCGAGAGAGGTGCCATCACATTTTCTTTGTTGTTTTCTCTTTCTGCAAACCCAGTAGCTAATGCTGCAGCAGCCATCTTGCCACCATGAGGAAAAGGCCAAAAGAATAGCAAAGACTGCAGCCTTGATATCCTTGAGCCACTGAACCCTGAGGATTACCCCAACTTGTTTAAGCCATTGTTATTTGGGCTTTCTTCTGAAAACACTCCCAAATTGATCATCTTCTTACCTAGCCAGAAATTTCTGTTAGATTCATTTCTTCAGAGCATATTAGCCCTGAACCACATAAGGTTCAATTGTCACAGGCTTCCTGAAAGAGAGATCAACTAGTTTTTTCCCATTTTCACATAAACATGAAACAGACCATAGATTCTAGAGACAGAAAACCTGTGTTCAAATACTAGCTCCATACTTATGACTTAATAGCCATTGCCAGGTTACTTTTCCTTGAACCTCCATTGCCTTATCTCTAAAATATGCATCATAATATTTGCCACATCCTGACTACCTTACTTGTTGAGATGATCAAAGGAGATGAAGTCTTTGAGCTTGTTTTTTAAACTGCCAAGCATCTAAACAAATGGTAATTAGTGTGACAAGGAAAACGTCATCTTCTTCATCTCTGTATCCCCAGTACCAAATACAGTGTCTGTGCACAGTTGCTCATTATACATTTGAGATAAAGGACTAACTCTGTTTTGTTTTCTTTTAAACAAAATTAAGTAGAGGATACATTGGAAAGCAGAACCAAGTTCTGCCTATCTTGTACAAGAATGGCAAATATATAGCATGCATGCCTACACTCTCCCTTTCTTCTCTAATCAGACACTATCAATCAGTCCTCCCAATGAAATGAAATTATTCTCAACATAATGCCTTAGACAGTCACTACAAATTCAACAGTGTCACAAAAACAAGTGATTATCTGAACCATAAGAGAAAAAGTTAGGTACTGTAATAATTGGAGGTAAAGATCAGCCAGGACTGAGCATGAGATCTTTAGAGGCCACGCCATAATGTAAAGAACGGAGTGAAATATTAGGTCCCAGATGAAGAGGAAATGACAGAGGGCACCATCCAGGAGTACAGCATGGGATCAGTGGTCGGGTCTGGCAGTGGATGGGGAATGGCTGAGGTCCTGGAACAAGGAAGCATCTAGTCAACCAGGAGGCAGACAAGCATCTTCACTCCTTCATCTCCATCTCCCACCACTGCCACTCCACACCCTTTTTCTACCTCCCTTCTTTGTATCTCATTGTTATCTGTCTTCTTTTCTTCATCATCTTAGAATTCTTTCTACCAAGGGTCAGCCTGACCCAGTAGAAATGCTTTGCAACCAGATAGACCTGGACTTCAATCTTATTCTTTACAGAAGATTAGGAAATCTCTGCTGAATCTCTTCATCTCTATGTCTGCCAAGCGAGATAATAATAGAAACCTATAGGCTTGTGGTAAACATGGAACACACTTATCTATGTCAAGTACATAACATGGGGTCAGGTGTATTGTTAAAGCTCTTTCTCAGCTGAGGTAGGACTCCATTTGCCTTCTAATATCTTGGACACATTGCTCTCTCACAGAAATAAAGAAGTTTCTAGAAGATTCATAAGGGTTCCAAACATTTTATAAGGGCTCAGTGAATATTCTAACCTATGAAGGAAAAGAAACCTACTTTGAGCAAATAAGAAAGTCATAGGTCTAGTTTGAAGAAAGTACTTTTAAAATTTCATGAAGTTTCACCCTTCAACGGGACCTTAACCCTATTCTCAGATAAGCACTGGCTATCAGACATGTTACAGTTTAATAAACTTTTTAATGAAAGGACCTCCAGATTCCACTTATATTTTCCAGTGAAATTCTATCTCCTCAAATAATTTTTAAGCATATGGAATTTATTTTCCCTCACACCTGGCTATATTTAATTTGTTATGAGAGGTTCCTGACTGTGTTATATGACCTATTCCCATGACGCTTAAGAGTTAAACGTGTTTCCTGCTTTCCTGAATTTCAAATAAACTGAAGAAAATAACCAATCCTTGAATACACAAATGTCATATCCTGAGCCTACACACACACACACACACACACACACACACACACACACACATACCCATGTTCCTGCTTTCTATGAACTTGCAGCTTGTGGGTACAAAATAGGAGAGAAGTAATAAAGATGAGGAAATTATGTACCACTTAAAAAGAATTACTTGAATTTTTCATATTGTGGTTACTCTTAAATGCTCTCATCCATTCTAATAATTTAGTATGTTACTGAAACCTTAACAAGTTATTTATTTATCTGGGGGTTTTCTAGTAAGCTAAATACCGTGATTACTTAGCATAGCATATCAAATTTGAAAAGGAGAACTCACCTAAAACACAGCCACAAAAACATAATATCCAATTCCAATGTAGCAATATGTTTTGGAAACTCTTAGGCCTATCTTAAGAATAAGGTATTCAATACTCATTTTGTAAAAGCACGACTATTCTAAATTTGTTCTTATGACATATCAACTCTATCTCACAAAGATGATCTTACATTCCATATCCATAATTTCAACTATTTTTTCTTTTTCGTAATTGCAACTATTAAGTGGTATTTTGTACTGAAAATGCATACAGATTGCATTACATATCCAGCTTTGCAGGTGTAAAGGTAGTGTGGAATGGTGAAGAAGCACCATCTGAACAGCCAGACATGTAAAATAGTTCCTTCTACCACTTACCGTGGGCAAGTTTTAAGTAAGTTGTGTTATTTCACTGGGTCCAGTGAAATAAGGTTAATATTTTACCCATCTCAAACCAAGTTGCTGCACAGTATGATCCAGGGAAGAGTTTAAGAGTGTGATCTTTGCAGTGCTAATTACTAGCCATGTAGCCTTGGGTGAGTCACTTAATCTCTGGATCTCAGCATCTTCACTGAGAGGTGAAGGTTTCATTTGTTGATACCTATAAGCACTTGGTGTGGTCCCTAAACATGCTATGGTAAGAGCACTATATGAGTCATGTACTGTGGTTTTCTTCATTCATATATTCCAAGGACCTAAAAGACAGTCCAACACAGGAGGTGCTTAAGAAATATTGTTAATTTTAACCAGGGGTATTCACAGGTTTTCATACTGCTATTATGAACTTCCCTAGGACTGGGTAATTTATAAAGGAAAGAGGTTTAATTGACTCACAGTTCCACATGGCTGGGGGGGCCTCAGGAAAGTTACAATCATGGTGGAAGGGGAAGCAAACACATCCTTTTTCACATGGCAGCAAGAGAGAAAAGGGCCAAGCAAAGGGGGAAGAGCCCCTTATAAAACCATCATCAGATCTTGTGAGAACTCACTCACTATCATGAGAACAGCGTGGGATCATCTCCCACTAGTTCCTCCCTCATCATGTGGGGATTACAATTCAAGATGAGATTTGGGTGGGGACAAAGAGCCAAACCATATCACCCAGATACCTTCTGGGGTCACCCTGACCCATCTCACATTCTGTAGAAAATTCAATGTCCTACTCAAGAATTTTACACATTTATTGAATCTTACTACTCTCTCGCCTGGTTCAGATTTCTGGCTTTTGGGTACAATGTACACTATTCGGGCAACAGTTATACTAAAATTACAGACTTCACCACTGTGCAATATATCCACTTAACAACACCGCACCTATACCCCTTAAATTTATTAATAACCAAAAAAGATTTCTAGCTTCTGTTGTTTCTTTCTGTTTTTGTTTTTCTCCATTATAAGGCTTTATAAGGAAAAGCTTTCATTCCTTTATTTTCGTGATTACTTTTTATTGATGAGTCCCTCCCCCAAACTCCCACACCCTCAACACAGATAAACAGATGCCACTCTCATAATGAAACTACATCAGTCTTAGTCACAAGGAGCACTGAGAAGTAATGGTGAGATGGGCTAAATTGCACAGCTGTACACAAGACAACCTACACTGGAATGTTAAGTATTTGAGAAAGTCTCTGCTTCATAGGACTGTCCTACCTAAATGGAAGTGAGGGAGTCACAAGAAATAACAATGAGAACTCCTATAGCAACTATGTTGAGTATGTATATTGTATTATTGTTCTTCTGGTGAAAAATTATTTTAGAAGCTAGCATCAGGATCTATTTCAGCTATAAGACATTTGTTTATTTATCAAGGTCTATTTATTTACCATGTGTGGGGATAAAAAATAAAAAAGCCTAAATATGTTCCAACTCTCCTTTGAGTTGAACTCATAAATACACATCCTTCCATCAGCCAGTGTATATCAGAAACCATCTGACAATGAGCATTGCAATCTCTCTTATGTGGACTGTGTACAGCCTGTGCTAGACATCACAGGTTTCATTTCTGAAGCATTCAGCAATTTGTTTAGGAAAATGTCATTCAGAGCAAGAGCATCTGTCTAAATCTAAAGTTAGTCTACGACTCTCCATGTGTATTGCCACCAGGAAGGCATACTGGAGGAATGTAACAGAGTGTTTTTCAAAGTGTTCTTTTGTAGTTTAGAAACCATTAAGTCTTACAGTGAGACTGTGAGGAGACGGAAATCAAGTAAATGTTCTTTTCAGCAAAATGGATCATTTACGATAGGAGAAATGTATTATTTAATGTTATTTTCCCTACTCTCAGGGCTATTAAGAATATGTTAGGTATAGTTACTCCCAGTGATGAATGAGAACAGCCCCACTGCTGACAGGCCCACAGACATTACTACAAAAGGGGTGGCTTGGATTTGGAAGCCCGGGAGGTTATGTCAGGAGTTTTCCCAAGCTCACACAAGCAGATTCAATACTGGGCACTCCCTTTTCTCCTTAGATGGATCCAGACATCCAGAGTGGCATTGCTGTGACAGAAGGATCAAAAATGTCTAAAGGACCTTTACAGATGCAAGAACTTGAAGAGCATCCTGGAACTCATCTGCTTCATTTCCAAAGAAACATCCAATTGCAGATCCAAACCACTAGCAAAATCATTATCGGCAAAGTACATATTCTCCCAAAAATGTCATATAAGTAGCCTTGAAAAGGAGTTGTATTAAAAGTGCCCCCCAAATCCAAATAACAGGTACATTTGTCCTGAATTCCTCTTCTATAGTTGTCACATCAAGCTCCACTTACAATATTGTTTTGATCACATTTCCCTCCCTTAGGGACCTAAAAATTCAACTCTGGACCAAGACAACTCGTAAAAACTGTAGCAATAAAAAAAAAATGAAAGGTGTAGACTTTTAAAATAGGTCTGAGAATGTCGTTGTTTCCTGTAGGTAGAACTGCAATGATATAAAACCCTGGTTAGAAGCAAGGAAGCAGCTGGCATGGAAATTACCCCATTATTTATTACTGTTATTAGGTGAGATTCTTGTGCTGCATAACTCAGTAGAGAATAGCATCTATTTGATTGCATGGGATGAGAGTCTGGTCCATTATTATTAATTTGCCAGCTCTAGTCATTAAGTGACTGCTCCTTTGGTCTGTAAAAGGTAGTACATGAATAACACAAAAAGGTTTTTGTTCCACTCTCAATAGCATAATGAATGCCAGCCACTGTACCAGTAAGAGATTCAGTCACCTGCTTAGATATCTTTCTGGGCTTAAAGAGCAAAGAGCACTAGGTCCAACTTGTGCCCAGGGAGAGAAAGTTTCTCCTTATTCAGGTTGTTAATCAGTTCAGAACTCTGGATTTCTAAGATAGAGACTTGTGATTGTACTATGTTTGCTCTTAAAGTTTTTATCTATTTAAGGATGGCTCAGCCTTTAGCATGATTTTGTAATACCTTACTCACCTGCCATTACTGACTCAGGGCATTTACTCCTTAAGTCTCTATTAAAATAATGGAAGATTTTAGGTTTAGGCACCAAAGTTCCTGCATTTTAAATATCACTAAAAGAAATGTTGCTATAATGGGAGGCATACCTTTCATTGGTTGTTGTTTATTTTGTTGTTTCTTTTTTGTTGTTGTTGTTTTTGTTTTTTTTTTTTGTTTTTTGTCTTTTGAGTGTGCTGAATCTAAGTTAAAGCTTTCTGGGTGACTCTTTTTAGACTGGGTGTTATTTTAGGGCAAAGCTGCAAAGGTTAAGGCTTCTGTTCAGAACTTTGGCTCTCAAGAATACAATGGGGTCCTTGTAACCTGTCTCCAAGTGAGAAGCCCTAGAGTCCTACCCAGGGAGCTCTTGAAACCCTTCAGTGCTGAAGCCATTTAGGGTGCCCCCTACACCTAGGGGTCTAGGCAGTTCTGATTGATCTCACATACTGCAAGCCGGCTGCTCAGGGCAGAGTCCGCTCACAATACCACGTCTCAGGACCACTGGGTCTTCTCCTGAAGGCTGTTTTCACTGGATTCTACACTTCTCGCAGACACTGATTGGATTCCTCACCACCAGTGCCCAGAAACACCTCGCAGACTCCCCACCAAGCCTGTCTTCAAGCCTCTCCTGACATCTCAACTTTTCAGACTGGTCCTCAGTGCTCTTCAAAGAAAGCCATCTCCAGTGGCCTCTGTTTGTCATCTCCCACTTTGTGCCCTGCTTCTGCCTTTCCTGGCTCCTTCCATCTGTGTCTCTACAGCCTCAGAGCTACTCCACTCTCTATCCACTCTGCCTGGGATAAAACATAAGTTAATAGTCTTTGACCCATGGGTATATGTTGGTGGAACTCAATATTAAATCTCAAGGTCCAGGGGTCCAGATGCCATTGCTGGCCTCCTTAAAAACCTCCCAAATCTCCCACATTTTACTGGACCAGGGACTGACATTTCAAGGGAAAGCTCTGGAAGCCCCTGCAGTACTGAGATTACAGACCTCCAAACTCACTGGCACTCTCTGTTTCTCTGTCTTTCTCTCTCTCTCTTATACACACACACACACATACGCACATACACACACACACACACACACACACACACACAGTGTAAGAAAATCAACCAGACGACCCTTAGCATAAGCCTTTATTAGAAAATGCCTGAAATTAGATGTCTCCAAAGAAACTCTTTCTAATGTTGGGGGGACGACAAGAGTATTTTATTTGATAGGTTTTAGCAGAAGTGTTGACTAAGGTGCAGCTAGTTTGGAGGATAGAAGCACTGTACTTATATATTAGCAGCCGTTAGGCTGGATGCGTTGGCTCACACCTGTAATCCCAGCACTTTGGAAGGCCGAGGTGGGAGGATCACTTGAGGTCAGGAGTTTAAGACCAGCCTGGCCAACATGGTGAAACCCCATCTCTACCAAAAAATACAAAAATTAGCCGGGCATGGTGGTGGGCACCTGTAAGTCGCAACTATTAGTAAGCCTGAGGCAAGAGAATCGCTTGAACCCGGGAGGCGGAGGTTGCAGTGAGCCAAGATGGAGCCACAGCACTCCAGCTTGGGTGACAGAGCGAGGCTCTGTCTCAAAAAAACAAAACAGAAAACATTAGCAGCCATTATTTGGAAATGTCAAAGAAGACATTTTATCAAGAAGAACAAAGAGGAAGAGTTGGGAATAAGGCACAAGGATATGTGAGGGTTGCAATGAAAAGCTGTCAAGTCCCTCAAGGTGTGTGTGTGTGTGTGTGTGTGTGTGTGTGTGTGTGTGTGTGTATAAAATTGTGGTAAAATATACATAATATAAAATTTACCATTTAACTATTTTTAAGTGTACAATTCAGCGATATTAAGTACATTCACACTGTTGTGCAACCATAACCACCACCCATCTCCAAAGCTTTTTCATCTCAAACTGAAACTTCATACCTATTAAACACTAACTCTCCATTTTCCCCTTCCCCTAGTCTTGGCAACCACCATTCTGGTTTTTTCTCTATGAACTGGACTACTCTAGGTACTTCAGATAAGTGGAATCACACAGTATTTGTCCTTTTGTGTTTACTTATTTCACTTAGCATCATGTCTTCAAGGTGCATTCAATTGTCATGTGTTTCAAAGTTTCCTTACTTTTTTTTTTTTGAGACAGAGTCTCACTCTGTTGCCCAGGCTGGAGTGCAGTGGCACAATCACGGCTCACAGCAGCCTGTACCTCCTGGGCTCAAGCAATCCTCCCCACTCAGCCTTCCCAGTAGCTTGGAGTACAGGCCGCACCACCACACTTGGCTAATTTTTTACCTTATTTTATTGTTTTGTTGAGATGGGGTCTTGCTATGTTGCCCAGGGTGATCCTTCCTTTTTAAGGCTGAACAATATTCTGTTGTGTGTAAATGTCACATATTGTTTATCCATTCATCCATGGAAAGACATTTGGGTTGCTTCCACCTTCTGGCCATTGTGAACACTGCTTCAGGGGATCTACCTATTTAACTTGATAAGGAACTTTCGATGAGGTCTGTCATCAAGCTGAGAGTTTTATATGTGCTCTCAAAGTATCACCAAAACAACCTGTTGATACAACAAAGCTGAATGTCTTGCTCACTGCTATAAGGGATACACTACCTGCACATTCCTGGTAGTACCTCAAAGGGAGAAGGACAAAGTTGAGATATTTATAGAGGTTTTGAAGTCTGATTTAAAGTGGGTCTTTCAACACATGGGACTTAATTAGGATGGAGAAAAGATCATAACACAATAGTTCAAAAGTACTGGGCACAGCAAAGACAGGAATTTTGAGACAAGGAGTCCAAGAGTCTTAGGGTGTAAATTATCATTTGATCCTTTCTGTTGCAGTGTTGATGGGTCTTTCAGAAAGTCTTAGAATAAATAATAGTTTTTTGGAACTTTTATCTTCCTAGGCCAGAGTTTCCAGGAAGAGTAAAGTTATATTAATGGAGGCAGTGGAATAGCAATATCTGTTTAATATAAATAGTAAGCTGTGTAGATGGTGTTGATTCTAACCCTGGTGATTTCTCCAAGAACACTGGGTAGAGGTATACTGATCATCATTCCTCAGCCACTTGCCCAGGGTCACTAAGTAAAAAAGTGGTATGAATAAGATTGGTACCCAGGCAGTCACACCAGAGCCTGTACTCTTTACCACTACTCAATACAGCCTCCAGAACCTACCCCTGCAAATTTTTTCACAAGTGATAAGGCTGTATCTTTGCTAGGTCACTTAGCTTTATTCTGATTAGCCACTATATAGGCTGTAGGTCCAAAACTGAATTATAGCCTATGTCGAGAAGCTCTCACCCATGAACCTGCTGATTTGCTATCCTGACATAGCAACTCTCCTGCAGGAACAGCCTCCTCATCACTTCACTCCCTATATTGAACCCCAGCTCAATTCCCCACTGCTGTATACTCTCATCCCTATCATTTCCAGAATTACAAGTAATATTTTTTGTGTGTTTTTTGACTATCTGCCTGGACCTCTCTGATGGTCATCCCTAGAGCCAGCTTCTGCAACACTTCATCTCCTCTCACTTCTGTGCTGCCATACACTGTGATTTTCTTTTGGTTTAGGGCTGCAATCCACAAATGACAGACCCTGGATAACATTTGGTCCACTGCCTATTTTTGTGTGGCTTTGCAAACCAAGAGTAGTTTTTACAATGTTAAGATTGAAATAAGGCAAAAGAATAAGCTTTCATGACATATAAAAATTATATGAAACCCAAATTTTAATGTTCATAGTTTTATTGGAAGACAGCCACACTTACTCATTTATATATTGTCCATGGTTGCATTCAATGGTAGAGGTGAATGGCTGCAACAGAGATCGTGCAGTCCACGAAGCCTAAAATATTGATTATCTTATGCTTTACAGAAACAAATCTGCCAAGCCCTGGAGCAGGGCCTGTGCTGCCTCTTGCCTGAATTCAAGATAACCTGAACTTCCAGTTTCCCTACCTTCACCAGAGCAGAACAAGCTAGCTGGGCAGATGTCCAGGTCACCAGCAAGCATGCAGTCTGCTCTCTGGAAACCTTTGGAGTCTCACCACTGTCATCACCTCTGCTGCTACACCTTGATAATCTGTTAATATCTTGAAAGGCATGGTGAGAAACTCCCAAGGCAAGTTATAGCTGCACTGATCAAGTCACTCCCATCCCCTGCTCCAGTCCTGGGGAACTGGGAGCAGCCAAGTGACAGAAGTAGATGAGGAAGAGTTAATTGGGTAAATAGCAAGGATAACAATTATTCCCTCTTCCCTTTGTTTCCAGCTTCTAACATTGAGAGATAGATCTTTTAATGAAATGAAACAAAAAACTTTATATTTAAACTGTGCTTTTGTGTAGCACCTACACCTGAGACTATTGACTCTTGAAAGTGACCCAGAACACTTTTATCTCCAGGGGCTCTTACCACAGCACAGTGGTTTAAGAACAACAGAGTTAAAAGAATAAAGTTATTTTCCCACTTTGACTGTCACTCATGCAATTGGTTATTACCAAGTTACCTGTAGCTTCCTTAGGTAGAAATCTGAACCACAACTCTATGGATTTGGGTTAGAGAATATTGGTGTTACTATACAGCATTCTATATTTTTGAAGATTTGCAGCCCATCTCTGCTATGATGCTGAACTGTCAAGAATGACTTCTGCACATCAACTGTAGAAAATAAAGACAGCCCAAATGAGAAAAGCTAAGTCTATTTATTCAGTGCATACTATAGCAACAGAGCCATCATCACTTGTATTTTGGCAGAGAATCAAAGAAGGCAAAGAAGTGGGAAAGCTTTATAGCAGAAAAGAAGAAAGGCTTCAGGTATGCCTTGATTGGAGGCTGTTGGCATGGGAAAGCTGTAGGTTGGTTAACTAGAAGGCATCCTACATGATTGGTGAGGAAAGCAAATTTGGCTTTCTCTAGTTAGTCTTAAATTAAAAGTGGAAACAAAAATTAGAGAAGCTATCAGATATTAATCAAGTCCTGGCCATTTTGGACCGATTATTACAGAAGTTATTGTTCAACTTCCAGGGTTGTTACTAGAGATAGTAATCTGGCTTCCGACAAATCCAATTTATAGCAGGCTAGCTTCCTGGGTTGCTTATTGTAGATAAGAGGTTGGTTTCCTGGTCAGGGTGCAGGTCAGAGTTCTATTTTTATATATGATCTGGCCATTGTTCACTTGTATATTCAGTCTCTCAAAAGCAAGATGTGTATGAAAGCTTGTTTTTGTCTTGTTCTTCTTTGGGTTCCATAACATCGTTCTCAACATAGTGTAGCTGCTCAATACATTTGCATAAATGATTGAATAACTTCATGGTAGATGTTAGAAGTAGGGGCATCTGAGCTAACTTAATTGGATAAGCCAGATGTCACCATGCAGGGCAGAAAAACTGATGGAATTGAACATGAGAACAGGTTTTAGACATAGGGAGGTATAACAAAATCTCTAGTCTTTGCTTCTTCAGTAATACCTATGACACCTCCAGTTTAGGTTCTATTCCCAGAAAACTCTTACTGGTACAATTTATCCCAAAGTTCAGCTTTGTTTTCTGGTCTTTTGGGCTGACCCAGAAAATTGTGCAGCAAAATGAAACCTGACTGCTAGTTTCAAGGCATGTATAGACATGAAACAGAGAAGTAAGAATGGAGCACAACACAGTTTGGAAAAGACTAGATAGAGGAACAAAACCTTGAGCTGTAGAGTGGCAGGAAGACAAAGGGACAGGGTGAAAGGTTATCTTTGGGGACAGTTTTGAAGGTGAATGCTTCTCTATTCAACAGCCCTTCTATCTACAACCAAATCCCCACAGCACCTGGCCTCCATTTATATTTCCTACCTCATTTCTTTATTCCTGGGTAGGAAACCAGCAGGCAGCCAAACTGGCTACCAAAATACACTTACTTTTTTGTAGTTTTTATCTTCTTAACTTTCCTTCATGACGTCTTTAGCTTGCCTGCCTTACAGTGCATCTTCTCCTTTTCAAGTCATTTCCTATTCTACCTGTCTTTCTTGACCCAGCCCAAAGCCAGTATCTAAGATGCTTCTCTGACCAGCTAAGCTAAAAACTGCATGCCTATTCTCTCCACACTGATGACACTCATGCCATTACCATTTACTTACTAGTAGGCACTTTCTGTTTGGCTTTGTTTTATTACCTTACCTTGTGTGAATGCCCATCTCTACAACTAGTCTCAAAGATGAAAGAGGTGCTGGCTTACAGTTCCTTGTATCGTCACAGCCTTTCTATCAGCGTTTTGCACGTGGTAGGGAAATAGTAAATGATGGCTTATTGTGGCAATTATTAAGGGTTACTGGCTCTTGAGAGATGAATTTTAACATTAAGGCTTAGCTTAAATTATTAACATAGCACATGGCTTCCCTTAAATGAGCTCATGATGCTTATTTATTATATACCAAATGAATTGTTTCTATAAAACAATGTTTCTTTTCCTCCTTAGAACTGGCTGTAATTTCAGTGGTTATGGGGAAAAATTATTGGAAATTTTGAAATTTCTTATTGAGTTAGCCTAATCTGATTTGCCTTAGAACAAGAAGTAACTGAAATATGTCACTTAAGCAAATGTTTCCTGGGTTTTCACTGATCACAATAAGACAATTCACACCCATTAGGTTTCCTGTGTTTTTCAAAATTCGGCAATATTAGCTTTAACAATAATTATCATTTAGGAAACCATCTGCCAATATATGTTTTTATGTACCTTTCCTCCATCGAGTCCAGTGAGCTTCGCCAAACTGTTTCCAAAATTAGTCTGTTACTTTAATTCACTTTTAACTAGCATGATTATCATAACTTTAATTCCTTCTTATTATAATTGCTTTACTAACATAAATATAATTGTATTCATTGTTCTCAAAATTCTTATTTATAAAATATGGTACAATCACTTTTCCTCCCCAAAGGCTAGGATTTAACACCATTTTTCTGTTATTTTTCTTTAAAATGTGGTTTGTGTTGTCACATTTATAAAATGGATTTATATAAAATTTAGTCAATTTTTACTAACTTCATATGAACTATTTTCTATATATCTATTTATTTGTTTATACTTATTGAAACCAAACATAATCACATCTACCTAAAATTTTTGCTTTTATTGTTGTTTCAAATTTCTTGATTGGTTGGTTGAATTGTCAAGTAAATAAACCAAATATTTTGGCACATGGTATCTGTGTATGAAGACGCACAACGATAGTGTTTTAAAGCATAGGATAAAAGTAAGTTAAGATTCCCTAAAGATTAGAATGGTCGATTGCTATAGACAATTATTTAATCATTTTGAGCTATGGGATGAAAAGCTGTAATGGAGGTGCTCACTCAGCCTTAAGCATCGCGGAGCCCAACTGAACCATCATCACACCTGTGATTAGAAACCATCATCAATCACCAATTACAGCAGATGAGAATATAGAAGTTAATGATGCCATACGTGACAATTGCTGAACACATTTAAATGAGGTGCAGCACCTGACTGAATTGCCAGATAACTTTAAGGATTTCAATAAATTCCTCTTCTAGTTTCGAAATAAAAGTGCAAGGAAAGCACCCCAAAACTATCATGACATACGTATTTGCACATAAATACTTAAAATAGAGATTTATCATAGAAAACAAGGACTGAAGCTTTTTTGGTTTTGTTTTTGCTTAACATAAAAAAGAAAAAAAAAAACATATAAACCAAAGCTGCTAGAAGCAAATGAAAATAATGTGACTAAATTATGCAACTTGAAAAATGAAGCAAAGGACAGATAGCCAGAAAATTTGCATGGAATACCAATTTCACTGTCCGAATGAAAAATTAGACTAGAATAACAATGAAAACAAATCCTAGTAGATAAAACCACAGTAGATTTGTTTGTGTCAGGTCACATCTGCCGAGCCCAGAAAGCCTACTGAGGACACTAGTTAATAGTAAACACGTTTCTGCCTTCTGACAGCTGCCTGTCACAAGGACCACATTAGTGAATTTCCCTTAATACAATCAGTAACTTTATTTAAAAAAAAAAAAAAAGGCATCAACTTATATTTAAATTTCAAAGAGAACTAGCTTTTTTAAAAAATTGCAAGCAAATGTATAAATCTAGATTATGTATGCCATACGGGATCTGCTTAAGGTGCCACATGCCTGTATTTAGAATATGTCCCACAAGTGAAAATAATAGTCTATGAATGCAATAAAAAACAGAGATATTGGCTAGATGTTTTGCTTAATCTGTAAATTGAGATTTAAAATGCATGAAAAGCTGATATAAAAAGAATAACCATAACATTAACAATACTGATGTCATAGCAGCTGGCATACCTACGGTATTTTAGGCCCTAAGCTACGTTCTCTACCATCACTGTCACGTGGCCGGCCAGCTATTGTGCAAAATGCTTTAGCAGGCATATTGCTAGTAAACTGAAGAAGCACTTCCTTGATGGGAAGAAGAAAGGATGAAAGAAACGACGAGAGCAAACTCGAGGTCAAACACAAAATCAAAGTTTATGATGTGGCTCTCAGTTTTATTTAAGTAACTGAGAAGGAATGAAAAAGAAGCACTAAAGCAAAACAAAGAAGAATGCACTCATTTGGAGCCAGGAAAATGTTTTTGAAGGAATCTTTGGGGTGTAAGTGCTTAGTCACGATACTGGTTTCACAAGGAGTGCTACATAAGAAAAATAACTTGATCTTGGGGGAAGAGCTCTCCCGTGTGGTGTGTCCCTCCTGTCACTGTGAGGACCACAGTCATGGTTGCAAAACCAGCCGGCAACTCAGGCTGCCCTGGTGCCACAGAGCTCCAAAGTCCAAGAAGTAAGACCAGCAGCGTGTTAATCTTATTAATCCCAAAACTGGCTTTATTTCTGCACTGGAAAGGAAGAGGAAGGGATTTCTATTACTGACTAGGAATCTGAAACCCAACTTTGTGGTTCCCAAAAACCCAGTTCAGAAAACCTTATTTAAACATTTATTTAACTCACCTGCTTAACTCAGTCCCCAGCCTCTCCCCCACCAGGAATCAAGTAACTCAGAATCGATGGATGCATTTTATGTCTTCCTCAATCATACAAACCACAAATGGTTACCTGTGGGCTAATTTTGCACCAGCCCCTTCCTATAACTCCCTAATAGTGGAACGTTGGCCGTGTACATGCAGGACAAGGGTCAGGAGAGCCAATAGTTGGAGGTTTAGACTTTGAGTACTAAAAAGCTCATTTTCTAACATTTTATCTGATTTCTCTTTCCTGATAGAAATAGAAGGTTTCTGGGAGTTTTTTTCCTCAGCTGTTATCTATTTCTAATAAAAACTTTAGACAAATTTTCCTGTATAGATATTTCACCATGGGAAACACTTATTATTATAAGAATTTAAGTGTGTATTTATTAGGAGTCCTTATGCAAGTGAGCAGCAACTAGTTCATTCAATTAATTGAACAGCTGAGAACTACAAATGGTTTTTTATGTTATATCAATTAGGGTTTATTTTACTTACAAAGCAAATATGCAACTTAAACTATCTTTTACTATCATGGCCTTTATTCATTCCCTTATGTAACTGAAACATCCAGCATGTTTTGGGTTTCCTGCAAAAGTGGATTCAGCAATCCAGCAATGCCACAGAGGCTCCTGGTCCCTCCATTTCTAGGTTTTGTTTTGCAAGGCATCAGCCTCATCCTCTGTGTTGCTCCTGATCCAGTGTGGCTGCTGTCATCCTGTCATCAAGACATCAAGACCTGTAGGGGCTCACTTTTCCTCCCGCAAACATAGAACCAAAGTCTTGCACTTCATGCAGGTGATACAGTTCAGGTCAGATAACTACTCTAAACCAATCACTGTGGTCAAGGGGAAAGGACTTTACTAGGTACCTTACCCTAGTCCAGGTCAGAACTGAATGATGCAAAGTGGTAGTCATTTCCAATGGCAGCACTTGGTGATATTGACAGGCTCTGGCAAAATCTGATCATGAATCTGTTCTATTTGGTATTTGAAAAAAGGACTGACTTATCTTTTAGTAGACTGAGTTGGCTTCAGATTCTTTAAATTGATCAGGACAAAGGCAGAAACAGGTGAAGGGAGAGATGTTGCTTCCCGAGGGAGACCCTGGACTTCCTATTAATAGGATATGTGAGATGTCAAGTAATAGTAAGAAAAAAACAGTTAAAATGGAAGATTTGTAGCCCTAACTGTAATCTGGTTTTCTGCAGTAGGTCATAGAAGTTCCAGCAGGCTACTGCTTGGACATGTAAGTTATGTGAAATATACAAGATTTATCCATTAATTGTGCATATTGGTTGGTACACACCCTCTTCTGTCCCTAAAAACTGGTGGAATCAAACTGTTGAGAAGCAGGCAGGTTGCATCCAGCACAGGATGGGATTTGTATTCACTGTGCTGTGTGCAGGAGCTGCCAGCCCTAGCAACTATGGCTGGACCGGGTTATGTCTGAGTCAAGGGTGAGAGAAGACAAATGCTTAGAGACATATTCAACTAAAGAAAATATACAGGGAGAGGAGCAGGGCCTGGTATTATGATCAGAAAAGAGATTGAGGCAAAATAGAAAAGGAGATGGTGGGACATGAAAAGCTGCTGTATGGAAGTGGTCTTGGGCATCCCAGAGCAACCTTCTGCTGCTGTCAGTCATGATTAGTTGTTTGTTAGGAGGACTTTACTTCTATCACTCTACACTGATCATACCAGCTCATGGAGCAGAGACTGGAAAGCATTCTGAACCTAGGAGGAAGGAAATGCTCAGTCTCCACTGCCATTTCTCATTGGCTCAGACCTGGGCCTTGACTTTGAGGTGCTGAGTCTGGGGGAGCCGTTTCCTGGCCATGATGAAGCCAGGGGTCGGTATGTGTAGACAGTGCTAGCGACGCCACCCAGTGCAGTTACCAGGCCAACATCCATCATGCAGCCTCTGACAGCAAGACCAGCAGGCTGTGACGCTGTATTCGTTTTCCAGAGCTGCCATAACAAAGGACCACAAACTAGGTGGTGGCTTAAAACAAGAGAAATGTATTGTCTCACAGTTCTGGAGGCTAGAAGTACAAAATCAGGATGTCAGCAGGGCTAGGTTCCCTCTGAAACCAGCAGGGAAACATCCTTCCTTGCCTTTCTCTGGCTTCTGGTAGTTTGCTGGGAATCTTTGGCATCCTTTGGCTGGTGGCTACATAACTCCAGTCTCTGACTTCATCATCTGTCATGTGGGGTTCTCTCTGTGTCTCTGTCTTCACATGACTTTCTTCTTATAAGGACACCAGTCATAAGGGCTAGGGACTGACCTCACTCTAATATGACCTGAACTTAAATCATCACATGGGCAACAACCCTATTTCCAAATAAGGCCACATTCTGAGGTTCTGAGGTTAGGGCTTAAATATATCTTGTTTGGGGAGGGCACAATCCAATCCATAATAGATACTAACTGAAATGAAGGAATTTTAGCAAAGTAAAAAAATAATGCCTATCACATGGAAGCAAAGATATATATTTGTTCTCTGAATCTGGAATGCTGCAAAAATTGTGTACCTGTATGATTTAAAGCTAGATTATTCCGATGTCATCAGGCTATCTCGGTTCAGTCAACAACTCTGCAGAGAATCCCAAAGTCAAGGCTCACTGATGGCTCTTCAGAATACAGCGGCTAAAGCTCAAGAAACTATATTCTGATGCCAAGCATTTGGATCAAGTTTGGTTGGTCAAAGAAGAAGAAACAAGAGAATAGCAAAATCAAATAGAAAATCACTAGTCCTGAAGCCTTTCAAGTTCATTAACTGTACAATGAAAAAAAACAGCAACAATATTTGCTATCTTAAAACCATCGTTAGCTTTTTTAGAAAATGGGGAGAAAAAGTGAGGGATAAACATGTCTAAGATTCCAGATCAAAATAAATTTTGTGTTTCTGTCTTTATAGGTATTTGCATATTTTAAAACAAAGTTTGTCTTCTATTTATTTATTTATTTTGGAAAGAGAGTCTGTTACCCAGGCTGGAGCGCAGTAGTGTGATTATAGCTCACTGCAGCCTCAACCTTCTGGGTTCAAGCAATCCTTCCACCTCCGCCTTCTTGATAGCTGGGACTACAGGCATGTGCCACCACACCTGGCTAATTTTTTGTATTTTTTGTAGAGACAGGGTTTTGCCATGTTGCCCAGGTGGTCTTGAACTTGTGGGCGTAAGCGATCTACCTGCCTCGGACTCTTAAAGTATGGGGATTACAGGCATGAGCCACCTCACCTGACCTGTCTCTTGAATATAGATAGATGAATGGACAGATAGATCGATAGATAGATACACACACACACACAATAGGTACATAAAAAATATTCTCCATTAGATCATCTTGGCCAATCAAAGCACAAATTCTCACATAATATTTAAACTAATTTTCAGCTTTAATTTCAAAATCAAATTCACAAGGGATTTTAAATGTATGTGTGTATGTATGAAATAGATCAAAAATGTAAATTAAAAGCCATTTTGTGAGACTAAACAGAGAAGGAAACTTTTTTTTTTTTTTTTTGAGATGGAGTCTCACTCTATTGCCCAGGCTGGAGTACAACGGTGCGATCTCAGCTCACTGCAACCTCCACCTCCCAGGTTCAAGTGATTCTCCTGCCTCAGCCTCCTGAGTAGTTGGGATTACAGGCGTGTGCCACCACGCCCAGCTAATTTTGGTATTTTCAGTAGAGATGGGGTTTCCCCATGTTGGTCAGGCTGGTTTCGAACTCCTGACCTCGTGATTCACCTGCCTCAGCCTCTCAAAGTGCTGGGATTACAGGCATGAGCCACCACACCTGGCCAGGAAGTTTTTTATAACAATAAGAGTAGGCCTGTGAAATTTAGTCATACTCAAAGGCATTGTCTGATTTGTTTTTCAAATGTCTTTATTAGAATTTAAAATAAGAGATTTGATTGTTTGATATGGTATTCTTTAAATAATACCATGCTGAGAGAATACACCTAAGTGACTGGTATTGGATTTAGAGTCTGTCTTTCTACAATTCATTTAATTTCGTTTATATAAACTCTGATGTCGATTCCTGCAACAACTATAGATTCTGAAGCTGGCTCCCCAGTCATCAACACAAGTTATGCACACCAAGCAATCTGGCCTTGAAGGAGCATAATGGCTTTAATGAGTAGGAAATCACTGAGGAATTTTGACACATGGTGATATGCTTAAGCAATTAGGCCTGTCCTTCGCTAGGAGGCTCTGCTTTTAATATGACAATGAAATTGACTATGTCACTTCAACCTTCTAATGGCTTGAAGCAACTTTGCTCATTGCCCATCAACACCAGTCTGAATCTTACTTTCCAGGGAAAGCACTTGGCTGCAGGCTAACTTGAATTTGTGTTCGGGATCAGCTGTAATCACATGGGCGTGATTTATTGGTTTTCTATCTTGTGCTTTCTGTTTATACTGAAAATATGCAATTTGTTTTCCTTCTGAAACCATCAAAGAGAATTATTTTAAATTGATGCTTGCTTTACTCATATGGGTGGCTCAACTTGTCAATGATCAGAAAGTCACTTAAATGCATAACGCATGGCAGCCCCTCCCCGCCCACCAATTATTTGGTCTAGACTGTTATTAACACTGACTTTCTTTATCCATGTCCCCACCATCTGATGTCTCTGGAAGATGCTCAGAAATATGGCAAGAGGTAGAGGAAGTGAGTCTTGGAGTTTTTATTGGTTGAGTAACCAAAAACAATGTACCATGGTCAAAACAGTCAGAACTCTATAGACAGCCTACAGATTTGAAGATTTCTAACAGAAATAGTTGTGTGAAAAATGACTCACCCTACTATAAAGTAGAAATGCTGTCAGCCCACAGATGACCAACTCTGTCAAATACATTCCTATTGAGTCACAAACATGTATTAGGCACCTGTGCTGTGTACTGCCATTCCAGTGGTAGATCAGACAGAACATGCAATTCCTAGTCTTAGGGGCATATGATCTACAAATAAATATTTAGCTCCTACCTCCCCACCCACCTCACTCTATTCTTTTTTTCTATCCATTGTGTGCCTGTCTCATTTTTGATTTACCTATCTTTACCCCAGCTTGGTATGCAACTAAGCTCAATATACATTTTTTATTTGAAAAGACAGTGATTTGTAGATAACAGAAATAGCACGACAAAAATGAAGATTTTTTTCAGCTTATAAAAGCAATACCTAATTACTGGGGGAAAACCATGGAAAATAAATAGAACAACAAAAAATAAATAAAAATGTATTGCAATCCTGTCTCTGAGAAAATCTCACTAAACCTTTTGGTGTATTTCCTTTCAGATTTTTACCTTATTACATCTATATTCTTTTTTTCACTTAATGCAAAGTTTTTCACTTATTTTCTTATATGTTTAAAATTATTTTTAAAAAAATCATCTTATTAACTAATAATTTACCATGTATAATTTATTTAATCATTCTCAAAAAATTACTATAATACAGAGTAGTCAATTTAAAAAAATAGGAAAAAAGGGTTTATTTTTGTGAAAAGGTCCTTTTAGTAAAAGGTTAAAAAAAAAGATATCTACTTTCTTTTTTTTTTTTAAGTGCCTTTTAAAAGCCATTACAGAAATCAAGATACATTCTTTTTTTTCTTCCCTTACCATGGCATCTGTATAATGTCTATTGAAGCCCACCTTTGACATTTATGATTGTAGGTATAACACAGATGGTAGGGAAGGAGACAGGCCAGAGAGCTAGTTCACATCTGCCCTGGGGAGCCAATTTACTCTGTTGTCATAACGGTACCTCAAGGCTCTGTAGTAAACACTTGTCTAAGGTCTAAGACGTAGGATACAGAAAATGGTAAAATAAAAACCAATTACTAGGTGGCAGAAAAAAGGAAAAAGAGAAAGAAGGGAGAGAAGATGAAAACAAGGAAGGAAAGGGAAGGGAAGGGAACGGAAGGGATGGGAGGAAGGGAGGAAGGAGAAGGAAGGGGTAGGAGAAGGAAGGGGAAGGGAAGGGAAGGGAAGGGAAGGGAAGGGGAAGGGAGGGGAGGGAGGGAGGGAGGGAGGAAGGAAGGAAGGAAGGAAGGAAGGAAGGAAGGAAGGAAGGAAGGAAGGAAGGAAGGAAGGAAGGAAGGAAGGAAGGAAGGAAAGGATGAGGGAGGAAGGGAGGAAGGAATGAAAGAAAGAAGGGAGAGAGGTAGAGAAAAGGAAGGAAAAGAAAAGAGAGGAGGGGAGAGAAAACGAGAGAAGGAAAAGGGGAAACAAGGAGGGGAAAAAGTAGACATTTGTCAGCTGTGACTCCAGAACCAACTTGCTATTGTGACTTTAGGTGAAATAATTATCTTCCAAAACCTGCAGTTTCCCCCTGTATAAAATGAACACAATAATAGTACATATTGAATAGTGTCAGTTGATTAAATGAGTAAAGTTAAATGCCTGACACATCTTAAAAACTAAACATAGGCCAGGCATGGTGGCTCACTCCTGTAATCCCAGCACATTGTAAGGCTGAAGTGGGTGGATCACTTGAGGCCAGGAGTTCGAGACCAGCCTCCAACATGGTAAAATCCTGTCTCTACTAAAAAATACAAAAATGAACCAGACATGGTGGTGTGTGCCTGTAATCCCAGCTACTCAGGAGGTTGAGGCAGGAGAATCGCTTGAAACCAGGAGGCGGAGGTTGCAGTGAGCCGAGATTGCACCACTGCACTCCAGCCTCAGTGACAGAGTAAGACTCTGTCTCAAAAAAAAAACAAAAAACAAAATATATGCCTAAATATATGCTAATTATTAATATTATTGCCATTATGGAAAAAAATTTTTTCAGATGGAGTCTTGCTCTGTCATTTAGGCTGGAGTGCAGTGGCACGATCTCGGCTTACTGCAACCTCCATCTCCTGGGTTCAAATGATTCTCCTGCCTCACCCGCCCAAGTAGCTGGGATTGCAGGTGGGCACCACCATGCCCGGCTAAATATTTATATTTTTAGTAGACAGGGTTTCACCACGTTGGTCAGGCTGGTCTCGAACTCCTGACCTCGGGTGATCTGCCCACCTCAGCCTCCCAAAGTGCTGGGATTACAGGCGTGAGCCACGGTGCATGGCTGGAAATGTTTATTTTAAAACAAAACTGCAAACCTAGATTTGACATTTCCTCTCCAAGATGAATATACCTGTACAATTCTATTGATAATCAATCAGATTGCCTTAACCAAATAATAATATAAATCTTGTGAATGGACGTGCGTGTTTTATCCATGGTCTGCTTGAACAGTCCCATAGGTATACTCATTAAGGATGGTGTTTCCTGGGCTTCATCCAGATTTCCTGGTTCAGAATCAGATGGGAGGAAGTAGTGATCCAAAACTTAACCTTCTTAAACCTATTTCTTAGGTGATATTATGCATGCCAAAGTTTGAGAAACTCTGAAACATCTTTGCCTAGAAAAAGTTTAAACAGAAATCTTTTCTGTAAATATGGTAGCGGTTGCTGCAGCAGATTCACAGTGAGTGCTGTTTATGAAAATGTCAGCAGACAGGGTGAATTCCACATAGACTCCTGTGAATTATTTACAGAATAACTAGTAGAGACTCAAGAGTTTTTATATAACCTTTCTGTATACTAAAATATCTTCTGAAATTACTGTGGAAGAATTTCAGCAGTCATAGACCAACCACATATATCCACAGGCACCACCACCCGTGACCACACACACACACACACACTCTCTCTCTCTCTCTCTCTTTCTCTCTCTCTCTCTCCCATTCTTGACTGAGAATAGTAGCCTGGATGTGATCATTACCCCTGAAATCTTCACTGATTTCAGTGGGGGGGTAAAAATCTAGCAGTCTAAATAAATTATCCTTCTTACTTTTACTCACTTCATACGAAATTAAACATACATTCTTCCAAAAAGTATATTGCTAAATGGGAATTGTAGAATCAAAATTGCAAAGCTATATAGGACATTAAAAACGCTTTGGTTGTTAGTCAATATTGTTCAGGGCTTATTACTCAGGTTCTGTAGCAAGACTGCCTTCCAAGTGCTGGCTCTGTTACTATTGGGTTTAGGCCCATGATCTCACTGTGCCTCAGTTTCTCAGCTGTACTGTGAGGACTACTTTACTCCCTATCTCACAGGTGTTGAAAGGATTAAATGAGTCACTATGTATAAGATGCTTAGAATTTTGCTGACAGTTACTAAGTACTCAGAAAATGTTTATTATTATCAACTCTTCTTATTTAATTCAATGATGTCATCTTACAGCTAAGACAGTTCACTGAGGACCAGAGACACAAAACAGTTTACCCAGGTCACACAGGAAAGTCAGGAGCAGGACCTGGATTCCAAATTCTAAGTTAAATATCTTTCCAAATGTGCCTTGCTGAATCCTCGGAAGATAATTCTCTTTTTGTTGATTTATATCTAAACCTTCCCCATTGCCTTGAAATCTATAAACCACCATATGAACAGTTAAAAATAACTTTGCTTCCCAATGACACATCCAAAAACTATCAGCACCATCATCTCTCTGTTCATGAACAAGATAATTTCCTCAATAATTTAATTCAGAAGGAATTTTTACAAGTCTCATATCTTTAGAGCTGTGAAAGCACATATTGATGTTATTGAAATATGGAAGCAAAAAATCAATGTGGAAAATGAATTGTGGTGTAGCCTTGCTGCGGCTCATAACTGTGTTCTTTTCATGTATGCTAATTGCTTGATCACCTATTAGAGCTCAGGCCTAATTTTATTCATAGTTTTTCATCCTTCCTCTGGGAAATGTATGGATGGTTCTGGCACACATCTCCTTCTCTTTTGAAATCCCTACGACCAACAATCCATTTAATTATTTTTAGTAATGACTTTGGTGAATGCATTAGACATACTCTGATTTTGCAGCTCATTCTGGATTTGGTTGTTTTGCTATTGCTAAGTTAGAACATCATCCCCAGTGTTCTCTTTTGGCAGTGTTTTGGTAATGCCTGAAAGACACTTTGGGGATGCTCTGAGATGCATGTTAGTTTTCTTTCCCCATTCCAAAACAGTGTTTATGGCTTCAGGTCTATTTCTGCCTCTGGGTTACAACCTCAAGAGAACCAGAGGTTGACAATTTGGTCACATGGTGATGCAAACAGAAATGTTGTTTTAAGTATCCTTCCTCACCCTGACTTCCTCCATGTCCTTCATTTTGGTTCCTCCTATTTCAGTGACCCACCCAGGCCTTTCATGTCCTTAATGGATACGGTAACTCTTTCTTTACTTCCCAATACCCACAACAAGAAATTTTTCCTACCTCTATAAATTACTCCCTTAAGGTTATGATAGTAACTAAAGCTAATTATATATATTAATATTTAGAGCATTTAGAAGAGTCCCTAGCACATAGTAAATGGTATATAATATTTGGTAAATACAAATTAATAGCCAGGCACCATGGTGCACACCAGTAGTCCCAGCTGAGGAGCACAACAGCTAAGGTGGGAGCATCACTTGAATCCAAGAATGTGAGGCCATCCCGGGCAATATGAGTTCCCATCTCTAAAAAAAAATTTTAAAAATTAAAAAAATTAAAAAAGAAAATGTTTTAAGGTAAATCTATTAAATAATTTATAAGTTCTTCCATAAAATATGTGCTTGTTTCAAAACAAGGAGTTTTAATAACATAACCCAAAGATAACCCAAAGGGTAGGAATTTTCATACTAAGACCACAATGTAGAAATTTTGGTAATCCTAAAAATACATTTGATAGCAGCTACTTTTGCCAACTGTTTTAGTTCTGGGTTACATCCCTCGGAATGTGATCAGAGACAATGGAGAAGTAACACTTCCCACTCTCTTCACTCTACCTTTCCACTGCCATAGACTCCCACATTTCTCTTACTTTAACAGAGCCTGACTATTGAAACCTTTTAACTCTTGCCCTTGCTCCATCACCGTTCTCTCATATACAGTTAGGGTGTCTTCCAGGAGCTCAGGTCTGGTTATACCATGATGCTTGTCTACATGTGACATGGGCAAAAATGGTGATGAGATCTTGTATCTGAGAGGGTCGTAACTTTTCTACAAGGGGAGCCACAATCTCAATGATAGTCATCATATTAAAACACAGAATAATAATTTGCCCTCTTATTCTTATTTCTTAGGTGATTTTATATTTTGGATTATCTTATTTCCTCTTCTCCCTCATCTCAGCAGTAGAAATAGAAATATGTATAAAATGTTTTAGAAGCAGAATGAAGGAATGAATTATTTCTACCTGTTTGGGTTCAAGATAGTCTTTAAATGGAAGATATGTGAGTTGAGCCCTGAAGGAGGGGTCAGATTCTGTGAGTGCCAGATTGAAGACTTTCTAGGTAGGGGAAATTTCCAGTCTGTAACCTTGATTTTAGCCCATTCAAGACTTCTGACTTACAGAACTATAATGACAATAAATTTATGTTATTTTATGTCACTCACTTTATGACAATTTCTTGCCACATCAAAAGAAAACCAATAAAAATACTGTAATTTAACCATAATAAAAGTCATGTCCTCCTTGCAACACCCCTCAAGTAGGATTTACATCTGTGCAGAGAGAATAAGGAGGCAGGAGCAAAGGCGTCCTTTTGTTTTGAGGTTTCCTCTGCTTTGTCCCAAGCACATTTTCCACTCAAGTTGAAGTTACTTGGGTAAACGATGTGCTTTCTTTTTCTTTGGCAAGAGGAAGACTCTGCCAGGTGGATAGACTAATGTCTCTGAGTAATTTTCCAGCCACAAGCTTTACCCCCACTTACTGCAAGCTCTTCAGCTTGGAGGCCAAACTGACCCCAAGAGACCAGTTCAGAAGTCTACACTCCTTCATTCCTTTGGGCTCCCCAGCATGCACTACTTTGCTGGTTTCTGACTCCCTCCTTCTTCTTGCGACTTGGGAAGTGTATATTCCCCACTCCTCACTCTTATCTGGGTTTCCAATCATTGCTTCAACTTAACTTCTGGAATGAAATTGGTCATAGCCTAGCTTCCCTTCAAACACCCAGCCGGAGATAAGAGATTGAGTGCAGGTAGTCACCCTAGGGAAAAGTCATGGGGGCCTAGGAAGAGTGAAACAGAAAGGTGAGAAAGGAAACTCAAGGGTGTATAGCAAGCTGATCGTCGCTGTGGACAACCAAGCCTCAATCCCCACTAACAACTAAGAGACAGAGGGAGCTGTCCCTACGGTTGTGCATGCCCAAGTTTGTGCAAGCTTCGAAATGGCTGCTTGGCCCCAGCCGATGTCCCATGAGGTGATAGGCTGCAAGCTGAAGAGTGGTCCAGCTGTGAGGGGATCCTAGTTGCACCCACTTGCAGCTGGTTGTCATAGCAGTGGCTGGAGTAAAGAGGAAGGCTGGCCTCTCATCATGAGAGGCAAGGCATTGAGACCCTGAGACAGGTGGCCTCCAGCATTTTGATTGCCGGTCACTGACCTGTGTTGTCACACAAACCTTCATTTTTCGCATTGCCTGACTCACCCAGATCACATCCCAACCATGTTTCCAGTGCACCATCCTTGGCCTCAAGGCTTCCCAAGGGCCTTCTGTAAATATGGCTCTCAACTAGGCCCCACAAAACACAGGAGACACTGTCCCTGCTCATCACAACAAAATATATTGTCTGCTATGAAGTGCATGCTTATTCACAAAAACAGACTCACATCCTTCCAAGGCATCCAATTCCTCTAAACCAAGAAAAAGATAAATGCAGCCACTCTGCCATTGTCTCTCAATAAGAAAATGCAATAAACAGATAAAGAAAGCTTGGTACTTTTCAATGTGCCCTTTCACAGTATTCCATTTTTCTCTGTGTTTCTTTAGAGTGTTCTTAAAGAAAATTATAGATTTGGTAACTCTTTTGACACAAAAGACCAAAAAAGCCATAATGTTCTTGCTTAAAGCTGTTAGCTCCTTTGGGTGTTATTGAAACGAGCAAACAAGTCCAAGTGAAGGATCAATTTTAACATTCTTTTTTTCTAAACATTCTTTGAAGCTAATATTTAAGGGTCTTAGCAGAGGCTAACAGCAGTAAATTGAGAGTTTATGTGAATTTGGTGATATGGAATTATTCAACTGAGTAGCCCACCTGAGCTGAATTTCATGACCATCATCCTATTTGAAAAAGTCAACTTTATTCCCGGTGTCCCCTCAGAGGGTTTCTCTGCAAATGCCTTAAGCAGCATCCTCCAGCACTGAAACGGTGGCTCCCCTGCAGCAGGCTGCTGCCATGCACAGCTCTTGATCTAACGACTCATGCCAGACCATGTGCAAAGCTGCTATGCTAATTTCTTTCTTCCGAGCATTCTGTGTCCCCAGTGGCAGGCACCATACAACTTTCAGAAGCATTTTCTTTAACTGGTACATGAAGCTCAGAAGATTGCTGTTAATTGCATGGTACATATTGATTACCCTTGCTCCTGGAGTTCATAATTTTGCATATTGCAAGTCAAACTAGGCATATCCTGACTTTTCACAAAGAACCAGCCTTTACATTTTTCAGTTCATTTTGCTTCCTTTCTTCCTGCTCTTCTCTCTTTCTCCTTTACCCTCTGCCTCCTCCCTTTCTTTCCTATCTTTCTTTATTTCTTCTTTCTTCCCTAACTCTCTTGCTTCCTTCCTTCCTTCCTTCCTTTCTTTCCTTCTTTTATTTCTTCTTTCTCATTCTCTGCTACACACATACAGAAAACTCATAATGCTGTCTCCCTATTTCTCATTCACACATAAATGAAAAACTTCCTGGTGATTAAGACAATTCTATTTAAAAAGCAGGCATCAGATTCATCTTATATTCTTAAATGTCATTTCTAAATGTCATCAAGCATTAAACTGGATTTTATTTTTAAATACATGTTTTTGAGAGAAGAACAAAGTATTATTTATCAATTAATTAGCTGCCTGGTGTGTTCAAGAAAAGTGGTGGAACATTCACTAGTAAATCTATAAAGCAAAAATCCTTGGAGAAGCTCATGTGCCATGTAATTAGAGTTAATTAACACATTTGCTAATTGACTATTATTTAGCACTCCAGCTGCTGAGGAAAAATCCATAGGCCCATTAAATATTAATTAGCAAAAGTCTATTGTCTGATCCTGTCAGCTTCTGTACTGAGGAGATTTTACAAACACAGCTTTGTTAGGCTGGATACAGAGCAACACACAGTAGATGGCTATTGAGGAATAAGAAAATGAGAATCTCATAATAAGCACATAGTCCTATATTTCATTCAGTTACTTTTTCCTCATTCAGTTGATTGTATTACCAAAAGTACCAGAAATAGCATATTCATGTTGGTTTGCAGAGCTACCAACAACCTTGAAATTTATGTGGCTCCCATTGTATCAAATTCTTTGTATTTTCTGGGCAGCCTATGTCACATACCCTTTAGAAAACTAAAGGAAAGCTCACCTATTGCAGAAAAAAAAAAATGCTCTCCATAGCTTTTTTAAAAGTCATCCAATAGATCCAATGGTACCTTTATGGCTTTTAAAAAACATATTATTGAGAAATAATCCACATACCATACAATTCACCAATTTAAAGTATATAATGCAATGGCTTTGGGGATGTTACATTATTAATCTTTAAAATGTTTAAAAATTAATTTAATTTAAAATATATATAACAAAATCTGTCATTTTAACCACTTTAAATATATAATTCAGTGGCATTACTTACATTAATAATGTTGTACAACATTTTATTAGATTGACTTCAGTCTCCTTGTGACTTGTGACTAAGGCACAATCTAGGAAACCATCCACTGGCCCTTCCTACTCTAAAAAGCTGCCGCTCCATTTCCGTGCAGCAAAAATGTATCACTGCTCAGTCGGCAGTACCACCCTTGTGAAAATTGTTCTCTGATCAGAAGCTACTGTCTGTAGCACTTATCCTGTTTTCTCCCTTCTTAGTTAACTCTGGCTGTAATGTTCACATTTGGCCAAGTAGTTGTTCTGAACAAGAGCCATGTGCTCTTTCTCCTGCCTCCCAGGTGAGAGTCCCTGGCAATCTCCAGTTTGGTCAAATTGCTAGAAGCATCTCCAGGTATCCCAAGATTTCATGTGACCTATACTTCTTTTTCTCCCTATTACTTATCACACAAAGGTCACCTCATCATTTTTCCACAGGAGGCCTAGTAAGACAACAATCACATCAAAGTAATCACAATGAATGTAATAATTTTATTTACTAGCAATGTAGCATCCATTTTCAGGAGTTCTGCAGAAGTTCCCCAGGTAATTAACTGCTTTCTTTCTTCCTTTAGCAATCCTGGAAATACCAAACACAGGGAACAGAAAAGCTTGTACTTTCCACAGAATTCTATTAATATGTTTGATTTTTATTAAAAGAAAACAAAACACCTTCCAACAGTATCAATTTTGTTGTTGTAATATGAAGCTGGAATAATAATAACTAAAAATTATTTTTAAGTTGTGGAAGATTTCCGACAGGCACTAAGGCTAAGTGACTCATATTACATCTCATTTAATTCATAAGAGCCACAGAGGTTATAGATTATGATATAGCTGTTGGGGGTTCAGTGTCACATGGATCCACACATTTTTGTGGGATTTTCTTTATCTATTATATTTATAAATCATACCATCACTTTGTATCCCATAAATACATACAATCATAAGTGGTCAATTTACAATAATTTGTTTTCTGGTTCCTCTACTTAATATCTATTATCCTACAAAAGGTTTAGGAGGATGCCAGGAAAACACAGGGGGAAAACTGCACAAAATTGGTCTGGGCAATGGTTTTTTGGATTTTACCCCAAAAGTGCAGGCAGGAAAAACAAAAATAGACAAATAGGATTATATCAAACTAAAAAGCTCTCTATACAGAAAAAAAAAAGTAACAGTTTGAAAAAACAACCTATAAATGGGGAGAAAACATTTACAAGTCATACATCCAATAAGGGGTTAATATCCGAAATACAGAAAGAACTCACACAACTCAATAGCAAGACAGCCCAATTTTTAAAAATGAGCAAGAGACTTGAATAGACATTTCTAAAAAATACATATATACACAAATGGTCAACAGATATAAAAGATGTTCAATACCTACTAATCTTTAAGGAAATGCAAATTAAAACCCACAATGAACTATTTATTACCTCACACCTGTCAGAATGACTATTATCAAAAAGACAAAAAAAAGAAAAGTGTTGGTGAGAATGTGGAAAAAAAGGGAACCCTCGTACACTGTTAGTGGAAATGTAAATTAGTGCAATCATCATGGAAAATACTGGGAAGATTCTTTAAAAAACTAAAAACAGCATTGGCAATCCGTCTTCTGGGTATTTACTTAAAAGACTGGAAATCAGTTTGTCCAAGAGATATGTTCACCCCATGTTCACTGCAGCACTATTCACAACAGCCAAGTTACAGAATCAATCTAAATGCTATCAACAGATGAAAAGATAAAGAAAACATGGTAACACCTAAACAATGGAATACTATTCAGCCTTAAAAATCACTCCACCGCACTCCAGCCTGTATGCCAGAGTGAGAGACCCTGTCTCAAAAAAAAAAAAAAAAAAAAAAAAAAAAGAAGGCTATTCTGTCATTTGCAACTACAACATGGATGGAATTGGAGAATTTATACTAAGTGAAATAAGTCAAGCACAGAAACACAAATACCACATGTTCTCACTTATATGTGGAATGAGAAACAATTGAACTCAAAGAAGCAGAGAGTAGAATGGTGATTACAGAGGCTGGGGGTTGGGAGAGAGGGAAATGGAGAAATGATGGTCAAAGGATACAGTCTCAGACAGGAGCAATACATTCTTGTTTTGTTTTGTTTTAGATCTATTGCCCAGTTTGGTGAATATAGTTGATAATAGTGTGTTGCACATTTCAAAATTACTAACAGTATATGTCAAATGTTCTCACTACAAAACAATGACAGATATAACAGATATGTTCATTGACTGGATTTAATTATTCCACATTGTATTCCTAAGTCATAGCATCACTTTGGACCCCATAAAATATATAATCATAAAGGGTTGATTTATCATAATTTGTTTTAAAGTGACTGATATACCCATATTGAGAAATACAATGTTGAAAAACCAGGGCTCCATGTACCACAGATCATCTGTTGATTAGTAAATGAGACTTCTAGTGGATAGATGCAGCAATTACATTAGTTATGAAATGATGGCTAATATCTAGGTTTGGAAAAAAGTAATCAGGGAAAAAATACAAACACTGCTGATTCTACCCTTGAGGTAAGACTGACCACAAATATAGGCAGAGTGAAAAATACCCAATCTAAGGTGAATTTTGGCATACCAGAAAGGACCACTAGCTAACCGGTACCCCTGTCCTCTCTGTGGTTTATGCATAAGATTTTACTTCAGGAAGTGTTATTATAATTCCCATGTAATTGTGAATACAATAAATAGCAAGGCAGCAAGAACATTTAAAATCCCCAATCCTACTATTTGAGTTAGAGGCATGGAGGAAGGGAAAAGAGATGGAATATTAGAGAAAATTGTTTTGGGGATAAGGTTCATTCACCAGAGACCCCTCTCTTTAACTAACTATGATGCTCTGCAATGATTTCACATCTGGCTCAAGGTCTTCATGGAGATGTTAAACACAAGTATGGGGGGGCGGAGCAAGATGGCCGAATAGGAACAGCTCCAGTCTCCAACTCCCAGCGCGAGCGACACAGAAGACCCGTGATTTCTGCATCTTCAACTGAGGTACTGGGGTCATCTCACTAGGGAGTGCCGGACAATCGGTGCTGGTCAGTTGCTGCAGCCTGACCAGCGAGAGCTGAAGCAGGGCGAGGCATCGCCTCACCTGGGAAGCGCAAGGGGGAAGGGTATCCCTTTTCCTAGCCAGGGGAACTGAGACACACAACACCTGGAAAATCGGGTAACTCCCACCCCAACACCGCGCTCTAAGCTAACGGGCACACCTGAAGAATATATCCCTCACCTGTCCGGGGAGGGTCTCACGCCCAGGAGCCTCCCTCATTGTTAACACAGCAGTCTGCGGCTATCTAACCGCAAGGCAGCAGCAAGGCTGGGGGAGGGGCACCCGCCATTGCTGAGGCTTAAGTAGGTAAACAAAGCCACTGGGAAGCTCGAACTGGGTGGAGCTCACAGCAGCTCAAGGAAACCTGCCTGTCTCTGTAGACTCCACCTCTGGGGGCAGGGCTCAGCTAAGAAAACAACAGGGGAAGGAGCAGAGGCCTGAGCAGACGCGAACGACTCTGTCTGACAGCTTTGAAGAGAGCAGTGGATCTCCCAACACGGAGGTTGAGATCTGAGAACGGACAGACTGCCTGCTCAAGTGGGTCACTGACCCCTGAGTAGCCTAACTGGGAGACATCCCCCACTAGGGGCAGTCTGACACCCCACACCTCACAGGGTGGAGTACACCCCTGAGAGGAAGCTTCCAAAGTAAGAATCAGACAGGTACACATGCTGTTCAGCAATATTCTATCTTCTGCAACCTCTGCTGCTGATACCCAGGCAAACAGGGTCTGGAGTGGACCTCAAGCAATCTCCAACAGACCTATACCTGAGGGTCCTGACTGTCAGAAGGAAAACTATCAAACAGGAAGGACACCTATACCAAAATCCCATCAGTACGTCACCATCATCAAAGACCAGAGACAGATAAAACCAAAAAGATGGGGAAAAAGCAGGGCAGAAAAGCTGGAAATTCAAAAAATAAGAGCGCATCTCCCCCTGCAAAGGGGCGCAGCCCATCGCCAGCAACGGATCGAAGCTGGTCAGAGAATGACTTTGACGAGATGAGAGAAGAAGGCTTTAGTCCGTCAAACTTCTCAGAGCTAAAGGAGGAATTACGTACCCAGCGCAAAGAAACTAAAGATCTTGACAAAAGAGTGGAAGAATTGACAGCTAGACTAATTAATGCAGAGAAGGTCATAAACGAAATGACAGAGATGAAAACCATGACATGAGAAATACATGACAAATGCACAAGCTTCAGTAACCGACTCGATCAACTGGAAGAAAGAGTATCAGCCATTGAGGATCAAATGAATGAAATGAAGCGAGAAGAGAAACCAAAAGAAAAAAGAAAAAAAGAAATGAACAAAGCCTGCAAGAAGTATGGGATTATGTAAAAAGACCAAATCTATGTCTGATTGGGGTGCCTGAAAGTGAGGGGGAAAATGGAACCAAGTTGGAAAACACTCTTCAGGATATCATCCAGGAGAACTTCCCCAACCTAGCAGGGCAGGCCAATATTCAAATTCAGGAAATACAGAGAACACCACAAAGATACTCCTCCAGAAGAGCAACTCCAAGACACATAATTGCCATATTCACCAAAGTTGAAAGGAAGGAAAAAATCTTAAGGGCAGCCAGAGAGAAAGGTCGGGTTACCCACAAAGGGAAGCACATCAGACTAACAGCAGACCTCTCGGCAGAAACTCTACAAGCCAGAAGAGAGTGGGGGCCAATATTCAACGTTCTTAAAGAAAAGAATTTTCAACCCAGAATTTCATATCCAGCCAAACTAAGTTTCATAAGTGAAGGAGAAATAAAATCCTTTACAGATAAGCAAATGCTTAGAGATTTTGTCACCACCAGGCCTGCCTTACAAGAGACCCTGAAGGAAGCCCTAAACATGGAAAGGAACAACCGGTACCAGCCATTGCAAAAACATGCCAAAATGTAAAGACCATCGAGGCTAGGAAGAAACTGCATCAACTAACGAGAAAAATAACCAGTTAATATCATAATGGCAGGATCAAGTTCACACATAACAATATTAACCTTAAATGTAAATGGACTAAATGCTCCAATTAAAAGACACAGACTGGCAAACTGGATAAAGAGTCAAGACCCATCAGTCTGCTGTATTCAGGAGACCCATCTCACATGCAGAGACATACATAGGCTCAAAATAAAGGGATGGAGGAAGATCTACCAAGCAAATGGAGAACAAAAAAAAGCAGGGGTTGCAATCCTAGTCTCTGATAAAACAGACTTTAAACCATCAAAGATCAAAAGAGACAAAGAAGGCCATTACATAATGGTAAAGGGATCAATTCAACAGGAAGAGCTAACTCTCCTAAATATATATGCACCCAATACAGGAGGACCCAGATTCATAAAGCAAGTCCTTAGAGACTTACAAAGAGACTTAGACTCCCATACAATAATAATGAGAGACTTCAACACTCCGCTGTCAACATTAGACAGATCAACGAGACAGAAAGTTAACAAGGATATCCAGGAATTGAACTCATCTCTGCACCAAGCAGACCTAATAGACATCTATAGAACTCTCCACCCCAAATCAACAGAATATACATTCTTCTCAGCACCACATCGCACTTATTCCAAAATTGACCACATAATTGGAAGTAAAGCACTCCTCAGCAAATGTACAAGAACAGAAATTATAACAAACTGTCTCTCAGACCACAGTGCAATCAAACTAGAACTCAGGACTAAGAAACTCAATCAAAACCACTCAACTACATGGAAACTGAACAACCTGCTCCTGAATGACTACTGGGTACATAACGAAATGAAGGCAGAAATAAAGATGTTCTTTGAAACCAATGAGAACAAAGATACAACATACCAGAATCTCTGGGACACCTTTAAAGCAGTGTGTAGAGGGAAATTTATAGCACTAAATGCCCACAAGAGAAAGCAGGAAAGATCTAAAATTGACACTCTAACATCACAACTAAAAGAACTAGAGAGGCAAGAGCAAACACATTCAAAAGCTAGCAGAAGGCAAGAAATAACTAAGATCAGAGCAGAACTGAAGGAGATAGACACAAAAAACCCTCCAAAAAATCAATGAATCCAGGAGTTGGTTTTTTGAAAAGATCAACAAAATTGACAGACTGCTAGCAAGACTAATAAAGAAGAAAAGAGAGAGGAATCAAATAGACGCAATAAAAAATGATAAAGGGGATATCACCACCGACCCCACAGAAATACAAACTACCATCAGAGAATACTATAAACACCTCTACGCAAATCAACTAGAAAATCTAGAAGAAATGGATAATTTCCTGGACACTTACACTCTCCCAAGACTAAACCAGGAAGAAGTTGAATCCCTGAATAGACCAATAGCAGGCTCTGAAATTGATGCAACAATTAATAGCCTACCCACCAAAAAAAGTCCAGGACCAGATGGATTCACAGCTGAATTCTACCAGAGGTACAAGGAGGAGCTGGTACCATTCCTTCTGAAACTATTCCAATCAATAGAACAAGAGGGAATCCTCCCTAACTCATTTTATGAGGCCAACATCATCCTGATACCAAAGCCTGGCAGAGACACAACAAAAAAAGAGAATTTTAGACCAATATCCCTGATGAACGTCGATGCAAAAATCCTCAATAAAATACTGGCAAACCGGATTCAGCAGCACATCAAAAAGCTTATCCACCATGATCAATGGGCTTCATCCCTGGGATGCAAGGCTGGTTCAACATTCGCAAATCAATAAACATAATCCAGCATATAAACAGAACCAAAGACAAGAACCACATGATTATCTCAATAGATGCAGAAAAGGCTTTTGACAAAATTCAACAGCCCTTCATGCTAAAAACGCTCAATAAATTCGGTATTGATGGAACATACCTCAAAATAATAAGAGCTATTTATGACAAACCCACAGCTAATATCATACTGAATGGGCAAAAACTGGAAAAATTCCCTTTGAAAACTGGTACAAGACAGGGATGCCCTCTCTCACCACTCCTACTCAACATAGTGTTGGCAGTCCTGGCTAGGGCAATCAGGCAAGAGAAAGAAATCAAGGGTATTCAGTTAGGAAAAGAAGAAGTCAAATTGTCCCTGTTTGCAGATGACATGATTGTATATTTAGAAAACCCCATCGTCTCAGGCCAAAATCTCCTCAAGCTGATAAGCAACTTCAGCAAAGTCTCAGGATACAAAATTAATGTGCAAAAATCACAAGCATTCTTATACTCCAGTAACAGACAAGCAGAGAGCCAAGTCAGGAATGAACTTCCATTCACAATTGCTTCAAAGAGAATAAAATACCTAGGAATCCAACTTACAAGGGATGTAAAGGTCCTTTTCAAGGAGAACTACAAACCACTGCTCAGTGAAATAAAAGAGGACACTAACAAATGGAAGAACATACCATGCTCATGGATAGGAAGAATCAATATCGTGAAAATGGCCATACTGCCCAAGGTTATTTATAGATTCAATGCCATCCCCATCAAGCTACCAATGAGTTTCTTCACAGAATTGGAAAAAACTGCTTTAAAGTTCATATGGAACCAAAAAAGAGCCCGCATTGCCAAGACAATCCTAAGCCAAAAGGACAAAGCTGGAGGCGTCACGCTACCTGACTTCAAACTATACTACAAGGCTACAGTAACCAAATCAGCATGGTTCTGGTACCAAAACAGAGATATAGACCAATGGAACAGAACAGAGTCCTCAGAAATAATACCACACATCTACAGCCATCTGATCTTTGACAAACCTGAGAGAAACAAGAAATGGGGAAAGGATTCCCTATTTAATAAATGGTGCTGGGAAAATTGGCTAGCCATAAGTAGAAAGCTGAAACTGGATCCTTTCCTTACTCCTTATACGAAGATTAATTCAAGATGGATTAGAGACTTAAATGTTAGACCTAATACCATAAAAACCCTAGAAGAAAATCTAGGTAGTACCATTCAGGACATAGGCATGGGCGAGGACTTCATGTCTAAAACACCAAAAGCAATGGCAGCAAAAGCCAAAATTGACAAATGGGATCTCATTAAACTAAAGAGCTTCTGCACAGCAAAAGAAACTACCATCAGAGTGAACAGGCAACCTACAGAATGGGAGAAAATTTTCGCAATCTACTCATCTGACAAAGGGCTAATATCCAGAATCTACAAAGAACTCAAACAAATATACAAGAAAAAAACAAACAACCCCATCAAAAAGTGGGCAAAGGATATGAACAGACATTTCTCAAAAGAAGACATTCATACAGCCAACAGACACATGAAAAAATGCTCATCATGACTCACCATCAGAGAAATGCAAATCAAAACCACAATGAGATACCATCTCACACCAGTTAGAATGGCAATCATTAAAAAATCAGGAAACAACAGTTGTTGGAGAGGATGTGGAGAAATAGGAACACTTTTACACTGTTGGTGGGATTGTAAACTAGTTCAACCATTATGGAAAACAGTATGGCGATTCCTCAAGGATCTAGAACTAGATGTACCATATGACCCAGCCATCCCACTACTGGGTATATACCCAAAGGATTATAAATTATTCTACTACAAAGACACATGCACACGTATGTTTATTGCAGCACTATTCACAATAGCAAAGACTTGGAATCAACCCAAATGTCCATCTGTGACAGACTGGATTAAGAAAATGTGGCACATATACACCATGGAATACTATGCAGCCATAAAAAAGGATGAGTTTGCGTCCTTTGTAGGGACATGGATGCAGCTGGAAACCATCATTCTTAGCAAACTATCACAAGAACAGAAAACCAAACACCACATGTTCTCACTCATAGGTGGGAACTGAACAATGAGATCACTTGGACTCGGGAAGGGGAACATCACACACCGGGGCCTATCATGGGGAGGGGGGAGGGGGGAGGGATTGCATTGGGGAGTTATACATGATATAAATGATGAATTGATGGGTGCTGACGAGTTGATGGGTGCAGCACACCAACATGGCACAAATATACATATGTAACAAACCTGCACGTTATGCACATGTACCCTAGAACTTAAAGTATAATAAAAATAAATAAATAAATAAATAAAACACAAGTATGCATTATTGTGTCTGAAGATGATGATACAAAGCAAAGCAAAGTTTATTATTCAAAGTAATATATAATATGAAAATGTTTCCGCCCCCTAAAAAATCCATTTGGAATAAGCCTCAAAAAAAAGCTAAAAATTGTGTTAGAGTTCAAATCGAAGGTTTGTGCCCAGAGGAAATATATCTTTACTACTAAGTAAGACTTACATCTCAAATCAGGATCCAGTAAGCGGCAGTAGAAGGCAGGCAGGATATCTCCATGAACAGATTTTAGTCAAGAAACCTTATCCTGGGTGGAGGATCTGACAGCAGGAACTAATGGAGAAACTTCTGGTATCACTGTCACAACTACAATCTGTTGAATACAGCAATCACTTGACTGGAGAAATGGTTTATGTCGGCCACCAAGATGCAACGATGCAACAATGACCCAAAGCATATTCTATGCCTGAATTTCACAAGGCGTGACTCTGCTATCTGTTCATCTTCCCATCAGCCTAAATACTCTTGGACATCTGTTATTCAATGGGGACACATCTATTTGCCAGTATCAAATGGACAAGAAACAAATGATGACTTCCTTGTCCTTCCTCCTTTTCTTCCCTTCTCTGGAATCTAAAGGAGTAGATGGAAGAGGAAGAAACAGCAAAGTGCCTAATGCGACAGCTACATGCCACTCTCTCTAAGTTCCATCCGTGACGATTGGTTGGTAATAGTTTATTGTACATTTGAAAATCACTAACAGAGTATATTTCAAATGTTCTCATCACCAAAAATAACAGGTATGAGATAATAGATATGTTAATTGACTGGATTTAATTATTCCACATTGTATTCATAAGTCATAGCATCACATTGTACCCATATTAGGGAATACAATATTGAAAAATGAGGGCTCCATGTACCATAGATTATCTGATTAATTAGTAAATGAGTAAAAATTTACAATGTACTATTATCACCATCCCTAACATGCACAATCATAATCCTGAGGAAAAGAAAGTTAGGGAGACGTGAAAGTAGATTAAGTCTTATTCTCTCTATCCCCAACACAACGTTTGTTACATAACAACCTTGGGCAACTGCCACCAAGGAAGGAAAAGAGCACAAATAGAGATATGAGCCCTGTACGGTGGCTCATGCCTATAATCCCAGCATTTTGGGAGGCCGAGGCGGGTGGATCACCTGAGGTCAGGAGTTCAAGACCAGCCTAGCCAACATGGTGAAACCCCTTCTTTACTAAAATCAAAAATTAACAGGGTGTGATGGTGCACACCTGTAATCCCAGCTACTTGGGAGGCCGAGGCAGGAGAATCACTTGAACCTGGGAGGCAGAGATTGCAGTGAGCCGAGATCACGACATTGCACTCCAGCCTGGGTGACAAAGCAAGACTCTGTCTCAAAAAAAAAGAAAGAAAAAATAGAGATATGGTTTTGGAAAGCACAGTAGGGATAAAGAAATACAGATCCAGAGAATTGCCTCTTAAAAATCTGTAACCTTCTGTGACTCTACTTCAAACTAACAATAACATTAATTTATAAATGTAAATATTTTTCTATAACACACAGAATCTCTGGAGGGCAAAATTTATTTCCCTGTTTCTGTATATTTAGTCACACAAAAAGCAAGCATCATAGAACTGGTCTTAGGAACTCTCCTGGCCAGTAGAGAAAGGCAGTGCTCCTCTCCCCACGTATCTATCAACAGTCATAGAATCACAATAGGTGCTAGGAAGCCTTTTGAAACAAAGACTTAATGCTGTACACAATGGCTTTGGAGAGCTGCATAGCAGCCCCAAGAGACCCTGACAAAAAAGAGATTGAAGGAGGAGCAATGGGAATGTCTGAAGGAGAATCCTCCAGGAAGAAAGATGAAATCGCAGCGGGAACTAAACTCTTCAACAACCCAGTAGTAGAGGATGATATTAAAAGACACTTCTAGGATAGCTTAGGCAGGGACTTGTACCACTTCAGCCATCCTGGAGTACCTGTGCATTGTGGCAGGCAGGGGCTGTGTGCGGTGAGAGATGGTCTCACTAAACGCTGAAGTGATTGTGAGCTCAGCCAGCTTTACGATGGTATTTCCCCTTCCTATTCCCTAGTGAGGGAAGCACAGAAGAGTGTTCTCCATCTTTCCTCACTGGATTCCTGAGGCTGCACACTGACCATGCAGTTCCAAAGGCATCGAGACAACAGCTCTGGCAACAGAAGCAAATGCCAGCTTAGACCTCATGGCTCTGTTGGGCTTGGATGGAACAAAGTGTCCGAGTGGCTTTCCATGGCAATTAGTGAGGGCAAAGCTCATTTCTGGACTGTTACCACCTGTGTTTACTCCAAGAAGTGCTTGGGGAGGATTCTCTGCAAAAGACTAAACTCCCACAGCTAGACAGGTGGAAGTTGGAAGCCACCTGTAGTCAGGCATTTCTATGCATTTATACTCACCAGGCAATAAAACCAGAGACACAAGAGTGGAATAACAAAAGTCCTAAGAAAACTGCCTGATAGATTCCATGTTATTTTTAGTGACTCCACCTAGAATCAACAAAGTGGCAAGAATGTATTCAGAAATGCTCAAATGTGTAAAAAGCCCTTTAAACTTACTGATGTCTAATTTATACTCCAAAGGCCAGTTGTTGCTTAGGTTTTGGCCTCATGCTTATCATCGTGTGTGAGTTTACTTTCTGTAAACAGGCATTTTTTTTGTTACTTGAAAAGTTTAATGCCAAATGGCTTGGCATTATTTTATTCATTAAGCTTCCTTTTTCCATTTGAAGTCTGAGTGTATGCAGGGATACAGTTACTATTGTTGCCGTAATCTTTTATTCAAATAATCAGATAAATATTTCAAATGATACAGAGTGATAAAGGAAGCACTTCATTACCTTCAGGCTGAAGATTCTCACAGTGATAAAAAGAAGAGAAAAAAAATGTGAAATGTGCTGCTGTTGAAAATCTAACACAACCTCAAATGACTGGGCAGCTCTATAGCAAAGAGCCATTCTCGCCCCTCATTATAGAAACGATCATTAATGTTTAATACCTGCTGGAAGAGAGAGTGGCTTTGTGAGCTGTGGGCTGGGAGACTGGTACTGTCTTCTTTCCTGATATTTACGAAGCTTTGGGGTAACGTAACGTTTCCATTCCACTTGCTGCACTCCTCTCTACAGCTGATTCCTTAAAGCAGAGGAACAGGTTGCTTTACCCATCTGCTCCAAACCTCTGATCTCCAGGCTTGGCAAATTAGTTTGCAGACAAATAAAAAATATTTTGATAGTAAATCCTTGTTTATAATATCTCCCTGGGGAGGGAGTAATCAGTGTAGAATATCAGGCAGGCCATCAGTGTAACCACAATTTGAGTATTGCAATCTGGTCGAACATAATTTCTTGCCTTTGTTGTTGAATATTTTCTATTTTTCTGTCTTTTGTTCTTTTCTTCAAAATTCCACCACCCAAATAATAATATTTTAGAGGGTTAATCATCATAAGGTAATCATAACCATTGGAAAAAAATATGATTTTGGCTTTTTTCTCGCTTGTATAAGAAAATGAGTTTGAATTCATACACCAACAGTGTTATTCTTTGCAGTACTATAAAAACACGCAGTCTCTATATATTTGGATGACTGTATCTTTGTGACTGTTATATAAATATGTATACAATATTGTGCAAATACAAAAATTAGACCTCTTCATTTCTATTAAAAAATGAATAACTAGCATATGACTAAAGAATTATTTAGAATCATCCTAAACCAATTGAAGTATTCATATAATTTTTAAAAGAGGGGTTGTAGTAATGTTGACTTAGCTCTGACTATAATTAAACAAACTAAACCAATAAACTGTTCCCAATGCACTAGAGACTCTTTTACATTTCGGAGACTTTTGCTTTCAGAATTCTGGAAGGCAGATAAAGGCTGCTATAAAAGATACTACTTGCACAGAGATTCACAGCGGACAGGAGTTTATGTACCAGTGAGCAAAAAAATAGGCAATAAAAAAGGGGAAAAGATGCCAATAAATCAATCAATGAAATAAATGGCATTACTGAGAAGAGGAAGTATAGTATTCTCCCCTTACCCCCACCTGAGCCCCAGTCACTCTTTTCCCTTAAAGCAATACTGAAGGCATGAACTGCAGATTCCTTAAGAAAAAAGAAAAAAAAAGAATTCCAGGGAATTCTAGAACTAGCAGAGAGTATATCCTGGATGGTGGAGTTGCTGAGAAGAATTTATATTGCTGCCTACAACTGAAATCAGGAAAAGAGACTCACGGAACTTTCCTACAAGTCACTGTTGTCAGTGAGAGGAATATCCAGAAATCAGATTCTGTGTAGAATTGGAAATATTGGCCTCTTATAAAGATACTGACCTATAAAAATATGTTAATTAAAAATGTTAACAATTTATATTTAGGTAGTCTGTGATTTAAAGATTTTTTTTTTTTTTCTTTTCAACAAAAACAAAATCTTGCCCATGTTTTAAATTTCCCATTGAGTGCTTGGGGAGAAAACAAATCATCAAAAACCAATCCATTAAAGTAATTACCCAAAGAATTCCTTGAGAAAACAATAGCAGCACCAACAAAGAAGAATTGACATAGGTAATATATGATAAAGGGATATTTTTAATCTACCTATTAGTAACAGAATGCATATAGGATGGAATAAGCAGAATGAAATTGAAGGGTAGCAGAATATGCCATCCCAAAATAGGCCATTTATTTGGCATAAGGATTATTTCGAGCCAAAGGTAAGATACAGAAACAAGAAAGGAAGAAACAGATACAAGAAAAGCTCTCTCCTCTCCCCCATCTGCCTACAGGCAGGGCATAAATTTGCAAAGGTACCTTTCCCCTCTCTTCCAGGAAGGACAGAAGTTAACATATCTGAGACCATGTCTAGACCCTCACCAGCCCTGATACAACACCAGAAAAGTCTACATCGCAAACTTCACTAACTAGCCTTATCTACCATTATCCTCATATGTCCCCATATATATGCCATTCCATGATCTATGTCCTAGAAGCTCAACGTTCTTTTCCTTATTTTTGTCACTTCCCTACAATTTTATCATTTTTTAAAGATGATATATCAGCTCAAATTCTCACCACCCCTTCGAGTTACTGATCATTGAATACACCCGTGTGTGTGTGCACTATGCACACATTAATAAGTTTCTGTTTGTTCTTCTCTTGCTAATCTGTCTTTTCTCAATCTAATATACAGGGTCCCAGTAAATGAATCTTAAGTGAGCAGCAGAAAAAAATATAAAATAAAAACGAATTTTTTTCTCCCCTACAGGATAAAAGGGCTGAATGACAGAGCAGCCATTTTGGAGAATGGAGCTGCTGGAAAAAGGAAAATAAAGGAAGGAATGCACATGAGAATGGATTCAGAATACAAGTCCTCAGAATCAGGTTGCTGATTTGAAATGGAGGTCAAGATGAGAAGACCAAATATCTTCTAGCACTTTTGTATATTATTTACATGGCTCTTTAGCATGACCCTTATTTCTATCACTCTTGTTGGAAAGTAACATTTCTGCAGAGGTCCTACGTAGCTATATGGGTATGTATAAGACAACATATTATTAAATAGCAACATAAAAGACAGCATATTAAATGTCCCTTTTTTCCAAGTGTCTGGGTAGCTTGCATTTATTTATAACTGAAAGCTACTTTTCTTGGCTAAATGAGATGGATACTGAAAAACGTAGTGATTTTAGGTCATTAAAATAACCCTAGTGAGCCCTTTGATTAGAAGTTTGCCAGGACTGAGGGTGATTCTCTTTTTAGGGCTTAGCTTTATTTCATTTCTCTGAAAATAACCAATAAACATGTATGAAGCAACATAAGTAAAGGTTATTTATCAAAAATACTGTACGTAGTAGTAAAAATTGGAAATAATCCAACTTCCCATCAATAGGGAGCTGGTTAAATAAATTACCATATGTCTATAATGTGCAATTCTATGCAGATGTAAGAAAGAATGACAAAGCTTTTGATGTACTGATAAAGATCTCCAAGATACATCATTAAGCAAAAATAGCAAAATAGAGAACAATCCATAATATGCTATATGTTGTGTGAGAAAGAGAGAAAACAACAATATATGCATGCATTTACATGGTTGTGCCTAAAGGAATTCTGGAAGGATACTCATAATTACTAACAGGGTTACCCACTGGTACAGAGGAAAATGGGGCCGATGAGCTGATGAAGGTAAAGGTGGGAGCAAAACTTTTTCCTGCATACCATTTTGTACTGCATATTTAATCACGCAGGAGTATTCCCTATTCAAACATTGAAAATAAATAAGATGAAATAAAAATGAGATATAAGCTTCAATACACAAAGACTGCGTTTTAAATGTTTGTTGCTGCTGCTTTATGGTTGCTTTATAACTAAGAATATAACCATTTAGTTATTGCTTCCAGCCCTCTTCTTGGTATGATGTACTGCTTTCAAATGGCCATTCACATTTTGGGGGTAGACACAGGAAGTGTCTTCCATAAACTGATGACTGTTGCAACAAGTGAAAGTGTTCTGATCTTAGTAATAACCTCGCTTGCAACAGAAAAAATTGGCCATGGTGAGCCCCAACTGTAACTCCACTCAGTCATTGCAGGAGGTGTACTGGGAAGATCCTCCCTGCTCTTGAGTAGCAGCTTAGAGCACAGGTGGCTCCCTCTTCCAAGGGAAACCCTCAAAGCAACTTTGTAGGTGTTACATGTTTCATTTGTTGTTATGTGTGACATATATTGCTTATGGAAAGGGCTGCATATATTTACGGTGACTTATTTGTCATAGGTTTCTTAGTTTTATTTTTTTTAAAGGAGAAAAAAATTCATGATTGATCAGCTAGAGTTATAGTAGCATTTTAGACCTTTGGTGGGAATTTGGTCAAAGTCTTTTACAATATCATTTTACGATTTCTGGTGCTTTCTTCCCAACTTTTCTCCTTAGAGATCTTTGTTCATACTTTTTTTTATTTTGAGACAGTGTCTTGTTCTGTCACCTAGGCTGGAGTGCAATGGCATGATCTCAGCTCACTGCAACCTCTGCCTCTCCTGCTCAAGCAATCCTCCTACCTCAGCCACCCATGTTCATACATTTTAAACAGAAATATTTTGAAAAGTGCAAACTCTTCACTTATCCTTAAAAAGTAATTAGAATCTTATTACTAGGATAGTAATCTTCCACGGTGTTTATTTGGCATCCATCTACTTTTATAATAAATTTGCCTATTGAGTGGCCTCTTTCCTTTGTCAACATTGATCTAGCTGGCAACTTGCAGGACCTTATAATTTAAATTGCATAGGCTGGTTTCAAGGCTATTCCAGATGTATGGTGTAAGAAAACGAAGCAGAACTTATGGTATGCTATGTAAGGCAATTAGTTTGCTTTCGTTGCAAGTAACGGAAAACCCAGCTAAATTGGTTTAAGTAATAAAGCAAGTATATGGATTTACTTAAATACAGATTACAACTGTAGTGTATGTAGGTTTGTGACATCATCATCAGAGTTCCATCTGTCTTTGTATATAATTTGACCCTGCTTTCTTCTTACATCAGCTTTATTATTTGGCTGACTTGAAGTGGCAAAAATGGCAGCAGCAATTTCCAGCATCATGTCCAACACCTTACCATTTGGGCCAAGTTGTGCTGCAGAAAAACAACTCCCACATCTCAAAGGCTTATACCAATGAAAAAATTAATTTCAATTCACTGTGCATTTCCATTATAGGTCAACTCTGGCTCTGTTTCACACAGTCTTTTTTCTAGGACTCAAGCTAATGGAGAATCCCCTACCTGAGTCATTGCTAGTGTTATGGCTTAGGAGAAAGATGAACATGGATGGAGGTAATACATGATGGTTTTTAAAACTCCTACTCACACGTGACATACATCACTTCCTTATACATGTCATTGACCAAAGTAAGTCACACAGACAAGTCTGAAATCAACTCCTACACTATTCAACTGAGCAGGAAGCACCTTTGCCTTAGCATTCCAAAGTAAGTCTTAATATTCATACTGATTGGATTTACTAAATTTCCATGCTAAATTGTTAAATTAATTGTTGTGGCCAGAGGAACAGAAGGCTCTGATTGATTTAGCCTGAATCACAACATTCACCTTTGATATTGGGATTAAATTTGGCTTCTTTGTTCCCACAAGGATGACCCAAAGAAAACTGAAGGTCTTTGGGGCAAGACAGAAGAAAAGGTCGCTGAGAATGAAACCCAACATCTAATATAATGTACACTGTATGTTTAACAGTGTTTACATCAAAATTTTTGAGAGGCAAACTAATGATTGTTAAAAATTTAAACAAAGGAGAATTATACAATGCCACCTCTCCAAATTTGAAGCTATTATAAAACTGCATGCTTTCTTTTAGCAACAACAACATCAAAATTCAAATACCTTAAATGGTGCTTCAGCTGCTCCTTCTTAACCTAAGAACTGCTCCTTCTTAACCTAAGAACTATGTCTTAACCTAAGAACTTAACCTAACAACTGTGTTGATAATGACATTTTGTGAAAGGGAAGATACAAAACTCACCTCACATTCTCTTTAAAACTGAAACTGGGGACAAGTAAGTGGAGGAATTGAGAGACTTATTTATCACTGATAACACACATACTCATACCAAATGGAAATACATAAACTGTTAACATATTCTTATATATGATTCACTATGCAACGTCTAGAGAGTGTTATATGTCAATTATACCAAGTATATGATTTCATCTTAAGCAAAGCCTATTCATCTGCAATTAATATTTTATAGTTAGTGCTTAAAGATTGTTAAATAAAGTGTAGAACCTTAAGACTTCAGAATGATTTGTCAGTTAATTATACACAGATGTTTAACTTTGCCAAGGAGTTGGGCTGATGTGATTTTAGCTTAGTTGCTATTTTTAAATTGACCCATATAGTGTGTGTATGTATGTATGCGTACACACACACACACACACACACACACAGATATATATGAATCAATGATTCTTATATTCTCTTTGTGACAGATGAAGCTATTCAGCCCCGACACCAACTCAAGTCAAGGTACAAATAGGCATCAAAGTCCAAGGACAAATAATTAAAGATTCATTCACTCTATGATCTGTAATCCTGGTTGTATAAAACTTAGTCTAGCCATCCCCCACCTAGCTGAGTATTCCCAAAGAAAAGTCTTACTTAGGACTAGGTATGGTAGGTTAAAATGTGAATATCAAAGCAAATGAATTGCAATGTCAGCTATATAATAAGGGCCCTGTCACCTTGAGAGCTTCTCTTCCCACGTGAACATGAAGCAGTAATCAGCAGCTTTGGTAGCTGTGGCAACCACACCGCCAAGCCTGAAGAGCAAATGTTCTCTGTGCAGGTTTTGTGCCCCTCTGGCGCTTTGTAGATTCTGCTAATGTTAAAGCCTCCAGATTCTCCACATGCTGAATTCATCCAGCAGGGAAAATTAGAGCCGTGATAAGGAAACAAAAGGAGGCTTGCTTTGTGTATGATAAAAGTAGGGAAACACCTTTCAGTTAAAGCAGAAGTACTCTTAATGGCCATCTACAACAGCATCACAAATAGTAGCAAATATTTATCATGCATATTGTTTAATTAAATTCTAAGACTACAGGGCCAATTTACTAAGGTTAACCAACCACTGCATTAGTAGCTCCTAAAGCTTACAAATTTAGGATAAATATCAAAACATCTATATGTTATATAGAACCAGAATTGTATGCCATGGCAAAGAGTATTTATTGTACATGTGTTGAATATTATAATCAAGGAGCCTAGCATCAAATTCCAAATAAACCTATAGTAATTGTTTTGTTCAACAGAACATTGTGTTTATAAATAAACAGTTTTGCATTTACTTTTATCTTTTATATATTTTTAAATTTTTAAATCTTTTCTGTTTCTAGAAAAATAATAAAGAGTATAAGACAAAGTAAAAAGGAAATACTCTTCCTGTCTAAGGGGTGCATCTAGATTTGTCAAAAATTTACAGTTTACTTACCTCACTACAGCTCAGGAAAGCAAAAAAGGCACTTGCCTCAGTCCCTATGACACATGCATGTACATGAGGTTTCCATTTCCATGTAGCTGCAGCTTCTCTTATTCCCTACTGCCAGAATCCCTAGATTTGGGAAAGCAGTGACATGAAAGTCTTCAAATTATATTTCCCAACTTCCCTCACGGGAAATGGTGGCCCCACATTGGACAGCTCTTAAAAATACAGGGAAACATACGAAGAAACCTAGATGATCTCGGGGATGGTGATGACTTTTTGGATATGACATGAAAGAAAGAATTGATGAGTTGGACTTTATTAAAATTAAAAACATTCTGCTCTGTGAAAGACAATGTCAAGAGAATGAGAAGGCAAGCCACATATTGGGAGAAAATATTCGGAAAAGAAACCTAATAAAAGACCGTTATACAACAAATCTTGAGATGCAACAAATTACCTGATGAGAAAATGGACCAAAGATTTTAACAAACAACTGACTCAAGAAGATACACAGATGACAAAAAAGCATATGACAAGATGCTCCACATCATATGTTATCAGGGAAAGGCAAATTAAAACAATGATGATATACTACTACATGCCTATTGGAATGGCCAAAATCTGGAACACTAATAATGCCAAATGCTGGTGAAGACATAGAACAACAGAAATTCCATTTCTGGTAGAATATAAAGTGGTATAGCCACACTGGAAGACAGTTTGGCAGTTTTTTACCAAACTAAACATACTCACCATATGAGCTAGCAATCATATTCCTTGGTATTTATCCAATGGAGTGGAAAACTGAAGTCTACACAAAAACCAGCACACTGATGTTTATTTATAATTGCTAAAACTTGAAAGCAACTAAGATAATCTTAGGTTTTACAAAAGTAGATAAATCAATAAATAAACTGTGGTATGTCCAGACAATGGAGTATTATTCTGTGCTAAAAAGAAATGAGATATCAAGCCATAAAAAGACATGCAGGAATCTTAAATGTTTATTATTAAGTGAAAGCAATCAGAAAAGGCTGTATAACTATAACTATATGACATTTTTGACAAAGCAAAACTATGGAGACAGTAAAAAGATCAGTGTTGCTAGGATTGTGGGGAGGGAGGGATGAATAGCCAGAGCATAAAAGATTTCCAGGAGAATCATACTCCTTATGATTTTGTAATGGTGGATCCATGTCAGTATACATTAGTCCAAACCCATAGAATGTACACCACAAAGACTGAGCCCTAATGTAAACTATGGACTTTGGGTGATAACGATAGTTAACATAGGTCATCAGTTGTAACAAACGTACCCCTGCGGTGGGGATGTTGCTAATGAGGGAGGCCATGTGCAGGGACAGGGGATATACAGGAAATCTCTGTACCTCCCTTCTCAACCTAAGACTGCCCTAGGACAAATTTTTAAATTAATTTTTTAAAAGTAGGCTGACTGTTTATGGCTTTCCTTTTTCTTCCTGGAACTATAGCAGCACCTCATATCATGAAGTAGAGAACCAGACCACATGGGGGGCAGAATGAAGAGCCACAAGGAGCCACTGGTGGCGCTTGTGCTCTCCCTACTTTCTATCATCTCCTTATATGGGAAAAAACACAAGTAATGTTGAGTTCACTATATTCACATGTCTTACAAGTGACCAAATGAACAAAATAACCAGAGGAAACTGAACGAGTCCCCGTTTTTAGAATTGAGATGGGAAGGGCTAGAGAACGATTTAATTATTAAAGAAGAATTCACAAAGGAGACATGAATAGGCTAGAACTTGAACAGAGTAGGATTTACCTTAATAGAAAGTAAGAGGATAAAGATGAAGGTGCTGAATCGACACTAAAATTCAGGGGCAGAATATAAGCAATGGAGGAAGTGCAGGTGTCAGGATGCAATGTAAAGAGAGTTGGTGAAACCAGTGATTTTAGAGGAATGCTGCCAGGGAGATAACTTATGGAGAGACAGACAAAATAAAAGATTGGGAAACTGTACCAAACTGCCTTTCCAAAAATTAGGTGAGAACCAAATTTATTATAGTTGCAGTTTGACCAAATGGAAGAAAAGGTCAAAACAGACAGAATTATGTATGCTCTACTCTTAAAGTTCAAGGCAGTGGGATTCCCACTGATGTTAATCAAAGGAAAGACTCCTCTTAAAAATAAAACAAAAAGCTGGGCGCGGTGGCTCATGCCTGTAATCCCAGCACTTTGGGAGGCTGAGGTGGGCAGATCACAACCTCAGGAGTTCGAGACCAGCCTGGTCAACATAGTGAAACCCTGTCTCGACTAAAAATACAAAAAATTAGCTGGGCATGGTGTCAGGTGCCTGTAATTCCAGCTAGGAGGCAGGAGAATCGCTTGAACTTGGGAGGCAGAGGTTGCAGTGAGCTGAGATCACGCCATTGCACTCCAGCCCAGGCGACAGCGTAAGACTCTGTCTCAAATAATAATAATAAGTAAATAATAAATAAAATAAAACAAAAGGTAATTGGAGGTAGAATCTCAAGTAGTCTATTCTCTATGCTTTGGCAGAAAGGTGGGAAGAATTTGGGAAGATTCTGTGAGGCAGATAAAGAGGTACTGACAGAAAAAATTCCAGTATATATCACAAGGTTACTATAAACCTGAACATTCCAGAGGGTTTTTGAGTACTACTGCCACAGAGGTTCTCCCATGACCATTGAGCAGTTAGTTGGGTAATAAGTCACATAGTGGCCAGTGTGGTGGCTCATGCCTATAATCCCAGCACTCTGGGAGGTCGAGTCAGGCGAATCACTAGGTCAGGAGTTCAAGACCAGCCTGGCCAACATGGTGAAACCCCGTCTCTACTAAAAATACAAAAATTAGCCAGGCATGGTGGTGGGCACCTGTAATCCTAGCTACTCAGGAAGCTGAGGCAGAAGAATCGCTTGAACCCAGGAGGCGGAAGTTGCACTGAGCCAAGATCATGCCACTGCACTCCAGCCTGGGTGACAAGAACGAGACTCTGTCTCTAAATAAATAAATAAGTCATGTAGCTACATATCCATTCCACCTGGTCCACTCCTTAGCATCATTGCCTGGGTCTGGGAAAAGGCAGAAGTGTACTTTTAGAGTGCCCTGTGGGAGGTGGCTTGCTCTTACTGGGCCTACCTAAAGAAGGCAGTAGAACAGGAAGTCAGTACCACTGTTATAATAAACAGTGTTTAATCTAAGGGAACGAGCAAACAAACAAACAAACAAAAAATTAATGTGAAAAAGAGTTAACAATAACAAAAATTAATGTCAAACATTCAATAGTTTTACCACTGTATAGATACTATATCAATGTTGAGGTGCCTAAAAAATTTAGAGTAATCTAAGAGTCTTCTGTCTTTCTGTATAATAGAATTATAATTATTTGCAACATTTATTATCAACAGAATAGATATTAGTTAAATGAAATAGAAAGAGAAACGATTTCCATAAATATTTTCCAGCCATTAAGAGTTTGCAAGTCAAAAACCTAAAACTTTAACGTTGGACAAATATGGCTAAAAGAAATCCCAGATTCACCTCTACATACTAGTTAGTACAGAGAAGATGATCATTATGCATTATTGAAATAAAGAGGATTTAAAATAAATTATTAAATTAACTCTTCTTTTTCTTACATTTTCATAGACATTCCCACTCTTTTGAAACTCATTTTTATCTTTTTAAAACTCTTCTCCAAATCACATTTTCTAGCTAAATTTTACTAGAGCAGGTAGCAGAGTAACTTCCAGTTTGATAAGCAACATTTTCCATGAATAGCTACAGTCCAGATCATCTGCCTATCTGAAACTAATGTTCACTATATAAGAGGCAGCATTTAGACAATATAAATTTGTGACATAATCATTATATCATGTTTTATTCTCAAATAACATTTTTATTAAATATAAAACATTATACATTAGGATATTATGAAGTATATGCAGAACCCAGGGGTTCTATGTGCATGTGTATATATGTGTTTGTGGGGGGTGTGTGTATACTATATATACATGCATATATATGTATATGCATCATTTTCTATATATATACATGCATATATATGCATATACATATATGCATGTATAAAAATATATGGAAAATGATTCAGAAACTAGGAAACTGATTTTTTTTTAATAGCAGAATTCACTGCATATTTGAAGATTCTTCAGTCTGGGTCAGATCTATGTAAGAGACTCAAAATATATCTATCCCTGTGTTTCTTTGCTTTCAATCTCTTCTCATGTTTCAGTCCTGAATGAATGACTAGTGAAACTCTTCTCCCAGATGGCCCATGTTGAGTGGGTCAAACCTAGAGCAGTCAAACACTAATTCCCCAGAGGCAATATGTAAATGAAAAAGCATATATGAAAAGCCAAAGCCACTCTAAATAATTCCAGCAACATTTTTTCTTGACCATGCCAAGCTAATTACCCTAAAATATTTCACTCCTTCAAAATCTGAAAGTTATTAATGAATGAATGTCAGGAATCTTAAACAAGGACTTTTAAACATATATATTTGTGTTAACTCCCCACGTTCAAATGTAACATTGTAAAACATACAGACACACCCATCTGTTGTAAAGGAATAATTCTGAAGTAATCAAGAAGAAATTTAAAATAAAAGTAAACATTAGGGAAACAAACAAACAAAAATATCCAAAGCAACATTGGAACTTTATTGACTATGCAGCTTATATTTATAATTTTTTAAAATTTGTAACATATTCACACAGTTCAACATTTTTTAAATTAAAATGCTAACAAAAACCTCTCATTCCTCCTCAAGTCCTATCTTTCATCTGCTCAGGTTCTCTGGCTGATTTCCATTTCTCCTCTAGTTCCAGTGAAATCCTGTGATATCAATGAGCAAAATAGAAAGTCACAAAACAGATGTGTGTGTAAACACACACACACACATATATATATAAATTTAATGCATGATATAGAGGACTTCTTAAATGGTGGGGGAAGATTGATTATTCAGTAAATATCATCCTGTCAAATAGCTATACATCTGGCAGGAAGTTATTCCTATTTCATAGCATAGAAATGTGAATCAATGACTATATTCCAAATGAATTATAGATATAAACCTTAAAACAATAAAATTAGTAGCAGTAAGTATAGTATAATTTTTATATAACCCTGAGATTAGGAAGAATATTGAGAAAAAGGCCAAGAAACTAGAAGGAAAGTCTACCAAAACTGACTAGTTAAAAGTTTAACTGTCTATTCAGGAATAAACTCTACAACAAAAGTTAAATAGCAGAAAGTACATATATACATATATATATATATGTATTTATGGACACACACATATATATGTGAGTGTGTGTGTATATATATGCATATATATGTGAGTGTGTGTGTATATATATGCATATATATGTGAGTATGTGTGTATTTCCAACATATACAACAGACTAAGGCTTAATATTCAAAATATATAATGAGTGCCTATTTCTCTATTTACATAAGAGAAAGACAAACAACTCAATAGAAATATGAGCACAAATGATAAAAGAGCAATTCACAGAAGAAATGCAAATCGACAGTAAATACACCTTTTAAAATATTCAGCCTTACTAGGTGTTAGGAAAATGTATATTAAATAGCAAGATACAAATTATTTACTCTGTAGACTCATAAACACTAGTAAGATGGATAACATCAATATAGAGTGCCTGTAATATAGTAAGGAAATCTTCAATTTTATATCTTGCAGGTATAAATAAATAAATAATATATACTATATGTATTAAGATGGAGAAAATTTTATGTTCCAGAATTCCAAGGGGACTAAGAAGACAAGCCCAGCTGTCAAGGACCACCCCAACACCTCCACTGCCCAAGAGAAGCAGTTGGCTTGAGAGCCTGTACCACACGTTTAAAGTGAGTTACAGATGATAAGGAGCATCACGCTGAAGGTAGTTGGACGTTGGCAAGTAACAGAATGGGAGAAGTGGAGCAAATAAGATGGCAGAAGACCAAGTGAGGGGTAAGAAGGAATAATATCATTTATTATGACTTCTCCTTACTTCAGAGACATTTTAAAACTCAGGAATTTGGAGTATCATTGGCTTTTTGGAGGAAAACATCGAAAGGGGAATGGAATATACTTTGCACACAGATAAAGCATTGCGACGACATAAAGGGCTAGTTCGTGGGGAAACTTTGAATTGAATTGCCACAGATCCTAAAATTGGAGTTTGGAACAAGTTAATCCAGACATTTTTTTTTTTTTTTTTTTTTTTTTGAGACAGAGTTTCACTCTTGTTGCCCAGGCCGGAGTGCAACAGTGAGGTCTCGGCTTACCGCAACCTCCGCCTCCCAGGTTCAAGTGATTCTCCTGCCTCAGCCTCCCTAGCAGCTGGAATGGCAAGCATGAACCACCATGTCCGGCTAATTTTTGTGTTTTTATTAGAGATGGGGCTTCTCCATGTTGGTCAGGCTAGTCTCGAACTCCCGACCTCAGGTGATCCACCCGCCCCCGCCTCCCAAAGTGCTGGGATTACGGCTGTGAACCACCACACCCAGCTTAATCCAGACTCCTAACAGTCAGAAAATCTCTAGTTTTAAATTTTAAAAAAAGAAAGATTACATGTTTGTGTTTGTGTATGCATGTGTGTATGTGCACACACTTAATACAGCATGATATGTTATGACACTGTTTTACTATAGCACTTCCCAGCTTGGAAACAGTTTTATATTTTAAAAACTAAACACACACTCATATTTTGCACTGCAGTCACTACTTGTTTTTACTCATGACTGGTCATCTTTTTATGAATTGAATCCTTTGCTACATTTGTCCATATGGGCGGCTATCACAAAATCCTTTAGACTGAGTAAACTTAATAGACAACTTTATTGCTTAAATTTCTTATAGAGAAATGTATCGGTCATAATTCTGAAGGCTGAGGCGTCCAAGATCAAGGTGCTGGCAGATTTGGTGTCTTGTGAGGGCTTTTCCCTTCATAGATGGTGCCTTCTAGCTGTGTCCTCACACGGTGGAAGGGGAAAACAAGCTCTCTGGCCCTTTATACTGATACTAATTCCATTCATGAGGGCTCCACCCTTATGACCTAATCACCTCCCAAAGCACCCATCTCTTAATACCATCACTTTGGGGGTAAGGATTTCAACATACAAATTTTGGAAGAACACAAACATTCAGACTATAGTAGTTGATGGCTCAGACAATGAGCAAAAGGGGTTGTACTATGCTATGCCCAGAAAAGTGTTTTTGCTCAAATACTGTTTACTCTACTATTGTGTACTAAGTAAAACATACATCATTTAGTAAGTTTATTTAAACCATAAAGCTAACCATCCAACCCTACCAAGAAAAAGAAGACAACACCTTCCCTAACTCTACCTTTTAACCAAGTCTTACTTTTCAGGAACAACTTTCAATTCTCTTAGTTGTTTCTTTGTGGTCTTACCTTTATATTTGGATATAAGATTTATGTTGATATTTCTTTATTTTTTCAACATTAGACATCTATATTGACTTTCTTATATTATTCTTATATATTATTTCTTATATTATCATATTAATCTTATATTTTATATTGACTTTCTTTTATAGAAGAAAAGAATTTAGTTATCTTAGAGCACTATCCTAACTCATAATTCCCCTATATTATTCTCTAAATAGATACATAATACTTTTATTAAATCAAAATATTTTGATTATAGTACTAGGACAAAAATTATTTCAAACTATATTCTTTCTTGCATAAACATTTTAATAGAGTTAACAGTTGCCTTTCTTTATTAGATATATTTACTTTGATTTAAATTTTTACTGTAAAATATTCACACATACAAAGAAGCACATGAGACAACAATGCAGAGAAAGTATTGATGTAACTACCATGTAGGCCAAGAAATAAATATGACCACAAGATATATTCTTATCACAACTCCCTTCCTCCCTCCTTCCTACCCTCAGAGATAATCTGTACATTAATTTTACTGTAAATTATTTTCATGTTTTGTTTTACCAAGTAATTGCACAACTTACAAACTAAAGTTTACTTATGACTGGTTATGTATGTTTAGCTTAGTTTATAATGCTAAACTATTTTCAAAACTTATTGTGTCAATTTATTTTGCCACTCATAATGTAAGTCTTAGTTGTTCCACATTCTTCCTAATACTTGAAGTACATACATACATACATACACACACATGTATATACATATATGCATGTGTATGTGTATATATATATATATATATAATTTTTGTTATTCTGGTGGTTGTGAGTAGTGTCTCACTGGGGTATAATTTATACTTGCTGGATGACCAATGAGGCTAAGCACTTTGTATATGTTTATTGACTATCTGAATTTCCTCTTTTATGGATTTATTGTTTAAGTCTTTTCACTATTTTTCCTTGGGGTTTTCTGTTTTATTCTCATTAATTTTTAATAGAAGTTATTTATGTATTTTGAATCTTTTTAGTGGGGTTGACAAGATCTTTCTCTGTCACCCAGGTTGGAGTACAGTGGTGCAATCATGGCTCACTGCAGCCTTCACCTCCTGGGCTTAAGCAATCCTCTCACTTCAGTCCCCTGAGTAGCTGGGACCACAGACACATGCCACCACATCTGGCTAATGTTTCGGAGAGAGAGAGTTTTGCCATGTTGCCCAGGCTTGCCTCGAACTCCTGGGTTCAAGCGATCCTCCTGCCCCTTCCTCCCAAAGTGCTGTGAATTACAGACATGAGCCACCAGGTCCAGAATTTAAAACCTCTTCAACTCACACGTGACCTAAAACCTAAATGCCTTATTTTTTTTCTGCAATACTGCTTGACCCCAATACAAACTCGACAATGATTCCAAATAGCCAGAAAATGGCACTTTCAATTTCTCCATCCTACAAAATCTAGATAATTCTTATCAAGAAATGGGCAAATCGTCTGAGGTGCCTGATGTTCAGGCATTATTCTACACATCAGTCCCTCTCTAGTCTCTGCTCCAAATGTGACTCATCCCAAATCTTTCTTCTTTCTCTCCTGTCTATTCCTTCAGTCTCCAAGCCAAGCTCTGAGTCCTTTGAATTCTCCTTTTCTACGGACCCATCTGACCTCTCCCCTCCTCCCCAGGCTGCTCCGAGCCAGGTCGAGCCAGGTCCCAATTCTTCCTCGGCCTCTGCTCCTCCACCCTATAATCATTCTATCACCTCCCTTCCTCACACCCAGTCCAGCTTACAGTTCCGTTCTGCAACTAGCCCTCCCCCACCTGCCCAACAATTTCCTCTTAAAGAGATGGCTGGAGCTAAAGGCACAGTCAAAGTTAATGCTCCTTTTTCTTTATCCGACTTCTCCCAATTCAGTTAGCATTTAGGCTTTTTTTCATCAAATATAAAAACTCAGACCAGTCCATGGCTTGTTTGGCAACAACTCTTAGATGCTTTACAGCCTCAGACCCAGAGGGGCCAGAAGGCTGTCTCATTCTCAAAATGCATTTTGTTACCCAATCTGCTCTCGACATTAAAAAAAGCTCCAAAAATTAAATTCTGGCCCTCAAACCCCACAACTAGATTTAATTAACCTTGCCTTCAAGGTGTACAATAATAGAGAAGAGTTGCAATTACTTGCTTCGGCTGTAAGAAAAACCCCAGCCACATCTCCAGCATACAAGAACTTCAAAATGCCTGAACCACAGTGGCCAAGGGTTCCTCCAGGACCTCCTCCCCAGGATCTTGCTTCAAGTGCCAAAATCTGGCCACTGGGCCAAGAAATGCCCACAACCCAGGATTCCTCCTAAGCCATGTCCCATCGGTGTGGGACCCCAATGGAAATTGAACTGTCCAACTTGCCCAGCAGCCACTCCCAGAGCCCCTAGAGCTCTGGTCCAAGGCTGTCTGACTGACCCCTTCCCAGATCTGCTCGGCTTAGCAGCTGAAGACTGATGCTGCCTGATCTCCTTGGAGGCCCCCTGGACCATCACGGATGCTGAGCTTCGGGTAACTCTCACAGTGGAGGGTAAGTCCATTCCCTTCTTAATCAATACAGAGGCTACAAAATCCACATTACCTTCTTTTCAGGGGCCTGTTTCCCTTGCCTCCATAACTGTTGTGGGTGTTGACAGCCAGGCTTCTAAACCTCTTAAAACTCCCCAACTCTGGTGCCAACTTGGACAACATTCTTGTATGCACCCCTTTTTAGTTATCCCTACCTGCCCAATTCCCTTATTAGGTCAAGATACTTTAACTAAATTATCTGCTTCCCTGACTATTCCTAGGCTACAGCCACACTTCATTGATGACCTTTTTCCCAGTTCAAAGCCTCCTTCGCATCCTCTCCTTGTATCTCCCCACCTTAATCCACAAGTATGGGACACCTCTACTCCCTCCTTGGAGAACAATCATGCACCCCTTACCATCCCATTAAAACCTAATCACCCTTACCCCACTCAATGCCAATATCCAATCCCACAGCACACTTTAAAAGGATTAAAGCCCATTATCACTCACCTTTACAGCATGGCCTTTTAAAGCCTATAAACTCTCCTTACAATTTCCCAGTTTACCTGTCCAAAAACCAGACAAGTCTCACAAGTTAGTTCAGGTTCTATGCCTTATCAACCAAATTGTTTTGCCTATCCACACCGTGGTGACAAACCCATATACTCTCCTATCCTCAATACCTCCCTCCACAACCCATTATTCTGTTCTGGATCTCAAACATGCTTTCTCTACTATTCCTTTGCACCCTTCATCCCAGCCTCTCTTCACTTTCACTTGCACTGACCCTGACACCCATCAGGCTCAGCAAATTACCTGGGCTGTACTGCTGCAAGGCTTCATGGGCAGTCCTCATTACTTCAGTCAAGCCCAAATTTCTTTCTCTTCCGTTACCTATCTCAGCATAATTCTTCATGAAAACACACATGCTCTCCCTGCTGATCATGTCTGGCTAATCTCCCAAACCCCAATCCCTTCTACAAAACAACAACTCCTTTCCTTCCTAGGCATGGTTAGGTACTTCCACCTTTGGATACCTAGTTTTACCATACTGACTAAACCATTATATAAACTCACAAAAACAAACAAACAAACAAAAAACCTAGCTGACCCTATAAATCCTAAATCATTTCCCCACTTGCCTTTCCATTCCCTAACAAACAGCCCTAAGAGCTGCTCCCACACTAGCTCTCCCTAACTCATCACAACCCTTTTTCATTACACACAGCCGAAGTACAGGACTGTGCAGTCGGAATTCTTACACAAGAGTTGGGACTGTGCTCTGTAGCCTTTCTGTGCAAACAACTTGACCTAACTGTTTTAGGCTGGCTCCCACATTATTCCTGATACCACACTTGACCCCCATGACTGTATCTCTCTGATCCACCTGGCATTCACTCCATTTCCCCATATTTCCTTCTTTCCTGTTCTCACCCTGATCACACTTGGTTTATTGATGGCAGTTCCACCAGGCCTAATTGCCACTTACTAGCAAAGACAGGCTATGCTATAGTAGTATCTTCCACACCTATCCTTGAGGACACCACTCTGCCCCCCTCCACTACATCTCAGCAAGCCAAACTCATTACCTTAACTCAAACTCTAACTCATGCAAAGGGACTACATGTCAATATTTATACTGACTCTAAATATGCCTTCCATATCCTGCACCACTATGCTGTTATATAGGCAGAACGTTTCCTCACTACCCAAGGGTCCTCCATCATTAATGCCTCTTTAATAAAAACTCTTCTCAAGGCCGCTTTATTTCCAAAGGAAGTTGGAGTCATTCACTGCAAGGGCCATCAAAAGGCATCAGGGCAACACTTATGCTGATAAGGTAGCTAAAGAAGCAGCTAGCATTCCAACTTCTGTCCTTCACAGCCAGTTTTTCTCCTTCTCATCAGTCAGTCCCACCTACTCTTCCACTGAAATTTCCACCTATCAATCTCTTTCCACACAAGGCAAATGGTTCTTGGACCAAGGAAAATATCTCCTTCCAGCCTCATAGACCCATTCTATTCTGTTGTCATTTCATAACCTCTTCCACGTAGGTTATAAGCTGCTAGTCCGCCTCTTAGAACCTCTCATTTCCTTTCCATCGTGGAAATCTATCCTCAAGGAAATCACTTCTCAGTGATTCTATTACCCCTCAGGGATTGTTCAGGCCCCCTCCCTTCCCTACACATCAAACTCAAGAATTTGCCCCTGCCCAGGACTGGCAAATTGACTTTACTCACATGCCCAAGAAGGAAACTAAAATACCTCTTGGTCTGGGTAAACACTTTCACTCGATGGGTAAAGGCCTTTCCCACAGGGTCTAAGAAGGCTACCGCAGTCATTTCTTCCCTTTTATCAGACATAATTCCTCAGTTTGGCCTTCCCACCTCTATACAGTCCAGTAACGGACTGGCCTTTATTAGTCAAATCACCCAAACAGTTTCTCAGGCTCTTAGTGTTCAGTAGAACCTTCATACCCCTTACCACCCTCAATTTTCAGGAAAAGTAAAACAGACTAATGGTCTTTTAAAGACACACCTCACCAAGCTCAGCCCCCAACTTAAAAAGGACTGGACAGTACTTTTACCTCTTGCCCTTCTCAGAAGTAGAGCCTGTCCTTGAGATGTTACAGGGTATGGTCCACTTAAACTTTCATATAGACATACTTTCTTGCTTGGCCCCAATCTCATCCCAGACACCAGCCTTCTAGGTGACTATCTTCCCATCCTCCAGCAAGCTAGACAGAAAAGTCACCAGGCTGCTAATCTTCTCTTGCCTACTCCAGATTCCCAACTATTTAAAAACACCCTAGCTGGACGATCATTTCTTGTTAAAAATCTGACCCCTCAAACTCTACAACCTCGATGAACCAGACCCTTCTTAATCATCTATAGTACCCCAACTGCTGTCTGCCTGCAGGATCCTCCCCACTGGGTTCACCATTCCAGAATAAAGCTGTGTCCATTGCACAGCCAGCCTAACCAGCCTAATCTCTCCTCTCCTCCTGGAAGTCACAAGTACTCTCCCCTACTTCCCTTAAACTCACTTGCATTTCTGAAGAAGAGTAATAACCTTCATGAGCCTAATACATCCCTTCATTCTGTTAGGTCTATTCATCCTTACCCTACTTTTTGCAACAGGGCGTTTGTTACACAGGCACCCCCACTACTTGGACTGCACCCCAAAAACTTGTCATCCCCACTATCCTCTGTCTAGTCATACTCCTATTCATCATTCTCAACTACTCATAAATGCCCTGCTCTTGTTTACACTGCCAGTTTACACTGCCAGTTTACACTGTTTCTCCAAGCCATCACAGCTGATATCTCCTGGTGCTATCCCCAAACTGCCACTCTTAACTCCTTCTTAAAGTAAATAAATAATCTTTACTGGCAGGGCACCCTCCAATACTTTCACCCTGATGAAGTCCTATTCTTTACTTTTATACTCACTCTTATTCTCATTCCCATTCTTATGCCACCCTCTACCTCTCCCCAGCTATCTCAACCACACTATCAATCTCACTCACTCTCTCCTAGCCATTTCTAATCCTTCTTTAACTAACAATTGCTGGCTTTGCATTTCTCTTTCCTCCAAAATCACCCAGGCCTTGACTTACTCACTGCTTAAAAAAAAGGGGAGGGGGGAACTTTGTATATTTTTTAAATGAAGAGTGTTGTTTTTACCTAAATCAATCTGGCCTGGTGTATGACAACATAAAAAAAAACTCAAGGATAGAGCCCAAAAACTTGCCAACCAAGCAAGTAATTATGCTGAACCCCCTCGAGCACTCTCTAATTGGATGTCCTGGGTCCTCCCAATTCTTAGTCCTTTAATACCTGTTTTTCTCCTTCTCTTATTTGGACCTTGTGTCTTCCAATAAGTTTCTCAATTCATACAAAACCACATCCAGGCCATCACCAATCATTCTATACGACAAATGCTCCTTCTAACAACCCCACAATATCACCCCTTACCACAAAATCTTCCTTCAGCTTAATCTCTCCCTCCCTAGGTTCACACACCACCCATGCTCAAAGCAGCCCTGAGAAACATTGCCCATTATCTCTCCATACCACCACCAAAAATTTTCACCACCCCAACACTTCAACACTATTTTGTTTTATTTTTCTTATTAATGTAAGAAGACAGGAATGTCAGGCCTCTGAGCCCAAGCCTGTACATATACATCCAGATGGCCTGAAGCAACTGAAGAATCACAAAAGAAGTGAAAATAGCCAGTTCCTGCTTTAACTGATGACATTACCTTGTGAAATTCCTTATCCTGGCTCAAAAGCTCCCCCACTGAGCATCTTGTGACCCCTGACCCTGCCCGCCAGAGAACTACCTCCTTTGACTGTAATTTTCCACTACCCACCCAAATCCTATAAAACTGCCACACCCCCATCTCCCTTGCTGACTCTCTTTTCAGACTCAGTCCACCTGCACCCAAGTGATTAAAAAGCTTTATTGCTCACACAAAGTCTGTTTGGTGGTCTCTTCACACAGATGCACATGACAATATTCACAATATTCAAAACTAGGCTACTGCAGAGTTGTCCTGGGAATTCTCTTCAACATCATCCTGAGGATTACCTCTTCCCTTCTCTTATGCCCAGTTCATGGCCCGCTTAGCAGCAACCCTTAGATGTTTTACCGCCCTAGACCCAGAGGGGCAAGAAGGCCGCCTTATTCTTAATATGCATTTTATCACCCAGTCAGCTCCTGACGTTAGAAAAAAGCTTCAAAATTGGAATCCAGCACTCAAACCCCACAACAGGAATTTATCAACCTCGCCTTCAAGGTGTACAATAACAGAGAGGAGGTAGCCAGACAGCAACGCATATCTGAGTTACAGCTACTTGCCTCCACTGTAAAACAACCACAACCAAGTCTCCAGCATACGAAAGTTTCAGAACATCCAAGCCACAGCTCCTAGGGGCTCCTTCAAACCATCCTCGTGGACCTTGCTTCAAATGCCAAAAGTCTCGCCACTGGGCCTCAGAATGCCCGCAGCCCGGGATTCCTCCTAAGCCGTGCCCTGTCTGTGTGGGCCCCCACTGGAGGTCAGACTGTCCAGCTCACATTGCCACTGCTCCTAAAGCCCCTGGAGCCCAAACCCAACGTTTCTTGGCCTACTCCTTCCCAGATCTCCTCAGCTTAGCAGCTGAAGACCTACGCTGCCCAATCACCTCAGAAGCCCCCTGAACCATCACGGATGCCAAGCCTCGGGTAACTCTTCCAGTGGAGGGTAAGTCTGTCCCCTGTTTAATCAATATGAGGGCTACCCACTCCACATTACCTTCTTTTCAAGGTCCTGTTTCCCTTACCCCCGTAACTGTTGTGAGTATTCACGGTCAAGCCCCAAAACCCCTTAAAACTCCCCCACTCAGTGCCAACTTGGACAACGTTCTTTTAGGCACTCTTTTTTAGTTATGCCCACCTGTCCAGGTCCCTTATTAGGCTGAGACATTTTAACCAAATTATCTGCTTCCCTGATTATCCCTTGACTATAGCCACATCTCACTGCCTCCCTTCTTCCCTACCCAAAACCTCTTTCGTGTCTTTCTCTCATATCCCCTCCCCCCTTAACCCACAAGTATGGGACACCTCCACTCACTCCCTGGCAACCGATCACACACCCATTACTATGCCATTAAAACCTAATCACCCTTACCCCACTCAAAACCAGTATCCCATCCCACAACAAGCTTTAAGGGGGTTAAAGCCTGTTATCACTCACCTGCTAGGGCATGGGCTTCTAAAACCTATAAACTCTCCTTACTATTCTCCCATTTTACCTGTTCAAAAACCAGACAAGTCTTACAGGTTAGTTCAGGATCTGTGCCTTATCAACCAAATTGTTTTGCCTATCCACCCTGTAGTGCCCAACCTGTACACTCTTTTGTCCTCAATACCCTCCTCTACAACTTACTATTCCATTCTTGATCTTAAAGATCACTATTCCCCTGCACCCCTCATCTCAGTCTCTCTTTGCTTTTACCTGGACTGACCCTGACACCCAACAGTCCCAGCAGCTTACCTGGGTTGTACTGCTGCAAGGCTTCAGGGACAGCCCTCATTACTTCAGCTGAGCTCTTTCTCATGTTTTACTTTCTTTCCACTGCTCCACTTCTCACCTTATTCAATAATTGATGACCTTCTACTTTGTAGCCCCTCCTTTGAATCTTCTCAACAAGACACCCTCCTGCTCCTTCAACATTTATTCTCCAAGGGATATAGGGTATCCCCCTCCAAAGCTCAAATTTCTTCTCCATCCATTACCTACCTCAGCATAATTCTTCATAAAAACACATGTGCTCTCCCTGCCGATCGTGTCCAACTGATCTCTCAAACCCCAACCCCTTCTACAAAACAACTCCTCTCCTTCCTGGGCATGGTTAGATACTTTCACCTTTGGATACCTGGTTTTGCCATCCTAACAAAACCATTATACAAACTCACAAAAGGAAACCTAGCTGACCTCATAGATCCTAAATCCTTTCCCCACTCCTCTTTCCATTCCTTGAAGACAGCTTTAGAGACTGCTCCCACACAGGCTCTCCCTGACTCATCCCAACCCTTTTCATTAAACACAGCTGAAGTGCAGGGCTGTGCAGTCAGAATTCTTACACAAGAACTGGGACCGCGCCCTGTAGCCTTTTTGTCCAAACAACTTGACTCTACTGTTTTAGGCTGGCCATCATGTCTCCATGCAGCAGCTGCCACCACCCTAATACTTTTAGAGGCCCTCAACATCACAAACTATGCACAACTCACTCTCTACAGTTCTCATAACTTCCAAAATCTATTTTCTTCCTCACACCTGACACATATAGTTTCTGCTCCCCGACTCTTTCAGCTGTACTCACTCTTTGTTGAGTCTCCCACAGTTACCATTGTTCCTGGCCCAGACTTCAGTCCGGCCTCCCACATTATGCCTGATACCACACCTGACCTCCATGACTGTATCTCTCTGATCCACCTGGCATTCACTCCATTTCCCCATATTTCCTTCTTTCCTATTCCTCACCCTGATCATACCTGGTTTATTGATGGCAGTTCCACCAGGCCTCATTGCCACACACCAGCAAAGGCAGGCTATGCTATAGTGTCTTCCATATCTATCCTTGAGGCTACCACTCTGCCCCCCTCCACTATCTCTCAGCAAGCCAAACTCATGGCCTTAACTCGAGCCCTCACTCTTGCAAAGGAATTACACATCAATATTTATACTGACTCTAACTATGTCTTCCATATCCTGCACCACCATGCTGTTATATAGGCAGAAAGAGGTTTCCTCATTACACAAGGGTCCTCCATCATTAATGCCTTTTTAATGAAAACTCTTCTCAAGGCTGCTTTACTTCCAAAGGAAGCTAGAGTCATACACTGCAAGGGCCACCAAAAGACATCAGCTCCCATCTCTCAGGGCAATGCTTATGCTGATAAGGTAGCTAAAGAAGCAGCTAGCATTCCAACTTCTGTCCCTCATGGCCAGTTTTTCTCCTTCTCATTGGTCACTCCCACCTAGTCTCCCACTGAAACTTTCACCTATCAATTTCTTCCCACACAAGGCAAATGGTTCTTGGACCAAGGCAAATACTTCCTTCCAGCCTCACAGGCCCATTCTATTCTATCGTCATTTCACAACCTCTTCCATGTAGGTTATAAGCTGCTAGCCCACCTTTTAGAACCTCTCGTTTCCTTTCCATCATGGAAATCTGTCCTTAAGGAAATCACTTCTCAGTGTTCCATCTGCTATTCTACTATTCCTCAGGGATTGTTCAGGCCCCCTCCCTTCCCTAAACATCAAGCTTGGGGATTTGCCCCTGCCCAGGAGTGGCAAATTGACTTTACTCACATGCCTCAAGTCAGGAAACTAAAAAACCTCTTGGTCTGGTTAGACACTTTCATTGGATGGGTAGAGGCCTTTCCCACAGGGTCTGAGAAGGCCACCACGGTCATTTGTTCCCTTCTGTTAGACATAATTCCTCAGTTTGGCCTTCCCACCTCTATACAGTCCAATAATGGACTGGCGTTTACTAGTCAAATCACCCAAGCAGTTTCTCAGGCTCTTGGTATTCAGTGGAACCTTCATACCCTTTACCATCCTCAATCTTCAGGAAAGGTAAAACAGACTAATGGTCTTCTCCCAAAAACTTGCCAACCAAGCAAGTAATTATGCTGAACCCCCTTGAGCATTCTGTAATTGGATGTCCTGGGTCCTCCCAATTCTTAGTCCTTTAATACCTGTTTCTCTCCTTCTCTTATTTGGGCCTTGTGTCTTCCAATTAGTTTCTCAGTTCATGCAAAACTGTATCCAGGCCATCACCAATCATTCTATACAACAAATGCTCCTTCTAACAACCCCATAATATCACCCCTTACCACAAAATCTTCCTTCAGCTTAATCTCTCCCACTCTAGGTTCCCATACCACCCCTAATCCTGCTCAAAGCAGCCCTGAGAAACATTGCCCATTATCTCTCCATACCATCCCCACCAAAATTTTCACTGCCCCAACACTTCAACACTATTTTATGTTATTTTTCTTATTACTATAAGAAGACAGGAATGTCAGGTCTCTGAGCCCAAGCTAAGCCATCATATCCCCTGTGACCTGCACGTATACATCCGGATGGCCTGAAGCAACTTAGATCCACAAAAGAAGTGAAAATATCCTTAAGTGATGACATTCCACCATTATGATTTGTTTCTGCTGCACCCTAACTGATCAATGTACTCTGCAATCTCCCCCACCCTTAAGAAGGTTCTTTGTAATTCTCCCCACCCTTGAGAATATATTTGGTGAGATCCACCCCCTGCCCACAAAACATTGCTCTTAACTCCACCACCTATCCCAAAACCTATAAGAACTAATGATAATCCCACCACCCTTTGCTGACTCTCTTTTCGGACTCAGCCCACCTGCACCCAGGTGAAATAAACAGCCTTGTTGCTCACACAAAGCCTGTTTGGTGGTCTCTTCACATGGACATGCATGACAGTTGTCTTTGTGTAGGCCAGGCACCGTGGCTTACGCCTGTAATCCCAACACTTCAGGAGCCCGAGGCGGGCAGATCACCTGGGGTCAGGAGTTCGAGACCAGCCTGGCCAACATGGTGAAATGCCGTCTCTACTAAAAATACAAAAATTAGCTGGGCATGGTGATGGGCACCTATAATCCCAGCTACTAGGGAGGCTGGGGCAGGAGAATTGCTTGAACCCAGGAAGCAGAGGCTGCAGCGAGCCGAGATCACATCACTGCACTCTAGCCTGGGCAACAAGAGCGAAACTCCCTCTCTAAAAAAACAAACAAACAAACAAACAAACAAAAACAATGAGCCAGTTACTCTTCTAGGCACCTTCTGGGCATAAATTTATTTAATCTTCACAATAAACTGATAAGGTAGATATTTTCCCAATTTACAGATAAGAAAACTGATGTGCAGAATGGTTAATTCATCCAGTGTTCTATAGTTTGTAAGTGGGAAGGCTAAAATTTGAATCTAAGAATTCTGAATTGTGATTGTATGGTATGGCTCTAACATGATTAGAACTTTCATTTTTATGAAATATGGTTTTCATATCTAGAACCGGAAATACCATTTGACCCACCAATCCCATTACTGGGTATAAACCCAAAGAAATATAAATCATTCTACTATAAAGACATATGCAGACATATGTTTACTGCAGCACTATTTACAATAGCAAAGACTTGCAACCAACCCAAATGCCCATCAATGATAGACTGGATAAAGAAAATGTGGCACATATACACCATGGAATACAATGCAGCCATAAAAAAAAAAATGAGTTCATGTCCTTTGCAGGGACATGGATAAAGCTGGAAACCATCATTCTCAGCAAACTAACACAGGAACAGAAAACCAAACATCATACATTCTCACTCACAAGTGGGAGTTGAACAGTGAGAACGCAGACACAGGGAGGGGAACATCACACACTGAAGTCTGTTGGTGGGTGGGGGATAAGTGGGGGGATAGCATTAGGAGAAATACTTAATGCATGTGGGGCTTAAAATCTAGATGACGGGTTGATAGGTGCAGCAAACCACCATGGCACATATATACCTATGTAACAAAAATGCACGTTCTGCACATGTATCCCAGAACTTAAAGTATAATAAAAAAGGAAAGAAATATGGCTTTCTTTTAAATTGCTGTAGTTTGAATTGGATTTCCATTACTTGATTAAAACTTTATCAGACACCTCTCATACACCACTTTAAATGTTCTCATCCAACCTCTTACTCTAGCCAGGGTTGCAGCAACCAGCCCTACCTCCCTTTGAATAGCTCCATGCTGATGTCATCTGACAGCATCTTATTTGAGGCTGCCCTGAGTACCTCTCACTCCTGCCCCTGAGATTCTCTCATGCTGCAGCATGGAGCATCCACGAAAATCCACTTGATGTCCATGCACGTACAATCTACAAGTACAAATAAATTCTTACCCTTAAGGTTACCCTTAATTGGAGACCAGAACCAGTGAATAAATGCTTCCTTCTTTCATCTCCTAAACAGATGGCTCTGATACTCATTTCATGAGGTTCCTCAGGAGATCCTGCAGAATCAAGCACAGTCACGCACAGTGAAGCCAGCTTAAGAGCACATCCATGTTTTGGCTTTCCCTAGTTTCCTGCTAAATGGCTCTTATTCTTCACTGTGGAACCCTGAGATCGCTTTCCAAATAAACTTCTTTGATGACATGCTTTCACTCAGGCTCTAGTTGGAGAGAAATTCTGGCTAATCACTTTTACTTTTACCAATTTTTAAAATTCCACAATTTTAAAAAAGCCTTGTCCATAAACTATGTGAAAACCCTCTATTGGCTATAATAGCAAAATATGAATTATTAGCTATAATAGCAAAATATGAATTATTGGCTATAATACCAAAATATGAATTAAGGTTTTCATTTTCCCTAAAATTTTTGAAAACTATTTCCTTAATCTCTAATTTATTTGTTAATGGACTAGACTAGGAGGTGTTGAGCAAATGCCAGTTGTTCTGTTTGGAAAATGCTATTTGTTGTGTATTCTTTAAATACTTGGCATGGGCTTATAATTTGGTGAGTGATTTGCTTTTTTAGCAATAACAGCAGTAACTCATTAAGGCAGTTATGCATGATGTTACTACATTTTAATAATATTATTAAGATAACCAACTTAGTACTTGAATACCAAGGAATTGTAATGTTTATTTTATTACCTACAAATAGAAGGGGTGGGTGAAAAAAATAAATCAGCAATTAACATCAGAAAACATCATGAGCCTTTCATTTATTATTTACTTACAAATTGCATTGAAATTTTATTTAAGAACTTTGTGAGGTTAGTTCTGTGAATTGCACATTGGCATACCAGCCAGTAAGGAAGAACATGGTTGGAGGAATTTAATATTTTGCTTATAACCCTCAGTCATGTTTTTTCAAAGATGTGATCCAAGGTTACAGTCATGTAGTAACCATATTATTTTTTAAGACACCCTGAAATTAAGCAGAATGTTACTTCCCAATTACCCAACAATTATCTCAAATGAATGCTAGCAGGCAACACATACATACATACATACACACACACACACACACACACACACACACACACACACACACAGCCAAACTCAAACTACCTTTGATGCCAAGATAAGCCCACTCAGCATCTTGAAGCTAAGTTCAAACCACTTCCTTACGAAATTGGAGCCTTTCTTAAGCTACCAAGACCAGTTCAGAACCACCACAATTTTGCTAAGAACCAAACTAATGGTAAGTTTTGTGTTATATTTAGAGGTGCCAGTAGAATACATCACTGATAACTCACCACTATAACTAGAAATAAAATAACTAGTTTGATCATTTTAAATTGAAGGGCTATAATTAAGTTGACACCAAGAATTGTGGTCTGTTTTCCAAGTAATAACTATAATCTTACAACTGTTATAATCTTACAACTCGTATACCTACAATAGGTATAATCTTGCAGCTGACTGAACACTTAGCACTGGGAGATGTTCTTTCAAAAGGGACTCAAAAGCTTAACGTCTTGAAATGGTTTGAATTTACAACTGAAAGTACACAGAAAGATATCTTTTGGTAAATATTAGTATTGAAACACAGATACACTAAAGAGCACCGTATATACAATAAAGAACACAGCTCAACAAATTTTTATAAATTGAATGCACCCAGGTGACCACCATCTACATAAAGATAGAGAGCATTATTAGAATATTAGAATCCCAGAAGTCTCCTATCCTCTCTCAATCATCCTCAATCATTATTCTTCCAAAGGTAACCAATATTCTGACTTCTATCACCATACTTTTAGCTTTGGTTGTTGTTGAAGTTTATATGAATGGAATCATACATTATCACATACTCTTGTGTCTAGTTTATTGAAACCTTTTTTCAATTGATATGTAATAGTTGTACAAATTTTGGAGGTACATGTGATTTTTGATACACATACACAACGTGCAATGATAAACTCAGAATAATTGGAATATCCATCACTTCAAACATTTATATTTTGTCTTGAGAACATTCTAATATTTCTTTTCTAGCTATTTTAAAATATGTAATAAGTGAACTATAATCTCCTGACTCTACTATCGAATAATAGAATTTATTCTATCTAACTGTAGTTTTATGCACATGAATCAACTCCTCTTTGCCTCCTTCTACCCTTCCCAGCCTCTGTCTGACTTCTTTGACCAAGAGCTTATCCATAAGATTTCTCCATATTTTTACTTGTAGCCATGGTTTGATATTTTTTAGTGCTGTATAATATCCCATTATTACATTTATCACAATTCATTTGTATTTTCTACTTCTGATGGACATTTGGGTATTTCCAGTTTGAGAATCTTACAAATAATGCTAATATAAATATTTGTACATATTCTGATGAATATATAAATGTATTTCTGTTGGGTATATATCTAATATTAGAATTTCTGTGCCATAAGGTATGTTTATGTTTAGCTTTGATAGGTATTTCAAAGAGTTTTTTTAAAGTAGTTGTACTAATTTACATCCTCCCTGCCCCTAGCAGTGTAGGAAACTGTTATGTTATTTTATACCCTTACCAATAATTGCCGAATTTTTATTTATTTTTTTTATTTCAGTCATTCCAGTGGGTAGGTAGTGCTATGTCATTGTGGATGTAACATGCATTTTTCTGTTAATGATGTTGAACGTCTTTTCATATGCTAATTATCATTTGCACATACTCCTAAGTACCTATTCAAGTTTTCTTTTTTTCATGTTAATTGGGTCACTGTCATATTTCTTAATTTTTTAATTCAAGCTATTTGTTAGATACATGCATTTCAAATATATTCACTCTTCTATGGCTTAAGTTTTTAACTCTATTGTATGTTTTAATGAACAGAAAATCTTAATTTTTAATAAGGTACAATTTATCATTTTTTTCCCTTATGGTTAGTGCTTTTGTATCCTTTTTAGAAATCTTTGCTCATCCCTAGATCATGGAGATCTTGTTCTATGTTAACCTTTAGAAGTTTTATTTTTTCATTTTTCACACTTAAGCATATTACCTTTAAGTATCCACATATAATTAAGTACATGGAACCCATCTGAAGTTAATTTTTATATATGGTATGAGGTAGGGGTCAAGGTTCATTTTTTTTTTTCATGTGGATATTGAACTAATCCAGTTCAATTTACTTTTTAAAATTCTTTCCTTGGAATGCACTTAATTTACACCTATGTTGGAAGTGTCTATATATGCAGACATCTGTTACTGGACTCACTCGTCTTTTCAATGAGCTACCTGTTCATCTTTGTGCCAATACCATACTGCTTTAATTGTGATAAGTGTTGATATTCAGTGCCATAAGTGCTCTAACTTATATCTCCTTCAAGAATAGCTTGATTATTCTAGACCCTTTGCTTTTTCATAAAAATTTTAGGATTTGTTTATCAATTTTCATTAAAGAAATGCTGATGGAATTTTAATTGGGCTTGCATTAAATCCATAAATCAATTTAGGGGAGAATATCTATTCTAGGAAGTGATAAATCTCTTCTTTTATGTGGGTCCTCTTTCATTTACCTCAATAATATTTTGTAGTTTTCTTTTGTAGGTTTTCAATGTTTGATAGACTGATTTCTACGTATTTATTGCTTTTGATGCCATTGGAAAGAGCATCATTTTTAATCAATTCATCTGCAGGCTTATTGCCTTATTTAGGAAAATAATAGAGTTTCTGTGTATTTACCTTGTATTCAGTGACTTTACTCATTCACTTGTCAAAGCTGGTTGCTTGTAGATTCTTTTTGATTTTCCATGTACAAAATCCACATTATCTCCAAGTAATGACTTTTTGAAAATTTATAATTTTTATGACTTTGGTTTTTTTGTTTGTTCTACTGCACTAACCATGTGTTCCTGCACAGCATTAAGTGGAAGTGGTGGTACTGAACACTCTTGTGTTATTTCAGACTTTAGGGGAGAAGCCATTCACTATTTCCCCATTAAGTGAGTAGCTGTAAGATTTTTTTAAATGGTCATTGTTTGATTTTTTTAAACTTCTAGTTCCTAAGATATTTTAGCATGAATGAGTGTTGAATTTTTTCAAATGCTTTCTCTGCATCTACTGAGATAATCACCTTGTTTTCTTATATTTTTTCACCGTGGTATCTTATGAAGATTAAAATTTTAATATTAAATCAACCACACATTCCTAGAATAGACTCAACTTGGTCATGATGTATTTGATGTGTGAATATTTTATTTAAGATTTTTGAGTCTATGTTTATATAAGAAATTGGCTTTTAGAATTTGCTTTTTATAATATCCTTGCTAGGTTTTAATTTCAAGATTACTCTGGCCTCATAAAATGAGTGGGGAGATGTTCCCTCTTTTTTTATCCTTTGTCTTTTCTCCTTGGGCATAGCGTTTTAAGGAGTTCCAAATGAATCTAGAGTGTTTATGAAGGCCCCTCCTTGGCAAGCCTGAATTCTAGTTTTTCCTCAGTACTAATAGATTGCCAAATATCTGCGGCTCAGCTTCTTAGCCCCTTAGCAACTGTAATCTGCTGGCTTTCTATGTGTCTCCTTCTGTGCACACACAGCTTAGAAGTCACCAAATGACTCAAGGGGAAACTGCGTACAAAATGCTGGGTTTAATTCTCTACAGCTTTCTTTTCTCAGCACAGGATGATTTCAAGTCCTATTCATCTTAGTGGCTCTAAATTCCAATTTTTATACCCCTTTCCCAGTGAAACTGCCCGAGCTCTAGGATGCTGCTTTCCTCCCAGCTTGTGTCCCATCTTCTCAGGAGTAAAAGCAGTAGCAAATGCAGGACTCACCTTAATATTCTTTTATTCACTATGAGATCCCAGCCCTTCAAGTCCTGGCTTTCGAGGTTACTCTCCAGTGACTTAAGATGGTTGTTTTAGTTTGTTTGCTTTGCATTTTATCCAGCCTTCATAGTTAATATAGCAGAAACACTACACTGATAAGAGCTACTCCATCATAGCTAGAGTCAGAACCCTTTAATAGAGCTCTGCAATAGATGCTCATGAGGCATCACCACTCACTCTATCTTTACACATCTGGAACAGGCTGGTTTTTTTGCTGAGGTTAGGAGTTTGTGCCCCAGTTAGGGGCAGGATGAAAGACTTTGTCTCACTCTCCTGAGCCCTGTAATTGTTCACTGAATGGGAGTCATCTTCATGGTCCATTGGTGTTGCCTTCAGACAGCAGACTTTTTTAATAGTGATATTTATGGGGCTATTTATTGGGGCATAATTTTATCCAAACTGCATTTCTCAATTCTGCCCAATTGACACTAAAACAGGAGATACTACATGGCATAATAAGTTTGCTTATTTGTTTTTCTGTTCAAACAACTACCATTTTCTCCTATATAGGGGAAAGATATATATTACCTCATAAATCAGAAATATGAATCTACCACCTGAGCCCTAATAACATATATACATGTGATTGATTCATTACCTGCAACTTCAGCAGCTACAATATTTCAAAAGATGTTTATAGCATAAATTTCTTCCACATGGGCCCGAACCCATGTCTTGTTAATGCTAACCATATACAGTCAGAAATTCACAAAAAAGTCAAGAGGAATCCTCTGGACAATCTATTTCCTGATTTTTTCTGGAAGACTCCTACAAAACAGTAGGTTATATTGAATTTTAAAAGTGATAAATACCTACCAATTGAAATGTTATTCTGTCACTATGTATCTAAGAGTGGCATGGAGACAAATTTGCCTAATCTATAACAAAAATATTTTTTAATTTTAAAAATTTCTCTGAGTTTCTAGTTTCCTAAATCCTATCACAGAAAAACACTGACAGTGCATATTGGTAATTGGAAAGCTTATTGGCTTTAATTTCTGAATAGCCATGAAAAGTGATAAAAATGAGGGGTGGAAAGAATTGGCGGAAAATCTAATTATTGTTTACACAACGAATGGTCCCTGGTTCTAGGCCATTTTCATCTTATTGCTAAGCCTATCTCCTTGGAGCCTCTCTTTTCTCTTCACATCTTCGATATCCTGGCAGGGCTTACTGTTTGCATTTTGTAACACTAAAATCTACTGATGTGAACTGCTTTGCCACAGGGGTTCACTTATGCAGATCTAGCCTTAAATGGCTCAGATTATGTGTGAATCAGCCCAACAGAGAGATATGGTCCTTCTGCTGGGGTTCAGAACATCTATCCCGATATATGGCAGCTTGGAAATTGAGAAAACAACAGAGGCAGAAAGGTCACTCTGATCTTCTCTTAGAGACCCTCATGTGTCAAGTGCTCTGCCCTACACCCAGAGGAAAGGAATGAAGACACAAAAATGCCAAAAAGAATCTGAACAACTCAGCCTTTCTAAGTTCTCCCAATTTATTACTATTAGATGACACCCCCTTTGTACAATCATACTTCTACATGGCTGTCCACTCTTCATCAAATCTGCATAAAAACACAGTTTTCCCCATCTCTTTGGGACTACATTTCGAAAGGCTCCTATCTCATGTAAAATTTTGGTTAAATATGTTTGTCACGCTTTTCTCTTGTTAATCTATCTTTTGTTATGGGGTATCAGCCATGAGTCTTGCAATGAGTAAGGAAAACGTTATTTTTCCCCTGCATTTCACATATACCAACAGTGAATAGCAAAGCCTGGGACCACCCTTATCTTCAGTTCTTTATTGAAGACATGACCAAATATCACCAGCCTTCAGAGTAGGTGACAGAATGAAAACATGCAGTCACACTTCTGCTTTAAGACAGGGGATGAATTAATGACAAACTGAAACGATCTTTCTTCCTAAAGGCCTCTAATTAGTTAATGGCACATTCACTTATAAGATAATTGTTATGAAACCTATTTATGGACTGTGCTATAGTATGAGAAAAACCAAGTATTTTCTTAAAGATCTTCTGAGACACTGGGAAATAGGAGAAAACAATTCACAAAGAGGGGAAAGTAGTTTCTGCAAAACCTTAAATGTCAATCAACAAATGTATACTAAAAGTCATAGGGGATACAAAGTCTTTAATTCCTGTTTATAGGGAATCTGGGGACTAATTAGGAAACAAAATGGTGGCTGTGGAATAACACTAATAAATAACGCACTTCATAAGAGCTGGGGGCTTTCTCCCAAAGTCTGACAGCACTCATTGGCAATACATAATTTTTAATTTGAATTTCTCTCTACCAAAATATATTATAGGCTTCTTGAGGACAGAAACAATGTTTTCTTCATAAAACCTGAAATAATATTCTATAAATATTTGTTGATGGAATGGTTTTTCCTTTCTTCTTTTTTTTTTTTTTTTTTTTTTGAGACAGGGTCTTCCTTTTTCACCCAGGTCAGAGTGCAGTGGTGTGATCACAGCTTACTGCAGCCAGCCTCGACCTGTTGGGATCAAGTGACCCTCCCATCTCAGCCTCCTGAGTAGCTGGGATTAGAGGTGTGTGCCACCATGCCTCCTAATTTGTTTTTTATTTTTTGTAGAGATGGGGTCTTGCCATGTTGCCCAGGCTGGTCACGAACTCCCGGGCTCAAGTGATCCTTTCACCTCAGCCTCCCAAAGTGCTGGGATTACAGGTGTAAGCCACCAAGCCCAACCAATTGAAAAGGTTTTGATGTAGTCAGGGCAACTCTATGCAAATTCCCTTTCAGAGAAATTCATTGTTTTAAGTGTGTGTGCACACACACTAAGCGATATTTCTGACCCCTTGGAGTGTAGCAGAATGTAATGCAGGCATACCTCAGATATACTGCAGGTTCACTTTCAAACCATCACAATAAAGTGAACATCACTATAAAGCAAGTCACACAAATTTTTGGCTTCCCAGTGCGTATAAAAGTTAGGCTTAAACTATACTGTAGTCAATTAAGTGTACAATGCCACTATGTATTAAAAAGCAATGTGCATGCCTCAACTTAAAAATACTTTATTGCTAAAAATACAACTTTCTGAGCCTTACAAGTCGTAATTTTTTTTCCGCTGGTGGAGGGTCCTGCCTCGATGTTGATGGTTGCTGACTGATCAGGGTGACGATTGCTGAAAATTAAGGGGGCTGTGGTAATTACTCAAAATTAGATAACAATAAAGTCTGCCACATTGATTGACCCTTCCTTTCATGATAGATTTCTCTGTAACATGTAATGCTGTCTGATAGCATTTTACCTACCGTAAAACTTCTTTCAAAACTGGAGCTGATCCTCAAAGCCCTGCCACTGCTTTATCAACTGTCTATAATATTCTAAATCTTTTGTTGTCATTTTAACAATGTTCACCACATCTTCACCAGGAATATATTCCATCTTAAGAAACCACTTTCTTTGCTCATGCGTTAGAAATAACTCCTTATCTGTTAAAGTTTCATCATGACATTGCAGCAATCCAGTCACATCTTCAGGCTCCACTTCTAATTCCAGTTCTCTTGCTTTTTCCACCACAACTACAGTTACTTTCTCCACTGGGACCCCTCAAAGTCATCTATGAAGCTTGGAATTAACTTCTGCCAGACTCCTGTTAATGTTGATATTTTGGCCACCTTCTATGAATGAAGTGCTGATGAATCCTTTCCAGAAGATATTCAATTGACTTTGCTCAGATCTAGCAGAGGAATCACTATCTATGGGAGCTATTGCTTTACAAAACATATTTCTTAAATATGAAAATTTGAAAGTCAAAATTCTTCCTTGATCTATGGGCTGCATAATAGATTTTATGTTAGCAGGCATGAAAACAACATTCATCTTGTTGCACATTTCCATTGGATCTCTTGGGTAACCAGGTGCATTGTCAGTAAGCAGTAATATTTTGAAAGGAATCTTCTTTTGTGAGCAGCAGATCTCAACAGTGGGCTTGAAATATTTAGTAAACCATGTTGTAAACAGATGTGCTATCATGTAGTCTTTGTTATTTTGTTTAGAGAGCGCAGGCAGAATGGAAAGCGAACATTGGCTTCGACTTAAAGTCTCCAGCTGCGTTAGTCCCTAAAAAGAGAGTCAGCCTGTCCTGGGAAGTCAGGCATTGAGTTCTCCTCTCTAGCTATAAAAGTTCTAGATGGCATCTTCAGCCACTATGAGGCTGTTTTGTCTACACTGATACACTGTTGTTTAGTGTAGTCACCCTCAGCAATAATCTTAGCTAGATCTCTTGGATAACTTGCTAGAGCTTCTCCATCAACACTTGCTGCCTAACCTTGCACTTTTATGTTATAGAGATGGCTTCTTTCCTTCAATCTACAAGCCAACCTCTGCTAGCTTCAAATTTCTCTTGTACAACTTCCTCATCTCTTTCCGCTTTTGTAGAAATGAAAGTTAGTAACTTACTTACTCTGGATTAGGCCTTGGCTTAAGGGAATGTTGGGGCTAGTTTGATCTTCTACCCAGGCCATTAAAGCTTTCTACGTATCAGCAATAAGGCTTCCTTTGCTTTCTCATCATTCATGTGCTTACTAGTCATTAAAACTGGAATAGCAGTTTTAATTTCCTTCAAGAACTTTTCCTTTGCAATCACAACTTGGCTAACTTTTTGGCACAAGAGACCTAACCTTCAGCCTAACCTTCTCGACTTTCAACATGTCTTTCTCACTAAGCTTAATTATTTCTTGCTTTAAAGTGAGAGATGTGTGACTCATTTTTTCACTTGAACACTTCGAGGCCATCATAGGGTTATTAATTGGCCTAAAGTCAATATCACTGTGTCTCTGGGAAGAGAGAGGCCCAGGGAGAGGAAGAGAGATGAGGGAACAGCCAGTCAGTGCAGTAGTTAGAAGACACATAACATTTATCAATTAAGTTTGCTGTCTTATATGGGTTCAGTTTGTGACACCCCAAAACAGTTACAATACTATTACAGGAAAAGGGTCCTGATCCAGACCCCAAGAGGATTTTGGATCTCATGTAAAAAAGAATTTAGGGTTAGTCCACTAAGAAAGTAGAAGAATAAAGAATGGCTACTCCATAGAGAGAGCAGCCCCAAAGGTGGCTGGCTGCCCATTTTTATGGTTATTTCTTGATGATATGCTAAACAAGGGGTGGATTATTCTTGCCTCCCTTTTTTAGACCATACAGGGTGACTTCCTATTGTTGCCATGGCATCTGCACACTTTCATGGCACTGGTGGGAGTGTAGTAGTGATGATGACCAGAGATCACTCTCGTGGCCATCTTGGTTTTGGTGGGATTTGACTGGCTTCTTTACTGCAACCTGTTTTATCAGTAAGGTCTTTATGACCTGTATCTTGTGCCGACCTCCTATCTCATCCTGTGATTTAGAATGCCTTAACTGTCTGGGAATGCAGCCCAGTAAGTCTCAGCCTCGTTTTACCCAGCACCTACTCAAGATAGAATTGCTCTGGTTCATACACCTCTGACAATACTAACATCAGAGATCACTGACCTCAGGTCACCATAACTGACATAATGAAAAAGTTTGAAAACCTGCAGGAATTCCCAAAATGTGCCACAGAGACACAAAGTGAACACAAACTATTGGAAAAACGGTGCCAACAGACTTCTTGATACAGGATTGCCAGAAACTTTCAATTTGTAAAAAAAAATGCAGTACCTGCAAAGCAAAGTGCAATAAAACAAGGTGTGCCTGTTCTGTTTTTGTGGGAGTTCTATTAACATCAGGAAGGATACAACTGCCATTCGAGCCACATATTTCTTCCAAAAGAATTCTTCTCTAAATGATTCAGAAATTATCTGTGAGTTATTGATAAAAAGTTATTAAAGTTGTGTGGATTTACTTAGTGCATTGCTAATTAGTGCAGTACTAACTAAATCCACATAAGCACTTGAATTTGTACTTTTGGAGTTGACAGTCAACTACCCTCAAACTTACCAACCTGACTTATATAATGAGGGCAGATATTCCTTTAACTTCAGCAAATGTGTAGTTTTCCAAGGCAAAAACATATGGAAAAAAAAATCACATATGTAAAAGAAGATAACAGTTGCTACATTAAGTGGGAAGTTCCCAACAGTGCTCAAGAAAGAGTATCCTTTATATAGATATCCAAAGTGTTTTAAAATACATTTTGCTATAGTTTTCATTTTCAAATCACCTGAGGCTTAAGAGGCTATGTGTTTTATTTTGTTTTCCTTTTATGATGTAATTCTCTCTTGGGGAAATGCTTTTCTTGTGTAATCAAGACTAAGATAAAACTGTTAGGGCCAGAGTAAATATCAACTTTCCTTATGGACCATTTGAATTGGTTGACTTTCAGAAACATTCCACTCTGCTATGGAAGACTGGTTTTTCTAAACTTTAGATAGTTCTAAGACAATGCCTGCCAGATAAAAATGGCTCAATTAATATCAGTTGGGATCAACTACTTCTGTAATTATCAATAATTGAAATATATTAATAAAAAGGCAGGAACACAGAGAATTATTAGAAAAAAACAGAAATCTCTTATTAAAGAAGCAAAATATATAACAATAATGAATACAAGAAAGGTTCATGATTCTCATGACTTTGGTTGTATCAAATAACATTGATGAGAGGCCTTTGATTTGGACTTAGCTCCTACCGTAGGCCTCAACAGACCAACTCAAAATGGAATCACCAAACTGAAATCTAAGTTGTTCTTACTTGTAAGATCTGAGTTTCTGAGAAATCAGGGGCAAGATGATAGTCAAATCCCCAAGTCGTTTTCTAAAAAAAAAAAACAAATAGGAGATTCACAGCAACCAATCAAAAAGGCCCCCCACCTACCTAAACTGGCATGGCAGTCTCCCCACAAGAAAAGTAACCTGAAGTAACCTAACATTAACCAATCCTCTTTCTGCACTATGCTATCTCCTTTCTCCTGCTCAAGCTGTCTTAACAAAAACTGACTATTCAGTCACTCCCAACGGAGCTTCTGTCTATTTTGTAGACTGGATGCTGCCTGGTTCATGAATCCCTAATGGAAGTCAATTAGATCTTTTAAAACTCAATTTGTTGAAACTTTGTTCTTTGACAGTTCCCAGCACACATATGAGATACATCATACTAGTTCTGTGAAACTAAAACCCTGATTAAAAGCTGAGATCTTTTGTCAGTAAGAAAATATTTGAATATAAGGATCTTGTATGAATTGCTTGAAGTAGCATCATTAAAGACTATTCATATATCAGTTACAAGCATATTTAGATATGTGCATGGATTCTGCACATACATATATTAGATCAATAGTTATAAGCACATTTTTTAAAAAATCTTTATTCAGAGGAGCTGAGATTCTGTGACTGGGAAGAAAACATTTCACATTCTACTTGTTAAATAAGATAGGAAAAGGATTAAAGAAATGATGCAAGAAAAAGCTTTGAAAAGTACGGTACATTTGAAAACAGTATTTCAAAATAAAGCATTTTATCTTCTTTTTACTGTAACGGGAGAGGCTTTGGTTTGCTTTCCCTAGGGAAATTTCAATTATAGTAAACCACCATTAGACTCTAATGCTCAAAACTAAGGTAATATATGGCATATTAGGTGTAAAAGTCAGAGGCCTTCACACCTGTTTTATTGCCCCTAATTCTTGCTGAAGGGTTTCCAGTAAAGATGTCCAAATGACAGGTCTTGATCTTCTCATGAAGACCAGGAGCTACTCAAAGTAAATACTTAACTCATAAAACTGCAGGATTTCTGGATTGGAAGTTTCACAAGCAGCAAACCCAGTGGTTTTACCAAGTAGAAATCTCCTGAATAACAGGCCTCTATTTAATTGCTACCAGTGACAAGAAGCTCACTACTTGGGTGCAGGGTGTTCCCTACTAAGTCACTCTAACTGAGCTAAAGTCTGCATTTTATATTTCTAATTATTGTTTTTGTTGGGGGGTACATGACACACTACCCCAAAATAGGGCACCTTGGCATTTGATAAAACAACAGAAGCAAGAAGGTCCTCTGACCTTCTCCCACCCTTTTCCCTTGAAGCAGGTCATAAAAAAGTTCTCTGACCTTCCTCTGAAGTAGGTCATAAAACCTTCATTCCAGAGGTGCCCAACCTATACCTGGAAGAAAAAAAATGTCCTTATCGTCAGAGACACAGAGATACCAAGAAGAATCTGAACAAACAGTCCTTACAAAGTTCCCCCCCAACTTGTTACCATTAGATCAGACTATTTTATCCTCCAATCATGTTTACCCATGACTGCCCATTCTTCATCAAGCTTAAACATAAAAACACACAAGTTTACCTAATTATTTGGGTCTTTATTTCCAAAGGCTTCCATGTCATGGAAAACTTTCATTAAATAAATTGTATTATTTTCTCTTATTAATTCTCTTTTGTGATAGGGGCCTCAGCTGTGAACCTGAGATGGAAGAAAAAGATATTTCCCTTTCCCTACAATCCTACTTTTTCTGTTTGAAAACATAAATAATAAACTGAATCACCTGACCAAATTAAATCCTTCAAGTGTTAGAAGAAAGCCTCCCATCCCCACTGTACCATTTACTACACTTCATTGTAACTGTTGTATCTTCACCATTAGATATTAAGCTATCTGGGCAGAAACATATCAGTTTTATTCATACTAGCATTTCTCAGCATAGCACTATTACACTATTATGATAGTAAGTACTCACAATATTTCTTAGATGCATAAATAAATTTTATTTATTGAATTGAGGCAAGAAAGTAGGAGTTGAGCTAGTTTCATTCATTCTTCTTTTTCATTCTTTTTTCCATCACCCTTTAGTCTCATTTCCCAGATGAACATAACATTATAACAGATTTACACATGTACTGGTGAATGAGGCAAGTTGAATGCTTTAAATCAACTTGACCACTCCAAAATATTAAGCCAATAAGTCAATTTGGGATTTAGATTCCTAGAGTTCCTGATTTATAAAAAGTGTGGAAATATACATTAAAACCACCAGATGACTTTAAACCAAAAAGGATAAGCAATAGTTGTTTATCCTTGTGGTCCAGAGAGTCTCAATGTTGCTTTCTCGAAAATAGGACGAGGCCTTTGTTGCTTCAGGTGACATCTTTGAACAAGGTTGCCGAGTCAGTGACCTACAACATTAGCCCTTAACAATTCATCCACTGCATGTGACCTCAGGAGAAAATTCCTGCCCCATGTGTGGCCTTTGAGGTGAGTGATGACCCCATCTCAGTTTTTCTGGGAGATGGGGCATTTCATTTTGGATATAAGTAACTTTTGTAAACAAAAATCAGAAGGTGCAAACTCTCACCCCAGATTTTGGCAGCAAATGAACCTGAAACACTTCAGAATTGAGCTCAGGGATTAGTCAGAAAAGAGCCAAAGGTTGAGAAGTTTATGTCTAAGTCATCTAGGCTTTGAGTACTTAAAAGTGGAACAGTCATGGGGTCAATTACTTGAAAAAGGAAAAACAACAAGGACGAAACTATGAATAGATATCAAGAAAGGCAAATAAAACATCACTATTTTGACTTCAAGAGACCAATTCTTTCTCCAAATCACAAGTCCTCCTTTTTACTCAACTGATTTACTGTATTTGCTAATTGAATGCAGCACCAACTAGGGTGGAGGGGAAAATGTACATTCTCTGTATATATTCTGGGGAAAGTAGAGTGACTCAGAGGTGAACGTTGCTATTTTGCCATCCTTGATCACAATTGAACATGTTGCTTACGTTTCAAGTCATTGGATCAACCATAGAAAATAAAGTTGAATATAGATTTGTCAACATATGTAACATAGAACTGAGATTTCAGAGTTTTATTGCCTGGGTTTGTATCCCGACTCCTTCACTTACCTGTTAGGTGATTTGGGGGAAGTAACTTTACTTTGTCTCAGTTTCCTCTTCTGTGAAATGGAGAAATAATAGCACTTGAATCAAAATATTTTGGTTAGAGTTTCAAAGAGATGTGTGTGAAGTTCTTAGTAAATATACTGTATACAGATGCACCTGACAGCAATAACTTGACTTGAGCACACCGAGAATGACCCTGCGTGGCTGATGCACCTGAATGTGTTCCCAGTCCTGAGCTAAGGAATCCGGGAGGGGCCAACCCGGAGATCCATTCCTTACCTATGAGGAACATCTGAGCCCCAGGCCCCCACCCTAACCGTGGAATGTGGGCCATATCGGGGATCCAGGCCCTTTGTTTTGGGTTAAATGAAGGTTTCCAGGTGGAGGTTGCTCGAGGGAGGGTGTTAAGTGAAAATGCTATATAAACTATATGCTTTTTACAAGGGGTTACCATTCTGCTCAGCCCACTGACACTGGACTCTCTCCTCTGTCCATGAGATCCCCCCAAAAGGCCCTCTGCCCTGTATGTAAGATCCCCCCAGGGAAACCTTGTGTCTCCTTTACTGGCTCTGGGTCTCTTCTTCAGCCTCTTGAACCTATTGCCACCCCCAGTGGAGTCCAAAGAGGTTTGGCACAATGTATGCCAAAATGTTATTATTTTTGTAATGCTAATGTTTTTATTGAAACTATTTTATTTAATACAATTATTATGTATCACATTATTTGCATTTATAATTTATATAACTTAAATATTTGTGATTATAACTAATATAACTATGATTACTATTATCAACATTATTGCTATACCAAGCATTATTGAATCTAAAGCACCCAGATATTTCCTCTGTTTTTTACTCTGACTTCAGAGCAGCATCTGGGGATAGAGCCAGATGTCTAGGGCTGAGGAAGGCAAATCTTTTGTTACTAATAGAGAGACAGCCAGGCTGGAGCACAGAAACCTCCAGAACACCAGTTCCCTCAGGCGCAATCATCGCCCCTCTCCCACACCCCTCACCACATGCATGGCATTCTTCTAATCTCCAAAGGTTGGTGCAGGCCCCAGCTCCCAGGGTTTATTTTGATAAATGTTTCAAGCTACGGAGTGCCAAGAAACTTGATGCCTTTGCTTTTCAAATACCAAGCCTCTACCTGAAAAAGGAATGCTTAGATCAGAGCAGAGAGATGAAAAGTTCTCAGTTAAACATGCACTGCTCTGCTTAAGCTATTGTCTGCTCTATTCCTCAACTTTGAAAAGTTGGAAGAAAAATACCTACAGATAAAGACTGCTGTAAATCACTAGTGAAACGTTAAATATGATTTAGCAAGTGTTCATTTTATCTTGCAAAGCAGGGTTGTGATGGAACTGCCTTTGTATCTAAAGCCAATAATATTCTTGAGGAAATTATATGTATTTTAACAAAATCATTCTGCTAAGTAATGTAGCTCAAATTATTTACTGTACTTCTAAAGTCTTTGTACCTAATAGTAAAAATAAGTTACACCTGGTAATTGTGAGTGTGTGAGATGTTGTTCTTTTTCTTTGGATGGAAGGACGATTTCTTGAGTACCTGCTAAGTGCCATGCATTTTACTTATATTCTACTATAGTATTTAATACGGCAAACCTGCATTATTTTCCAGACCAGGAAACTGAGACTCAGAGAAATTAAAAAATGAACAAACATAAAACAGTTGCCTAAAGTCACAGTGCTAACAAACAGAGGAGGCAGGGTTCAGATGCAAGTATGAGTGGTTTCAAAGCTAAACTCCTTAATAAAAACTGCAAAAACGCTGAGATTATTCCAATTATGGTATTATAGAAAGCTTTCATCTCACCCTACTTAACAGACCACATCCACAGCAACTTACCTATAATTTTCAACACTTTGTGCCTCTAATAGAATTATATATGTATGTATTTTATGTACAAAAAAACAGAGATAAAGGAATACATTTTTGAAATTTGAGAAATTATGTACTGTTCACATTGAATAATAAATTCTTGCTTATTTATTTGCTTATGTATTTATTGACTATATTCCCCTATTACATTGGCTGCACGGGAACCAGGCATTGTCCATCTTGATCATTTCTGTATCCTCATTGCCTATGACAATTTCTGCCACAGAGAAAAGGCTCAGTAAATATTTGTGATTAAAAGAATGAATAAATAGTACACTTCAGATATGCCCAGGATGACAAATTATTAGAAAATCAATTCTCACTTTCCCTCTGGAAGTGACTGATGTGGACAGTAGTTCCAGTATCTTGTGACATTTTTTCATTGTGGCATATGTGATAGAAAATAAATCTTTCCTTCTGTTTTGAAAGTATCAGCAGCTATTTCACTATGTCCAGAGAGTATTACCATTCCCTGTGATTTTGACATGACATCAAATCTATGCTGTTGAATTCTGACCAATTCTTTGACTTGGTCAGATATCTCAGAAACTTCTGAGGAGGTTTTTCCCAAAAGTCCTTTGGTTAACAGTAACAATGGAAGCAGTGATGCTGGAATGATGTAGCACCATGTATTGATAGACACCAGACATCAGGTTTCTCCTTTATCGGTTAGCTCAGTTGGTTTGACTTTAATATAATGAGACCTAAGTCATGAGTTCAAACCCCTGGTAGAACAATTAGCTTAAATTTGTTCTCTGGACATAGGATTAACTCTGAGCTCCAGTTAGTTCCGTTTACTTTGGTTCTGTGCTTCAGAAAGACAGGAGAAATAGTAACACAAAGCAAAATGGATGCCTACTGAGAGAACAGCAGGAGAATCATCTCTCTATGAAATCTCCCTAGCTCACATTCATACTCTACAAAGAATTATATTACTGATTCACACTTTGTGGACAACTGGTTTAATACATTTCCTAATTAGGACTATAAACAGCAAAACAATCCATAAATAAGCTTAGAAATAACCAATTGGTTTACATAAAATTCAGTATGAAAAAATTAAGATTTCCAATATCCAGAAGTAATCCTTGAGAATAAAACTTCTGTAATATATCAGCTAAGAGTTTGCCTTAATGAGAAAATAGTCATTCAAGTTAGTCTATGGGTGAATACACACTTAACATAAATTTTATATATAGACTCCCAGGAAAGTATTAGTGACTTTATACGCAATAACAAGAAGACATCTCACTAAATGAGAATGTTTCAGTCCTGGAAGAGATCCATTCCAGGAGACACACAGCTGAGCAGTCTACTTTTAATTAGGATTTAATTCAACGTAAGTAAGAGCTAAAAGAGAAATTGGACCTGGGTCTTGTCCACAGAAAGACAGCTCCTTCTGCAGGGTCTGGTCCTCAGAAAGCGCCTTCTGCAGAGAAAAAGTGAGGTATTTAAAACAACTCCAGGTCACATTAGGTTGCTGAACCAAATGCCAAGTGTTCATTTAAGTATAATTAGTTTTTCTTACTTTACCCTCTGGTGAAATGAATGGCTCCACAATTCATCAAGCTAAAAAAAAGAGAGAGAGAAAATGTTTCCTCTGGAAACCAATGTGGCCCTTCAATTTGGCCAAGCTACCATCTAAGCGCTGAGGGGACTACTGCATAAATCCACGAAAGAATATTTGTGTTGTTTTTGTTGCTAAATATCAGCTAATACTTTGGCACAGATACCAATTGAGATGGCAGGCCATGTTCTGAAAACCTAAGATGACCTTTAATATGGTACCTTTAACACAGATTGTTCTCTTTCTTGTCATTGTTCCTTTTCTAAGGGAAATGCCTTGGTTCTTTCTTCTTCTTTCTGAGGTAGTTCTGCATGTTCAATTATAGACAGACAGGGCCAATGCTCAGTTAAATTGTGAAGCACTCTATGTTTGTATTTGGTTCCCCCTAGCTTCCTATTCTCATGCATCGCTGCCTTCCTGTATGGTCTCCCTCTCCCATTCTCTCCCCATCTTCCCTCTTACCTCCCCTTTCCCCACCTTCGTTCAAATCTGCTTGCAGAAACATGTCTATATGAACTGTTTGCACATGAATGCAATTTCTATTTATTTTAACCTTGCCAAAGTATTTTTAAACTGTAAGTTATTTTTACCTATTAAAAGATATCTACAGCAGGTCAGAAAGAAGGTTTGGTTTGGATCAATTTTTATTTTGATATGTTTTGTTTTCTAGAAGAAGCAGAGAGGTAATTTTTAAAAAGCAGAGGCTAAGTGGTGTCTCAGACCTAAGTTTGAACCCTCTCAAAGGCTTTTTATCTTCTTGAAAGGAGGGAATAATAAGTCTATGTTAAGGTGATGTTAATATTAATGAGATCATTTGTGAGAAGAGCAAAAGCACTACCTTGTGTATAAGAGGTGCAATACATATGACATGTTGTTATTATCTGAGCAGTGAGTCTCTGTTTTCTGTGAAGTAAGAAGCATGATCATCCGTTAAGTGACGTAGATGTAGTGAAGTAATAAAATTAAATAATTTTGAAGGATTAAAATAGCTGGTGTGGGAAATGGGAAAGGCAGATGAACAATAATAAGTAAAATGATGCCAATGTGAAGGTCATGGTTGGGTTAGAAATCATATATTGTTAGGGACATTATTATGCAGGCGTCAGACAGCCTGGCATGGGGTCAAAGCGAGCAGGCTCTTAGCTTGGCCCAGAGTCTGAGCTGTTCCTGTTTGAAAGCCATTTGAGAGCAATTCTTGTCCACAACATCATGGACTTAGCCCTCCTCCAGGGCTAAAGAAAAACCAGCTCTGGAGTCTGGTCTATGTTGAAAGTACACTAAATGTTCATTAAGCATGTTCCTGTCTGGGGGAGCCCAGATTCCTGACTCAGTGCCCGCTTTCTAAACAGGAAACAAAGAAACCTGGTTTCGTTGTGACTGTGGAAGATTTACTTCTGAGCTCTGGAGCCCTGCTCAAGCATTCTTTTTCCTCTCTTTTTTAGGTTAAACAAAATGGACATGATACAGAGCATGGGACCAAGGTCATGGGTGGCTGTTTATCCTGGATCTCCTGGTCATCTCCATCACCATTTCTGACATGTTACCACTCTTGGCCAGAGCCTGGTTATCTTTTCTGGAATTTAGATAGATAAGAAAGGTAGTTTCTCTATTTATGAGGTGACCTACAGACACCTAAGCAAGCTATTCTGAAAAAAATTTCAGGACGGTTCAGTTAAACATTTTCTTTAAATGTGCTGCTGCCTTCCTTGCTCCAATCACTGGTCCACGCAAAATCTCCTTACTCTCTTCCCACTACTGAACTTGGGCAGATATCACAACTTCTCCCCAGAAGCCATCAACAGACTTCAGTAAGTAAGATGCTTCCATTTTTCACTAGTTTGAACATAAGTGTAGGATATGTGGTGTGGGGGGGTGTTATCTGGGGGTTTTCTTTATATTTTTACTGCTTGGTTTACTCTGAGCTTCCTGTATCTATTTGTAAATTTGAGAAATTCTTGGCCATTGTTTCTTTGAAAGTTTCTCTTCTGCCTTGTTCTCTATTTCTTCTCTTTTTGCTATTCTAATTAGACATATGTCAGACTGAAGTTATCCCACATGTCCTGGATACAATAGGGGGTTTTGTTTTGGTTTTATTTTCATTTGTTTTGTTTCGCTTTTTTTTTTTTTTTTTTTTTACTTTTTGATTTCTCTTTGTGTTTCAATTTAGGTAATTTTCATTGACCTATCTTCAAGTTGACTTCAAGTTCACTGATTCTTTCCTTAACTTGTCGTATGTACTGATGAGTCTATCAAAGGTATTCTTCATCTCTGTTATTATATACTTTTTCATTTCTATAATTTCTAGATATAGATGGGCAGATCCAGGCCTTGTGAGCAACATCCAGCCAGTGGCCTGTTTTTGTAAGACCTGTGCACTTAGAAGGGTTTTTACAATTTTTAAAAGTTTAAAAACACTTTAAAATAATAATAATAATATGTAACAGTTTATACGTGGTCCACAAAGCCTGAAATATTTACTGTCTGACCCATTAGAGAAAAAGTGTGTCAATCTCTGCCATTGAGCCTTTAACACACTAATCATTGTTATTTTAAATACCCTTTTAGAGAACTACAGCATCTGTGTCAAATCTGAGTATGGTCTTGATGATTGCTTTGTCTCTTGGCAATGGGTTGTTTTTGTTTACCTTTTTCTTTCAAGAAAAACCTTTATTTTTTATTTTATTTTTTATTTTGGAGAGTCTAAGTGAGACATCTTCACTGAAGAGAATAGGGCTATGGTAAATGCTTTTTATGAGTAGAAACGGACGTGTCTTTTTTTCCTAAGCCTTTAGTGCAGGAGGTTGAATTAATCTGGTCAGAAATTATACTTCAGTTTGTTGTTGCTATGGTTACCCGCAGTGCACCACAACCCTCAAATGTCTCTGATGATACTCTGGGTTTGAGGTGCAAGCTGGCATGCCAGAGGATTTTTCCCAATGTTTGCTTCACTCTGCTCTAGGTCTTTCCTTTGCACTGTGTCTCACGGTGGGTGTGTCTCGTGCTTTTGAAACTCTACCAGGTACATTCTACTGTTTCTTGTTACTCTGTGCTTGTTGGCTTGATGGTTGGAGACAGCAGTTTGTGAAGTCTCAGTCTTAGGCAGGCACTAAGCCTCTGAGCTTTGGGATGTGGCATCCTCAGTGCCTGTGCCCTTACCCAAGTTGTATTTCTTGGCCCAATACATGTGCCTTTCCCCTGCCAGGGATAGATGACTTTTTTCTGTTCCCATTCCCCAGCTATGAGTTTTTACCAAGGCAATAGTGTTTTGTTGACTTCCTCTCCCTCTCCCTCTTAATATCCAGGCTTTTGTTCTCTACAAGAAATCAGGAAGAAGGGTCCTGGTAGTGTTTCACGTCTGTCCTCAAAAGGCAGCTCTGCCTATCTCTGAGGACTACACCATGAGGGACATTTCTCAAGACTCTTACAAATATTTCTTGTAAGCACCTGGTGAGATACACAGAGAAAAAGCCTGCAATGGAGTGTGAACTTCCACATATTTGCAGCCTCCTGGGGCTCTACACTTTCCTGTAACCCTACATTCAGCCTCCACAAATTTATTAAATATTACAATTAAATTCTTACCAAATTTCAACTGTATTTACCCCAGGTGAACAAGTGCTTGCATCCCATCTCACCCAACAGGAGCAAGTCTATGTTTAGATTTCATAATACTCAGTTGCTCTGAAACCTCAGCTCTCTGTTGAGTTCAAGAAGAGCAATGAACCTGAGATTTGACTGGCTACATTTTTGTTTAAAGAGTTAGAAATGGGCTGGGCATGGTGGCTCACGCCTGTAATCCCAGCACTTTGGTAGGCTGAGACAGGTGGATCACCTGAGGTCAGGAGTTTGAGACCAGCCTCACCAACACGGACAAACCCCGTCTCTATTAAAAAAAAACACACACAAAATTAGCCGGACATGGTGGCACATGCCTGTAATCCCAGCTACTTGGGAGGCTGAGGCAGGAGAATCACTTGAACCCAGGAGGCGGGGGTTGCAGTGAGCCCAGATTGCACCATAGAACTCCAGCGTGGGCAACAAGAGTGAAACTCCATCTCAAAAAAATGATAACAAAAAACAAAACAAAGAAAAACAAAAACAAAAACAAGCATAGGAATGATACTCAACATAGCTCTCTACATCCCTGAGTGGAAACCAAAAGTTCAGATGCCTCACTTGTTGAGATTGCATCTTTGGACAACGTCACAAGTTGACAAAGATACCAGAAGTGCTCGGGTCTTGAGGGTCCTAGGCAAAGGCTATGTTGCATGTTAGGCAGAAGAGCCCTGTCTTACTTGGTCCTATAAGTGGGCAGGATTCTCTGATGGAAGGGCTGATCATTCCATGAGGTCAGGGACTGACCATGGGAAAATTACAGGACAAACACAGAAAAAGAGCCAAAGAAGTTGAAACTGTTGTTAAGGGTGATGCTGGGTAATAGATAATGGGATCCTAAGTAAATGAGTACATGAAGCCAAAGATGGCTCATAGGTTAAGAGATCATAACCTTAGGGGTTCAGTAAAGTCAAGAAGCAGGTTCATTGGAACTAAAAAATGAGAGAGAAATGATGTCAGCAAGATGGCTGACTAGAATCCCCTAACACTCATCCCCGCCCTTTGTTCATTCTTTGAACAAAGCAAAACAGTGAAAAAACAACTATATTTTAATAAAAGTCGCTAAAGGAAAATGTCAAAGCACATTAAAAAAAAAAAGTAACAGAGACTCCGATGAGCACAGAAACTCAGGATAGACACATAGAGAACAGAAGGAAACACCCAGCCTCTACCACTCCATCCCTCAGCCAGGATCAGCTGAGAACCAGAAGGAACTTCTCCTTATGAGGAAAAGGTAGGCAAGATGATCCCAGCATCCCCCAGCAACACCTTGGGCACCTGCTATCCTCACCACTAGGGTCCCCTACAGTCCTCACAGGCACTAAGCCCAGCTGAGAGAACTGCTTGGAGTCCACACAACTGTGTTCCCCTCAGAGAAGGAGCTGATGCTATACTCTGCCCCCTATAGTCTGTACAACTACTACACTGAAATTACTGCTGCAGTGTGTCTTTCCAGGAGGAGAGGATAATAGCCATGACACCACTTCATGCCAGAGGCTAAGCCACTGCTGAACCACTCCTGCCCGGCAGCCGACATCCTCAAGCTGAGCTGCTAGCTGTCATGCCTTTCCATATGTGGCCAAGCAGCAGTGGACTCACTCCACCTACCCCTTCCCAAACTCCTCAGACTGGAGCTGAAGATACGAACTCCTTCCCAGGCTAACAGTGCTTTCACAGAACAGCTCTATCTACCTCTCCCAGTGGCTGCTCTGCCCTGCCCCTAGGGACCTGAGCTGAAGTGTACACTGCCTCCCAAGGAAACTGCCTTGGCACAGAGCTGCCACATCTACACTTCTAGTTGCTGCTATGTACGTCCTGCCCCTTGGAGCTTGAGCTAAAGCTGCACACTCCTACCTGAGGAAACAGTATTTTGGCAAAACCACTCCGTCTACATTTCCCACTCCAGCTGTCCCCTGCCCCCTATGCTGCACACCACCCCCTTCAGCTGAAGCTAAAGCAGTACACTCCTTCCTGGGGAAACAATGCGGTGGCCACCTAGGGCAGGCACTCTTGCCCAGTGCCTAAGTTGAAGCAGCAACCTGCCTCCCAGAAAAAGGTGCTTTGGCCACCCAGAGTGATCATGCAGCATAGTACTTAAGCTGAAGTGGCTTCCTATATACCAGGGCTGAGTTGATGTAGTAGCTCTCATCGCAAAGAAACAGAGCAGTGACTGAGCTGAGACAGCCCACCCTACAGGTCAAACAATTCTAGTACTCTGCTTTCCTGTGGTTGGACTAGCCCCCTAGAGTCTCGCCTGCTGAGACAATACTCTCCACGGAGAGTTGAGTCATAGGTGTGCTGCCCCCTGCCCCCACCCCAGGGCCCAAACAACAACTGTGCTCCACCATTCTAATTGCTGCTGTTCCACCTGGACTCACAGTCTGGAATAGTGCCACACCACATCATCTCAGGGTTTAAAGCCACCACTACATGATGCCTTTTCCCTTGGGATCTGAGTTGCCACTGAGCCCCATTGGCTCAGGTTCCCAAATTGCAGCTATGCACTATTCCTTGGGCGCAAACCTCCAGAGCAACCCTTCCTCCCTAGAGTCAGGCCAGTGCTATGCTCCACCTCCCAATAATAGAGTCAGAGCTGCAACCCAGCCCTGGAACTGAGCCACTAATGGGTATTTTAGAGTCACAGATCCTGGCCCTGTGGGCAACCTACACCAAACCTAGCTACAGAGGGCAAATGTGCCCCAAGACCCACGTGTCACAATAAGTTTGTTGAGACTCTGAGCCTAGAACCCTGTCCCCACAATCTTTCCAAGCACCCTGCACCTGGAAACCAGCACCACTGCAGCTACTTGTAGGCTGTGTCATAACTGACACCAAGAAGGATCCCTTTGGGTAAGTCTATCTATTGTGGAAAAACCAAGAAGAGGAGCACCCCAAAAGACTTTACCACCTAGGACATCAACAGCCACAAACTTCTCTGGCCTAGGCCCCTGAGACATCCACAATTATTGCTGACATTGAACACAGCTGAAGATATGGCACAGAGATTATACCACTGCAACTACCCCAAAACAGAGTCACCAGACCCTTCCCAACTGGCACACTAAGACCTAACTGCAAGTGAAAGTCTTACTCTGCAAAAACCACTCTAGAAAGTTTGGAAGAGGAAATTATTCCACCAGATGCATAGACATCAATGCAGGAACACAAGAAACATGAAAAAGCAAGGCAACATGACACAAACAAAGAAATGTAATAACTCTCTAGTAACAGACCCCCATAAAATGGAAATCAATGACTTGTCAGAAAAGAAATTCAAAATAATAATCTTGAGGAAACTCAAAAATATACAAGAAAATACAGATAGACGATTCAATAGAATCAGAAAAACATTTTATGATATGAATGAAAAAATCAACAAAGAGATACATATAATATAAAAAAGAACAAAACAAAAATTTTGCAACTGAAGAATTCAGTGAACAAAATAAAAAATACAACAGAGAGCTTCAATGGCAGATGTGATTGCAGAAAAAAGAATCTCTGAATTTGAAGACAGGTCATTTGAAATTACCCAGTCAAAGCTAAAAAAAATAGAATAAAAAAAAAGGCCAGGCATGGTGGCTCACTATAATCCCAGTACTTTGGGAGGCAAGGCAGGCAGACCACTTGATCAGGAGTTTGAGACCACCTGGACAGCATGGTGAAATCTTGTCTCTACTAAAAATACAAAAATTAGCCAGGTGTGGTGCTGGTTGCCTGTAATCCCAGCTACTTGGGAGGCTGACGCAGGAGAATTGCTTGAACCCAGGAGGCAGAGGTTGCAGTGAGCCAAGATCACGCCACTGCACTTCAGACTGGCAACAAACAGAGCAAGACTCTGTCTCAAAAATAAAAATAAAAAAGAAAGAAAGAAAATAATTAACAAAATGACAGGAGTAAGTCCTCATCAATCAATAATAACCATCAATGTAAACTGATTAAATATCCTACTAAAAAAAAAAAAAATAGACTGGCTGAATGAATTAAAAAACATGACCTAACTGTATTCTTCCAACAAGAAGTTCGCTTTGCTTCTAAAGACACATATAGACTAAAAGTGAAAGAATGGCAAAAGATAGTCCATTAAAACAGAAATCAAAGGCAAGCAGGAGTAGCTATACTTATATCAGATAAAACAGACTTTAAGTCAAAAACTTTAAAAGGAGACTAAAAAAAGTTCATTATCTAATGATAAAAGGATCAATTTAACAAGAGAATATCATAATGATAAAGACATATGCACCAGAGCACTCAGATATGTAAAGTAAATATTAGATTTAAAGGGGGAGATAGGCCCCAATACAATAATAGTTGTGTTCCTTAATGTGCAACTGTCAACATTGAACAGACCATCTAGGGAGAAAGTCAACAAAGGAACATTGGATTTAAACTGCACTTTTGACCAAATGGACCGAACAGATATTTACAGAATATTTAATCCTATAGCTACAAAATATATACTTTTTAATCAGCACATAAAACAGTCTCTAGAATAGATTACATGGCAAAACAAGTATCAACAAATTTAACAGAATTGAAATCATATCAAGTATATTTTCTGATGACAACGAAATAAAACTAGAAATCAATAACAAAAGGAACTTTCAAAACTGTACAAATATATAGAAGTTAAACAACATGCTTCTAAACTACCAATGGCAAATGAATAAATTCAAAAGAAAATTTAAATTTTTTTATAAAACAAATGAAAATGGGAACACAGTATATCCAAACCTATGGGATACAGCAAAAACAGTGTTAAGAGGGAAGTTTATAGCAATAAAAGACTCCATCGAAAAAGCAGACAAGTGTCAAATAAGCCACCAAACAATGCATCTCAAGGAACTAGAAAGTAAGAACAAACCAAATCCACAATAAGTAAAAGAAAAGAAATCATGAATATCAGAGCAGAAATAAATAAAATCGAGATTTTCAAATATGTAAAAGATCAATGAAACAAAATGGTCTATTTTTTGAAAAGATAAACAAAATCAACAAATTTTAGCTATACTAACCAATAAAAGAAAGATGAGACCTAAGTAAATAAAATCAGAAATGGAAAAGGAGGCATTACAACTGATACCACAGAAATATGAAGGATTATTAGAGACTATTATGAACAACTACATACCAACAAATTAGAGAACCTCACAAAAGTGAATAAATCTGGACACATACAACCTACTAAGATTGAACAAAAAAATTAGAAAATCTAACTAGATCAATTATTAGTTATGAGATTAAATTAGTAATTAAAAGTCTCCCATCAGAGGCCAATCCAGGAACTGAAGTTTTCACTGCTGAATTTGACCAAACATTTAAAGAAGAACTAAAACCAACTATTCTTCAATTATTCCAAAAAACTGAAGAAAAAGGAGATCTTCCAAACTCACTTTATGAGGTCAGTATTACCCCAATACTAAAACCAGACAAAGACACAACAACAAAATAGAAAACTATGGACCAATATCTCCAATGAACATGGATGCAAAAATCTTCACCAAAATACTAACAAACCCAATCCAGCACATTGAAAAGATCATTCATCATAATCAAGTGGAATTTATCACAGGAATGAAAGGATGGTTCAACATACAAAAACCAATAAATGTGATGTATCAACAGAATCAAGGAAAAACGTATATGGTCATCTTAATAGATACAAAAAAAAAATGGTAAAATTCAACATCCCTTCATGATAAAAGCACTCAACAAACTAGGTGTAGAAGGACCATACCTCAACACAATAAAGACCACATATGACAAAACCACAGTAAACATCATACTAAGTGGTGGAAAGCTAAAAGCTTTTTCTCTAAGAACTGAAACAAGACAAAGATGCTCACCCTCACTACTCTTATTCAACACAGAGCTGGAAGTCCTAACCAGAGCAATTAGGTAAGAAAAAGAAATAAAGGGCATCCAAGTTGAAAAGGAGGAAGTCAAACTGTTCCTGTTTGCAGACAACATGGGTATAGACATAGAAAACCCTAAAAGCTCCACCAAAAACTCTTAGAACTGATAAATAAATTTAGTAATGTTGCAGGATACAAAATCAACATACAAAAATCAGCAGTTTCTAGACACCAACAACAGACTAATAGAAATAGAATCAAGAAAGCAATCCTATTGATAATAACTATAAAAAGAATACAAGAATAAATATAACCAAGGAGGGAAAACATCTCTACAAAGAAAACTAGAAAACACTAATAAAGAAATTGAAAAAAAAAAACAAAAAAATAGACATTCCAATTTCATGGAGTAAAATAATTAATATTAATGAAAATGACCATCCTACAAAAAGTGATCTACAGATCACTACAGATCCAGTGCAATCCCTATCAAAGTATCAATAACATTCTTCACAGAAATAGAAAAATATCCTAAAATTCATAGAGCAACACCAAAGACCTCAAATAACCCAAAGAATAAATCTGAAGGTATCACACTACCTGACTTTAAAATATATTATAAAGCTAGATTAATCAAAATAGCATGGTACTGGCATAAAAACAGAAAGAGAGACCAATGGAACAGAATAGAGAACCCAGAAATAAATCCACCTATTTTAACCAACTGATTTTCTACAAAGACTCTGCGAACACTCATTAGGGGAAAGGACAGTCTTTTCCATAAATGATGCTGGGAAAGCTGGATATCCATAAGCAGAAAAATGAAACTAGGCCTCTATCTCTCACCATATACAAAAGTCAACTCAAAATGCATTAAAGACTTAAACATAACACTCAAAACTATGATGCTACCAGAAGAAAACAACAGGGGAAATGCTTTAGGACATTGATCTGGGCCAAGATTTTGTGAAGACCTCAAAGCACAAGCAGTAAAAGCAAAAATAGACAAATGAGATTATACCAAACTAAGAAGCTTCCGAACTGCAAAGGAAAAATTAAAAATATGAAGAGACAACCTTCAGCACAAGGGAAAACATCTGAAAACTATTCATCCCACAAGGGATGAATATCCAGAATATACAAGAAACTCAAACAACTCAACAACAACAAATACATATATATATACACACACACATATACATATATATATATATATATATATATATATATATATATATATATAAAATGGGCCATGGACTGAACAGATATCTCTCAAAAGAAGATATACAAATGACCAACAGGTATATGAAAAAAATGCTGAATACCACTAATCATCAGAGAAATGGAAATTAAAACCAAATGAGACAGCAGTTCACCCCAGTTAGAACAGCTATTATAAAAAAGACCAAAAAAAAAAAAAAAAAAAAATGCTTGTGAGGATGCAGAGAAAAGGGAACTCTTATACACTGTTGGGAGGGATGTACATTAGTACAGCCATTCTGGAAAACAGTATGGAGGTTCCTCAAAAAGCTAAAAATAGAACTACTATATGATCCAGCCACCCCACTACTGGGCATTAATCCAAAGAAAAGGAAATCAGTATGTTGACGAGATATCTTTATTGCAGTACTATTTTACATATATGTTTATTGGAGTACAATTCACAATAGCCAAGATATGGAATAACCTAAGTGTCCATCAACAGATGAATGAATAAAGAAAATATGTACTATAGTGTATATGCACAATGGAATACTACTTAGTGATAGAAAAAAAGAACAATTCTGTCATTCACTGCAACATAAATGGGCTTGGAAGAATTTATTTTAGGTGAAATAAGTCAAGCACATGTTCTCACTTACATGAGAAAGCTAAAAAAAAAGTTAATTTCATACAAGACAAGAGTAGAATAGTGGCTACTATAGGCTAGGAAAGGTAGTGGGAGGAGGAGGATAGACAGGGTTGGTTAACAAATCTAGTACAGCTAGATAGAAGGAATAAATGTTAGTGTTCTATAGCACTGTAGAGTGACTACAATAAACAAGATTTACTGTGGCTGGGTGCGGTGGTTCACGCCTGTAATCCCAACACTTTGGGAGGCTGAGGCGGGCAGATCATGAGGTCAAGAGATCGAGACCATCCTGGCCAACACAGTGAAACCCCATCTCTACCAAAAACACAAAAATTAGCTGGGCAACATGGGTGGCAGACGCCTGTAGTCCCAGCTACTCGGGAGGCTGAGGCAGGAGAATCGCTTGAACCCAGGGGGGCGGAGGTTGCAGTGAGCAGAGATCACGCCACTACACTCCAGCCTGGGTAAAAAAGTGAGTCTCTGTTTCAAAAAAAAAAAAAAAAAAAGAATTTCTTGTATATTTTCAAATAGCTACAAGAGTGGATTTTGAATGTTCTCAACACAAAGAAATGATAACTGTTTGAGGTGATGAATATGCTAATTACCCTGATTCAATCAGTACACATTATATATACGTACTGAAATATCATATTGGGTCCCACAAATATATACAATTATGTGTCATTTAAAAATAATAAATAATAATAATTATTTAAAAGAAAAGAAGGAGAAAGCCAGAGGAGCAGATGGATATGATAAAGGAAGGAGTCAGCTAGTTGAAGATCAACTCTGAAGTTGAACAATTCAAGGTGCTGGCAATCTATAATGTAGAGAGTTTCCATGACATGAAACAGTCAAGTAGATATGGTCATCTGGAATGGCAAAAAAGAAGTCTTTCAGGAATGTTGTAGAGGGTGATTCTGTGTGAAGAGAGTTAACACTCCCTCTGGGGCGATGAAAAGCTCTTTCAATTTTAGTTAACCAGAATTTCAGAGGAAAGGCAAAGGTTCCAATGATGAAGGAGATCAGAAGCCAAGGGGGAACATCCATCTTAATGAAACCCCAAATTGAAATGAGTAAAATTAAGTATTTAAAGCTGGAGAACAGAGCCAGGAATGTGAGATAAGGTGAAGCAGAATCCTCATGTCAGCTAGATGGAAGGTTCCACATTGAAGAAGCATCCTACCACGTGCCCAGCATTGGTGGATGCCATCCTTGAACCACCTAACCTAACCTATTCTGCCCCTCATTTTTTATCCTATTGTCACCATTCCCTTGTTTCTTACCTTTCTCCACCCCACCACCCTTTACGATTAACTCTGCCTTCCAGCTTTAGACAAATGCCTGTTGCTACTAGCTTTAGATCATTGTTCTCCACCCGACTACATTTTCATCTCTTTTCCTTTGCTTTACATATCCACAAACAGTCTTCAGGAAGACTTGGCTTCATAATCTGGCCCCTAAGGAAAGAATTCCCCAAGTCTGCCCTAATCTTCTGTGTAGGACCTAGGTATGATGTCCTTTAAGTTACCTTCTAACTCCATGATTCTGTAAACTCAGCCCAGCTTTCAGATTTTAGCAGAGGTAAGTAAATACAACCTGAAAGCTATCTTCTTTATTAATTTCAGGCTATCTTAAGTGGAAAATGTCCTCAGTGTCTAGCCTGGCTTTGTTGCCCATCTATTTCAAAGTACATAAGTTTATTATCAAAGTCAAATCAAAACTCCAGAGTTTGTCATAAATGGTTTTACAACTATGGCCACCTAAAACATGACCAGAAAAACTTGTATTGGTTTTAAGATGATTGGTTTGAAAGCAAGTTTGACTGGCAGTTGATTTTCCATGGCTCTGAAGTCAAGATCCACATGAATGAAAAAATATATGTATAATCTAAATATTGTATGCCAATGTAATCAACAAGGGAATAAAACCTCCAGATAAAATTCCTATTCCTGTCCCAGTTCACTCTTTAATGGATGTTAATAAGCAGTGAAATGGGCAGAAGAATCACAAGTGGGAAAATGTCTGGCTAACCCAGGACCCTAGCAAATCTATAAGCTTGGATAATAATTGAGTTTCCTAATAGCACAATGAGAAACCCAGATTCACTGTGATTGTCCACAGTGTTACTGTTGAGAAAATTCTCTTCTGTATTAACACAACTCAGGTCCAGAATGGCTTTCGTCACTCAACTCAGCTATAGTATTTTCTTCTGGCATTAGATTAGTCTCATGGGGTTATAGTGTTTTGTCACAAGGATTACTCAACTCTACATACACAAACTCTGTATAAACACAGATGAAAAAGTACACTTGTTCTCACATAAATACTAAAAGCAAATGTGCCAATCCTTTGCTGTCTCTGCAGTGATCCATCACGGAACTTTTGCCAAACAGACTGGAGTAAAGTCAGTGTTACTTTTTTAAAAGTAAAAAATGCTCCAGGCATAAAAGTGTGCCAGTTTTCTAACTGAAAAAGCTGATAGACAAATATGTCTGTAAATTTACTCTTTTTTTATGGAAACCACTGGCTTCCAAACTTTTTAAAATACTCCCACCAATTAAAAAAAAATTGGAGGATGCATCCCCAATGAGTATTGCTTATATAAATATTAGTTTATGTATTACGTGATATAAAACTACTCTACAATGTTATAGATGCAATAATTTTAAAAAGCATTCATGAGGTTATAAACATAAATAATGTTAATATTTAAAAAATTTTATTATCTCCATGCTATCATTGACTAATATTCTAAAACACAATATATACTTAGAATTTGATACATTGTTAACTGTAGTAGAGATATGTCCATTTAAAAAAATGATTGCATTGATATTTGTGATGTTTTTTTAGAGGTGGGGTCTTGCTGTGTTGGCCAGGCTGAAGTACAGTGGCTATTCCCGGCATGATTCTGACTCTTTGTTGGATCCTTTTAATGTGGCTGTCAAAAAGCTCCTAGTAGTAGTAGAAGTCTCAACTCTGCCTACTTTCAGCTTGCATTATTAGTTTTATCTTGCCTTTGACTTTTTGTAAAATATTTCATGAGTGATTTGTTTCATAATTATAAAGGTTAATTTGGTAAATATATGAGTAAAAATATAGAATAAAAATATGTGATTTAAAAATTTACATAAGGGAACACTTGAATCACAATGCATTGCAACACACTAGGGTAATCAGTTACATGAAAACACCAATGTCAATCTTCCATGATGTGGAACACCTACTTTTCCTACAAGATACCTTCTACACCAGCTACAAATGGACATGTGGAAAGTATACATCACTGTTAATGAATATTAGTTGCACAAGTAAAAAAGAAAAGTGGATAAATTGGGCTTTATCAAAATTTAAAGCTTTTGCACATCAACAGACACTATCAATAGAGTGAAAAGGCAACTCATAGAATGGAAGGAAATATTTGCAAATTATATATCTGATAAGAGATTAATACTCAGAATATATAAAACTGATCAATGAAAAAACAAACAGCCCAATTTAAAAATGGGCAAAGGACTTGAATAGGCATTTCTCCAAAGAAGATACATAAACAGCCAATAAGCACATAAACAGATATTAAACAAGGATATCCAGGAATTGAACTCATCTCTGCACCAAGCGGACCTAATAGACATCTATAGAACTCTCCACCCCAAATCAACAGAATATACATTCTTCTCAGCACCACATCACACTTATTCCAAAATTGACCACATAATTGGAAGTAAAGCACTCCTTAGCAAATGTAAAAGAACAGACATTATAACAAACTGTCTCTCAGACCACAGTGCAATCAAACTAGAACTCAGGACTAAGAAACTCAATCAAAACCACTCAACTACATGGAAACTGAACAACCTGCTCCTGAATGACTACTGGGTACATAACGAAATGAAGGCAGAAATAAAGATGTTCTTTGAAACCAATGAGAACAAAGATACAACATACCAGAATCTCTGGGACACATTTAAAGCAGTGTGTAGAGGGAAATTTATAGCACTACATGCCCACAAGAGAAAGCTGGAAAGATCTAAAATTGACACTCTAACATCACAATTAAAAGAACTGGAGAAGCAAGAACAAACACATTCAAAAGCTAGCAGAAGGCAAGAAATAACTAAGATCAGAGAAGAACTGAAGGAGATAGAGACACAAAAAACCCTCCAAAAAATCAATGAATCCAGGAGTTGGTTTTTTGAAAAGATCAACAAAATTGACAGACTGCTAGCAAGACTAATAAAGAAGAAAAGAGAGAAGAATCAAATAGATGCAATAAAAAATGATAAAGGGGATATCACCACCAACCCCACAGAAATACAAACTACCATCAGAGAATACTATAAACACCTCTACGCAAATCAACTAGAAAATCTAGAAGAAATGGATAATTTACTGGACACTTACACTCTCCCAAGACTAAACCAGGAAGAAGTTGAATCCCTGAATAAACCAATAGCAGGCTCTGAAATTGAGGCAATAATTAATAGCCTACCAACCAAAAAAAGTCCAGGACCAGATGGATTCACAGCTGAATTCTACCAGAGGTACAAAGAGGAGCTGGTACCATTCCTTCTGAAACTATTCCAATCAATTGAAAAAGAGGGAATCCTCCCTAACTCATTTTATGAGGCCAACATCATCCTGATACCAAAGCCTGGCAGAGACACAACAAAAAATGAGAATTTTAGACCAATATCCCTGATGAACATCGATGCAAAAATCCTCAATAAAATACTGGCAAACCGGATTCAGCAGCACATCAAAAAGCTTATCCACCATGATCAAGTGGGCTTCATCCCTGGGATGCAAGGCTGGTTCAACATTCGCAAATCAAAAAACGTAATCCAGCATATAAACAGAACCAAAGACAAGAACCACATGATTATCTCAATAGATGCAGAAAAGGCTTTTGACAAAATTCAACAGCACTTCATGCTAAAAACGCTCAGTAAATTCGGTATTGATGGAACGTACCTCAAAATAATAAGAGCTATTTATGACAAACTCACAGCCAATATCATACTGAATGGGCAAAAACTGGAAAAATTCCCTCTGAAAACTGGCACAAGACAGGGATGCCCTCTCTCACCACTCCTATTCAACATAGTGTTGGAAGTTCTGGCTAGGGCAATCAGGCAAGTGAAAGAAATCAAGGGTATCCAGTTAGGAAAAGAAGAAGTCAAATTGTCCCTGTTTGCAGATGACATGATTGTATATTTAGAAAACCCCATTGTCTCAGCCCAAAATCTCCTTAAGCTGATAAGCAACTTCAGCAAAGTCTCAGGATACAAAATTCATGTGCAAAAATCACAAGCATTCTTATACATCAGTAACAGACAAACAGAGAGCCAAAGCATGAATTAACTTCCATTCACAATTGCTTGAAAGAGAATAAAATACCTAGGAATCCAACTTACAAGGGATGTAAAGGACCTTTTCAAGGAGAACTACAAACCACTGCTCAGTGAAATAAAAGAGGACACTAACAAATGGAAGAACATACCATGCTCATGGATAGGAAGAATCAATATCGTGAAAATGGCCATACTGCCCAAGGTTATTTATAGATTCAATGCCATCCCCATCAAGCTACCAATGAGTTTCCTCACAGAATTGGAAAAAACTGCTTTAAAGTTCATATGGAACCAAAAAAGAGCCTGCAGTGCCAAGACAATCCTAAGTCAAAAGAACAAAGCTGGAGGCATCACGCTACCTGACTTCAAACTATACTACAAGGCTACAGTAACCAAAACAGCATGGTACTGGTACCAAAACAGAGATATAGACCAATGGAACAGAACAGAGTCCTCAGAAATAATACCACACATCTACAGCCATCTGATCTTTGACAAACCTGAGAGGAACAAGAAATGGGGAAAGGATTCCCTATTTAATAAATGGTGCTGGGAAAATTCGCTAGCCATAAGTAGAAAGCTGAAACTGGATCCTTTCCTTACTCCTTATACGAAAATCAATTCAAGATGGATTAGAGACTTAAATGTTAGACCTAATACCATAAAAACCCTAGAAGAAAACCTAGGTAGTACCATTCAGGACATAGGCATGGGCAAGGACTTCATGTCTAAAACACCAAAAGCAACGGCAGCAAAAGCCAAAATTGACAAATGGGATCTCATTAAACTAAAGAGCTTCTGCACAGCAAAAGAAACTACCATCAGAGTGAACAGGCAACCTACAGAATGGGAGAAAATTTTTGCAATCTACTCATCTGACAAAGGGCTAATATCCAGAATCTACAAAGAACTCAAACAAATTTACAAAGAAAAAAAACCAAACAACCCCATCAAAAAATGGGCAAAGGATATGAACAGACATTTCTCAAAAGAAGACATTCATACAGCCAACAGACACATGAAAAAATGCTCATCATCACTTGCCATCAGAGAAATGCAAATCAAAACCACAATGAGATACCATCTCACACCAGTTAGAATGGCACTCATTAAAAAGTCAGGAAACAACAGGTGTTGGAGAGGATGTGGAGAAATAGGAACACTTTTACACTGTTGGTGGGATTGTAAACTAGTTCAACCATCATGGAAAACAGTATGGCAATTCCTCAAGGATCTAGAACTAGATGTACCATATGACCCAGCCATCCCACTACTGGGTATATACCCAAAGGATCATAAATCATGTTGCTATAAAGACACATGCACACATGTTTATTGCGGCACTATTCACAATAGCAAAGACTTGGAATCAACCCACATGTCCATCTGTGACAGACTGGATTAAGAAAATGTGGCACATATACACCATGGAATATTATGCAGCCATAAAAAAGGATGAGTTTGCATCCTTTGTAGGGACATGGATGCAGCTGGAAACCATCATTCTTAGCAAACTATCACAAGAACAGAAAACCAAACACCGCATGTTCTCACTCATAGGTGGGAACTGAACAAGGAGATCACTTGGACTTGGGAAGGGGAACATCACACACCGGGGCCTATCATGGGGAGGGGGGAGGGAGGAGGGATTGCATAGGGAGTTATACCTGATGTAAATGATGAATTGATGGGTGCTGACAAGTTGATGGGTGCAGCACACCAACATGGCACAAGTATACATATGTAACAAACCTGCACGTTATGCACATGTATCCTAGAACTTAAAGTATAATAAAAAAAAAACAAAACAAAAAACAAAACAAAAAAATAAAAACTATAATGATTCAAAAAAAAAAGATATTAAACACCACTAGACATTAGAAAAATGCAAATCAAAACCAAAATAAGATACCACTTTACCAGCATTAGGCTGGCTATTATGTAAAAATAATTAGAAAATAAGTGTTGGTGCAGATGTGTAGAAATTGGAAGACTTGGGCATTGTTGGTGGGAATGTGAAAGGGTAAACCCACAGTGGAAATAGTTTGGTGGTTCCTCAGAAAGTTAAACTAGAATTACTATATGACCCAACAATTTCACTTATAGGTATATACCACCAAAAATTGAAAACACCAAGGATACTTGAACACCAATGTTCATAGCAGCACTATTCATTCATAATACCTAAAAGATAGGAACAACCCAAATGTCCATCATCAGATAAATGGGTAAACACATGTTGTATATACATACAATGGAAGCTAATTCAGCTCTAAAAAGAAATGAAATCTTGATACATGCTACATCATGGATAAACCTTGAAAACATTAAGCTAAGTGAAATAAACCAGACCAAAAAGGATAAATATTGTCTGATTCCACCTATATAAGTTACCTAGGATAGATAAAGTCATGGAGACTAAAAGAATAGAAGTTACTATGGCCTAGGGGAAGTGGGAAATGGGAAGTTTTTGTTTAATGGTACAGAGTTTCTGTTTGTGATGATGAAAAACTTCTGAAAGTGGATAGTGGTGGTGGTTTCATAACATTATGAATCTACTTAATGCCAGTGAATTATAGCCCAGTAAATGTTATGTCATATACATTTTATTACCGTAAAAATAAAGGCCAAAACATTAGTGAAACTTAATTTTTTAAAGGTTAATGTAAATTAAACTTTTATTATGTTTTGTAATGTCCTTGTAAACCTTGTGTGTGTGTGTGTGTGTGTGTGTGTGTGTGTGTGTGTGACAGCATCTTGCTTTGTAGCCCAGGCTGGAATGTAGTGGGGCAGTCTCCACTCACTGCAACCTCCGCCTTTCAGGCTCAAGCGAGCTTCCTGCCTCAGCACCGCAAATAGCTGGGACTACAGGTGCATACTACCATGACTGGCTAATTTTTTATTTTTGTTTTTTGTAGAGACAGGGTTTCACCATGTTGGCCAGGCTGGTCTGGAACTCCTGAGCTCAAGTGATCTGCCCACCTCAGCTTCAATCCCAAAGTGTTGGGATTACAGGCATGAGCCACTGTACCCTGCCAAAAAGTATAAGTTCCTTTACTGATTACTTCTTAAAAATTCTTTTCTCATGCAATTCTTCTACACTTAACATTTCCCCAGATAGCACCAGATTAAGGTGAGGGGAAAAAAAAATCCTTCTGGGGGAAAAGTTGTTTGTTTTTTCCATTTAATGGGAATTTTCATTCTCTCTCATCCCCTCCCCCTCTCCTGATTTCAATCTTCCTGAATGAAACCCAGTGGGCTGTAAGCTAAGCAACTTGAATAAACACTGGCTAAGTTAAAACAAAATGTTATTGGGAACAATGAGAAGGGCTTGATTTTTCTGAAGAAATTTGAAGTAAGAATCTTCACCACTGGGTAGGATTGTTTCTTGGCAGCTGAAACCGAAGCTACCCTTCAGCAATCAAGGGCCATGCCTTCCTATGCTACCTCCCAAACACATGGATTCATTTGTGCACAGAGCTGAGAAGGTCTTCCAGAGGTCATCTTTTCCTAGTGCCTCTAGGCAGTTTTCTCCTAAACTATTCCAGATTTTTTTATTCCTCAATTATTTAAGTTGCACTGAGCAGTTGATAACTAAATCTCTGCTGTCTATAGGAAAAAAAAAGTTATAGTCCATGGGTCTTAATTTTATTCTTAGATAAATCTGTTTAAGGCAAGGATGCCCTTTAAAGTCAAATTCATTTTGGCTTTCTTTCTTCTTGGATAGTGATAACACTTTGGGAAGCTGGTATTAATGGGAGGTCAGATCACAGGCTAAAAGAATTATGTCCATTTTGAACAGAGACTGTTAGACAACAAAATCATCATTTATCTTCCATATTAGATTCCTTTCTGAATTTAGCCTTAGGCAATTGGTTTATTAAAGGATTCTAAAAGCTTTCGGCCTTTATGTGAATGAGTGTAAGCACTACAGAGTTTCTAGCTGTAATGAAATCAGAAGGGTCATTCACCCCTGTTCTGTAGACATTAATTCATGACCAGCCCATCCCTCAGCAGAGTAAAGTGCTGGGACAGTAGGTATGTTTGGGGGAGGTACACAACTGCCTGGGAAGCAGCTGGGCTTGGCAGTCTGGGGCCCAGGAACAGAGAGATAGCAAATCTCTTGCACAGGAGCAGTTTGTCCATTACTTTGACCCCACATGCCTTAACTGGGCTCCTTTGTTATAAATTTCACATCTACATGAAGCAAAACATGTTTTTTCTATCTTTTGAAGTAAACACATTTGCTTCTCGCTCCGTCCCCTCCCCCATGCCTGGAATGGACATTATTTGTCTTGTGGCAGAAGAGAGTTCAACAGAACACGCGATCGTATTTAATGGTCTCCAAAATTACTTCTGTGAAATATCCACCTATTTGCCACAACTTGATTTATTGCATCGCCTGGAAATAACAAATGTAATTACATTGGAATCAGCATAATATAAGGCCAGATTGCCGTAACAATCCTATTGCTTGAGAGGAAGTTAATATGAATGAGAACCAGCTGTCTGTCTGTCATCGTGCACATTTGGTCAGCTCCCATAACCGATGACAGATATGGCTCTTTTGGAAAATACTTTAAAGTCACATAATTGTAATGGCCATTTTTTCCTCTGACATCTTTAATATCTATAATGAATCACGTAAAGCGCATCTATATTACCTGAAACCAGGAGATACTTTTGTGATATCCAAGTGGTTATCTCCCCAGAATAGTATCCAGCCTAATGTTTTGGATTTCTTTAATAAAAGGCATAGTATATTCTTATCCAACAATAAAAAACAAATGAACTTGTGACTTCATAGCTAAAGAAATGCCTTACTGGCCGGGCGCGGTGGCTCAAGCCTGTAATCCCAGCACTTTGGGAGGCCGAGACGGGCGGATCACGAGGTCAGGAGATCGAGACCATCCTGGCTAACACGGTGAAACCCCGTCTCTACTAAAAAATACAAAAAACTAGCTGGGCGACGTGGCGGGCGCCTGTAGTCCCAGCTGCTTGGGAGGCTGAGGCAGGAGAATGGTGTAAACCCAGGAGGCGGAGCTTGCAGTGAGCTGAGATCCTGCCACTGCACTCCAGCCCAGGCGACAGAGCGAGACTCCGTCTCAAAAAAAAAAAAAAAAAAAAAAAAAGAAATGCCTTACTGTATGTAACCTGAGGCTTTGGATGGCAAGAAAGGTCTTATATATATGTGGGTGTGTGTGTGGGTGTGTGTGTGTGTGTGTGTGTGTATGTGTGTATAATATATATATATATAATTTAATCAGACAATTTTAGAGAAACAAAATGTTTTAAAGGAACTAGCATTTTGGGGGTCTCTGCTTTAGGCTAGGCTGTCTACATTCACTTTCTTATTTAACTTCCACAACAACCCCACCTTGTGAGTTAGATGTTATGACCTGCCTCTTTTTAAAGAGAACACAGAAGTTTAGTGGCACTAGTAACTTTCCCAAGGACGTACAACTAGTTAGTAATAAGGTTGAGAGTAAGATCTAGGCCTCTTTGACACAAGTCAATAATAAAACCATTAATGAAAGAGTTCAGCAAGATTGGCAAATTCAAGATCATCATAGAAAAAGTGGTAACTCTCTATGTGGTGGTAATAACTAATTAGACAGTGGAATACAAAAAGCTGATTCCATTTATAATTCGGAGCATTGAGAATGTGATGGTAACTCAAAGGTAGACAGATCAGTGGAACTGGATTACGAGCACATGTACTGATATCTGATATATGACAGAGGTATAATAAATTAATGGAGAAAGGATGGAAAATAAGATAACCATATAAAAATGTTTGATTCCCTATTATATGCTATATACACATTAAAAATATTCCAAGAAAACTAACATAAATATGAAAGGCAAAACTTTACATACTTTAAAAGAAAGTACAGGAGACTAAACAATGTTGCGCTATGGAAGGAATCCTTACATAAAACACAAAACCACAAATGACACATGAAAGATACATAAATTCACTACATTAAAATGAAGGCTTTATGCAACAAAACACAGCACAAACTGAAAAAAACAAGTCACAGACTGGGATAAAATATTTGCAATACATATTGCTAACAAAAAATTAGCATTCAGAACATATAAAGTATGCGTAGAAAACTATTATGTGATAGAAAAAATGAACAATTCACAGAACAGGAAATCTATTGGTTACTTAATATGTGAAAAGATTTTTTACCCTTATTAGTAAAAAGGGAAACAAATTAAAACCATGTGATATTATCTCACATTTATCAAATTGACAAATTTTTAAAGTCTGAAAATACCTAGTGTTGGCCAGATGTGATGCAACAGGAATTCTCATTTATTGCTGATGGAATTGGAACCACTACTTTGGAGCACAACTTGACAAGGTCTAGTAAAGCTGAAGATGTACATACCTAACACCTCATAATTCCAGTCCTGTGTGCATGGCTTACATGCACGCACACACATGCAAGGAGAAATAAGAAGTGTTAATGGTAGCATTGTTTATAAAAACAAAACGATGGGAACCCAAATATACTTAAATAAAACAAAAGATATATTTTTATATAGTATGCATAAAATGAACTCATGTTACAGCCGTTTAAGTGAGAAAACTAAATCTATCTACTTGTAGTAATAGGGATAAATTTCAAAAACATAATGTTGACAAAAAAAGAAAGTTGTAAAAACATTAGTACACTATTATATATATAATTCAAAAAGATTTAAAAATATGACATGTTTATAGAAACAATGTGGAAATTTATGTTTTACTGAACAATGAGACATTTAGTTTGTATGTATATAGATATATATAAAAGTATAAAATCATGCATACAAAGAACAGCAAAATCTTGTTTGCTTCTCTTTGAAGAGGGACAGATAAGAATGAAATTATGGAGAGTTCTGTTAGAGAAAGGCCTTAAACATTTTTCTTAAAAGAAATAATCAGAAATAGATTTGGTAGTAGCGGGTGATGGATAAAAGAAAAGAGGAAGAGCATAGGAGGGAGAGAGAAAAGAAGGGAGACAAGAAGGAAAGAAAAACATTAAAGAGTCTAAAACTCCAGATCAAATCATTGGTATTTTAACTTTCTGTACAGAGTCATTTAATTTAAAAATATAACAATAATAACAACAATCTATTCGGTCATTATAACTTATGTGTAAGTGAAATGAATGACAGAAATATTATAAGGGATCAAAGGGAAGAACTGAGAATACTCTGTTACAGGATACTTGAACTACCTGTGAAGCAGTATAGCATCAAAGAATTTGAAAGTGGACTTGAAAGAATTGTAAATTTATATTGCAAACTACAGGGTAAACACTAAAAAAGTTAAACAAAGTGTAATTGATATGCAAAGACAGGAGAGAAAAGAGAACAATATTAAATACTCAGTTAAAACTAGAGAAAGCAGGAGAGGAAAATGAAGTAAAGAACAGGGCTATGAGTAGAAAACAGTAACAAGTATGGTAAATATTAATCCAACTATATGAATAATCACTTAAATGTGAACAGTCTAAATACACCAAAAATTGTATTGTATTTCTAATCTGTCAGTAATAAAATGTCCACATCCTCCCTTCAAAAACAAAACAAACAAAACAGACTAAAGGAGAAATTTTCAGACGTTTTGAAATCCTTATATTATGAACAAATGGGGCTGGATTTTATATGATTTTTTTAAAATTCACTATTAATTAAAGTGAGGTAAATTTGAGTAAGTTAAACAAATCCAGAAATTTTAATAATTTGAAAGTGTGCAACTGCAAAATACTCTGTATCTACAGCTGTTTACATTTATATGTGTGGCAGGTTTGTGTCTTGAACTATGAAGCGGGTTGGTCTCTGTGTTTCCCTAAGGGCCAATTAGATAGAACCATTTTCTTTCCACCCCTCTAGAAACAAAAATTCAAACAAATCTATGAGCTAAGTGGCAGATGTAATACAAATAAATTATAGTAAGACAAAATACAAAAAAAGTTTGAGTATATTTTTCTTTCATATTAGACTGTACATACTCTTAAAATATTTTACTAAACAGAGAAGCATGGTTTGCATTTTTTACCTAAATGAGATCTTATGCTTCATATTCTTTTATAATTGACATGTTGTAATTGTACATATTTATACATATTCTTTTGAAAGCTACTTTTTGCAATTCACATATACCAATTTTATTTTAGAAAATGTTCATCTCACCTAATATTTGTACTTATATTCTTGCCTATGGATTCTAATACTTCCTTTAAAATTCACTAGCACAAATCATAGCCAGTCCAAGAACACACACATTGCACCCAGCTCCCTTATCCCTTATGTCTCTTCTCATCTAGAACAGACCCTTTATCATGACCTTGAACCATCTTACAAGATGTGCCATCTTCTGATTTTGTCTGGTGGCTTCCTTGTGGTGAATTTTAACTTATTCTTTACTTTGGAAACTGAGAGTTATATCTAAAGGCTCTATGGATTCAAGTTCATCATATTTGGCAAGATAATATTTCAAGTGATATTATCAACTTCATGTTGCATCACTTAAGAAAAGACATAATACCTGGTTGACCTGCCATTAATGATACTAAATTAACCACTAGATTAGGGTGGTGACCATTTGATTCCTCTATTTAATAGTAATGTTTTTCCCTTTGCAACCAGAAAGTCATTTATGTAATACTACTTTGGCATTATACTAGTATCCCATTCACTAAATAATTTTAATGCCATTGATCATCATGAATTTGTAATTTCTTTATAGCACTGATACATAGCAAGGAACAAAATAAACAAATATCCTTGCTCTCATGGAGTTTACCAGCCAGTGAGAAAGAGAGATAATAGACTTAACAATTAGAAAAATACTGTATAAAGGCGGGACACAGTGGCTCACACCTGTAATCCCAGCACTTTGGGAGGTGGAGGTGGACAGATCATTTGAGCTCAGCAGTTCAAGACCAGCCCGGGCAACCTTGTGAAACCCTGTCTCTACAAAAAATATAAAAATTAGCTGGGTGTGGTGGCTTGTGCCTGTACTCTCAGCCACTTGGAGGACTGAGGCGGGAGGATCACTTGAGCCTGGGAGAGGAGGTTTCAGTAAGCCAAGATCATACCACTGCACTCCAGCCTGGGCGAGAGAGTGAGACCCTGTCTCAAAAACACACAAACAAAAAAGAAAAGAAAAGAAAACAAAAATACTGCATGAAGTATGTCATGTGATGAAAAGTGCTATGGAAACAAATAAAGATGAGAAAGGGTGAGAAAATGAGGGGATGGGAGTGAACTGTGGAGCTGTTATTTTAAACAGGGGTTGTCAGGGAAGGCCTCACTAGGTATCTGTGACCTTTATGCAGAGACAATTGGACATGTGGACAAGAATCATTCCAGGCGAGTGCAAAAGCCTTGTGGTAGATGCTTGCTGGTGCATTTAAGAACATCCAGGAAGCCAGTGTGACTGGATCAGAAAAAGTGGAGGGAGAATAAGAGCAGAAGAGGCCAATAAGTAGAACAGAGAGTGGGCTGATTGAGGAGGCCTTGTGCATCAATAGAAGGGCTTTGGCTCTAATCCAAAATAGTCTGTAAGCAGAAGAGCAACATGATCTGTCTTGTATATTACAGGAATTTCTCAGGCTGTTGTGTCCAAAATAGGCTGTGAGGAGACTTTTGATTCAGCTCTAACATGTAAAGCTTGAAAGTCATCACTTCCATCCCTAAAACAAGAAAAAAGTAGAACAAACTGAAAATTAACAACTGGTCTTGAACTGATCAGAGAACTGAGGTCACAGGGCAAAGGACCACCCTGAAATCTGGAGACCCAGGAGAATATAGAGATCACAGCCGAGATCTGCTTATCTGAAGTAGAAGCTGCTGGAGCCAGAAACTGGCAGGAACACCCGCGTGGTAATTTTGACAAATGGTTGGAAGGGTTAGTGTGGACCAGCATGACAGTGAGAAACTCCTGGGGGATTAAGAAGACTTTCATGCTTTCTTGGGTCAATCTCCACAAACCCTACCAGGTTCACACAGGAAAGAGCCAACAAATATCTCATAGCCCTGGCAAGGGGAGGAGAAAAGTAATTATTTTAAATACACCATGAGCATTCTCCACCAGAAAGGCCTACTCTGCAAGAGAAAGGACTTAATCAGAGCCTTACCTCACCTAGGCCAGAAACTCAGACCTACACAAAACAGACTAGGGAGCAGGCAGGAGAGGAAGCTGATAGTTATTGCAACATTCATAAAAGGCAAAACTACAGGTTGGTTTTTCCCATGAAGAATCTAGAAAAGATAGGGCCTGGAGGAAGTAGAAAAAGCAAGCCAAGTAGCAACTTTGTTAGAAAAAGGACAGTTTAGGGTCATGGATAGGGAAGGAAACCGTAAACCATCTCCCCAGAGAGCAGAATGAAGGCGCTATCTCTGAGCCACGGCTGTCCTGGAAAGAGCCATCCACTTCCACAGCAGACTCATTTGAGTCTGGACATCAAATGAGTGGACACACTGCTTTCCAGGTATGCTGGACACTTGAAAGCCCCCTGGACAGAGGGTAAGAGATTCGGTTACCTTGGGTGGGGACAAGGGCATGGAGGGAGACCTTTGCTATCTGACCAAGGTAGACATGAAGACAACCCGTGGAGAATTTGTTCTTGTACCAACATTTCATCACAGGTTGCAAACTTCCCTTCACCAGTGGGGTGTATGTTTCTGTTAGCAATCTTCAACATTGCTGTACAGTCCTAAGGTCACAGGATCACCTGAACACACATTCACACTGGGAGTCAGCATTCTCTTCCTTTCAAACCCCCCCAGATCATGACACATTTCTAGGCTTTTTATTTTTTAATGACTACCCCTCATGTAGTTGTGGATCAGAGCCCACAGGCTGCACAGATGCTGATGATGCTCATCCTAACACAATAGAATTCCCCAGTTCCTGGTTGTCTGCCAATCTGTATCTGGAGCTCCTCAAGCATTTCCTAGAAAGAACCTGAAACTACTATAAAACTTACATTTTAATACTCAGGAAGTACCCTTGTTTTTGTTTTCCAGCAGATCCAGCCCAACCACTTGCATTTTCTCAGTCATTTTAGTTAAAACTACTTGTCAGGGCCTAAATGGCAGAGAGGCCACATCACAGTACACAGGACCCTCTCAGAAAGGTTCTCTTTGATGAGGTAACTCTGGTTTCACTGCCATTTCTGTGGCAGCACCTGGACATTCATGGGATACTGGAACTTGAGGTAGCCCCCAAAGTCCAAGAAGTGAGACACAAGAGGATTCTCACTTTCAGTCATCTCTGTGCTGGTTTATTTCTATGTCTTTGTGTGACTGTTTACAATCTGAACATCACAGAGTGCATTAGTGAAATTTAGTTGTTTACTATGAGTGAATGAATGAATGGCTGAATAAAATGTTAACTACATACTTAAACTCTTTCTTTTTTTTTTTTTTTTTTTTTGAGACGGAGTCTCGCTCTGTCGCCTGGGCTGGAGTGCAGTGGCGGGATCTCAGCTCACTGCAAGCTCCGCCTCCTGGGTTTACGCCATTCTTCTGCCTCAGCCTCCCGAGTAGCTGGGACTACAGGCACCCACCACTTCGCCCGGCTAGTTTTTTGTATTTTTTAGTAGAGACGGGGTTTCACCGTGTTAGCCAGGATGGTCTCGATCTCCTGACCTCGTGATCTGCCCGTCTCGGCCTCCCAAAGTGCTGGGATTACAGGCTTGAGCCACCGCGCCCGGCCCTTAAACTCACTTTCTAAAGGGAGCTCTCTAACTGCCACCCTCAGGAGAAAAGGCAACTTAATTTTCCACTTCCTATATTTATGGTAGAAAAATATAGGAAGTACGTGGAGCTGAGGTACCCATATGGGAGGATGGCCTCATGAGTAAATGTTGGCCCTCAGAACTGAGGAGTTCCCTGGCCTGGTATACTGAAGAAAGCATTGGAGTGAGCAGGTAGACTCATTTCCCAGGCTGCTATAACAATTTCTCACAAACATGGGAACTTAAAGCAACAGAAATTTGTTTTCGCACAGTTCTGGAGGCCAAAAGTTAGAAATCAAGGTGTTGTCAGGGTTGCGGAGACTCTGAGGGAAAACACCTTCCATACCTCTCTCATGGTTCCTGGACGGCTGTCAGCAATCTTTGCCATTCCTTGGTTTGTAGACATGTCACTGCAATTTCTACCTCCATCATCATGTGGCCTTCCCCTGTGTTTCTCTGAGTCTCAAATCTTTCTCTCATTTCTCTTATAAGAAAACCAGACATTAGATTTCTTAAAATCCAATTGGATCACCCTAAAACCAGGATGATCTCGTCTTAAGATTCTTAATAATATCTGCACACACCTTATTTCCAAATAAGGTCACATTCACAGGTACCAGGAGTACCTTGTCTTATTGGGACCACTATACAACCTACTACAGAGGTGACGGTACCTTAGCTATAGTCAGTGCACCAAGAGACCATATCACAGGCCTTCGCTCTAGTTCTCATTGGCTCCAAGGATAAGGGAAAATCAACATAATAACAGCATACTAGATTGTCTACACACATACTCATTGTAGTGGTTTTTGGAAATTGTTTCAGGGACAAGCAGTGTTATAGAAATCAGTGCTTCCTAAGGTGAAATAAAATAAATATGTATGTGATAGTCTCACCATCTTAATAAAAAGAAGGCAGCTGTTTAGTGGCAGCACTAGCAAAGTAACTTGTTAAAGCTCTTCAAAAGAATTTGCCCTTGAACCTGGGTGCAGTGGCATGCACTTGTGGTCCCAGCTACTTGGGAGGTTAAAGTGGGAGGATTGCCTGAGACCAAGAGTTTGGGCCCAGCCTGGGCAACATAGACTCTGTCTCTAAAACAAATGCAAAAAAAAAAAAATGCTCTTTTAAATTATTAAATCGCCTACTTCTTCCAAATTGTTTACTTGATGACTTTAATAAACCAAATTTTTTAACCTGATCAGATGCTACTTCCTATGAAATATGAATAAATTAAGTGTGAGTTGATGACGTGCCCTGGTGCTGAATTTATCCATCAGTATGTATCTGAACGAGATGTAATGCCACTTTTCCAGCCTTAGAAGTCAATGTTTGATTATGCAGTTGATTCCAATGACTGCTAAATAAAAGATGGAAACAAACTTCATCAGTTAAAAATTAGAGAAGCAGTATTACTGAGATGCTTACCACATATTCTTGCGTATAAAATGAAAAATGTCCAAGTGGGAGGATGACTTTTTATAAATTTTTAATAGTTGATGTCATAGTCATTGAACTTTATATTTTGACCATAATATTATTTTATTTAAAAATGGATTAGGTAAACTATGCGTAAAGCCAGAAATGAAAAGGGAATCTGTAAACCCCAAGGTCTTATGAAAAGGAGTCATAACTCTTAGCAAATGTTTAAGTTAATATATATACACATATAGGCTACAATTCCCCAAGCATTACAAAAAATCCGGGCAAAAGTTAACTCTACCCTGTTGAATGTATGCCAAAAGCCATAATATTTTATTTTAATACAACAAAGACTATATCAAACATCCTGGAATCTGGATCAAAGTACCTAAGAATTGAATTATTTTGACAAAATACAGGCTGGACACTCATATCTTTTTTGTAAGGAAATGAAAACTCCTTACACAAAGGAAAAGTGAAAATTCCTTTTTCATATCATCCACTCTGGTATAATGCAAAGTACCTTTAGACTAATACAGATATATAACATCTTGGCTTTGCCACTTATTGGTCATAGGGCTAGGAAAAAAAACAAAAAAAATAAATCTCCCAAACAATGTGACCTGTGACTTCTGCAACTAAAAAATTGAAGCATAATACCCTTCTTGCAAGGTCCTTGTGAAGTTCTAAATAATAAGGATAAAGTGTCTGATTTTGAATGTCTACTGCTATTCCTAGGCTGTGGTCTTTCATTAGGTGAATCTAGGAGACCACAGTTAGGTGGATTTGACTACTTCATGTAGCTCGGTGTCAAGGGAAAAAAAGACAAATTTCAATGTTAATTTGTAGACTGCATTTCCATATAAAAATCTGGCTGTTTTATATTTCTCTAATTACGACTAAGGAGTCATGTGCTATTCATAATGTGACAGACACAAAGATGTGCCGCTCACATCCTCCTTCAAGAAAGCACTCGCTGCCCAGCTGTGAGGAGTGTGGTTTGCTCCCGGCCTCCAGCTGTTAGTCCTTTAGGGTCTGCTTCAGCTTTCTGGCACATTTCACACATGAGCACTGTTAGTTGCGCGGTGGCCCCCAGCCAATGACTGAGTCAGGCAGTAGTAGCCAAGAGCCTGTTCTTGCAGCAGCGTCCTGCCAATGACTGAACAGGGAGTGATGCAAGGTCCAGCCACTGCCACCCAATGCAGATTCCTCTCGTGGGCAGGTGTGCTCCTGAGCTCCCCACTGGGCTGGCAGAGGCTTGGTCGGGTTGGCATCATGACTGACAGCACCCCTGCCCAGTCCTGCTCCCTTCCTTTTCTGTTCTCAGGTGTACTCCCCAATAAATAGTTTGCACTCCTAACAGCTGCAGTGTCTGCTTCCATAGAACCCAAATTGTAACACATAAAAAAATGTTTAAGAGATGTATCTTACTAAGCCACAATAACAACAATAACAACAACAACAAAAGTCTTGGTAGAAGAACTAATGGAAATGCAGAGGTTCTTCATTACTTTGCCTAAAACCTCCCAGACCAGGTATCTACTCTATCCCAAATGAACAATTCATAACTTCAGTCTGTTCCTGTTAGTGTTAAGCCAATGTTAGTATTTTTCTGCTTGGTCCAATGGGAATTTGCTTGCTCTGAGTTGACCATGCTTTGTCATGTATTCTGTGTCTCTGTGAAGATGAAGAAAAAAGCAGCTACGCTGTGATTCAAGACACTGAAGCCATTCTTTTATATTGATTAAGATTCTCAACTTCTTTAAATATCCCTCTGAGGTCTTATTTTCCAAGCTAGTCATCATTTTTATTGCTTTTCTCTGGAAATTATCCAAACTCCACACCTTGCATCTGTCTTCAGATGCAGTTTCAAACTCCTTGCAAAATAATAACAACCTGGCTATTGCAAAATAAGACAGAGAAGCTCAGTGGCCATAGCTACTGACAAGAACTCACTATAGAAACTAGGGATACAAGTTTTCTAGATATGTTCACCTTTATCATTTAGTAATTGCATAATATTTAATATTTTACTTGTTTTATCCCACCTTACTCTAGAGATTTTTGACAGTATTATTTAAAATGTACCAAGAATCAGCAATATACAAGAAATGATTCCAGCAGAAACACAAAACATGGTTTTCTATCAATTCTGCAAATAAACATTTTATAAATCTTCCTATTAAAATAATACTACTGGCACTTACACCCACACATGTCCCTAAAAGTGATTGTGAATGATACAATAGAATGAAAAGGCCCAATGCTTTTGTCTTCTATTCATGTTTATTCTTTTAAAATAAATGCAAAGATTGCCACTGACTCTGTTTGCAGTCCATGTTCTTTATTAGCCAGCTTTCTTGGCCTCCACAATCTGGTGCATGATCTGCTTTTCTAGCACATTCTCCAAGAATCCCTTCACTCACTTTAAATTCCATCAAACTGAACTGTACACCATTTCTCTGCAAACACTGCTGCTTTCCTTAGCTCTCTGCCTTACTTAGCATTTCATACATCCTCAAATGCATTTCCTCCCCATTCAAATAGTTTGTCATCCAAAACCCAATTTGAAAACCTCCTTTGCCTTGAAGCCCTTTCTAATGTCCACAGTTGTACTTTCTCCCTTCTCTGAATGCCAAAAGCACCCAGTTGCGTGATCCCATTCTACATTATATTACCTGACATGCACATGCATCTTACTTCAGATGTTCCTCTGGCCAGGAACACTGGCTTGTTTTTTTTGTTGTTGTTGTTGTTTGTCTGTTTTTTGAGATGGAGTCTCGCTCTGTCACCCAGGCTGGAGTGCAATGGTGTGATCTCAGCTCACTGCAACCTCCACCTCCCAGGTTCAAGCAATTCTCCTGCCTCAGCCTCCCAAGTAGCTGGGACTATAGGTGCATGGCACCATGCCCAGCTAATTTTTTGTATTTTTAGTAGAGGCAGGGTTTCACAGTGTTAGCCAGGATGGTCTCAATCTCCTGATATCAGGTGATCCACCCGCCTCAGCCTCCCAAAGTGTTGGGATTACAGGTGTGAGCCACCATACCCAGCTTGGCTTGTTTTCTCTGTGTACTCCCTCCACCTTTCTGCCAAATATTCATCCAATAAGTTACTGGACTGGTCACCAATATGTGCCAGGCACTCAAGTAAGTACTGGAAATATAACTACAAGCAACGTTGTCTTAGAACCTATCCACAGGGAACTTAACAGGAAGAACTACTGAAAATGCAATGACTATAGTCCCACAGTGAGCCTAGGGCTCTTGGGCCGGTGTAGGAGACATAGGTAAGGCTCCTAATCCAGGCTTTAAGATCAGAGAACTCTAACAAAGTCTAAACCACAAGCATTTAGCCAGGAGAATAAGCTAGGTGGCGGTGATAGTTACAGGTAGAGAAATAGCTCTGAAAACACCAGGAGTGACACAGCACTGTAGTGTGAAAGCATCCGGGGAGCATGAGAATGGGTGGACCAGAACTGAAGGTGAGAGGTGAGGCTCAGATGTGAGCAGAAGCTGGTCAGGACAGTCTTTTAAGACAGTGAGGGAGATCACCTATTGGCCCAAGGAAAATGGCAAGTCACTGAAAGAAAATCAGAATTTGCATTTTCTTTTCTTTTTCTTTTCTTTTTTTTTTTAGAAGAAGTCTCGGCTCTGTCTCCCAGGCTGGAGTGCAGTGGTACAATCTCGGCTCACTGCAACCTCTGCCTCCCGGGTTCAAGCGATTCTCCTGCCTCAGCCTCCCAAGTAGATGGTATTACGGGCACGCACCACCACACCTGGCTAATTTTTGTATTTTAGTAGAGACAGGGTTTCACCATGTTGGCCACAATGGCCTCGATACCCCTGACCTCAGGTGATCCACCCACCTTGGCCTCCCAACGTTCTGGGATTATGTGAGCCACCGAGCCTGGCCAGAACTTACATTTTCAAATGACCCTTCATAACTGAAAGGGTCATTTGGTTGCAAGAGACAGGGAACTGGGAGATTACTTAGTGGCCTTAGCAGTCTGTTAAGCCTTAGTAGTGTTAGTAACTAAGTTACTAACTTAGTAGGGTAAGTAACTAACTTAATAGCGTTGCCAATAATCCAAGCAAGTTTCAATAGGTGGTATGATATGAGACATATACCCATATATTGCAAACAAATATAATTTGCCAAGTTCCAAGTCAAATGCATATCTACCAGCTTTCACCCTCTCCATGAATAAAATTTAAGTGAAAATAAACAACTACTCCATATCAGTGGGGGCCTCTGACTGTCCTATGCCAGACTGCCTCATCTAACATCTGAATTTTTAACACACCTAGTGCCATCTTAATATTTCAGCCATGACTGTCATGGAGAAATTCACTGAGTTTCCAAGTGTTGCTGCAGTTCATGTTTCATTTGGTTAATCAATCAATACTGCAAGCATTTTTATTTTTGTAATAGACATAATTACTATACTTAATTGATAAGCACTGAGGACAAACATTTAAAAAATATATCCAAGAAAGCCCACTAATAAAGAATGATATCGTATTTTTTTCCCCACATTCCTTTGACCACAGGTAAAATCAGCAGGCACTTTTGCTGCTGCCTTTGTTTAAAACTGATTGGTAGATGAGAAGTAGGTTAGACGTTACTTGGATTGGGAGTTTACATTTTTGGTCAGGAAATAGCACAGATCTCCCTGTGTAATATAAAACTATTTTGAATGGCAGAAAACAACAGAAGAGAAATGCAGCAGGTGATGTTTCCTCATGGTTACGGCACGCACCTCTCCGCTGCACGACCAGCACTGCCACCACCAGCTCACAAAGAGATCAGTGTTCTCTTCCCAGCAGATCACATGGTGTGTCTTAGTTCAGGCTGCTATCACAAAGTACTATAGACTGAGTGGCTTATAAATAACACACATTTATTTCTCACTGTTCTAGAGGCTGAACGTCTGAGATCTGAGTGCCAGCATGGTCAGGTTCTGGTGAGGGCCCTCTTCCAGGTTGCAGACAGCCAACTTCTTATATCCTCACATGGTAGAAAGAGAATAAAGGAGCTCTCTGGGGTCCCTTTTATAAAGGCACCAATTCCATTCATAAAGGCTCTCCCCTCATGACCTAATTACCTCCCAAATGTCCCACCTTCCAATAGCATTTAACATACAAATTTAGTGGGGGATAGACATTTAGACCATTGCATAGTGTTATGGTGGGAAACGAAATTGTCTTAATAGCTACCATAGCAACTATCTAGTTAATACCAAAAAGGACCCTACATAAACAATTCTGAAACAGATCATCCTTTTTGGTGAATGTCCTCTATCATCTAATTGACTCAAAATTGAATAATTAACTTGTTCAGTTACCTAAGCACATATTTATTTTAAACCAGATATACAATCATTTTTACTTGAAGTATGTACCAAGAAATTATACTGCTCACAACAGTGTTCTATGGACTCTTAATAGAGCTGTTATTATTATTTGGCTCTGTTTGGTCTTATAGATGAGTTGAGTATTTGGTTGTACCTATTGTAAAAAACAAAACAAAACATAAACACCTAGGCCACCTGTACTATGGCTCTGTTATATGAAAAAATATTCAAGCCTGATTTGTCCACATGTGTATGAGCTAAAATGGTTCAAAACTTGAAGTTTGTGGATTTTCTTGGCCGGGCTTTGCCCAGAACCTTCAGCTGGGCATGCCTCCTTGTCAGCTTCTAACTTTCATAAGGAAGTGACAGTTGTCCCTGTCATCACAGATCTTGCTCAGCTGATAGAAAATAAATCTATACACAGTAACAGAAAAGATTAATTGCAAAGCCCAACAACCTGTCAGAGAAAATGACCTTGAATTCTTTGTTCCTCAATAGAAGACTGAAGAATATGCAATCCATCTATTCCTTTATCTATTCAAAAATCTTTACTGGATCAAGCCTTATAAACGAATTATGTAACTGGATGGCACCATTTTGTTTTCCTAGTTAAATCACTTTTTTCTCAATGTGCTTTAACAGTCTCTCATCAGCATATTTTGTGAGATAATATGAAAAGAGAGGCCGGGCGCGGTGGCTCAAGCCTGTAATCCCAGCACTTTGGGAGGCCGAGATGGGCAGATCACAAGGTCAGGAGATCAAGACCATCCTGGCTAACATAGTGAAACCCTGTCTCTACTAAAAACTACAAAAAACTAGCCGGGTGAGGTGGCAGGCGCCTGTAGTCCCAGCTACTCGGGAGGCTGAGGCAGGAGAATGGCGTGAGCCCAGGAAGCGGAGCTTGCAGTGAGCTGAGATCCGGCCACTGCACTCCAGCCTGGGCGACAGAGCGAGACTCCGTCACCAAAAAAAAAAAAAAAAAAAAAAATATGAAAAGAGAATCCTATAATTCTCAGAATCTATTTATTTTACTCTAAGGGTGTCATCAAGTATACTGTTTCTTGTATTACCTGGTGACCTCTTTAAGATAACTCCTAGGATAAATTTCTTGTAGGTCTTAGTGCCAGAAAGAGCTGGGTTTCCCCCCAAGGCAATTGGACTCGTTTTTATTGTTTATGGATGCAGTGAATCAGAGACCTGGTTATGTTCCTGTCTTTGTATTGCCTGCTAGAAATCTTACAGCCAAATCAGTGGCTCACAGATTCACATTAAATTACTCTATGCATTTTTTCTTACTACAAAAAGAAAACATCATTATTAAAGAAAGATGGAAAATTCGGATAAGAAAAAAGAACATAAAGATTACTTGTATTCTCACTATTCCAAGATGATCACTGTTATTTTGTTAATTTTTAGAGCTTTATTCCTATGTATATGTCGTTTTAGTCTTTTGTAAAAATAGAATCATATTACATATCTCTATTACTTATTCTTTTTATTTGATAGTTTACTGTGAAAATAAATTACATATTATTAAATATCCTGCTGCAACATTTTTAATGATTGTTGAGAATAAACATTCCATAGATGTATCAACATCCATTCAACCATTCCCTTATAATTATTTATGTTCTTTCCATGTTTGTGTTATGAATATTTTCTGATGAATATCTTTCTTACAGTATCTTTATAATAATCTTTTATGAAAATCTTTTATTTCTTTAAGAACACATTTTTAGAAGTAAAGCGATTAGGTCAAAATGTATGTAAAATTATAAGGTTACTGTTAGAAATTAAGAAATTTCTCTTTAAAAGGCTATATAAGCTTTTAGTCCAACCAGCAGTTTTATTAAATCTCAAACATTAGTTACAGAAGGTTGTTTGTATTACTTGACACTTCACACACATGAGCATGTAGGCACACACACACATTCACAAAACACAGAGCACCGGTGCTGCTGCTGGGCTAGTTTAATAGATATGGAAATGGATATGGCAGCCACCAGCCGCCCCAACATTATCACATCTCTGCTCCATGATAGATGAGCCCTAACATCACCACATCTCTGCTCCATGATTCTGACTAAAACAAGCTAAGAGTAGACAGTCCGTCTGAGTTAGGTCATTTAACACTTTCTCTTGAATTTTTACAAAGGAAAGAAGACACACAGAAACTGGAAATGGTTAGACTTACCATGTCCAAGGAATAGAAGGCCCCCTGCCCCCATGAGAATATTCACAAATTCTGGCCGCTGAAATCCTAAAAACTATTATAAGCCTCTCCTCTCTGAGACATAGTTTTCATCAATACCAAGCCATGCTGAGCTAGCCAACAAACAATGATTGAAATAGTAATAAAACTAACATTTATTGGACATTCATGATGAAACAGGCGATGTTCTAAGAGCTTCATCTATATTGTTTCACTCAGTCTTTATCACAAGCTTATGAGGTAGGTAACATAAAGATCTTAATCTTAGAGATGAGGAAGCTGAAGCACAGAGAGGTTAAGTGATTTGCCCACTTACCTAAGGTCACATGGCTCATAAGCAGCAGGGTGAAGATTTGAATCAACAGAGGCCATATTCCTAATTGTTACACTGGAGGGGGCTCCACCCTTCAAGAAGTCATAGAAACCTGCCAAGAGGCGGGAAACAGATTATCCTACACAGCTATAATTGGTGACATTACCAGGTTTAAAATGTATTTATTGGGCCAGGCACAGTGGCTTATGCCTGTAATCCTAGCACTTTGGGAGACCAAGACAGGCGGATTGCCTGAGCTCGGGAGTTCAAGACCAGCACGGGCAAGATAGTGAAACCCTGTCTCTACTAAAATACAAAAAATCAGCTGGGCCTGGTGGCAGGCACCTGTAATCCCAGTTACTCAGGAGGCTGAGGCACAAGAATTGCTTGAACCCGGGAGGCAGAGGTTGCAGTGAGCCAAGATCTCACCAATGCACCCCAGCCTGGACAACAAAATGAAACTCTGTCTCAAAAAAATAAATGTATTTATTGAATTGACAGGAAACAAGATATTAGATTGTTGGTTTTACTTGTATAACCTGTAATATAATTATTTTAATTATTGAAGACTTTGGAGGTGAATGCATTTTTCAGTATCCAACATGCCATTCCAAATTGAGAATATGAAGGGATACAGAATGGATGGTGATGATGATTTATCTCATAATGACTTTAGGTCCTACAGTATGTCTACACCACCTTAATTTTAAAAAGAGCATCACACTAAAAGTCAGAAAACCAGTATTTCTCCAATTTTACCATCTCTCCCTAATTTTAGTCTCTAATTCCCCTTAAATCCCTTCTAAATCACTCTGAGAGTAGCCAGGCACTGGTCTTGCTTCTCTATGGCACAGACCACTTTCTCTACTCTTTTTCAGCCCTCTGTGGCCATTCCCTCCATATCTGCTGTCCTACTGAAGTCCCTGATGGCACCACTGCTGTTATAGAAACCAACTATAGGGGCCTATGTCACCGTAATTTTTACCAGATCTCTGCAGAGGCCTCCAGTGCCTGCTCTTCCAGCATTAAGGCCCCTGAGGAGATGCCATTTCCTGTCCCTACAGAGAGGCTGCCTCTGGCACACTCTCTGGTCCTCAAAAAGCACAGGCACACAGGCTCCTGGAGTCATCACTTTCCAGACTGCAGCCACTTCAGCCTGAGAATAACGTACCTGGTGTTATCCAAAGTCACTTTGCTTTTCTCACTTGCCTATCATCTTTGAACCAATTTTGTCCCATTTGTCTTCCTGCAAGGGGTCTTCTCTCGCTGAAGGCTTCATGATCACTCACGTAAATAGACACTACCTCTTCCAGACATTCCAGACATGTCTGAATTCACGGGTAAACACTGATTCAGCTCAGACTGGAATTCTTTCAGTCATATCTATTGCCATTATTGCTATTATCCCATCATTACCATAATCATCATTATGTTGATGATAATGATCATGATGATGAACTGGTATCTATTAGTGACACTTGCTATATATCAGACCACATTGGGGAAAATTAGATGTACTCCTCCATCTCATTTTCCAATATAAAAACATTTCTAAAAGAATTCTGTATTTAAAAAGCCTAGCACAGCATTTTTCTTCTTTAAAATAAACATAATTGACGTTATGTGCCTGAGAAAAAAATGTAATAAGCCTAGCACTGAGTTTTCTTCTTGCATATGTATATAATTGCTGTTGCATGTTAAAATAACAAGGAAAAAGGAAGCTTCAAAATGGCCTATCTGTAATATTTTTGACTTGGAGTGAAAAGGTCTAGGTTCTAATCACGCTTCACTCTTTAACTCGCTGTGTGCCTTTGGAAAAGACTCAAAACCATGCTAGACTTCAGGTTCCTTATTAATAAAATGAAACTGTTTTAAGAAACATTTTGTGGATATTCAATTTCAAGAACAGAGTGCTTAACAAATAATAATTATTTTCATTTCTGATCTCTCATTTCCCAACAAGAATTATACCCAAAAAAACCCATGTTAAGTGTCAGTTTTGGAAAGCTGCTATCAGTTACAACTATGTGACTGGTAGATGAACACATAAACCAAGAGACAGATATTAATAAAGTGCTTAAAGGGAAAGCTCAAAACATCTCGTCACCAGTGTGTTACTGATGAAAGAACCTATGAGTTATGGCAGTGAGTACAATGATCTAATCTTCAACATCTGGATATCCATGTATCGATGTGTGTATATATATCTATTTATCTATCTTTTGTTTTCACCACAACCACAATTATCTTGATTCCATGGCTAGCAGCCTTAACTATACCTACAGGAGCAGCAGAAACAAGGGAGAGATGTGAATAAAAGACAATCACTACCCTGATTTTCCTTCTTCATTCCTACGCCTCCCTGCCTCAGCTTCACTCCATTCTTATGAATGTCCATATATCACTGAAGATTCTTCTGATAGCAACAATTACCATTATGAAACATTTTTAATACAATTTAACAGGTATTCGGAAACTTTAGATTTGTACAAGCCAAATTCTTCTTTCTTTTTGAGACAGGATCTTGCTTTGTGGCCCAGGCTGGAATGAAGCGGCGCAATCATAACTCACTTCAGCCTTGATCTCCTGTGTTCAAGTGATCCTCCTGCCTCAGCCTCTCAAGTAACTAGGACTACAAGTGCACACCACCATACCTAGCTAATTTTTTTTTTTTTTTTTTTTTTTTTTGGTAGAGGCAGGGTCTCACTATGTTGCCCAGGCTGGTCTCAAATTCCTGGGCTCAAGCAATCCTTCCACCTCAGCCTCCCAAAGTGCTAGGATTATAGGTGGGCCACTATGCCCACCTGCAACTTATTCTTCTTATTTGAAAAATCTAGACATTAAGAATATAGTAGGAACTGTGTTTGGAACGGCAAAGAACAAAAAGATGAATCAGATATGGATGCTTCCCTCCAAGAACTAGCATTTGAGAATGTACTGGAGAATGGGATTTTCTGCACTTCTATCATGCTGTGTTGCTGTGTTGCTGCATAACAAGTTACCCTAAAGCTTAGTAGCCTAAAACAGTACCCGTTTATTATTTCACAGTTTCTGTGGGTCAAGAATTTGGGAGTAACTTAGCTGTTCTGAGCCAGATCTTTCATAAAGTTGATGTTGGGATTTGAGTGAGGGCTGCAGTCATCTAAAGGCTTGACTAGGGCAGCAAGATCTGCTTTCATGATGCCTCACACACATGGTGGATGGCAGGAGGCCTCGACTGCTTGCCACATTGTCCTCTGCACACAGCTGTTGAGCATCCTCACAACATGGCAGCTGCTCTCCCCAGAGCAAGTGATCTGAGAAAACAGAAATGTGGAAGCAGCCATGTCCTTTATGGCCTACCCTCAAAGACATACATCATTATTTCCAAAATATCTTGTTGATTTCATAGGTCAGCCCTTTTTAATGTGGGAGGAAACTACATAAGACCATAAATGCCAGGGAGGCAGAGACCATTGTGGGGTCATCTTGGAACCATTACAATGTGTAATGGACTCTCCCCAGGTCTCACTTGCAGGTCAAAGCTGCATCAATATTTCAAACTCCACTAGCTCACACCCCAATCACTTACTCAACATTCCAAGCTCCAAAAAATCTCTTTTCTTCCCCAGCATTTCTGCAGCTTCCTAGGGAGCCTGCCCCACTGCTGCACAGAACCATTCTCCTACCCAAGGGTGCTGCTGCATCAGGAATTGCCACTGAAGAAATGGAGCACTCAGTGCCAAACCAGGCAGCGTTTGCTTCAGAGCCAAGGGATCTCCTCTTCACTCAGAATCTCCATTCCCCTCTGGTAGCTAGGTTTTTCTTAATTTGGTCAAAGTCATCACTTTCAGTCCTTCCTCCCTCAGCTTATATTCTCTTCCAGAAGGCTCCTCAACCCTCATTTGTTACTCAGTTCACCAGACCGACCTAGATAAGTCTTTATTACCCTTAAACTAGGCATTTCTACCCTCTCCTTCCTGTTTATGTCCTGTTATATTTACAAAATTAAAGTCAAAATTTAAAAATGCCTTGAGATAGAAGAACATTTTGATACATTCGCTGAGTCTCAGCCCTCAGTAGTATCTTTCTACTAACTAAATTTCCATTACCGCTACTCTTGCAATTAGGTCAAATGGAGTCTGGAGTTCAGAGTCCAGCCCATCAGTCCCTGTGGTGCTAACCTGTAGTGATAAACCCTGTAGCCACACACGGGTGGATGAACAGACAGGTCAACAGCCACTTTAGTTTAATGATTGTGGAAATGCTGCCTACATTTAACACAGAAGCTTGCTCTGCATTTTCGAATGAAAGGGAAGAAAGCAAATTTTAAGATACTATAATAAACTTACTTGTCTCCATTATGGAAAAAAAATTATATTTTTAGTCATTCTACTTAGATATTCCTCAATAAAATTTGAATTTCTGCAGAAAGCTGGAATGAACTGTGTGAAAGGTTACATTGTCATTGGAGCCATTAACAGAAGTTCATCCTTCTATCCCTGATTGAAAGCTCCTTGCCTTAAGTCAAAGTTTCTGTCACCATGGAAGCCAGAAAACAGTTAGAATAGAAGTAAAATGGCTCAAGATGCTCATTTATAAAAGGAGTTGTGAATTGTGTAGCAGAGATCCAAGGTAGACAATAATAAATGAGTCAAGTTCCCATCTGATTTTTAAAGTTGCACACAGTTGAAATTCTTATTTATGGGATTAGTTAGGATGGAATTTATGCATTCAGAATTGGAACGTGAAGATTCAGCACTATCATGGCAGAAGTCTAGCTTTTTTCTGCAAGTCTTTCTTCACAATAATAAAAGTTAAGCGTGTCTCACCACGAAAAATAAATGTTGTGTGTATGTAAGGCACATGCTAATTAGCTTGATTTAGACATTCCATAATGTATACATGTTTCAAAAAATATGTTATACATGATCAATATATACAATTTTTGTCCATTTAAAAAAAATAATTTTAAAAATTATTTTCCCCTCTTTGGTGGTCATCACCACTTCTCTCTCTTTTTTTCCTTCAACTTTTTATTTTAAGTTCAGGGGTAGATGTGCAGGATGTGAAGGTTTCTTACACAGGAAAACATGCGCATGGTGTTTAGCTGCACAGATCATCCCTTCACCCAGGTATTAAGCCCAGCATCCATTAGCTCATCCTCATGCTCTCCTTCTCTTCACCCCTGCCCTGACAGGCCCCAGTGTGTGTGTTCCCTCCCATGTGTCCCTGTGTTCTCACCATTCAGTTCCCGCTGGTAAGTGGGAACGTGCAGTGTTTGATTTTCTGTTCCTGAGTTAGTTTGCTGAGGATAATGGTTTCCAACTCCATCCACGTCCCTGCAAAGGACATGATCTCGTTTGTTTTCATGACTGTTAAGTTAATCACGGTACAACGACTTTTAGTCAGGAATGTCTCAATATATTGAACATTGAAGGATCACCTCAAACTATTAACTCCTTGGGAATTGATGTGAGATGTACTAGTTTTTATTAGTTTGCTGCTGTAAAAAATTATTACAAATTTAGTAGCTTAAAAAAAACACCCATTTGTTATCTGGAGATCAGAAGCTCAGTCACAGCATAGCTCAGCTGATCCCCCTGCTTAGGATACCACAAGGCTAAAAACAAGGTATTGGCTGGGATGTGTTCTTTTCTGGAAACTCTGGCAATGAATCCACTTCCACACTTATTCAAGATGGTGACGGAACTCAGTCCCTTGCAGTTGCAGGACTGAGGCTCCTGTTTCTTTGCTGGCTGATAGCCAGGGCTGTTCTTAGCCCAGAGAGATCTCTCTCTGTTCCTCTTTGCACATGACCTTCTCCATCTTCAAGACAGGAATAGCATATTGAGTCCTACTGACTCTTCAAATATCTCTGGCTTTCTCTTCTGACGTCAATCAACCAAAGAAGCTTGGTCTGAAGGGTCCACGTGATTACTCTGGGCACACCTGGATGATCCAGGAGAATCTCCCTGTTTTGAAGTCAGCTGATTAGTAACCTTAATTATATCTGCAAAGTAGAGTATGTATTTGCAGATATAATTAAGAATCTGCCCTGTCAGGTAACATAGTCACTGGTGTAACACCAGAGAAGGAAGGTCATGGGGCCGAAGTTCTGCTGCCACATGGGGGATGAGTAGAAAGAGGTATTTTCCCCTTTTAGTAAATATTTCTCTATCACTTGGACATTTTCTTAATACAAGCAATTACTAGTTTTGTAATTGTTAAAGCTTTTTTATTTTAAAGATTAAAATATTCAAAGTCATCCATTTTCAAGTATACTAATTTTTTTCAGAAACCTTCATTCACAAATAATATAAATTGCATTCTTGTCTGTTAAGTAGGGAAGTCTACTAGCTGTCATTGTTTGGCTTAGTTTGATTGAAGATCAACACTTTAAAGTTATATCTGTGAAGATGTTTACAAAAAAAAATTATTTTTCCAAAAGTACTACTGGCATCACATACAGAATTGAAACTATATCTTTTTGAAAGAAAAAATTGTTAAATAATTAATTAAGCAATCTAGATTTTATGTGTATTTTGTACTCTCAGCACTAAGTGCCATATACAGAAGATACACAGAGATACACAGAAGAGGGAAACGGTACCCATGTTACTTATAATCTCACTGAGAAGGCAAAGATAAAAAACACAAAATAACAATAATATACTCTGAGGTGTTATGTATAATTTGTACCTTTGGAATTCAGAAGAAGGTACTGTCACTGCCTTGGTGGGGATATTTCCCATAAAAAACAGAATTTGAATTTGTCAGTAATGCTCCGCCTTTTTGAACCTAAGTCCCTCAACTCCTCCTTCCCAAAGAGGAAGTCTGGCTTGAGCCTAGCATTCTAAATCCTGTGGGAGGGAGTAGCTGATAATCTCCTCTTATCATGCTAGTACAAATTCTTCAGGGCCCTGAAACAGACAGATGCAGAGGCAATTCATGAAAATTATGATGGACTTCACCATCTCAGATCCCAAAAGTCAGAAGTTATCACAATAAACTTAATTCCTCCCCTACATGTTATATAGTACTCAGAGATAAAATGTGAAATATGTAGCATTTGGAACAGCAGTTAAAATTGTCAACAGCCCAATATTCTAATTCTATCATACTCATTATAACCTTTAAAATATCATCGGTTTCACCTTTGGCTCTTCTAAACTGGTCGACTTAGGATTTTGGCAGTGCATAAAGGTTGTTACCATACTGCTTTTCTTTTCATGTTTATAACTAGGATTCCCCAACTTCCTGGAAATATCCAGAAGTTTAAAATAATTTCTCTAGAATGTTAAAAGTTTCTCTCAGACAATGTCCATTTCTTTTCAACAGTTACCATACAGATAATTTAACTTGGACTAAAAACATCACTTATCATAAACCATCCCAGAACAAGTTAGCAGCCAAAGTCAAGGATATGAATGCCTGGTGTTCTAAATCCAGTTACTTTTGCCAAAATTTTGCATAATTTTAGTAACATTACACAGAGCACTTCTAAGAGAGGCTCTCTGTGCCACTCAAGTAGGCTGGAAGCTGGGACCTAGACATATTGAATTTTTAACCCTATCAGAGTATCATTAATTAAACAACACTGTTAAGTTAGTAAATAATAAAATGTTTTATCTTTGTATAGCATTCTGCAGTCTAGAATACCTAAGTGCACTTTTACAGAGTGATATGCAACACAGCAGTTGCATGTTCTAGCTGCTGCAAGGCATAGTAAAAAGAACGCTGGTTTTGAAGTCAGACATTAACTAGGCTCAAAAGAAGCCTAAGCAATCCCTATCAAAACACCAATGATCATCTTCACAGAAAATTTTAAAAACTCCTAAAATTAATATGGAATCACACAAGACCCCCAATAGCCAACACAATCCTGAGCAAAAAAGTAAAAGCCAGGGGCATCACACTACCTGACTTTAAAATACATTACAAAGCTATGGTAACCAAGACAACATTGTTCTTGCACAAAAACAGACACATATACCCATGGAACAGAATAGAGAGCCCAGGTTTAAGTCCACGTATTTACAGCCGACTGATTTTTTATGAAGGCACTAAGAACACTCACAGGAGAAAGGACATCTCTTCAACAAATATTGCTGGGAATACTAGATATCCGTATGCAGAAGAATGAAACTAGACCCCTATCTCTTACCATATACCAAAAAAAAAAACTCAAAATGTAAGAATAGAAACCATAAAACAACTGTGCAAAAACATAGGGAAAATGCTTCAGGACATTGGTCTGGGCAATGATTATGTGGAGCAGACCTCAAAAGCACAGGCAGCAAAAGCAAAAATAGACAAATGGGATTATGTCAAACTAAAAAGCTTCTGCACAGCAAAGGAAACAATAACAGAATGAAGAGAACCTGCAGAATGAGAAAAATACTTGCAAACTATTCATCTGATGAGGAATTAATATCCAGAATATACAATGAACTCAAACAACTCAACAGAAAAAAAAAATCCAATTTAAGAATATACAAATGAGTTGAATGAACATCTCTTAAAAGAAAACATACAAATGGCTAACAGATATACGAGAAAAAATGCTCAACATCACCAACCGTCAGGGAAATACAAACTAAAACCACGAGGAGATATCATTTTACCCCAGTCTAAATGACTATTATCATTATCAAAAAGACAAAAAATCGTAAGTGCTACGAGGATGTAGAGAAAGGGGAACTCTTATACACTGTTGGTGGGAATGTACATTAGTATAGTCATTATGAAAAACAATATGGACAGTCTCAAAAACTAAAACTAGAACTACCGTATAATTCAGCAATCCCACTACTGAGTATATATCCAAAGGAAAGAAGACTGGTATGTTGAAGAAATATCTGTACTCCCGTGTTTATTGCAGTACTATTCATGATAGCAAAGATATAAAATCAACATAAACAGGTTGATTTGCCCATCAACAACTGAACACATAAATAAAATGTAGTATATATACACAATGGAATAGTACAAAAAAATGAAATCGTGTCATTCATGGCAACAATACATGATCTTGAAGAACAATATGTTCAGTTAAATAAGGCACAGAAAGTTAAATATCACATGTTCTCACTCGTGTGTGAAAGCTTGAAAAGTTGATTTTATACACGTGGAGAGTAGAACAGTGGTTACTAGAGGCTGGGAAGGGCAGAAGGGAACGGGGATAGTGACAGGTTGGTTGGTTAATAGTTTCAAATTAACAGCTAGAAAGGAGAAATAGGTTCTAGTGTTGCATAGCACTATACAGTGACTACAATTAACAAGAATTTATTGTATATTTTCAAATAGCTAAAAGGGAAGATTTTGAAAGTTTCCAACACAAGGAAATGGTAAATGTTTGAGATGATGGATAGGATAATTAGCCTGATATAAGTACACATGATATACATGTATCAAAATGTCACAGTGTACCCCATAAATACATACAATTGTTATATGTCAATTAAAAATAATAAAAGAGAAAAAAGGTTAAGATAACTTTTTTTAAGTAACCTAAGTCCTTCACCAACTATAGGACAATGGGCAACTCGACTAACTTCTCTGGGTCTTAGTTTCTCCTCAGTAGTATGGAACTAGTAACATTTATTTCTCAGTTAACAAATGTACCAAATGGAAGAACTGAAATCAATTAAGATACGTAACAAAAACTAAATAAAATACTGCAATTTCTCTCTTATAAGACAAGGACATTGAAACTCAGATGTTAGAATATTTCTCCAAAATTTTACCACAAATTAATTAAAGTGTCCAGGCTAAAATTTAGATTGTTTTTCTAGACTTCAGTAAAATGAGTTGTAAATAATACATATATGTCTTTGTGGTCTTTCACACACTGGGGAAGATATGGGAAAGACAGACAGGTTGAAATTTGATGTCACTATCCATTTCCATGCTTCCAGCATTAGGAAAATGGCAGAATCTCTTGCACATGGAATATCTACAAGGAGCCGTAAACCAGGATATAGTCAAGGGGCTAATCTTCTAGGCTGTTCCATGCCTGGACAAAACACTCTCAGTACAGGACACTTTCTGTAATCAATTTTACCCGAGGCAGAGAACAACATGCATCCTTCCCAAGTGGCAATATTATCTCCACTTCACAAATGGGTCCCCTCTGGGATCTGATGTGAGCAAAGGAAATAATCAGGAACTACAGGGAGAAAAAGAGGCTACTTTGAGACCTAATGTAAGCTCTTTTTCAGGAACTGTGAAGCATGCAATGCCATCATAATGTAAAATGCATTAAACTGTCAGAATGAAGATCCTGTCTTCAATCATGTAAAGTCCCTCAAGATTTCAATGTTCAATTTTGCATTAAGAAATCTCCTGACCCTCTCCTCCAACCCAAAACAGAAAAGTTGCCTTAGAAAGGTGAACAAGTTGAAATGTTTTAATAGAATGTGTGGTGCATTAACATATATCAGGTAAAACTGCAAAACCTTTTTTAAAGTTACATAGATTTAAACCCAAATTCAATGAGTATTCCATAAGTAATACCATAAGTAGTGTTGATTAAATATTATTTTGCTTAATAAGACAAAAAAATCAAAATCTATTGACAAGTTATTGATAATCAATTGTTAGGATTTTCCTATTTCAGTCCCAGTGCTGGTTACTGCATAAAAGTTATTGTTTAAGTAGGCTACGCAGATATCCTTAGGAATGGATACATGTTTCTCATATACATTCTGAAATTTGATAAATATGTTTTATTTTCCACTTTGAAGTGGAAAATGCACTGATAACCACTGTTTAGGGGGATCTAATTTTATATCTGATGACCATTTTAAAATCTAGAGACTCTTTATTAGTAAAAGTTTTCTGATAAAAAGCAAATGTTTTGTCTTCACAGATACAATGAAAACAATAACAGAGTAATATCTTCTTTTCTCCTTTTCATCCTTCCCTCCTTTTTTGCTGTCTTCTAGGAGCACCCTTATGAGAACCTGAGACCTAAATATTAAGATAAATTACTTTGCTGAACATGAATTCCCACAAACTCTCTCTGTGCTATATTCTTCTGCCTCTGGTTTCTTATTCTCTTAAAGGGCTCTATCTTCTATGGATGATGACAGAAAAATCACTCATAATTGCTGAGACACAGGAAATGGGATATAAAATTAGTACTGCCTTGCAGGAATCAAATAGAATCTTTGTCACCTATAGGGGAATCCCAAGAGTATTGTGCTCAATGATAATTTTTCAAATTTTATAGATTTTGCATTCATGCTCAATTCACAATGTCTGAATTTTGTCTCATGTACTTTATTAGTAAGAGCTCATTTAAAAAGATAAAAACCTGGTGTCCAGAACCTAAAGGAAATCAGAAAACACTAAATGAAAATTGTCCATGGATTTAATGAGATGTTAAACTATTCAGTCTTAAATATTGTAACAGATTATTGTTAGAATCAAGAAGTAATTGAGCAAAAGTTTTGATTTTCACCTAAATTCATGGTGACATAACCTGTGTTTATAGGGAAATATATTGTATCATGGACTGAAGTTTATAAGTCTATTTACTTAGAGTATCATGGAACAAAACAAAAGAATTACTACAAGAAGAGCCGTATAATTGAGCATAAAAAAATTTATATTTTTCAAGCCAAATAGTTTGCAGTCTATAAATGTGAACATATTATAAGTACAGACATTTTCAAGTACTTTTTGAAACAGTAAAAGCCAATTTAAGTGAAATCTTAGAACCTCACTAATTAAAACAATTAAAAGGGCAGATGCGCTAATTAAAGTAGGTCCCAGTGCTAAAGGCTCAACCTCTCCCTCACCCTGTAAGATTGCTTCTAGACCAGACACGGTGGCTCACGCCTGGAATCCCAGCATTTTGGGAGGTCTAGGTGGGCAGATCACCTGAGGTCAGGAGTCCAAGACCAGCCTGGCCAACATGGCGAAACCCTATCTCTACTAAAAACACAAAACTTAGCCAGGCGTGGTGGCAGATGCCTGTAATCCCAGCTGCTAGGGAGGCTAAGGCAGGAGAATAGCTTGAACCTGGGACGCAGAGGTTGCAATGAGCTGAGATGGTGCCATTGCACTCCAGCCTGGGGGGCAGAGCTATACTCCATCTCAAAAAACAAAGATTGCTTCTAAAGCACCTCCATAAAAGTCTAGAAATCATCAATTAGAAGACCACTGTGTAAAGATCCTGAAGGCCTGAGTTCTAAAACTGCATCTGCCACCAAGAACCTGAATGACATTGGACAAACCATTCAACAGCTCTGGCCTACTCTGTACGATAAAGGAGCTGGGTAGCCAATGACAACCTCCCAAGTCCAGTGGTCTGTAATTTTGAGAGTTGGAGCAGGGTTCACTTGTGTTCCCATTGCTTAGCAGGATTCAAATCCATACACGATGTTAGCCAATGCATTTTTGCTAACACGGTTTCAGGTTTCCCCCGCTTTGTCCCTCCTGAACTGACAGACACAGAACTTGGCAGTGCACAGAGGTGGTTGCTGCACTGCTGTTCTTTTCACGTCGTAACTGTTTTCAAATGATGTGTAGTGGAGTCACTTAATCTAATCTTTCTGACCCCTGGTTTCTATTTGTGGTTTCTAGACAATTACAAAGTGTTCTTCTAAAACTCAGATTCTATTACTTGTTTGACATTCTCAAAGTTCGAGTTTTACTTCCTGTCTCTTACTTCAAAGAAAAATAGGTTTGAGAAACTCAACACTAATATAATTAGTGTTGGGCCCACAAAACTGAAGACCCTATGACTAAGTTGTCATTAGATCAGAGAATAACCCACTCCAGTCCATTAAATACATATGTAATTCATGCGGTTAGGAAAATGCATGGTGCTAATATTCTCTAAACTTGATTGAGAAATGCATATATAAGGGTGGGATGAAAGAGTCTCTAACTATATTGATTTTAAGTAACATCTCACATTGCAAAACCAAAACCAAAATAAAAAAACTCTAATAACTCCACAAGGAAACAATGGCTAAGATTCCCTACACAGGTTAGCACATAAGAAAGCCACTGAAAGAGGTGACAATGGCTGGGCACAGTGGCTCATGCCTATAATCCCAGCACTTTGGGAGGCTGAGGTGGGAGGATCGCTTAAGCCCAGTACTTCAAGACCAGCCTTGGTAACAAAGCAAGATTCCATTTCTACAAAAAAAAAAAAAAAAAATTAATTAGCCAGGTGTGGTGGCACATACCTGTGGTCCTAGCTACTCTGGAGGCTGAGGTGGGAGGATTGCTTGAGCCCAGTAGGTCAAAGCTGCAGTGAGCCATGATCATGCCACTGTACTTCAGCCTAGGCGACAGAGTGAAACCTTGTCTCAAAAAAAAAAAAAAAGAAAGAGAGAGAGAGAGGTGACACTGCCTTTAACCTCCCCACCACAACCTGAATACAGCTTCCCTTAAACTTAAAGGGAATGGGGATGTCCTAAGAAGATGATCTGTCCTAAAATTCAAAATAATGCTCATTTCCAATCTTCTCCTGAGTATTTGCATAGTTTTCAGGGTAATAGACTCAGTTTCTCACGTAATTTGTAAACAGGAGATTCAAGGATTTACCCTGGACCTGGAGGATGGACAAAGCTAATGTCAGGGAGAAATCACACCTGAATCTGCAACCATGCATCATTCAGGAGTCTGTGCAGATTGAATTGTGCTCCATAAAACATTTTTCTGCTTATTATGGATCTAGACGCTACTGTTTTTGAAAATTAATATTTGTTTGGGGGAACGAGTGAGCTTTGTGGGTACACGTGTGTATTCTATTCAATACTTACAAATTGGATGATGAAAAATTCTTAATCTCCATTTCTCTTGGAGAAATGAAGAGAATCAGACTGGAAGTTTCTAAATCCACTCTGGATGTTTCTACTGTACTAAGATTGTCAAGGTTCATCCTAGACTCTCCTGCCAAGCCCACTCCAATCCCTGCCACCGCATGTTACAGAAGACTTGAAGTCTCAAAGGCAGGAAAGTGGATTGCTTGGGTCCTGCTACCAGTAAGGAGAAAAACATCTTCTAGAGCAATACTGAGCCTCACAGGAAGTGAAGAAACAGTACATAGAATTCTCAAGAAAGAAATGTTCTTTCCTATAAAAGGGTGGACACAAGGTCAGGGAGCAAAATAGGAAGGAACTGGGGCATTTTCTTGAGATAACAGCCAGAAAGCATTTATATGCTGGCATGTGTTTCATTGAACGATAAAAACTGCCACATGAGACAGAAATTAAATATTTTTTTCCTCCTAGAACATAGTTACCTTCAGTTCCCCCAACATTTTAGTAAAGTAGCAAATGCCTACACAGTGTGTATTTGATAGGATGAAAAACCAAGGAGCAGGGCAGGACAAGGAAGTGTGGTCTAGACCAATCACCCTTCTGTTGGTGCTTACACAGGGAAAAAAAAGACCTTCTGAGAAATTTGGATCATAATCCCAAAAGACAAAATCCTCGAAGTTCAAAATCCCTAAATCCTAAATCCCTAAAATCTAAGATTCTGAAAATCACAATCCTGAAAGATTAAAATCCTAAAACGTTGAAATCCAAATTCAAGGGAAGGCATTAGTGCACTTTTGGTTGTATGCATGATAGTTGCATCATGTTAGTTGCATCATGTTATGTGGAACTGTTATCTTATGGTTGACTTTATATGCATTTGGCAGAAAATCTGGGTGAGTGGATTGGCCATGTTACACAGACAAGATGAAAAACTTCCATTTTAAAAATGCGTCATTTGTCTACATTGACATTCCTTCCAGTTGATGAAATTCCATGAGTTTTTAATGAATTAAAGGGACATTTGCCTGAAGAATCCAGCAATGAAGTTACTGACTAGTTCAAGAATAATGATGTGCATGGAAGACACTTATGCAACGGCATTGCAGTTCAGTCACCAGTATTGTTTCCACCAAATTTGTGGTCTATGTATGAGTACATGTGGAATGGATTTCCAAGTACTCAAAACATCATAGAAGCAGGCACAAAAGATGAGAAAATTTAATAAGGAATGCTCATGTTGGTGTATATAGAATCACAGAATAGTTTCAAAAGCAGCAGTGACATGTAGAAAATGAATGTGAATGTATTCTTCAATGAGAGCCATGCCCTAAAAGGACAAAAGAAAAAAAGCAGCTATTCATCTCAATGAAAGACTTCAAAAACTAGTTAATGACTATGAAATTCAGCCAGCTTTTATAAAGTACCTCCATTCTTAATTTTCTATGCTACATGTATATATTTCATCTTTGCATCATTCCAAATACCATACATAAAAATTGTGTAGGCTTGTAGAGAGGTCTAATTTGTCTTAGGCACCTTGTGCAGGTTTGATTCTACAAAAGTGTGTTATCACAACATTGACTGGGTGTAAACATTGTGAGTGCACATAAAAACATTGGAACTTCGTCAGTAAATAAAGAGGTGTCTTCTTTGTACATCTACGTTTGAAAAAGACAAAATTTTGCAAGATCTCCATTCGTAGGTACCTGCATTGGCAGTAGTGACCAATCAAGGTTTTTCCTCAATCTCGTCAAAAGATAGGTTGTCAGTCACGTTATTTCAGATGATCGAGTTATAAAGATGGATGCACACAATAACCAACCATAGTGATAGGTATTCAAACATTTCACTTTTTGACCTATTTCTTTATAAATCCAGTTTGTCTGCTCATAACTGTTATAGCCATGTCCTTATCTGAGTGCTCATGCTTGCAAAAATATGTATGCTATTCTTGCAGGACGTTTCCTTAGTTAGGCTAAAGATGGGGTCCTTGTCCATCCCACGGCCATGAAAATTTAGGCTCACAGATGGTTTGAAGCATGAGTAAAGCAGGGTTTCATTGGGTGAAACGGGGGGAAACGGGGGAAACAGGGATCCTCTGCAAGGCCTGAGTCCCTTGCTAGAGTGCTTCCCACTCGCAGCTTGAATCCCAGGTTCCACATAGGAAGACAAGGGGTCAGGCTCCTCCCTGCTGGAAACAGCACGAACTTCCTGAGGCTCCACCATCCCACTGCACATTCCTCCCCATGAGTAGGATGGTTGGAGTTGTTCCAGGGACCCCCTCCCACCTGACTCTCTCATTCCTCCCTCTAAAGAAGTCCATCTAATTGCCTTAGAATAAAACTAAGAAGGTAGACCAATCTTAACTGCTTCCTGCTGACAGGGGGCGCTGTTTTGGGGAAATGGCAGAAGAAGTAAGTCTTCCAAAAATGTAAATTAGTATATTTTAAATAAATTCAAAATTATTTTTTTTCTAGAATTATATTTCTGGGGTTTGATATTTCAGGATTATGATTTTCAGAATTTTAGATTTTAGGAATTTTGATCTTTTGGGATTATGCATCCAGGATTGTGTCTTTGGGAATTATGACTGACTTCCCTTTTGAGAGGCCTCTGGTCCAAGAATCCAAGGCAATGACAGAAGCAAAGTAAATGGTGGACAGCTGTGGAACTCAGACCAACAGGGTAGAACTAGCCTGGAAGAAGCAAGCACAGCAGATGATTCAAGAGCTAAGGTGAGACTAACTCTCATTTGTTCACATTTATATGCCAGGAAAGCCACAACTAAAGACAGAAACCGACATATAGGGTTGCAGGAGCTTTAAACATTGGGCAAATTTAGATTGGGTACGTTGAGGTAAAAGGCTTTGTACTTCCCATAAGCTCTCAATGAAAATTTTGCCCTAACTTTATAACATATATTCTAAGATCAAATTTGTATGAAAGCACCACAAAACAGGACAAGACCTTCGGGAGCAGAAAGAAGGAATGGCCAGTTTATTAATGGAACACTAAACTTTCTTTGTTTTTTCAATATCTTGGGGGCTGACTAAATTGTTTCATTCAGGTATGTAAGTGAAAAAAAACAGTCATAACAACAACAACAACAAATTATTTTACCAGGGCAGGCTTTAAAAACCAAACACATATATTAGGCTTGAAAAGCTGCCAATTGCTGTGATTTCATTTAGCTTGCAGACCACTTCTAAGTTGGGAAAATATGATTGCAAAACCTATAAAAACCTGATTAAAGCTTTGAGGTTTCTCCCCCACCGCCAGTCTGGCATAAAATAGTAGGAATAAAATAACTCTCCATTTTCCCACCTACAGCTTAGATATCATAACTATAAATTATGCTGTGATGACCACAAGCTGCACTCGAGCAAGTGTCTCACCCACTGACCCTAGATATGCCCCTCAGCACCCGTTTAAAGATCACCTCCAATAACATATGCATTTGCTTGAAATTGTGCTTGGAGCTTGAGTTCGACTAAATTTTTACTAAGCTATTTAAAATGAATTACATGAACTAAATGGATCTTGAATCCTCTGAGGACAAATGCACCATATGAATACAAACACAGCATAGGGCTGTAAGAAAACTCTATTCCATTAAGGGATGAGGCGAATCCCACAATAAGAGCAGAGGAGCCAGGAGACGAGTTGTGGGAGCTGCGGTGAGATGAAACCACAGAGGGCTCCGGGAAAAGGCTGATGTTGGCAACACAATGCTGCATTGCAGGTACCTATCTGCCACACAGAGACCACATCTGTTTTGCATACCTAAGTGTTTTAGGGGTGGAAATGGTGACCCAAACTCATTTCTAACTCACAAGATTAATGAGACCATGCTCAAAATCAGTTTCAGACTTCTCAAAAGAAGAATTATTTATAGATACCAGGCATCATGATTCACAGAGAAGGATAGCAAATTGCCACTTACAAGCCAGCCCAACAGAAAGCTGCCATGTGCTTCATGCTCTTGTCTCTTCCACCAGCTAGAGGCAGTTGATGATGAGTTCCTGTGGATTCTTGCTTCCCAAAGTCTAGTCTATGAACCAGCCACATTGGCATCACTCAGTGCTTATTAAAGATGCAAAATCTTAGGTCCCATTCCAGACCTCCTGAAACAGAATCTGCCTTTTAACAAGCTCCCCCAGGCAATTCATATATGCATGGAAATTTGAGAAGCACTGGTCTAGACTGGTGGTAGGATGCTAGAGCTGCCAGATGAAAAGAGCATGAGTCCCTGAATTGCCACATGGAGGAAAGCCACCAGCTGACCAGAAACATCTGCCTTGGATTCATGAAAGACTTGGAAAGAAACTGGGTATAAGCCATTACATTTTTTTGCTTTTATTTGTTAACACAGATGAGCCTACTCTAACAAATACAGCTAAACATATCTATTTCTAAACCATCTGGAGTCTGAACTCTGTTCTTCTGGAATTTGGAATATCAACAAAATTCTTAGAAGCAGATTGAATTAACCAAGAGACTATTTTATCACATGACAATCTGTGTATGGCTCCAAGTCAAGTGTGTGTGTTTATATATATATATATATATATATATATATATATATATATATACTAGCAGATAAGTTGTGTAAAATAAGGGTAGGATTTTTCAACCTTCATTTATTTCCAGGTCAAGCTGCCCTTCTTTTCATTAGTCCTTTATCAAGGATGTTATCAAGTCCTTTTTGAAAGGACCAGTGTCAGTTTCAGCATCCCTGTTGGCTTTGAGCATCTATCATTTTAAGAATGAAATCATTCTTCATGGCATATTATGAGCCTTTTTTGTCAGGTAGTTAACTAAACTGGCACCAGTTAACTGTGATCTAAACTTTATATTGACAGATCTGGCAACAGACTGACATTCCTTGCACTAATTTTGGCTGCCCAATCTGAAAAAAAAAATATGTTTGAAATATGATTTATCTTAAGCTGACAGCAGTCTTCATCAGGGTGCCAGCCACTGACAGAGTGAGGGAAAGGACCCAGCATAAAATCCTAGGTGAATATGATTATAAGTCAGGAAGGAAGAATTTAGGACTCCTGTTCCTCAAAGTCATAATTTAATTTAACAAACAAGGTGGAAGGAAAACAAATGTTTCTTAGTAAGCCTCACCATCAACAATATATTTTTCTCCGATACCACATTTGTCTTACCTTGTAAAGCCCAGGATTACCTTCCCCAAGTCTTACAATCATATCTGACACACACCAACTATTCCAGCAGGTCAGTAGAGCCCCTGAAATACAATTATAAGAAAAGATCTAATAAGCCAAAGATTAGCGACAGAAATGTGAGCACTCTTAACTGTTTTTCTTTGGGGCTGATGTGAAAGCCAGAAATGAAACAGCTGAAGGAATAATGATGCAGAAAGAACTGACAAAATTGGAAAGATCCATCACCACAGTCATGGTGCAGAAATGACAGTATCTGGGTAGTAACAGCATCATTTGACCATTAAATCCTAAATTGTTACATCTCTCTTTTCCTAATGAAATACTTTCAGACATTAACAAGAAGCTGTCTAGAACATCACTAATATTTCTTTTTTTTCTTTTTTTTTAATTATACTTTAAGTTCTAGGGTACATGTGTATAATGTGCAGGTTTGTTACATATGTATACTTGTGCCATGTTGGTGTGCTGCACCCATCAACTCGTCAGCACCCATCAATTCGTCATTTATATCAGGTATAACTCCCAATGCAATCCCTCCCCCCTCCCCCCTCCCCATGATAGGCCCCAATGTGTGATGTTCCCCTTCCCGAGTCCAAGTGATGTCATTGTTCAGTTCCCACCTATGAGTGAGAACATGCGGTGTTTGGTTTTCTGTTCTTGTGATAGTTCGCTAAGAATGATGGTTTCCAGCTGCATCCATGTCCCTACAAAGGACGCAAACTCATCCTTTTTTATGGCTGCATAATATTCCATGGTGTATATGTGCCACATTTTCTTAATCCAGTCTGTCACAGATGGACATTTGGGTTGATTCCAAGTCTTTGCTATTGTGAATAGTGCCGCAATAAACATACGTGTGCATGTGTCTTTATAGCAGCATGATTTATTATCCTTTGGGTATATACCCAGTAGTAGGATGGCTGGGTAAAATGGTACATCTAGATCTAGATCCTTGAGGAATCGCCATACTGTTTTCCATAATGGTTGAACTAGTTTACAATCCCACCAACAGTGTAAAAGTGTTCCTATTTCTCCACATCCTCTCCAGCACCTGTTGTTTCCTGACTTTTTAATGATTGCCATTCTAACTGGTGTGAGATGGTATCTCATTGTGGTTTTGATTTGCATTTCTCTGATGGCCAGTGATGATGAGCATTTTTTCATGTGTCTGTTGGCTGTATGAATGTCTTCTTTTGAGAAATGTCTGTTCATATCCTTTGCCCACTTTTTGATGGGGTTGTTTGTTTTTTTCTTGTAAATTTGAGTTCTTTGTAGATTCTGGATATTAGCTCTTCGTCAGATGAGTAGATTGCAAAAATTTTCTCCCATTCTTTAGGTTGCCTGTTCACTCTGATGGTAGTTTCTTTTGCTGTGCAGAAGCTCTTTAGTTTAATCATATCCAATTTGTCAGTTTTGGCTTTTGCTGCCGTTGCTTTTGGTGTTTCAGACGTGAAGTCCTTGCCCATGCCTATGTCCTGAATGGTACTACCTAGGTTTTCTTCTAGGGTTTTTATGGTATTAGGTCTAACATTTAAGTCTCTAATCCATCTTGAATTAATTTTCATATAAGGAGTAAGGAAAGGATCCAGTTTCAGCTTTCTACTTATGGCTAGCCAATTTTCCCAGCACCATTTATTAAATAGGGAGTACTTTCCCCATTTCTTGTTCCTCTCAGGTTTGTCAAAGATCAGATGGCTGTAGATGTGTGGTATTATTTCTGAGGACTCTGTTCTGTTCCATTGGTCTATATCTCTGTTTTGGTACCAGTACTATGCTGTTTTGGCTACTGTAGACTTGTAGTATAGTTTGAAGTCAGGTAGCGTGATGCCTCCAGCTTTGTTCTTATGACTTAGGATTGTCTTGGCAATGCAGGCTCTTTTTTGGTTCCATATGAACTTTAAAGCAGTTTTTTCCAATTCTGTGAAGAAACTCATTGGTAGCTTGATGGGGATGGCATTGAATCTATAAATAACCTTGGGCAGTATGGCCATTTTCACGATATTGATTCTTCCTATCCATGAGCATGGTATGTTCTTCCATTTGTTAGTGTCCTCTTTTATTTCACTGAGCAGTGGTTTGTAGTTCTCCTTGAAGAGGTCCTTTACATCCCTTGTAAGTTGGATTCCTAGGTATTTTATTCTCTTTCAAGCAATTGTGAATGGAAGTTCATTCCTGATTTGGCTCTCTGTTTGTCTGTTACTGGTGTATAAGAATGCTTGTGATTTTTGCACATGAATTTTGTATCCTGAGACTTTGCTGAAGTTGCTTATCAGCTTAAGGAGATTTTGGGCTGAGACAATGGGGTTTTCTAAATATACAATCATGTCATCTGCAAACAGGGACAATTTGACTTCTTCTTTTCCTAACTGGACACCCTTGATTTCTTTCTCTTGCCTGATTGCCCTAGCCAGAACTTCCAACACTATGTTGAATAGGAGTGGTGAGAGAGGGCATACCTGTCTTGTGCCAGTTTTCAAAGGGAATTTTTCCAGTTTTTGCCCATTCAGTATGATATTGGCTGTGGGTTTGTCATAAATAGCTCTTATTATTTTGAGGTATGTTCCATCAATACCGAATTTATTGAGCGTTTTTAGCATGAAGGGCTGTTGAATTTTGTCAAAAGCCTTTTCTGCTTCTATTGAGATAATCATGTGGTTCTTGTCTTTGGTTCTGTTTATATGCTGGATTACGTTTATTGATTTGCGAATGTTGAACCAGCCTGTATCCCAGGGATGAAGCCCACTTGATCATGGTGGATAAGCTTTTTGATGTGCTGCGGAATCTGGTTTGCCAGCATTTTATTGAGGATTTTTGCATCGATGTTCATCAGGGATATTGGTCTAAAATTCTCATTTTTTGTTGTGTCTCTGCCAGGCTTTGGTATCAGGATGATGTTGGCCTCATAAAATGAGTTAGGGAGGATTCCCTCATTTTCAATTGATTGGAATAGTTTCAGAAGGAATGGTACCAGCTCCTCTTTGTACCTCTGGTAGAATTCAGCTGTGAATCCATCTGGTCCTGGACTTTTTTTGGTTGGTAGGCTATTAATTATTGCCTCAATTTCAGAGCCTGCTATTGGTCTATTCAGGGATTCAACTTCTTCCTGGTTTAGTCTTGGAAGAGTGTAAGTGTCCAGTAAATTATCCATTTCTTCTAGATTTTCTAGTTGATTTGCGTAGAGGTGTTTATAGTATTCTCTGATGGTAGTTTGTATTTCTGTGGGGTCGGTGGTGATATCCCCTTTATCATTTTTTATTGTGTCTATTTGATTCCTCTCTCTTTTCTTCTTTATTAGTCTTGCTAGCGGTCTGTCAATTTTGTTGATCTTTTCAAAAAACCAACTCCTGGATTCATTGATTTTTTGGAGGGTTTTTTGTGTCTCTATCTCCTTCAGTTCTGCTCTGATCTTAGTTATTTCTTGCCTTCTGCTAGCTTTTGAATGTGTTTGCTCTTGCCTCTCTAGGTCTTTTAATTGTGATGTTAGAGTGTCAATTTTAGATCTTTCCAGCTTTCTCTTGTGGGCATGTAGTGCTATAAATTTCCCTCTACACACTGCTTTAAATGTGTCCCAGAGATTCTGGTATGTTGTATCTTTGTTCTCATTGGTTTCAAAGAACATCTTTATTTCTGCCTTCATTTCGTTATGTACCCAGTAGTCATTCAGGAGCAGGTTGTTCAGTTTCATGTAGTTGAGCGGTTTTGATTGAGTTTCTTAGTCCTGAGTTCTAGTTTGATTGCACTGTGGTCTGAGAGACAGTTTGTTATAATTTCTGTTCTTTTACATTTGCTGAGGAGTGCTTTACTTCCAATTATGTGGTCAATTTTGGAATAAGTGCAATGTGGTGCTGAGAAGAATGTATATTCTGTTGATTTGGGGTGGAGAGTTCTATAGATGTCTATTAGGTCCGCTTGGTGCAGAGATGAGTTCAATTCCTGGATATCCTTGTGTACTTTCTGTCTCGTTGATCTGTCTAATGTTGACAGTGGAGTGTTGAAGTCTCCCATTATTATTGTATGGGAGTCTAAGTCTCTTTGTAAGTCTCTAAGGACTTGCTTTATGAATCTGGGTGCTCCCGTATTGGGTGCATAGATATTTAGGATAGTTAGCTCTTCCTGATGAATTGATCCCTTTACCATTATGTAATGGCCTTCTTTGTCTCTTTTGATCTTTGATGGTTTAAAGTCTATTTTATCAGAGACTAGGATTGCAACCCCTGCTTTTTTTGTTCTCCATTTGCTTGGTAGATCCTCCTCCATCCCTTTATTTTGAGCCTATGTATGTCTCTGCATGTGAGATGGGTCTCCTGAATACAGCAGACTGATGGGTCTTGACTCTTTATCCAGTTTGCCAGTCTGTGTCTTTTAATTGGAGCATTTAGTCCATTTACATTTAAGGTTAATATTGTTATGTGTGAACCTGATCCTGCCATTATGATATTAACTGGTTATTTTGCTCGTTAGTTGATGCAGTTTCTTCCTAGCCTCGATGGTCTTTACATTTTGGCATGTTTTTGCAATGGCTGGTACCGGTTGTTCCATTCCATATTTAGGGCTTCCTTCAGGATCTCTTGTAAGGCAGGCCTGGTGGTGACAAAATCTCTAAGCGTTTGCTTATCTGTAAAGGATTTTATTTCTCCTTCACTGATGAAACTTAGTTTGGCTGGATATGAAATTCTGGGTTGAAAATTCTTTTCTTTAAGAATGTTGAATATTGGCCCCCACTCTCTTCTGGCTTGTAGAGTTTCTGCCAAGAGGTCTGCTGTTAGTCTGATGGGCTTCCCTTTGTGGGTAACTCGACCTTTCTCTCTGGCTGCCCTTAAGATTTTTTCCTTCATTTCAACTTTGGTGAATCTGGCAATTATGTGTCTTGGAGTTGCTCTTCTGGAGGAGTATCTTTGTGGCGTTCTCTGTATTTCCTGAATTTGAATGTTGGCCTGCCCTACTAGGTTGGGGAAGTTCTCCTGGATGATATCCTGAAGAGGGTTTTCCAACTTGGTTCCATTTTCCCCCTCACTTTCAGGCACCCCAATCAGATGTAGATTTGGTCTTTTTACATAATCCCATACTTCTTGCAGGCTTTGTTCATTTCTTTTTCTTCTTCTTTCTTTTGGTTTCTCTTCTCGCTTCATTTCATTCATTTGATCCTCAATCGCTGATACTCTTTCTTCCAGTTGATCGAGTCGGTTACTGAAGCTTGTGCATTTGTCACGTATTTCTCATGTCATGGTTTTCATCTCTCATTTCATTTATGACCTTCTCTGCATTAATTAGTTTAACTGTCAATTCTTCCACTCTTTTTTCAAGATTTTTAGTTTCTTTGCGCTGGGTACGTAATTCCTCCTTTAGCTCTGAGAAGTTTGATGGACTGAAGCCTTCTTCTCTCATCTCGTCAAAGTCATTCTCTGACCAGCTTTGATCCGTTGCTGGCGATGAGCTGCACTCCTTTGCAGGGGGAGATGCGCTCTTATTTTTTAATTTCCAGCTTTTCTGCCCTGCTTCTTCCCCATCTTTGTGGTTTTATCTGTCTCTGGTCTTTGATGATGGTGACGTACTGATGGGGATTTGGTATAGGTGTCCTTCCTGTTTGATAGTTTTCCTTCTGAGAGTCAGGACCCTCAGCTATAGGTCTGTTGGAGATTGCTTGAGGTCCACTCCAGACCCTGTTTGCCTGGGTATCAGCAGCAGAGGTTGCAGAAGATAGAATATTGCTGAACAGCGGGTGTACCTGTCTGATTCTTACTTTGGAAGCTTCCTTCCACCCTGTGAGGTGTGAGGTGTCAGACTGCCCCTAATGGGGGATGTCTCCCAGTTAGGCTACTCAGGGGTCAGGGACCCACTTGAGCAGGCAGTCTGTCCGTTCTCAGATCTCAACCTCCATGTTGGGAGATCCACTGCTCTCTTCAAAGCTGTCAGACAGAGTCGTTCGCGTCTGCACAGGCCTCTGCTGCTTCCCCTGTTGTTTTTTAGCTGTGCCCTGTCCCCAGAGGTGGAGTCTATAGAGACAGGCAGGTTTCCTTGAGCTGCTGTGAGCTCCACCCAGTTCAAGCTTCCCAGCGGCTTTGTTTACCTACTTAAGCCTCAGCAATGGCGGGCGCCCCTCCCCCAACCTCGCTGCTGCCTTGCGGTTAGATCGCAGACTGCTGTGCTAGCAATGAGGGAGGCTCCCTGGCCGTGGGACCCTCCCGGCCAGCTGTGGGTATAATCTCCTGGTGTGCCCGTTTGCTTAAAGCGCTGTATTGGGGTGGGAATTACCCGATTTTCCAGGTGTTGTGTGACTCAGTTCGCCTGGCTAGGAAAAGGGATTCCCTTCCCCCTTGCGCTTCCCAGGTGAGGCAATGCCTTGCCCTGCTTCAGCTCTCGCTGGTCGGGCTGCAGCAGCTGACCAGCACCGATTGTCCGGCACTCCCCAGTGAGATGACCCCAGTACCTCAGTTGAAAATGCAGAAATCACCGGTCTTCTGTGTCACTCGCACCGGGAGTTGGAGACTGGAGCTCTTCCTATTCGGCCATCTTGCTCCGAATGTCACTAATATTTCTTAGACCAATCATGCTTTATTAACAACCTAAAACCCACATTTTTAGAGTATGCCAACACTCTACGAATACATTAATATGTAGCTGTTCACTGTCATCTTTTATTTTTGGTATAATTTGGTATGAGGTATGTATTTGTGTATATGAATGGTAATGATGAGCACAATAAAATAGCCCTGGATTTGTTGTTTAAATTCTTGCAGTGGTATGTATGGCAATAAAGGAGATGGGGGAGGGGAATACATACTGCCTAGAAGCTGAAATTATTTCCTAATGCCATCAAGCCAGAGTGAATGAAGTTCTCCTGGGGAAATGCTATCCATTCCAATTGGCTGAATTGGACACTGTGGTGCCATTAAGCGCATACTAAGAGATCATTCACCAAAAGGTAACCTTTGGTGTTTAAAAAAAAAAAAAGGAAAGAAAGAAAAAACAACTTCAGCCTCTTTACCTCTATTTACATTTTCGGCAGCAAAAACATAAACATAGGAATAGAAGCACATAAGATAAAACATGAACTTCTGTACACAGCAGGCCCCATGTCAGTGTGCTGTGGGCTCCATGTCCTCTGTGTGCTCACCTGGATTCCCCTTCCTCATTACTTGCCATGGTGTCTGTGAGGCTCCCCCGTGGCTTCTCCCAGACCTCTCCTCTCAGGTAGCTCTCTATCCTCTGCTTCTTTTATTACCTCCTCTCCTCCATTAAGCATGTCTTTCCTGTGCCCCATTTCTTTCCTGCCCCTTCAAACAGATTAACCCATGCTAAGTTGTCAAAGGTTTGCATTCCTTTCCTGCTTTGAAACCAGATACGCTTGTATCACAAATGCAGCCCTATTCACAACAGCAAAGATTTGGAATCAACCTAAATAACCATCAACAGATGATTGGATAAAGAAAATATGGTACATATATACCATAGAATACTACTCAGCCATAAAAAGGAATAAAATCATGTCTTTTGCAGCAACATGGATGGAACTGGAGGCCATTATCTTAAGTTAAATATTTCAAAAACAGAAAGTCAAATACATGTTGTCACTTATAAGTGGGAGCTAAATAATGTACACACATGGACATAGAGTATGAAATAATAGATATTAAAGACTCAGAAGCATGGGAAGGTGGGAAGGGGTGAAGGACAGAAATTACTTAAAAGTTGCAATCTACAATATTCAGGTCATGGGTACACTAAAAGCCCAGATTTCATCAATACAAAATATATCCATGTAACAAAACAACACTTGTGTTCCCTACATCTATTTTTTTAAAAAGTTTAAGTACAGCTGGGTGCAGTGGCTCGTGCTGTAATCCTACCACTTTGGAAGGCCAAGGCAGGCAGATGGCTTGAGCTCAGGAGTTCAAGACCTGCCTGGGCAACATGGCAAAACCCAGTCTCTATAAAAAATACAAAATTTGTCTGGGTGTGGTAGTGGGCATCTCTAGTCCTAGCTACTCAGGAGGCTGAGATAGAGGATCACCTGAGCCGGGGAAGTCAAGCCTACAGTGAATTGGGATTTTACTACTGCACTCCAGCCTGGGTGACAGAGTGAGATTTTGTCTCAAAAAAAATTTTTTTTAATGTTTAACAATAAAAAAAAACACTTTTAAGTTAAAAAAAAAAAAAAGAAAGAAAGAAAAAAGGCAGATATAATTTTGAGTAGGCAGACTTCTTAGTTCCCTTCAAATAGCTTGATGAAGGTGGCTGCTTTTTCTGCCAGTGTGTAAGACTGATTTAGACATCAAGAAGACTTTGGAAGTGAAGGAGATCAAAATATTTTACCCCCAAATATATTTCTTTGACATATTTTGAAATGGCTGCTGCAGAGCCAGCAGACTCAGGTGGGGATAATTTGCATCTGTGGGGAATCTCCATTAATGCAAGCCAAGCCTTCCCTTTCTAGGCCTTTTCTGGATCTTGGAGAGATTAACAGAGCCGGACACAGTGAAAGGTCTGAAAAGAAACATTTATCATCTGTTGTCTCTGAGGGCTGCTACAAATGAGTCTTCATCTACAAACAAGACCACCTTTGCTAGCCAGGCATCCTCTTCTCTCCCTCTTGTAACCTGTCTTGCTACTGAAATTTGATCTACCGCCATCTCCTGTTTTTGGCCATGCTCTGGGCCTGCTTTCTGTCTCTAACCTCAAGATGGTATATAAGCTTCTGAACTTTATTGGGGTGTTGGGTCTTTGTTCTGAAGGCTCTTGTGTATATATGTTAAATGATTATGTATGCCTCATCTCAGTGATTTTCAGTGAAGTTCCAGGGGGCCAAGGGTCTCTTAAAAGAGATGGGATCTCACTTTGTGGCCCAGGCTAGAGTGCAGTGGAAGGATTGTAGCTCACTGCCACCTTAAACTACTGGGCTACAGTGATGCTCCCGCCTCAGCCTCCCGAGTAGCTGGGACTACAGGTGTGAGCCACTGCCCCTGGCTAATTAATCTCAAGGCCCTATATGGTGGCATATACACACCCCATTTTACAGGTGGTGTTCCTGAGGGTCAGAGAAATGAAGTAATTTAGTCAAGGTCACAAAGTGTCAGAGTAAAGATCTAAAACCATCTGTCTGGTTCCCAAGTTCATTCATTTCCCTTGGTCGAGGCTGTGTCAGGCATAGCACACTGTGGATAATGAGATACACATTTGGGCTTTATTCCCATTCTTTTCCTAGAGCACCTAAAACCCTTGGAATTTCCTGAGTAATTAAAGTATCTTTTGTTATTGATAATGAGCCACATTCCATCACCTGAGTTTGGGCTAATAAGGTGACTTAGGATGGGAGCCCCAAGTAGCCTCAGGATGAGGCCAGGAACCTGAAAGACTCAGTGCATAGAGGATTAGAAGGTTGAAACTTTCAGCCCTACCCACCAACCTCCAGGAAGAGGGAGGGGAAGTCTGGAGATCAAACTCTATAAAAACTCTTGAACAATGAGACTTGATGCGTTTCCAAGTTGCTGAACACAAGGAGGAGCAAGGAGGGTGGCATGCCCAGAGTGGGCACAGAAGCTTCTTACCCTTTCCCCGTCCATACCTTGCCCCAAGAATCTTTTCCATCTGAATTGTACCCTTTACAATAAACTGGTAAATATAAGTAAAGTGTTTCCCTGAGCTTGGGGAGCCATTCTGTGAGAGGCGTTTAACCAGAGAGACTTCATCTTGAATAGAGACTAGGTAAATTAAGGCTGAGACCTACTGGGCTGCATTTCCAGGAGAGAAGGCATTCTTAGTCCCAGAATGAGATAGGAGGTCGGCACAAGATACAGGTCACAAGGACCTTGCTGATAAAACAGCATGCAGTATGAAACCAGTCAAATCCTGCCAAAACCAAGATGGTGATGAGAGTGAGCTCTGCTTCTCCTCATTATACTGCTCATCATACACTCATTATAATGCATTAGCTACTAAAAGACACTCCCACCATTGCCATGACAGTTTACAGATGCCATGGCAACGTCAGGAAGTTATCCTACATGGTCTAAAAGGGGGTGGAACCCTCAGTTCCAGGAACTGCCCACCCCTTTCCCAGAAGACTCATGAATAATCCACCCTTTGTTTAGCATATAATCAAGAAATAACCATAAAATAGCCAACCATCTGCCTCTGGAGTAGCCATTCTTTGGTTTCTTTACTTCTCTAATAAACTTGCTTTCACTTTACGGATCTGCCACGAATTCTTTCTTGACCAAGATCCAAGAACCCTCTTTTGGGGTCTGGATCAGGACCGCTTTTGGATAACAATTTAAACAAATTAGGAGGAGGTGGTCATGGGAACCCCTGATTTATAGTCAGTCAGTCAGAAGTATTGGGGGCCCAGACTTGCAACTGGCATCTGAAGTGGGGCACTTTTGTGGGACTGAGCCTTTAACCTGTGAGATCTGACACTATCTCCAGGTAGACAGTGTCAGAATTGAACTAAATTATAGCATACCCAGTTGGTATCCAGCGGAGAACTGGTGTGCAGGAAAAAGCCAACACATTGTTCAAAGAAGTGTTTTGTGTTTGAGTGCAGACAGAAATGGTGAGTATGTGTTTCACCAGACATATTCTGTCCTATCATTCTGTCAGATAAACAGAAGGATGTATTTCTTTATTTTCTCATAAAGGGAATTTTTCTGAGGTCTCATTCTTAGACACAAAATCTTTCCATTTATTATCTTTTCTAATGGATGTAAACAATATAACTGCCTTCTGCCACCTGTCTAATGCAGAGCACTAACATATTAAAAAGTGTGTCTTGACCTGTCATCCCCTCCTCTCTTGACTCATGTCAACATTTCAAATTTTGTCCCATTTAGGAAAACGAGGATTCTTTGTCTGTAAGATGTTTGAGATTGGGTTTATAAACAGGTGGAATTCTCTTTCCAGAGGAACAAGGGAAATAAACTGGGAAAGCCTTTTGGGTGAAGATGCAGGTCATTAGCAGCTCGACACGCAAGAATTCACATTGAACCTGACCATGTCTGACCTTAATGCAAATACTCACCCTGGCCCCTGCGGGCTGGGGAGTGAGAATAAAGCATGACAAGATGGATCCTGGCAGCTTTGCACTCAGGCAGAGACAGTAAATGCTCTCGCCACCCCAAAGCCCACCGTTCTATGCTGTGAAATGATCTAGGGCTATATGATAAGGAATAGAAAGTAACATTGTTTTGTTATTGTTTTTATCTGTCAAATCCAAAGAGACTATACATTTAAGGCAGTAAATGGGCTCAAGAAAAATATCAGAATGAGGAGCAGGCTGTCCTAGGTGGTGGAGGAGCAACAGGTATGTGTGAGATGAAGAAAAGGAACAAGATCCTCTCCACGGTCTTGTCCAGGTCCAGAGTTTCTTCTCACCCTCCTCCTCACCTCCTTGCACAAGATAATGCTTGAGATGATGAGACTTGAGGGGCAAACTTCTAGTTCATATCCACTCCCTGCACCCTTGCTGAAACAACTTCCCATGATTCTCATTGTGGTCTCCCTACTTCATAACTCCAGCCAAGCCCGGGGGGAAGTCTTAGTTCATGAGGGATTAAAAAGAGATCCTTGTGAGAGGCAGGTGCAGTACTAAGCACTCAACACACACCATCTCTTTTAATCCTCCCTGAAACTGCATAATTATTACTATTTTTCCCACTTTACAGATGAGAAGATTGAGGCTCAAGCATCTTAAGTGAGCAGCCTCAGGCCACCAGCAAGTCTGAGCTGAGATGTGAATCTAGGTGTTCTGACTCCAGGCCAATGGCTCTGGGCCTGTGAATTTCAGTTTCTGCTTCTACAAATCCCCATCCCCACACCCGCACACACTCTAGATGAGGTTTCCAAAAGTATGAAGCAGAAGTGTGCTTGAGGAGAGCACTGAAGGCCTGCTCCAAGTACTGCTGAAAGAAGGGAAATTTACAGGGAAATGAGATTTGCTATGAAAACGGCATGGTCCAGCTCCAGTGCTAGACTCCAGCTTTTGGTGGAGAGGAAATTGAGCCATGGTATAACAAGACTGCCATGGGTACCCTCATATTTGAGAATAAACCAAGCTCCCGGGCCCTCAGTATGAAGAATTCTGTGGGAACCTGGACTCACACCAAACCCTGGGCCACCAAGTTGCATGGTTTCTTCATGTTCTCTAGTAGTGTTCTGAGTTGACCCAGAAGACAGGGATATGGTAGAAAGGACTGAAGGATTGATTGGATACCTAATTGGATATTTATCCAATTATCCAGAAATATAGTGGAGAGGATTCCAATATGAATCAATTACACTAAATTAGGTGACTTTTGAAATTTCTCCAACCCTAAGATTCCATGAGAAGAAGTATGTCTTTGTATTATTGCATAACTTTGCATATCAGGGAAAAGGAAGATGAGAACAATAATAGAGGTAATCACAAGTATTTACTGAGCTCTAAGTGTCTGGCATTCCTATCTCTGATTCTTAGATGCTGTAACCCAGCACCATATGGACAAAGTCAGTGGCAAGAGGTAGAACAAGGACAGCAACAAATTAATTAACTAAATAGGAATTTAATTTGAGTGGAGTCCAAGGGGAATTGTAATTCATTTTGGCAAGTTGCACAAGACGTGTATTGCCCTTCAACAATGCAAAGAAAGCATTTGACAGAGGAAGCTTCATGAGACTGCCCTACCATTGCCAGTGTTCCTGGCAACATACACGTCCACAGGTCTGCAGAAGAAAACACAGAACTACCTAAAATATAATGATTCTGACAAGTGATCCTGACATGAGGGGCAAGTCAGACCTTTCCTCTAAGAGCCTATAGTGATGATCATAGCCATAACCACCATTTGGAAACACACTAACATATGCAGTTTCTCACTTCATTGAGAAACTTCATTGAGTTAACTGAGTTTACTCCACTTAATTGAATGTTATCTTAGCACCAATTTGCCCGTTTTGGACTCCTTTCCAAGTGGCTCCCCAACTAGATCACAAGTTCCTTGAGGGCAAAGCCCTGCAAATTTCTCGCCCCTCCATAACAATCTCTGATAAGTACAAAGTAGTGTGCAGTAAACACCAAAGGAATGGAAAAAAAAATCAGTTCTGATGTGGAATCAGCAGCCACTTCCGCATAGTGCATCTGTATAAACTGTCCGTTGCCGAGACAGCAGCTTCAATATATGGTATCTACCCCAGTCTCCCTGTCTTCTGAAAAGTCTCTAGCCCAGTGGATGCCCATCAGACTGCTCTCTTCTTTCTGTGCTTCAATAGCCCCTTGAAGTTCTCTTTTTTTGTTGACCCTCTTGAGCCTTTAGGGAGTCCTGTTACTTGTCAATCATTTTTCACACACTATAGTCCTATGGAACTTTGCTGTTTTAGCTATCCCAGAGATTCTCAAACTTGAGCAGGGCCCACACTTAGATACTCTGCTCTGGAATAGAATCAGGAATCTACAGTTGTAATCAGCCCCACCAGGTAATTTCTGATACAGGTGGCCCAGGAATCACCCTGAGAGGTGATAATGTGCTAGCAGCCCTCACTCTCAGCGCCTCCTCAGCCTCAGGCCTCGGAGTCCACTCTGGTGGCACTTGAGGAGCCCTTCAGCTTGTCACCGCCCCGTGGCAGCCCCTCTCTGGGCTGGCTGAGGGTCGGAGCCTCCTCCCTCTGCTTGCAAGGTGTGGAGGGTGAGGCACAGGGCAGGAACCCGGACTGTGCTCGTGGGCCAGTGTGAGTTCCGGCAGTCGCGGCGGGGGTGCAGGCTTGGCTGGTCCCTCACACGGAGGGGCCAGCCGGCACCGCTGGCCCAGGGCAGTGAAGGGCTTAGCACCCGGGCCAGCAGCTGCAGAGGTTGAGCCAGGTCCCCCAGCAGTGCCGGCCCACCGGCGCTGCACTCAAATACTCACCAGGCCTTAGCTGCCTCCCAGCAGGGCAGGGCTGGGGACCTGCAGCCCTCCATATCTGAGCTCCTCCCCCTGCGGTGGGCTCCCGCGTGGCCTGAGCCTCCCCAACGGGCGCCGCCCCCTGCTCCATGGCGCTCGGTCCCCTGGACAGCCCAAGGGCTGAGGAGTGCAGGCGCGGCTGGGGACTGGTGGGCAGCTCCTGGTGAGGCAGCTCCGCCTGCAGCCCTAGTGCAAGATCCACCAGGTGAAGCCAGCTGGGCTCCTGAACTGGATGGGGACTTGGAGAACTTTTATATCTAGCAGGAGGATCCTCTGTGTACCAATCAGCACTCTGTGTCTAGCTCGGTTTGTAAATACACCAATCAGCACTCTATGTCTAGCTTGGTTTGTAAATATACCAATCAGCACTCTGTGTCTAGCTCCGGGTTTGTGAATACACCAGTTGGTACTCTGTATCTAGCTAACCTAGTGGAGACTTGGAGGACTAGCACTCTGTGACTCTGTGTCTAGCTCAGGGTTGTAAATACACCAATCAGTACTCAGTGTCTAGCTCAAGGTTTGTGAATACACCAATTGGTACTCTGTATCTAGCTAACTAGCACTCTGTGACTCTGTGTCTAGCTCAAGGATTGTAAACGCACCAATCAGCACTGTGTCAAAATGGACCAATCAGCTCTCTGTAAAGTGGACCAATCAGCTCTCTGTAAAATGGACCAATCAGCAGGATGTGGGTGGGGCCAGATAAGGGAATAAAAGCAGGCTGCCCAAGCCCAGAATGGCAATCCGCTTGGGTCCTCTTCTATGTTGTGTAAGTTTTGTTGTTTCACTCTTTGCAATAAATGTTGATGCTGCTCACTTTTTGGGTACACGCTGCCTGTATGAGCTGCAGTACTCACCGGGAAGGTCTGCAGCTTTACTCCTGAAGCCAGCATGATCACGAAACCACTGGGAAGAACAAACAATTCCAGGCTCCCTGCGTTTAAGAGCTGTAACGCTTACCACAAAGGTCTGCAGTTTAACACCTGACAGTGAGACCACGAACCCACCACAAGGAAAAAGCTCCAGACACATCTGAATGTCTGAAGAACCAAACTCCGGACACACCATCTTAAAGAATTGTAACACTCAATGCGAGGGTTCGTGGCTTCATTCTTGAAGTCAGTGAGACCAAGAACCCACCAATTCCGGACACACCCCTTTGAGAAACACTGACTGTCAAAGGAATTATGAAAAGAGGATTTTAATCTAATGATTGATTATTATGATGATTCCTAGGAGCTAGAATTTTGAGTGTGCTTTGTCTCTGGGGTCCTACAATCACTGCTGCTATTCCCAGAATTAGGTTATCAACCAACGGGTTTTCTGAAAGAAAACACTAGAAACAATCCCTGATTAAGTCAGAAAGCTGTCCATGTGCATAGATACCAAACTGAGAGGGAGCGAAGCCAGAAAGTCAGTGGGAAAGCAATCGTTTTAGGAGAATGAGGTCAGATGACAAATGTCACGTCAGAGTGAAGGGATGTCACAGTTCTTAACAGTGCAAGAGGTCAGTGAATTACCCATGTGGTTTGCTCTGACTGAAGCCACAAGTTCCTTTCTGTGGCCATGCCATCGTTAACTTAAAGCAGCAATAGTCTTTGCTTGCCAGAGCTTATATGTAGTGTGAGGGAGATCATTAAGCAAAACTGTGAAATAAGTTAGGGCAATCTCCTGTACATTTCTCTTTCTCGGTTATCTTTATCCCTATTTTGTTGTACAAGCTACCACTTATCCACTTAACAAGGTATTTGAGGGCGTCAGATTTTCTTTCCTCTCCTCCACCTGAACTTACTTTCCAAAAAGCATGTGTACAGTTAAGGCTAAAGAATTTAGATAGCTAAAAACAACATATCTCCCACAATTACTTATATCTTCATATGAATACATTATATTTATTTGTATCTAGTTACGTCATTGCAAATTGCCAGCCAATCATGGGGAATATATTTTTTCAAGCAATGGGAATTTATAGTACTTCTTGGCACAGATATGAGACTAGCTGTCTCGTTGCACAAATTTCACAAGACAATTGAACCATCGAGGCATAGAAGTCATTCACAGAGAAGCCATGGACAAGGTTGGTTGCATGATTTATTCGGTAGGTATCCCCTCCCCTTAGTTCCCATAGTACCCAAGTTTGCATTTATCTAGTATTTTTCACACCATTTGTGCTGATCATTTATGTTTCAGTTTCTCCCCTTCCCCCACCAGAGTCCGTCTCCTCGGTTCAAGTGACTCTCTTGCCTCAGCCTCCCAAGTAGCTGGGATTACAGGCATAAACCACCACCCTGGACTAATTTTTGTACCTTTTTTTTTTTGAGATAGAGTTTCTACCGCCCAGGCTGGAGTGCAGTGGCACAATCTCAGCCCACTGCAACCTCCGTCTCCCCGGTGCAAGTGATTCTCGTGCCTCAGCCTCCCAAGTAGCTGGGATTACTGGCATAAACCACCATACTGGACTAATTTTGTATTTTTAGTAGAAACAGGGTTTCACCATGTTGGCCAGGCTGGTCTCAAACTCCTGGCCTCAAGTGACCCACTAACCCCGGCCTCCCAAAGTGCTGAGATTACAGGCATGAGACACTGCGCCTGGTCAGAAACCAAGTCTTTCTTGATCATCACCATTCAGGTACATAACTAGTACTCAAAAAGATACATGCTGAAAAAGTGAACTCAAGTGACACATATACAAGATCCAGGAAAGAAAAAGAAAGGAAATTTACCTTCTCTGCCTCTATAATTCAGATTACCTTACCCACCCACCTCCAACAATAGCTCATGGTATGAGCAAACAATTGGTAACCACGGTTATGTAAGAAAAATGAAAAAGAAGGGGAAAGAACTAAAATGATATAGACATACTAAAAATTTAGAATAATTTGCATCTAATAGGTATAAAAATTTGTAACATTGAGGTTGCATAATTGTTGAGGTTTTTTTTTTTTTTTACCTTTTCATGTTTTTTAAAATTTACCCTAGTTACCATGATAAATTGGTAACTAAGGAGTTAATAATAAAGTGATGAAAAGGCTGTGGCATGGGTTTTTGCAGAGACTGCATTATTGTACACCCATCTTCGACAAGGCAATTTCCCCACAATAACTATAGTTTCACCGTATAATTATCTCAACCACTGATATTTCTCTAGAACTATAAGAAAGCCAAGTGCTACGTAAACAGGCCTGCTTGTTCACTGCAGATGGACCAGTCTATCTGTAAAAGCAAGTACTCTAAAAGAACGCTCCATGAACGCAAATGAGTTGGCTCTTGGTCCCTTCAAATCAATCCTTTTCTTAATCCAAGCTTTGATTTGTTGTTGCTCCTTTAGTTTAAATCAGATAATGTAAGGATTGGAGCTAAAGTAAAATAATAGAAATCATAAGTATTTTATTATTATGTTACTTGCAATGTTATCATTTTGTCAGAGCTATGAAACTACCTTCATTTTAAGGCATGTGTTCTACAGTTTACCCCTCAGATAGGGCTTAAACTATTAGTATAGATAGAGAAGGAATATAAAGGGTTCCTGTGATTTGGATGTAGTATGCCCCTGCCAAAACTCATGTCGAAATTTGATTCCTAAATATAGCAGCGTTGAGAGGTGGGGTCTAGTGGGAGGTGAGCCATAGGGGCAGATTTTTCATGAATAGGTTAGTGTCATCTCACGGGAATGAGTTTTCACTCTCACGGAACTAGATCGGTTACCACAAGAGCAGGTTGTTTCTCGTGTTTGCTTTCTTTATGCACCCACTCACCTTTCCATGTCTCTACCATGTCTTGACACAGCACGTGGCCCTCACCAGAAGCTGAGCAAATGCCAGTGCCATGATCTTGGACTTCCCAGTCATCAGAATTGTGAGCTTAAAAAAACAGAAACAAAAACAAAAACAAACCCTTTTCGTTATAAATTACCCAGCCTTTGGTATTCTGTTATAGTATCATGAAATGGACTAAAACAGGAGTAAAGGACATATATGTAAAGGATTTTTTTTCTCTTTGACTGTAGAAATTTACTAGATCCATATGGGACTAGAGTATATATATATACATATACATATATATGTGTGTATATATATATATATACTCTAAAATAAAAAGATATATTTATATAATATTTATAGTATCTACATGCTATAAAATGCATCCACCTGAAGTGTACAATTCAATGACTTTTAATAAATTTACAGAGTCCTGCAACCATTACCAAAATCCAGTTTGAGAACATTTGATTCCTCTGAAAAGCTCCCTCATGTTCATTTGCAGCCACCACCCCACTGTTTCTACTCCCAACGGCAGGCAAAGACTAATCTGCTTTCTGTCTCTGTAGGTTTGCCTTTCTGGACATGTCATCTATGGGATGTTTATTGAATCATACAATATGTCCTGTTTTGCATATGGCTTCTTTCATTTAAAATTTATCCATGTTATAACACGCATCAGTTACCTATTCTTTTTGTTGTTGCTAAATAGTATTCAATTACAGGTATATATAATTTTTAATCCATTAACAAGTTGATGGGTGTTTAGATTACTTCCCACTTTTATCTATGGTGAATAATGCTGCCATGAATATTTGCATACCAATCTTTGTGTGGATATATGCTTTCATTTCTCTTGGGTAGATTCCCAGCAATGGAATTGCTGGGTCACACAGTAAATTTAAATTTTTGAAAACTGACAAACTGTTTTCCAAAGCAGTTCCCCCATTTTAAATTCACACCAGCAATACATGAAAATTCCAGTTTCTCCATATCCTCACCAATACTTGTTACTGTCTTTTTATTATAGCCATTCTAGTGGATGTGAAATGATATCCCACTGAAATTTAATTCGCATTTCCCTAATGACTAAGGACTTTGAACATCTTTTCATGTGCTTATTAGCAATTCTTGTATCTTCTTTTGTTCATTGGTTTTGTTTTTGTTTGTTTGTTTGTTTGTTTGTTTTTCGAGATGCAGTTTCGCTCTTGCTGCCCAGGCTGGAGTGCAATGGCACGATCTTGGCTCACTGCAACCTCCACCTCCTGGGTTCAAGCGATTATTCTGCCTCAGCCTCCCTAGTAGCTGGGATTACAGGTACCTGCAACCACATCCAGCTAATTTTTTGTATTTTTAGTAGAAACAGGGTTTCACTATGTTGGCCAGGGTGGTCTCAAACTCCTGACCTCAGGCGATCCACCCGCCTCAGTCTCCCAAAGAGCTGGGATTACCAGCATGAGCTACCACACCTGGCTCATTGGTTTTTTTAACATGAAGTTTTTAACATTGAATTTTAGAAGTACAAAAATATTTTATAATTGTATGGCCTAACCCATTTATTTTAGAAGAGAAATGAACACTAGAGATACAAACAGGTTTGCTCAAGGCACAAAAGCAAACTGATGGTAAATTGGCATTTTAATTTCCTAACTCTGAATTGAGTTAAATTCAAATTCACTTCGCTGACAGTAATTAAGTTATTCTCTAATATAGTTATTAGTGGACACAAACTAATGAAAAGCCAAAATCGTAGATTCCTTGGGAACAAAAATCATGTGTTCCTCATCTCTGTGACCCTCTTTGCACCTACCATAGTCCCTTCTCCATTGTCAGTACTTAAGGAATGTCTGCTTAAATAAAAAGGCATCAGTGAAGGCTCAGTCCAGTCAGAATTATATAACAGTCAAGTGCAATGATAGTCCTTGACTATATCGAGTATACTCTGGGTTTCATATCATTATACAGCCTTCAAAAAATTGTTTTAATTACTGTTTAATAAACCTACTATCTCAAAGTGGTAAATCCTTTGAGCATCTACCTCAGCATTATCCAGCATGTATTCCGAGTACAGATGCCCAGGTCTTATTCCAGACTAACTAAATCTAAATCCTTGAAGGCAAGACCTGGGAGTCTACATTTTTCAAGTACCTCCAGAAACACTTATGCATCAAAAGAAAAAAAGAAACGAAAGCCACTGATACAACAGATTCTGTGCGGCACATCATAGGATTATTTACTTGAAAGCATTAGGTAGAACAAGGTGATTTAGAAGGGATTCTAATCATGGAAAACTAAAAGAATGTCCCAATTGTTGAACTATCTCATGAACGACTAATGGTATACACAACCTCCTAGGAAGTCTTTAAGAAGTTGGGATCAATAATCCATATTGATTTTACAAAAGCATTAAGGGACAAAACACTCCTTGATTGTCACAGACATCATTGCAAAAGGCATTAATGGGCTCTCTGCTGCATCTCACAGAGCTGCCAACACCAAGCTCTGCTCTAGTTATTTGGAACAGAAGATTTTATAGGTAACATCCATCTTGATAACATGTCTGCATTTGCTTTAATTGGATTTCAGAAACTTGTACCACAACCATATCTAAGTAGTCACTGTTGCAATGTATCACCTCCAGCAAAAAATTAGGCATAAAAGAAAAGTGTAAATGATTAAGAATGAACTAAAGCAAATGCTCAGAGAAGATGGATAAACAAGACTAGTAGAATTTCTGTTTCTCGACTTGCCGCTTCTCATCCAATCACTGTCATCAGGATCATTAATGAGGCATTATGTGAATGTCAATTGACCATTTGTATAGACTTGCTCAAACTAGAACTTCCTCTACTCCTTTTCATGGCTGGTACCGCAACTAAAATAAGTGCCCCTGCACCCGACCCTGCAATCCACTCCTTTTCATGTGTGTAGTAGATTGCGTTTTCCAAAGGTAGACACTAAAATATTTCGTATCCCACCTGCTGTTCCACAGTGTGACCCTGCCACCTCCCCTCACCCCCCATTTAAGGTTGGAGTCTATTTTTCAACCTCTTCTTGAATTTAGGTGAACTCTGAGACTAATTACACGAGAAGTGACACCGCACCACCATCAGAATCATCCTTAACTATTTCGACAACTTTTGCTTTGTGACTTTTGGAAGCCAAACATCATGTAAAAAGTATGACCACCCTGAGCAACAATTTTTTGGGAAATCCAAGCCACCTGGAGAGGGCCTAGAAGATGAGACCCCAAGAGAAAGAGGCCAACACCGCTGAGACACTAGATGTGCCAGGGTGGTAGACATCTTGGAGGTAGATCCTCCCCATCCCCCATCCCAGCGAATGCTATGATTGGAGCTCATCACCCAGCCAAACTCTCTCCACATCCCTGACCTACAAAATCAAAGAGCAAGAGAAAACGGTTGTTTTAAGGCACTAAATTGGGGATGGCTTATTATATATATAAGAATAGATAACTGAAACAAAACATTGAATAGTGCTTTAGCTTATTTACCTTATGTATTTGTTTACTTACTTGTCTGTCTGAATGTAAGCTTCATCAGGCCATGGCCTTTTTGTCTTCCTCTCCATTGTGTATGCAGTTCCTGGAATAAAGTAAGTGTTCGATAAATATCTGTTAAATTATTATTGAATTCATTTTTGTCACTGGAGAGTCTACAGGCAAGCAATAATGTACTCCAGTTGATACCAGTACATTGTGGGACTGTATATTATACTAGTTCTTCTTTCATTTTTATTGGAGGCATTCATCTTTGTGAGGAAATACTTGTCATGAGAAGTCCAGAAAACATAGGGACAAATGTCACATCATCACACTGATTAACCCATTTATGCCAGAGGTTGCAAATTTTTTGTGTGAAAAATCAGACCTTAGCGATGACCTTTAGCAGTAGGATATAAATAACTCCACAAGCTTAGTGTTCCAATAATGGAACACTAGGCAAATGGATTAACTGCAATTTTCAAAAGCAGACCAAGAGACACATTTCATCTGGGGCCACCAACATTTCATTTCTAGTACAACTCCTGAGCTCCCACAAGGGTCACAAAGTAAACAAACCAATATTTACTCTCTGATCAGAGCAATTGCTGATACAGGGCCGTACAAAAGGAATGAACTTAAGAAATTACTTGGAGAGGGAGTATGGCTTTCAAGGATAAGAAAGGATACGCTGTATCAGAAATACCAGTAAGAGCTTGGATTCACAGTTTTATACGTTTTCAAGGTCCTCAAAGTTCTTCACTAAGGATTTGATTGTCCCAGTATAGTACTGAATATAATTTTCCTCATTGGAAGACTGATATCAAAGTCTATTCATCTCCTCCTTAATGCACAATAAAACCTTGAGAATTTCAGCAGTTTTGTGTCTGCTAGCACATTGGAGTGCTTATAAATTTGCATTTGGAGCCCTTCCTAGAAAGCATATTTATACACCAAATATATGTTTTTAAAAACAATTTCTCTGCGTCTATAAGTAACATAATAGTAATAGACATATAGTTTCTCTAATCATTTTGTCTACAACTTAACTTAGAACATTAAGCAGCAAGGTTACCCTCATTTTACCAAAGAAGCAAAGTCTGTTTCCTCCAAAATGTCAGAAGTTCATTTTCCCTAACTCAGGGTACCAAGCAATAACAAACCTATGCCATTCCATGCTCTGCACAGATGTCATCGGTAGATGAATGTGCATGTCTTATATAGAGCCATTAGCCCTAGAAAAAAAGATTGATAATAGCAATGAGAATGTTAGCGAGCCTTTGTTTGCCCTTCCCCGTTTTATATGAGGTTTTCTTCATGCTCTTCCCTTTTCTTACAGAGCATTGTAAATGCATTTGCCATTTGGTGATGTTGTCAAGGATTTTTCAGATTTTCTTTACATAGATGCTATTCATCTATTCCCATAAGTGTCTGTGAAACTGACATTCTAATATAAGATTTGGTTTCTAAAGTTGTACAGGATGACCACAAATAGAAATTTACAGGGGGAGGAGGGAGGGCTTGCATTGGGTAGTTATACAAGATATAAATGATGAATTGATGGGTGCTGACGAGTTGATGGGTGCAGCACACCAACATGGCATAAGTATACATATGTAACAAACCTGCACGTTATGCACATGTACCCTAGAACTTAAAGTATAATAAAAAAAAAAAAAAAGAAATTTACATTAACATGTTAAAATTTCCTGCCTCAATATTTTATCTGTATTCATTAATTTATTTACCTCAATATCTCAGTTTTAAAACACACCATCCTTAATGCAGGCAAACCATTATACATGTTAAATGAGTCAAATTGCACCCTCTGCCAATATCAGTATGATACCCATCCTCCCACTACACCCACCATCACTAACACCCACAGCCTAAACAATCACTCTTGGTTCCCAGCTGGGGCTTGCAAACAGAGATTCTTGTTGCTGGCACTTGTATAAAATGAAACTATCAAGGAGTAAAATACCTGAGATGCTTCTAATTGCAGAAAGATGGCTGGGTTGTTAGCAAGAGAGTCTGATGCTCATGTTGATCACAGTTTTTAAAAGTATAGTCATGCACCATGTAACAGTTCCATCAGTGATGGATTGCATATAAAACAGTGGTCTCAGAAGATTATAATGGAGTATACATAGAAACCTGATATATGGTACTTGATATTGGCATTTCAGGTCAAGTAGGGGAAATGATTGATATTCAATAATGGTGCTGGGATATTTGGTTTTCACATGAAAAATATATATACCATTTAGGTTGGTAAGTACACTCTATGAGGTTCACACAACGAAATTGCCTAACACATTTCTCCGAACATATCCCTGTCACTAAGCAACACAGAAGTGTACTCTTTTCCCCCTTAAAGTAATATCATGACATGATGGTTACTGAATTTGTCTGCTCAGGCTATAGTAACAAAATGCCATGGACTGGATGACTTAAACAAAAGGAATTTGTTTCTCATAGGTCTGGAGGCCAGAAAGTCCAAGATCAATGTGCTGGCTGATTCAGTGTCAGGTAAAGGCTCTCTTCCTGACCTGTAGACAGCCACTTTCTCATTGTGTCTTCACATGGCAGAGACAGAGAGAGAACAAGCTCTCTGGTGTCTCTTTATAAAAACATGATCCCATCACTAGGGTCTAACCACATGACCTCATCTAAATCTAGTTACCCCCAAAAGGCTCCATCTCTAAATACCATCACATCAGGAATTAGGATGTCAACCTATGGATGGAGAGTAAGGGGAGACAATAACTTGGTCCATGGCAGTAATTAAGACCATGATGAAAATTCAGGAACAAAGCAAGGCTAAGAGACCATTAGAGGAACTAGTAAATAGTGTTCTCATATTTTATAATAGCTCCTGTGCCCAACTATATACTATCTGTCTACAGACTTATTCTCCTTGAAAGCAAAATGTAGTATCTATGTTTCTATAAAATAGGAGAGCAGTTTTCAGCTTGTATTTGAAAGTTTAAAAAGTTCTACCAAAATAAGCAAAATGTAATTCCTTCTTACCCTGCCACCAAGAGACCAAATAAGAGAGGCAGTCAACCAGGTAAACAGTGTACTCTCAGTAAAGACACAGAAAGCTACAATGCTGTAGGAAAGAAAAAGAAGTCACTTCCAGGGCAACTTAACAAGCAGCAGAGATTTCACAGAAGCCCTTACTCAGAAGCAGAGACTCTTGACTTCAGAACATATCTGCATCTTAAACACAGAAGAGAAAAACATTAATACATTGTGGGAGACCAGAATATGCCACCCCAGAATATGAAGGATTGTTATGTTGAATTAAGAACAAGCAGATGCAGCTCTCTGCCCTCCCTCTATTTGCTGAAAAGCAGGAAGCAGATTTACAAAGATAAAAGGTATCCTGACCCCCTTCTCTAGCAGGGAGAGAAAAAAATTAACCACTGAAGACAGCTTTGGACACATGTCAGCCTGGAGATGAGATCAGAGGAATCTACATTAACAAGCTTTACTAACTTACCTTTATCTGCCTTCCCACCATTTGCTGCCACTGGAGATTCAAAGTCCTCTCTTTTGTCTTGTCACTTCTCTAAAATGTCACTGTTCTTTGTTGAAGATGTATATAATCTGGAATTCAAAACCACTTCTTTAAGACTTTTCATCTCTTGTGTGTTTCCCATGTTATTTATAAAATATACATGTTAATAAATTTCTGTTTGTTTTTCTCTTATTAATCTGTCTGTTGCTACAGGGTTCCATTTCAACAAAGAACTTATGAGAGTTGAAGAAAATATTTTTTTTCCTAGAACCTCAGAGTAGGATCCATAGAACCTAAAAATTTAAGAAAATTAGACTGGTTTAGAACAGAAATTATTCCCTTAACTATACCTGATTACATATGTTTACCAACGTCTACTAATGGGGCATCAGAAATTAATATCGCACTTCCAATTTTTATCAACATTTATGTATTATAATAACATAATTTTCATTCTATAAAATGGCTTCTCAGTCAATCCTTTTTATAATTTTCATAAAGTCATGAAGTTTTAAAACCCTCTAGATATTAAATGTCCAAGCTGAGAAGGTTAAGTAAGTGATATGTTTTAGAATTGCTGTACTCACAAAGATTATTTGTATCTCCCAAGAACTTGGTACCTCTCATTTGCAATGCTGAAATTAGTTTATGAGTCATTGGTGCTAGCTTAGTTCACATAAATCTATACAAGAACAAAGATCATAGATGGCAAATTATTGTCTACTTCCCCTCAATGTACAAATCCAATTGAAACCCTACCCATCAGACGCAAAAAAGAGACAGATGCCACCTAGTGTCTGATAGCCTCAAGTGCATCCCAATTCTACTCTGTCTAGTTCCATTTTGGGATTATCCAGATATAGCTACGTCAAAAGTTCCTGTGATATGTTATATGCAAAGAACACTCAACACATTCTGGTGCTAGTTTTCCTATTAACTAGATGTATCATGTTGGGCAAGACCCCCATGTGTCTTGAATTAGTTGCTCTCCATGACCTCTTATAAGTAATAGACTCTGATTTCAGTTCTAACTAATGCAAAGCCACCTGTGGAAATCTAACCTTTTTACATTGAAATCTTGAGATAGAGCAGAACCAAATTCCAGAAAACCAAACAACATTTTCTAGGGCTAACCTGTGATGTACATTGATTGCACTCTGGAAAGGAGAATGTTTTCTGTATAAATGCAGTACAAACATGAAATTGAGACACAAGTGCACATTACATCACTCCAAGCAATGATTTATCATCAGGTATAGCAAGGAAAAAATGAAATAAAGTCAAGGTGACCAAAACTCTTGGTTTTCAAAAGACCTCTAACAATTCACTATGTAAAGTATGATAGCTGCTCAGACTTTGTCTTATAGTTTAAAATAGTTAAGAAAAATGTTCTCCAGTTTTATGTATTAACAGGTTCTGTAAAATTTCTTTTTAACTAGACCATACAACAAAATCTTTCCCAAAAGAAAAATGAATGGAAAATACAGCAAAACATGACAACTGCTAAATCTTGTTTCTTACCCCTTTAATTCTTTGTATCATGCTCTATTCTCAAATGATTTTAGTAACCTAGAAGGTAGTCAGGCCCATGTCCAGTGGTTTATATAGACAGATGACAGTGTCATACACAGGAAATCTGTCCATGTTCTAAGAGATCTGCAATTGATCTGGCCTGCTTGGTGAAGGTATTTCTAACCTGCTACTTAGTCTATAAGATTCAGGTGAACAGTATTTGGGACTCTGACATTGAGAAGTATGAACACAGATTCATTCCATGTGTACTAACACTGTAAAATGTGACAAATAATTTGCACTAACAATGCAGAAAGTCTGTCCACAAACTCATAGAGGACAGTTGGTGTTTTGTGCATCTTCTTTCCCTGACGGTGCTTTTCAACCTGGAAAGTCATTCCTACTAACTTGAAACAACTCAAGACAAGTCCTTCAGCCTGACCACAAGCCAAGCTTATCTTGATGAAGACTGAGCTTCTCTGCCTGCCAGTTTCATCCCATATGTCAATTACGGAAAGCTGCTTATTATGTCTTTTCCATCCTTATCTGTCTAATGTGGAGGACGATCTCTTCAGGCAACCAAAGGAGATTCTGTCATCTCTGAAGGCTTAAGAGCTGCGAAACAGTTACCTCTCCCTGCCTCCTGGCTCTGAATTTTCCTGGTGTCAATCATCAGCTCTTCTCCAAGAGCAGGCTTCAGATCCAGCTCTTCCATGTCATTCCGCCCTTAATCCCATCTAGGATCAATTACGTCTCTAAAAATGAGAGATGTTTTCATCTCTTTGAAATGGTTTAGATACCAAATGGACTTGATGGCAGAGGGGCCAATGTTCCTGATAGGGCACCTTCCTTCAATTTTCTGACTCTCCCTGAAGGCCAGTGTCTGTGAACTCCAATGGACTTGTGAGTTCTTTGTTGAGTGCCAACCGTACACGGTACTCTACACAATAAATCTCTGTGTTTCCTAAAAGCCAATTATCAGATCATTCTTCAGCAATCTAAAACTGAGTTATCTTTAGGTTTTCCTTCAAGCTAAATAGCCCAAGTATTTTACATTCATTTTCCTCTGCCTGTTCTATTTTCCTCTAGTTCTCTTTAGGTCTTCTTCTATCTTGTCAATGAACAGTGCTCATTCTGCAAACAAATACACTTGGGCACAAACTGAAAATAAGATAATTTGTCACTTCCAAATATTTTGTTTCTGCATAGCAACAGCATCATCCTTATTTCATGAGCCACAGCAGAAATTTGCCAACACCTGGTAAGTTTTTTATTTCTTTCATGTGGTGCTTAGTCATTGTCCTTTCTATCTTTGTATTTGGGCTTTTGGTCCCACTACACGTTGGAAATGTCGCTCTTATTTTCTTGTCGTCCTTGACAATATATACAGGGAGGGGGTGGCCTCTTACCTGACCTGGGATATTATAAAGGACATAGGGTAGCATGGGTAACCCTTTCAGATGTTCTCATTTATGATTACATGACTTGAATAATCTATAAGGTGATTTTGTTGAAAAGACTTAGGGGATGATACTGTAATTCTTACATGTAGAGCACTTTGAAGGACTTTCACATATATAACCCATTTCATTCTCATAGCCTTACTTTGATGTAGGCTAAGCAAGGCAACATATTATTGTCCACTTTTTACAAAAGCAAAAACCGAGGCTTAGAGCAATTGATGACTTGCCTATTGTCACATTATTAGTAGAAATGCCAGTCACAACAAAAATCCAAGCTTTCTGATTGTCTATCCAAGAGTCACTTTTCTACACCAGGTTTTTCATTCTTCAGTAGGAGCCATAAGGACTTCTGAGAGCCACTCAGGGACCTGCTACAAAGAAGGAGGCCACATGGCCAGGGCTTTATGTCCCAGCCCCTGTTTCAATCAGGGCAGGTTGACACATATCTGTTTTATCAATTGAGTTTCTGTTTAATCTTTACTGTATAAAATTTCTGCTTAGAAACATATGCATTGTTTGAATACTCAGCACCATGCTAAAAAGAACATCAAGGGAGTAGAAGCCATGAAGGACGGGTGGGTCCAAAAAAGAATAAACAAGCTAAGACATGAGTAAATTGAGGATCACCAAACATATAGTCAGCTCCAAGTGGCATCTCTGTCTAACAGCAGATCTGCACATGAGTAGATGTTAACCCCTCAGAGAATAGTAAAAGGGCAGCAGACATTGTTTTTATTCTTAGTCAATATGAAATCTGTAGAGAAAATGGAATGGCTCTATAGAAAAATGCACAGACACATACAACTCAATTACATTAACACCTATGTAACAATAACAGTTCAGCAACCCCTAGCGTTGGCTGCCGCAGCCAACACAAAACCTCATGCCCCTTGCTCACTCTGCCCTCGTTCTCCCTTGCTGAGCCCTTACTCATGTCCAAGGCCCAAACTTCTCATAAATCCTTATCTTTTCTTAGAAAAAAAGGAAGAAAATACCCTGAAAAACAAAGCTTCAAGGAAGTAAGTGCATGCTGCCTCTCCTAAGGGACGTAGCATTTTAAAAAGAGGACTCTACCAAGGGAAAGGCTAAGGTTGAAGGGAAAAATATGAATGGTTAATGGTCCAAGTCAAACTTTGATGAAGGACGTAATTTATTGATTCATTTATTTTTAATTTTTTAGAGACAGAGTCTTGTTCTGTTGCCCAGGCTGGAGTGCAATGGCACCATCATACCTCACAACAGACTCAAATTCCCGGCCTCAGGTGATCCAAGGAGGTAATTTAGAATAGGAGTTCTCCCTGGGATGCTTCATGTCTGTCCACAAAGACACACAAACATCCCTTGGCATACGACCACCCCGTCTGGGAGCCCAGGCAAATCTATGGTGAAGCAAATGGAGCATAAGCCTTAGAGCCGCTTAACACCCCAGACCTCCAGCCACAGCCCTGGGAGAGGTGCTGCAAGGTGTTTTTTCAAAATTGGCAACAGTGAGGTTGTTTGTTTGTTTGTTTTAAGCTGTAATTGTTTAAGCTACTGGATCTTCCCATTCTGACTTCTCCATCACACTTGTCTGTCATGTCAGGTGGCATTAGAGTGGCTACAGGCATTATTGGAATGCTGCTAAGAAGCTGAGTTAAGGTATATTTAATTTGGTTCGGAGGATATATTTATGTGGTTTACAGCTGTTTATATAATTAAATTATTCCTTGCTGTCTGTCCCATTGTGGGAATGACTTCCAGAAATATTTGTATTATCAACTACACCATACTATGAAGGACCAGTACAGAGGTCACTTTGAAATACATTTGTCTCATACAGCACCCAGCTCTAGAAGTATGTGGGCAATAGAGAAGAAACAAATTTTTAATTGTATAGAACCAAAAGCTAGACTATGGAGAATTCTTCAAACCACCAGACTGGTAAAAGTCTAAGTAGAGGATTCATTTATCATTCTTATCATAACGGAAGTTCTCATCTACTGGGGAAGACTCACTAATGCAGTGTATATGGTTATAGATAAACTGTGTTGTTTTCTGGAAATTATGTGAAACTGAATTTTTCAAAACTCCTGTGTTTATTTTATTATTTTATTTTTGAGGCAGGGTCCCGCTCTGTCCCCTAGGCTAGAGTGCAGTGGGGCAATCATAGCCCACTGCAACTTCCAACTGCTGAGCCCAAGCGACCCTCCCTGCTTGGCCTCCCAAAGTGCTAAGATTACAGACGTGAGCTGCTGCACCCAGCCCTAGAGTTCTGTGTTTAAAGGGCAACAGTGCTACATAGTCGTGCATTTGCGTGCGGTGTCAAACTTAGGCACCCCAACTATTGAAAATAACAAACAGATTTCAGCCAACCATATTAGACGAAACACTGAATTATCTTTGTATTCTTTACATAGAAAATATTACAAAATAATTTCACATAAAAAAGCAACACAAAACTCAACAGCCAAAAATACAAAGAAAGGGGTATTCTCAAGATGTGTCAGACAGTTATAATTTAATATATCAAGGCATTTTTCAGATATAATGGTATTTGTAGTATTTGTCAATTTTATAAAATTTATAATTTGTTTAATTTCTCTTCTCATTCCACATAAACACCATCTTTGGTCCTTGTTACATATTTTTAATCATCAATTATTTTTCTTTAAAAGGATTCCAAAACTGAATAAACTTCTGGCCTACAAACCTTGGATTTTCTTTTGCTGAGAGTGACATTTGAGGTGAATTATGCTTGGAAAATTTTGTCCTCACAGCTACTCAATGTAAACTTCTTAAACTCAGTAAAGATCAAATGTGATTATTTCCTTTCCTGTCCAAATTTTCTATATGCTTGTGAATTCTCTTTCAGTACATCACTTAAAGCAAAACTGAAGGATTCTTCATAATTTTTAGTACTCTCTTCATCTTCTAGAAAAAGATGAATCATGGTTATAATTTTTATTTTTACCACTGCCCTTTGTTCAGCCCCACAAATGATTTAAAAAGCATAATCATTCTTGCAAAAAAAATTCAGAATCATTGCCAAATGAAAATGATTCATTCTGTACCAAAAAAGAAAAAACAATGCACTATTAACAATAAAAGCTTTGCAAGCATAAAAGTTGTGAATCCATTTCTCAAAAATCTATTTCACAAGACTATTCATGCCTTTCATTTAAGGAAGCAATACTCATATATTTTAAGTTTGCACATGCATATAATTTACTAAATTTAAATCAAATATAATATAATGTATCTACAACACAGTGTCTAAGTATGAAAGTCGGTATTTTAATATAATTGCCCATTTATATTAAAAGCCTCTTATAAAAATCTTTTCCCCTCCTGAAATATCTTTTTTCCCAATGAGAATAATAGTCATAATTACAGAGTAGTAACACATGACAGATAATGTTCCAATTTTAGAAAATTAGCTCTTTCTTAGCCTTGCAATGAAACCCCTTTTATCTGACTTTGGTATCGGTGTCATATGGAATAAGGGTATTATTTGGCTTTTCAGGGTAAAGAGACACCTAGCAAAGAACTCGCTCGGACAAAATTCTTATATTAACTAACACTGACAACACTCAAAGAAAACCAGGATAACCAAAAAGAATGGTTTTGTTCAACCTGAAACCGGTTGTTTAAAATTACATTTAAAGCCATTTTTTTAAGTTAAAATCCAGTTTAATATTCTCAGCACATTGATTTTTTCTTCTGGTAAACCTGAATGTCCAGGGAACCATTTCCAAATGGGTCTTGACATTGTGGAAGTCTAGTACTATATCCACTCTGTACAATCAATGCTTCAAAATTTAGTCTTCAACTTCCCAAGCCAGAATATCTAGAACATTCAAATAGTCAATAATAACAACATAGTGAAGAGTACTGGCCAATGTGTCTATGCCCAAGCCTACTGCTGCCCAACCACAATGTACTGGTCTCTAAGGTGGGAAGTAGGAGGATGGGTTAAACAAGGTTTTTGTTTTGTTTTTAAGACTTACTTTTTGGGTAACTCTCTAACCATCTTTAATTCTCCCCATAACCCCAAAAGGTGATTATTATTTTCTCCATTTTACAAATGAGGTGAGACTCAGAATGGGAGGAAAACAGGTAGAAGTTTCCAATTCTTACGACTGCCAGAGATTTTGCTGGTTATTGTACTTACTATTTAAAAATAACTCTGCCAGATCTTTACTCTTCAGTATAGGAAAGTTGGTCTTAGAAAGTCTAAGCTACATTGCTAAGAAGTGGCAAATATGGGGCCGGGCACGGTGGCTCACGCCTGTAATCCCAGCACTTTGGGAGGCCAAGGTGGGCGGATCACAAGGTCAGGAGATCGAGACCATCCTGGTTAACACAGTGAAACCCCGTCTCTACTAAAAAAAAAATACAAAAAACTAGCCGGGCGAGGTGGCCGGCGCCTGTAGTCCCAGCTACTCAGGAGGCTGAGGCAGGAAAATGGCATGAACCCAGGAGGCGGAGTTTGCAGTGAGCCGAGATCGCGCCATTGCCCTCCAGCCAGGGAGATAGGGCAAGAGTGTCTCAGAAACAAAACAAAACAAAAAAGCAAATATGTCTGAATCAAGGTTGCCTTGACTATAAGCCTTGTGTTTCTTCTACATAGCTGCTTCTTGAATCAGTTTTTCTCTTAGCTCTTTCCAGTCAGATAAATGGACCAATGAAAGTGAGTGAGCTGCCTAACCTTCAAAGATATTTCAGTGTTCCCCCAAGAAGAATTCCCATTCCACTTGTGAGGAGATGTCTCCCTGAGCATTTCCATCAACCTAAAGGCAGGTTGGAAGAAAGAAAATTACTAACAAGCTCCAACTTCAAGTTCTGTGGGCCCAGAGAAATTGTAAGCTATCATTTTGGAACAAGAACTATAGCATGAACTCTGTTCATAAGAATCATTCATCTTTAAAAATATCACTACTGTAAGTCTGAAAGGAATGCTTTGAAACATAAAAGCCTGGATAACATGAAGGTGAATACGCCATCAAAATTAACATCAAAGTGCTTAGCACTTTCACTGAATGAACTGATTCAGCCATACTAGAAATTATATTTTTTGTTGTTGTTTTGTTTTGTTTTGAGACAGGTTCTTGCTCTATGCCCAGGCTGAAGTGTAGTGGCACCATCTTGGCTCACTGCAATTTCTGCCTCCCAGCTCAAGCAATCCTTCTGCCTCAGCCTCCTGAGCAATCCTCCCTCCTCAGCTTCTTGAGTAGCTAGAACCACAGGCTTGTGCCACTATGCCTGGCTAATTTTTTTGTATTTTTTGTAGAGATAGGGTTTTACCATGTTGCACAGGCTGAGCTCAAGCAGTCTTCTAGCCTCAGCCTTCAAAATGTGGGAATTACAGGTGTGAGCCACTGCGCCTGGCCAAATACGTTTCTAAATCAAGAAAAATTTCTAACAACTTTTCCAGATAATAGTCTTGCTTTAAAAACTGAGACATACTTCTTTCCAAGGTCAAGAAGATTCAGTGGCAGCCCCAGGGACCAGACGTGGACCAGACATCTGCCTCACCCACAGTGTAGACCAGATATCTGAGCAACCCAAAGAAAGAACTAAGGCCTGGTACACACAGCTGATTGTCTGTGAAGAAGAACAAGATTAAATCCCACTCTCAACAGTTTGTTAAAATATGTACAACAGTTTGAAAATTAGTCAGAAGGGCCATTAAAAAGGAACTCACAGATATCTTTTTGGCCCCAAGAATAAAAATAAAGGCTAAGCCATAAAGAATATTTGAGATATAAGCAATTTAGGGAAAGAATTGTTGCACCAGCCCTAATACAAATGCACAAGCAAAAACGTTGAATGTTTTATTTATAATCAAAACACAGGGATTTATCAAAAAGAGTCACTTTTTTGGATACTGAGATTCATTTGAATAATTAAATATCCCCTCCTCTTTGACAGCAGAGAGCAACTGCTGTTTCACTACAGCATGAAATGTAATGTAAGAAGGACTTAATTATCAGGTGAACATCATTTCTCCCAAATGAATCTGCAATAGGGGAATACACATAAAATTTTGTCACATACCACTATCTCATAGACTGTGGGCAAATTTCTGAAACATTAATTTGTCCTTAACCACATGAATGAATCAACATATTGAGAGCTCTGTCCTAAGATGGAAAAATAAAATTCTACATATCTTTTGCCTGTTTGATTATAATATCTTACTAGCAGCACCTGCCATAGCATCTGTTCTCTGACAATAATTAAAAAAAAAAAAAATCCAGGTTTGTTCTTTGTATTTTTCCTGTTAGTTTCAGCTGCTCCCTGAGCCATAAAGCCTGAGATAAATCAGTTTAAAAGATAAGCTTGAGATTCTAAAAAAGGAACCAATGAGATAGTGAAGAAAAGAGATACAAAGGACAAAGCACGCAATCAAAAGCTGAATCCAAGAGGAAACGAGGGTCTGGGGAGCCTTTCATCTCTAGATAATCAATTCAGATCTGTTGCTGATATGTCCCCATTATGTTGTTGCTGGAAATTGCTACCATCTGACAAACACCTAGTGGATGCTAAAATTCTGTTTTCAGATGTACTTTGGGGCAAATCTGAACCAATCTTCCCTCCTTACCTTCACCACACAGTGATCTTTTTCCAAATCCCCTTAACAGATCTGATATCTGGATTCAAGGGAAAACTGCTGCAGATATAATGCATAACCACCCTCATCATATAGGAAATGTATTCTTCCCTCTGGAGAGCTGTTATATTCTATTATAACTACCTTCCTCCCCTAAGAATTGTATTGGAAATGTCTGTCTCTTTGACAAAGGCACGCCATGTGGATTATCATTTACTGCTCTTCTGACTCAAATTAATTTCTATTCCTAAAATGTGGTGCATTTTATATGCTCCTTCATTCTGATGTGGAAAGGAATACCACACTGTAGAATCTAAAGAAAGACTTGAGGTACTAAAATCTTCCAGTCTATTCCTTTACCTAAAAAAAATCATAAGATTTCCCTTAGAGATAGCCACAATCTCTGACCCTGTTAGATAAATAAATTGTGACACCCAAGAAAAGTGGCGGGGAGGATTTTGTGATAATCAAAGGAAGGGAAAAGTGGCAATATTTAAGCAGAGTGTTTCCGTTGGCATTAGCAAGCTTCTGCTTGAAACACTATTCTGAATGAGTCATAATGTTTCTCCAATAAAATGGTAAGGCCTAGCAGTTCTCTTTCTCTAATAGGTTATATTACACAAGTATCTGTCTATTATGGAAACTGGCTTCTTCAATACTCACCAATAGACATGGAATGCCATTAGATAACTGAAATCAGTGAACTACTCCAGAACCCATATCAGCCCCAGGGTTTCATAGCAGTGGGTACTCCAGGACTGAACTTCACTGGACCCCAAGCACTCTACTACTCAGCAAGTCATTGACACTTCAGTGGCTCTTCAGCTCTCCCAGGTTCACTCAGCAGGTGAGTTTACCCTTCTTAGAAATCCAAGAACACAGATTCAATTTTGTCTTCAGCCAACTGATTCTGCCCCGTTGCAAGATTGTAAACTGACCCCTTAACCCACAGCCTGCATGCAGTTATCCATTCCAGGTCCAGGAGAGGATGAACATCAGGCCCAACTCATCACCTCTGTGAGGAAGCCAATGAAGACCCTGAGGGGTATCAGTTTGCATATTGCTTATAAGAACGAGGACTCTGTATTTTTCTTGTACCCTCAATGAACAAAGGTCTTATTCAGGACATGGAAACAAAAACTAATGTCATCCGACAGGGCTAACAAAAGTTAGGTATTACGTGTGTATTGGGAAGATCCTGTCACGAAAATTCCCCAACCCTTGCCATACTATGGATTCAACACAGTGCTTTGGAGTGACAATGATGATATGTCTTTGCAATGCCCAGGAAAGTCAGCTGATGTACTTCCCAACCCCACGTGGCAGAACCAGGCAAGAGTGGTGGGATCTCTAGGAAACCTGCTGTGTCACCAATAGAACAGCCCATGTGTCTCTTCTACTCTAGGCAGTCTTCTATTCCCATGTTTCTCACAATCCAAGAACACTGATATTGATCCCTAAAAATAGTAAAGACCAGAACCTTCTGATTTTCCTGCTTTGTCTCTTGATAATTCAGTATTATCTCTTTCATCATGAGTCCCATGAATGAACATTCCCAAATCTCCCCCATGGCTTCCCAATACTCCCTCCTGAACCCCTGCCCTATTTGTCTTATATTGTTGAATACCCAAAGAGTTTAACTGTGTTACTGTAACATAAAAGAAAACAATCGAAGTTTTTATCTTGCATATTGTTTTCTTCACTTTACTAATTATTCCATTCTACCTTAAAAGGTTATATCAGTCCATTTTCCTGCTGTTGATAAAGACATACCTGAGACAGGGAAGCAAAAGAGATTTAATTGGACTTACAGTTTCACATGGCTGGGGAGGCCTCAGAATCATAGCGGGAGGTGAAAGGCACTTCTTACATGGCGGCAGCAAGAGAAAATGAGGAAGAAGCAAAAGTGGAAATCCCTGATATGCCCATGATATCTCAGGAGATTTATTCACTATCACAAGAAGAGCATGGGTAAGAACGGCCCCCATGATTCAGTTACCTCTCCCTGGGTCTCTCCCACAACACATGGGAATTCTGGGAGATACAATTCGAGATTTGTGTGGGGACACAGCCAAACCACATCAGATGTTAATGTCAGCTCTGGTATGAACGAAAAAAGATATTAATTCAGATTCTAAACTTTGTAAATAGTTAAAGGCCAACAAAGACTATGATACAGCTCCAACATCATAATGAAGCATAGAGTTTGCCATCTTAATACTTTGCAGTGAGTGACAACTATCACCCTGGTGAGCCTCGCATGTTTGATTTATGAAAATGTGTGATGACTTACCAAAGGACGTTTATATTTGTTGTCCACTATGAAAACTAACCTTACCAATCAACACAAGAAGTAATTTCAAAGAATTATGTTCTTGCTCTAGTATTGTTGGTTTCTCTTCTGCCATTATCCTTTTAATCTTTATTCTTTTTAGCCCAATCATTGATGTAAACGTGAATCTCTTGTTAATTTGAAAGTTGCTCTGTTTGTTTGAAGTGGGGGTAAAATGATTTATCATAAAACTGCCAGAAACTGGGTTTTAATGTGTTTCCTCAGTGTCCCATTGCACTTGATACATTTCCAGCCCCAGAAATTCCTCTGTCAGATTAAGTGACATTTCGTGACTAGATGAGACTTCATCCCCACTCTTACCCAATGCTAATCTACTGCCAGAATTGTAAGCAACTGCTTTCATAGCTGAGGCCAACACACAGTCTAACAGGAAATGCCTGAGAATGCTTAGTCTGTCAGGCGGCAGTAGCTAAGGCTCATTAGGGAGGCTCTGGTTCCAGATTTGCCATGGCAACCTCTAGAGATACATATCTAGTATGTTAGTGACATGCTGACATCACAGTTTGCTCCTTGAAAGAGGGGCAAGCAGAGGCACGACTCCCTTATTATCGTGGTGATAATAATGCTGCTGTTAAAATCATGCTGTGTCTGGGGGAGGAAGGCAGAGAGGTGCTTTTACAGTTTAAATCGCTGCCCAAGATAAGAGCATGAAATATGTTACTGGTTTGCATGCTTTTTTTTTTTTAAGAAGAAAAGTGGTTTGCTAGAGCAGATAAAAGTCTATTAGCATTTAACCAAAAAAAAAAAAAATCTAATTTATTATTCCGCTTCCAACCAATACTTTACTGTAACAATGAACTGTAGAATAAATACTGTTGGTTTGTAATTATACCACCAAATTTAGGTCTTTTTCATCTTATTTATTTTATTAAGCATTGAAAAAACAATGGACTATTAATTCAGTGGGAAACTGTAATGGTGGAGCTAAAGCTTGGGACAGGCAGTCAGGTTCTTTCAAAACTATTGGATTTCATTTCAGTATTCCCAGAGACAGAGTGGGCACACATGGGATGAGGCGTGGTGAGAGTTAGTAATGATCTTCAGGAGGCAGCCAGTCTGCACTACTCCTTGAGCTGGAAGAAGGGATGTGGGTGGGAGCAAGCATGTCAGAGAAACAGCAGTGCCATGGAAGAATGGGACTGTCATCATCAGGGGCTGGGATGAAGATTATCCTGTTAAATTCTGAATTTTCCCTGGGTGGGAGGTCTAGTTCTGAAAGAGGAGAAATTGCACAGCTGAACTGACAAGGTCCCTGTGAAGGTTGAGGTGTTGTCTTCAGCTTATCAAAATCTGGACCAGATTTCTATTTTATCATAATCAGACAGAAATCGCAAGACAGTAGGAGATACAAACTGGCAACAAAAATTTCCTTCTCATTTTATTTCCTTTTAAATGCAGTAAAAACTCACATCTAGATATTACCTTTTCTTAACCCCACTTCCCTACCATCTACCACCCTATTTATTTGCTCTCCTATCTTTTCCCAATGTCTTCTACTTTTCTTCCCCCATTCTCTATGAAATCCAGTCCAAAAAGGCTTTTGACCACCTCACTCAAACAAATCTGCTCTTATGAGGTCACCAATGATTTCCACTGCTCCATATTCAGGCCCCATCTTACTTAACCCATCACCAGTTTATGAAGTTTATGATGGAACTGATTCACCGCCATCTTTGACATCGTCTTCACCTGTCTCAGGGATACCAAAGTCTCCAAGTTTTCTTCCTTCATCAATGAATCATTCCTTTTTCCATATTTTTTTTTATTTTTTTCCATTTTTATTATGTTTTTCTTCTCTTTATCCCCCCTCCGTTTCCCAATTATAAAGATGTCCCAGGGCATTGACTCTCTTGGTTATCACTATCTTACTTAGTCTCTTGGTTTTAAACACATTATGTATGCTAGCAACAACCAGATTTAACAGTCCAAACCGGCTCTCTAAACTCCAGATAAAACAGCTTATTTGACATCACCACCTGGCTGCCTAACAGAAATCTCAAATTCAGTATGTCAAACACTCAATCCTTTATTTCTGGCAGTGAGGACAGAGGACAAAGAAGCTGGCTGGGCCTTGCAACTCAGAGCATCTGGGCTGGGAAATGCAGCAGGACATGGAATTGGTCGACGGTAATTAAAGAACTATGCGAATTTCATTTTAGACCTGGTAGGTATTAGCAGTGAAAGACGTCATTAGGTTTTATTTTTGGCATTTATAATAGGTTCAAATATAAAAGAAGAGACAACAGCAAAATAAATAGATCCACAGGGCAGTAAAGTCTTCCAGTGGTCTCAACTTCCTCAGTAATTACTTGATAGTTTCCAACAGTAACTGCATCTATAGCCATGTATATTTCCCCATTTGAGGGAAATCTCATCCCTTGTCTATCTCTAAGATCCATCTTCACCTTATAGAGGCCATGGGAAAACCTCCTCTTTGCTCTCTAAAGGTTTGCTCAAAAATCAACTCACAAAAGGCAGATAAATTAGAGAAAAGGCATATACATTTACTTAGCATGTACACAGGAACCTTCAGAATGAAGACCCAAAGATACACAGAAAATGTTCCATGTTTATGCTTAGGTTAAACAAAGTATTAACATCCATGTAGAAATACTGGACAAAAAGGGTATGATCTAATGCTCATACTGAGTGGAGAAGCCCAGCAAGGCCTGTCTGCTTAGATTCTTCTTGGCCTCTCTGTTGTAAGCATTCATTCCTTCTGGGTGTGGGGCAGGACTCTCTCTGGAATGGGTGTCTTGTGACCTACAGTCAAACAAGGTAGGTCAGATCATTTCTTTATGTACAGTTTTCACACAGAAAGGCTGAGAGGAAGCTAGGTAATATTTTTAGGCTTTATGGCTGGCTTTGGGGAAAGGGGATCCTGATTTCTATGATCTGCCTTGGGAAAAAGGAATTCTAGTTTCTGTGGCTAGCCTTGGGGGAGAATGGGACAGAGAGACCAGAGAGAAGGAGAAGGTCAAAGAAAAAATTTTGCTTCTGAGGCTGCTTCTGAGGCCTTCATTTTGGGGTATTGTTTTCTGTTGAGTCTCAACAATTTCAAGAATGTTGTGCAATTCAGCAACCCTTAGAAATACATTCCTTAGAGTTCTGAGTTATTCAGTCAAATATAGCTTCTTCTGAGGTGTCCCTTTAGTAAGAGGTGCCTTCTCATTCTTCCTTAATTCATCTACTAGCTAAATACAGGAACCCACATGCATGCATAAACGCATATCTTGAGGAAATATGGTAATCCTCAAAAGATCAGAGTTTCCAGTCGCATTAAGGAAGAAAATCATTGTTATCCACCTTTACACGGTCACTATTAATATTAATATTTTTGTTATTTTGAAAGGCAGTGGCAGTTGCCCTTTGTAGTCCTCTTATTCTCATCCTGAGAAAATATTGTGTGTGTATATGTTTGTTTGTGTGTGTGTGTATATATATATTCATATAATAAAATATTTTTTAAGAACTGAGCAATAATCTGAGGCACCTAAAAAGCCATCTTTCTTTTTTCATTATACTTTAAGTTCTGGGGTACACTGTGCAGAACGTGCAGGTTTGTTACATAGATATACATGTGCCATGGTGGTTTGCTGCACCCATCAACCCGTCATCTACATTAGGTATTTCTCCTAATGCTATCCCTCCCCTAGGCCCCCACTCCCCAACAGGCCCTGGTGTGTGATGTTCCCCTCCCTGTGTCCATGTGTTCTCATTGTTCAACTCCTACTTATGAGTGAGAACATGTGGTGTTTGGTTTTCTGTTCCTGTGTTAGTTTTCTGAGAAAGATGGCTTCCAGCTTCATCCATGTCCCTGCAAAGGACATGAACTCATCCTTTTTTACAGCTGCATAGTATTCCATGGTATATATGTGCCATATTTTCTTTATCCAATCTATCATTGATGGGCATTTGGGTTGGGTCCAAGTCTTTGTTATTGTGAATAGTGCTGCAATAAACATATGTGTGCATGTGCCTTTAGAGTAGGATGATGTATAATCCTTTGGGTATATACCCAGTAATGGGAATGCTGAGTCAAATAGTATTTCTGGTTCTAGATCATTGAGGAATTGCCACACTGTCTTCCACAATGGTTGAACTAATTTACACTCCCACCAACGGTGTAAAAGCATTCCTATTTTCAGATCACATAAATCTTTTGCCTTTTATTAATGAAAAGCCTTCTTTCTATTGATGTCCATCTATTACAACAATGAGGCCCAACAGAAGCTTTGAAATTCAAAATTCTCTCTCAGTTGAACAGCCAGGTGAAAGTCCTGAACTCCCACTTTTCTTCTGTAAAATCAAAACAGGAAACAGTTGTGATCCTTCTGTATGATGAAACCCCAGAGATTGAAGATTGAGTGTGCACATAGACAAACACACACACACACACACATCACCTCTCAATAAAGATGTTGAAAATAGTAGCTTGATTGCCAAGGACCACAGGAGGCACTGCCTCCCTGCCAAGCCAGTGGATGTCTGCCTCAGGCTGCCAAGGCACAGATTGGGCATGGGTTGACCTCAGTGAAAAGGGAACTAGTACAAAGGTTTAGAGTTCTGGAGAAGATACCTCGCCTTGGACTAATATTGTTGTTGACACCAATAATATCACCTCTCCTGCTGCCTTAAACACTATTTCCTATCAGAGTAGTATTCTTACGGGTTGCCATTATGTCTTGTACTCAATATCCATCAAAGATAGAAGAGAATGAGCTCAGGTAGATTTTCAAAGTGTTTTATTTGAAACCTTCTTGCAAAATTTGAATCATAAACATAGTGTTATATAAACACACCTGGAATTACAGGTGTGAGCACCATTCCCAGCTTTCTCATGGTTAAGATGCATACTACCCTAAGCAAACGATAAAGATATCGTTTAATAGATGCTATGTCAGCATCTGAAAGGCAGAACCCACAATATCTGTTGATAAAGAACAAATTAAAGGAACTCTTAGATTTGCAAAAATACATGGGCTAGCACATATTTCTGAGAAAAAACAATAGTACAAAGAATAAAAATTATGCCAGTTATTTTTACTACTCATTCTACAAGTATTTGTTAGCTACCTACTTTTTAATAGGTGCTATGAGTGACATTGGGAGTACAAAATAAACAAACATGATTCATGACTTCAGAGCACTCACATCAGGACATCAAGAATTGAGAGTAAAGATATACACAAGGATACTCCTATCCAGTAATCTCCCCCACCCAGTTCATTTTACAGTAACTCCTTTTTCTTCCAGTGCTATGAATACACACAAATGAGATTGCCAAAGTTACACTGCAATAAGAATTAAAATTTGCTATGAAGCAGTTTTTTTCTTGACCATAGTTAGGTAATATGAGTTAATAGTTCTCAAAGTAGACTGGAAGAAAAAGCAAGATAAGAGGCGACTGATTATGGTAATAAAATAATTAAATTCCATTAAGATCAATTACCAACATAGGGATCTTAGTAATTTTCTTTGTAATCATTCTCAATGGTCCTTTCTCTTACTGCCTTATGCCACAATATTTATTATCTAGAAAGGAAATTAACCCAATCCTCTCATCTCTTCCTGGCTTGATTCAGAGGGCTCATTTTCTCATCAGAATGAATCCTGCATTCATTCCATTCTTTGATTGTGTGATATTCACATTTCCTTTGATTTGCCCCAGCACAACAGAATTTCAACACCCAATGTGAAGTCCACATGTTGCAAAGGATGACTGGCTTTTGCTGAGTGCCTATAAACTAGGGCTGGCTTCTTTCCTATTCCTAATCTACTTTATTGGATACTGTTGTTTTAAGCAAAATCAGATGCTTAACATCCTGAAGTATCCTGTAAGCTTGAACCTGAAAAATATTTACATATATAATGCTTATATATTACTGCTATGGATACTTCTAAAATTACATATTAGCTTTCAGAGACAAACCTTATATCTACTCAGCAAATGGCTGTTATGATCCTGAATGCATAGTGTGACCCATTTAAACCAGATCCATCTAAAGTAGGTAAGTCCTTGGACTTCAAACTGTGCTATAAGCTGACCAGCTGCCTATTAATAAAGTAAGTTACTTATATCATCTGTCCTTCAGTTTCTTTACTTTGTCATTTTTTATTACCATAAGTGTTGAAGTGGGGAATAAATTAGAAGCTTCTTCTGGATGTGGGGGTAAAAATTATAATAAAATACCAACTAATCCAAGTTGATATTCTCTTCACACACACCCCCAAAAAGGATGCCATTTGAGGTAGTGGGCAATCTTACAATATTCATTTATTCAACAAATATATATTGATCATATAGTATGTGCTAGGCATCGTTCTAGGTATTGAAATCGAGCAGTGAAGAAAACACTCTTGCCCTTGTGGAGTTTACATTCTAATAAGGGAAAAATAATCAGGGACAGGAGAAATAATCCAGGAACGTGACAGAATTAGTTACTCACTTGCACAATAATGCAGGACTGACTATTTTATAGGGGGAAAGACTCAGAGTCGTGTGACATAAGCCATTGCCTTTTTCTCAGAGGAAATTAGGAAAAAAATTTTCTTCTCAAGATAATGTGCTTACTTTCTCGAGAAACTCATGAGGGAATCAACAATCACGCTCATTATCGGAGAGGCAAAAATAGGAATTGGAGCACCAACATCCATTCTCACCCATGGTATCTAAGCCCACCTCCACTTGATGAGTGGAGAGAGCCTCTTCTAGCACCTACACAAAGTATGAGGCCCCCCCAGTTTCTAACACCCAAGAAAGGACCAAAGGAAGGGTGAGAGGGGCATTTCTTCCTCTAATAAAAGACTGAAGATTCCCAAAGCAGGCCCAGGGCACTTGACTAAGGGCCATGAGGGGCTGTGTTGAAGCTAAAGTGCAAAAAGAAAAGAGAAGGAGGGATCAGAACCAAGCACCCGCAGGTGGGCACCCTCTCCTGGAAAGGGGAAGTCCGTAAGGCCCTTCCCTTGAGTCCTGTAAGGGAACAACAAAGTGGCAACTTTGAAATTCATGTTATCCCCAACAAAATCAAGTGTGTGTTTGATCTGAGAAAAACTAAGCAGACAGGAGAGTCTCAAGAAAAGGATGGCAAATGTCCCTGAAGCATACTGCTGGGATTTCTATTGGAGACAACACGTGCTCACTCACACACACACACGCAGACTCGTATATGAAGTTTCCACAGATTATCACCAGCAACACAGTGATGCCCTGATAGATGGCAACAAAACAAAAACACAAGCCTCTACATATGAGGTTATAAAACTGAATTCTAGATTATCCCATACACACACACACACACACACACACACACACACAAGTGAGCAAAAAACTTCTTTAGGACAGAGGAGGGACTTTGCATGGACAGTAAATAACGCATTCCATACAATGCTTGGAATTTCCTTGGGGAAATGTACTCTAGCATTCCAGAGCATAATCATGCAAATAAAGTTCCCAGCAGCTTCTACATGGTTCTACACCAAGTAAATGGGTCAAAACAGACTCTAAGCCCTGTGTGACCAATTAACTCCATAAAAACACACACTAAACTTTACTGCAAATTTGAGCCACATAATCAAGTGACATAAAAATGTGTATTTATGTTCTGTCTACTTATAGTTTACATATGGATTTGACATGTAAAACAGATTACATTACTGAAAATAAGTCAGAATACATAGCACACTTTGGATTACTATTTCATAGGGGCCTAAGGAACAGAGGGGAGACCATGAAGTAAAGAGTCTCAGCAGTTACAGGACTGACTCTTAGGTGAGTATAGGTTACCATATTATGTATTTTTTCCCTTTACTTAAGAACTTGAGCCATGTGCATACTATAAATTATGGAATACATATGTTATTTATTAATTAAATTCTCACTATAAAGTTACAAAGCGGTACAAATATGGAGAAGTCATTAAACTATTTTCAAAGGAAATGTTTCAATGTTTTCATGTTTGAAGAGCTAAGTTAATTGATTGAACATGTTTAAGTTTTATTCATATCCATTTATTATCAATTGAGTAAGGCTTATAATTAATTCTAGAGATACCAACACATATGCATTTAAAAAAAAAAAACCAATTGCTCAAAATATGTTTCACTTCATATTAAATTATTTCAACTACAAAATACAGCCAAAACAAACACATTTTAAAAGCAGGGCAATTTAAGTACAGAGTTGGTGTTATTTTAGGTTATCATTACAAGTTCTCCTAGGCAGTTTATTGGCAAATATGCTCTCAAAGACAAAGCTTTTGAATAGTAAAGAAAATACTTGGTTTAAAAACTACCTTCAGCCTAGATAGTCTTGAGAATCCTAACTTCTTTGGAGTGCAAATAGCTACACTTCAAAGAGAATGAGAAAGCTGTATACACACACTCCAGAGACGTCCTCAAAGCCCACAGTCAATAAGAGACGTGCTGGGAAAGTGAGCTATCTTACCTGCCTCCATCACTTCTTCAGAAAAGAAGATGAATACTTTCCAGACAATGCCCTGAGCGGAATCACTCCCAAACCACTGGGGGAGGACTGCTTCTCCACAGTACAACAATCCCTCTAGTGGCTGGGTCAGAAGGTAGGAATTTCCATGAGCCTGCTGGAGAAGACCACGTAGCAGTCTCTGTAATTTTAAGTTTTGGTCTTTCACTGGAGGTTTCCAGAAATTCAGGAAACTAGCCCATCCTCTACTCAGTAGCGCCAATGTTTGTCTAAAAGTGACTTCAAGGATAGCTCCTACCAAGTCTAACACACTTATTCATGTGAACAAAATGGTAAAGGGAACCTAAATTTTGCTTACTGCAAACAAAAATTTTATAAACATCACTGAATTTAGATACAATAAATGTCAATGTAAATACAACAATGTCAAACTTAAATGATATCTGTAAACTCAGTATGTCTGGCCTACTATATACATTTTAAAGAACATCATCCTAGATTAACTGAGATCTAGGTTACCAAATAAAACAAAGTAAATTTTTTTTAAAATTCCAAACATACAACTTTGAGATCTGAACAAAGGAAAAAAATGACTTACTGTATATTCAATGAGAAAAATGAAAACTGTATAGACCAGTCATCTGGATGGATTACTGAGTTCATTTTGGCTTTCATTTTATTTACTGCATATCTGTTGGGTCCTTTTGCATTTTGTTCAGATCTCACAGTTACTCCTAATGAGGTTTATTTTGACCGTGCTATTTAAAAAAGTACCACCCTGCCCCCTATTCTTTTATTCTGCTTTGTTTTTCTTTATAACATGTGTGACATCGTATTAACAACATAATATGTTTTTATTTATTTATTGCCATATCCTTCAGTAGAATGCAAGGTTCTTCAAAAATAAGAACTTTGTTTATTTAATTCACTGCTGTATCTTCAGTACCTAAGACAAGGCTTTGCAGAAAGTAAGACCTCAATAATTATTTGTGGATAGAAAAGTAAACAGAGACTTTTAGGGCAAGTAGAGTCCATTGACATAAAGTTTCCAAATTTTGACCCTTCCATTATATCAGTAAGATAATGTATTAGTCCATTCTCATGCTCCTATAAGGACATATCTGAGACTGGATAATTTATAAAGGAAAGAGGTTTAATTGACTCACAGTTATGCAGGGCTAGGGAGGCCTCAGGAAACTTACAATTATGGTGGAAGGGGAGGCAAACACATCCTTCTTCACATGTCAGCAGGAAGAAGTGCCAAGCAAATGGGGAAAGGCCCCTTATAAGACCATCAGATTTCATGAGAACTCACTCACTATCACAAGAACAGCATGGGGGGTAACTGCCCCCATGATTTGATTACCTCCCACTCAATCCTTCCCATGATACATGGGAATTATGGGAACTACATTTCAAGATGAGATTTGGGTGGGGACACAGACAAACCATATTAGATAATATATGCTACCAAGTGATAAAGTAGTGTATTTCCATTATGTACTTGGGAGAATAAATAATGAAAGAGAAATCGTGTTACAGATTTTGATATGCCAATAAGATGAAATTCACAAAAAATTTAAAACACATTTTTTTAAAATGCACAGCCAAAGTCTTACTGTAGCCATTAATAATTTGAATAGCATCCTCCAAACCACTTGGTAGGCCTTTGTATACTACTAGGACACATGGTGGATATGCCTAGAGAGCCATGTGTCAGCATTCTCTTGTAGTCTAGGCTCCTGGAAAAAGAAATAAGAATTTTGTAAGAACTATAAAATAGAGTAAAATATACCAAGAAACAATTCTACAAAAGAGACTATTATGTCCTTTGGGGAAAGCCCCCTTTCTCTGTATTTCCCATGGCAGACTCCCAAGTCAGAATGCCTTTTTAAATGTTTATTTTTATTTTACTTTTAGTTGTTCCAGGATACATGTGCAGAACGTGCAGGTTCGTTGCATAGGTACACATGTGCCATGGTCATTTGCTGCACCTATCAACCCATCACCTAGGTTTTAAGCCCTACATGCATCAGGCATCTGTCCTAATGTTCTCCCTCCCCTTGCCTCCATCTTCCCGACAGGCCCAGTGTGTGTTTGTCCCCTCCCTGTGTCCATGTGTTCTCACTGTTCAACTCCCCCTTATGAGTGAGAAAATGCAGTGTTTGGTTTTCTGTCCCTGTGTTACTTCGCTGAGGATGATGGCTTCCACCTTCATCCATGTCCCTGCAAAGGACGGAGTATGTCTTGAGTTTCATTAAAAAGCAAGTACTTTAACATTGCTGTTTGTGAGAGCCGGTAAAATATAAGAATTGAGAGACCAAATTAAAGGAAAATAGTGTCTCTTTTCATTCCGTTTCTTTGACTAACAGTTTGACCAATATCATTTCTGATGATCAAGCACCACTTATGTAAGAAGTAGTGTAACAATAATTTCACTTGTTTTCAGAAAAGGGATTAATGCTGAACTTGTGGTTAAATATTGTTCTACTCCCTCCTGAAACCCACTAAAGTAACAATAAAAAGATGGGTAAAAATGGCAAAGCCCACAAGGGCTAAAAGCGTTGTAACTGGGAAATCAGTGGATAAATGGCAACTGATATGGCAGAGAGGAGTAAGCCTAGACTTAAGTTAGCAGAGAAAGCCCAGGAGCCCCAGAAAATCTCAGGAATTAGAGACATTAGGTAATCTTAGAAGTGAGGATTCAGGTGAGGCAGAATACAGAATGGTAGATAGAATGTCAGTAGATACCTATAAATGTCTGTACCTATAAAGTACTGCACTCCAGATCCGACATAGACACACACACACACACACACCTCATTCAGCTGGAAAGCTACCTCTCCTCCAATGAGAATAACAGTGGCCTTCACTTCAATATAAATGGAGATGTCTACTTCTGAGTATGATGGAGTAGCTTACAGCAGAGCTAAGAACAACTAGAAAGGTTATTTAAAAAAAAAAAGTAAAGCTGTTTGAAGACATATAAGAACTACTGAAATAATGAATTGAAAGGAGGAGGGAAACAGCAGAGAATGAGCTGACATTTCTGCAGTGGCATTCCCCTAGTGCATTGCCAATTCTGACAGCAGGGCAAGAAGTTGGCAATGCAGACTTTTCTCAGGCAGAGGAGAAACCAGCAAAGATTTTGGCAGTCCTCTGATGCTTGGAAGATAAAAATTGTAACAAAGCAACAAACAAATAGAAAGTCCAAAGTCACAGTGAAAAAGAGAGCAATGGAAAAAGAAGACTAATACTCATCTGGTATTACCCTTAAGACATGAGTTCTGAAGCATCATGGGGCAGGAAGCTGAAAGCTAAGCAGAATCTTTCAAGGAGCAGAGGGTAGATTTTTATGCTCTTAAAGTGCTGAGAAGGCAGGATTAAAGTTCAGGGTTTGCCAGTGGAAAGGGTCTCAGTGAATAAAATAAGCTCTTGGTTGGAAGACCTGCAGAGCTACACCCCAAGAGTGGACCTAAAACAGAAGTAGAAAAAGACATCCCATATTCACGGATTGGAATAATTAATATTGTTAAAATATCCATGCTACCCAAAGCAATTTACAGATGCAATGTAATCCCTATAAAAATTCCAATGACATTTTTACAGAAATTTTAAAAACAATTTTAAAATTAATATGGAGGCACAAAATACCCCAAATAGCAAAAACAATCTTGAGCAACAAAAACAAAGCTGCAAGCATCAATTACCCTATTTCAGAGCCAACTACAAAGCTATAGTAATCAATACAACATAGTATTGGCATAAAAACAGACATATAGACCAATGGAACAGAATAGAGAGCCCAGAAATAAGTCCACACATTTATAGTCAATAATACAATAACTTGGGGATCTTCTGTAATAACTTGGGAATCTTCAACAGATTCCCCAAGAACACAAAATGTAAAAAGTACAGTCTCTTCAATAAATGATGCTAGGAAAGCTAGATAGCCACATTCAGAAAAATAAAATTAAACTCATATTTCACACCATACACAAAATCAACTCAAAATGGATTAAAAACTTAAATGTAAGACATGAAATTTAAACTACTAGAAGAAAACATAGAGGGAAAGCTCTATGACATTGGTCTTGACAAAGAATTTTTGGATATGACCCCAAAAGCATAGGCAACAAAAGCAAAAATATACAAATAGGATTGCATCAAACTAAAAAGCTTATGTACAGCAAAGGAAACAATCAACCAAGTGAAGAGGCAAGCTACAAAATGAAAGAAATATATTTGCAAACCATGCATCTGATAAAAGGTTGACATCCAAAACATATAAGGAACTCAAACAACTCAATAGCAAGATAAAACATAACTCAATTTAAAAATGGGCAAAGGGGCTGGGTGCAGTGGTTCATGCCTGTAATCCCAGTAATTTGGAAGGTCAAGGCAGGCAGATCACTTGAGCTCAGGAGTTCAAGACCAACTAGGGCAACATGGCAAGACCCTGTCTCTACTAAAAATACAAAAAAAAAAAAAAATTGCTAGGCGTCATGGCATGCACCTGTGGTCCCAGCTACTTGGGAAGCTAAGGTGAGAAGATCGCTTGAGCTTAGGAGGCGAAGGTTACAGTGAGCTGAGATTGTGTCACTGCACTCCAGCCTGGGTGACAGAGCAAGACCCCGTCTCAAACTTAAATTTTTTTAAAAAAGAAATGGGCAAAGGACCTGAGATGGAATTGCAAATAATACTTATTATCTCACTCAACTTTATCCTGGGGCTATGGGTAAATTGCTGACATACTATTTTAAGTGCTGGTCCACAATTTTAAAATAGGAGCTCATCTCTGAGAATATCTTGAATCAATGGACACTTCTACTTAATTTTCACACACTTATCTACCAACTTATTATTGTAGTGGTCCACCTTATTAACCTTTTATGTTCATCAGCTTGGATGATATAGGTTACAGAAAATAAACAAAGAGGTATCCTCAGAATTATTGCTTGTTGGATTATCAGAATCTAGGTTTTTTTTTTCCATCATACTTTTTTATAGTTGAATGACCTATCAGTTTTTCACAGAAGGTTTTTGAAGAGAATCTTCAGATATGCCCTTGGTTAAATCACTTCTTTCTGAGCATCCATTGCTAATCAGAATAGAAGACAGACCACATCAGAGGCACCGATACAGCAAAACTCCAAGTGGATGGAAACTATAGACACATCTTATTTTACCTGCAGAGAGATTTTGGGGGGTGGGGGATTATTTATGTGTGTGTGACTGAGAGGGTGGTTGGTTGTCAATATATAAAAATGTTGTTACATAAAGATTCAAACATCCACATTTCTAGCTTCTTCAGAAGTCAGATCTGGCAACACTGGGTCCAAAGTCTCATGAGGCAGCCAAAGGAAAATTCCCCCTTTGTCTCCAAAGGTTTGCTGAAAAGCCAATCCACAAAAAGCAGATGAATAGCAGGAGAAAAGGTATACAAATTTATTTTAATGTGCATAGCATGGGGGAATTGTAGGAGAATGATTACCCAATAACCCAATGGGGTCCAGATTGTTATATACCCTTCTTGTTAGGGGAAAAGGAGATGGAGCAGTGTAGATGACGTTAATGGGTTAGTAAATGATCTTTAGAAGAATTCAATGGGCTTGAGGAATATACAATGGCCTGGGACAAAGTCTGTTGGACCCTCAGAGCAAACAGTGGTTTGTGACAAAAATCTGTCCAGGTATGTTGACCGACTTTAGTCTTCCTTCCTGCAATATAGTTCAGTTAATAAAAACCCACGGAAGGGACCAGAAGTCATCGTTTCCTTTTTAGGAGGGTCCAGATTTTAGGCAGATGACAACTTGAAAGAGTAACTTAATCCTATACTTTGCAGGAGACAGAGGACTGAGAGAGAGGAAGGTGGGTGGGTAGGTCAGAAAGATCTTTAGGCTTCTTTTTCAGTTCAGCATGTCAAACGGCCATATTTTGGGGTATCATTTTCTGAGCCCCAATTTCACATGAGAACAGGTCAGGGCTACCCTCTTCTACAATAGCTTGATTTCTCTGGTTCTCCCAGTGCCCTGAAATAGGTGACCCCTGAAATAGGTGAGTCCTGATTTCCTTGTGTATGGAGCATTCTGTTATTTTATAAAATACCATCAATTAGTGTGTTATGTCATTCTTGTACTGCTACAGAGTACTGCCTTAGATAGACTGGGTAATTTATTTTTAAAAAGAGGTTTAATTGGCTCGCAGTTCTGCAGCCTATACAAGCATGGCCCCAGCATCTGTTCAACTTCTGGGGAAGCCTCCGGAAGCTTTTACTCATCGTAGAAGATGAAGTGGGAGCAGATATTTCACATGGCAGAGTGGGAGCAAGGGAGAGGTGGGTGCCATACATTTTTAAACAACCAGAACTCATGAGAGGTCACTCACTATCACTCGGAAAACACCAAGCCGTGAAGGATCTGCTGGAACTCAATCACCTCCCACCGGGCCCCACCTCCAACACTGGGGACTACATTTCAACAAGAGGTTTGAGAGGACACAGATCCAAACCATATCAATTGGTATTGGATGACTAATAAGCATTTCATAAACATGTGCATTGGTTAAAACTATGTTGCCACTATATATGATTTCTTTATGTTTGAGATCATAGGCAAACTCGATGCTCTGAGTCTGAGTTTCCTCATTGGTAATTAAGGGAATAGATGGCCAAATGAGGGGCTACTGGGGCCTAGTGGTTCTATGCAGCCCACTGCCCTCACTCTGAATTTAAGGCTGCTCCTCAAATATGTCCAGATATTGAAACTGAACAACTAGAAACTGGAGAAAATTTCCATTAACACTCCTCTGGTTAATAAAGTAGATAATATAAATTGTAAAATGGTATTTCTAAGAAGCAATAATAAAGGGCTGAGGGCTATCTTCTTAACAGAAATATTGGAAGACAGAAGACAATGAAGTTGTATCTTTAAAATGCCTTATGACAATAATTGCCAACATGGAATTCTATACTTTGTGAAGATGTTTCAAAAATCCAGACGAAATAAAGACTTTCCCATCAAGCAAAAGCTTTGAGGATTTGTTGCCAGCACAGCACATCTGAATGAAAAGAAATACTAAAGAAAGTTCTTCAGGCAGAGGAAAAACAGTTCCAGAAGCAATGGTGGAAATGAAAAAAAGGAATGAAGAGCACAAGAAAAGGTAAATTCATGAAATAAATGTAAAAACAAATGAAGTTTGACTATGCAAAACAATAGGTCGGCAAAACACTCACTATGAAAAATGATGTCTTTGCAGGGCTTCAAATATATGTAAAATAGTCACAAAAATTTATGACAACAGTAATTCAAAAGGAAAGAAGGGGTAGAATTGCAGTAAAGTGCTCTGAATTTCTAACATTATCAGATAGGAGGTAAAAGTAAATAGACAGCCCATAGTAAGCAGACATTACAGAAAAGCCCCTCATGTAAAAGACGGAGACCAAAGTAACAACAAGCAAACAGAAACCAGTCTGAAAAGAAACAAATACAATGTAGAGAGGGAAAGAGAAAACAAAAAATAACATACTCAGAGCAAAAAAAAAAAAAAAAAAAAAAAAACTAATTAATAGAAAGATCAGAAAAGATGTTGCATGTTGGCCTGCCCTACTATCTTGGGGAAGTTCTCCTGGATGATATCCTGAAGAGTGTTTTCCAACTTGGTTCCATTTTCCCCCTCACTTTCAGGCACCCCAATCAGACGTAGATTTGGTCTTTTTACATAATCCCATACTTCTTGCAGGCTTTGTTCATTTCTTTTTCTTCTTTTTTCTTTTGGTTTCTCTTCTCGCTTCATTTCATTCATCTGATCCTCAATCGCTGATACTCTTTCTTCCAGTTGATCGAGTCGGTTACTGAAGCTTGTGCATTTGTCACGTATTTCTCGTGTCATGGTTTTCATCTCTGTCATTTCATTTATGACCTTCTCTGGATTAATTACTCTAGCTATCAATTCTTCCACTCTTTTTTCAAGATTTTTAGTTTCTTTGCGCTGGGTATGTAATTCCTCCTTTAGCTCTGAGAAGTTTGATGGACTGAAGCCTTCTTCTCTCATCTCGTCAAAGTCACTCTCCATCCAGCTTTGATCTGTTGCTGGCGATGAGCTGCACTCCTTTGCAGGGGGAGATGCACTCTTATTTTTTGAATTTCCAGCTTTTCTGCCCCACTTTTTCCCCATCTTTGTGGTTTTATCTGCCTCTGGTCATTGATGATGGTGACGTACTGATGGGGTTTTGGTATAGGTGTTCTTCCTGTTTGATAGTTTTCCTTCTAACAGTCAGGACCCTCAGCTGTAGGTCTGTTGGAGATTGCTTGAGGTCCACTGCAGACCCTGTTTGCCTGGGTATCAGCAGCAGAGGCTGCAGAAGATAGAATATTGCTGAACAGCGAGTGTACCTGTCTGATTCTTACTTTGGAAGCTTCCTCTCAGGGGTTTACTCCACCCTGTGAGGTGTGGGGTGTCAGACTGCCCCTAGTGGGGGTGTCTCCCAGTTAGGCTACTCAGGGGTCAGGGACCCACTTGAGCAGGCAGTCTGTCCGTTCTCAGATCTCAACCTCCGTGTTGGGAGATCCACTGCTCTCTTCAAAGCTGTCAGACAGAGTCGTTTGCATCTGCAGAGGTTTCTGCTGCTTTTTGTTGTTGTTGTTGTTGTTGTTGTTTAGCTGTGCCCTGTCCCCAGAGGTGGAGTCTACAGAGACAAGCAGGTTTCCTTGAGCTGCTGTGAGCTCCACCCAGTTCGAGCTTCCCAGCGGCTTTGTTTACCTACTTAAGCTTCAGCAATGGCGGGTGCCCCTCCCCCAGCCTCGCTGCTGCCTTGCGGTTAGATTGCAGACTGCTGTACTAGCAATGAGGGAGGCTACGTGGGCGTGGGACCCTCCAGGCCAGGTGTGGGATATAATCCCCTGGTGTGCCCGTTTGCTTAAAGCGCAGTATTGAGGTGGGAGTTACCCGATTTTCCAGGTGTTGTGTGTCTCAGTTCCCCTGGCTAGGAAAAGGGATTCCCTTCCCCCTTGCTCTTCCCAGGTGAGGCGATGCCTTGCACTGCTTCAGATCTCGCTGGTCAGGCTGCAGCAGCTGACCAGCACTGATTGTCCGGCACTCCCTAGTGAGATGAACCCAGTACCTCAGTTGAAAATGCAGAAATCACCAGTCTTCTGTGTCGCTCGCGCTGGGAGTTGGAGACTGGAGCTGTTCCTATTTGGCCAGAGAACGCCACAAAGATACTCCTCGAGAAGAGCAACTCCAAGACACATAATTGCCAGATTCACCAAAGTTGAAAAGAAGGAAAAAATCTTAAGGGCAGCCAGAGAGAAAGGTCGGGTTACCCACAAAGGGAAGCCCATCAGACTGACAGCAGATCTCTCGGCAGAAACTCTACAAGCCAGAAGAGAGTGGGGGCCAATATTCAACGTTCTTAAAGAAAAGAATTTTAAACCCAGAATTTCATATCCAGCCAAACTAAGTTTCACAAGTGAAGGAGAAATAAAATCCTTTACAGATAAGCAAATGCTTAGAGATTTTGTCACCACCAGGCCTGCCTTACAAGAGACCCTGAAGGAAGAACTAAACATGGAAAGGAACAACCCGTACCAGCCATTGCAAAAGCATGCCAAAATGTAAAGACCGTTGAGGCTAGGAAGAAACTACATCAACTAATGAGCAAAATAACCAGTTAATATCATAATGGCAGGATCAAGTTCACACATAACAATATTAACCTTAAATGTAAACGGACTAAATGCTCCAATTAAAAGACACAGACTGGCAAACTGGATAAAGAGTCAAGACCCAGAGTGTTAGCAAGGGGGGCGGAGCAAGATGGCCAAATAGGAACAGCTCCAGTCTCCAACTCCCAGCGCGAGCGACACAGAAGACCGGTGATTTCTGCATTTTCAACTGAGGTACTGGGGACATCTCACTAGGGAGTACCAGACAATTGGTGCTGGTCAGCTGCTGCAGCCTGACCAGCAAGAGCTGAAGCAGGGCGAGGCATCGCCTCGCCTGGGAAGTGCAAGGGGGAAGGGAATCCCTTTTCCTAGCCAGGGGAACTGAGACACACAACACCTGGAAAATCGGGTGACTCCCACCCCAATACCGCGCTTTAAGCAACAGGCACAGCAGAAGAATATATCCCTCACCTGGCCTGGAGGGTCCCACGCCCACGCAGCCTCCCTCATTGTTAACACAGCAGTCTGCGGCGATCTAACCGCGAGGCAGCAGCGAGGCTGGGGGAGGGGCGCCCGCCATTGCTGAGGCTTAAGTAGGTAAACAAAGCCACTGGGAAGCTCGAACTGGGTGGAGCTCACAGCAGCTCAAGGAAACCTGCCTTTCTCTATAGACTCCATCTCTGGGGGCAGGGCTCAGCTAAAAAACAACAGGGGAAACAGCAGAGGCCTGAGCAGACGCGAACAACTCTGTCTGACAGCTTTGAAGAGAGCAGTGGATCTCCCAACACGGAGGTTGAGATCTGAGAACGGACAGAATGCCTGCTCAAGTGGGTCACTGACCACTGAGTAGCCTGACTGGGAGACATCCCCCACTAGGGGCAGTCTGACACCCCACACCTCACAGGGTGGAGTACACCCCTGAGAGGAAGCTTCCAAAGTAAGAATCAGACAGGTACACCCGCTGTTCAGCAATATTCTATCTTCTGCAACCTCTGCTGCTGATACCCAGGCAAACAGGGTCTGCAGTGGACCTCAAGCAATCTCCAACAGACCTATAGCTGAGGGTCCGACTGTCAGAAGGAAAACTATCAACCAGGAAGGACACCTATACCAAATCCCCATCAGTACGTCACCATCATCAAAGACCAGAGACAGATAAAACCACAAAGATGGGGAAAAAGCAGGGCAGAAAAGCTGGAAATTCAAAAAATAAGAGCGCATATCCCCCTGCAAAGGAGCGCAGCCCATCACCAGCAACGGATCGAAGCTGGTCAGAGAATGACTTTGACGAGATGAGAGAAGAAGGCTTCAGTCCATCAAACTTCTCAGAGCTAAAGGAGGAATTACGTACCCAGCGCAAAGAAACTAAAAATCTTGAAAAAAGAGTGGAAGAATTGACAGCTAAACTAATTAATGCAGAGAAGGTCATAAACGAAATGACAGAGATGAAAACCATGACACGAGAAATACGTGACAAATGCACAAGCTTCAGTAACCGACTCGATCAACTGGAAGAAAGAGTATCAGCGATTGAGGATCAGATGAATGAAATGAAGCGAGAAGAGAAACCAAAAGAAAAAAGAAGAAAAAGAAATGAACAAAGCCTGCAAGAAGTATGGGATTATGTAAAAAGACCAAATCTACGTCTGATTGGGGTGCCTGAAAGTGAGGGGGAAAATGGAACCAAGTTGGAAAACACTCTTCAGGATATCATCCAGGAGAACTTCCCCAACCTAGTAGGGCAGGCCAACATTCAAATTCAGGAAATACAGAGAACACCACAAAGATACTCCTCCAGAAGAGCAACTCCAAGACACATAATTGCCAGATTCACCAAAGTTGAAATGAAGGAAAAAATCTTAAGGGCAGCCAGAGAGAAAGGTCGGGTTACCCACAAAGGGAAGCCCATCAGACTGACAGCAGATCTCTCGGCAGAAACTCTACAAGCCACAAGAGAGTGGGGGCCAATATTCAACATTCTTAAAGAAAAGAATTTTAAACCCAGAATTTCATATCCAGCCAAACTAAGTTTCATAAGTGAGGGAGAAATAAAATCCTTTACAGATAAGCAAACGCTTAGAGATTTTGTCACCACCAGGCCTGCCTTACAAGAGACCCTGAAGGAAGCCCTAAACATGGAAAGGAACAACCGGTACCAGCCATTGCAAAAACATGCCAAAATGTAAAGACCATCAAGGCTAGGAAGAAACTGCATCAACTAACGAGCAAAATAACCAGTTAATATCAAAATGGCAGGATCAAGTTCACACATAACAATATTAACCTTAAATGTAAATGGACTAAATGCTCCAATTAAAAGACACAGACTGGCAAACTGGATATAGAGTCTAGACCCATCAGTCTGCTGTATTCAGGAGACCCATCTCACATGCAGAGACATACATAGGCTCAAAATAAAGGGATGGAGGAAGATCTACCAAGCAAATGGAGAACAAAAAAAAAGCGGGGGTTGCAATCCTAGTCTCTGATAAAACAGACTTTAAACCATCAAAGATCAAAAGAGACAAAGAAGGCCATTACATAATGGTAAAGGGATCAATTCAACAGGAAGAGCTAACCCTCCTAAATATATATGCACCCAATACAGGAGCACCCAGATTCATAAAGCAAGTCCTTAGAGACTTACAAAGAGACTTAGACTCCCATACAATAATAATGGGAGACTTCAACACCCCACTGTCAACATTAGACAGATCAACGAGACAGAAAGTTAACAAAGATATCCAGGAATTGAACTCATCTCTGCACCAAGCGGACCTAATAGACATCTATAGAACTCTCCACCCCAAATCAACAGAATATACATTCTTCTCAGCACTACATCGCACTTATTCCTAAATTGACCACATAATTGGGAGTAAAGCACTCCTCAGCAAATGTAAAAGAACAGAAATTATAACAAACTGTCTCTCAGACCACAGTGCAATCAAACTAGAACTCAGGACTAAGAAACTCAATCAAAACCGCTCAACTACATGGAAACTGAACAACCTGCTCCTGAATGACTACTGGGTACACAACGAAATGAAGGCAGAAATAAAGATGTTCTTTGAAACCAATGAGAACAAAGATACAACATACCAGAATCTCTGGGACACATTTAAAGCAGTGTGTAGAGGGAAATTTATAGCACTACATGCCCACAAGAGAAAGCTGGAAAGATCTAAAATTGACACTCTAACATCACAATTAAAAGAACTAGAGAGGCAAGAGCAAACACATTCAAAAGCTAGCAGAAGGCAAGAAATAACTAAGATCAGAGCAGAACTGAAGGAGATAGAGACACAAAAAACCCTCCAAAAAATCAATGAATCCAGGAGTTGGTTTTTTGAAAAGATCAACAAAATTGACAGACCGCTAGCAAGACTAATAAAGAAGAAAAGAGAAAAGAATCAAATAGATGCAATAAAAAATGATAAAGGGGATATCACCACCGACCCACAGAAATACAAACTACCATCAGAGAATACTATAAACATCTCTACGCAAATAAACTAGAAAATCTAGAAGAAATGGATAATTTCCTGGACACTTACACTCTTCCAAGACTAAACCAGGAAGAAGTTGAATCCCTGAATAGACCAATAGCAGGCTCTGAAATTGACACAATAATTAATAGCCTACCAACCAAAAAAATCCAGGACCAGATGGATTCACAGCTGAATTCTACCAGAGTTACAAGGAGGAGCTGGTACCATTCCTTCTAAAACTATTCCAATCAATAGAAAAAGAGAAAATCCTCCCTAACTCATTTTATGAGGCCAACATCATCCTGATACCAAAGCCTGGCAGAGACACAACAAAAAAAGAGAATTTTAGACCAATATCCCTGATGAACATCGATGCAAAAATCCTCAATAAAATACTGGCAAACCGGATTCAGCAGCACATCAAAAAGCTTATCCACCATGATCAAGTGGGCTTCATCCCTGGGATGCAAGGCTGGTTCAACATTCGCAAATCAATAAATGTAATCCAGCATATAAACAGAACCAAAGACAAGAACCACATGATTATCTCAATAGATGCAGAAAAGGCCTTTGACAAAATTCAACAGCCCTTCATGCTAAAAACGCTCAATAAATTCGGTATTGATGGAACATACCTCTAAATAATAAGAGCTATTTATGACAAACCCACAGCCAATATCATACTGAATGGGCAAAAACTGGAAAAATTCCCTCTGAAAACTGGTACAAGACAGGGATGCCCTCTCTCACCACTCCTATTCAACATAGTGTTGGAAGTTCTGGCTAGGGCAATCAGGCAAGAGAAAGAAATCAAGGGTATTCAGTTAGGAAAAGAAGAAGTCAAATTGTCCCTGTTTGCAGATGACATGATTGTATATTTAGAAAACCCCATTGTCTCAGCCCAAAATCTCCTTAAGCTGATAAGCAACTTCAGCAAAGTCTCAGGATACAAAATTCATGTGCAAAAATCACAAGCATTCTTATACACCAGCAACAGACAAGCAGAGAGCCAAATCAGGAATGAACTTCCATTCACAATTGCTTCAAAGAGAATAAAATACCTAGGAATCCAACTTACAAGGGATGTAAAGGACCTTTTCAAGGAGAACTACAAACCACTGCTCAGTGAAATAAAAGAGGACACTAACAAATGGAAGAACATACCATGCTCATGGATAGGAAGAATCAATATCGTGAAAATGGCCATACTGCCCAAGGTTATTTATAGATTCAATGCCATCCCCATCAAGCTACCAATGAGTTTCTTCACAGAATTGGAAAAAACTGCTTTAAAGTTCATATGGAACCAAAAAAGAGCCTGCAGTGCCAAGACAATCCTAAGCCAAAAGGACAAAGCTGGAGGCGTCACGCTACCTGACTTCAAACTATACTACAAGGCTACAGTAACCAAAACAGCATGGTACTGGTACCAAAACAGAGATATAGACCAATGGAACAGAACAGAGTCCTCAGAAATAATACCACACATCTACAGCCATCTGATCTTTGACAAACCTGAGAGAAACAAGAAATGGGGAAAGGATTCCCTATTTAATAAATGGTGCTGGGAAAATTGGCTAGCCATAAGTAGAAAGCTGAAACTGGATCCTTTCCTTACTCCTTATACGAAAATTAATTCAAAATGGATTAGAGACTTAAATGTTAGACCTAATACCATAAAAACCCTAGAAGAAAACCTAGGTAGTACCATTCAGGACATAGGCATGGGCAAGGACTTCATGTCTAAAACACCAAAAGCAACAGCAACAAAAGCCAAAATTGACAAATGGGATCTAATTAAACTAAAGAGCTTCTGCACAGCAAAAGAAACTACCATCAGAGTGAACAGGCAACCTACAGAATGGGAGAAAATTTTTGCAATCTACTCATCTGACAAAGGGCTAATATCCAGAACCTACAAAGAACTCAAACAAATTTACAAGAAAAAAACAACCCCATCAAAAAGTGGGCAAAGGATATGAACAGACATTTCTCAAAAGAAGACATCCATACAGCCAACAGACACATGAAAAAATGCTCAGCATCACTGGCCATCAGAGAAATGCAAATCAAAACCACAATGAGATACCATCTCACACCAGTTAGAATGGCAATCATTAAAATGTCAGGAAACAATAGGTGCTGGAGAGGATGTGGAGAAATAGGAACACTTTTACACTGTTGGTGGGATTGTAAACTAGTTCAACCATTATGGAAAACAGTATGGCGATTCCTCAAGGATCTAGAACTAGATGTACCATATGACCCAGCCATCCCACTACTGGGTATATACCCAAAGGATCATAAATCATGTTGCTATAAAGACACATGCACACGTATGTTTATTGCGGCACTATTCACAATAGCAAAGACTTGGAATCAACCCAAATGTCCATCAGTGACAGAATGGATTAAGAAAATGTGGCACATATACACCATGGAATACTATGCAGCCATAAAAAAGGATGAGTTTGTGTCCTTTGTAGGGACATGGATGCAGCTGGAAACCATCATTCTTTGCAAACTATCACAAGAACAGAAAACCGAACACCGCATGTTCTCACTCATAGGTGGGAACTGAACAATGACATCACCTGGACTCGGGAAGGGGAACATCACACACTGGGGCCTATCATGGGGAGGGGGGAGGGGGGAAGGATTGCATTGGGAGTTATACCTGATGTAAATGACGAGTTGATGGGTGCTGACGAGTTGATGGGTGCAGCACACCAACATGGCACAAGTATACATCTGTAACAAACCTGCACGTTATGCACATGTACCCTAGAACTTAAAGTATAATAATAATAAAATAAAATAAAAAAGAAAAGATGTTGCATCCATGAAATAAGAAAAGAAAGGAAAAAACGAGCATTCAGAAACCAAAATGCACAGTACTTTTGGAAATTTAAATGAAAATAGAAACTAAAGACTTGGAACCAACCCAAATGCCCATCAATGATAGACTGGCTAAAGAAAATGTGATACATATACACCATGGAATACCAGGCAGCCATAAAAAAGGATGAGTTCATGTCCTTTACAAGGACATGGATGAAGCTGGAAACCATCATTCTCAGCAAACTAACACAGGAACAGAAAACCAAACGTCACATGTTCTCACTCATAAGTGGGAGTTGAACAGTGAGAACACATGGAGGGAGGGGAACATCACAAACCGGGGCCTGTAGGGGAGTCAGGGGCTAGGAGAGAGATAGCATTAGGAAAATACCTAATGTATATGACAGGTTGATGGGTGCAACAAACCACCATGGCACATGTATATCTATGTAACAAACCTGCACGTTCTGCACATGTATCCCAGAACATATAATTAAAAAAAAAAAAAAATCAGCCAGACATGGTGACACATAACTGTAGTCCTAGCTACTCAAGAGGCTGAGGCAGGAGGATCACCTGAGCCCAGGGAGTTGAGGCTGCAGTGAACTATGATTGTACCACTACACTCCAGCCTCGGCTACAGAGCAAGAGCCTGGGGAAAAAACAGAAGAAGAAAAGAAAAGAAAGGTTCAGTATTTAAATAAGTAAAAGTGGCTTTCATTTTCCTAATTTTGCAAATCATGCTGTAGTAAATATCTTTATAATTAAAGTTTATTAAGGAAAAAAATTTCAATAACAGGATTTGAGGATAGTGCTAAGTAATCTCTCAAAAGACAGAGTAAAAAAAAATAGGTGAAATATAAGAGAGGAAAGAGGAGAAACAATTAGGATCAATCCAGGAGATCCAAAATCAGAATAATAAGAGCATTAGAAAAAAAATAGATAAAACAGAAAGAAAGAAACTATCAAACTTTTTTTTTTTTCAAAAAATTTCTCCAAACTGAAAGGCAGGAGTTTCCAGATTAAAAGTACTAACAAAAGCAATGAAAGAAAAATGCATTATAAGCCACATCATTAAGAAATTTCAGATCACCAGGGACAATAAAAAGGCCCACTAATTTCCAAAGAGAATTAAAAAGCAAAAAGTCCATTCAATGGATGAAGAATTAATATCACATCAGATTTCTCAGTGGGAACACTGGATGCCCTGACAGCAGGAGCAGTGCTTGCAAAAATTCTGCAGCAACCTGACTTTCATCTTAGAATCTAGACTTGGCTAAACTAGAAATCATGTGTGAGGATAAAATGAAATCATCAGACATGTAAGGTCTCCAAAACTTTGCTTCCTATGTCCCTTTCTTGATCAACTCCTAAATGGCATTTTTCTCAACTAGAATATGGGAGAAAAACAAGAAAGGGGAAGACAAGGGATGCAGGAAAAAAGAGATCCATGACAGAGGCAAGTTAAGAGAACCTTCACAAGGTGGCAAGGGGAGGCTGAAGGATGGCAGTTTGTGTCATGCCTTGGCAGACAGTCCAGATCAGAACAGGAAAGAGAACCTCCAGAGGGATGTACTCCCAGCACTCTACCTCCCCACAAAAAGGACGTAGATAGGTTACATTGTTTTCACATGCCCTGGTTGTACTTGAGAGAAGATTTACACTTCTGGCTGACAGTTTGGAAATAAATTAGCGATAATTGGTGTTCAGCTACACAGAAACCTAAGGAAAGAGAAAAAGAAAGAGAAACAGACAAAAAGAGTCAATTATTTACCCCAGGAAAACCTAACTTATAAAAGATAAGAGCTGTAACCGTATCTTGCTATATGTTGCTACACTTCACAGCTGTGAATAGTTACATAATACCAACAATGTAAACAGTGAATATTGATTTAATCAAGAATCATAATGCAACAAAAAGAGAAGATGAAGAGGGAGACATATCTTGGGGTTGTGGGAGGTGACTTTAAGAGCACTAAGTTATTGCCTTCCATATTAGTAAGAGGCCAGTAAATAAGACCTAGAATGGGAAACAAGTCAAGAAATAACACTACAAGCAAGTTATTTAGAAATATGGCAATAAACAGCAGAAGAAACAGCTTAAAGTTGAAAGAGGTAGTCTCTGGGGAGTTGGAATGGAGGAGGGAAGGGTGGGACAGGATATTGCTGTTTTTCATTGTGAGCTTTGTAGAAGGTTTGACTTTTTAAACAATGTACATGTATAACTTTGATAAAACAATATTAAATTTAAAAAGAGAGAGGGTGACATGAAGCTCTGAGAGCTCCAAACTAAGACTAGAATGAAGCATTGGTATGACACTAAACTTGAAATGCTTGAATTCTAAAGCTAAAACCTTGCTTTTTCTAGTCCTCACTTTTCTCAGGGGGATTGATTACTTCAAAGTAAAAAAGAAAAAAAAAAAGAAAAAATCCCTGTGAACTACTAATTGCTAGCAATTAATGTTCCCTTTTACTTAAGTCCAGTTACAAATCATTGTTGCCTAAGAACTAGGACTGCCAAGCTTATTCTAAGGAGGCGTGTAGCTCATAAGGTACCTTATAAAAGCCAAGGTGAAAATCTGCACTTCTTGTTCTAGTTCCCTTGTGTGACTAAACAAAAGGCATGAATAGCAATGCGACTGTCTGTAAAACTGAATGTGTACCAGGTGCAAGGACAGATCGCACTTCATGTTAGTGAACACACCAAGGATTTCATTACTAAATGACTTCAATCTGCTGAAAAGAATTACTGCCACCAGAGGACCTTTATTAGCAGAAGCAACTATGAATGAATGAAAATGCAACATAAAGCAATATAGGCATTTCCAAAAAACCATTGGAAGATCAATAGCTCTTTTAGATTTCTCCAAAGAACAACTCCTCCTCCCTATTTTCACATCTAGCGAGAAATGGTGTGCTGCTTTCTGTATCACACTGTTTTTCCAGGTAGCTATTAATAAAGAAGGCTCTCCTTTGCTGCTTTCTTCTGCCTATCAGTATTTTTAAGCTAGCATTGACCCTAAGAGGGTCAGAGCTTATATTGATGTCAGGTTAGCACGGCATTGCAGCCATGAATCTCATCCATGGTTTGAGGAATTAAACTATAATAATGGAATCCTATCAGCTATCCGCTAACTTATGTATTTGCTTAAAATTACTTACTTGCTTAAATATTGATTTTTGCCCAATGACCATAAGTGGTGAAATTTACAATGCAGACAAAAAAAGTCCAGTTAGTGAGGTCGGCCGTATCTAGTTTCCCCTATTTTCAGCTGCCAACAAGAGAGTATTTCTCTTATTTTGAAACATATTTTCTCCCACAGAGGGAATAAGAATGACTGCGGAACAATAATTTGGGCAACATGCATTTTAGAAAGAAACCAATGTGATCTGGGTTTTGAGAAATTCGGGCTATGGAATGTTTCTGAAAATAATTAGTCAGTCACAGTATTCAGTTAGCCATTTCTGAAAACTTGATTTTCATTGTGCTGGCCACTTTGGCAGGCTTTCTAATTCTCAGATGGTTTCCATCCATTCAAGCTGAAAACGTTAAGTGCTAATTGTCTTGCTCTGGACTCTCTTAGTAGGTGTAAACTTTCCATTTGAGTCATGAGGGTCCAGCCCCATGATTCTTGTTAATGTTAATAAATAAAGCTGTATAGTAAAATCTTGGCCAGAGTGAAACAGCTCTCAGAACATATGGACTCAAGATGATCATTCACACCAGGTACCAAGAAACTCAATCCAAGAACCTAAACGTGTAGTTTCTTCCTAGCTCAGACTGGTTTTCTGCCTCATACGAAGGAACAGGTTAAGAAGAACTTCTACCTTGACCATTTGATTCCTCACATTACATTTGGTAAAATTATGTCGCAATTTTCGAGTGTAGAGAGGAATTGTTAAGGTGAGCATTTTTTACTCATCACCACCTTCTTCAAGGAAGAGATTTAAAAGGTATAATATGTGGAGTCCAATCTTTTGGGAGAGACAAGACCTAACTTGAGACAGTTAATTGACAACGATAGGTAGGGTTACCTAAATGACAAATGAATGACACAAATGAAATAATGCTAAAGGAATTGGGGAAGGGGAGGTACAGGGTTTGGGCAGGAAAGGTAGATCAGAAAGAAGTGGCAATGAGCTGAGCCTTAGGAAAGTTTGAGATAGAACTAAATGGAGAGGCAACATAATACAATTTTTAAGAGTATGAATTCTGGAAAAATCTACCTGGCTGTGAATCCCAACTCTGCTGTGTAATAGCTGTGTGGTCTTAAACAACTTGTTTAACATTGCTAAGCTTTAATTTTCTCTCTTGTAAAAATGAGATTAAATAGTATCTGCTGTCTTAAGCGGATGCCAGGTTAAATTTAATTAAAACATGTAAAGGACTTAGATCAACGTTTAGCACAGAGTTACTGTTGTTGCTATATAACAAATAAGAGAGGAGTTCAGAAGACATTCCAAGAAAGGGAAATATCCCAGCAAATTAACAAAATATATTTAATCACATGATTACACTGAAATGAAAAGCTCATGACAGCACCAGCATCAGAAAGTTTTTCCATTTGTTCCTCATACTGGTGAACTGGCAATTCCAAAGGTAAGTATGTAAGTGGTGAGATTTCACTTAAATAAAGAATTACCCATATCTGTGTTGGAAATTTTGATTATTTGTCTAAAATGTAAAGAGTGGAAGCATATGTCATTAATTTTTTAAAAGGCAGTTCACATATTTTTTTAATGACTTCAGTCAGACATGAAGACCCAGGTGCATTAGAGGCAGGCATTGGTGCAACACTAGAAAACAAGAAAATGAGGTGCCAAACAGTCCACATGATTTAGAACTCATTTCTCCAGTCACTATGAATGCAAATGTCTCATTTACATAAAATCCACTCATATAGATGCTAATCGGGAGCAAAGGAGAGCCTACCACTTTTCCTATCTAGCATCAGAAACAGGAAATCAGAATTCAAATTATTCGCACTGGAAATAGTGATAGGATCTTTCAAATTGTTATGCTGATCAGCTTTAATATTTTGATATTCAAGAAGTATCTATTGAATAAAGAGTACTTATGGAGTGTTAACCATGACCCAGGCATTGTCCTAAATGTTTTTAATGCCTTTTTCATATAATTTTTTACAACCCTAATTAGAATGTTCCATTATTATTCCTTCTTTTACTGATAAGTAACTGAGGCTTAGAGAGGTTAGGAAAGTTGCCTTGTATCCCAAAGTAAGTGTGTCTATCTGATTTTAAAGCACATACTTCCTGGTCAATGTTAAAATGTTTAATCTAACTCCATTGGCACCCACCTCTCACCTGCATCTGCCCAGTTCTACTCCCATTTCCAGAAACAGAGCATCCAAAGAGAGGCTCCTTTTCCTTTAAGCCAGGCAGAAATTTATGCAAGGGAGAAATATGGAAGGAATAAGTATGGTGCTAGGGACTATGACAGAATTGTCCACCTGACTGCAAAGGAGAAAGCCCAGTACTTACACACCATTGCATGCCATTCTGTTTTAATCAGTCAACAGTAGCAACAATCTAATTGAGGAATTGAATTGCCACATTAGGTAGGAGAAGACAAACTGCTTAAGTAGTTGTTTTTAGCAAATATTGAAGACAGTTTCAAAGGCCCAAGGCGAGGAAATAAGATTTGTGCATTTACAGCTAGATGCATCTGATAATTTCTCATAACGTCAGAGTTCTTAAAATGTTTTATTTCCGGCAATCTGTAGGAGTAAGACATTAGAGCCAAGTGAATCAGCATAGAACCTTGCTGCTGATTCTCTGATTTTGAGAGCAATATTTATTTTCCTCTTGAGAAGATTGTTTTAGGATCTTGCATCTGCTTCTATGCCATTCAGTTGGCAGCTGCTTCTCCCTGTTTCCTCCCACATCCACCAAGGTGTCTCAGCTCTGCCAGGAACTCCCACGCCCCACCTCCATGAGTTCTTACACCCACTCTGCTGTGCAAAGCTCCCTCGGAGGGGTCCGTTAATACTGCATCTCTTAATTCCAATCACCACCCATATCACAAAATACAGGGTAAGCTCACTCTACGAAAGAGTTGGGGGTAAAGTCATGTCTAGTAGGACATGACCAAAACCTTTAGTTAAATATAGTTATTCCAGAGTTCATGGGAAAAGTAGAAAAATAAAATAAAAATTTAAAAAGTAAGCCCTTCTCAGGTGAGTCCCATGAAGACACATCCATGTTAGTCTCTTTTTTCCTCTGTCTTCTCTCTTCTGAGATAGACTCTTTCTACAAACCTTTAAATCACAGGCCTATATCCACCTTTTAGGAGCAACCTACTGCCTGACCCCAAGAGTTTATTTTATTTTAGGATTAATCCATAAGATATCTGCAGTAGGGGAGTCCCAAATCCACATCTAGCCATGAATAACAACACAGTGGAGGATAGACGGCAGGGAGGTGAAGTACTAATTTCCCCCACAGGTCCAGCTAACTCTCTCATTCTTCCTGGTTATCCAGCAGAGAAGCATTGGATTGACACATTCACTGCAATTTTCTGCCAATATTATCAGAGAATTTTCAGAAAATTGCAATCTCAATTCATATTAAGGAAGATAAAGATTTCCTTAAATATAACATGTACTGACTTTATTCTTCAGAATGTATCATTTCTCACAGATTCATTCTTTCTTCTCATGCCCAGAGACCAAAAACCAGGAAAAGCAAAGCCTCTTTATGCCACTGAGCCAGCTGCCCCCAATAACCATCATCTGGTTACATCAAGGCCTGGTCACAGCATCTAAAAGTCTCTTTTCTTTCCCTCAAACTTGATCAGATTCCTGAGCATAGCATCCCTCATACTTGTCTCTGTAAACAGAAGGATCAAGTGAAGGCTCACCATTGTCTTGTGTACAGTAACCACTCTGTCATCAAGAGAGATGTGCTACCACCTTCATTTGAAGTCAGAAGAAATGTTATTTAATACAAATAGAAACCAAATAAAAATTTTTTAACATACTTTCATTCTGAATCTGTGACCTTTTTGGGGAAAGTCCATGCATTAGTTCTATACATTTTATAAAATATTTAATGGTTGTTTGTTCCATTGTTCTAGGCAACACCTACTCGGGTTCTATATTTTGTGTGTAGCTCCTGGAAAAGGCTGTTGTATTTATACGCTATCCAGTGGCAGGTGTTCTGTAAGTTGCTCTGTATTAGAGTAGTCTGAAGAGTGCCATATATATTTCTGCTCTTTAGAGTTCAGAGTCCCTGCTCCCTCATCTCTTCCCTGTCTTCTCTTTCTCTGATTTCCCTTATTCTGTTTTTCTATCCTTTCCCGTTTCTGTTCATATATTTTCTTCCCAGGATATCTGAGAACTAAGGACCAGAAGCAGATCTGAAGCATCAATAACGAGCAGTTCCAAATTACAGGAAACTAAAATTGAATACTATGTCTTCCCAGGTTCTTAAAAGTCAATGCATGTGAAGCAATATTTAGAGCCTGAAATTGATTTAATATCTGAGAAACATTTTTAAAAATCCATAGATGGGAAGATTAAGGAAAGCCTGACAGAAATTAAAAAGTAGTCCCTTGATTCAGTGGTTCCTAAGAGAAGGGCAGAGGGAATAATTTGAAAGACATGGATTCGACCCTGCACAATTCCAGTGGTAACTGACAAGACAGAAATGATTTTCTAAACTAGGGGTAAGGAAATTATGGCGTACAGGCCGAATGCAGCACACTGCCTTTTTGTATTGATAAGGTTTTATTGAAACAAAGCCATGTCCACTCATTTGCATGCTGTTCCTAGCTGCTTTTGCACTGCAGTGGCCAGGTAGTTGCTGCAGAGACCCCGTGATCCATAAATCCTTAAAGATTTACTCTCTGGCCCTTTACAGAAAAACTATTGTAATATTTGGAAAACATGTGACTCATATGTTAATATGAACAGAAATCAGATCTCTCAAAGTGTATTTGTCATCAAGTTTGTACCTTGCATTGTCTTTGTTTTTTGAAGTTGGCACTGCTGTTGTGATTGTTAGGACATGCATGTTTATGTCCTCAAGAGCTTATCAGTAGTTAAAAAGATGTTCAGAGTCTTTTTCACACATTAGACACATAAAATTTGGCCTTTGGCTTAGTCATTGTCAAGTCTATCAGCAAAACCTCATATAGGCTTCTTAGAGACTTTTCTTAGTGCTGCTTTCGATTGCTAAAAACCATGACGTTCCAATGACCTAAAGGCATTCATGCGATGGTTAAGAATATAAAGCCAAACTTCATTCCTTCAAATTCTGATTTTACAACTAATAGCTTTGCCTGTTGTCTTGTCTATAACAGTGGGGATAATAATAGTACCCATCTCACAGATAAAGGTGTTTAGAACAGTGCTGGGCAATATGTGCACTCTGTCAATATTAGCAGTAATCGTTACTATTTGAAGATATACTACTCAGTTCTGAAACATGCGTTGTGTCTTCCAAGGGAGCAGTTATTCACTTTACCTTATCATTCTGGAATTGATTGTGTGGTCCACATGAGGTATCATGATAAGCATGGCCGTGTCATAGAATTAATTCATTAGTCAATCAGCATTTACGGAGCATCCACCCTGTGCAGAACAAGATATTAGAAACTGTGGGGATGTAAAGTAAACATGAGATATAGTCTTGTTCCTGGTAGAATTACTAGCATTGATATCTGGGGGAACTGACCTATATACCCACAACACAAGCAAATAGACGAGAGACGGTGATTAGACTCTGGCATTCTTACAGTTAAAAAGGGAAAGGGAAATGAGAACATCTTTAATAAGAAATAAGGCATGGAGGTGCAATGTAATTGGTCTGTACCACTCAAGTTACTGTTTATAAAAATTCAGATGGAAAAGAAAGCTCTGCCAAACCTGTGTTGATCATGGAAGAAAGGCTTCATGGACAGGGAGAAATATGAGTTGATGTGAATAGGTAGAGACAGCAAGGGAGGTCTTGCTGAGCAAAGGCTCACAAGGTGATTTGTTCATGGCATGGGCAGTGAATAGATCACACTGACTGGATATGAGGTGCAGTGGCCGGGGGCCATACGTGAGATGTAAACTTGACCTCCAATCTAATGGCATGAATCAAAGAAGGAAATGAATGAAGACATAGAGGGGCCCACTGTGGGCTTGGCATAGAAATTGCCAGCCTCTTAAGTTTCCAAACCATGAGCATTGGTTTGATGTTATGTCCTGCATTTAAAAGTTGTGCAGCTCTTGGCTGACTCTTGAATGTAATTCTGACTGTGGAGATAGGAAAGGAGGTTGGGGACAGGTCAGTTTAACGTTAATATTGAGTAGGATAATGAAGTGAGATGTTAGATTCCCAACAATTTATCAGATGGTTTGGGGGAAGATCAAATACAATCGATGAAGAAGCTAAAAGGCCATGGTTCAGGTGTAAAGTGGGAAGCGTGTGACGTGGAGATAGATAGGAAAGATTTGCAGAGTGAGAACAGAAAAGGTGTATTACAGACTAGTCACAGGAAATGAAGGAGGGAGATGGGATAAATTACAGACGGCATAAGGGCAGCCTCAGATTACTTTAGGAGTAATGGTGCCCCTGGCCACCACTGGAGAGTGGCAAGGAGAACAGACCCTGCCTTGTTGCTTTTAGTTCCCTGCAGGTATAGGGTGGAAATCAATTGTCAGAAAAAATGACTTAATAAATATCACATATGAATGTCTGCTGGATTCCTTTTGGGGTGGGCTTCAAAAATATGGCCATAGCTCTGGTCATAGCTTATAACATCCATACCTCATCAGCTAGAAAATATTTCCTACAAAATTGAAACTACAGTCTGTATGTGGGGAGCTGACTCAGCACCAAGCTGTCCCTTTGGCAGCAATCTGGGAAGAACCACCCACCGTTGCAAGAGTGAGTGCCTCTCACACTGCGTGTCTGGTTTAAAAAAAGTTAGTACCCTAAACACAGTGCTCAGCCACCATGCTCTTTCCAAAATTTCTTGTGTGAACAGCCCACCATTCCACAGTCCTAGCCCTCATACGTCTCTAGAACAGAAGAGGAGGACTTATATAGCCAGTGGAGTGATCACAGGATGAAGAAAAAGGTGGGAGTATGTGTCTAAAATTTACCAACTTACAGGTAGATCCCACTCTTTCCATTTAAACGGTCTCTTTTAAATAAGCAGTCTTTCAGATTTCTTTCTCTCTCTGATACTCCCAAGATGCAGAACTTCAAGCCCCTTGAAAACTCAAGGTGTTAAGATACTCCCAAGATGACACCTGGCTATTTGGAGGAGTTAACAGATGTGAGGTGGCAGGAAGGCGACCCAAGATCTACGCAGTTGGTTTCTTTAGTTGGCCTTAGGACTCTATGGCCATGTGGTCATGTGGAGGCCTGGTCCCTTTAATGCAGTATAAGGGAGCTAGCTAGGTAGAGATGCATTGCCCCGTCTACATCCAAGAAGCTAAGATTACCATTTTTCTGCCTTGTGGGCTCCACTGCATTAGGGTCACTGATGCCCAATGAACAGGGCAGAGTAATGGCAGCCTCAATGCTCCACCAATGGCAGGGCCCACTGGCTCAGCACTGCCCTACCAGTAGGCACAGAAGCACTCAGCTGACTACCCAGAATCCAGGGAAGTGAGTCTGAGCTAGAAATAGAGGAGAAAATAACTGCTGATATTCATAAGCTCATTTGAGCCATACTTCCTGAGTACTTATTAAAAATATATGTATTGGGTTGAGTTTTCAAGGGGCTTGAAGTTCTGCAATGTCATTTGGGGATAAAAGCCAGTACAGTATACAAGTTATGTAAATATTCAAACTGTGCATTATCGTGACTGTAGGCAGAGTCTCATTCTGTCGCCATAGTCAGCAGCTTTAAGAGAAGAGACTGCTCTTAGCCTCTGCTTAACAAGCACCCACTGACCCAGCCCCATCCTCTACCTTCTTAGGGCTGCTTCTTAGCTCAGCTGTCTTCCGCTTCAGCACCTAAGTTCTGGCATCCAGGATCAGTTTTTGAGGGAGAAGGACCAGTCCCCTTACACTTCCTTATATACATTTTAAATGTGTTTTAAACTTCAAAGGTTTAACCAGATTGTGATAACAATAATGGCTAACAGTTGTTGAATTCTTACATTATACTTAGCACATTTGCCTACGCAATACACATAGCAACATTTGGAGGTTTTTAAAATTTAAACTTTCTGCCCCCACCTTTTCATGAAGATGGAGGCACAGTGAGGTTACCTTGCTTGCTGTAGGTCACATATCCAGTAAAGTGTCAGAATTAGAACACAAACCCAGGCATTACACTTCCAGAACTATGCTCTTAATCAGAGGTAGATGATAGATTGATAGATAATAGATGATAGATACTGGCATGGTATCTGGAAAATTAGAGGAAAGCAATATTAAAAGTAGAATCTCAGACCTTTATATGTGGAAGGTACTACAGAGCCCATCTAATCCTGTAGTTTTCAAACAAGACTAAATCCCCACTAGGGAGCAGACTCCAGGGATGTCATAGAGATTGAGGAAAAAAGAGCAAGCAAACCAGCAGGGCTCAGAACTCCTCCTTTCCTGCTATAACTTGAGCAATTCTGTATTTATCTGTTTTACATTTAGAGATTCTGTGTAAGCATCTTTCTTTTTTTTTTTTTTTTTTTTTTTTTTTTTGAGGCGGAGTCTCGCTCTGTCACCCGGACTGGAGTGCAGTGGCCGGATCTCAGCTCACTGCAAGCTCCGCCTCCCGGGTTCACGCCATTCTCCTGCCTCAGCCTCCCGAGTAGCTGGGACTACAGGCGCCCACCACCTCGCCCGGCTAGTTTTTGTATTTTTAGTAGAGACGATGGTTTCACTGTGTTAGCCAGGATGGTCTCGATCTCCTGACCTCGTGATCCGCCCATCTCGGCCTCCCAAAGTGCTGGGATTACAGGCTTGAGCCACCGCGCCCGGCCAGCATCTTTCTATAGAAAGAATTATGCTGCTAAAAATAATCTGAGAATCACTGTTATCTATCCCAACACTCTCATCAAGAAAATGGGAAAACTGAGACCCAGGATCATCTGAATCATACAAGAAGGTTATGACAACGTTGAAGCAAGCACTCACTCTCCTAACTCATTGTGGAAAATACAGAATACCCACAGGTTACTTTCAGCATCTTGTCAGGCCAGATGACCTACAGGTCACATGTGGCAGACTTCCAAATTAACCCGCCTGAAGGAGGTCTTGGGATACATGGCTTACATCCTGTCCTTGAGTAAAGAATCTTATCTGAGTCTCTCAAATCTTATTGTGAGTTCCTCCAACTGTTGATGTACTGATAAGTACATAACCTGCTGACATTGAAAAGCACACTGACTTATTTCCGAATCGTGAAGTTTTAAGGATTGTCTTGCACATAGAACATTTTGGCCTATATATTGTAATCTATAACCAATGACTGTAACTTCTGTATTTTACTCTCTACTGAAAAGAACAACTTTGGTATGAGGAGTCCCCTACTCTTCTCATAAACTTTCCTGTAAAAGCCTTCTGTTTTAGTCCATTATTGCACTGCTATAAAGAAATACCTGAGACTGAGTAATTTATAAAGACAAGAGGTTTATAGAGGCAGAAATACCATTTAATCCAGCAATTCCATTATTGGGTTTATACCCAAAGGAATACAAATCATTCTATTATAAAGACACATGCTGCCGGGCGCGGTGGCTCAAGCCTGTAATCCCAGCACTTTGGGAGGCCGAGACGGGCGGATCACGAGGTCAGGAGATCGAGACCATCCTGGCTAACACGGTGAAACCCCGTCTCTACTAAAAAAAAAATACAAAAAACTAGCCGGGTGAGGTGGCGGGCGCCTGTAGTCCCAGTTACTCAGGAGGCTGAGGCAGGAGAATGGCGCAAACCCAGGAGGCGGAGCTTGCAGTGAGCTGAGATCTGGCCACTGAACTCCAGCCTGGGCAACAGAGTGAGACTCCGTCTCAAAAAAAAAAAAAAAAAAAAAAAAAAAGACACATGCACACATATGTTTATTGCAGCACTATTCACAATAGCAAAGACATAGACTCCATCCAAATGCCCATCAATGATAGACTGGATAAAGAAAATGTGGTACATATACATCATGGAATACTATGCAGCCACAAAAAGGAATGAGATCATGTTCTTGGTGGGGACACGGATGGAGCTGGAAGCCATTATCCTCAGCAAACTAATGCAGGAACAGAAAACCAAACACATAGATACTAAAATACATACACACATACAGAAAACCAAACACCATATGTTCTTGCTTATAAGTGGGAGCTGAATGAGACACAAGGACACATGGTGAGGGGAGCAGCACACAGTGGGGCCTGTCAGAGGGTTGGGGAGGTGGGGGAGGGAGAGCATCGGAAGAATAGCTAATGGATGCTGGGCTTAATACCTAGGTGATGGGATGATCTGTGCAGCAAACCACCATGGCACACATTTACCTTGTAACAAACCTGCACATCCTGTATATGTACCCCTGAACTTAAAATAAAAGTTGGAAATCAAAGAAAAAAACAGCTTTAATTGCACTAACAGTTCTGCAGGCTCTACAGACTTCTGCTTCTAGGGAGGCCTCAGGAAACTTACAATCATGGCGGAAGGTAAAGAGGAAGCAAGCATGTCTTCACATGGCCAGAGCAGGAGAAAGAGAGAGGGAAGGGGGAGGTGCCTCACCCCTTCAAACAACCGGATCTCATGAGAACTCTTTCACGAGAACTAGCAAGAGGGAAGTCCAACCCCATGATTCATTCACCTCCCGTAAGGCCCCTATTCCAAACTGGGGACTACAATTCAACATGAGATTTGGGTGGGGACACAGAGCCAAACCACATTAGCTTCCAGGTTGTAACAGACTCTGGAACACGCCCAACTTTGTTGATGTGTCTTTCCAGTTCCTTCCTCACATTTGGCTTCCAGTAAAACTTTATCAGATTTTTTCTGCCTCAACAGCCTTCATTTTGGCCAACAGGCAGCTATTATTGATGAAACTGACACTTGATTTTCATAGATTAGGGGAAGGGTGAAGCTTGCCAGGTTCTGACAAATGACAATCCTTCAATATTAAGGTAAATGTGATCTAGAAAAAAAAAAATTGTAAAGCCTTCTTATTCTGTCACTTGCCACCTGCCTCTTGGTTAGGAGTTGTTCCTGTGGTTTACTTGAGTTCTTTACTCACATAAGAGAACTATCTGTTAGTGCTGTGTCTGATGCTGTGGGCCAAAACTGCTGAGCAGAGAACAAGGGCTTCATAAGCAATCCTTATCCAAGGTCAGCTGTGTCCTTTTAAGTATCAAAGAAGCATTGCTTTGCTGTCAGAGAATTCCTAAGGTTGATATAAGGATGAAGTACAAATGTTTTGCTGCAAGGAGCACATGAAGGCAATACCATCTGCTTGATTGTTTAGATCATTCAAAACAAAAGGTGTACCTTGACAGAAGCAACTTACAGGCTCAGAAACCTGAGGTTATTGTTCCAGACCCATCTTGTGAAACGAAGGCTGTTTCACAAGAACAGATGTACATGATTAATCAAACACATAGATACTAAAATACACACACATATACACACACAGCACAGTGCCCATTTATTAACTCACAATGAGAAATTCTGCAACCAAATAGACGGCACTGTTCATATCCACAAAGTATTGTTTTCCTTCCCATTAAGCAAGTGATGCACGTAGCAGTTGATCAATATATATCTATTGAATTAATGAGGGGAATCAAATTATAAGCAGAATGTTAAGTTATTGAATTACAGTGAGAAATGCAATTCTCAAAGAGAGTGGATGATCATACTGTCCCAATCAGCACATTCATTTACTGTCAACAAATGGCTTGTATTGGAAACCAGGTTACCAGAAGGCTGGGGAGAAACTGTGGAATCAGAGTTAAGGGAGACAGTATCTTAAGAAATGATTCTCAAGAAGGGACAGTTAAGGCCTGTTCATCTAACATTGAATTAGATATTCCAAGGAAAACACAATGATTGAGTCCACTAGCCAGGACTCCTCTTTCCGTGGTGAGTTGGATGGCGCATGCCCACACCTGCCTCTAATTCTCATTCTGTAATTTTATTTCTCACCAGATTCACAGCAGTCTCACCAGCCTGAAGATGGTTCTAACTCTTTTTCCTTGTGTTGCCCAGCTCTGCTGTGATCCATAAGGCACTGCTTTTAAAATTTAAACTTTCATAAACTGTCTTATTTCCTTTTTTGTGTGGAGGAAGGAAAGGGGAAGAGATGAAACATGTTGTAGCCTCTTGGTAACCACAACCCAAATTACATAAAATGAATCATTTCTTATTTTACTAATTCTGTAAGTTTAGAAGTCCATATAGAGAGAATGTTTATGCTTGACAAAGTAATATAAAGCATCATTTATGAGAGAATTGCTAATATCTATCACATTTAGACTAGTATTATGAATAATTATGAGTCAATTACATTTTCCAACTCTACTGAAAGTATGTTTTTAGATCCCTATCAAGCTGATGCTATTTAAAGCATTTAATTTATTGATATATTAAGCATGTGTTATAATAAATGCTATGCCAACAAACGTAAAGACAGACTCACCAATATTTTATCAGACAAAATAGATCATTTCTAATAATTTCACATCACATCTTCCTTCCACTAAAACTCAGTCATCCATCCTTCAGTTTCAAACCCACTGCTCCATCCTAAGTACAGCATGGGTTCAAACAGGTGTATCTTACAGCACATCCTCCTATCCTCTGTTTTAGCAAACTTCTACTAGCCTTGTTGGGTGTCCCTATTCTGAATTTAAAGACCTTACATCGAGAACATGTATCTTCTTCTCTTCCTATAATAGTCAGAAATATAACAAAAATGTCATAAAGGCAACAGAGAGTCCAGGAGATGGACAAAGAAACAAAACTCCCCAATGGATGCAAAAGGGTCGAGGCCAGTGAAACTCTATCTGAAATTACCAGCTCTGGGAATTTTCCAAAAACAAATGAAAGCCTACATAGAGCATGCATTCCAGGGATTATGAACTCATTTTGGCTTATGCTCTTTAGAAAGGTCTACAGCTGCATTCAAAATATATCCAGCTCATCTGTAGGCCTGGGGACTGACATGAAGCCAAGCGCCCCAGCTGGGACACGCAGGCAGGAATCAATTTAAGCCTTTCTGGCAGGACATGAGGTGGTTTGCTATAATGAATGTTAAGGAGGGAAACCAAACCATGGAGAATTGGGTGTTTATCTTTCCTGCGTATTAAAGAGATGATAAATTGATGGATGAAAGCATATAGGAGATTCTCAGAGAGCTATTGTTCATGCTGGGTAGGGGCTATGTCAGTTTCACAATGAAGACTTCATAAAAATAAATCAGGGTTTGAGGGTTAGGGAAGTCCCAACCATGCTGTTGAGAGGAGAAAGATCACCTGGGGCTTCAAGCCCCGACTTAATAGGAAAGACAAGGCATTCATTTGTAGACACCTCAACATCAGTAAAGTAACAAAGCTCCCAAAGTTCTTAGAATTCTACATTTTTATTAATAACCACTGCCAAGGGAGCTAGTAACTGTATTAGAGAACCATATTTCAAAAGTAAAAATGATACAGGAGAGGAATATTTAAAGCCTGAAATCAATTTTATAAGTACCAAGTGAAGTGATCTATAAATATAGTTATAATCCAAGATGTGCCTATTTGGGTTACGAGAATTCAAATTTATGAAGCATTTCATGTAATATCCCTTCCTTTGGCTTCTGAGGCATTTTTTCCCATTAATAGAAACCAGTTTGGATTTTCTTTACCTCCTGTGCCACATACAGTCATCTTTGCAGATGTAGTTAGCTCGAATTGCATTAAATTATCCTCTCAGGAAACTCACGGTATGCTCATTTATAGCAGCAGAAATAACCTCAGGAATCATGCCATTTATGACGTCAACTTGTCTATTTAGTATGATGTCACTCGCACTGTTTCACTGCATTCCTTTGTCTTTGAATTGTTTATTGTTGTTACATTTTTACTTGCTTTGCAATACAGTTTGAATTGTGCTATTGTCCTACAATAGTAAAAGAATATTAATATATAATTTGGGGGCATTGACAATATGTGGTGTACTGTGCTGAATATTTTGCACATATTAATTTACTAATCCTCACTCAATCTAAGAGGTGGGTACTATTATTATCCCATTTTTCTGATGAGGGATCTGAGGCACAGATTAATTAAGCAATCTTAATTAATCTTGAAACTACAGAGCTGGTAAGTGGCAGAACTACATCTGAATGTAGTACCTAGTATACTGTGATAAAGGCTGTAAAATTGCTTAACAAGAGCAAGTAAACAGCTGCTTTCTAATTAATGAAGGGATAACACCTTGTCAGGGGCTATCATAACTTATTTTAACAGCTATTAAAATAATTGTGCCCAATTTAATGGGATATTATGTTGTTTTAGTGTAAGTGAATGCCAGTTTGAGGGCTTAAAAACATATGACTTAACAAAACATGTACAGGATCTGAATACTGAAAACTAGACAATGCTGATGAAAAAAAAAAAAACACGAAGAAAACCTAAATAGAGAGACATAGCATTCATATGTTAGAAAATTCAACGTAGTGGAGTTATGAAGTATCCCTAAGCAGACCTATAGATTTAGCAGAATTTCTATCAAAATCTCAACAAACATTTTTATAGACATAGTTTATTCTAAAATTCATATGAAAAGGCAAAAAAAATCTAGAATAGCTAAAACAATTTTGAAAAACGTGAATAAAGTTAAAGGAGTCACTCTAACCAATGCTGAGGCTCATTGCATAACTGCAGTAATCAAGACAGTTAGCACTGGTGGAGGGAAAGACATGTGGATCAATGGAACAGAACAAAGAAGCAGAAATGACCCACAGATGTATGTCCGAGTGATTTTTAACAAAAGTGCAAAAGCAATTCAATGGAGGGAGGGTAGCCTTTTCAACAAACAGTATTGGAACAATCGGACTTCCATAGCAGAATAAAAAAAGGAAAGAAAAAAAAAAAAAGAAAGAAGCTACACTTAAATTTGATACCTTAAAAAAATTAACACAAAATAGATCACAAACTTAAATATGAAATGTAAAACTATAAAACTTTTAGGAAAAATCTTCAAGATCCAGAGCTAGGCAAAGTGTTCACAGACTTGAAATCAGTAATGCAATTCATAAAAGGAAACATAGATAGATTGTACTTAATCACAATTAAAAACTTTTGCTCTGCAGAAGACCCTGTTAAGAGGATAAAAATATAAGCTAGAGATGGAGAGTAAACATTTACAAATTATGTGTCAAAGGACTAGTATTTAGAATATAAAAAGAACTCTCAAAACTCAATGGTAAAAAAAAAAAAAGAAATAATTCAGATCAATTAATAGGAAAAAAATATTTTTTAGACACAAAAGGAATAAAAGACCAAAAATTGCTTTAAAAAAGCACACAGTCCAATTGAAAGACTGACAAAAGACATAAACATTTCATTGAAGAGGATATATAAATGGTAAATAAATATGCAAAACTATATTCAACATCATTAGCAATTAGAAAAATGTATATTAAAACCAAAATATTAAAAATGGTTAAAAAAATTAAAGAATGTTAACACCAAATGTGAGCAAGGATGCAGAGAAACTGGATCATTCTTGCATCGCTGATGGGAAAGTCAAATGATACAGCCACTCTGAAAAACTATTTGGCAGTTTCCTACAAAATTAAAAATTATGCACTTGTCATATGATTTGGCAATTGCACTCTTAGATATTTATTCCAGAGATATGAAAATGTTCACCAAAATATAATCTGTACATAAATGTTCACAGCAGCTTTATTCATAATGTACAAAACCCAGAAATAATCCAAATGTCCTTCAGTGGCTAAACAAATAGTGATATATTCATACTATGAAATAGTAGATAGTAATAAAAAGGAATAAAATATTGACAGATAAAACAATTTGGATGGATCTCAAGGAAATTTTTCTGGAAAAACAAACCAATCTCAAAAACAGTTACATTCTGTATGATTCCATTTATTTAAAGTTCTTGAAATAACAAACTTATAGAAATGGAAAACAGATTCGTGGTTGCCAGGGGTTAGGTTTGGTAGGGAAGGTGGTGGGTATGGCTATGAGGAACAACCAGAGGGAGACTCGTGGTGGCAGAAGAGCCTTGTAGCTGGATTGTGGTGTTTGTCACACAAACCTACACGTGATAAAATTGCATACAACTACACACAGACACACACACACATGTGCATGTACATAGATTGTACCAATGTTGATTTCCTGGTTTTGATGGTTATGCAAAAATATTACCATTGGGGGAAACTTGGTGAAGGGTACCCAGGAACTCCCTGTCCCTGCACATTTTTTGGGGACTTCTTGTGAGTCTATAATTCTTTAAAAACAGAAAGTTAAAACAAAACATGAAATTATTCCCTATTTCAATTATTTCTAATTACATTTTTGATTTATGATTTATTCCTTCAAGAATTTTTTCAGGAATAAATTATCCCTGCAAAACAGGAGAAGGCTGTTCAGATAAAACAGTATCCTTTTCGTTTTAAGCAGTATGCTTCCTAGAGGGGTTTGGAATAAGAAGCAATGTACATTACATCCTGGGTTCCCTGCTCTGAAGAACGCATGCCAACTCCCAACATTTTAATACCAAAAAAACTAGGTTCTATTAACATCAGGGACAAACTTGAGAGCATAAGTCAGCAAAAGACAACATTCAGACTGACAAATTTATGCATTATGGTTTTTGCTGAAATCAAAAACAAGTATTATAAACTTTATAGCAAATTTAAACATCACTTTTTAACAAATAAAAAATGTACCATATGCAAAAATTTGCATTTAAGCTACATGGCCCTTTATTGGTGTATCTATAGATATCTATACTATATATCTCTACCTAGCTGTCTGTTTTTATTTGGCGCATTCCAACATGATTTCTTAGACCATCAGGCTCTCACCATCAGGAAGTGGTGGCGGCTGGGATGGAAAAGCATCTCAAGAGTTTATCAGAAAGGAGTTGAGGCTGAGCACGGTGGCTCACGCCGATAATCCCAGCACTTTGGAAGGCTGAGGCGGGCGGATCACGAGGTCAGGAGTTCGAGACCAGCATGACCAACATAGTGAAACCCCATCTCTACTAAAAATACAAGAAATTAACCAGGTGTGGTAGCAGGCACCTGTAATCCCAGCTACTTGGGAGGCTGAGGCAGGAGAAACGCTTGAACTCGGAAGGCGGAGGTTGCAGTGAGCCGAGACCACGCCACTGCACTCCAGCCTGGGCAGCAGAGTGAGACTCCATCTCAAAAATAAAGACAAAAGGAAAAGGAGTTGAAAATGACTCCTGTATGGATTCTGTGCTTTTAATAAACATCATTTGAAAGATTTAACAGTAGGTGAGTAGAAATATATAGATCACATTTACCTACCTTTCAAGTTCATATGAATATAAAAGTTGAGAGAAATTTCTTTGGCAAATCTCAGAACATTTTCTCAATGATTTTGTGTATGTATAAACATCAAAATGTGTCTAGGTTTTTCAACTAAAACCTTTCTATGGTGCATATTTATAGTTTTATAGGATGGTTTCAATGTTCATAATAATTTGAAAATAACACATTCAAATCAGAGATTGCTTAGCTCTCCCATAAAATAATAAAAGATGTCTGCTAAAACACTGTATAAAAAACAACTTGTTCCTGGAGCTAGCTAAGGAAGTAGGTGAGGGTTCTATGATTCCAGTTAACGAACATTTCACGGCGGTGCGTGACTCGATGTAGTCTAGGCTGGTTTGCAATGTCCAGCATTTATTCTGTTTCTTTGTCACAAAATCCAAAGCTCTTCACCATATGGTGTCATTTTTGAAATGTTAATCTGAGCGGAGCTTGTGATGCCAGTTAGGTTTCCAGCTGGTCTCTGTATTGGCTATTTCACAGACATTAGCCCTGTTTTGAATTAAACTAAATTAGGGAATAAAATGAGATATTGTCATGCAAAGTCAGGCAATATTATTTGACATCTGCACCATCTCTGAGAGCTTTATTGAGTGGCTATTTTTAAATGCAAACTAAGAAAGAAAGAATACATAAACAACTTAAGACTAGATAACATATTAATGTAGCATCTTAGGAGATAATAACAATACTTGAAGAATGACCTCCATCCACACCCTATGTCTATTTGGGCCAGGAGAGAAGGAAGTAAATAGCTTTTTCTAAGACATTTACAGACCCAATGCATCAGTTTTGCCTGGCTAAGGAAACTGGCCATTAAGATGTATGTGGATCAGAAATGCACATGTTCACTTTTTATTTTTTCACCTTCCTATCATTTCCAACAGACACTTACTTGAAAGTAGAGAGATGGATAAAAGGAATTCACTCTGCTTTGCATAATAATTTAGCATACTAAATCCACTGGAAGAGAGGAATCTTGCTGATAACTACACAGGGTTGGCAGTTGGTGTGGCTAAACATTTCTCATTCTCCTGTGGCTTTACTGTCCCCTGCCTGAGAATCAGAATTTGTCCATGGCAGATGTGTATCTGTGTGTCTCCTTCGTGGATGAGGGTATATCCATGGACACTGTTACTCACAGGAAAATCAGAAACAAAAATTCATATCTGTAACTTACACTGGAGATAGACCTTGAAAAGGACTAGACTTGCAATGCCTAAATTCCTCCCCACCATCCCTCTCTCAAAAGTTTTCTGCAAGACTTGGGAAATCAAAGGTCATTAAAAACTATTCTGCTGTAGATACAGAGCCTAATTCTACCCCAAATCCCAGGACTTGTTGCAAGGCTTTGCTTTGAGGATAGAGATGGATCCAGTGTGTGCACAACCCCGTGGGTCAGGTGGCTTCCTGTGGCGTCAGTCCAGGTTTGCCCAAGGAGATCTGAAGAGAGACTCTCACAGAGGAGGGTAGACCTGAGATCGTGTGGGCAAGAGCAGGAATCTGGATGTGTCCTAGAGAGGACCACCTGTGAAAGCTTTAACTTCTTGAAAGCTTTCCTTTTGATTTTTTTTCCTTTAGACAGTCCTAAGTATCTTTCCATGTAAGTTCCCTTTAATAGAGCCCCAACCCTTCAGTGACCTCTGGTCTACCCATTCAACTGGATATTCCAGTGGTGCAGAAGAAAGGAAGGACAGGGGTGAAATGTACCTCACATTTGCCCCTAGCCACTTCTTCCCTCTTTCTTACCCTACATCCGTGCCTCATCAAGGAGGCCCTCAGTCCCGAGTTCCAGGGCCCCAGCTGATAACTGAAGAGAAGTGATTAGAGACTGTGTTATGGAGTGAATGTTTGTGTCCTCCTCAAAACTCATGTGTTGAAACCCTAACCCTCAATGTGACAGTATTAGGTGGTCAACCTTTGGAAGGTGATTAGGTCAGGAGACTAGGACTTTCATGATGAGATTACAGAAGCGAAAGAGTTTCCTTACAAAGAATCTCTTCATCTGGGCACAGTGGTTCACACTTGTAACCTCAACACTGTGGGATGCTGAGGCAGGTGGATCACTGGAGCCCAGGAGTTCCAGACCAGCCTGGGCAACGTGGTGGAACTCTATCTCCAATAAAACTACAAAATTTAGCCAGCTGTGGTGGCACACACCTGTAGTCCCAGATACTTGGGAGGCTGAGATGGGAGGATTGTTTCAGCCTGGGAGGCAGAGGTTGCAGTGAGCTGAGATGGTGCCACTGCACTCCAGCCTGGGTGACAGAGTGAAACTCTGTCTCAAGAAAAAAAACAAAAAACAAACAAACAAACAAAAAATCAGAATCTTATGATCTTATGAGGATGTCCTTATAAGAAGAGAAAGAGATATTATCTCTCTCTCTCTCTCTCTCTTCCTAGGAGAGCCACCCAGGAAAGCATGCACATAGAAAAGGCCATATGAACACATAGAAAAGACCATATGAACACACAGCTAGAAGGCAGCTGTCTGTAAGCCGGGAAGGCAGCCCTCACCAAAAACTGAATCTGCCAGCACCTTGGTCTTGGACAGACTTCCCAACCTCCAGAATCATGAGAAATAAATATCTATTAAATGTCTATTAAATAATTAAGCCCATCTAGTCTCTGGTACTTTGTTACAGCAGCCCAAGCTAAAATAGATTGCAACTCAGATAAGAAACAGAGATGAAATAATCAGGGTCTGATTTCATACAACTTTCTTTTCCAGAGTGAGTTCATGTTCTTCGTAGGGACATCAATGAAGCTGGAAACCATCATTGTCAGCAAACTAACACAGGAACAGAAAACCAAATACTGCATGTTCTCACTCATAAGTGGGAGTTGAACAATGAGAACACATGGACACAGGGAGGGGAACACCACACACTGGGGCCTGTGGGAGAGTGGGGGGCAAGGGGAGGGAGAGCATTAGGAAAAATAGCTAATGCATGCGGGGCTTAAAACCTAGATGAGGGGTTGATAGGTGCAGCAAACCACCACGGTACTTTTATACCTACATAACAAACCTGCACATTCTGCACATGCATCCCAGACTTAAAGTAAAATAAAAATAAAATAAAGAAAAATAAAAAATTAAATTAAATATAAGAAAAATAACTTTTTTCTTTTCCAAATACCCTACAAGGATGGTGATCCCAAAAGCTATGCCAAACCAACTCTTATGTTAGACTAGATGATATTTATTATTTTCCAAGTGCCAGCTGTCTTGACCACTTCACTTGCATTATATCTGAACAACAATGCTGTGAGGTAAATGCAGTCACTTTCCTTGTTTTACAGATGAACGAGGAGAGACTCGATTAATTAACCTGCCCACTATCAGAGAAATGGAAAGCAGTGAATTCTACTTTGAAGACAGGTGGTTTGACTCGAAAGTCTATGTACCAACCACTATCCTAATCCAGCCATTTTCTGACTTTCCTTGAGTTAGTAACTCAATTCTTTTGTACTTTTATGCTCCACATTTTTTCCCAGAAGCTTAAACTTTCCAAAACTCTACTTATTGCTTTGACCCTATCATTTTCTGCTCAAGAAGTTTGTTGGTCCCTTCTTCTGTGAAAGGCTCTCAGCCCAGAAAGACTTAAGGGTAGGTCTGGGCAGAGTACTTGTCATTAACTAGTATCATCCTTTCAAGAATCTACTTTTCTCAGATGGCATGGTAGTCTGTATTCCTTTTTCCAAACCCATATTTGGTTCCCCTCTATGTAGAAGGATGGCATTTCCCCACGCTACTGCACTCACACAGGGCCCTGTGATTTGCTTTGGTCAATAAAATGTGAGCAGAAGCGACATGTGTCTCTTCCAGACAGAAGTTTTAAGAGCCAGCACCTACTTTGCTATGGGCTATTTTTTCTTTGTCTGAGCAACTGGAAATATTCAATTGGAAGCTACTCCATCTTCCTGGGTCCTAGGCTGAAAATGACATGAGGCAGAACCTCAGCCAACCCACTATAGATATGGAGCATACTGAGTAAGAGACAAATCTTTGTTGTTGTTGGTCACTGAAATGTTGGGGTCCTTTGTTACGGCAGCAACACCTAATCTAACTGACTGATACAAGTGGATAATCTGTATTTCTAAAGCTGCCTCCTGCAACTGTGAAGCCCCATCTCATTGTGCCTCTGCTTCTACTTCAGAGTTTGATTTATCCTCTGGGGATATTTACCAATGTCTGTAGACATTTTTGGTTGTCACAAATGGAGGCATGCTACTAACACCTGGCTAGGGAAATGCTGCCAAATATCCTACAATGAACAGAACAGTCCCCCACAACAAAGAATTATCCAGCCTAAAATGGCAATATTGCTAAAGTTAGGTCTACACTAACCACCAAAATGATCCAACTTATTGCTGTATCATTAGGAGTGATTTATTTTCAAGGAAATAGAATGCCCAAGTAGTCTCAATAGCTTAAAAAAAATAGTTAATTTTGTTTGGTTGGTTTTTTTTTGGCTAATACAAAGTTCAACACTAGGCAGTCCAAGAATGGTATAGAGGCTGAGAGATGTCATCAGGAGTAAAGCTCTTCCTACTATCTGTCTTGCCATTCTTAGTATGTGAGCTCATTAAATTCATGAGCACTGAGAAAGTTGCTGCTCCTCCAGCCATACAAACAGATTCTAAGCAAGACAAAGCAAAGAGGCAAAGATCTGAGCCAACCACATCAAATCCATTTCATCAAGAAAGCCAAAGCTTGTCCATACACCCCTCAGAAGATCCTCTCTTAGATCCCATTGGCCAAAGCTTCTCCACTTAGCATCCCAAGTACCAAAGGAAGCTAGGACTGTGCATATTTAGCTTTCCCAGTCTTTATAGTAGAAAAAGCAAGAGGAAAAAAGACTGAGAATCAGTCTTTAGAGAGCAATCTTACAGTATCTGTCTTTCTCTGGTTTTAGCTATAGACCAGTTACACTGACTTGTGTCATGAGTAAGGAAGGGGGAAGATGACATGTAAATCTGTTTTGAGATCTATGGTCAGGGTTCCATAGACAGCTTTATGAAGTGGGATGAAAAGAAGCTGCTCCTTCTCCTTCCAGTGTCCCTTCCAGGCATTCCAGTGAGTCATCCTCCTGTTTCAAGCTCATGCCCAAACTGAAGCACCTGTCCTGTGGTCTTCACAGCCTGCCACAACCTGTAGAACTACATGAAGACAGGTTTTCCCAGCATGGCCTCGTGTGAATTCTAGGATGTGGAGGCAATTGACTAGCTAGGAGTCAGGCATTCTTGGACAGTAGTATGGGAAGCTAGCAGAAAGACAAGAACAGTGACCTTTGGCCTAAAAAGTCCTAAATTTTGGCAATGGCTTTGTCTTTCATCTCAACTCTCACCACACCTCCACATCAGACTAGTTAGTCCTTCTGAGGGTTTGCAATCTATGACTCAGTTAATAGGGGCAATATGTGCCCAGGAGGACTTCTAATAGAAAATGCATCCATATGGAAATGCAATCCAAAAGCATCAAGGAGCACAGATGATGCATTATGATAACCTTAGTTCATTCAGTAAGTCAGCAAAAGTGTGTGTCACAGTAAATTAAAAATGACTAAACACTAGCCTTTTTGCCCATTTTAAGTAATATTCCTTAATGACCTTAAATGAAACAGAAAATTAAAAATCTGTGAGATGAAGAGAAGAGAAAATTGAAATACATACTCAGATACAGTATGAAAGCAGCAAGAAGTTAATAGTTATTTCTATGTTTAGTGCACTAATGGAAAAACAGAGCTGTCATAATTGTTTTACAATGTTACAATGTGAGTGCTATTCTTAATGTACTTTTCATTCAAAGGCAGAACCCAAGAGGTAAGAAAGGTAATATATAGGAAAATGACTCAGTGTGTAGGCTAGATCAGAAGTTGGTCCATTATGTACTTAAGTTCTTCCAGGTTTTATTATTACAGTGATTCCTTATTCAGGAATAGAACTCTTAAATACTAGCCCCGAAATGAATGGAGAGCTGTATGCCACACAGCTTGGAAGTTGGAAAATGATTTGGATGTCATGATTTCTAAGCCTATGTGTTGGCACTTAAAACCTCTCAGAATTAACTTATATATCAAAGTTGACCCAGTGAAATGAAAACACCAAGAGATCATCACACTGTTCTTGGGGATAGGAGGCTTCTTTGGTGTTGTAAACAAAAAAAAAAAAACAAAAGCACTGAATCTGGGGTCAGAAAATGCACTTCAATCTTTGCCTCCACCATGTATTTACTAGATATGACACTATGGGCAGGTCTTTACATCCTCTAAACCTCAGTTTCCTCCAAAATCTACGTAAGTTATCTGCTACTGAATAACAATTTACCCCCAAAACTTCGCAGCTTAAAACAACAATAAAAATTTATTATCTCACATAGTTTCTGCGGGAGAGTTCAGAAGCAACCTACCTGTATGGTCCTAACTCAGGGTCTCTAGCAAGCTATTGAGATGCTGACCACAGCAGTGTTCATTTTAAGACGTGACTGGCCCTGGAGAATCCTGTTCCAAGATGCTTACTTATATGGCTTGTAAATTAGTACTGATTATAGGACCACTCACTACATGGACTGTCCTCAGGCCTGTTTGAGCTTCCTTACAACATGGAAGCTGGCTTCCTCCAGAGGAATAAGCGTAAAAGGACTTTTTAAATCATAACACTCTTTACAATTATTACAAGTGTTTCATCCTAATTCCATCATGTGATCAAGAATGTACACTTGGTAACAGGGTTGGTCAAGAAATCTATGTGTATGTCCATATATATATGTGCTTTTTAACTGACTTTTTTTTATCAAAAGTATACATGTACATGGTTTTAAAACTCAGATAGTGAATAGTGCCATCAGATTTACAGAAAAAAAAAAAAGTCAGGCATACACCCTATTCCTGTACTTCTCAAAAATGATCACTTTTAATTCTTTTAGCATTTTAACTCAACCTATACAAATAACCTGCATGAACTTTTTTTAATTTATAATTTTGGAAATAATTTATTGGCTTCCTAATATTAGAAGTTTTAACTCTAATACCATATTCACCTCTTCCTCAATTCCCAAAAATATATATATTATAAATTAAAGAAAATCAATATTCAGTCTGTGCATAATAATATTGGTGTAAAGCTAGGTCTTAGCTAAGCTGTATAAGGTATTAGGTAATTTCTTTTTAATGATGATATTCATTTTATCTGCAAAGGAGACTAAAAGCTATAAGATTTTTTTTAGTATTATGAGATACAGAGAAATTAAACAGTTTCTTCAAGGATTAATTAGCAATAAATCATGTGGATTTATTCAATGCTTAGCAAGGTAGTCTGGTGACATTTTTTTAATTGTGTAAAAAAAGCCAAGAGTGGTTGCTCCCACTTGTAATCCTAGCTACTCAGGAGGCTGAGGCGGGAAGATTGCTTGAGGCCTGGAGTTTTGAGATTAGCTGGGGCCATATAGAAAGATTCCATCTTTAAAAATATAAAAAATAAATTAGTTGGGCACAGTAACATGAGCCTGAAACTGTTGTCCTAGCTATTCAAGGGGCTGAAGTGGGAGGATCACTTGAGCCCAGGAGTTCGAGGCTACAGTGAGTTATGATCACCACTCGGCTTGGTGACCGAGCAAGACCCTGTCTCTAAAATTAATTAACTAAAAAGCTTTTTTAAATAAAATATACTTAACAAAAAAATTATCATCTTAATCATTTTCAAGCAGACAGTTCGGTGGCATTAAGTACATTCACATTGTTATGTGACTATTACCATCATCTATCTTCAGAACTTTCTCATCTTCCCAAACTGAAACTCTGTACCCACCAAACTATAACTCCCCATTACTTCACTCTTCTAGCAATCACCATTCTACTTTGTATGAATCTGACTGTTTTAGATACCTCATATAAATGGAATCATACACAATATTTATCCTTTTGTGACTAATTTATTTCACTTAACATAATGTCTTCAAGATTCATCCATGTTGTAGCATGTGTCAGAATTTCCTCCCTTGTTAAGACTTAATAATATTCCATTGTATGTATATACACACGTTGTTTATCCACTCTTTCAGTAGATATTTTGGTTGTTTCCACCTTTTTGCTATTACAAATAATATTGCTATGGACTTGGGAGTACAAATATCTCTTCAAGTCTCTGCTTTCAAGTCTTTGGGGTATATACAAAGAAGTAGAATTGCTAGATCCTAGGATAATTCTATATGTAATTTTCCTTTTTTTTTTTTTTTTACATAATGGCCATCCAAATGGATGAAGTGGTATCTCGTTATAGTTTTAATTTGTGTTTCTGTAATGAACTGTGATTTTGAACATCCTTTCATGTGTTTATTGGCCATTTATAAATCATCTTTGGAGAAATGTCTAAGTTTTTGCCCATCTTAATTAGGTTAGTTTTTTTCTTGTTGGATTGTAGTTCTTTTTGTATCCTGGATATAATCCCTTATCAGATACATTATTTGCAAATATTTTCTCCCATTCTGTGGGTTGCCTTTTCACTCTGATAGTGTCTTTTGATGCACAGAAGTGTTTAATTTTGACAAATGGTCCCATTTGTCTACTTTTGCCTTTGTTGCTTGTGCTTTTGGTGTCAACATCTAATGAGTCATTGCCAAATCCAGTGTCATGAAGCTTTTTCCTTATGTTTTCTTGTAAGAGCTTGATAGTTTTAGCTCTTACATTAAGGTTTTTGACCTATTTTCAGTTAATTTTTGGATATGTCATAAGGTAAGAGATCAACTTTGTTCTTTTTCAAATGAATATCCAGTTTTCCCTGCACAATTTATTGAAAAGAATGTCCTCTCCTCATTAAGTAGTCTTGGCAGCCTTGTCAAAAATCATCTGACCATATATCTGAGAGTTTATTTCTGGGTTTGTATTATGTAATGTACAACTTTGTGTTTTCTTTTGAGTTCATGATTCCTTATCCTTTCAATTGCTTCATTTCCATGCACCTATCATTAATTCACACCCCACTGGCCCAGACATATACCATTCCTCTCGTTATAGTTTTTAAAATCTGGCAGTAGATGGGGTTTGATCCATTTTCTTGATTGTTTTGAAGACATTGCTCTCAGATCCCTCTGCCTCCCTGCTCCTCTTTGAGGACTTCTGCACAGCTATAGTGTGGAAATTTTCTTTTCACTGTCATCCTGGGAATTCCCATTGCTGCATCTTGTGGCAGGTGCCCCATACCCAGGATTCCTTATATCTTCCTTCTTTACTCACTCATGTTGGTGAAACACATCATTCAACTTTCTGAATATATTTACTCCACCCTAACACTTTAGTTTTCATATAAATAAGTATGGAATTCTAGGTTTGAAATACATTGTCTCAGAATATTGAAGGCTTGACTCCATTGGCTTCTAGTCTCCAGCGTAATGGTTAAGAAACCAAATTTTAGATAACAGGATGTCAGTAAAAAGATTGTGGATGGGAAATTTCATGGTCATATCTTTTTCAAGTAGATCACATTGGCTGCTGTATGACAGATGAACCTAAGAGGTGCAGAAACCAGTTGGAAGACTAGCAGCATTCCAAGGAAAAGCTAAAAAATACCTAAACTAAAAAGAGCATTAGAGATGGAAAGAAAGGGTAGAATTCAATAAATATTTAGGAAAAGATATGAGTAGGATAAACTGATTATTGGTAGGGTCTAGGATGATTCCTCATATTTGGACAAAAGTAGATAAAACCTCAGCATTTGGAAGTACAATAGATAGATAGATAGAGATACAAATCTATACAATAGAGATATCTACATAATAGATATTTTTTAATATTAAATGTAGTTAACCGCTGTTGATGAGAAAAAGACCAAACTGTAAAATATTTGAAGAGGTTTATTCTGAGTCATTATGAGTGACTCAGATAATATGAGTCACTACAGCCAGGGACGTAACCTCAAGAAGTCCTGAGAACATGTGCCTGAGGTGACTGGATTACAGCTTGCTTGTATACATCTTAGGGAGACCGAAGTTACAGGCAAAGATATAAATCAACACATGTAAGGTATATACATTGGTTCAACCTGGAAAGGTGGGACATCTCAAAGGGGGCACATACAGGTCATGAGTAGATTTAAATATTTTCTAATTGGCAATTGCTTAAAAGAATTAAGCTTTGCCTAAAGAGTTGAAGTCAGCAGAAAGAAATGCCTGAGTTAAAATAAGGAGGGGTTGTGAAAGCCAGGGTTCTTGTGATGTAGATAAAGCCTCTAAGTAGCATACTTCAGAGAGACTAGATGGTAAATGTCTCTTTTTGGACCTTAAAAGGTGTCAGATTCTTAGTTAAATCTCTTCTGGATGAGGATAAGACCTAGAAAGGGAAGGAGATTCTCTACAGAACATAAATTTCCCCCACGAGAGATGGCTTGGCAGGACCATTCCAAGATAATGTCAAAGAAATCTATTTTGGGGTAAAATACTTCAATTTCCTTCAGGGCCTTTTATCTGTCATGTGATGCTATACCAGAGTCAGGTTGCAATTTGTCATCTTATTACTACAAAATGTCTGTTTTGTCAGTCTTACGACTTTTATCTTCATGTTAATGCTGGTCAGTTGTGCCTAAACTTCAAAGAGAATGGGGTATAATGAGGCATATCTGACCTCTCTTCCTTTCATGGCCTGAACTAGCTTTTTTGTTTTTTGTTTTTTGTTTTTTTTAAAGAAAAAATATTTTAATAAGCACTTATAATTCAAATAATGAATTAATATAAATTATAGTGTTACATAAGATTATAAACTTAAACAAGGTCATTAGAAAACATTTTCTAAAGTTCAATCTCCTAAGTCCAAAAGTATCCTAATTATATAGCTATTTTATTATTATTATTATTATTATTATTATTATTATACTTTAAGTTCTGAGGTACATGTGCAGAACGTGTAGGTTTGTTACATAGGTACACACGTACCATGGTGGTTTGCTGCACCCATCAACCCATCATCTACATTAGGTATTTCTCCTAATGCTATCCCTCCTCTAGCTTTTTAGGTTTCTTTAGAATTCCTTTGGCCAGGAGGGGCTCTGTTCAGTCTGTTGGAGGGCTTAGAAATTTATTTTTGGTTTACTTTGCATTATGAGATCATGGATACCTTATCTCTGGAAACATTTGAGCAAAGACCAAAGGAGTATTTTTAATCTTTTTTAGGTTATGAATCATTTCAGAATTAGATGGAAGCAAAACTACATACATGTGCATGCATGCACATGTACACACACACACAAACACACACACACATTTTTGTATATATATTTAACCTCTAAGTCAATTAGGTGAAGAGAAAGTGAACTAATTGATCTTTTGCAAGGTATAGTCCTTGGGCTGACTATGAGGTAGGATCAATGAGCTCTAATTAGCTTCCAACTCTCATTATTCTAATTCTATAAATAATAAAGTACTACCTGTTACTGTGTCCCTGGATCAAGAACGCATTGCCAAACTCACCTCACCATGTTTCCATTTGAGACAGGAGTTTGGCAGGACTGGTTTCACAAGATACAGGCCATAAAGACGCCACTGATAAAACAGGATGCAGTGAAGAAGCTGGCCAAAACCAAGATGGCAACAAAAACAACCTCTAGTTGTCCTGGCTGCTTATTATATGCTCATTATAATACATTAACATACCCAAGGAAACTCTCACCAGCACCATGCCATGGCAACGTCTGGAAGTTACCCTACATGATCAGAAAGGGGGAGGAACCCTCAGTTCCAGGAACTCCCTGCCCCTTTCCTGGAAAACTCACAAATAATTCACCCCTTGTTTAGCATATGACCAATAAATAACCATAAAAATAGCCAAACCAGCAGCCTTCAAGGCTCCTCTGCCTATGGAGTGGTCACGCTTTTATTCCTTTACTTCCTTAATAGACTTGCTTTTACTTCACTGTGTTGGCTTGTTCTCTAATTCCTTCCTGCAGGAAGCCAGGAACACATGTGGTCTCCCAGGCTGAACGCCAGTTTGGGGGTTTACCTTGTAACACATTAATTACTTACATGTATTGACCTCCTTGAGGGAGAAGTCTTTCTTTTACCCCTCTGGATGTTCCTATCATGAAGCACAGGTTGATTAAATAAATCTTATCAAATAACAGCGTAGGGAAATCAAAGTGGTACGGTCCTTGCCCTCTAGCAACAGCATCTGCTCTTTTCCTTCTCTTCCCCAACCACTACCACAATCCTTACCCGTTAGAATTACACTAACTACTCAAGTTCAATTCTGTATCCTAAGACATTTAATATTTCTATTGGACCCCAGTCATACCATTAGGGAGTGTCATGGAACCCGTTTAAGATTTTGAAGGAAATCTTGATAGCCCCAAATTATGTACCCCAGCCCCTCCCCCCAAAAGAGATTTTTATCCTTTGATTACTGCTTAGAAGGGGATATGGTGGTGAAATCGGCACAAGACGGGAATTTGGGGATTAACATCCAGTTCTTAACTTACTCTGGGTCCTAGAATTAGCTCCCTTTCTCTTCTTGGGCTTCAGTGTTTTCATCTGTAAATGAAAAGACTTAACTGGACCATAATAGCTAATAGGCTTTCTTTTGGTCCATCTCTGATCAGATGGTTCCAACTGCCTGGTGCACTGTGCAGAGGAGGACTATGAGGCTGGGTCTGGGCCAGGGCTGAGCAGCACCCTGTTTGGATGGTGTCTGCAATGGAGGGGCAGGGTATGTACTGGCAGTATGCCAGCCCCAAGGTGGATGGTCACTAATGTCCCATTCAGCTTTCTAAGTCTGTGACTAACACTATTATTTTTCAGCCTGTTAACCTTTTTTGTTGGTCTCAATTAATGAATCTCTACATTTTTCATGTCCCTTTTTAACTGAGGAGACTAAAATTGGAAAAAGTTTGCTTGAAAACTTATCAGAGATATATAATGTCGTAGTTTCTAAATTCCACATTCCACTTACACGTCATAATAGTTGCTTCTTTAATTAGAATTGAAATGTCAACCCATAATATATGGGACACATGACACTAATAATAACTAATTGCTAGCTGTAGAGAAATATATAATATAAAATAAAATAATTCAGCATAACATATTATATTAGTTTCTTAGACAGTTCCTGTAACAAATTACCACAGACTGGGTGGCTAAAACAACACAAATGTATTCTCCCACGGTCCTGGAAGCCAGCTGTCCAGAATTAAGGTATTGGCCATCATGTTCCTTCTGAGGGCCCCAGAGAGGAGTCTTCCTTTTTCTTCCTGGCTTCCGGTGGTTGCTGGCAATTCTTGACATTCCTCAGCTTGCAGCTGTATTGCTCCAGTCTCTGCCCCTGTAGTCACATGGCACTCCTCCCTGGGAATCTGTATCTCCAAATCTCTCTCATTAGAGGAAAATCAGTCAGTGGATTTAGGGCTCACCCTAATCTAGTATGATCTCAACCTAACTTGATTGCATCTGCAAAGATTCTATTTCCAAATAAAGTCACATTCACAGTACCGGAAGTTAAGACTTCAAGACATCATTTTGGGGGACACAATTCCACCCACAACACATAGCATAGCAACTTCTACACTTGCCAAATAATTCATTATTAAATCATGACAGACATCCATGTTTCATCATGCGTATCTTGATGATAATGATCTATAATTATTTACCTGGAATGGTATCATAAGTTCTTGGTGAATAAAAACACCAGACTATAGTATAATAGAATCTTATTTACAGGATATTATGTAAAATGTCTATATATAGAAAATGCATTGAGAAATATTTGAATAAGGCAAGAATTTTAATAAGAACAAAGCTTTAGATTTATAAGCTAGACACAATAATAATAACACCACCAATAAAATATATTGTTTCCAATGCTCATACTTTTCAAAATAAAAAAAGCAAAAGTAAAAACAAACATACCAATTTAAAAGACATGTTTTTATATGTTGTCAAAAAACAAAGATAATTTTTGCTTTTATATTTAGTCCTAATCCTTCTAAAACCTTTAGCTAACCAATGATCAAAGATGAAAAGGGTCTTGCCTTCTTCCTCATAAAGGAAGAAATTCTTTCCCCGAAGTCCAAAGTAACTTTAATAGGTCACTTTTGCCTCTTAATATTATTGAAAAGATTGCCCCTATTATGTTATCTCTGACTAAGTTGTGGCAAAAACAAAGCTGACATCAGGTATTTGGCCTCAGATGAACCTACAATAGAGAAATCAGAAAAGCAATGCAAAGAAGGGAGCCAAGACAAACATGAGCCTGGGGGCTGAACAGAGACCTAAGTATGCACCGTTCAGCAAATCTGCAGGGACAACCTTGGCTAAGAGCTGAAATCAGTGGTCAGTGGGGCATGCAGCTTCACTACCTCCACCTGTCTTTTAGCGTGTCATTATTGCAAATTAAATAATTCAGTTGAAAGATAAAACATTAACTACACTGGCAGCAAAATCTTTTGATGCCAACATGTGACAAATGTAATTGAGTTCTCTTCCACTAAAAGTCAGACTATCATGTAGTTCAAATCCAAATCTCTCAGACTTTCTTTGTCCCATTTAAGAAAGATGGTCGTATAGGCTCTGACATAGTTGACTTTTTAACTGCAAAGAAAGGAAGTTCCTTTAAGCCTAAAAAAGCAAAACCATCTGGTATTGCACAGCTGTGGAAATATTGTGTATCTAATTATTTATGGAGATACCTATGATTTGGCCGGAATATATCCCAAAAGACTTTGGAAAAGCAGAGTTTCATTGCAGGTTCAGATCAATAGCTTCTAAATGGTTATTCTGGTTCAAGATTTTTCTCATTGGAATGAAGAATGGGAAAACCCTGTTTTCATTAAAGAACCACAGAAATGTCATCCTGCTTTATGTCAAGACATCAAAGAAGACATGCTATGAAGTCCTGTAGGAAAAGTCATTCTGACAGTCATTCTATAACTTTGGCCTTTAAACTTCATTGGTCGGAACAGGTGACAGAAATATATTTAACAACAAGCGTAGTATCTAAACCCCTAGTTATTTATTGCCATATACGCTCTACAGATTAACTACTAAGAAATGATAATCCACCCTTTTTAAATAAAATCACAAAAAATGTAGAACTTTAGAGTTTAACACTCAATAGAGATTTTCTGCTTCATGTCAGGACACAAGACTAGGTTTTTTGGTTTTGTTTTTGGTTTTGCCAGACAAATCTTCCCACAGGAAAAAAAATAGAAAATTAGAAAGACATTTTTAAAATATAAATGCTTGAAGGCATCGAAGAGTTTCAAAAACAGATTTTTTAAAAATCTAAGATTTGACAGAGAAAACGGGTACAGAGAAATGAGATCAACTTTCAGTGTGTTTTACCCTTAAGCCTCTGCCAATTTACCAGTGATGTCTTAAGGACTGAAAAGTTGAGCAGAAGCCTGTGTCTGGAAGGATGAGAGACCAAACAGAACTTTCAACCATCTTAAGAGGTTGAGGAGGACATAATTGGAATTCAGGATATACCAAGTTCTACGGTTTGAATGTGTGTCCCAAAGCAATAGCATGGAGAGATTGTGCCTAATGGAAGGTGTTTAAGTCATGAGGGCTCCTCCCTCATGAATAGATTCATGCTGCTATAGAAAAGGCTCATGGAAGCGGACTCTCTCTCTCCTACTCCTGTTTTTCTGCCATGTGAGGACACAATGTTTCTCATCTCAAGAACTCAGCATTCAAGATGCCATCTTAGAAGCAGATAGACTAGGCCCCAACCTGTGAGCACTTAGGTTTTGGACTTCCCAGACCCCAGACCTGTGAGAGAATACATTTCTGTTCTTTATAAATTATTCAGTCTGTGGTACTCTTTTATATCACCATAAAATAGACTAAGACACCGAGGAAAAGGAATCTTGATAAATAACCAAGACGTTCAGCTAAGACTCCTGAAAGACAATTGGGAATCCTTATAAATATGATGAATCAGAAACAATGTCAGATCAGCCATCAAAAATACCAAAATCTAACTTTGAATCATCTCAATTCCTGGCTAGATTAAGGTGACATTCCACTATGCTAACTGTCTAAATCAAAACACAAGCCAGTCCTTTTTGAAAAAAGATTAAAATCATTCAGAATCCCATTTCTCATATATGACATGTAGCATTAAGTCCAAAATTACCAGGATACAAGAATACTTGACCAAAAATCAAGAGAATAATATATGAGAGTAATAGATCTACCAAAACCTCATTAGAGTAATTAGACATGAATTTTTTAAAATTGTGATTAATACCCTCAAGAAGTTAGATGGCAAATTGAAGAATTTCAGCAGGGAAATAGAAATTATAAAAAATATGAATTTTAGAACTAAAAATATATAAGCAAAATCAAGAACACAACTGATGGGTCTAATAGCAAATTAAATACAGCTGATGAGAAGATTCATGGACTACAAGTTTGTAAAAATATACAGACTGATGCATAGAGAAACAGATAGAAAATGCATAAATAAGCATAAGAGACATATGATATACATATGTACAGTTGAAGCCCCAAAAGGAAAGGAGAGAGAAAATGGAGCAAATGAAACATTTAAGAAAATGGTTTTCCAAAACTGATAAAAGAAACCAAGACACAGATTTTGGATATGTTACAAACCTCAAATAGGATGAATATAAATGAAAGAACACCTTAGCACATTATGGTAAAATTCCTGGAAATTGAAGGCAAAAAAAAAAATTATAAGCAGACAAGGAGAAAGAAGACAAAGTTTTATTCAAAGAAGCAAGAAGACTAACAAATTGACAGATGACTCCACAAAAGAAACAATGAGATCCAGGAAAAATGGAAAAGCATAATGAAAGTATAGAAATCATCCTGTTGCTTATTTAGGCCCACTCTGGCTCACCCATCTCTGATGAGAAAATTACTCCCAGAGAGGTAAGTATCTAGCCCAAGATGACAAAGCAAAGTCAGACCAGAATTTTACGTTGCCCTAAAATTCAGTCTCCTAGTTTACTTGTATTCTTCTCACTCAGAGAAGATAAACATTTTACCCTACCAAAGAAACTACTCTTTTCTGTGCATACCCTTTTCAAATATGTATTTGGGTATTCCTTCAAAGAAAATACATGTGTTTGTTTGTTTGTTTGTTTGTTTGAGACAGAATCTCACTCTGTTGCCCAGGTTGGAGTGCAGCAGAGTGATCTCAGCTCACTGCAACCTCCATCTCCTGGGTTCAAGCAATTCTCATGTCTCAGCCACTTGAGTAGCTTCCAGCAAAATATTTTTTTTGTATTTTTAGTAGAGACAGGGTTTCACTATGTTGGCCAGGCTGGTCTCAAACTCCTGGCCTCAAATGATCCACCCGCATCAGCTTCCCAAAGTGCTGGGATTACAAGGATGGGCCACTGCAGCTGGCCAGAAAATACTCTTTATATAACCCAACTGCTAAATTTTGACTAGACATACTAACACTTCTGAAAACATACAGATTTCATTTTTGCTCTTAACAAAGAACTCTTGGAACTAGGAGAGTTCCTACTAAAAAAAAAAAAAATCCCTAAAGTATAAAATTCACTGGTTCATTTTAAGTACTGCATTCCCACTTTGTCTAAAAATTGTGTAAATGGGAGTATCATTTGCTGTGTGTGATGCTTTATTCAACGGAATACCTTCAATTCCAATATCTCAAACAGGACACAACCACTTTTTTAGACAACCTCTATAGACCCACTTTTAAAACAAATGTTTTGAATATATAAAAAGAAATCTTTTGGTGCTTAAAAACTTGCACTTGCCTAAGTCATCTATTCCACAGCTCTGGCAGTAAAGATTAATAAATGTCATTCTTCTTAATACCACATCAGAACATGTGGCCTTTCAACATACACATTTGTGCAATTCAAAACCATGGGGGGTCTCTTTAAATGACGTTTCCTGAATACATTCAGGGATACAAATTGCTCTGCATGATGAAAGAGATCAGTAATGTTTCTCATTTTTATAAGACATTATTTCCATGTTTTACATAATTGTAATAGTTAAAGAGGGTATAGCAAATAAAATGGAGGCAGCTCACTATTTAGAAAGGTAAAGGTGATTAAACTTGCTATGGGAATTTTCTGTCAAACTTACAGGAAAGAATTAGAGACTGTAAAGCCTGAGGAATTAATTCCGGGAATATGAAAGCATTTTCTGTGTCACTGCATTCGCAGTGCCCTCAGATTGTCTCTTGAAATACTGCATAGCACTTAGGGCACCAAATGAATACAAAAAAGTAGGTTCATTTTGCTGCTACTAAATGCAGACTTTATATCCCTGACTAATGTTTTAACACTGGTCATTACCTTAAAATAGTCTCATTATTTTTATTAATTGCCAATCCATGTTTGCCCTTTAAGTAAAGTCCATGAGTGGGCAAAATCTACTTTTGCCATTGAAAATTCTGTATCTTTGCAGTAGTATCTGTTTAACATTGTCTTACCATGCTAAATATCTCAGTAACCACCCATGTCTGTGCCAGATGGAGGTGACTGCTCTAACTCCACATGCACCTGTCAGCAATCCAGCAATCTAAAAGAGTTAAATGACTCCATCTGCTCTTCCTGATTGCCTAGAGACTACCCCTCAAGTGTTAGTGGTTTTGTTTGTTAATAAATAATAAAAGGATGCTTTGTCAATTATGTGACTTGACTGATTCATAATTTGTGCTAACAAATTTCTGTCAATATTGAGTAACTCAATAAAGAAGCACTTATTAGGTACTCACTGTATATCTTTACTAGTTGCTATAAGATGTAGGAGAAAACAAATATATTATTTAGAAGGAAAATATACTTAAAATCTTCGGAGAATTTCCTAGAAATTTACCTTCTCCTGGTTGTCACCTCTGGTTTAAGCTCCTAACATTTTTGAATTTGTTTAGGGAACATCTCACCATCCTTTTCATGCATCCTGTTTAATTTCACACTACATTGACCTAGATGTGGAACTGTTTGACTTAATTTCCCGCAAAGCAATCAGTCCCCTGGATATCTATATATGAAAAAGATTTGACTGCAAATGTGGGATGTCAGGGAATTTGCACGGCCACAACACAAACAACCTGAAAATGCAAGTTGAGATATTTCTGCTATGAAAGTCACTCGGCCATTTGCAGAACTAGAATTTCAGTCTTCTACCATGTTATGTTCAACTCTCTCCTCACTCCCTTTTCTCTTTCTTCTTGTGCTTCACTACCAAGTTCTTCTACATTTCGAATTCACAGTAGCTTTTCAACTTGGCTTTTGCCAATCTGTGTATTCAGAATGTCTTTCTTCACCCCAAATTGGCTGGTCAAGGTATTTTCCTTAAAAAGTCTATAACCTCCTTAAGAGGAATTCTGGAATCAACCATTAAAGTTATAAAATATTTTACCTGATACATTAATAATTCTCAAAGCTATCAAAGTAGTGGAGAAAGTGGTAAACTGTCCCATTACTTCCCAGCTGTAGAGTCGATTTACTCTGCCTCTAGAAGTTTAACAACAGTTATTAAAAATAATAATGTTCATATATTTTTTGCCCTGGAATTCCACTCCATAGAACTGCGCATACTTCATAGTAAATACTCAATATGTGATAGCTATCATTATTGGTTATTATTCTAAGGTAATTAAATTTATACCTGTTAAATGCATAAAGTGTTCTTTGCAACATTATACATTATAGAAGAATTTGCGAACGGTATGTAAAATTGGTGAAAAGCTAAACTGAATACTAATATTTGATAGGATATAATGCAGCCACTAAACATTTCCATGTTACTACTGGAATATGCCTTTATCATCTCATAAATTTTTTTGTTAAAAAAAGGATCAGAAAACAAGGTAACATTTATACTCTTATTGAAATCACGCAACAAACATGTACATAAATGAAAATTGGATGAAAACATATACAAAAGAAAAACAGAATGTAAGATACAGTAGTGTGCCTATTGGTGTTTTAATATTCCTTTTTATTATTTCCCTTGTTGTAATGGCTTTCATATAATAAAAATCCTAATAGTTCACTGTCACCAACAAGTTCTTTCTCCAAGATGAACCTGAAAGTCAATATAAATTTTTGATGAAGATTTTAGTGAACATTCCATGAACAAAGTCTTTCCTTCAAAGGTGATTGAGATATCTGGAAACAAACTTGAATATGATTTGTTTCATAATTTAGAGCTCCCTAGAAATGCTCTTGGATTGTCTGCTTGCATTTCAACGGTATCATAATCTCTATCCTGCATGGTAAGTGGAGACCTCGGCTGTGAGGCCTACTGGGGAGTTTGAAAGGCTTCTTCCTGGATTCACGGTAAAATGGAAGGCTCACTTCTCTTGAGCCCTTCCTCTAGGGCTGTTGTCTCCAAAGTGAAGTGTGCACTTCTCAGGTGGTACACAAATACTAGGGCTTCTGCATACATTTATTTATAGCTTATTCTTTTAAAACTTATTTGAAGTGCTTTTAAATTTACATCTTATTTTAATAATTAGTGTCTCTAAATAACATAGGGTAATAAATATGTTTATGAGGACACCTGTTCAAAAGTTTTTTTTGACAGATGTTTGAACAAGAAACTTTTAGAGAACGCTACTCTGGAGGTGAATTAGAAAAGTCATCATTAAATTTAGTTTCAACAAAAGCAGATGCATATCCTAATATATGATAGGGTATCTCAACCATCACCTCACTTCAAGCATCTTGCACTGCTCTGTTCTTCCCCCTCACATCCTCTTGACACACATATAATGGCTTCCCCATCATTACCCTGCCAAGTATCCAGGCCCTCTACTTAGCACTAGACTTGGGTTTGTGCGCATCCTAGAGCCTTGAGGAATGTATCCGCAGAGGATAATTAGGGGAGGGGAGTTCACCTAAAGTTTTATGACATGGATGGGTGTCCCTCCAAGTGATAATTAGAAATGGAGTAAAATGATCTCCAGTTTTCATGGCAGAATCAATTGTTAGAAGCACCCAAAGTCAATGGCAGACTCTTACTCAGTGAAGGCTGAGTGATAGGACAATGAGGACACAACTTTCACAAATACCCGGTCCTCTAGGTGCACTCACTTAGCAATTCCAGAGCATTCTCCCTTCTCCAAGATCACCTTACCAGCTTCAAAGGAGGCCGGGCACGGTGGCTTATGCCTATAATCCTAGCACTTTGGGAGGCTGAGGTCGGGGGATTCCCTGAGCTCAGGAGTTGTAGATCAGCCTCAGCAACATGGTGAAACCCTGCCTCTACTAAAATGCAAAAAATGAGCCAGGTGTGGTGGCACGTGCCTGTAGTCCCAGCTCCCCCAGAGGCTGAGACATGAGAATTGCTTGAATGTGGGAAGCGGAGGTTGGCAGTGAGCCAAGATCACACCACTACACTCCAGCCTAGGAAACAGAGCAAGACTTTGTCTCCAAAAGAAAGGCGGGGCCTCTAGCCCCCATACTTACTCTTCTTACTCCACAACCCCAATTTGCAAGTCATAGTATTCATCTGCTGTGACTTCTGTCACCACCACTACTAAACTGGTTGTAAACAGGAACAGCAATGATGACGATAATATACAAACGCACCATTGAGCACCTGCCATATGCCATTCATTGCACTAGCTCTTTATTGAAAGATGGATACTAATAGATTTATAGAGATTCTCACAACAGTGATAGTTTATGGAATCAGTCCAGGGACAATTTTAAATCTTTTTCTACCTAAGAGTCATCCCTTCATAGTTAGCTCTTTACGCGAGTTGCAACTGCCAGTAAACAGGCTGAGTAGGGCTTGCAGAAGTTTTAAATTTGCCCTGGTTCTGTTGTATTGTGCTGTTGTATTTTAAGTTCATATGCCTTTGATCATAATAAGTTCCTCCAGGTTGCCAGAGTTCCTACCTCTCTATATTGTCTTACATGGTTATGTTACCTGTTCAACTCTTTAAGGATTGCATTTTCCTACCATTTTACTCGAGACTGAAAAGGATCTTTACAATGGATATTTGCAGCCCTTGGCACAGCTGGCTCATTAACCATCTGCATTCACAATTAAACTGATGACCCCAAGAGCTTGAGAAAAATGAATGGGACAAGAATCTTTTGTGATTTAGTGGTGGTCTTTTACTATAGGAGAATCTTTGAAACAGCCTGAAATAGCTTTAGAGTTGCTTTTCCTTCTTGGCAGGGCCTTCTGTGTAATTTGTACATCCCAGTATAAAATGACTATGTGGGATCCCACATTCAGGAAACAGGAGAGGGAAAGGCTGCTTACTGTTAGGGAAATATAAAGCTTTTGCTTAAAGTACTATATTACTAATAAAACATAGTAGAGTTAAAAGTGATAAATGAGTAACAACTCATACATTCCCAAAAATATTTTTGGTGTCCATTTTTTATATGAAGCAATATAAATAACAACCTATTAAGTAATGTCTTGATTGATAAAATTTTTCTGCAACAAAATACTAGCAAATCATTTCCAGCAGGATATCAAAAAGCGAGTTCACCACAATCAAGTAGGCTTTATTCCTGGGATGAAAGGTTGGTTCCATGTATGTGTATCAATAAATATGATTCACCACATAAACAGAATTAACAACAAAAATCACATGAGCATCTCAATAGACACAGCAAAGGCCTTCGATAAAATCCAACATCCCTTCATGATAAAAACCCTCAACAAATGAGGCATAAAAAATCTATACCTCAAAATAATAAGAGCCATTTATGACAAACCCACAGCCAACATCATACCGAATAGGCAAAAGCAGGAAGCATTCCCCTTGAGAACTGGACAAGACAAAGATGCCCACTCTCACCACTGCTATTCAACCATAGTACTGGAAATCCTAGCCAGAGCAGTCAGGCAAGAAAAAGAAACAAAAGGCATCCAAATAGGAAGAGGGGAAGTCAAACTATCTCTCTTCACAGACAATATGATTCTATACCTAGAATGCCCCCAAAGACTCTGCCAGAAGGCTTCTAGAACTGATAAACAACTTCAGTAAAGGTTCAGGACACAAAATCCATATACAATAAATAGTAGCATTTCTATACACCAATAACATCTAAGTTCAGAGCCAAATCAAAAATGCCATCTTATTCACAATAGCCACAAAAATAATAAACCACCTAGGAATATAGCTTACCTAAGGAGATAAAAGATTTCTACAATGAGAATTACAAAACACTGCTGAAAGAAATCAGACAACACAAGTAAAAAAACATTCCATGATCATAAGTAGGAAGACTCAATATTGTTAAAATGGCCATACTGCCCAAAGCAATGTACAGATTTACTGCTATTCCTATCAAACTACCAACATCATTTTTCACAGAATTGAAAAATAAAACTATTTAAAATTCATATGAAACTAAAAAAGAGCCTGAATCACCAAAACAATTCTAAGCAAACAGAATAAAGCTGAAGGCATCACACTTCCCAACTACAAACTATACTACAAGGCTATAGTAACCAAAGCATCATGGTACTATTACATAAACAGACACATAGGTCAACTAAACAGGATAGAGAACCAGAAATAAAGCCACACACCCACAACCACGCTGGACCCCTTAAAACTGGATCCCTTTCCTTTACCATATACAAAAATTAACTCAAGGTGGATTAAAGACTTAAATGTAAGACCTAAAACATAATATAAAATCTCTAGAAGAAAACCTAGGAAATAGCATTCCTGATATTGGCTTTGGCAAAGAATTTATTACTAAGTCCCCAAAAGCAACGGCAACAAAACCAAAAATTGGCAAGTAGAAACAATTAAACTAAAAAGCTTCTGTACAGCAAAAGAAACTATCAACAGATTAAACAGACAATGTACAGAATGGGAGAAAATATTCCCAAACTATGCCTCTGACAAAGGTAATATCCAGACTCTATAAGGAACTTAAACAAATCAGCAAGCAAAAAACAACCCCATAAAAAATGGGCAAAGGACATGAACAAACACTTATCAAAAGAAGACATGCATACAGCCAACAAATATACGAAAACGTGCTCATCATCACTAATCACTAAAAAAATGCAAATCAAAACCACGAGACACCATCTAACACCAGGCAGAATGGCCATTATTAAAAAGTCAGGACGGGTGTGGTGGCTCATGCCTCTAATCCCAGCACCTTGGGAGGCCGAGGCAGGTGGATCACGAGGTCAGGAAATCGAGATCATCCTGGCTAACACGGTGAAACGCCATCTCTACCAAAAATACAAAAAACTTAGCAGGGCATGGTGGCGGGCGCCTGTAGTCCCAGCTACTCAGGAGGCTGAGGCAGAAGAATGGCATGAACCTGGGAGGTGGAGGTTGCAGTGAGCTGAGATCACACCACTGCACTCCAGCCTGGGCGATAGAGCAAGATTCTGTCTCAAAAAAAAAAAGTCAAACAACAACAAATGCTGGTGAGGTTGCAGAGAAAAGGGGGAACTCATACACTGCTGGCAGAAAGGTTAGTTTGTTCAGCCACTGTGGAAAGCAGTGTGGAGATTTCTCAAAGAGTGTAAAACAGAACTACCATTCAACCCAGCAATCCCACTGAGTACATACTCAAAGGAAAATAAATCATTCTACCAAAAAGACACATGCACTCGTAAGTTCATCACAGCCCTATTCACAATAGCAAAGATGTGAAATCAACCAAGATGTCCATCAGTGGTGCACTGGATAAAGAAAATGTGGTGCATATACACCATGGAATACTACATAGTTAATAAAAAGAATGAAATCATGTCCTTTGCAGCAACATGGATGAAGCTGGAGGCCATTATCCTAAGCAAACTAAGGCAGCACAGAAAACTAAATACTGCATGTTCTCACTTATAAGTGGGAGCTAAACACTGAATACACATGGACACAAAGATGGGAAGAATAGACACTTGGGACTGCTTGAGGGAGGAGGATGGGAAAGGGCCATGGGATGAAAGGCTACCTATCGGGTACTATGCTCACTACCTTGGTGACAGGCTAATTCATACACCAAGTCTAAGTGACATGCAATTTACCCATGTAACAAACCTGTACATGTAACCCCTGAACCAGAAATAAAAGAAGGGGGAAAAAAACATATTTTGGCTTGCTCTTTGGCAAATTCATTTATTAAGATATCAACTTCATTTTAAATCAATGTAATTGAAAGCAGTGTCAATTGCTCTTGACAAATACAAGGTTGCAAATATAGTTTGGTAATTTTTAATTTTCAGAAAGATCTTTTTGCTGATGTAACTGTTATAGGAGCTATAATATTTTTTATAGGCTTAATTCTTAACATATGTAAAATAGATGATGATACTGTTAGTGTACGGGGTTTTTTTTCCTACAAATGTATCATCTGTGTCATTTCTAGGACTCCTTCCATTGATTATGTGTCCTATTATAGGCTGCATTTTCCTGCTTCTTTGCATGCCTAGTAATTTTTAAATAGATGTCAAATACTGTAAAGTTTACTTTCTTTTTCTTTTTATTATTGAGGAGACATTTCTGTCACACAGGCTGGAGTGCAATGGTGCAATCTCCGCTCACAGCAACCGCTGCATGCCGGGCTCAAATAATCCTCCTGCTTTAGCCTCCCAAGTAGCTGGGACTACAGGCAACTACACCTGTCACCACGCCTGGCTAATTTTTGTAATTTTTGTAGAGAGGAGGTTTTGCCATGTTGCCCAGGCTGGTCTCAAACTCCTGGGCTCAAGCGATCTGCTTGCCTTGGCCTCCCAAAATGTTGGGTTTACAGGTGTGAGCCACCACACCTGGCCTGAAGTTTACTTTAATTAGGTACTAGATATTTCTGCCTCCTAAAAATATCTCTGGGTTTTGTTCTTGGATGCAGCTAAGTCACTTGGCAACAGTGTGATCCTTTTGGGTCTTGCTTTTCAGCTTTCTAAAGATAAGACCACAGCAGCATTTAATCTATGGATAATTGTGTCACGCTACTGAGGTAGCAAATGTTTGAGTACTCTACCTAATGCTCCAAGAATCATGAGGTGTTTCACTCTGGTTGGTGGGAACATGTCCTGTCCTGTTCCTGGCCCTCTGTCACTTGTCAAGACTGTCTTGCTTGTCTCTCCCTAGAGCCTATCCTGTGGCATATACACAAATATTAACTCCTCAGCCTGAGCTCCAGGAAAGAAACTGCTGGTACTCAGAGAAGACATTAAAAGCTCCCAAACTGAACATTGAAGAATGAACAATACAATGAGATGAAAAACTGAGTAAGAATAAAAGCAGATTTGATATCTCAGGAGAACAGATAATGAAATTGAAGCCATTGAAATAGAAACCAACAAAAAAGTAATCACAGAGGGGGAAAAAAGATCTAAAAAGAAGTAAAGTACCAGTAAGCTGTGGAACAGATTCAAGCAGCTTAATATATATATATATATATATATATATATATATATATATATATAATATGCCCTGGGAGTTCTTAAAAGAATGGAAACAGGAGAAAGATGGGGAAAAAAAATTTGAATAATTAATATGCAAAACTTTTTGGAATTTGATGAAAACTATAAGGCCACAATACAATAAGATGATTAGAAACCAAGCACTAGAAAATAATAAATGTAAAACAATGCACGTTTATAATTAAATTACTTAAAACTGGTGATTAAGAGAAAATCTTAAGCCAGAGGAAAAAAAGAAACATTGCATACCACTGGGGCTTAACCCACACCACCCCAAAATATGCCAGGAGACCAGAATATGCCACCGAGGCATGTTGATTACTTTGAGTTAAATGAAACTGAGAACCAGCCAATACAGGAAAAGTTCTTCACCTCTCCCCTCAACTTTCTAAAATAAAGCATCAAACTCCCCTTTGGTTAAGGAAATTTACATGTATAAAGGACATTTCCATTAGTAAAGTTATCTGTACCAATGACAGAGCTGTTCAGAGAAAACTTTTACCACCTGAGTTTTATCTGCATAATGAGGCAACCTTTATTTACCATGCAATTTCTCCCTTTACGCTGTCATAATTCATCTCCATCCCAGCACTCCACTGGAAGTGTCAAGCCTCTATTCCTTTCTGGAGCTCAGGATGCTATATAAGCTTCAAACATCTGGCCCTTTTTTGAGTCTCACATTTTTGTTGGACTCCATGCGTACGTACATAATTAAAATGGTTTATCTCATCTTCATCTGTTTTATGTCAATTTAATTCATAACCCAGCCAAAGAACCTAGGCAGGGAAGACAGAAGCCATTTTTCTTCCTCAGAAATATAGATAACAAAAAATAAGGACAGCAAATTTCTCATTTTTTAAAAAAGGTACAAAACCAAAGTCAATAAAATACCTTTAAAGTAATTAAAAGAAATTAACTGCCAATGTAAAATTGTACATGCACTGAAAATATGTTCTAAAAATTAGTCAAAATAAGGCTTTTTCAGTCAAAAAACAAAAAACAAAATGACACAACCTGGAAGAATTCAGCACCAGCAGACCTGTACTGCAAGAAATATTAAAGAAAGTCCTTCACATGAAATGAAAATTATATCAGACATATCTTGAGCTAAATAAGGAATGAAGAATAGCACAACGGTAAATATGTGGGTAAAAAGAGACAATTTTTTAATGTTTTAAACATATCATTGGAAGTTTAAGAAATGTAAAAGAGTCCGAGCACGGTGGCTCACGCCTGTAATCCCAGCATTCTGGGAGGCCGAGGTGGGCGGATCACAGGGTCAGGAGATCGAGACCATCCTGGCCAACATGGTGAAATCCCAGCTCTACTAAAAATACAAAAATTAGCTGGACGTGGTAGTGTATGCCTGTAATTCTAGCTACTCGGGAGGCTGAGGCAGGAGAATCATTTGAACCAGGGAGTCAGAGGTTGCAGTGAACCAGGAAGTCAGAGGTTGCAGTGAGCTGGGATCGTGCCACTGCACTCCAGCCTGGCGACAGAGCAAGACTCCGTCTCAAAAAAAAAAACAACTTCAGGACCTTCTAAATTTATTATGCCAAGAGAGAAGTTAAGCCCTGGAGACTGAATCTTGTAGCATGTCTGCAACTTCTGCTTCTTAGTTTATGGATTAACTCTCTTCTTCATTGTTCTTGTTAAATACATGACTAGGAGAAACCAGAAACCAGAACTTCTCCCCTTCCAATCACTGATCTGTGTTCAAGATTAACTGCCTCCTTTATTGTCCCGCACTTAACTAACCAAATGGCACCCAAGACTCGATGACTGTTACATCTTTAGTGTGGAAGTTAAATATGCCTTTCCCCAAAGAAAAAGACCGCCCTGACTAATCATATCATCTTTACTATGCATTCAGCCTTACACAGAAAGATAGGGAAGTTCTGTTAGGCTTCCCTAAGTTTTGTCTATATAAATGATCCCAAACTTCAGCATTTCAGAACGCTGACTTCTTTGGAATCTGTGCTTCCCAGGTGACTTGTCCTCAAATTCTGCACTTGAATAAACCCTCTTTAAATTAAATTCTGACCCCTTTCATTATTTAGGTTGACAGAAAAATTAATAATGTAATAGGGTTTATATACAAACATATTTCAGAGACATTGCAGGTTCAGTTCCAAACCACTGCAAAAAGTGAATATCACAATAAACTGTCACACAGATTTTTTGGTTTCCCAGTGTATTAGTCTGTTCTCATGCTGCTAATAAAGACATACCTGAGACTGGGTAATTTATAAAGAAAACAAGGGTAGTGGACTCACGGATCTACATGGCTGGGGAGGCCTCATAATTATGGCAGAAGACGAATGAAGAGCAAAAGGACATCTTAGATTGTGGCAGGCAAAAGAAAGCTTGTGTAGGGGAACTCCCCTTTATAAAACCATGGGATCTCATGAGACTCATTCACTGTCCCAAGAACAGCATGGGAAAGACTCGGTCTCATGATTCAATTACCTCCCACCAAGTCCTTCCCACAACACATGGGAATTATGGGAGCTACAATTCAAGATGAGATTTGGGTGGGAACACAGAGCCAAACCATATCACCCAGTGCATGTAAAAGTTGTTTATAATATACTATAGTCTACTAAGTGTGCAATAGCATTATGTCTGAAAAACTATGAATATGCTTTAATTTTAAAATTTGTTGGCCAGGTACAGTGGCTTACACCTGTAATTCCAACACTTTGGGAGGCCAAGGTGGGAGCATTGCTTCAGGCCAAGAGTTTGAAACCAGCCTGGAAAACATAGTAGGATCCCATATCTATAAAAGTAAAAAATTAGGTATGGTGGCAGGTACCTGTAGTCCTAGTTACTTGGGGGGCTGAGGCAGAAGGATTGCTTGAACCCAGAAGGTTGAGGCTGCAGTGAGCCATGATCACTCCACTGCACTCCAGCCTGGGTGACAGAGTGAAATCCTGTCTCAAAAAAAAAATTATTGTTAAAAAACGTTAATGATCATCTGAACCTTCAGTGAGCCATAATCTTATTGATGGAGGATCTTGCCTCGATGTTGATGGCTGCAGACTGATCAGGGCGGTGGTTGCTGAAGATTGAGGTGGTTGTGGCAATTTCTTAAAATAAGATAACAATGAAGTTTGCCACATCTGTTGACTATTCCTTTTACAAAGGATTTCTATTTAGCATGCAATGCTGTTTGATAGCATTTTTCCCACAATATAATTTTTCAAAATTGGAGTCAAACTCTGCCACTGCTTTATCAACAAAATATTGGTAATATTCTAAATCCTTTGTTGCCATTTCAACAATGTTCTCAGCAACTTCACCAGGAACAGATTCCATCTGAAGACACCACTTTCTTTCCTCACAAATAAGAAACTCCTCATTAGTTGAAGTTTTATCATGAGATTGCAGTAATTCAATTCCATCTTCAGGCTCTACTTCAAATTCTAGTTCTCTTGCTCTTCTACCACATCTGCAGTTACTTCTAGTGAAGTCTTAAACTTCTCAAAGTCATCCATGAAAGTTGAAATAAACTTTTTCCAAACTCTTGTGAATGTTGATATTTGACCTCCTTCCACTAATCACAAATGTTCTTAATGTCATCTAGAATGAGGACTCCTATCCAGAAGGTTTTCAATTGACTTTATCCAGATCCATTGGGGGATCTCCATATTGCTGATATGGAGAAAATTTTAATGGTTGGCCTTGTCCCTATCCATGGCAGCTATAGCCTTACAAAATGTATATCTTAAATAATAAGACAAAAGTTAAAATTACTCCTTGACCCATAGGCTAAAGAATGGATGTTGTATTAGCCAGCAGGAAAATGACATTAATATTGCTGTAGATTCAAAGTGAGAGAAGGTGACTATTCCCTTTACTTGAACACTTAGAGGCCGTTGAAAGGTTATTAACAGGTCTAACTTCAATATTTTTCTATCTCAGGGAATAAGGAGGCCCAAGGAATGGGAGAAAGATGAGAATGGCTGGTGGGTGGAGAAGTCAGAACACACACACACTCTCTCTCTCTCTCTCTCTCTCTCTCTCTCTATTTATTTATTTATTTATTTATTTATTTATTTATTTATTTATTGAGATGGAGTCTTGCTCTGTCACCTAGGCTGGAGTGCAGTGGCGTGATCTCAGCTCACTGCAACCTCTGTTCATCCAAGATTTAAGCAATTCTCTGCCTCAGCCTCCGGAGTAGCTGGGATTACAGGCACCCACCACCACACCCGGCTAATTTTTTGTATTTTTAGTAGAGACGGGGTTTCACCATCTTGGCCAGGCTGGTCTTGAACTCCTGACCTCATGATCCACCTGCCTCGGCCTCCCAAAGTGCTGGGATTACAGGCATGAGCCACCGTGCCCGGCCTCACACACTTATTGATTAAGTTTGCATCTTCTTTTTTTTTTTTTTTTTTTTTTTAATGAGCCACAAAATGAGTTTATTGATTGAGATCGTTTATTTATGTGTATGCTTATATATTTCCAAAAATTAATTCAATGTCCTCTTAGAGTAATCATAATTAGTTAACAGGGCAGGCACGGTGGTTCACACCTGTAATCCCAACACTTTGGGAAGCCGAGTTTGGGGTTAGGAGTTTGAGACCAGCCCGGCCAACATGATGAAACTCTACTAAAAGTACAAAATCAGCCGGGCATGGTGGTGCACGTCTGTAATCCCAGCTCCTCAGGAGGCTGAGGCAGGAAAATTGCTTGAACCCAGGAGGCGGAGGTTGCAGTGAGCTGAGATTGTGCCACTGCACCCCGGCCTCAGCAACACAGCAAAGCCCTACCTCAAAAAAAAAAATTAGTTAACAGTCTGAGATGAACTATTTTAGCAAGAGAACACATTTAACCAAATATGGCAGTAAACTGGAACCTTCAGTTATTGCTTCGATACGGGAATATTTCACAAAAATTGTCTGTTTCTTCAATAAATACTAAGATTCTTTTGTCCTACAGACCATTCCTGTATTTTGAGTTAATAATCTCATTGCTCTCTTTATAAAATAAACAATGTATCTATAAGGCTTAGTTTGCAATTTTCCACTGCATAATTTATTCACATTTAAAACTATATTTTTTTATGGTTATATGTCAAAAAATAGTGACTAGGTTTTATGGCTTAAAATATAAATGAGGAAAACAGACATTTGCCATACAAATGGCTGGTTTTAATTTTTTTTAGAGGAAATACTATAATTAAAAAAAAGAGTTCCAAAATATTTAACAGAATTTCCAGCAATGATTATTTCTAAAATGTAAAGATTTCAAACATAATTTATACAAAACTAAAAAACAGAAGGATTCATCATTCTTGCTTTTTCCTTTTTTAAAAAATCCAGACAATGTGTCATAAGAAAGTTCGGCATGTGAGAGCAGCTGTAGCCTCAGTCACCCTCAGAACTGCTGCCCCTCCTCAGGGGGACAGAGCGCCGCACTGAGGACAGCAACACGTCTTCAATCGGCTTCTTGGGGTTTTCCTCCAGGTCCGTCATAATTGCTCCAGATTCAGACAGTTTCCATTCCAATTCATCTCTTGTCAGGTTCATGCCGCCCAACACCAGAGGACCAATCAACTGAGTCTTGATATCTCCTTCCAGGTAAACGAATATCGTGGGCAGGTTCCTATCAGGATAATTGGGTATGCAGGTTGTTGAAATGGCTTTGATAAATTTGACATCAGGAAACTTCCTGGCAAGTCCACTGAGGTGCTGATTTATCAGGGCACAGAGGGGAATTCCTTGCTTGTAAAGGTGCAAGACGACCCACAGGCCCTCGCCAGCTTTGGTAACTTCTTGAACATAATCCTTCCCTGAGATCTCTAAAACTTCTCCAAATTTATTCTTCAGTTTAGTTGCTTTCCACTCAGCCAGTCTCTGCCGTCTGTACATTTCAATAGCACGTTCATCCTCCTCATTAAACTCGTCTTCATGATCCTCCAGCTCTTCCAAAGTCATATCTTCATATGTTTTCACCACTGACTGCTGGAGGATGTGTTGCTCCTCATCTGACTCCTCTTCCAGTTCTTTCAGACTTTCCTTGGGGGGTAAGATACCCTTTTTGCGTAAGATGTCATTCCACTCAGTGTCTGCGTTGGGGTCCTGCATCTTGTTTCCAGGTGGTCAAGCCAGCTGTGCCAAGTTTGCATCTTCTATGGGTATGGCTTGTGGTGCCCTCGAACAATTACAATAGTAACATCAATGATTACTGATCAGAGATCACCATAAAAAAAATTAAAAAGTTTGTAATATCGCAAGAATCGCCAAAATGTGACGCAGACATGAAGCAAGCACATGCTGTTGTAAAAAACGGTGCCAATAGACTTCCTGAAAACAGGCTTGCCACAAACTTTCAATTTCTAAGAAAATGTAATATCTGTGAAGCTTAACAAAAGGAGGTATGACTGTATATAAAAAGGTAAAACAATACAAATAGCACAAAGGCTGGGAGGAAAACAATATGGAAGTATACTATTGAGGGGTCTTTCACCGTACATGAAATGGCACAATATTACTTAAGTTAGGCTTGGATGTGTTAAACTCTAAACCCCAATGCAACTATAGAGGAGCCAGAGATTCACCTCCAACCCCTTTTTTAGCTCTTAATGGGCTTGTCAGCTGGATTTAGAAACCAAATTGACATAGATTAACAAAAGAAAGTATAATAATTTTATTAATTTCATGTGTACATTCGGATCTTCACAAGAGAGTGAAGTCTAAAGAAGTGGCCAAAGCAAGATGCTTTTATACTTTTTAATCAAAGAAAAACAAATTTGGGGTAAAATAATAGGACAGGTTGGGCATAGTGACACATACCTGTAATCATAGTGCTTTGGGAGGCCAAGGCAAGAGGATCTCTTGAGGCCAGGAGGTCAAGACCAGCCTGGGCAACATAGCAAGATCCTGTCTCTAAAAAAATTTTAAAAGTCAAAAAATTAAAAGCTAGCTTGGCATGGTGGCACAGGCCTGTAGCCCCAGCTACTTGGGAGACTAAAATAAGAGCATTCCAGGAATTTGATGCTGCGTTGAGCTATGATCACACCACTGCACTCCACTTTGGATGACAGAGACAGGGTCTATTTGGAAAAAACAAAAGAAACGAGAGGACAACGAAAATCTGGCTCAGGAAAATCTGACTAGGGCAGTAAAATATTCCAGTGGAGACTCTAGGAAATACATGGGAGAATGTGAAACAGGTGCAAGATAAGGGTTCCTTCATTAAGTATGAATATTGAGGTTCAATGCAGACTTCAATTCCAAGTCACTGGTGATCACGGCTTTCTCACCCTGGTTTGGAGAGAGTACTCCACCAGAGGAATCCTCATCACTTGCTGCATGCAGAAAGACAGGTCAGCTCACCCTTTCTGAAACTAAAATCTTTCCAGTGTTTTCAACTCAAAATAATCTGTATAATAATTAGGCATATTTTAGGATGACATATTCCTCACTTCTTTACCACCTTGCGTGTGTGTTTACACACACACACATTACACCCAATAAGCAGACAAAAGAGAAAAAAAACATAATTCTTTTTATTTCATTAAAAAGAAAATATTCAGCCAGGTACAGTGGCTCGCACCTGTAATCCCAGCACTTTGGGAGGCCAAGGCAGATGGATCACCTGAGGTTGGGAGTTTGAGACCAACATGGTGAAACCCTGTCTCTACTAAAAATACAAAATTACCCAGGCGTGGTGGCGCATGCCTGTAATCCCAGCTACTCAAGAGGCTGAGGTAGGAGAATCGCTTGAACCCAGGAGGCGGAGGTTGTGGTGAGCCAAGATCGCACCATTGCACCCCAGCCTGGGCAACAAGAGTGAAACTCCATCTTAAAAAAATAAATAAAAAAAGAAAGGAAAAAAAATATTCAATCAAAAAGGAAGCAGAAAAAGACAAAAAAGAGAAAACTGAGGGACAAGTACAAAATAAATAGCAAGATAATTACTTTAAAACCAACCAATTTACTGATCATATTGTAGGAAACAGTCTAAGCACCGTGGTTGAAAGGCAGAGATTATTCAATTAGATAAAAAAACAAACAAGACCAACTGTATGCTGTATACAAGAAATGTACTTTAAGTATAAAGACACTAACAGGTCAGCAGTTAAAAAGATGAGTAAAGATAGACCATGCTAACACTAATCAAAAAAAAAAAAAATGCCAAAGCAGCTATATTAATATCAGCCAAAGTAGATTTCAAAGCAAAGAATATTACAAAGATAAAAGAGGGTCATTTTATAATAATAAGTTCAATTTCTCACAAAAAGTAAGAATTCCAAAGGTTTAAGTACCAAGTAACAGATCTTCAAAATATGTGAGACAAAAACTGATAAAAATACAAAGAGAAATAGGCAAATCCACAATTTTGGTTAGAGATTTTATCATCTCTCACATTCTTTTGGAGGGCACACAAAGCATGTATAAAGATCAACCATTTTCAGGGCCATAAAACAACTCTCAATAAATGTAAAGGTTTTGAATCTTACGATATATGTTCTCTGATAATAGTAAAACAATAGAAATCAATAATGAAATATACCTGGAAAATTCCCGCATATTTGGAAACTTAATAACACACTCCCGGAGAAACCATTGGTCAAAGAAGAAATCAAAAGCAAATTTAGAAAGTTATTTGGAGCTAAATGAAAATGAAAGCAAAACATATCAACATTTGTGAAATGCAGCAAAAGCAATACTTGGAGGGATATATAGTTCATAATGTATATATTGGGAAAGATAAATATTCTGAAATCAACAACCCCTTCTATCTTTGGAACGAAGGGGAAAGAAAATTAAACCCACAGTAAGCAGCAAAAAGGAAATAATAAAAATAAAGACAAAAATCAAAACAAACAATAATGAAGAAAATTTATGAAACCAAAAACTTTTTAGAGATTAGTAAACCTATATCCAGACTGATCAGAAAAAAACAGTATGAAGACACAAATTACCAGTATCAAAATGAGGGAACATCACTACAAATTCTGCATATATTAAAAGGAAAAATAGGCTGGGCACAGGGGTTCACACCTGTAATCCCAGCACTTTGTGAGGCCAAGGCAGGCAGATCACTTGAAGTCAGGAGTTTGAGACCAGCCTGGCTAATGAAAATACAAAATTTAGTCAAGCAAGGTGGAGGGTTCCTGTAACCCCAGCTACTCTCGAAGCTGAGGCACGAGAATCACTTGAACCCAGGAGGCAGAGGTTGCAGTGAGCTGAGATCGCACCACTGTACTCCAGCCTGGGTGACAGAGCAAGACTAAGTCTCGGAGGGGAGGGGAAGGGAGGGGAGGAGAGGATAGAAGAGAGATAACTTTAAGACAACAATCTTGACACCTTAGATGAAATAGACAAATTTGTTGAAGTCAGACCACCAAAGCTGATGTAAGTATAAGAAGATAACTTAAATAGTTCTTTATCTGTATTTAAGACACTAATAGGTTAGCAGTTAAAAAGATGAGTAAAGATAGACCATGCTAACACTAATCAAAAAAAAAGCCAAAGCAGCTATATTCATATTAGCCAAAGTAGATTAAATCTATTTTAATCTACTATTTATACTTTAATAGATTTAATAAATCTATTAAAGAAATTAAATTTGTAATTTTAAAACTTTTCATAAAATACAGTAACTCCAGGTCAGATGGCTTCATTGGGGAATTCTATCAAATATAAGGAAGAAATAATACCAATTTGATATGGTTTAGATGTTTGTCCCCTCAAAATCTCATGTCGAAATGTAATCGCCAGTGTTGACGTTGGGGCCTGATGGGAGGCGTTTGGGTCACGGGGGCAGATCCTTCATGAACAGCTTGGTGCTGTCCTAGTGATTGTGACTAAGTTCTTGCTCAGTTAGTTCACATTGGATCTAATTGGTTTAAAAGATTGTGGCACCTCCCCACTTTCCCTCTCTTGCTCCGGCTCTCACCATGTGACACATCTGCTCCCCCTTTGCCTTCTGCCATGATCGTAAGCTTCCTGAGGCCTCACCAGGAGCAGATGTCAGCACTACACTTCCTGCATAGCCTGCAGAGCTGTGTGTCAGTTAAATCTCTTTTCTTTATAAATTATCCAGTCTCAGGTATTCCTTTAGAGTAATACAAAAACAGACTAACACACAATTCTACACAAATTCAGAAAATTTAAAGAGAAATACTTCCCAATTCATTCTATGAGGCCAGCTTTACTCTGATTCCAAAACCAGACAAAAACTTTATAATAAAAGAAAGCTACAGACCAACATTCCTCATAAATATAGATGTATGAATTCTCTTAAGAACTATGGAATATAAGATTGGTTTAACATTCAAAAATCAATATAATTAACTACATTAACCAATTAAAAAAGGAAAACCATATGATCATCCCAAAAGAGGCATAAAGAAACATTTGACAAAATCCAACATCCATTTTAAAAAAATCTTAAAAAAAAAAACCTCTCAGCCAACTGAAAATAGAAAGGAATTTCTTCAGTCCAATAATGGATTTCTATGAAAAATCTATAGTTAACATGCTAATAAAGATAAGGAACAAGAATTTCCACCATGAAAACCCTTCATTCAGCACTGTAGTGACAGTTCTATCCAGTACTATAAGAAAATATGTATACATACATACATACATACATACATACATAACATAAATGGCATTCACATTGGAAAGAAGGCAGTAAGCATTTATCTGCAGACAATATACTTACCTATGAAGAAAAGCCTACCAAATTTACCAAAAGCCACTAGAAATAGTAAATGAGTTTAGCAAGGCTGCAGGATACAAGATCTGTGTATAAAGAGCAATTGCATGCCTATATACTAGCAGCAAACAATCAAATTAAAATTTTAAAACACCTTTTACAATAGCACAAAAATAGATCTGTACCAAAAAAAAAAACAAAACAAAACAAAAACTGCAAACTGATACTGGTTCCTATGTTTTTGCTAGATTTCTATACTGCCCACAATTTCTTTCCCATACTTCTTGGTTATAGCTGTTATCTCATGGGAAACTGGAAAGATTGTCATCCAGGCCTCCAAAGAGCCATTCTCACCTGATCAGCACCCTCTATGATGGACTGAATTAAACTGCTCTGGAAATAGTTTCAATTAAATCGAGGTATAAATATTTTGGGACATCACAGGCAGGAATATCATCCTCTTGGTTTCCTATTTCTGAGGAAAAATATATTTGCCAACCATAAAGTGAATTGGGACATTATTCTAGTTCCACAACAAGAAAAGGAGTATTTTTTATTTTTAAATGACACCTAATAACTGCAAATATTTTTGTGGTACTGAGTGATATTTTCAAACATGTATACAATATATAATGATCAAATCAGGGTAATCAGCATATTCATCATGTCAAATATTTATCATTTCTTAATGTTGGGCTGAGATACAGAATCAACCTAAGTGTCCATCAGCAGGTGAATGGGGCTGGGTGTGATGGCTCACAATTTCAGCCCTTACGGGAGGCCAAGGAAGGAGGATTACTTCACTCCAGAAGTTCAAGACCAATCTGGGCAACATAGTGAGACCACATCTCCACGCAAAAAAAAAAAAAAAAAAAAAAAAAAAAAAAAAAAAAAAAATTTTTAACTAGCCAAGCAAGGTAGCACATACCTGCAGTCCTAGCTACTTGGGAGGCTGAAACAGGAAGATCACCTGGGCCCGAGAGTTTGAGGTTACAGTGAGCTACAATCGTGCCAGTGTTACTCCAGAAAGGGATGGAATATTGATTTAATTTTCCAAACCTGGGATCAAAGGAGGAATATTTGAAATACTGTACACAGCTCTTTTCAAATTCTGTTTTATTTAAAAGAAGATGTATTGCAGCCGGGCATGGTGGCTCACCCATGTAATCCTAGCACTTTGGGAGATCGAGGCAGGATGATCACTTGAGGTCAGGAGTTTGACAGCAGTCTGGCCAACATAGTGAAATACAAAAATACTAAAAACACAAAAATTACCCAGAAATCTTGAACCAAGCAGGCAGAGGCTGCAGTGAACTGAGATCATTAAACTGCATTCCGGCCTGGGCAACAAAGCGAGACCCCGTATCAAAAAAAAAGATGTTTTTGGGAAGAAAACATTTACACAATTTTGGAATTCCACACTTGCAGAGCTTTTCTTGTAACTAGGACACAGTTTCAATGCCTAGAGGCTCCAGACCTGGATGGAATTGTTGTTAATGCTCCTTCGAGATTGGCCTCACGCAAGTTTTCTCTCAGATGTATTGTCATCAGCTACATTTACTTTAACAGACACAAAGCAGGAAAATATTTCAGAAAAATATTGTAAACGCATTATCAATCAGTAGTGACTAGAGGTTTTTCTCCTAGCAAATTATCATAAAGCTTTCTGAGGCAGATTGAAAAGCCACTGGTGAGCAGCCTTATTTATTTCTGCCTATAGATATTTTGTGATCAATTATAATAATATTACATCCCTCATTTCTGCTATAATATATTCAATTACATAGTTAACATTTCCTGCTAACCTTTTCAAATACAGGAAAGCGAATTCCACCTATCTGATTGGTGTGTTTGTCTAATGCATATGTTATTCTCATTATCCTTAATTCAAGTGGACATTTGCTTTCTTTGGTTACATAGCTGGGTAACCAGTTATTTACCTGATTTGGAGATGCATTTAAACTCCTATGTCTCAGGGGATTGATTCATACATATTGTTGTCATTATACTTTCTCTTAACAATTTATCTCTCCCAACAGTCTCATAAAACAGGTTGGTATAACTTTACCCCCTTTTATAGGAACCCAGAGACATTACTACTATATTTTGGGGCAAATTTGTGCCAGCCAGCCAGAAATGTTGTCTTAGAGCTCATGAGGTTCCAATCTATGACATATTCCAGACATACCCCACCTCCCAGGAGAGGCACAATTTGGGGGACTGTTATAGCAAAGAGCTAAGAAAGAAGAAACCATTTTGAAAAACATTTATAATACCGGTCATTAATAATTAGCAGTGCTGGCCGGGCACGGTGGCTCAAGCCTGTAATCCCAGCACTTTGGGAGGCTGAGACGGGCGGATCACGATGTCAGGAGATCGAGACCATCCTGGCTAACACGGTGAAACCCCGTCTCTACTAAAAATACAAAAACTAGCCGGGTGAGGTGGCGGGCGCCTGTAGTACCACCTACTCAGGAGGCTGAGGCAGGAGAATGGCGTGAACCCGGGAGGCGGAGCTTGCAGTGAGCTGAGATCCGGCCACCGCACTCCAGCCTGGGTGACAGAGCAAGACTCCGTCTCAAAAATAATAATAATAATAATAATAATAATAATAATAATAATAATTAGCAGTGCTAAGTAATTGTAATACCATGGGGCACACAGGACCTTCTCCAAATATATTTTTCTTTCATAATTAAGATGTATTCACAGAGTTAGGAAAAATGGAAAGAACATAAACTATTCCATATAATGCTCGTATTTCTAGGAGTGTTCTGTTTTGTTTGGCATAAGCAATGAACTTGAAGGCAGAAGCACAGCTGGAAATGCAAAATGTGCATCTGTGCTTAATTAAGAACATTTTGAGGACTGTATATTAAGCAATATGATTTTAAGGTTCAATCATTATAAAATGACCAAAAGCTAAGTGAAGAGTAAGTCAGTCAGCTGGTTGTTTTGTCTATAGACTGATTTTTGTTCTCACTTAATTGATTTTTTTTCTTTTTGTCTAAACAAGCCAATAGTATTAATTCTATTTAATACATACTTATCCAAGAAATAAGTTTTCAAAACCACAGGTGTCATGAAATCCACTGTAATTTGGTTTATGAAAATTAGAAAAGTAGACCAACTCTATGTAAAATTATCTTAAGGGTTTTCAGGCCTAGTCAATTCTCTCCATCCAATTAATTTCTGCCTCCATTCATTTTTCTGAGAAAATGAAGTATTTGATGGTCTTTTTATAAGGTTCCTGCTATAGGTTGGTGCAAAAGTAATTGCCATTTTGGCCATTTTTTTTTTAAATACCTCAAATCAGGTCCTAAAGATAGTAAAAGGACAGTGCAGAGGCCTGAAGGCACCAGGGATTTGCTGTTCATAGCGCCCCCAAGCAACCACCTGAGCGCAATCATACCAGGAGCCCAAGCCAAATTTTCTGCTGCCCAAAGCAGAGATTTTGGCCCAAACCACTGGTAGGATAGACTTCCACAAAGCCCCTCAAGATCTTTAATATTCATCTACAACAGGCGTAGCTGCAGCCAAGGCTAGAGTTTAAGGCTGGGTCTAGAACATACTTACATGAAACAACTTTGTACAACTGAAGTTTACCCAAAGAAGTTTCAGTTAGTTCGAAGTGCAGTCAGCCATTTTTGGACAACTAGGCTGAACTATATCTATAAATTTAAATATATTTATATACAAATACCTTATAAAATATAAAAATAAAAATAACCTGAGGTTTATCATCTGTTTACCTATTAGAGAGCAACAAATTCTATTGATAGAGACACAGAGAGAGAAACAGAGACCTTATTTCAGAAATTCTCTGTCCTTAAGAATGGTATTTTTTAAATTTTTATTGAAATATATACTCAGAAAAAATGCAGCCATTGTACAGTTTGATGAATTTTTGCAAGCTAGACACACCTGTTTAGCTGACAGATCCAGAAAGAGAAAATATCAGCTCCCCAACAGCCCGTAGGCTCACGGCCCTCACTTCCCTCCCCTGCACCTGCCTCCCTGAATTCCAGCTCCCAGGGGCCTGTTCCAGCCCTGCATTGGAACAAAATGCTCCCAAGGCCTGCTTCACTCATTCCTGCAGTGCCAAGACTCTGTACAAATACCTCAGAATGCATTTATATCACCAGAGCCAGGGTGTAAGGGGAGCACAGAGGAAAATCCTGAATTTATTGCGTTTGAACCTTAAATTACTTTGTTGACCAAAATGGGCTGGGGAGTGAGGATCACCTGAACCCAGGAGTTTGAGGTGATCGTGAACAATGATCACCACTGAACTCCAGCCTGGGTGACCAGAGTAAGACTCTATCAAATAAATAAAGTTCCTCATGGAAACAGCTTATGTATTTCTGCCTTTAGATTATCTCTCCATAGAGGTTAGACCAGGTGGAGAAATTAATGTCATAATGGCCTTCAACACCACCCTTTGTTTCTGTCCTTACAGTCATACATGTCTACTTTATGAAAATTCCTGGCCCCCAGTACAAAAACTCAAAATATTTGTCTTCAGGTTTCCACCAATAAACTCACTAGCCCCATGTAAATTCTGAATTGTGACCTCAGCTCAGCCGAGACCTCCACCACAATAAAATGGATCCTTTTCTACAACTGAAGCAGCAGGCTGATATAGAGGAAAGATCCTTGACACGCCTGGGTTTCAAATCTAGTCTCTGTCACTTACCACTTGTGTAACCTTAGGCAGGCTACTTAATGTCTCCAAGTCTTTGGTTACTTATCCATAAAATGGATTAGAATGTCTGTTTATTCAATGGAGAACTATAAAACAGCTCAGTACTTGAAATAACTATGTATTCAACAAGTATTGGCTCGTGTGAACTTTTGCCAGCCTCCAAGAATTATGTAGAGGTGTAGACTTTAACGTTGTACCCTACATCTGAATTGCCATGGGTGCCACAGAAACTGATATCCTCCTCTGTCTGATACTTGGCTTTCTTTCAAGTCTGTTCAAGTCAAGCAAAGAAGAATTACAAAAACATTAGGCTATATTTTCATTAAAATATCACTCCAGATACTACCACCTTTGAAAAACCCAAACAAGTACAAATGGCTCTTCTTTTTAATATAAAATTAATTTCAGTTCAGTATTATGAGTTTTGCCACTTTCAATATAAATAGAAAATCTGAATTTCCTTAGTTGAAATTCCAATAAGATCTACCTTGTTGGGTCCTTTTTAATTTTTCCTACTTTTTCCTTTTCAATATTATCTATCGATATTAATATAAACCCAACTTTTTTCTTTCTAGAAAATCAGAGCGAATATCAAGATACACATAAAGCATATTAGGAAGCATTTCTGTTGGATTTATCACTATACTCTTAGAAACTTCTAGTCAAGAAAAGACTTACACATAGGGAGAACACATATCCCAGTTTTCCCAGGACATCTGCCCAACTTATCCTTGTGTTCACCTATTGTCCTGAGTAAACTGTTAATAGTACCTTTCACTCTCAAAAGTGATTAGCTTAAATGATGAATTGTATGATCATAGACATATCATGTACTCAACTGTTCAGATACCTGGTGCATTATCAAAATAGCCTGAGAGGCATTTTAAAAGTATATACTCATGGCCAAATTCAGTGGCTCACACCTGTATTCCCAATACTGTGGAAGGCCGAGACAAGAGGATTACTTAAGCCCAGTAGTTCGAGAGTAGCCCGGGCAACATAAGGAGACCTCATCTCTACAAAAAAATTTTAAAAATTAGTCGAGTACGGTGGCACACGCCTGTGGTCCCAGCTACTTGGGAGGCTATGGTGGGAGGATTGCTTTAGCCTGAGGGGTCAAGGCTGCAGCGAACTGTGATCGTGCCACTGCACTCCAGCCTGGGCAACAGGGCAAGACTCCATCTCAAATTAATTAATTAATTTAATTAAATAAATAAAAGTATTTACTCTTTAGCCCTATCATGTACATCAAAATCAGTATGGGACTCAAATTTATCTTACGAAGGTTCCCAAACAGTTCGAGTAATCAGCCAGTTTTTAAAATACCCTTGTCTACTTTTGCCCCTTATCTACTCTTCTCTAGCAAGGGAGGAACTTCCCCTAGAGAAGGCTGAGAGACACCAAAGTGTGTTGGTTTTTCCTCAATTAGAGACTTTTTAGAAAAAGACTGACATCATTTCTAAGAATGCAGATGAGGTGTCCTGCCAGCTTCTTCAGGTAGATTTCCCAGGATGATTTCAGCATTCTAATAATGAGAAAAGGTAATATTTATGGAGAATTTACTGTGTGTCAGATGCTATACTGAGTACTTGATTTGTATTGTTTTATGTAACTCACTTTAAAACTCTTTAAAGTCTCACCAAACGCGATATATGGATGGGAAATAAGTATATTTAAAACAATGCTCACCGTCATATACCATTAGGGAATTGCGAATTCAAACAATGAGATACCACTACACACCTATTAGAATAACTAAAATCTAAAGCACTGACACCACCAAATGCTGGTCGGGATGCAGAAAGGCAGAGCCTCTCATTCATTGTTACTAGAAAATGCAAAATATTATAGCCACATTGGATAACAGTTTGGCAGTTTCTTACAAAGCTAAACATATTCATACCCTACAATCAAGCAATTGCACTCCTCGGAATTTAACCAAATGAATGAAAAACACAAAAACCTGCAGCATTATTCTTAATCGCCAAAAAGTTGGAAGCAATCAAGATGCCTTTCCGTTAGTGAATGGATAAATAAACTGTGGTAGATTCAAGCAATGGAATATTATTCAGCAATAAAAAGAAATGAGCTATCAAGCCATAAAAAGGCATGAAGGAATCTTAAATGCAAATGAAAGAAAGCAATCTGAAAAGACTACATACTGTATGATTCCAACCATATGACATCCTGTAAGAGACAAAACTATGGAGACAGCAAAAAGATTATTGGCTGTCCACTAATCCAGGGGCTGGGGTGGGGAGAGGGATGAATAGGCAGAGCACAGAGGATTTTGAGGGCAGTGAAACTATACTGCGTGATACTGTAATGGCAAGTACATGTCATCACACGATTTGTCAAAACCCAGAGGATGTATAATCCAAAGAGAAACCCTAATGCAAACTATGGACATTAATAAAATGTACCAATATTGGCTCATTAATTGTAACAAATGTACCATAGTAATGCAAATGTTCCTAGTACCAGGAAACCTAAAATGGCTCAAAAAATAAAGTCTATTAAGTTCAAAAAAATCCTATGAGATAAAGACTATTGCCATACCCATTTTATCAATAAGAAAACTGAGGTATAAAAAAAAAAAAAAGGTCACTTGCTCAAGATCATATTATCAGCAAATCGAAATTTGAATCCAGGCAGCCTAACCCCAGAGCCCATGATTTTTACCTCTACACCTCAATTTTCTAACCTGTGGATCTATTGAAAGCCTATACAAAACCTAAATTCTTTTTTTTTTTTTTAACTACTATAGAAGTGTCTGTTAAAATGGACTAATTTCTCCCCAGGGCCTAATTTACTGCCTCCTTATAATAAGTGCCCTCAGGCTCACCAAGAAAATAACCAAACATTAACACCTTCAACACTCTGGGGCACCTTTGTGACTGCGATAGTAATTCACTTCATTAATCTAGCCATATCTCTAGCAGTCTCCATAATTTTAATGAAGGATTGCTTCCCTAGTGTCAATGTCATCCAAGATATTTTTAAAAAGAACCACACAGGAAGTCACCTGTTGGAGTTGGTTACTGTGGAACTTCAGATACCCAGTACATTTGCTTGATTTTTTTTTCCCCCTACTAGAAAGTCAACTAGATGCTGGGAGAAATTAGACTCATTAACTATTACTGTGTCTACCAATGATTGCTGCCTTAGGGTAGGAATCAGAGGAACAGAAGGGGCACTGCAGGTTTCAGAGTCTATGTCATCCAGTCACAGCAGCTGATACCTGGTAACACTTGTGATATAAACACACCAGCCCTTCAGAGGGATTGCCTGCTGGGGAAGACGCAGGGTTCATAAAGTACTCTGAGCAATGGCAACCTCACTGAACTTCCTAGGGTGAGGAATCTAAAGATCAAATCTCTTTTGGATGTGTTGATACGATTGTTTAAAAAGCCAGCCTCACTATTTCACAGACATCTCCTGTAATATTAAGGGTCCATATAAAGGGAAACAAAAATGAGAAAATATTAAGATTAGTATCAAAAGGCTGAGTGTCCCCGGAGGCCTTGTCTGAGTCCCAAGGTATCTGTCATTCTTTCTCTCAGCAAATGCATACTGAGTGCTTGCTGTGTGCCAAATATTGTCCTGGATGCTGCAGATGGATTGGTAAATAAATGGATGAGGCACGCTCCATCAAACTATTACCCCATTAGCTCCATGAACAAACTATCAGCACATGTCTCAAAACCAAGAATTAGTTTCTTTACATGAGGTTTCTAAATCTTCTTTGGTGACAAGTATTTCTGCTTCTTATGTAAAACGTTATTGAGCCATACGCAGATATTGGGTAGGAGAAAGAGGTTGACAATGTATAAGTGGCAGAAATGTGTGAGAAGCATCTGTAAGGTAAGGTTTGAAGAGGGCTACATGATGAGAAGCCCTGTCATAATTCCATGCCCAGAGTTCACCTGCTTAAAATACTAACAAGCCTTTAGGGAGGAAGAGAGTAATAACAGTCATGGCAAAGATCCATAAGGCCAGAACCCTGAGGCTGGATACACCAGTCCTGGGAACTTAGCTTCTGCTATGAAATAAACAACTTAGTTCAAATTCATTTACCAAATGAAATAATACTTTAACTTACTGATTATCACATGACCACACATATTACAGGCTATACTAAAGCTCTCTGAAGCAAATAAACCATTTGTTGAGAGTTAAACACATAGAGAAAAACACAATTAAGGAATGTCTTCCTCTTTTTTGTTTTGAGACAGGGTCTTGCTCTGTCACCCAGGCTAGAGTGCAGTGGTGCAATCACAGCTCACTGTAGCCTTAAAGTCCTGGGCCCAAGCAGTCATCCCACTTCAACCTCCTGAATAGCTAGAGTCACAGGTACATGCCACCACACCTGGATACTTTTTTATTTTTTGTAGAGACTGGGTCTCATCGTGTTGCCCAGGCTGGTCTCAAAATCCTGGGCTCAAGCGATCTTCCTGCCTCAGCCTCCAAAAGTGCTTTGATTACAAGTGTGAGCCACTGTGCCCAGCCTTAGTTGTTTTTGTTTTGCTTTGTTTTGGTTTTTTTTGCTAAAGACATTGCCATTGCCCCTAGACAGATAAGATAAATTAGATATAAATAGTTTCATTTGGGGGCCACTTTTTCCTGCCATAATCACCTCACTTAACATTTTGCATATGTATGATTAGAAATGCTAAAATAAAATGTCAAGTATATTTAGGAAATTAGAATATAAAATAGGCAGCTGGTGACATTATGGTCTTAATGTGGCAGGATGAGCTTTCCTTTTCCTATCAATGCCTTCTAGCTTTGCCGCCTCACTCCTTCCTGAGTGGGGTAGAGGTGACTTAGGTGAAAAAGGAAATTAGATGGAAATACCTTTGGTATAATGATTGTATCAGTCAGGATAGACAAAATTATGCTGTGGTGATAAACACCCCCAAGAGCTTGGTAACACAGCTACAAAGGTTTTCGCCCTGCTCAGGCTGCGTGTCCACTGGCACTTGGAAGAGGCTCTACTCCATGCTGTCTTCACTCTGGCACCCAGTCCAGAGTGACATCTGAAAAGATGTCTTGTAGCAGAGGAAAGAAAGAGAGTGATTGAAGCCCAGACAGATTCCTACAGCTTCTGCCCATGTGATACATTTTATTAATTAATTTTACCTTTATCAATCAATGGCGCAGGGGAAGTATAATTCTTCCTAGGGTGAAAGGAAACAGGTATTGGTTTTTACAAAAAATGCAGGCCGGGCGTGATAGCTCACACCTGTAATCCCAGCACTTTGGGAGGCTGAGGCAGGTAGATCATAAGGTCAGGAGTTCAAGCCCAGCTGGCCAACATGGTAAAACCCCGTCTCAACTAAAAATACAAAAAAGTAGCTGGGCGTAGCAACGGGCGCCTATAATCCCAGCTACTTAGGAGGCTGAGACAGGAGGATCGCTTGAACCCAGGAGTCAGAGGTTGCAGTGAGCTAAGATCACGCCACCGCACTCCAGGCTGGGTGACAGAAAAAAAAAAGAAAAGAAAAGAAACCCACCACAATAGTGCATCAATATTTTCTATGAAATGCAGCTTACTTAAGCAAAATGAAGTATTGCTCTCTTCTAGAAGGTTACTTCTGACAAACGGAAAGGAGCTATGGCAATGAACAATATAGAAGGATTGGGAAATCTCCTATAGAACTGAGCCCTGGAGGAGAGCCAAGCTTAGAAGAAATATCAGAGGACACTGGGGAGGGAAAGATCAATACTTGGGAAAGAAAGGATATAAAGAACTCCAACTCTCAAAGACTGCCAATTTTGCTGCTAATATGCATGTTTCCTTCTTCTGTCATAATCACATTTTAGCAGGGCATATAGTGTCCCATAATAAAGATAATTCCCAGCCACCTTTCAGCTGATGTGGACATGTGACTTCATTCTAGCCAAGGAGCTAGAAGCAGAGGTAAAATATGGCAGCTTCCAGGATACTCCTTTAAGAGAAAGTAGACTGGTGTCATTTGCCCTCTTCTTTATCCCATCCTTCATCCTGCTGCCTTTCAACAATGCTGCCACCTTGGATTTCGTGTATGACTACCACACCCTGGAGTAGTGGGGCTGAGAGTTGGAAGAAGCCTGGGCAGACAGGAGATTCTTGCTGTGTGTTATAAGCCTCTACACTATTAGGTTGGTACAAAAGTAATTGTGGTTTTTGCCATTACTTTTACTTGCCCAGAGTTGTACAGCTAGTAACTGGCAGAGCTATAACGTTTAATTGCAAAAACCACAATAACTTTTGCACCAACCTAATATTTCTGTTGTATTATCAGTTTAATTTTTAAATATTTACACAAAGAAAAGAAAAGGAGATTGTTTTTTAAAAAGTCAAGCAAGCACCCATAAAGGAAGTGGGATTTGAACTGGGTCTTAAAGAATCCATAACATTTAGAGAAGCAAAGTTAAAGAGGAGGACGGCAAACTGACATTTGTGAAGTATCTCTTAATAATAACTTGCAATTTCTGAGCACTTTCTCTATACCATGCACTTGTGCTAAGCACATTATTTTATTCAACTTTCACACCAACCCAGAAATGCCATCATCACCATTTTCAGATGAAAAGACTGACATTTTTAAAAAGTGTTTAAAACCTCTCTCAGAGTTGTATAGCTAGTAACTGGCGGAGCTATAACTTTAACCTAGGTTTGTCTGCTACAGAAGCTCTTCTCTTTATTTAAGGTTAAAAAAAAAAAAAAAAAAAAAAAACACCCAGGAAGACCAGGAAGAAATGCACCTGATATTTTTTTTGGAGAGTTGAGTGACATGCTGGAACCAAGTTCACTTAGAGAAACACTAAAACTTCCTCCCATCAATTGGTGAATGCCCTCTGAACTAAAACTAAATTTAATATTAGCTTTAAAAAACACAATTACAAGGATATAGCATTTGCAATCAAAATAAAAATTGCATAATACTTTCTAAGGTCAAGTAAAACATGTTTAGATTATGAGCATTTAAAAATTATTTATGCTACTATTTCTGTTTATCTATCTAGAAAATTAAGTTATCTGTATTCTGCATAAAGCAGGCCTTTAGATTAAGGAGAATCTTACAGAGCTTACATTTCAAAGATATATTTCATATTATATTCATTTAACCATCTCAATTATCTTACTTAACTTTGAAATAACACCTGTATTTGCAATAGACTTTGCAAACCCATTACTCCAGTGCATAGTCAGTTAGCAACACCACATAAATAGAAAAGCATTTGGGAAAACAATCTAGTTCTGTCTAATGGAATGTTTTGCTGTGATTACTAACTTTTGTTTTCAATATTCTCATCAGTGGTAGAAATGACTGCTGAATTTATAGTCTTCAGAATTTCATTTGAATAAGCAAATATAATTCTGTGCAATATCCCAAATTTAATATACATTATATGCTTCTTTAGAGAACTATAATTACAGAATCTCTGCCTATAATAAGTAAACCTGCAATTGTCTAGCATTGAGATGCTTCAGTGAATAAAACAGCTGATTGAAAATAGAAAATTTCTGCATTTTCCCACTTTAAAGTTATACATTTCCAATAATTTCACATACACCAAACTGTAAATATGTGTAAAATTTGTATTTTATCAGGATGTGAGCTCAGTATCTACAACAATTTTTAAAACTGGAATAAATTATTTCAAATGACCTATAGTTGACAAAGGTTGTAACACAACGATATCTAATGCCAAGTTCTATGGCAGGAAAAGTGGTACAAATTGAAAATGCATTGATTTCTTATTAAATTTTACATAGGAGGCATTTATGTAGCCCTTTAATGTCTGTTTCTTGTCTAAGATGATATGTTTTCATAAATGCAAATAGCTCTTTCATCTGGTTTAAATCATGTTAATACTTGGAGTTCATTTTTTCTCTATACAAACCTATGAAAGTACAAGTTTTTGTTCAACCTCATTCGAACCATGTCATTTGAAAATCTTGTTAGAAGACGTGTAAGAAGGTCTTGGCAACACTCTCTACTGTATTTCTTGATTTGAAACTATCAAAGAGTCCTTTTCAGTATATATATTTAAATGCCCAATTATTCTAGAAAAATATACTTCTCCTCCTTGTATTATTCATCATTTCTCATTGTCCAACTATCCCAAAGAACTCCACTGAGTAAGCTCAAATTTAAAAATCAAAATAAAAGACTCAGCCATTGGTTTCCTGCAAACACATACAAATTTCTTCTTTGGGTGCTTCTCAGCACACCCTGTGTAGTAACAAATAGGTAATCTCATGAGAACATAGACAGGGCTGTTCTGGATGCTGCACAAATCCACTTTATGACGGCGTCCATGGTTTTGAAAAGTATTTGAAACCTTTTTCCTGCTATGTAAACCAATGAGAAAATATGATCAAAGTTGCCTTTAGCACAATCAGAATATTTTACAAATATTTATTTGCTTTCTCTTCACAAGTTATGGAGATGTAGGCATTCAGATCATTGCAAATGACAATTCTTTATTGAGCCAAATGTTTTCTACCAGCCTACAAAATATATTCATGTCATACTTCAAAACAGGTGGAAGTTTTCTGCATATAAAATATGTTTGAGATAAAAGCCAAATTCCCTATAATCATCAAAATTTTGCATACTTCTCTAAACACAACCTGACTGACTTCTTCCATTGTTTCACCTATTTGCCACTGACCCACTTTTTAATTCTTAAAATCAACAGTTAGAAGGATTAACAGTGGAGAAATGTCCTCACTAAAGGGACCAATCCAAACTAATTGTAAAGGCTAACAGTAATGATACGAAGCGCCTACAGCAGAGGCAAAGGATAGGTCTGCTGTGGAGAAATAAGTCCAAGATCACTGAGTATTAAATGCAAAACAGATAATAATGTGGTGGGAGTGGAGAAAGTAAAATTAATAACAAAGTAGACAGAGAGAGAGCCATTCTTCCATTTTCTTTGAAGGTTTTTTAAGCAAAAACAGAGACAGAAGCCTACCTCAATGTCACACTTCCAATGACCACTCTCATAGTGCTAGGGGAGTGTAAATTGGTACACTATTTGTGGAAAATTACTGTCATCAACAACCTTAGAAATGTTCAAAAACTTTTGTGAGGCACAATGACTCATGCCTGTAACCCCAGCTCTTACAGAGGCAGAGGCAGGAGGATAGCTTGAGCCCAGGAGTTTAAGACCTGCCTGGGCAATATAGCAAGACCCTGTTCTCCACAAAAAGGGAAAAAAAAAAAGGCCAAAAAAAAAAAGAAATGTTTAAAACTTTTATCCCTGTTGGATCAGTTCTAAAAAGTCTAACCAATTCTAGAAAATCTATCTTAAGGAAACACTTCCAAATAAGGGAAACAGCTTTATGCACAAAGATGTTGTTTAGGGATTAATGATTTACAACAAACAAATGGTAAGAATAACACACTAATAGACCCACTAAATAAATTATTTCCCAAAGGAATATAGCCATTTAAAGTGGAACACTCTTGCCACAGGTAAATAAAAATGTTTATGATGAGTGAAAATACAGTATGATCAAACTATGGCCAAAAACTAATAAGCTAAAACTATGCCTAAGCAAAAAATGAAATGTGTGCACATTGGTTTTCCTTTCAGCGGTGGAGTAACATTTCTCCTTTTCTGCGTTTGTCTTTAAAGAATATACATTACTTTTGCAATGAATAATAATCCAACAAATGTTATCGTTACATAAATAAACTCGAAAACCCTCTATAAAAAGTTAAATGAGGACAAAACCCAAAGGAGAAAGTGGAGCGACAAAGTGATTATTTTCTCTCTCCCACCAGCTAAATATAGTACTGAAATGTTGATCCGGCCATTGGGTTTTCCTACTTCTAATGAGGGGTCTGCTACGACTCTCTATGTAAGGATCTTCATTATTCAGTGCAGGCTAGCATTCAAAGCTCACTTGGCAGTGTGGATTAAACAAGGAGGCTGCACACATTCCTCAGTTTATCAGCAAATCCACAGTGACATGCATTTTCTCTTTTTCCTCTACTCATGAATACTAAAACCATGAGCTGTGCAAGGCTCTCTGTTACATGTGTGCTGTGGGCTAAGAGGCCATCTTTATAACCCCCTCCTGAGGGTGGGCAGGCAGCTCGGTTTCACAGCACTTTACTGTTTACTAGTAAGGCTGGTGGGTCAGCCAAGAGCCAAGAGTTACATGAGCAATTTCTTTGAATAATGATTAAGAAGGGGTGTGTGGATATGAATAGATGAAAGAAAAACAATTTTATCTCTTTCTAGTGAAAGAAGGCCAGCTTAGCCACAATTTAAACATCAAAGTCAGTGACTATTTTTAAAAGCTGAAAATTCCAAGCAGTGGTTGAAACAGAAAAGCTTAACTTTGGCAAATGGAAGCCATATCCCTCTTTATTTATTCCACCCATCCTCCTTTCCCTGTTCCTTTTGAAAAGCCCTATGGGGCCATATTATGCTGTCAAAATATAGCCTCTATCAGACCATATCAGGCCATAATTAGTTTCCTTTGGTTTGGGGTCATTTCATTTGTTCAAAAACACTAATTTTAAAACCAGGACAGAGATATCTGGTTGACTCTTTGTTTGTTGTTTGCTCTTGTACAGCTGACCTAGAAAGCTCTTATCTGTGTTATTAAAAAGCATTATTCTGTAATTCAGCCACTAGAATGCCAGAAGTCACAGTGCTTACTTGTCATTTGGGGTATAACCTCTCTGAGCAAGCAGACAGTTGATACAAAGGAAAAACAAATGGATATTTTCTGTAAAGGAATATTTTATACCTCTTCGCTCAGAGGCTGACAATGTGGATGCTCAAAAAATATTTGATGAGTCCATGAAAGGTGTCTTGTATTGTCTTAAGATCATTTTATAGGCAAGAACCATATCTTATAAATTCCTTTGTCTCTTCCAGCACACAACACAGCTATGGCTTCAGAATAGGTAGTTAATCAATATTTTTAGGTAAATAAACAAAAAACTATTTTTAAAGTAAACATATAAATCCTGCTAAGCAAGTTCTATGCAATGCTACCCAAGAATACATTTGTCTCTTTGTCTCTACTTTTTGATAGCCAACTGATTTTCATACACTGATATCCAATCCTCTGTCTTTTCAATTACATCATACACTATGACTCCCCATTTATACCAGCTTGAATGGAACTTTATCTTGAGTGTGAATAATTAAAAATTATAACTCATAATAAGTCCCTCCCGCATCCCTCTTTGTGAGACCTCACGTACTATAATAAACATACCCTGCCACCCCTGTAAAGAAATGCATTAGCCCCAAGGCAATATCAAACCACTGCATACCCAGCTAAAGGAATCAATAATCACTTTACACTGGGATTTGACCAGAAGCAAGGCAACTATTTTTTCAAATCTAATTTTTTTAGAAAAGGTAGTGATAAAATAAAGCTGATTATACAGACATTTAAAGTCTGCCTGAAACCTCCCAAAACAATTTTGTCTGTAAGACAGTAGTGGCGCAATAAATATGGCACCATATAAATATATAGCATAATGCATTCAAGTAACTTATATAGTCATTCAGAGCCACAGATAATTTCTCAGGGCTCTGTGAGAAAACTGACATGCTGCATAACTTAATTATCAATGCCGTACCCAAGACTCAAGGCAAATATTACCCATCAATAAGAGGCAGAATTGGGAATTAGGTTTGTCTAAGGAAACCTCGTCGTTCATTGGAAGTTCTGTCTGGCAGACCTTGTTTAAAAAAAGAAAGGAGGAGGATATTAGAAACAGTCTAGTTGGACTGGAAACTTGAATAAAACATCTTGGAAAAATAAGTATGTCCAGGATATCAGCATTTCTATTAGATTCGGGGAGCAAAATATTGGTGGTTTTCAAATTGCTTCAGGAGATTCAGCTTGTGTGAAAACTACACTCAGTCTTGTCTTTGAGGTCCTATTTGGCTTAATCAGACCAAAGCTTTGCTCAACTTCATTCTGTTGCCCAACTACAGCTCCTGCTGATGCTCTGCTTCCCTGAGAAAACCCAAGTCCTCAAGATGTCTCTAAACAAGCTACCAGTCCTCCTCTTACCTCTCAGACTTCCTCTCCTAATTCCCTCTCCCTCATTCCCTCCTTTCTGCCATTGCAGCCTCCTTGCTGTTCTTAGTGTAAACTAGGCCCCATCCCATCCCTGGGCCCTTGCAGTTGCTGTTCCTTCTGACCAGACTAGTACCAGTCTTCATGCTCCTACAAGGCTTCCTCCCTCACCTCCTGCTCAGAGAGCATCTTCCCATTACACCCCCTCTGATGCCCCTATCTAATACTGGAGCTTCAAATTCACTCTCTCTCTCATCAAGATATAAGCTCCATTAAGGCAAGAATTTCTGTTGGTTTTGTTCACTACTCTCTTCCAAGAGCCTAGAAGACTGCTTAGAACATAGGCTTTCACTAAGTATTTATTGAATAAATAAAGGACTAGATGCTAGTTTGAGGTTAATTTATTTGCTTTAAATCTCAACTGATAACACGTTAAGTTTGTTTTCACATGGTTTTAGATACCAATGCCAAAATAAAATGTAGATCAAACCTTCTCTCTCCGACCATAACAGTGATCATCAATGTTTCATTAAACAATGTCATTTTAAAACCTATGCCCATTGTATGCATTTGTTGAGGTTACCAAGCTGGGGGAAGGGAATGGAAGGAGGTGTAGATGAAAGAAGAATGGCAGATGTTAACAGCTGTTGACTCTGGGTGGTAGGGGCATGGATGTTCATTATGCTACACTGTCTGCTTGTATACATTTGAAATGTTCCATAATGCAAAGATCTTTTAAAAAGCTATATTGAAGTCCCTTTCCAAATCAAACTGGGAATAAGGAAAAAGAAGATTTGTAATTTTCATCTTAGCCTGTAGGCTGTTACATAATGTCTTTCTTTATGTTCACATTTTTAAAACTCTGCACTTTCTTCAGAAAATTGCTCAAAAACACAGCCTCTAGGAGTTGGAATTCCCCTGGATAGACTGTAGTGGCTTTCCAGCCTTGAACAAAGTCTTAAAACCATCAAAGTCTGAGGCCAACCATAGAACATGCTGTTTGGAAAGAAGGATTGTAGATCATAGCCTTGGGAGGCAGTTAAGGGATGCCACCCCCAACCGGGGTGAAAGCAGGTAAAAGCACGTTGTATACACCTGCAAAACCTCCTCCTGCTGCCTGGAAGTGGAAAATAGCCCTGATTACACACCCAGCTGTGGTAAGCCAGTTCTCCTCCTCCTGACTCATCTCTCTAAAATATAGCCAATCTACCGCTCCAGAAATAGCTAAAAATATTTTACAGATAATGACAGATTTTTGCATTAAAAAAACTTTTTGGAATTCTAAAATAGTCCTAAAACAAATAGAACTCAATGCTGGGTTTTTTGTATTCCTTTTAAGATGTCTACAATCTTTAAAATTCAAAAGACCCATGATTTTACACAAGAAATTTTGTCTGTCTTGCAACATGGTGATCATTCAACCTTGTTGATGCGCTTTTTAATTTATTCAGAATGTGAAGTGTGTTTTCAGGCTGGAAGAAGTTCTAGTCTCATAGTTGCAGAAACATGTATCCTCTGAAACAGTCAGGAAGTATATATTACAGTTCTCATCTGCTTAAATATAATCAAGTGAATTTGACATGGCTTAATGATTCTACTGTGACCCCAATCCATTCGCCAGCCACAATTTACCAATTCATTAAGGCTCTAACTTGAGTAAAAATAGAAACATCATCTTAAGCCTCAAGTCCTTGATTCCTTAGCCAGTTATTACATAGCAGATGAGTGATATGAAATTTTCAAGAATAAACTATTTGAACTGGAGGTTTTAAAGACTGGTAACTAGCAACAGCTCAATGAGGTTGGCTATATCTGCTGCCCACCTTGCATATTTGTCATAAACAATTGCAGAAAAATAATTTTAAAATTCAATAAGATATTAATTTAACAGAATAAGACATGAATTCAACAAAAAGCCTTTTGTCACCATCTCACACCCATTAGGATGACTACTACACACACACACACACACACACACACAAAAAAAAAAAAAAAAAAAAAAAAAAAAAAAAAAAAAAAAAAAAAAAAAAACAGAAAATAACAAGTGTTGGCAAGGTTGTGGAGAAACTGGAACCCTTGTGCACTATTGGTGGGAATGTAAATGGTGCTATATTTAGCCACTATAAAAAACTGTGTGGTGGTTCCTCAAAAAATTAAAAATAGAATCACTACACGATCTGGCAATTCCACTTCTGTGTGCATACCAAAAAGAATTGAAAGGTCTCAAAAAGATATTTGTATACCCATGTTCAGAGCAGCGTTACACACAATAGCCAAAAGGTGGAAACCACCCAAGTGTCCAATGACAGATGAAGAGAAAAACAAAAATCAGCCTTAAAAAGGAAGGAAATTCTAGACATTTCCTGCAAGAAGATATACAAACATCCAAAAAACATGAAAAAATGCTCAAAATCACTAATCATCAGGGAAATGCAAATTAAAACCACAATACCACCTTACTGCTGCAAGAATTATCATAATCAAAAAATCAAAAAAAAATGATGTTGGCATGGATGTGGTGAAAAGGGAACAACACTTTTACACTGCAGTGAGAATGTAAATTAGTACAACTACTATGGAAAACAGTATGGAGAGTCCTTGTAGAACTAAAAGTAGAACTACAATTCAATCCACCAATCCCACTACTGGGTATCTACCTAAAGGAAAAAAAAGTCATTATATGAAAAAGACATATTCACACACATTTATAGCAGCACAATTCACAATGCAAAGATACGGAATCAGCCTAAGAACCTATCAACCAATGAGTGGACAAAGAAAATGTGGTATATGTACGACACCATTGAATACTAGTCAGCCATAAAAAGGAAGGAAATAATGTCTTTTGCAGCAACTTGGATGGAGCTGAACACCAGTATTCTAAGTGAAATAACTCAGGAATTGAAAACCAAGCATCGTATGTTCTCACTTATAAGTGGGAGCTAAGCTATGAAGACAGAACGGCATAAGAATGATATAATGGGCTTTGGGGACTTACAGGGAAGTGGTGGAAGGGGGTAAGAGATAAAAGAGTGCATATTGGGTACAGTTTACACTACTCGGGTGATGGGAGCCCCAAAATCTCAGAAATCACCACTAAAAAACTTATCCATATGCCCAAAATTCACCTGTACCCAAGAACTATTGAAAGAAAATAATAATAATCACATTAAAAAGGAAGGAAATTCTGGCACATGGCACAACATGGATGAATCTTGAGGACATTAAGTGAAGTAAGCCAGTCACAAAAAGACAAATACTGTATGATTCCACTTAGACAAGAAGCTTAGAGTAGTCAAAATCAGAGACAGAAAGTAGAATCACGGTTGTCAGGGGCTGGAGACAGGGGAGAATAGGGAGTTGTTATTTAATGGGTATAGGGTTTTCATTTTGCAAGATGAATGGAGTTTTGGAAAATTGGTGCATAATAATGTAAATGAATTAACACTATTGATCTATTCACTTAAAATGGCTAAGTTGGTACATTTTTATGTTATGTGTACTTTAACATAATTTTTAAGAAGTCAAGGAGGAAAAGAAAAAAGGCTTTTGTCTATCTGTTGGATCAAAACCTTTAACTCCTATTCTCTAGTCTTTTGAAACCATTCCTGACAATAGACGCCCAGGTAGCCATACTTCTAATGCAGCACTCAGATGAACTGCTCCAGGGATACAGTGTAAACCAGTTGGGAGCACCAGGGCCTGGCTGCAGACAGCAGAGACGAATCTGGGTCTGGTGCTGTTGACGAGGTGCCACTTGGAGGGCAGGAAGATTGAATTTGGCTGTGTCCAATACCACAAAATGCACTTGATTTTAAAAGTCCAAATCAGGGCTTTCAACTAACTTGACAAGTGGCACACATTGTAGCAAGGGCCATCTTATCAGATGTACCATTCAGGGCAGAAAAATGTAATGGTACAGACACAATTTTGGGTTAAACAAATGCATCAAGAATGGTACTCAGACCACAGCTTCCTGCTGCCCGCTCATCCTTGAGGCTCCTAACCCACCCACAGATGTACTGAACAACAACTAAAACCAACTATGGGATACAACCATAGAAGTCTGGAGCCAAAAGAACTTTCCGAGATATCTGTCTCAAGAATAAAAAAGAAATGTTAACTTATGTGGCCTCCCCAATCATTTGGTAATAGCTGCCTTAAATGTGATGCTGGAGAAAGATTCTAAATCTACATCTGGACACAGTGGGAAATCATGCCTTGATGGGTTGGTTATGTCTGTCCAAGATTATTGAGAGACCGAAACAGAGCTGGAAATAAAATTACCAGCTGAGTCTGATCTGTTGAAGAGCAGAGTGAATTCCCAAGTATGAAAAAGTAAGTCAGTAAGCTATAAAATAGAATTTGTTTTACATATCCTTGCCAAACTTCAGCCCACAGAATAGGAAATTACCTGGGGCAAAAGGTAATTCCAGCTGTGTTGAAGAAGATATCCAAAACTCACTTCCTTTTTCTGGGGTGGGAGGAAAAAGGAAGTGAGTTTTGGATATCTTCTTCAACACAGCTAGAATTTTCCTGTGAGATGAGCCTCCAGATATGAGTGAGCTCATCAGAAAGGAGGCAGGTAGAGAATCACAGAGGCATGAAGCCACCATGTCATCTCTCTATGAGGAATACAAACGAAAAGGCAAATAAGAACAAAACATCCATAACAATATGTGCTTTTTAAGAACAAGAAGGGAACTTAGAAACTTCTAGTCTAACTTTTTTTAATGTGACTTTTTTTATAGAAATTATCTCTTATCTCTGTTCCTTTACTTATTAATCGCTGTTGTTTAGAGTTTTAGTGTCTAATAGCCCTGACATCTGGATCACATATGGATTTGTTTCTGTTTTTCCTTTGGTTTTGAATCACGTGGTCCTATCTTGCTGTATCCCAGTTAGCTCCTAATTACCATATTTGTATATGAAAAATTACAGAGGATATGCTAGCCTACTCCAGAGAATAATTTTCTTCACAAAGGCAGTTAGACCAAAGACAGATCCAAGTAGGAGCTGAGATGCTTTGAGACTGGGTTTCAGCCTTTGAGAGGACTGGTCTATTTCTGGTTTGCTCTTTTTCCTGAGGTCTAGTCTTTCAAAAGTCTCAACTCAGGTGTTCACCATGGCTCTTCCTCCTTGATTGGTTCTGAGCCAGTTTTCTTTGTGGTATTTGTGGGCAGTTGTTTGTTGGGTTTTGTCTCCCTAGCTTTACGAGAAAGCTGAAAATACTCAGCCACTACTTCTTACCCAGCCTGTCATCTCTGCTTACAAATCAGCAGCAAATGTAGAGAAGAAAGTAGCAGAGAATTTTCAGGATCACCTCAATGTGTTTCCCCTCTCTCTGTCTTGACTCTTGAAATCCTGGCTGCCTTGGTTGCTTTCTGATGACTTCAAATAGTTATAATATATTTATATCTGTTCTTGGTGATAACACTGATGTGATAGAGGCCTTTTTTTTTTTTGAGATAGAATCTCACTCTGTCGCCCAGGCTGGAGTGCAGTGGCATGATCTCGGCTCACTGCAAACTCCACCTCCAAGTTCAAGTTATTCTCCTGCCTTAGCCTCCTGTGTAGCTGGGATTACAGGCATGTGCCACGACGCCCAGCTAATTTTTGTGTTTTTAGTGGAGACAGGGTTTCACCATGTTGGCCAGGCTGGTCTTGAACGCCTGACCTCAAGTGATCCACCCACCTCAGCCTCCCAAAGTGCTGGGACTATAGGCGTGAGCCACCACGCCCAGCCTGATATAGGCTTTCTATGATAGCCAGGAGCAGAAGTATACTTTAATTTTAATAGATTCATTTTTCTACTACTGGATAGTTCCAAAAATTATAAAATTGAAAAATACAGAAAGAAAGCATTCACCCACAATTCTATCATCTATCGATTTAGCATTTTGGTATTTTCGGAAATTCTTTTCTCCCATGCATTTGTGTTGGCCCCTCTACTTCATCATCATAATAGCGTGACTGTAATCTTATGTATTAGCAAGAACTCTAAGGAAAAGCACATAATTGTTAAAGTGTAAATTTTGTTAGAACTCTTTATTAAACAATATGAAGATTCAAATAGTCAGATGTAGTCTACGATACCAAAGATCTTATGATCTAATTAAGGAGACACACACGAAAAATAACACTTTAAAGGTTTTCAACTCAATCACAAGGCAGAGTCTATTATCTAACTGCTTGATTTAGCAACAAATAATGAAAATACTTTCAACTTTTTCATAGACAAATGGCCAAAGAGAACTTTAAACTTAAATTTACACCACAGATCAAACAAATAAAAAAAAAAAAAAAAAAAAAAAAAAAAAAAACCTGGATTTTCTAGGGTGCTTACTTAAGCTGCTTCTTTTGCTTAAAAAAAAAATCTATAAAAATGTTTTTCCCCTGCCTTTTATTTATTGTTTTTTTCCCAATAGCAAACACCCTACATGTGTTTGTGAGCTAGTAAGCTTTTAGCTGACCTATATATCTACTTAATTTAAGATCAGCCACCAAGGTACTAAGCTGACCACAACCCTGACTCCTGACAAGCTGTTATCCCGTGAAGTCCATGTTCTAAGGATAGAATTTCACAGTAGGGATTTTCTACATCTATGTTGTAGAGAAAATTATATGTGGTATAATAGATTTTTTTTTTTTTTTTGCTAGGCCAACTGAATCAGCACTTTGTAGTGTTAACATTTAATCCCTCTTCCCACTTAGGTTTTTGATTCACACTTGTCCTGGAATCAAGGCAGGCCAGCATGATGCTTTGGAAGTAATTCTTCAGGCCAGAGAGGACCAGGGAAGGCTCATGACATTTCTAATTCTTTTGCTGCCAGACCTGATGAACAGCTGCTTTCAGAGGGGTCTCCACCTCCAGGGTGCTTAAACCACTTAGCCAACAAATCTGTGAAGCATATCATGTATACTGTAAACTGGTAGTGTGCATGAATCTAAAGATTTCTCAAAAATGGAGTGTAATGTCCTGCATGTGTATCCCAGAACTTAAAGTAAAATAAAATTAAAAATGGAGTGTAAAATTATGAAAATATTTGAAGCTAATTCATCCTTCTGAATAAAGTAACAGCTACTTCTATTTGCATATCCAAACTGAAATTTCTTTATAAAGTCTGGTGTGTTATGAAGTTTATGTTTCAAATAAAATGATTCATAATACCTTGAGTTTTATAATATCTATTATAGTCAACATAAACAAATTAACAAGCCCATCAATGCAAGTAAATGATTTAACATGAATGAAGCTAAGAGGTATTTCATGTAAGTCACAGAGGACTTTGCAAGGGATGTAACACTTTTTTATTCTTATTTTGTATAATTTCTGGATTTCTTCAAAATGTATATAAACTAGCCCTTTGGCACTTACATATTCCCAGACACTCACAAATTTCCAACTTTTAATTGAGAATTTTTTTGATACCTCCTGGCTCTCTTCCAAATTATGTTTTCATCATAAGCCAACTTTCCTGGACAGATCTTCACATCACTAAAGTTTTAGCCTCTCACTCAATGGCTATTTTCATACATACACACACACACACCCCTAATGTGATATAAAAATTAGCAAAGCACAACAAAACTTTAAAACTATATTGATGTAAAGGTGATGGAAAATGGACAGCTGTCTAGGCTCACCAGGAAGCAAATGTTCAGCTGGCACCTACTACCCTGAATCCAACCTCAATTCACACCTTTTCAAAATTGTGATAATGTATATATCATGGACACTGAGATCCAAGAGAAATCACTACAACCTGCAAATGCCAAAGCCTTGAAGGATAAAGATCAATTGTTATTGACTATCTAATACTGATACAAAGCTCACAGTGCAGTATATAAATATTCTTAGAAGGGCTTTAAAAAGGCAGCGAAGGGACCCTGATGGCTTGAAATAGATTCACCATTCAGAAAAGGAGAACACTGTGGAATTATCAAAAGGTTCACTTTAAAAAATGGCTAGTACAAGTACAGAGGATCAAATAAACAAGCCTTAGAGATTCTCAATCAAATCTGCTCTTCCTTGTGCTGGTTGGGTCTTTGAGGGATCACCGAAGGTGGATGTCCCACTTAATACTAGCATCATTCTAACGTATTAGAACAAGCATCCCCTTTATTCTACCCACATTTATGGCAGACTTATTTCCATAAGTATTTTTGTAAATAATTATACCTTAAGTTCTTCTAAGAACTTTCTGCTGCTATAGCACCCAAAGAAAAATATTTCAATTTTTTTGGAGGTCATAAAAGAAACCCAAATAGAAAAGCAGAGAAATGTAACAACAAGGATCATTTATTATGCCAATAAATAAGCTTCAGTTTCCACAGTTGAAATCAAAGTCAAAGCCAGAAAAAAAGCTTGAGCAATAACCAAGAAAAACAATTTTCATTTTTTAATAACTCTTCCTATTCCTTTAAGATTTTAAAAAAATCACTAGAGTAATTGAAATAAACCACAGAAAGAAATGGGTGGCAAATGACAGTGATGGGATTACAGCATGATAGTTGCTAGAACCTAGAATATAATGAAATGAAATTTTAGTTCCATAGATTGTAACAGCATAGGAACTGCTAAAAGGTAGCATTAGACAGGCTTTTCTCACTAGCTCAAAGACTCAGCCAAATGCCTGAATCTGACAAATTCATTTCCCATCTAGAATTTTTTTAATCTTTAAAAACCTAAAGACATGTAAAGGGAAGAAGTCTTCTAGTGTAGATTGACAAAAAGCGTGCATTTGAAATGCAAGAGAAGAAAAACTTTCCTTCACCCAGTGTTTGCAAGACTAGAATACTTTGAGGAAGTATCCAGGTGTACCCAAGATTTAAGAGTGCAAAAGCCTTTTGCATTCACCCTGCTGTTCTTTGCATTTAACATCTGTCAAGTATCAAGGAATGAAGGACAAAAGAAAAAGGAGGAGATAAAGAAACACATCCCAGCAAGTTGTTTAGGCTTTTCCTCTGTCCAGTGTTGTTTGGAAAATGCATGGTACCACTGTCCTTCTCTGAGTGGTTGACAACTGAGTAAACAAAATGGGAAAGAGAATCTGAACATGTGCTCAAGGAGGAGGATTTTTTAGACCTGGGAACTTTTGTGTGATGATTGGTTAATTCTTATAAAGCAAGAGTCTAATAACAAATTCCTGATGTTTATGTCACACGATGTAGGATCCCAGGAAGCCTGTCATGGAGCAAGTCAGTTCAGCTCTCTGGGCCTCAGCTTCGTATATATATAATGAAGACAGACAGATCATAAACCGCGTCTTCAGTCTTAGCTCAAAAAGCCCTTCAACCTGTAAACAAGAAAAACTCTTTTATATGTGTACACAAGGCTAGTTATTACCATTGTCATTCCTTCTAAGTCAAAACCATCCCTCGGATTCACGGCCCAGCAGCCTAACAAAAGCAACATATGTAATTCATTTATGATTCTCATGAGTGAAGTATACTAGGTGGGAAATTATACACTAGGATTACATGGGCAATTAACCAGCTTTGTCAATTGAAGGAGTGACAGCTGTTAATCATATCTTTTAATTCTTCTCTATTTTTAATGTTATTATTACCCTTATAACAATTTTCTGATCGCTTTACTTTCTCCAAGTCTTTTTTTTTTTTTCCTTCAGAAAATCCTAACTGAACTCTTCCTGACCTTCTCTTATGCTTGATAATTTTCCCCCTGGAAACTCTTGCTTCATTTCATTTCAGCCTTCTAGTTTCCTGATTCTTCTAGCTCCCTCTGCTGATTGTAGCCAATTCGTTTTCAGGGTCTAGACAGTTATCAAATAAAGGACTAACTCACACTCCTGCTGTGTAACCTCCACTGATGGGAGAAAAGAATGTGTTATTTGGTTGCATTTGGAGGCACCTTTCATACCATATAGTTCAAGCTTTTAGGAATAAGAAAACTAAGTTTCCTCAAATATGCCACTGAAAACAACTGAACAACATGATTTTTAACATCCTTTAGTAGTTAACCATTGCCACACACATCTGGAGGACCCTAACGAGTTCTCGCACTGATTTTAAGTCCATATCTCCAAACAAACCACGATTTATTATCATCACTACCCCCTAAAAATTCTGGACAAGAGAAGTTAGTTCAACAGCTTCTCTATTCCTCAGGGTTTTTGGTGGAAAACAGCAGACTCTCCTTTGGCTAATTTAAGCGGTAAGGAGATTTATTAGGGCATAATTTGGTAACTTACAGCAATCATAGGGAGACTAGAAGTTCTGTTTCCAGGAAAATGCCCCCAAATGATGCCACAGAACTAGAGTAATGAGGATGCTGATGCTAGTAATGCTATCTTCATGAATTAAATTCCAGGACTTGACTTCACTGTACCTGCCACCACCTCCAGTACAAACGCTCCTCTTCTTACCACCTCTACTGCACCTGCAAGTCAGCTGCCTCCATAGCAATGTGTTGGGGCTCAGAAACCAATACACCCAAAATATGGTGCTCTGACATGCTGAGCTGAGGAAGAAGCCTCAAGATCTCTCTGACCTCCCCGCTGCCTCACTCCTGTCTCTCAGTCCTCTGTCTCCCCTACAGTACAGGATAAAGTTGTTCTCTGAAGTTCCCGTATCTGCCTAAAGTCCGGGCCCACCAAAGAAGAAACAATTATTTCTGGTCCCATCCCAGAATGTTCATTAACTGAACTCATGTGACAGGAAGAAAGCCTGAAGCCTGTCCACACACCTGGACACATTTTTGTCACAAATCACCATCTGTTCTGTGGGCCCAAGAGACTTTGTCCTAGGCCATTGTATATGTTTCAAGCCCATTGAAATCCCTCCAAAAATCATCTACTATCCCCCTAAAGTCATCCATACTTCCCCATCTCCCTTTCCTTTAAAAAAAAGGGTATACCCCTTTTGTACCCCATTGTGTGGTGGGGTAATCACGCTGTTATTTTCCCTGTGCATGTTAATAGATTTGTATGCCTTTTCCCCTATTAATCTGCCTTCTTTTGTTGTTGTTTGTTTTCTTTTCAGCAAATCTTTGGAGGGCATAAGGAAGTTTTCCCTTGGCCCCTACATATGCAAACCAGAGAGGTCAGCATAAACCTGTTTCCTCATGCCCTTTCAAACCAAAGCCTCACATAAGCACGCCTTATTGAAAGCCTAGCATGCCACGCTTATGCCACAAGGGACACTGAGACTCATAATATGGGAATTGGCCCAGATACGCGAAGGCTATTCAAAAACGGATGGGCATCCAAAGAGCTCCCAAATGTGGACCTCAGGTACTAAATGAAAAGCAGAATCTGAACCCCTTCCTGCTCCATTCCCCTGGTCTTGCCCATTTTATTAAGGCACAATTACATTCACAGATGATTTGGATTCGGCAGTCAACAGTGAGCAAGAAACATTCTTTTTATCCATATGCACATCCAGAGCAATACTGGGCACACAATAAGTGTTCAGCCAGACTTATTCAAAAATGGAATGCTTATACAGTGCTTATATTTAATCCAACAAACAAATATCAAGCATCTGCTATATCCAAGGCTTGTTTTGGATGCTGAAGGATAATACATTGATGAATTAAATATGGTCCAGTCCTTAAGGAATTTACCTCTTGGGAACAGGAAAAATATGTAGGGACTAAATTTAATATATTTTTACAAATACTATGCAGTACAGATATATGTAAAATGTGCCAGGAAAATGTAAGAGGGACAAGAAATTAATTCTCTCTTGAGTTAGAAAGCTGGGGAAGAAGCGTAACCATGTTGAACCCAAGGGGCAAAGAGTTTCATAGAGGAGGTGAAATTGCATTTCAAGCAGAGGAGCTAGTGAGAGAGCTAGAGCTTATAAGCACTTGACCATGCCATCATTCTCCCAAACATTTCACATGTAGTAAGTAATTGAACTCAGTCACCAAACCCATGGGGTGGCTACTATTCATATTTGTGTTTCACATAGGATTTGGACATGGGAGTCCTGATTCCAGCATCTGGGCTCCACACTGTGACCCCCAGCACTCATGCTGCAATAGCACAGGCACAGGCTCAGAGGTATGAAGAGCATAGTGCATTCAACGAAGAGCAGCAAGTTCAACAGCCTTAAGGATGGTTGCCGGATATAATAGTTTCGAGGTAAAGACAAGCTTGAAACATATAATCAGCCTTAACCACCTTAAACATCACTTTTAATCAACAAGTATTTAAGACCAATGTGACTTATATTTTCCAGAACAATAGTGGAGGAGGGGAAGGTGACCTTTGTTTTCTTTTTTCAAAATTGGCAATAGAAAAATTAAGCGCTGTGCTAAGAGACGGGAGTCTTTCTCTGTTCCTAAGTGCTCCTCCAATTAACTCTGGGCCTGCCTGAGTACACCTAGCATGGGACCATCCTCTCCCTCTGACAGTTTATTCCTGAGGTGCCTCTGTTCTTCATCCCTTACACCACATCCCTGGGACCACAGTTGCTTCAGACGGAGCACAGCAAATATTCTATTAAAGGCAAATTCAGAAACCTCGTCACTTGAGGCGCACAAAGTGAAAGCCACCTATTTTTTTTGAAAACCTCCTAAACAGAACCATTTCCCACTAGAAAAGAAGGATCAGCTGGTTTACTTATGTGACTCGGCCATCCCTGACGTCTGTGATCCTGTGATATGATTCCAATTTGCCTTCATGGAGGGCCGTCTGCTGAATTAATTGTATGCACTCCTTTGTGCTCGCCTCTAATGTTTATTTCATTACAATATTTACAAAGGGACTTGAGAAATAAGTCACTATGCAAATGGAAGTATGAATACAAGATTCAGAGAAATATTAAAATTCATTAACCTTATTTACATTTAAACTATTATCATGTATATTTGAGCATGGTGCACCTGCCAGAATGGATGTGGAACCACATCAGCAATCCATTGAATAATCTATTCACTGTCTTTATTTCCTTGTCAAGTAAAGTAAAAACTTCCTCATCTTGGACACATTTAAAATCACTACCAAGCTGATTTATTCATTAGTGGTTCTTATTTCTAGAGAAGTCTAATACAAATTTCAAGTTGTCCTTTGGCATTTAGAGGATCTACTCCCTTAAATAATTTTTCTGTCTTGGTGAATTTTGAAGTACAGTGTTTCTCTTATCACCCACTTAGAAATGAACTAGACCAAGCTTATCATTTTGGAGGCTGACAAACAAAGGCTATGCCTGCCTGACCCCTTCCCCCACCCCAGAAACCTCAGTTCTATAAGAAAAGAAAAATTAAGAAAGGAAAACAGTCAAACTGGTGGCTTTCTATTGTTTTCCAGTCCTTTATTCAGCATGGTCTTGATTCAGTTAACGTATGGGATCAAGTGGCAGGTCAAAAACAGTGAAAGCCACCGTGATGAGATTTGATGCCTTCTGTCCCTATGAGAACTGAATCTGCCTTAGTCCACTTGGCTTTGGGTTAAGCAGCCAAAAAAAAGAAAAAAGACAAAAAAGGGTGATCTATAACTGCTGTCTGACAGGGTAGATGCAATTAAAGGGCAAGCTTTTGTTCAACAAAAGTTGTTCAAAACAATTTGAATGCAAGTTGGCAAGTAGACACTGATGAGAGATCAACACAACAGAAGGATGATTTTCTGAAAATCCAAAGGAGCTCACAAGAAGGGAAGAAGCCCAGTGGCGTGCGTTGCAAGGTTCAGAAGAACAGACCCAAGGATACCACAGTTGAAAAGAGAGAACAGGGATTTCTAACAGACCCTTGTTACCTTGTTTCTTCCGGGTTCGTGAAACAAACACCTCCTCACCACTCCTCCACATGTCTTCGTAAAGTCTGTATGTCCATAAAGGCTTTCTGGGTGAGTGGATTCTTTGGAGGGGTGTAGAGACTTCCACCAAAGTCAATGTGCTGCCACTCAGTCAGCCACAAGGACCTGGAGCGGAGGACTTAGTGAGAACAGATCCAGAGAATGTATGGAAATCTAGGAGATGCCTTGATTATCATCAAGCCGTGGAAACGGTGGGTTTGAGCAGTGGTTCTTAAGCTGCAACCTCCATCAGAATCACATGGAGTGCTTGTTAAAACAGATCGCTGGGCCCCACCCCCAGAGTTTCTCCTTTAGTAGGTCTGGAGCAGGCTGGGGAATCTGTATTTTTAGCAAATTCCCAGGTAATGCTGATACTGCTAGAATGGGGGAAATGCCTAGAGAATGTTCCTATCCAGCGCTGCAGACCTGGGGAGGCCTCAGCTGACATGACTTGGGTGACTATCACCTAAAAGCCCTGCTAAGCAGAAGGCAGTGATTCTCTGGTCTGGATGTATGTTTGAATCACCTGGGGAGCTTTTACGAACTATAGAGGCCTGGGCCCACCCCTCCAGTTAAATAAAAACTCTTAGAAGTGAGAGACTAAGCCTTGGTATTTGTAAAAAGCTCTCCAGACAGTTGGCTGTATCGGCAGTATCAGGAGGCACTGATATAAAATAACAATCAAGGACAAATTCCTGGAGAGCAGAAGCTGTGCTTTCTGGCACATAGAATTCACATGTGGAGAATGGACAACCCCAGGCAGTGGGAAGACAGCAGAATTTAAGGAATCACACCATAGCTGCCCACTGCAAGGGCACTAGGACAGCAAGCAGTCAGGAGTGGAGTAGTTCTTTCTGAGAAAAGGCCTGGAGATCAACACGCTTCAAAATAAGAGTGGGAAGGAGTAAGAGCTTTAGAAATGGCATCTACAAGGTCATCTATAGAGGAAATCGTTTACAAGTCTTTGCATTAGGCCATTTTTGCATTGCTATAAAGAAATATCTAAAGCCTGATCATTTGGAAGCTTCCAATCATGACAGAAGGTAAAGCGGGAACAGATGTTTCACATGGTGGTGGCAGAAGCAAGAGAGCGAGGCGGGAGGTGCCCCCACACTTTTAAGCAACCAGATCTCGCGAGAACCTACTCACTATCACGAGGAGGTACTAAACCATTCATGAGAAATCAGCCCCCATGATCCAGTCACCTCCCAACTGGCCCCACCTCCAACATTGGAGATTACATTTCTATATGAGATTTGGACAAAATCCAAGCTGTATCAGACCTGTAGGGAGAAAGAAACATCAATCTCTTTAGTTAAATCTATATGTAGCAGTAATAACAACCATTGTAATGCCATGTGTACAAGTTAGAAAGTGGGAGCTGAAGAGAGATAAACTCAACAGGGAGAAAATTTGGTAAAGATCCAACAGAGCTAATGTTTATTGTTTACACGTGTGCGTGTGTGTGTGCATGTCCCAGAAGGGTTGAAGCTAGGGCCTGAGGGCATCTCACTTCAGCTCTCCATCTTCTGTCTAGTTAAGTCTTCTGATGTGCCGGGAGCCAACAGACTCATAAAGTGCATGGACCCTTGGGAATCCAAAGTCACAGACTTGTGTGTCCGCCTTGCAGAGAGGACCCAAGTTGGCTAAATTATGTGGATCTCTATGGAGCAGAGCTTTTTAGGAAAAAAATAATGGGGGTTCGGAGGGGAATGGTGAGAGGAAATGCCCAGCCACCAAAGACAGAACCCACAAAAATATCCAAGCATCTGGAGAAAGCAGTGGTTCCAGGAGCCTTTATTTGAATCACTTTGCATGCCCTAGAAATCCTCTTGTGAAGCAAATAGCCATCACATCAAGATTTTCACACTTTATTTTTAGCATAAAAACAGCCATCAAGCAAAATCATATTGGAGATTGCATTATAATGCAAATAGAGACAGAGTTTCTCCAGAGGAAACAGGGGCAAGTCCCGACTCCCACCCCAGACTCCCAAATTGAGGTTCCCCTTATTTCCTAATCCCATCCCTGAGAAGCCTTGTCGATCACAGTTTGAAACCCACAGGATAACTTCATTAGTATTGTGAATCTGAATTTTTCACTCGAAAAGCTGATCTTGCTCTATACAAGACAAAAACAGAACTGTGGTGTTTTCATTGAACTCTGGCAAATAAGAGATTAGGCTATTCTTTGGTTTTCAAATGATGAGAGATGCCAGAGGAAACACTATCAGCATAATTCAGGATAGCTCAAAGAGCAACACCAGGGTTGATATGGAATGGAGCCTCCTTGTCCGGCAAACCAGTTAAGGCGTCTTCATTTTATGCAGAAGTCTGTAGAGGCTGAGTAAATCACTGCCCCAGGCTTGTCTTCTTGGTGTATTTATTTTCCTAAGTACAAAAGACGTAGACTAGAAATACCTTTACCCCTGAGCTCCAAAGTCAACCTGCCTGGAACCGAATCCTATGGCATAAACACTTTTACAGCTGGGTGGTTTCATTACTAGATTTAAAACCTTCTATCACCAACAACAGAAGGTCTCTATAAAATAGGAGGCATAGCAATAAAGACAGACAAATGAAAATGGGAATATATATAGGTGGCACATCTGGCCTAGACGGGTAAAATCGGAGCCCATCAGATGGCCCATTGGAGTTATCTTGGTACCATGAACATCCCTGCCTGCTTCCCTTCACTCTGCCCTAGTATTTTCTAAATTGAATCTTTAGTCTACCTTCACTCACTTAATGCTTTTCTCTCCTCTCTACCCCAAACCTTCTTTTTTGTATAATCCGGACTCCCAGCATAGAATCTAAATGCTGTGTCCTATCTGGGTATGTCCAACAGTGAAAATATTTCCAGATTCCAGGAAAAGCTGGAGCAATTACTCTCAGCCATGCTTTCCCAGCTACACTATTCTTTTCTTAGCCATGCTTTCCCAGCTACGCTATTCAAAGTTGTGCTTATTCAAGGTTGATAGTTAAAATATTTAATGATGGGAATTGAAGGGGCATCCATGTCCCTACTGGCACCTGCCTACTGAACATCAGTCCGCCTTTTAGGACATAGACTACTACAATCTGGCATAAACACTTTGAATCCTCAATAAAATGATAGCATTCCAGACCCCAAGAAACAGGGTAAAATGAACGTTTTATTGTATTTTACATATTTAAGGTGTATAATATGTTTTGATATACACACCGCTATGTGTCGCTAACAACAGGGGTATGTTCCGAGAAACATGTGGGTAGGCAATTTCATCATTGTGTGAACACCACAGAGTGCGCTTACCCAAACTTAGATGGTACAGCCCATTACACACCCAGCTATATGGCATAACCTATTGCTCCTAAGCTACAAACCTGTACAGCATGTTACTGCACTGAATACTGTAGACAATTGTAACACAGTGGTAAGTATGTGGTATCTAAACATATCCAAACACAGAAAAGGTACAGTAAAAAAATGGCATAAATAAAAATTGGTACACCTGTATATGGTACTTACCGTGAATGGAGCTTGCAGACCAGAGGTTGCTATAGGTGAGTCAGTGAGTGAGTGGTGAGTGATGAGAAGGCCTAGGACATTACTGTCCACTACTATAGACTTTATGCACACTGTATACTTAGGCTACACTAAATTTATTTTTTAAAATGTTTTCTTCAATAATAAATTAATGTTAGCTTACTGTAACTTTTTTACTTTATAAACTGTTACAGTTTTTTGAAATTTTTTACTCTTTTGTAATAACACAGCTTAAAACACACTTTATACGACTGTACAAAAATATTTTCTTGTTTATATCCTCATTCTATGAGCTTTTTTCTGTTTTTAACATTTTCAATTCTTTTTTTACTTTTTAAACTTTCTTATTAAAAACGAAGACATAAGCACACATGTTAGCCTAGGCCTACTCAGGGTCAGGATCATCAATATCACTGTCTTCCACTGCCGCATCTTGTCCCACTGGAAGGTCTTCAGGGGCAATAACACGCATGGAACTGAGGCTGTTTACAGTTAACTGTTTTTTTATAACTAGAAGAAGGACACTCTAAAATTAACATAAATAGTATAGTTAATACATACATCAGTGACATCGTCATTTATTGTCATTATCAAGTATTCTGTATGTACATGATTATACATGTTCTACGTTTGTACAACTGGCAGCACGGTAGGTTTGTTTACACCAGCTTGTTTACAGCACAAGCACATAAGTAATTGTTGCTCTACAATATTACCATGGACAAGACTTCACTAGGTGATAGGAATTTTTCTGCTCTATTATAATCTTTTTTTTTTATTGAGACAGTCTCACTCTGTTGCCAGGCTGGAGTGCAGTGGAGCGATCTTGGCTCACTGCAACCTCCGCCTCCCAGGTTCAAACGATTCTCCTGCCTCAGCCTCCTGAGTAGCTGGGACTACAGGTGTGTACCACCAAGCCCAGCTAATTTTTGTATTTTCAGTAGAGACGGGGTTTCACCATGCTGGCCAGGGTGGTCTCAATCTCTTGACCTTGTGATCTGCCCACCTCCGCCTCCCCAAGTGCTAGGATTACAGGTGTGAGCCACCGCACCTGGCCCATAATCTTATGAGGCCTACTTTGTGTATGTAGTCCATGGTTACCTGAAACATGGTTATGCAGCACATAACTGTATATATGGACAGTGAAAAGTCACTATAGCCAAGCAAATTTAACATGTCCATCATCACACATAGTTATCAATTTTTTCTTTGTGGCAAGAGCACCTAAAATCTATTCTTTTGGCAAAAATCCCAAGTACAGTACGATATTATTCAGTACAGTTCTCATGTTGTATATTAGATCTCTAGACTTGTTCATCCTTTGTGTCCTCTGACCTGTATCTCTCTCTCTCTCCCGCTCCTGGTAATCACTGTTTTATTCTTTTTCTCTGTGTTGTGACTTTTTAAAACAGAGTTTACTAATGTATCGGTAGCGACATCACTGTTAAACAGATCCAGGTGGACTTGTGCTCTTTTAAATACATTGTTACAGCAGATCATGTTACAATAAGGGTTCATTGTATATTTAATTAGCATTCACTACTCTCTATTTTTAGCTGAGTCCTATTATTTCCACACATCTCACCACACTAACATATATGCATCTGTTTTCTGGTAAAAACATACACCAGAAAAAAAAATGATAAAATCAGAAATTAATTTTACTTATGAAAGTCAAACGTCTTAAACAAAAAGTGGCCCAACCTCTACTGAACATATTTCCCACTCAAGCATTAGTTCTTTTCTAATGGAAGCTGTACCATCCTCAAATTCTTCTTTTTTTTCTTTTGAAATGGAGTCTCCCTCTGTCGCCCAGATTGGAGTGCAGTGGTGCAAGCTCGGCTCACTGCAACCTCTGCCTCCCCGGGGTTCAAGCGATTCTCCTGCCTCAGCCTTCCGAGTAGCTGGGATTACAGGAGCATGCCACCATACCAGGCTAATTTTTATATTATTAGTGGAGACGGGGGTTTCACCATGTTGGCCAGGCTGGTCTCGAACTCCTGACCTCAGGTGATCCACCTGCCTCGACCTCCCAAAGTGCTGGGATGAACCACCGTGAACCACTGTGCCCAGCCCTCAAATTCTTCTCTTGCATTCACCTGCTTTCGTCTTCAGGGACAAGAATTACAATGTAGTCATAAAGCAGGGAAGATTCAGGACATTCTCTGCCAGAATAAATCAAATCAGACTTAGAGGTAAATATATTTCATCTTCAAGAGATTTTATGAGGAAAAAAATAAGTCATTAATTTTGATAGCTTTTAGTATAAACAGGTAAACAAACAAAGCCCCCTATATATTATTAACCTTTTTATTAATGTATGTTGAGTTTAGTTGTACAGCTAAACTTTATTCTAAAGTGTTTAAACCAGCAAATCATCTTAATTAGCCAGAAAAATATATTTGCCATATTCTCCGTCTTATCTACGTATTGTCAATAGCTGATTAGCTAGCCAGGCATGGTGGCTATGCCTGTGATCCCAGCACTCTAGAAGGCTGAGGTGGGGGGGATCACTTGAGGTCAGGAGTTCAAGACCAGCCTGGCCAACATGGTGAAATGCCATCTCTACTAAAAATACAAAAATTAGTCAGGCATGGAAGCGCGCACCTGTAATCCCAGCTACTCAGGAGGCTGAGGAAGGAGAATCACTTGAACCCAGGAGGCAGAGGTTGTAGTGAGCTGAGTTCGTGCCACTGTACTCTAGCCTGGGCAAGAAAGCAAGATTCTGTGTCAAAGAAAAAAAATAGCTAATTAGCTGATGCTGGATTGTTTACATTCTGGATTATTGGTGGCAAATCTGATTTTTTTAGCTTTGGAAAGTCTTTTCAAATAAAAAAAAAACTAAACTTTATTATGATTTGGAATGCTCTTATTGTAGGAAAGATGAATAAAGAGAGGTCTAATGCTTCAGAATGAGGCTCCCCTTGGTAAAAGAATTAACTCAAATTTAGGAACATGATATGAGTGGTTCACCTAGGGCCCTGGGGAGGAAGGGACTACATCTTACACGACATTGATTCGAAATGCAGAATGCCAACTTCTTAATTTACCATCACAGGATATTCCCTCTGGAGGTGATCACCAGGAGGCCAAGCTACAAATCAGGAAGATGTGTGCCACCCTAGAATTTGGTAGGTGGGGGGCAACAGTCTTGGTTAGTCTAACATACGGAAATTAATCTAAAGCATGGAAATGAATCTAAAGCAATGATTCTCAATCTTTAACTCGCATCAACATCACCTAGAGAGCTTGTTAAAATACAACTCCTAGCATTTCCAAGTCAGTCGGTCTGTAATAGGACAAAATAATTTGCATTTCTACAAATTCCCAAGTGAGGCTATGCTGCTGATCCCAAGCCTACAACTGGAAGGAACTAGATAAATTGTATTTTTATCCATTTATGCGTATTTTTGTCTGCATAACTCATATTGGTGTTTAAAACTAAAGTCCATCCTCCCCTGAACAATGGTGGATTCACGAATGTTTTACTTTCCAGATTAAATATTCTTCATCAGTCAGTCAACTATGAGACATCTTTATTTCACGTCATAATTCTCAAAAACTTAGTGTATACTACTTGTGCGTTAGATTAAAGCCTTCCTGGTGCAATTATTTGGAAACATGCTATTCTCTCGTTAAAAACACATGTTTGCAATAGGTCTCTTAAATGTGCTACTTTGGCTGGTTATTTCCACACATTGTATAATGATTATTGCCAGCTTCTACTTCAGTCTTCAACATTTTACTGATTTCAAGGACTAAAGATGCCAATCTAGATCAGTAAGAATTACATTCATCTATAACTAACAAAAAACTTGATTTACAGAAGCTCTGACCTAAATGTTTATTTTTCCACATAAAAAGAAATCTGAATTGAAACCCCCCAGAGCTACTTCAGCTTTTCAAATGTGTGGTCAAGGACCCAGACTCTTGCATTCTTCTCTGCCTTCTGGTGAATGTTGGATTTGGTTACTTGATTGTTGCCTCACTGTAACAAAACGGTTGCAGCATCCCCAGACTCCAATCATTATTTCAGAAGGAAAGAGTAATAAAATAAGGAGGAAGCGTACTTATATCTGAAACTCAAAAGCTTGCCATGAAATCCTCAATTCAAATCTCTCTGGCTGGCACCATGAAAAATGACCACTGCTAGTTGTTCAGAAGGGTGATCATTTTTAGGTGGATATGTGACCACCCCTCTCCCACTAAAACTGACATTCAATTAGGAAAGAGAGCAGAGAGATTTCATTTACCAATGTATGCTCTACTGCTACAGTTGGATATTTCACCCTGTCAGACCTCAGCTCTCACTACAATAAAGGACATCAAGACTGTTCTGGGAGTCTTCAACCTAGACACGAGATCACCAGACTGCTTCCTAAATAAAGTAGGCAAGCATCCTTTCTTTCTTTCTTTAGAAAGAGCTGCAAATCCCACCAAATCATTAGCATGAAATATGCTAGCACCAGTGATGCCCAAAGTGCTAGAGATTTGTGAACACATCTGCAAATAAAAATATTTTCATCAAATATTCCTAAAGCAGCCCACAGGCCCACCCACAGGTAGCCAGAACTCCCCGAAGAGTGTTTCAGTCATTCCCTTACACATTGCATGCTAAGGTATCGCCTGTCTAATAAAAGGTTATGACACTGAATAAGACATCACCACTAACCTCAAGAAACTTAGAGACGAATGTGAGAATGATCAGAGTAAGAAGAGGGATGACACACTGGACCTTGTTCCTCTTATGTCCATTTCTTCTCCCGCTACATCATGGAAGCTGATCTCTGCATAAAGAAACCACAAGGTGATGTGCCTGGGTCATAATGAAACAGAATTCCTGGCCTATGGCAGCAGAGCGTCACTGTCCAATCACTGTGTCTCCTCCACTCTCAAGAAAACTACCCTTCAAACCCAGTGTGGCATAGCAGCAAAAGGCTCAAGCTCTGGGGTTGGCCACCTCTTTTCCACTTACCTGTAGGAAACTCAGGCAGGCGCTTAGCTTCTGCACCTTAGTCTTTCCACCTGAATATGAGCATGATGATAACAGTGTCAAACTTATAGAATTTGTCATAGATTTCAAATATATGTACAAACTTAGAACTGTGCTTGAGAGATAAGCACTAGAGGAGGGTTAGCTGTTGCTTATAAACACCAAGAAACTGAGTTTCATCACCTATAGCACTGCATATTCATACTCCGCCCACGAAGTGCCTGGACCTTCATCAAAGTCCCCAAAATTCTTGCTCAGAAATTTCTACTGTAAAAGGAAGGCTCTATTCCACATCCCAGGGCCTGTGCCTAAGATCAGTCTCAATGAGCATCAGATCTTTTGTTTTTCAGAATAGAAAGCCACGGGATGGACTTTCTCACTGTTACAATAAAAGAGCCGGCAGGACCCAGGGAAAACAGTTCCTCTCTTTAGGGGAGAGTCTCAGATACGAAACAATTGAAGTTGAAACTCAACTTCATTAGAATTCTTTTGACCACCTGAGCTCATTTCTCCATGTGCTTAAACAATGCAAAATAAGCCACAAAGGACTCAGCCTGGCAGAAGTTGAAACATAAAGAGTATTATTTTAACCTTAAATTGGCAACTAAAAGATTCCCAACCAGGCTGTCCCAAATAGATCTGGCACTTGCACCCTGAGATTTGGGATTTGGCTGCAGCTGGTTCCAAAAGGTTGCGCTAAGGCTTACGAGCCTCATCTACCCTCGTAACCAATAATGCTAACCAGGCTCGGTGCTCATCAGCTCACTCACAGACACAATCAGCTCCCTGAGGAGGGGGATTTTCACAGTCCAGGGCAGCCCAATATGCAAACGGAAACATTTCCTTTTTACACTAACATATAAAGGAGTCCCTTGCAGTTCAGCGTTCCAGGTAATGCGTTAGTCTCTTCCTTTAATCTTCCTGAGTCCAAGGCTGTGTGTGCCTCTCTAATCGCAATACCTAGTCCTGTATCTCAAGTCCTGTGCGTGTTCAACAAATATTTGCTAAATATATAAATGCCTCATAATCCAAAGACCACCTTGGGTGTGATAACTGCTGGCTGATTATCTCTGAATGAGATCTTCCTGACTGCATCCCATTCCAAAATAGGATTAGAGACAGCCTCCATGGGCACACGAGAGAACTACAGCCAAGAGAATCTTGGCCCTGACTTCAGCATTCAGCACCGTGGGGACCTAGCCTTGGAAGCCTGACAGAGAATCTATACCAAGAGTCTTGTCTGATGAGGCCCTCAAGGATGCAGGAGGAAGGAGTGCCAGGTTGGCTCAGCTGTTTGGATCCCTTCGCACTATCCTCTCCTTGATTTGTCAGGTTAATCACAGCTGCCTAAATCCTACTAAAATTCGGAAATTAAAGCACAGTAGCACTGTTCCATTATCCCATTAGGGATACATCCTATTCTGATTTCCATTCCAGTAGGCAGATAGAAGTGTTCATTCATCACCCTTAAAGGGGTGGCCATCTCAATTGTTCTCCTTACCTTGAGAACAGATGTAAAGCTGCAATTCCCAACTATCACCATGATTGAATTCCCTCCAGCTTTGGGTGATTCCGTGCGTTGCCTCCTTCCAAAGTGAGGAAAGAGGTTTTCTTGATTCTCCTTTCTGAACACTTTCTATTCACTTAAGCACAAATCTCTCAACCTTCCTACGCATGGTGGTTTCAGCATGGCTGTTTTCTGCCTAGGTGGATATCTGACATTCATTTTGGCTGCTTCTATGTTTGGTGCATTCTTATCTAAAGAACTTGCTATCAACGCTGAAAATAAACGATCGGTACTTGCTCTCCTAGCATTATTTACAGCCAGAATCAAATTTGTAACCAAGGTTTCAGCAAAAAAAAGACCCATCCACACTGGAGTCAGGAAAAAATGAGGAGAGTTTCTCTCTCTCTCTCTCTCTCTCTCTCTCTCTGTCTCTCTCTCTCTCTCTCCCCCCCCCCCCCCCCCGCCCCAAACTCTATCATGAAGTGGCAGCAGAGGGCAGTGGCTACAAGGTTGAGTCCTTGACACAAGAACTGGGGGCGGTGCGGGTGGGGAGTGTTTGTCAGCTTTGGTCAGGCTAAAAATGATTCTCTGGTGTACAGTGGTACAAATGTTTGCATCTATGTCTCGGTGGCAGCTGAAAACCAGTTCTGATTCAGGACTTGGGATGTTGATTACCTCTGGCTTGGCACTGCAGCCCTCCCAAAACTTCCGTAAGTTACTCTATATCCTTTTGACAAACTCTTTTTCTGTTTAGTCACCGAGAGTTGAAGTCTATCATTTCTAACTTACAGCCCTGACTAACCCAGTAAATTTCCTGCAGAACTGATGCTTTTCCTCAAATTCTCCTCTCATAATAGTGATGGCTTTGGACCCCCCGTGTAAAGGTGAGTGTAAAGCTTTACTCAGAATACAACTTTCAGACACCCAGATGGGCACATTGAGATGGTGTTCAAGTGAAGCCTGAGCTCACCCAGCTAGTGAATAGAAGAGTGGAGACTTGGACCTAGGTTTTCTGACTCCAAGTCATGTACATTTTTTTAGAGACAGGGTCTCACTCTGTTGCTCAGGCTGGAATGCAGTGGTGCAATCATAGCTCACTGTAGCATGAAAGTCCTGGACTCTAGTGATCTTCCCACCTCAGCCTCCCAAGTAGCTGAGACTGTAGGTGCGTGACACCATACCCAGCTAACTTTTTTTTTTTTTTTTTTTTTTTTGTAGAGAAGGGTTCTCGCTATGTTGCTCAGGTTGATCTCGAACTCATGGCTTCAAGTGATCTCCCCTGCCTTGGCCTCCCAAAGTGCTAGTATTACAGGTGAGAGCTATTCTGTTTTTCTCAGCAAAAAGAAACAAATCCCTTTTGAGTTGTCAAGCCAACTTAAGTAAGTGCTGTACTTTACATTCACTTGTAACAAATTTATACTAAAAGTAGGAGCTACACATCATTGCTCAATGAAAACCTTACATGTTGTTTTCCGTTGTCACACAGCGTAGATCATTAATAATACCACAGTTTTGCAGGCCACCCAAGGCAAAGCTGGTGCTAAAACGCCAAAACCTTTTTTCACGTGTAGTTAATTGGCTGCTTCTCTGTAGTGTGTATCTGCGTGTCTGCTCACACCCATGGAGTTATATTCTTATTAAGAATCAGTTGTGTTTGTTCTGAAACCTAGTTAGGACCATTGTACTTGTTATTGCAAATTCGTAATTGAATAAAATATGAGGAAAGCCAATTAAATCCTAATTTTTTAAATTTATTATTTTGAAAAGATACAATAGAGGCAAGTAACTAAAACTGCTGAGGAATTAGGAAGCTTACAACTGTCCAACTGTAAAGTCACAAAAGTAAAGAAAGATTCTATCCTCAGAATGCTTTTCAATGGACTTTCAATTCTCAATTCACATTCTCATTCTGATTCTTAAAGTTCTCCATTTAAAGACACTGACACTGGCAATTATGGAAGATACGTTACGTACACAGTTTATGCAACAAAGAAATAAAGGTATTCCAATCAGCACAACAATACTTAGAGAATGCCCTGAACATACCTCATCATATTCAAGAGTGAATATGCATATGCGTCCTTTAAAGTACACGTAAATGTAATGCGTAAATTATTATGCATCCTTTTTTGTGACTCTCCACTTTTAGCTGTCCGTAGATTAGCTGGGTCCAGTTGCATCAGATAGGAAACCAATCGCTTTTCTTTTTTTTGCAGTCACTCTTCTGGAAGAGAAATCCACCTGTTCTGGATGATGTAGTTATGGGACAGACTTAATTACCTGTCGTGTGTCTGGGTGCTGTTGATCTACCTTTCTAGACCATTTTTGCTATGTACACCAGCTTCTGTGAGGTGGGCTCTTCCTCCCATTCACAGAGAATTGGGAATTCATTGGTTGCAGAATTCTCAGAGACACAGCTGGGCACGGTGGCTCACGCCTGTAATCCCAACATTTTCGGAAGGATAGGTGGGTGGATCACCTGAGGTCAGGAGTTCGAGACCAGCCTCGCCAACATAGTGAAACCCCTGTCTCTACTAAAAATTAAAAAATTAGCCGGGCATGGTGGCAGGTGCCTGTAATCCCGGCTACTCAGGAGGCTGAGGCAGGAGAATCACTTGAACCCAGGAGGCGGAGCTTGCAGTGAGCTGAGATCGTGCCACTGCACTCCAGCCTGGGCGACAGAGCAAGACTCCATCTCAAAAAAAAAAAAAAAACAAAAAAAATACACTGTCCTAGTGGCAGTGGAGAATACATTTTATTGACATTTCTCCAAACCCATGGAAGGTACACCACCAAGAGTGATCCCTAATGTAACTGGGGACTCTGGGTGATAATGATGCATCAATGCAGGCTCATCAGTTGCGACAAAGTTACCGCTTCAGTGGCCAGGGATGATGATGGAGAAGGCTACACGTGTTGTGGGGGCAGGGGATACGTAGAATATCTCTGTTCCTTCTGCTCAATTTTGCTGTGAACCTAAAACTGCACTAAAAAACTAAGTCTATTTTAAAAAATACTCTGTTCTTTAAAAACGTCTTCTTCAAACAGATATTAATATTTATGTAGCCATAGCAGCATAAAAGCCTAAGGCTGCTCTCAGAGAAGACTAGGGGTGGAGGATTCATTTTAAATGTCTTTAACTGGTGTAATAATCATCAAGAGGATGAAAGGAGAAAAGTGCAACAATGTATTTATCAGAAAAACTGAGAATGCAGAGTCTCAGAATAAACTCTGACATCTACGTCTGTTTACCTGAGCCTTTAGATGGCTCGCCCAGTTTGTAATCTTTCAGAAACAAAAGAGCAAACAGTGAGAAATCATTCACACCCTCTGCACAACTGCCAGCCCATTTCTAAAGTACCTCACTAAAAGGAGCTAAGAATGTGGACAAAGAGAAATCAAATGGGATTTTTTAAATGCTTTCTTTAAAAAACTGAATGTGCTTTTCCATTTTGTGCTATTTTTTTTCTCTATATGCTCTGCTTCTCCTGGATGAAGCTGTTATGTAACTGCTCTCACGGAGAGGAGATCATTTCCTGGCCCCAAAGGAGTTCTCGGAATACTGAGAGAACATGTTACGAGATGGACCCCAAAAGAAGAGCATCTGGTTGCCCTAAGTATAATGCTCGCAGCAGAGAAATCACCATAAATAGCTTTAACAGAGACCAAATGTGTCCGTTTCAATCCAGTGTTTTATCACCCACCAAGGGAATTTATCTGGGTGAAGGGAGAGACGGGGAGTGAAGTCATTTAGCAGGGCATGGTTCATAACTCTTTTATTGGGACCAACAGGTCAAGGTCTTTAACAGCTGTAAGATGGAAAGTTAAAGTCATTGTTATCCAACCACATTTAAAGAATGAAAACATAATTGAGAGAGAAGAAAACTAGTTCCTCCAAAGGTTAGGGAAAAGAGAGGGGACTGTATTTAAAAGGTGATTTGGAGAATTAGAGAGGGAGATTGTACGTGCTTTTTTGCTTAATCAGAATATACTTGTAAAAAATCGTAAGTAAAATTTCCTGAGTGGTACTATCTTCCGATCCTGATACATTTGGGATTTTATTACTGTCTCCAAGGAAATGAGTTGAGGATGCTAGTCTTAGGAGAATTAGCATGTACTAAAAGTGAACTAACAGGCTTCTGTCATAGGAGAAATATAACCATGGAGCACATTGATTTGCTGCGAACTAACAAAAACCACAACAAACAGTTGCTAATACAAGCACATGTCTATGCAAAGAATACATGCATATTTAAGAATTATTTATTTTATTTAAATAGGAAGAAGCACTCATATGGCATGGAACGGATAAGATATTTTAGTGCACTGTAAAAGGTGCACCTCACTCTATGAGGAGGTAAGGAGAAAGTCCACAAATAAAGCTTAATGGATTGAATTCTGGTGAGACACGGTGACTCTCTCAAATGGAAATTCAGGCATTCCATGGAGAGCCTGTAGGATTAACTAAATTGCTGGCATTTTTCCTTGTCAGGATGGCAGAAAACACCAATGTACCACCACTGCTGGAGGCTTTGCGTATGTCCTGGCATCACCAAAATCCTCTTGCTTTGGAAAATTAAGCTGAACTGTGAAATTTGATCACAGTATCCACTGGAGGAATCTATTTTAACTATCCTGAATCCACTCTCCAGAGAAGTCCTTACTTGTCAGATGTCTTATGGACCAAGTTGCAAGTATTTCAATTTAGATAATGTGGCATAAATGGAATAATTAAAAAATAAATAGAGCCTGGCACATGGGCAAAACTGAGACTTTTTTCTTATTTGTCTTCCAAACTATTCTTTTCAGATCGGATCATGTGTAGACATTTAAATCAGAAATAGCTTGAGTGTTTCCCCTGCTGCAGTCCTACCATTCTTATAATGAAAGAGCTAACTGCCATCTTCACCAGCACATTACAGCATGCAAACAATCCAAGCCTTACTACAGATGATTGATTGAGCCACTAAAGGCATCAAAATCCTCTAATTGAGCTGTCTGAACAATATCAAACGCCCACAGAGATGTGGTGGGAAAAGAATTCAGACCTATCTCATCAAAAATAAACCCTTTTTAATTGAAATCAGCAGCTTCCTTGCCTTTGTTTCATCCTATCATCCACTACATCCACCACCATGAAGTCATATGTCTGCCTTGCCCAGGCAGAATTGTTTGATTTATTGACGGCTCAATACCTTGACCAGTATTAGGTATATCCGTATACTTATTACTGAGCACATACCTCTAACACCATTTTACTCTCTGGCAGCTGCCTTTGATCTCTGCTCCAAACCTGCATTTGTTGAATAACCAGGCTCTCTGACCTCTACCACATCTGACATTTTCCCCTCCAGGTCATCTTGCTGTCCTTCATTGCAGATGTCGACTATAATTTATCCCTTTTGCTAACACCACAGGAAGCCAAGTCCCTCTGAGGCCAATACCAGCATCCTGAGCTGATTGTGGTTATAATAAACCGCTGCCCACCATCCATCCGCCCACCTCCACTGTCTCTTCCCCTCCTCCTCTTTGAGCTGCCAGTCATTGCAGGAGTGCATTGACTGCCTGCGTGTGTCTACTTATAATAAAGTCATTACAGTGAGTGTTGCTTTTGTTAAAGGAAAACCACACTGTTACAACTGGATTTAAAGGATATGTTTTCTCCTAAGAATGACAGTCTCTGATGGGCATTCTTCCTTGTCACTTTGAGAGTGGCATGAGGAACAGTTGGAGGGGATGGAAATGTCCTATATCTTGCTTAGAGTGGTAGTTACCTAAATATATACAAAACTCGATGAACTCTATACTTTAAAAGATACCTATTATTGCATAAAAAGTACACTTCAAAAAGGTGATTGGAAAAAAACAATAGACAGATTGATAGACAAAACAAAGCATCAGCTAAATGCAAAACCAAATTCATCCAAATAACGAACCATCTCCAATTTTCTAACTTTACACTTAGGATCCAATTCCCTAAACTGAATATAATTTAGAGTTTTTATTTCATTCAGAGATTGTTAATGCAAAATTCGAAATGGTTGACATGTCACCTAAGCCCTGCCCAGTGTTTGATGAAACAGCATAAGCTATCACCTTGACACAACTTTAGGGAAAACAGGCAGCCTAATTTCCCCTATATACATACGGCTGGAGGCAAGAAATCTGATTTCAATGGAGAATTTCAAATAATCAGCATCCTCCACAACCCATATAAAGTGAGGCTAGGTTTGGAGGGATTCCAAAGCCAGGGGTAGCAAGAAGCCTTAGGCCAAACAGATGATTTAAAAGACATGTGAAGAAAAATTTCAAATATAATGTTTATAGAGCAAAATAACATTTGTTTTTTTCATTGTGCAAGGATATCTTGAAGGTGACAGCCAAGCTCAGCTGCTGCTTGTAAATCAAAATAACCCTTTCATTTTTACCTAACAAAGACGAGAAAGGGGAGAGAACAAGGTTACAAGGTGATATTCTTACCTAGTGGGAATACTGAAGGGAATGCCGTTGTTGTCAAAATGTGTAAGGTCTATAAATCACGTGGGTTAGAGTAACAGGACACACAATTAAGTATAATATTGAGAAAGCATGATTTTTCCTTGACAAGGATGAATTGTTCAATATAAACCCTGGGAAGAACTAATATGAACAAAGAAAAACATAAAGAGAATCCAGAATAAGGTAGTTTCTGAATATCAGATGATACAGAGCAAAGGAAAAAATATCATAAAATATTTCGTGCATAAAACCTTGATTATTCAAATTTTTGGTACACAGGAATAGCACATATATTGCAGAATAGAAGGTGATTAAGAAACAAGTTATTTAATTTTAGAGGGTAGTCACACATATGGACGCTACACACACATACACACACACACTTTTACACTCCCTGGTCTTAACACTCTTCACACTTCAGCTTATTGTTCACAGTGTAGATCCCAGCTGAAGGCTGGTGTGGAAGAAGCCAGGCAACAAAAGATGTGCATATGTGTTTAAGAATTTTCACTGTATTTTTAGGATGGATGTTGACAAACGACTTTAAAGTAGCTCAAAGAGAGGGGCATCATTTCTTGAAAAATGATGCTCCCTGGTTCATATAAGCTGACATATCATAACATTTATTTTGGTTTAACAAGCTGACAGCCTTCCAGCTGTAAATTAAGAGGCATTTCTAAATCAGCTGCACTGAGGCTTTATCAAGGCAGTTCTTGACCATTCAAGAGATTGCTGCCTAACCAGTCAAGTCAAGAAACTGGATCTAATCAAGTACATCATATCCTTTCAAATGTTTCAATAAAAAACACTTCCATGTGTTAGCATTTAAATACTGAAACACTGAAACATTTAGAAATATACAACTCTCTAGTATACTGCATGAGGTAGGTGTTATTATATCATCATATAACAGACAGAAGAGCTGTGGTTTAGAGAGGGTAAGTAATGGGCATAAAGTCACATGCAATGAACAGAGGCACCAGATAGGTCTGACACCTAAGGTCATGCAGCTGCAGAAGGCAAAATTGAATTTTGGTCACTGGTAGGGCACCTATGTAATTAGGACATTAAAAACACTAAAAGATAAAACCTTGTATTCAGCTGGGCGTGGTGGCTCACCCCTGTAATCCCAACACTTTGGGAGGCTGAGGTGGGTGGATCACATGAGACCAGGAGTTGGAGACCAGCCTGGCCAATATTGTGAGACACCCCCCACCCCACCCCGTCTTTACTAAAAATACAAAAAAATTAACTGTGCGTGGTGGCGCACGCCTGCAGTCCAAGCTACCGGGGAGGCTGAGGTTGGAGAATCGTTCCAACCCGGGAGGCGGAGGTTGCAGTGGGCGGAGATCACACCACTGCACTCCAGCCTGGGCGACAGAGCAAGACTCCGTCTCAAAACAAACAAACAAAAAACCTTGTATTCATTAAGAAGAAATTGTGTATTGCATTATTTTTTCACTTGAGAGGCTGGTATTTCAAAATGGTTAAGAACACAAACTAGCAGGCTGCCCCTACTGCCCCACTGCCCCACTGCCCCGCAGCCCCGCAGCCCCGCAGCCCCGCAGCCCCGCAGCCCCGCAGCCCCGCAGCCCCGCAGCCCCGCAGCCCCGCAGCCCCGCAGCCCCGAACGCCAGCCCGCGCCCACGATGGAGCCACCGTTCTTTAGCTGGAAGGAAGATGGCGCCTGGTGGACAGCAAAGGCTTTGATGCATACATGAAGACACTAGGAGTGGGAATATCTTTGCAAAATAGGGGCCCAGTGGCCAAACCAGATTGTATCATCACTTGTGATGGCAAAAACCTCACCATAAAAACTGAGAGCACTTTGAAAACCACACAGTTTTCTTGTACCCTGGGAAAGAAGTTTGAAGAAACCGCAGCTGATGGCAGAAAAACTCAGACTGTCTGCAACTTTGCAGATGGTGCATTGGTTCAGCATCAGGAGTGGGATGGAAAGGAAAACACAGTAACAAGAAAATTGAAAGATGCAATCAGTGGTGGATTGTGTCACGAACAATGTCACCTGTACTCGGATCTATGAAAAAGTTGAGTAAAAATTCCATCATCACTTTGGACAGGAATTAACTACAAGAATGAACAAGCTCATTTCAATGAGCAAATCTCCATACTGCTTTTTTTTTTTTAATGCTGTGTTCAATTATCTTTATCACAAACATTTTACATGCAACTATTTCAAAGTGTTGGATTAATTAGGATCATCCCTTTGGTTAATAAATGTGTTTGTGAAAGGGAAGGGAAGGAAAGGGGAGGGGAGGGGAGGGGAGGGGAGGGGAGGGGAGGGGAGGGGAGGGAAGGGAAGGGAAGGGAAGGGAAGGGAAGGGAAGGGAAGGGAAGGGAAGGGAAGGGAAGGGAAGGGAAGGGAAGGGAAGGGAAGGGAGAGAGAAAAGGAAAGAAACAGACTAGCCAGATTACCTGGTTTCAAATTCCAACTCTGGCACTTAGTAGCTGTGTGACCTTAGGCAAGTCACTTATCTGTGCCTTGGTTTCTTCATCTATGAAATGGGGATAATAATACTACTTAATGCATAAAGTTTTTATAAGGGCTGTATTTATGCATAGTACTGGTATTGTGAATATCTTTCTTTAAAGGTCTTTATGTTTTTGAGAAGCACATTGAACTACTTAGAGAAAAATGTTTATGATATCAAGATAGTTGGGGTACAAGGGTATAGACAAAATTGTCTATGAGTGGATAATTGTTAAAAATGAATTGTCAAAAAACCTACAAATATTAGCTGGGCATGGTGGTAGACTCCTGCAAGTAAGTCCCAGCTACTTGGGATGCTGAGGTGAGAGGACCACTTGGACACAGGAGATTGAGGCTGTACAGAGCCATGATGGCAACACTGTACTCCAGACTGGGTGACAGGGCAAGACCCTGTCTCAAAAAAAAAAAAAAAGAATTATAAGTATATAGAGGTTCATGTACTATACATACACAGGCACTCCTGTATAGTTTTGGAATTTTTTATAACAAAAAGTTTTTAAAATATTTTTATGTAAAACATTTACAATTATACCTGGAACATAGTAAATACCATATAATAGCTATGATTATTACAGCAAAATTCCATTTTTGTGTGGATCTGTATCCATATAAAATAGATCTGTATACAGATCTACTTTAATGCTAGCCCCTTTTTCATTTCTAGGATATAATGAAAAATAAGCAACAGAGATTTATTCTTTACATCTATAGTTGGCTTAGAAGAAAAGACAACTGAAGTCACACAAGGAACTGTTATCAAAGAAGATGGAAGGCTCATCCATCATTTCGATGGTGCTGAGTTGAAGAATCTGAGTTAGTATGGTGTAATAGAGAATAAGATGTAGTCAGGTAATAAAACTTAATAATCATAGTTTACATGTATTGAGGAGATATTATGTGTGAGGTAGAGTCACAAGTGGTTGCACATTTGTTACCTCATTGAATCCTCTCAACCACCCAGCCTATGAAGTAGGCATCATAATAAATAGCTCCTTTTTTTTTTTTTTTGAGACAGAGTCTCGCTCTGTCACCCAGGCTGGAGTGCAGTGACGTAATCTCGGCTCACTGCAACCTACACCTTCCCAGTGAAAGCAATTCTCCTGCCTCAGCCTCCCGGGTAGCTGGGATTACAGGCGTCTGCCCCCACGCCCGGCTAATTTTTGTATTTTTAGTAGAGATGGGGTTTCACATCTTGGCCAGGCCGGTCTTGAACTCCTGACCTGGTGATCCACCCGCCTCAGCCTCCCAGAGTGCTAGGATTACAGGCATGAGAACACTCGCCAAGAGAGGTTAAGTAGCTAAAACCTGCTACGTAAGACTGACACTAATGCCATATTTTTCTTTCCCAAACATCACTGGCTCGGGAACTGAGAGGTTACAAATCTTTACCAGGCAGACAAAAAAAATAACATGCTCACCATCCCTCAACCAGATAGTTATTGTAGGAGTCAACACATCCAAGCCAACAGTCTGACTCCAGAGCCCTGACCCTCAAGCACATCACTATAGAAGACCTGGGTTCAAGTCGTGACTCCACTAAGGTGTCTTTTTTTTTTTTTTTTTACATTATTTTGTATTATACTTTAAGTTCTAGGGTACATGTGCACATGTGTGCATATGTATACATGTGCCTTGTTGGTGTGCTGCACCCATTAACTCATCATTTACATTAGGTATATCTCCTAATGCTATCCCTCCCCCCACCCCCCACCCCATGACAGGCCCCAATGTGTCATGTTCCCCTTCCTGTGTCCAAGTGTTCTCATGTTCAATTCCCACCTGTGAGTGAGAACATGGGGTGTTTGGTTTTCTGTCCTTGTGACAGTTTGCTGAGAATGATGCTTTCCGGCTTCATCCATATCCCTACAAAGGACATGACCTCATCCTTTTTTATGGTTGCATAGTATTCCATGGTGTATATGTGCCACATTTTCTTAATCCAGTCTATCATTGATGGACATTTGGGTTGGTTCCAAGTCTTTGCTATTGTGAATAGTGCCACAATAAACATACATGTGCATGTGTCTTTATAGCAGCATGATTTATTATCCTTTGGGTATATACCCAGTAATGGGATCGCTGGGTCAAATGGTATTTCTAGTTCTAGATCCTTGAGGAATTGCCACACTGTCTTCCACAATGGTTGAACTAGTTTACAGTCCCATCAACAGTGTAAAAGTGTTCCTGTTTCTCCACATCCTATCCAGCACCTGTTGTTTCCTGACTTTTTAATGATTGCCATTCTAACTGGTGTGAGATGGTATCTCATTGTGGTTTTGATTTGCATTTCTCTGATGGCCAGTGATGATAAGCATTTTTTCATGTGTCTGTTGGCTGCCCTAGTGTCTTCCTTTGAGAAATGTCTGTTCATATCCTTTGCCCACTTTTTGATGGGGTTGTTTGTTTTTTTCTTGTAAATTTGTTTGAGTTCTTTGTAGATTCTGGATATTAGCCCTTTGTCAGATGAGTAGATTGCAAAAATTTTCTCCCGTTCTGTAGGTTGCCTGTTTACTCTGATGGTAGTTTCTTTTGCTGTGCAGAAGCTCTTTAGTTTAATTAGATCCCATGTGTCAATTTTGGCTTTTGTTGCCATGCTTTTGGTGTTTTAGATGTGAAGTCCTTGCCCATACCTATGTCCTGAATTGTATTGCCTAAGTTTTCTTCTAGGGTTTTTATGGTTTTAGGTCTAACATTTAAGTCTTTAATCCATCTTGAATTAATTTTTGTATAAGGTGTACAGAAGGGATCCAGTTTCAGCTTTCTACATATGGCTAGCCAGTTTTCCCGGCACCATTTATTAAATAGGGAATCCTTTCTCCATTTCTTGTTTTTGTCAGGTTTGTCAAAGATCAGATGGTTGTAGATGTGTGGTATTATTTCTGAATGCTCTGTTCTGTTTCATTGGTCTATATCTCTGTTTTGGTACCAGTACCATGCTGTTTTGGTTACTGTAGCCTTGCAGTATAGTTTGAAGGCAGATAACGTGATGCCTCCAGCTTTGTTCTTTTGACTAGGATTGTCTTGCCAATGCAGGCTCTTTTTTGGTTCCATATGAACTTTAAAGTAGTTTTTTTCCAATTCTGTGAAGAAAGTCATTGGTAGCTTGATGGGGGTGGCATTGAATCTAAAAATTACCTTGGGCAGTATGGCCATTTTCACGATATTGATTCTTCCTATCCATGAGCATGGAATGTTCTTCCATTTGTTTGTGTCCTCTTTTATTTTGTTGAGCATCCACTAAGGTTTTTAATCTTGTGCGAAATTGCCCAACTTTTAGGTCCTCCTCAGTCCTTTCCCTTGCTTTGTTCTTCCTGGGTGTCTTGCCTGAAGCTATAGATGGTGCCCTTTCGAAGGCCTCAGCATCTCTAGGTTCCAGCAACAACCACAACGAGTCAGGAAAAATATCCGCAAACTCAGGATCACCAAATAGCTGTCGATAAGTACTGCCAGGGACTGCTTGTCAACACATGGCTAAAGCAGTTGCTGTCGACCCTAGCTGCACATTAGAATCACCAAGGGAGCTTTTAAAAATCACCAATACCCAACCCTACTCCCAAACCAATTAAATCAGAATCTCTGGGGATGGAGTCTGGGCACTAGAATTTTTTTTTAAGTTACCCAGATAATTCTATTGAATCCAGTGTTGACAGCTGCTCAGCTAAAAGATGAGAAAACCCATAGATAGGCACAGGGATTTAATAGAAGCCAAAGAACCTAAATGTTCAATTAAATCTTTCAAAATGATGCTTCCCCATATTACTATACTCTATATCTGCTTATTTTTAAAATCCTAATTCCAAAATAAGTATACTATTCACAAATTTACAAGGTATGCATACATGTTCATGCACATATACATAAACACAAACGCACATGTGATAAGTATGCTTGTGTAAGTGTATTATTTTTATACCACTACAGTCAAATATGCTATAGATCTGGTTTGGGGGATAAAATTAGTATTAAAATATCAGTAGTATTTCCATTCTACCACCACACACACACACACACACACACACACACAGGCGCACGCACCACTTCCTTCTAGTTCTCTCTAAGGCTAGGATCTCACCTTTACATCTTTCTAAAATTGAAGAACACAGGAAGTCATTTCAGCTGCTGACAAATGAGAATAACTTGACTGTAGCTATAGTCACATACTTTAATCAAGGAAGTAAATGCCTTACATTTCTGCTGGTTTCCTATTATAATTAAAATTGGAACATCTTAATTTTTATAGGAACTACTGTTGGATTTTTATAGAGATGTGTGTTTAATAATTTTTCCTGTGTCACACAAAGAATGTAATGTGGACAACTGAAAGGGAAAAAGGCAATGGTGTTCAGAGGTTTAAAATAAATTAAACATTCCTTCCAGGTTTTTCTGGATGACTTCCCTCCATAAATTACATCTTTTGCACTATGCCAGTTGTTTCCCCCAACTACTTCTATATGGTGTAATAATTACATGCTCCGCTGAACTCAAAAGGGTTAGTGAAAGGTTACGTGAACAGAGCAAATATAAGAAAATGTAAAGAAAAAGCTGCAGTTTGGTCTTTGTTGGTATATAAAAAAAAAAAAATTAAGTGAACAGAAATTTCATGGAAAAGACAGAAAGCACCATCATTCTGTTCAGGTTACATTTCACACAAAGTTCAATGTAAGGAGACATTTAAGGCACTTTAAACATAGTGTCTCCTTATTACTCATGTCTCCTTTTCCTTTCATAAGCAATGAAGAAACACACAATGATATCAGGAAAATATTTAAATATCATTCTGGTAGCACATAAGAACAAATAGATAATTTACACTATAAAAATTAAAGATAAAAATAAACAGGATTTAAGCTGGGCATGATGGTGTTCACCTGTAAGTCCCAGCTGTGCAGGAGGCTGAGGCAGGAGGATTGCTTGAACCCAGTAGTTCAAGGCTGCAGTGAGTTATGATCACATCTGGGAATAGCCACTGTACTCCAGCCTGGGCAACAGAGCAAGACCCTGCCTCTAAAAAAAAATGAAATACAGGCTGAGCACGGTGGCTCACGCCTGTAATCCCAGCACTTTGGGAGGCCAAGGTAGGTGGATCACGAGCTCAGGAGATCAAGACCATCCTGGCTAACACAGTGAAACCCCATCTCTATTGAAAATACAAAAAATTGGCCAGACGTAGTGACGGGTGCCTATAGTCCCAGCTACTCGGGAGGCTGAGTCAGGAGAATGGCGTGAACCCAGGAGGCGGAGCTTGCAGTGAGCCGAGATCGCGCCACTGCACTCCAGCCTGGGCAATAGAGCGAAACTCCGTCTCAAAAAAAAAAAAAAAAGGAAAGGAAAGAAATACAATACACAGGGTTGGATTATCTGTCCTCATGGACCTACGAGCAATTCAAATCTCAGCACATCCTTTACAATATGTCCAGTTCGTCTTAGTATCTTAGATGTTTAAATCTGAAAAAGCTAATAAAGCTTACTAGTACAAAAGCCAGTAGGTGTCAAGAAAACCGCAGCAGCCTATGTACAGATTCAATTTCCAGATAGCTCTTCCACCTCCTGCATTAGTAAGGTAAGGAATGGATGCTGCTGTGTACCTCCCTGCACTCTGCACATACTGTGCTTTAGGAACCACTTTTCAAGGGTGCCCTTGGTATTCTTTTCACTACATCAAAACTTGGCATTTGAAAGGAGGGGCAGATGAAAAAGTAGGAAAAGAAAAGATACTACGATTTGCCCTGGACCTTAGCTGCCCTATGAAGAGCCCAGTATTCTCCAAAAGCATTTATGCTGAATTTCTAAATACATTCCTAATAGCATAAGAACTAAAATTATCTCATTGCCAAACAAAAGGCTTCTGCATTGAAATGTGACAGCTCGCTGCTCAGGCGGCTTGTTGCCAGAAGGATACACACAATTTCCAGCAGAAAATTGGTTTCAGGATGTCACCCAATAGTCCAGACATAAAATAAACTTCCCTAGCTCTTTGCAACAGGGCAAGGCCATTGGGATTCACCCCTGCTCGATCCAACAGACAGCCCTGAATTTCCTTCCAATGTAAGAACTCAAAGTAACTAAACCAGATCGTGTCTCAAATGTTATAGACCAGCATTGCATTCTGAGGCATTTCTATTTCTTCGGTGATTTTATTCCACAGAATCACTCATGACTTCAGACAGTATTGCTTAATTAAGCCCCAGTAGAACTGAATTTAAGCCTTCACCTGAGAAAATATATTCCACCATTACTCAAGAATGCAGTTTGCCACTACTGGACATGACATGAATCGTTTAGCTCTATTAAATAGAAGTTTCCCAAAAGTTCCAAGCCATTTTTTGCCTTCATAAAATCACAACACATGTCCTTGCTAGTTACCATTTGAATATGAATAGAGAAATTCATGAGTTGGTGGCATTTTCAAAAATGGACTTTCAAAATTATTTTCGTTTTTTAAAATTGCACTACCAGATGCAAATTTAGTGATCATTAAGCCTACTCTTCTCATTTTACTGATTAGAAAGGAGACCCGGAAACACCAACTGATTGGTTCAAATCAGGCAGCCATCTAGGGTAGAACCAAGACCAAATTCCAGCTTTCCTGCTTCCATATGTCTCTTTTCAAAGGAACAGAAAAAGGACTTGAAAAACAGAAGGTCTAGAGAATGCTGATTCCCTCATGGAAGACATGGTCTTCCAGGCGACTGGCTCCTATAAGCCTGGCAAAAGCTGCCAGGAGGAACAGTCACTTGTCCATCTGAAGGGAAGGAAGCAACTTAAAAGATGAAAGAATCGCGAAAGACCCCTGCTGCAGCCCCAGCCCCCCATAAAACTGTTAGGTTTTTTCAGTTTTATAGGCATATTTGGCTTTAAAGAAAATCTGAAACATAAAATCAAAATTTATAGATCAGATATGTCAGGAAGCACAGTTTATGTTACCAAAAAAAAAAAAAATGGAATGTTTGCTTTACTAAGCTCTTCACTGCAATTTTCTCTGAAATAATAACCTCCCTTATGATTAATAAATATCCCATTCAGGTGCAACATTCAGGGCTATTTCTATGGCATTAAGCAAGGTACACCTCTGCACTGTTTACTCCACTAAATTTAGCTTACTTTCTTATTGCAATTGGGAGGAAAACGCATAGTGTGAGATGCCCATGGACAATGATCTACTGGTGCCAGATCATGCCCACTCACAAGAACCTATTGTGGGCCTATCTTGCCAACTCTGCGTTCAGTGGTTAAGCGGTCTGAGAGTTGGTCCTTGGTGGATGAACACAGTGAGGAATGGAGAAGGCATGAGACTGTGAAGCAGGTTCACTTTGTACCAGTTGCCAACTTGTCTTGAGTCTAGTGACAAAACACATTCCTATGCAACAAGTTACAGGAAGCAGATGTGTTACTTACAGATAGGTAGCAAGGAACAGAAGAAGCATGATAGCCATGGTGAGCCAGTTCCCCAAGGCTCAAGGAAGCTGCCCAGGTTGGATGGAGTCTTGACAGCATGTGCCCCACTTTCAGCACAGCTGAGGACCCTGAAAGCAGCCACCCTGGGTTGGATACCTCAGGGACATGTGATTCACTGGGCTAAAGAACATCCTGCTTCCAGGGGAGAAAGGAACAAAGCCCAGACTGTCCCATGCAGTTCCTGCCTAACTCAAGTGTTACATTCCCTAGAAAGGACATAAACAAAGCCTGGATTGTTTCAGGCAGCTCCTCCCTATCTCAGCTATTGCCTTCCCAGCACATTCTATAGTTACATATGTAGAACTACAGGAACTACAAAAAGCGGGGATAACTGAGCCAGTTCAAGGCCACCTAAAAAACTGTTCTTCAAAAGCAAGCTTGTTTAGGTTCCACAAGTTGCTTAGAACAAAAAATAAAGGATCATACAGAAATGGTCCAGGTCCCTGGTGAGATTCCATGTAGCCTGGAGTCTGGGCCTTAGCGGCTTAACTCCCTGCAAAAAGAAAGAAAAGGGAAGTATACCCTACTGGGGAATGGAAGTTTGGGGAAGCCATTCCAAAGGCCGCAAGTTCTGTGCCAGGCACAGAGACCATGGCCCAGGCAATGTGCCAGCATCAACAGGGTAATGACAGTGACACAGAGCAGCCAGGACTACGATGGGCAGGGGATGCCTGGACTTCATGTCCCTAGGTGTACCCATAAAAGAGGATTGACTGGGGCTATCTCACAGCTACCACCTGGAAGCTTAAACGCCCATGGAAATATGAGAGAGGACAATTGGTGGGACCAAGTAGGAAAAAAGACACATCTGTACCTCTAAGCTAGTGTCGTCAGGAGCCATCTGGTAAGTGGAGCATGAGAGATGGGAAAACACTAAATGAAAGCTACTGCTTTGGCCTAATTGGCCCAGACCTGTCCTCCTAACAATCAAATTTCATTTAGCCTGAATTATTTGGTCTCAAAGCCTTAATGACAGAAAAAAGAGCTGAATTGAGAAATACACACATCCTCCACCCACCAGGGAGGGGTCAGTAGTCACTGAGACTATTTGTATGTGGGAGTAATCACTGGGCTCACAGGATGTTAATGACAATATCTAATGAGGTGCACTATTTCACTCTAGCAGAGACTAGAAAGTATTTATAGTTAGCAAAGTTCTAATGGATTTTATACTGCAATAGGTGCTTGTGTGGGGAAAAGCATATTTAGGGTCCATTTAGCATCATTATGTTCCTTATGGCCTCTTTTGTGATCTTTACCCACCTAACCCATGAGTAGGGTGATATGGACCTATTGAACTGTTTGTTATCTCTTGCTAAACATAATTGGCCTTCCATTAAAGACACAGCATGCCAGTTACCTAACATCCAAGTCTACGACCAAACCATCCCATTATTGTCTTAATGCAACTGTGGCTTCCCAAAATTCAGACAATGCACACAAACAATATGTGAAAATCATATCTGCCATTCAAATGGACTTCCCAGTTCAACCAGAGGATTATGATGGACATGTACATGTGTAAAAAATAGTCAATTTCATTCAGGTAACCAAATATTTCTTTTCTTATAGGCCAATTCCTGAGTATAAATAAAAACTTTAATTGTGACTAAGATTTGCTTATCTTTTCACTGTTGGTATATTTTGCTCCATTTATATCATTGAGGTTAATGAAAATATTTGGGATAGGAAACATTTTTAAATCTTGTAAAGTTTATTGGTCCAGTGCTTTTTAAAAGTATTATTTAATACATTTTGTATAGGGTTAATGATGAAATATTTTGGCATAAAGAACAAAAGGAATTTTTCCTAAGGCTCTTCTCATTTGCAAAATGAACTAAAAAATGAAGCCCAATATTCTTCTTATCCCACAATCCTATTATGGGTTCAACTGGCCAATAAAAAGTATCCAGCTGGGTACATGGATTGGGGGTCCAACCTTTATTTATTCAGTTTGAATCTTTCCAAATAATCACCTCAGTTCAATAATTTTCAACTCTTCTTTCATTTTGTCCCAGATAGATCCGGCCTAAATGACTGTTTTAGAAGAAAGTGGATATTCCACCAGTCAATCAAGAAATTTCCACAAGAAGATAAAAGGCAAGCAGATTGAATATGGAAATGTACCCAGTTCCAAGAGAATTTGTTGTGTCCTGCAATCATTTGGTTTTACATCTGTGTCCCATCTAGGAGCAGTCACCCAGTCATTTAACCAAATACCAAATCCTCAAATTGTCTGCAAATACACTGCAGTTCATTTGGGTAGGTTTCTTTTTAAAGAAAGTCTGTATGTTATTATTAAAATAATAGCACATGTTTATTAGTAGACAATTCAGAAAGTATATTCAAACCAAAAAAGAAAAGAAAATGAAATTATCCATATTTTCCTCCTACTTCTAAAATATGTTTTGTGATCCTTTTGTTCCATCATGTTCCCATCCTCTCTCCCTCTGTATAGGTGGATGTATGTGTGTATATGTGATGTTTATGGGTTGTGTGTGTGTGGTGTGTGTGTGTGGTATTGGGGGGGTGTCAGGGGTTGTGGGAGTGTCATGTTGAAACTCTATTAACCCTATTGAGGGTTCAAGAGGCCAAAGAGAGACCCAGAGCCAGCAAACAAGACATGGGCTTTTATTGGGGGCTTACACACAGCAGGAAGAGTCCAGTGGCAGGTGCTGGACAGGAGAACCGCAACCGCTTGCAAATAGCATGCAGGTTATACAGCATTTTCACTTAACATCCTCCCTCTAACTATCTCCACCCAGCAATCTTCATTTAACCCAAAACTCAGTGCCTCGATCCCCTGCACAGCGTGTAGGGGGTGTGTGGTGCGCGTGTGTCTACTCTAGAGATCCGAGTGTTGGAATTCATTGTCCACGTTACTTGCTTTGCCACATGCACCTATGTAACTCCACCACACTAAGACGACACTTGGTCTCAAAACGTTTAGAGCTCAGAACCCTATGTGTTGAGCTTAGGTTCTTTGTTGCTTCTCATGCCCCAAAACTATTACTGAATTGCTTGCCTGGATTCTGGCCTCACCTTACTCTGCATACTTTTAGTTGACATTTTGTTTTGTTCCCACCTGTGAGACCTGCTGGGCTTATCTTATCCCAGGACACCTGGCCCTGCTGGGACCTTTTGGTACCAGTCTCTGCCTCAGTTCCACCCTCTGCTCTGATGTCCAACCTCCAGTCCACCTCTGCTTCCTATCTACACTCTCTCACACTCTACCTAGACGTCTTTTCCTCTTCCTAGATCTCCTGACATTGCTGTTTCCTTTGCCAGAGGTTCCTAGGTGTGCCTACCTAATCTCGAGATCCCAGTCTTCTGGTCTGTCATATCCCTCTACTAAAGAAACCCACTTCTGACTTGTGGTGTGTGTAGATAGACCTCTAAGGACTCTGTTTACTCAGCAATTGAAGCCTATGGAGATTTCTTACCACTTTCTTTTTTGGGTTAGAATGATCTTTTTTGTAGAACAATATCTTAAAGCAGCTACTTGCACTTTCAAGAATGGTAAACTTCAGCAATTATAAAACAAGTATAACTTCCAGTCTTGGAAAGCAAACCACAGATCCACATAGCTCCTAATGTCCGCCCAAAATAAGAAGGACTGCTGCAACTTTTACAAGTTCAAGAAGTTGCGATATCCTCCAATGCCATTGATTGTTGTAAACAACATATTGGACTTAGAAATAACTTTTCAATTTCCCGTAAGACTCTCTACTTCATCCTGGCTCTGCCTCTTCTGGTCCTACATTCTTAACTTGAGTCCATGCCCCAACTTCTTTCCCAACTCTAACACTGACAGTTACCATGATAGGAGAAGTTTGCAATTTTTTTTAGGAAAATAAATAAGTGCATTAATGTAACCATCATTACTTGGAAGTTTTAATTGTTTTATGCTGTTTGAATATACTACTTTTAACTCACAACATCCAGTTGTTGTGAAATATCTAGTAAGTCCATAATTTTGGCTCTCAAGAGTTCTGATTTCTTCCCTGATACATAACTCATCCACTCCGCTACCTTGTTCAGAGCGCCAGAGCAGTAATTGGCCAACAGAGAACAAGACAGGAAACCTCTTGATGAAAGACAAAAAGCAAAGGCCCAGGTAGGCAGACAGGATTACTAGCTCCCATCCCTCCCCTCCCTCCTCCTGTTTAAGGAATTACCCCAGCAAGTCTCTTCCCTCTTGTACATCAAGTTTTCTGTTCCTAAATGTATCATTTCCATCAATCTGCAACTTGAGATATCAAATAATGATTTTAGCTTCCCTACTCCCTCAAACAACTCTCTACTTTCAAAACAAACACCCAGCAACCCAACAACACACACACACACACACACACACACTTCCAGAGGACAAAATATAAAATAAGTTGGGAAAGTGCATTGGAGAAAAGAAGTAAAAATTATACTTAAGGCACCCACACACCACTTCCTACTGCCATCCCAGAGACAGAATGGGTGCCTGAGAGAATCTCCCCAGAAGTGTGAGAGGGATTTTGAGTGGAGGGAATTGCTGACCACGTCTCTGGCAGACCCAGTGGGATGCCTGGTAGGGCATGAAAAAATGGTCAGCAGAGAGAAGGAGGAGGGAAATTAGGCAAGATAAGGCAAGCATCACCTCTGGTTTCATAAACAGCCAAGTGTGGTGGAGTGGGGATTTCTAGGTTTTTCATGAACTTAAGAGTAGACATTTGGCCAGGTGCGGTGGCTCATGCCTGTAATCCCAGCACTTTGGGAGGCCGAGGCGGGCGGATCACGAGGTCAGGAGATCGAGACCATCCTGGCTAACACAGTGAAACCCTGTCTCTACTAAAAATACAAAAAAGTAGTCGGGCGTGGTGGCGGGCGCCTGTAGTCCCAGCTACTGGGAGGCTGAGGCAGGAGAATGGTGTGAACCCTGGAGGTGGAGCTTGCAGTGAGCTGAGATCTCGCCACTGTACTCCTACCAGGGCGACAAAGCGAGACTCCGTTTCAAAAAAATAAAAATATAAAATATAAAAAAATAAAGAGTAGACATTTGAAGATACCTAGAGAAAAGATCCAGCTTGCTAACTAGCCCCAAGAGAAGCCAGCCAGAAGAATGAAGGTATATTAGTCTGTTTTCACGCTGCTGATAAAGACATACCCAAGATTGGACAATTTACAAAAGAAAGAGGTTTAATGGACTTTTAGTTCCACATGGCTGGGGAAGCCTCACAATCATGGCTGAAGGCAAGGAGGAATGAGTCACATCTTATGTGGATGGCAGCAGGCAAAGAGAAAGAGAGCTTGTCCAGGGGAACTCCTCTTTTTAAAACCATCAGATCTCGAGACTTATTCATTTCACAAGAACAGCACACGAAAGACTTGCCCTATGACTCAATTACCTCCACCAGGTCCCTCCCACAACATGTGGGAATTCAAGATGAGATTTGACTGGAGACACACCCAAACCATATCAGAAGGGAACCACTTTCTTGAAAATTGGAGAGCAGGGAAGGGGAAGCAGTGGTGCCTCCACAGGATCCCCTGCAGTACTCTGTAAACGGCACCAGCCCAGATACCAAAGATCATCCCATGTGACACACAGAGAGCCAACAGTGGAAGTCATCCATGCCTAGAGGCTCAACCATGGACATCAGTAGCTGGACTGCATTAGCACTGGAGTGGGAAACAAAAAATAAGGGAGTAAACCAACTTTTATGTTGCCAAACTGTACCCTGGGTACATAAACAAACTCCCCCTCTGCCTTACACTGCCAGGGGATGGACCCTGAAGCTTAATGGGATAGCATCAGGACCATGAGTGAGGGAAGGGAAGCCTCAGAGAGGCAGCTGTGAACTGTGATGTGAAGCAGATAGTAACCTGTCAATTTGACTGACGATTTACACAACAGGAAGTTTTTAAATGTAGTTGACTGAAATACATGGTCATGCCAAGATTGTTTTCCACCTCCCAGTGAAAATAGTGGCTTTAAAAAGAATTAAATTCTGTTAAATAAATGTCTATTTTTCCCATCTGATTTGTAATCACTTAACTCACTTCTGATGGCATATATACGTCAAAGTCAGAAGGAAGAGAGCTGCTGACCCATTGTGAAGAGGACTGAGACAATGAATAACGAACTGAATGAGATCACAGTGATGATGTCAGGCAGAGGTTATTAGCCTGATGTAAGACTAGTTTTCTAGGTCCAAGGTGAATCCAAGAACAGGTTTTTTTCTACCCAGGAAAGTGTACCTTCACACAGGAAAACAGACTTACAGAACGTGATATTAATGAAAAGGACAAGCAGAGTTTAATGCCTCCTCCCAACTTCTCAAATCCAATGGGAAAGAAACGGTATACTTCTAGCCACAGAGAGGAGATCATTTCTTCTCAACATTCCAAGCAGTATGTGGCCCACGCTGATGACTGAGGAGTCACGTTGGGGAACAGGTGCAGGTCAGCGGCCAGAAGGCCTCGGGAAACTGGCTTCTATATCATCAGTCCAGCTCAGGGAAGACCTTCCATCAGAAAAGCCTAGGAGATGCAATGCAGCAGCATGGGACAAATATTTGTCCCACTGTCTAATGCTCCTCAGAAAGACACCAGGGGGCCCCTCTTCAAATAAGGCAGCTGATTTTAGTCTTACTTATAGGGAATGTCCAGGCAAACGGCAAGTAGCCTAGACACACTGAGAAGCCAGCCTCCCAGCATAGCAGGGTGATCAGGAAGATGGAGCTGAAGTTTTTCAAGGACATAGGGTGGGTGGGGAGAAAGGAATGAACAAGCATTTTTAAATGCACAATTAAAAGCCAATTCGACCATTTTTCTTCAAAAATCAAAGTGGGGCCAGGCCCGGTGGCTCACGCCTGTAATCCCAGCACTTTGGGAGGCCAAGGCAGGCAGATCACTTGAGGTCAGGAGTTCAAGACCAACCTGACTCACATGGCAAAACCCCATCTCTACTAAAAAATACAAAAATTAGCAAGGTGTGGTGGTGTATACTTGTAAACCCAGCTACTTGGGTGGCTGAGGGAGGAGAACTGCTTGAACCCGGGAGGCAGAAGTTGCAGTGAGCCAAGATTGTGCCACTGCACTCCAGCCTGGGTAACAGAGTAAGACTCCATCTCAAAAAAAAAAACGTGATTTTTAGGCAACTTGCACCAGTCAACTTTATATCTAAGGTCCGTAGGCTTCTATTGCAAATGTATAGAGGATAGGGAAACCAAAGAAAGAAAAATCTCAATTCTAAGTGGAATTTGCTTGGACGAGCCTACCGTGAAGGAAGGCCAATCCATGCAGGATTGTCTAAGAGATCCCTCACCAAGTCTCCTTCACTGACAATTTCTTTTTTTTTTTTTTTTTGAGACGGAGTCTCGCTCTGTCGCCCAGGCTGGAGTGCAGTGGCGCGATCTAGGCTCACTGCAAGCTCCGCCTCCTGGGTTTACGCCATTCTCCTGCCTCAGCCTCCCTAGTAGCTGGGACTACAGGCGCCCCCACCTCGCCCGGCTAGTTTTTTGTATTTTTTTAGTAGAGACGGGGTTTCACTGTGTTCGCCAGGATGGTCTCGATCTCCTGACCTCGTGATTCGCCCATCTCGGCCTCCCAAAGTGCTGGGATTACAGGCTTGAGCCACCGCGCCTGGCCACTGCCAATTTCTTAATACTCCTTTACCGCATACTACAAAAGTCTATCATAGTTTCAGAGTGCCACTGAGGAAATGGAACTATTAGTGTCAATACATGTTTATATACAGAAACGAAACATTTTAAAATTTCTTCTAGTTTAATTATAAAAATATGTCTGCCACTAACAGAACCCAGTGTACATTTAGCCAAGCATGAGGTCTGACCAAAGAAAAATAAGCTGTATAGATAGTGGCAAGTCAAACAAATATCTGCATAAATAATCTTAATATTTTTATTATTTGTATGGCTCCCCAATTACAGTTACAAAAGAGTTGAGAGATAAGAAATCATTGAATTCTGTTTTAAAATAGCCTGGAATCTTAATCCCCACTGTAACCGAACAAAATATTTAAGAAGATGTTTAACTACACTCCCTCTTAGCTTCATTTAATTTTTTATAAATGTGTTTACCATCATGATTATAACTTTGAAAATACTGCCTTATAAATATTTTATCAACAAGAAGTTTTAGCACTCCCCCACCCACTGATTTTGAGAGAAAACAAAACTGTCTTTCTTGATTTGAGTGGAAGAAAATTTTCCATATATAGCCACAAGTTTTGACAAATTTTGTCTTGAGTCATTCTGAATGGAAGCTTCTAAATTCCAGTATGAGAGGCTTGCAAAGGACGTCAGTTATTGAGCTTTTAGGATTGAAACTCTGCTGTTATTTTGTGATACCAATCTTGGTAATACAGAGATAATTCAGCTAATGTACTTGGAAGAGCTACAGTGAGACTGGATTCAAAGGATGTTTGTTAGAAATTAGATGTGTTTTCCTCCTATGGTTAATAGCTTTAAAAAGTAGTGATACTATCCTACTTCCTGACACACATGTAAAAGCATCAATAAATGTCTTCTTTTATCTCAGTTTGCCTTTTAGCAGAAAATTACTTGAACTTGCAATGGTGTTAACTTATAGGAAAATGAGAAAGGGGCATTTTGACTTTCTTTAAAAGATAGTACTAGCCTCTGCCCTAGACCAAATCCTTTGAGCCTGATTTCAAAGACGAAGTAAATGATACATGAGCACACTGAGAGCCTTGTGGCTGTAAATCATGCTCTACCTCTAGAATCTAAAAAAAAAAAAAAAATGGAGAAGATAATTGTTCAGAAGAAAAGCACAAGAATTTGGGAGGAGGGGAAGAGTGGCAATAAAAACGTATGCCTGTTGAAGTGTTTTCTTAAACCACTTCCAGAAATAACTGGCAAAATAAAGCCTCTAAATGTTTAAGCCAAATTAAATTGCTTACAAATGATCAGTAAAACATGGTTGCCATGGTTTCAGGTGCCCACAATGTGGTGTATGGGCTAAATACTGCCTTGCAGCAAAAATGCCTGTGTATTAAGCATGAGTCACAAACAAAAAAATAAAATAAATAAATAAATTATAGTGTCCTTAAGTGTTCAAAATCTTTCAAAAATAAAATAATGATTAATTATAATTTTTAAGTGTCAGCTGATCTTACCTGTTACTGTGACAGCCGTCAGCCGTTCCTGCTCCAAGTCCTGAGGCTTATCTTTGCACTAAAACCCAAGCCCTCCCCAGATGTCTAGCAGAGAACTGCATAGCCTCTGATCATGATAAAGTCACAAATACCTCTGACCCTACAGGTATTCTAAATGCTCAATAAGAAAACCTTGATTTTCTAGGAAGTTGTTTAAAGCCATTTTCCCAAAAGAATCTGAAACTTCATTGTGGGTTTCAGTTGGGTTTTGTTTTTGTGTGTTTGTTTGTCTAATTTCACCAAAGAAGACCCCTGTTTTCTATTCCTTTACCCCTTATTTCCTCCATCACACTCCAAGATGGAATTTTGTGGACTTAAAAATCAGTCCCTTGATCAGTGAGCATTTACTGAGCAGTACTATTAGGCCAGATGCTATTTAGACATTAAGGTTACAAAGATAAATAAGATATAGCTTCTTTCCTCATAGAAGACATTGGTTAGTCAGTCTAATTTTTTAGACCAGTAACTTATACTGTGGTAAAGCAGTGGTAGAAATATGGGCAGCATGTTATTGACAGAAGAAAGAGCATAGAGGAGAGGCACAAAGTTTAGCCTGGGAAATCCAAGAGAGCCAGGAATCTTCTAGAGTTTGCCCTTGACTTGTATGTCAGCCCATAGTAGGAATTAGCCAAGTGTAAGGGGAAGCTGAAGAGAATTCCAGTTAGAGGAAGAGCAGAGTCCCAACTTAGTATGTTCAAGGAATTATAACACCGTATGTCTCAATGTGGCATAACATGTCAGGTAAGAGGTGGCACAAAACGAAGTTGGAGAGATGGACAACAATGAGGCCCTAGATTCTCATAATATGATTTTTATCCTAGACTCTTGTAGGATCCTAAATCCTATTGGTTCTGTTTCTCTGGAGAACCAGCCATGTTTAGGAATACGAGGTTAATGTGGAGTCACTGAAGGTTTTGGGTAGGAGGGTCATGTGGTCTGATTTATCTTTCAGATAGATGACTTTGAAGGGCAAATTTGAAAGGGACAAAAGTGAAAACAAGGAAATCACTTAGCAGACTATGTGTGACTGTTA